>NC_091633.1:24495000-25745000 GCF_027580195.1 Bos mutus
ATCAAGACTAGAATCTCAAATGATCCACATCCTCCAACTTGAAGTATCTCAGATCCACTCAAGCAAGTGCAAAAGATGATTAATAGCTGCTGGTAATAGATTACCCTGCTTGCCAAGATCTATATATTGACACCTACAGCTCAGGCATTTGTCTGTTCAATTACACATCCAAAAAAAAAGGGAACATTTTAATTGCATATATTGATTTTGTCTCAGAGATTTGAGGGACATGGAGACAGACTGGGAATTTTCTTCAAAGCCTTCATGTACTTGAAAGCATCTCAGAAGTTGGGAAGAAGCAGAGCAAGATCTCCTGTCCTGTGAATAAGCCATCTAGCCATAGAGAGGCAGTGAGGGAGTCTCATCATCCCATTCTTGTGTTTAGGGACTTCCCTCACAGCTCAGTTGGTAAAGAATCTGCCTGCAATGCAGGAGACCTGGGTTGGATTCTTGGGTCAAGAAGATTCCCTGGAGAAGGAAGTGGCAACCCACTCTAGTAGTCTTGCCTGGGGAATCCCATGGACAGAGGAGCCTGGTGGGTTACAGTCCATGGGGTCACAAAGAGTCGGACACATTTATCCTACTCTAAATCTCCTGAGTTTGAACCACAGATGATCATTATCACCTTGGGCTGTGTCTAATCACACAGCCTCGAGAAATGTGGACTTTCTAATGTTTCTCGATGACACAGATCTTCCAAACGAGATTGTCTAAGATGAATGTTGGCCCATCCAGTTCTCATTAAAACCCTTTCTTCTTGGCATGGTGATTTGGTTTCTGTTTCCACGGAGGAGGCAATCAAGCCATAGACTCATTATTTAACTCATGCTTTCTCGCGCTCTCTCCTCTCTCTGTCTCTCTCCCAACTACAGTTATTTTCAAACACCTTTTTTGAGAACACTGAGTTTTGCATATTCCTTGAGGCTTTTTTAAACTGGGAGGATTGAGATTTTGTTTACATGGAGAAAAGTACCAATCTGGGAAATCTCATTTGTTGGCGCCTGAGTTCTGCCCCAGGGGCCCCTCCAGGCTAGGTGTAGAGCTCTCCTTTGTGGTAAATCGTAGGTGACAGTCATGTCTGGGAGAACAGCTCTTGGGAACACAGAAATTCACACTGAGAGCGGCAAGAACTGCCTGGTGTAGTGTCAGAGGCAGCCACGGATGCCAGAGCAAGCGATGGCAGGGGACCAGCCAAGGATGACCAGGAGGTTACCCTCTTTAGAACAGAGGGGGCCCAGAATCATCCCAAATAGTGGAAATGGATGGTTCCATTCAGAGCAGTGAAGATTTTGAAAAATTTGAAATATCAATTGGATATTAAGCTTAACCTGGTGACTTGATAGATATTCTTGGGTCTATGTTTTCCTAAGATGGTATGGGGGGAAAGATAGGGCTAAAAGAAAAGCAAGGATCTCATCTTCTAGGACTTCCATAAATCTACTGGGAAGTTACAAAACTCCCCTTCCACCAGGGTCCAGGTTTCCTGGGCTGCAGCACTCTCTCACTGTTCTAAGGCTGAAAAAACCCATATCTGTTTTAGTAGATGGATACAAGATTCAAATAGGTGGTTGATTGGAGACCATGACCCTCTATAACTTCAGCTCCTGAAATATCTGGGGCTAGAGTGGTCAAAGGGCGAAAGAATTGGTGCCAGGCTCGTGGTCAGTCAAAGAGGATGCTACCTTGCAGGGTCCCCAAGGATACTTGTGCCCCATTCAAGATACTCACCTTCATCAAGGGCTATTGATGTCCTTGTTTTAACAGCTCTTTCTGCATCCACATCAAGAAGAGCTTGCTACTCGTCAAAGATGTCATGGATAACCTTACAAGTTCACCCCAATCATCTTAATGGGGCAGCTATGGTCTTCTCATGACAGCCTTGCCTGTTACAGCAAGACTTTGCATCATGGAACAGGAAGCACAGGAGAGGGAATGGAAAGAAAGGAAGCCTCCCACACTGTTGGTGGGAGTGGAAATTGGTGCAGCCACTATGGAGAACAGTATGGAGTTTCTTTAAAAAACTAGAGTTACCATATGACCCAGCACTCCCACTCCAGGGCGTGTAACTGGAGAAAATACTAATTTGAAAAGATATGTCCACCCCTATGTTCCCAGCAGCACGATCTACGATAGCCAGGATATGGGAAAAACCTAAATGTCCATGGATAAAGAAGATGTGGTACATATATACAATGGAATATTACTCAGCCATAAAAAAGAATGAATGATACCATTTGTAGCTACATGGATGAACCTAGAGATGATCATACTAAATGAAATCAGATAGAGAAATCCAAGTATCATATGATATTGCTTATATGTGGAATCTAAGAAAATGATTACAAATGAACATATTTATAAAACAGAAATGGCTTCCCTGGTGGCTCAGGGGTAAAGAAACCACCTACAATGTGGGAGACACGAGTTCAGTTTCTGGGTTGGGAAGATCCCCTGGAGAAGGAAATGGCAACCCACTCCAGTATTTTTGCCTGGGAAATCCCATGGACAGAGGAGCCTGGTGGGCTACAGTCCATGGGGTCACTAGAGTTGAACACAACTTAGAGACTAAACCACCAACCACCATAAAACAGATATAGACTCACAGACATAGAAAACAAACTTATGGTTATCAAAGGGGAAAGTGGGGAGAGAGGGATAAATAAGGAGTTTGGGATTAATGGATACACACTGAATGTATGTGTGTGCTCAGTTGCTCAGTCATGTCCAACTCTTTGTGACCCTATGGAATAAATTAGAAAACCAACAAGGACATACCATATAGCACAAGATACTCAATATCTTGTAATAACATAACGAAAAAGAATCTAAAAAGGAACATATATGTATTATATTCACATACACATTGTGTGTTGTGCTTAGTTGCTCAGTCATGTCTGACTCTTTGTAACCCCATGGGCTATATATAGCCCACTGGGCTCCTCTGTCCATGAGGATTCTCCAGGCAAGAATGCTGGAGTGGGTTGCCATGCCTTCCTCCAGGGGATCTTCCCAACCCAGGGATGGAACCCAGGTCTCCTGCATAGGAAGGCAGATTCTTTACCACCTGAGCCACCTGGGAAGCCCATATATACAAACACATATATGTAAAAAACCAAATCCTAATTTTAAAAAATACAATTAAAATTTTTTTAAAAAGTGAATCACTTTTTCTGTCCACATGAAACTTTATAAATCAGCTATATTTCAATGAAATTTTTTTAAAATAAAAAAACTAAAAATAAGCAGAAAGCATAGATTCCAATCAACTAAATGGGGTCAGCTGAGGTCAGTAGGCAGGAAGCGAGTTTCTCTGGCTCTGTTATGAAAAGGGTGGTCGCTCAGAAAGCAGCAGTGGCCACTAAGCAAAGCATAGGAGTGGGGTCCATAGAGACTCTTCCAGGCAGGACCTCTGCTATATTGTCAAAGATACAGTGGTGCAGGCAAAGAAGTGGCCCTCAGCCAGGTGGCATCCTCTCCATATTGCAGGTCAGATGCATTGAGGCTGGCTGTGTCGGTTCCCGGATACCTTACAGAATCTGATATTAGCAGCATGAAACGCTTCAAACAGCAGCAAGAGCAAGTTTCCCTGGTGGGTCAGCGAAGATTCTGTAATCCCAATGTAGGGGCCTGGGTTCCATCCCTGGTCAGGGAACTAGATCCCACATGCTGCGAATAAGAGTTCACATACCATACCTAAAGATCCTGCATGCTGCAACTAAGACCCGGCACAGACAAATTCATTTAAACAGACAAACAAACATCCACACGGGAACACAGGAGATTTCAGGCAACCTCAGCTTTCCTCCCAGCAACTGAGGCCACGTGGAGATCTAAGCCTGGACGTCTGCCCACATCCGCCGCTCATAGGAGTGGGAGTTGGACCCAAGCTGCCTCCTGCTGTTTCCTGACCTTAGGCTGCTTGGTGGGTCTGAGAGGCTGGGACAGGAGCTGGGAGGCACGGCTGAGCAGAACTTGCCTCCTTAGGACTATAGTACCCACATCCCCATGTATCACTGATATGTGTGCTTCAAACAGTAGCTTGGGAGCAGGGCCACCAGTGGAGCTGGGACAATCAACCAGTACAGAGGCCTTTGGGGAAGGTCAGGCTGCTGAGCGACACTGTCACAGACAGAGCAAAGCAGAGACACTCCTTTCTCAGCCGCCTAATTAGTTCACACCAGCCACGAGACGCCGGCAAGAAAGTCCCTGGTCGTTTCCCTCAAGCTGGTGGTAAGAAGCCCAATTAGGCCTCGAGAGACCTCGTCCCTCTCAAGATGCTATGCTTGTTCCACTCCTTCAGGCCAAGCCTGCATGAGCATCCAAGTCACGTGGACCCTCAAAGGGGAAAAAGAACCTGGTTTGGCATGAATCCGGTCCCCCTCCCTCTGTGCTCCCATCTTTACAGGAAGGTCAGCTCCCCGGAATCCAGCCACTCAATAAGTCAAGAAGCTTCTACTGAACGGCTAGTGCATTAATCAGGCGGGAGTAGGTACTGCGGTAAATAAACCAGAACAGCAGTCAGTGAAACAGAATAAAGGACTGTTTCTTGTCCAGAAGGGTCTGGGAGGTCCCATCCTCTCTAAGGCCATGAACCTCCCACGTGTCCCTGGGTCCTTGGGGACCTGGGCTCCCTCCAACCGGTGGCACTACAAATCAGCATGTGTCTTCCCCAAACTCCATAGGATGCCACTTACATGTGAAACCTAAAATATGACAGATGAACCTACCTAGGAAACAGAAACAGAACCGTGGCCACAGACAACAGACTGGTGGTTGCCAAGGGGTGAGGGTGAAGAGGGAAGGATTGGGAGTTTGGGGTGAGCAGATGCCAGCTACTATATATAGGACGGATAAACAGTAAGGTCCTACTGTAGAGCACAGGGAACTGTATTCAATACCCTGTGATAAACCACCATGGAAAAGAATATGGAAAAGAATATACATACATATATATATGTCTAATTACTTTGCCATATAGTATAAATTAGCATTAGAAGTCAACTATATTTTAATAAAGAAAAAGTCCCCAAACATGTGTCTTCCCAGTCACTGAGGCAGGATAAGGGAGAGCATGCACAGGTCACTCACCCTGGCTCCTGACTGCCCCTGCTGGGAGTGACCTGTCATCACTGTTCACAGTCGTTGCCAGAACTGCTAGTTATGCAGACCCAACTGAACTGCAGGGTTGGTTGGGAAATGTGTTGAGCAGGTGTCCAAGCATGCCCCAAGGATGTGGGGGCTCTACACAAAGAAGGTAACCCCATTCCTTTCCTGGGGGATGTGAAAAGGCCAGAGAGATGTCATGTGTTTTTTCACTAGACTCTGGAAATTCTGATTGAATGGAGCATGACTGGCAAGATTTCGACTCAAGTGAAGACCTCCCCACAGTGAGGTTGATCTGGGAAAAGGGGGGGATGTTTTAATTCTTACCATGCTTCACTCACAGAGGGCTAGGCCTTGATGGCAAGCCAGCAAGGTCTGTATAGAAACAGAGGACAAGGAGTATTGTCTTCTCTGCTCCTCTTGAGGGCAAGAGTTGCATCTAACTATTTTTTTTGCCCCCAGAGTGACCAAATCTACAGACTCAGGGGAAGATGCTGTTGTTACATCCAAGTGGAAGCACAGCCCCACTGTATTAAAAAAGCCTCTGGCATCAGTTTAGTTCCTGGTTCCCACTAGGTGCCTAGCTTAATTTATCAGACTGTGTTTTTGTCATTTATGCTCTGCAAACCATTCATTGTCTCTTGCCCATCCATCCATTCATTCGAACATCCACCCATACATCCAAACATTTGTCTATCCTTTCAAGCATCAAATCATCCATCTATTCATGTGTTTAATTCATCCAAACATCCACTCACTCAACCAACCATCAATCCATCCATCCATTCACTCACCCATCCAAATATCCACGTATCCATCCATCTCTTTTCATCTATCCATCCAAGCATTCATCCATCCACCCAAACATTCATCAATCCATCCAAGAATCTAATCATCCATCTGTCCATCCATTCATTCAAACATTTGTCCATTATTCAAACCTATAATCGTCCATCTTCCAACTGTCCATCCATTCAAACAACCACTCGCTCAACCATCCATCAATCCATTCATCCGTTCACTCATCATCCAAACATCCATCCATCCAAACATCCATCCATTCTTCCAAACATCCATCCATCCAAGCATTCATCTATCCATTCAAGCATCTAATCATCCACCCGTCCATCCATCTGTCCAAGTAAATGTTTACTGATTGCTGACTCTTGCTAGGCATGGCTCTAGTCATGGGGTATATAGCAGAAGACAGGTAGGACTAGATCCTTATTCTTCTGGAACTTATCTTCTATGAGGAAACACATATAGCAAACAAAGAAGCAAATACTTGGAAAGGACAAAGCCAGAGTTGTCTAGGAGATACAAAGACTGTAAGATGGGATGATAACTGGGGGGTAGGGGGAAGGGGAGGGACTTAAATGGAAGGGATGTGAAGCTACTCTCAGGTGGCTAGAGAAAGCCTCACTGAAGAAGCAACCTATGAACTAAGACCTGAATGGTGATGAGGAGTCCAGCCTGTGACAATCTGGGAGAATAGAGTTCTGGAAAGAAGAGGGAAAAGGGGAATAAGCTCCAAGGTGGGGATGGGCTTGTTTTGCCAGAAAAATAGACAAAAGAGAACCAGTGGGACTAGAGTTAGTGACCAAGTGTGGCTATGGTGGGAATTGAAGGTGGGGTTATGGGCAGTGCTGGTAACAAAGTCCGGATTTCATTCTAGGATTTATGATCATCTATTGGAGGATTTTAAGAAGGGGAGTGAGCTCATGTGAATTATGTTTTTAAAAGGTCACTCTGTTAATTTTCACTTAGCAAACATTGACTGTCTGCTTAGTAGATTTCATTTAAGAGGCATGAAATGTTCTGGAGGTAGGGGAAGCAGAGGAGAGCAAGACAGAAGTTTTAGAGTTATAAAACAAACATTGGCCATCGTGCTTTGAGTCCATTAGCATCACTGGTGGACTTGATTGAACATCAGGGGAAAATGGTCATGAGATGTTCAAAGTCTGAAAGTCCTGGACAGAGGAGGTGACCCAGAGCCTGATGCCCCCAGGACTCTCTACTGGGCACCCATCCAAGAGTGACAGATGGGTTTCCATGGGGGATTCACACAGTTTGCTTGTGAAGGGTGTTTGCTGTCTCTCCTTCAGCTTGGACCTCAGTCTTCTGGGGTCCTGTACATGCGGTTCCAGAGTCTTCCTCAATGTCCAGAAAGCAAAGCTCATGGGAATGGAATTGGGGGTGGGGAAGCCAGGAAAAGGCAGTGAAAGGAGGAAGGAGATCCATTGCTTTGCAGGGCAAACATCCATTTTTATTGCAAAAATATCTTGATTTTCCCTTGGAAGTTAGTCCTTTCTCACTTTACTTTTTTTAAACCAAGATTTAATGTACATTTATTCTGTTTACTTAAAGCTGAATTTTATTTATTTATTTTTAAATTTTGGCTGTGCTGGGTCTTCGTTGTGGCATGAGGGGTTCTCTAGTTGCGACACTCGGGCTTAGTTGCCCTGAGACATGCAGGATCTTAGTTCCTTAACCAAGAATGGAACCCACTTCCCCTGCATTGGAAGGCAGATTCATAACTCCTGGACTACCAGGGAAGTCCCTTGTATATTTATTCTCAATGTGTGGAGCATATAGTATAAAGGTTTCATACTGAATAAAAGATATTCTTTAAGCCACAAAGGGAGGAATTCACATCAGGTTTTAGTTACCTTGTTTGCAATACAAATATGCAGATTTTATCACTGAAAGAAATCTCAGTTGTATTTCTTCATCAGAAACTCAACTGAACCTAGAAATTTTCACACCTCGATCAAAAACAAAATAAAACAAAGACACAGGAAATAAAAAATGTAAGTTGATTGTTGAGACAGCAAGGCACTAATCTCTCCCCCTGGCACTAATCAGTCTCTAGGGTTGGAGGAAGATGCCTGTGATGGAGGCCTGGACATTGCATCTTGCAGGTGACAGATTTGATTTCTGTTCAGCTTGTGACTCCAGCCAGCCAATAGGGATCAATTGAAGGATTTCATCTGAAAGTGTCAGGACACTTACTGTCTTTAACTCAAAATTTCTTTCATGGGAAATTACCAAGGCTAGAGTTTCTGGAGGCCACCGTATGCAAGAGCTTTGCCTGAGCCTGAAGTCAAATAAGCAAAATGAGATATGGAGGTTATACATTTATTATTTAAATTTATACAGAGACCTAAACTAAACATTAGACCTAAATTAACATATCCCTAAATTTATGTTGTTAAAATGTAAATTTTAAAATTTTTAAAAATTAAATTGACAACTGCTTGACAATTCCTTTGCCATAAAACCCCCATAGGTGTAATTGGGGTAGCCAGACAAAAAATTGGTTTTATGGCAAAATGGCCCCCTAGAGTGGGTCCATCTGCTTGCTCAAACTAAAAAAGTAGCAGCTTCTTATCCAAGATTGATAGCTACTTTGATATTAAAGGAAAAAAATCAGAACATTAAGTTATTTGGTAAAGAGCCATCAGAAATTGTAATTCCATATAATAAAGAACAACTTGATGCTTTTCTAATGATTGATGAAAATTGGCAGATTGCTATAAGAAACTATTTTGGTCAAATTTTTACATCATTTACCCTCCAACGTTTTGTTAAATTTTATATCTAGACATCCAGTTATTTTCCCTGTTAAATACAAACAGTTCCCTATTCCAGATACCAAAAATTTTGTATAAAATTTCAAATAAATCATAACACAGGCATCCCTTACTATCCCCAGGGACTAGCTATAGCAGGTAGAACACACTAAACATTAAAAATACAAATTCAAAAATTAAAAGAAGGTGAGTTTAAGTATAGTTCCCCCCATCAGATCTTACAACATGCTCTCTTTGTAATAAATAACCTAAATGCTGATTCGTCCAGAACAACAAGATACAAAGCCATTGGTGAAATGGAAGGACCTCCTCTTTGGACAATGGAAGGGTCCTGACCCATTATTAACTAGCAGTCGAGGATGTGCTTGTATTTTTCCACAGGACGCAGATTCTCCAATTTAGATCCTGGACAGGCTGATTCACCGTGTTGCAGTTCCCCAGACATCCGGTTCCCCCATTGCTTCGATCACAATAGAGGAGGGGCACTCCTCTGCTCCTGCCACCGATGCCGCATGGAACAGCCACACGTCGGGAGCCGCGGGCTGGACCAGCCTGGCTGCCAGGGCCCAGCGCACAGCGCTCGCAGCCGGTAGCCCCGCCAGCGTCTGTCTGTGCTTGCTTGGCCGCCGCTGAGCCCGAGGCCAGTTCAGTGAGGGAGCAGGGGCGGCACCCGCCGGTAGGGGAAGCAAGATAAACATCGAGATCCTGGCGAGACTGACAGGGCTGCTGCAGCGTGAACTCCAACCAGAAAATAATTCTACTTATTCTGTTTTAGCTTGTCTACCCTCGCCTTATGTTTTTCTTTTTACTAATGACTCCAAGAAACTCAATGTACATATGAATTAATCAGGTGGACCTAATATAGTAACTTGTGAACAATGTATGCTTTCATCTTGTTTAAACCCTCAATGTAATGTTTGCTCCTTTGTGGTGTTACAACGCCCATCCTATCTTATGGTGCCTATATGATAGCTATGGTCTTGCTGTGTTACAACAACTACAGGATTTAATGTGATCGTGATGGTTTGTGGGCTTACTTATTTTAGAAATATCAGCTTTAATAATCACAATTACATCTGTTACAGTGGCAGCAATATCATTGACTCAACAAGTGCATACTGCCCAATATGTTGATACCATGTCTAAAAATGTTTCTCTAACTCTAACAACACAGGAAGCTACAGATACAAAATTGGAGATGAGAGTAGATGCCTTAGAAGAGACAACAATGCACATTGGGACTGAGTTACAGGCTTTAAAAGTGAAAATGGCTTTAACATGCCAAGCTGATTACAGGTGGATATGCGTGACATCTTTGAAGGTAAACAAGACAGATTATGAATGGGAAAAGATTAAAAATCATATCTCAGGTGTTTGGAATAGGTCTGATATTGGCCTGGACTTAGGGAAACTTCATAATCAAATACAGACCTTGGAACACTCTCAACTGGATTTTACCGCCACTGGAGCAGCTAATGACTTTTTTCTCACCTTCTCTAACTTTATTTCTGGAAAAACATTCTGTCTAATATCCCTAGTTATGCTGTCGTTGGTGCTCTAATCCTACTTCTCATAATCATTCTTCCTTGTATTGTCAGGATTCTTCAGCAGAGCATTCGGAAGCTTGCGACTGAGCTGCATCTGGCTGTTTTAAGAAATAAAAAAGGGGGAGATGTTGGGGGCCGGCGTGAGGCACTCCGCCCATGGCAAAGGTCATGAGGAAGGAGGCTCGACATACACAAAGGCAGGATCGAGCCTCAGGAGTCCCCCTGGAAATCCTCAAGCATCTACCCCCATAACCAGAGCCTGCCTACTTTACTACTTTGTGCTCTCACCTACACCTCTGACTTTACGGGGGGCTGTCCCCCACCACCTCTTTTGGAGAAAGAGTTAACTTAGAGCTCCAGTTAATAATAATTCCTGGGCGTGATAGGAGTGTTTCAACCTACAAACTCCTCTGAAGGTTCTCTAGCCTGCCTGACAGGCTTGTCTGGCCACATGTGATTGCTCACAGCCTCCCAACCATGAGAGGCACGAGATGCTTTAAACCTTCTAAAAATAGGTTCCTTAGAAAAGTTAGAAAACCATTAGTATAAGTATAGTGGGCTGATTAGAAATTGTATTGGTGAAGGGTTTTTCATTTGTTGAGCCAATGTTTACTGCTAAGTCTCCACATCCCCTGCCCTTATACACATTAATGAATATATAGAAGAAATAAGTATTAACCTTTGATATTAATCACGTTAGACCTTAGGCTAAGCAAATTCTTTCCTTAATTAAAACCCACTACACCCTCACCCTATAGGAATGTAACTTTATCTGGTACCTTTGGAAGGTGGCGTCTGTTTCAAAAATAATCACCCCTGGAGAAATAAGTGTTCTGGTTGACTGATCGCTGTCACAAGGAGAGGACCATAAATTGTCAGCAGGCCCCCCTGGCCAGAAGATGATGTAACACCCCTAAGATCTCTCTATACATTTGTACAAAGCACCTGACTTTAATAAAAGTCAGGACTGCTGTCCCTGCGTGACTTTTGTATAACACCTCAGTGTATAAAAACAGACCCTGGAAAATAAAGAATTGGGATCAGTTTCTCGAAAGACTGGTCTCCCCATGTCACTCTCTCTCTCACTCTGGCTGAGTCTCCATCTGGAGCGTGGAACCCACCATGCTTACTAATTATGCCTGGGCTTCTAAGATCCGACCCGGGAGGCCTCAGTGTCTCCTCTCCTTTGGGAGAACGGAAGGATGCCTGTGGCCTACATAAGTGATGCAAACTTCTTGTCTTGAAGTTTTATTGGTCTCCTGCGTAAACCAAGCTACTCAGCCTCTTTTCTCCACTGAATTTTCCTACTGAGCTATCCTCATTCTATTACTCTTTATATCCTTAATGAACATTTAAATAGTCGTCGACGCCGTCTCCCCTTCAAATACCCTGGATCAGCTGGGGCTGGACCCTGGCACAAGAACACTGGAGTGGGTTGCCATTTCCTTCTCCAATGCATGAAAGTGAAAAGTGAAAGTGAAGTCACTCAGTCGTGTGTGACTCCTTGTGACTTAGTCACATACAATTCTTTGAGACTTCATGGACTGTATGTAGCCTTCCAGGCTTCTCTGCCCAAGGAACTTACCAGGCAAGAATGCTGGAATGGGGTGACATTTCCTTCTCCAGGAGATCTTCCTGACCCAGGGGTCAAACCTGCATCTCTTGCACTGGCAGGCGGATTCATTACCAGTAGCGCCACCTGGGAAGCCCGTTGTCCAGTCCTAGGGAGAAATAAATTCTGTCCACTGCCCCTATTCTTCCTGAAGTTTGGTTAAAAAATAATGTTTAAAATCACTTGCTGCATAGATTTTCTCCAAAGCAAACATCAGAAAAGGACTTCTTCCCTCCTAAGGGGACTGCTTCCTCCCTGGAGTGGGTAGAATTGTCTTCCTGAAAAGATATGTTGAAATCCTAACCCTCAGAACCTGGGACTGCAGCCTTATCTGGAAAGATCATCTTTGGAAACAGCTAAAGGATTCCAAAGATTGCTAGTGACCAGCAAAACCCAGGGAAGAAGCATGAGACAGATTCTTTCATAGCCAAGAACCAATTCGATTAACACCTTGATTTTGGGCTCCAGAATGGGGAGTAAATACATTTCTGTTGTCTTAAACCCCTAGTTTGTGATACTTAATGATGGTCACTCCAGGAAAAAATAAGTACACCTCTCAGAGGACACGTAGCCTTAGTCCTTTCAATTCTCTTATCTACAGGAGGCTAGATACACAGCTCAGCACTTTTCCCCATGTCTTGTGATAGACACAGCAACTGGAGCCAGGTGTAGGCAAAGTGTACCATAGAGAACTTAAGAGGAAGGCCTTTGGGGGCCAGGCAGGGGTCAAACTTGCATCTGGAACTCTGGCCATAGCATGTTCTTCGCTCCAAATCCCCTGTCCATCACCCCTCAGGTCATCAATGACGGCTGGGTTTGAGGAGCTGGTCCACGCTGTCAGAATATGCTTGCTTCACCCACATTTCTGCCAGAATCTCCATGGCTGCAGCCACAGCAAAGAGGGGGAGTGGTCCCCAGTGAGGAGCTAAAGACTGCTAATGACTGTGTCTTGGGAAGTGACACATGGGGTAATTAATTCACAGTTCTGAGCTTCCCCAGAGGGAAACAGATAAACTGTTCCCTTGCTCTCCCAGGGTGTCCTTGCACAGCCTCATTTATAAAGTGGGTGTGAAATTGAGGATGAGGTGAGGCTTTTCAAAATAAGACAGTTTCCTGGAAGCCCAGTGCCCTGGTTGGTCCATGGAGCAGTCAATTGCTCTTAGTCTGCTCACGAGTTTAGCTCCTTAGACCTCTGGCCAGAGGCCAGTGCTATGACTTTATTTGTGCCCCTCACATTAACTGGGTTGAAGTCCTAACTGCCCAGTAACTAGACGTGACCTTGCTTGGAAATAGGGTCTTTGTGGATGTAGTTAGTTAAGATGAGTCTTCCTGGAGCAGGGCGGGCTCAACTCCAACTTGCCTGGCGTTTGTTTATAAAGGGGAAATTTGGGGACCTCCCTGGCAGTTTAGTGGTTAAGACTCTGCACTTCCAGGTTTGACTCCTGGTCAGGGAACTAAAGGGGTTTCCCTGGTAGCTCAGATGGTAAAGAATCTGCTTGCAATGCAGGAGGCACAGGTTTGATTTCTGGGTTGGGTAGATCCCTAGGAGGAGGGCCTGCAACCCACTCCAGTATTCTTGCCTAGAGAATTCCATGGACAGAGAATCATGGTGGACTACAGCCCATAGTGTGGCAAAAAGTAGGACAGGATTGAGCGACTAGTACTTTCACTTTCAGGGAGCTAAGATCCCATGTGCCTCGTGGCCAAAATAAAAAACCCTGATGACCAAAGAACCCACAAAGCAGCTCTGAATGCAGACCTTCAGTCCTCTTCCCTATAAGAGAGAAATACAAATAAAAAATAAAATGAGGAAATTGGGACACGCACACATGCACATGATGTGGAAAACGCCATGTGAGCATGGAAGGAGAGACGGGGTGAAGCCTCTGCAGGACAAGAGCCACCACCAGGAGGCAGAGAGGGGCTGGATCAGAGCCCCGTAGAGCCTCAGAAGGAACCGACCCTGTGGACACCTGATCTCGGACTTCCAGCCTCAAGACTGTGAGCACATTTCTGTTGTTCAGGTGGCCGAGTGTGTGGAACTCTGTTCAGGGAATGGATCGCTCAACTCTGGCGCACTAAACGCTGCAGGAAGCCACGGAGTCCACCAGGGGGCGCTGATGATCCTGGTTTTTGTGGGCTTGGTGTCTAAGTCTACTGGGTCGGAACTCACCAATTGGCGGGATGGGGGGCCCACGAGGGGTGGAAATGAGCAAGCAGGTCAGGCTAGGAGAAACTGCGCAGCATCCTTTATTTTATTTGCACCCTAAAACACCCTGTCTAAAAGTCAATTCGTTAAGGTGTTCATATCATTTCTTTCTCCTACTCTCCGGGCACACAGATCACATTATGAGCTGTGTGAGCTGTGTTTTTTAAATCAGCGGTCCCCAGCATTTTTGGCACTGCTGCTGCTGCTAAGTCGCTTCAGTCGTGTCCGACTCTGTGCAACCCCATAGACGGCAGCCCACCAGGCTCCCGTGTCCCTGGGATTCTCCAGGCAAGAACACTGGAGTGGGTTGCCATTTCCTTCTCCAATGCATGAAGGTAAAAAGTGAAAGTGAAGTCGCTCAGTCGTGTCCGACTCTTCGCGACCCCATGGACTGCAGGCTACTAGGCTCCTCCATCCATGGGATTTTCAAGGCAACAGTACTGGAGTGCGTTGCCTCTAGGGACCGGTTTCGAGGAAGACATTTTTCCGTCGAAGGGGTGGGGATGGTTTGGGGATGTGTCAGGCGCATTAACATTTACTGACTTTTCTATTATTATTGTCAGTTCCATTTTAGATCATCAGGCATTAGACCTCTGAGACTGGGGATCCCTAAAGACAACAATCTCTATTTTCCTACCAGACACCGAGGGTACTCTCTTTAACATAAGAATATACTTCTCCTAATTTTGTCTAGAGAACACACAGCTCCCTCCATTTATTTTTGTTTTCAGCACTTCTGGGTAGAGACACAGCTGGGGAGAAATATTTCCTTATTAGAAGAAAAATGGTGAAATAGATGGCAAATGAAATTTGCCCTCTGGGTCAGAGAGACAATCTGGGTGTGGAGGAACCTGCAGGGGTGTGGGGGTGTCCTGCCTGGAGGCCACAGCAGTAAATTCAGGATGTCCAATTAGGGCCAAGGTGGATTCTAAGACCCATCTCACCAGAGTCTGAAATTTTCGAGAGAAGACAGAAATTCAGATTTTTTTTTAGGTGCAATGGCCAAAGTCTTAAGCATTGACCCAGTCTTTTTCTATACCATAACCTATTTTATTATCCTTCATATAATGTATGATGATCTGAAAATTACATTGTTGTTAATCTCCTCCACCCCACACTAGAGGTCTTTGAGAGTAGGCATGGGTCTATTTACCACTCATCCTTGGCCTGCAAGGAGATCAAACCAGTCATTCCTAAAGGAAATCCACCTTGACTATTCATTGGAAGGACTGATGCTGAAGTTGAAGTTCCAAAACTTTGGCCACCTAATGCGAAGAGCCGACTCATTGGAAAAGACCCTGATGCTGGGAAAGATTGAGAGCAGGAGGAGAAGGGGGTGACAGAGGATGAGATGGTTGGATGGCATCACCAACTCAATGGACATGAGTTTGAGAAAGCTCTGGGAGATGGTGAAGGACAGGGAAGCCTGGTGTGCTGCAGTCTATGGGGGTCGCAAAGAGCTGGACATGACTGAGCAACTGAACGACAACTAGCATATAGTAGGTGCTCAATAAATACCAGTTGAATAAAAGAATGGTACATCACTTGACATTGCTTGCATGAAGACAAAGATTTCATGCAACTTCTTCTTCTGTGGAATCATCTTGGGACTGCAACTGATTATCAGAGGAATCTGAAAATCAACCTTTAAAAAATTATTTATTTGGCTACATGAGGTCTTAGTTGCAGCACTTGGGATCTTCACTCTGGCAGGCACACTTCTCTCTAGTTGAGGTGCAAGAGTTCAGTAGTTGTGGCATACAGGCTTAGTGGCCCTGCGACACATGGGATCTTAGTTCCCCGAGCAGATGCCGACCCCAAGTCCCCCGCACTGGAAGGTGGATTCCTAACCACGGGGCCACGAGGAAATTCCCTGAAAAATCAACCTTAAAAAAACAACAACAAGAAACCCAGCCCACAGTCACCGTGGGCATATACATCCTTCAGGAAATTGACCTCTGAACGTACAAGAGCGATCTAAAGAAATGACAGAGCCCATTCGTTCCCTCCCTCCAGCCCAAAGGGAGGCTGGGATACACGCTTGCCTGCCGTGGTTCTCACTTACCGCCATCAGTCAGCAGGCTTTTAGCAGAGAATTGCATGTGTGATTGATTTGCAAATCCTTTCAGGTCCTGAAGGAGAGATGCTTAGTACACAATGTACTTTGTCATCATGTGTCAACATCGCCTCGATGCGGAGAGCGGCATTACACGATGTAAGCGTGTAATTGGATTGTTGCTGGGATCTTTCCATCTGCATTTTCATTTACCCAAAGCTGCAGCTTTGGAGGGTCATTTGCTGAGGATGCCAGCCACTGGGGCGGGGAAGGGGGTGGTGTGAGTGCGTAGAAAGACAAAGGACAGCCATAAGCCGCAGAAGGCAAACTTTATATTTACAGTCGGTAAGTTTATAAATATATATTACATTCTTATAATCTACAATACATTCTGCACGCAGACGGATTGGAGAGGGGGCATCGACAGCGGTATGAAAACGAGGGAAAGGCTGAAAGGAACAGGAGTGGGTTACTGAAAGCAAAGGATTATCATTGAAAAAGGGTGACCATTTAGTCACCCAGCCAGACAATGTAAGTCAACTTGGGGACAGGAGCAGGTGGCTGATGGCTCCTGGACTCTCAGTGTTAGGGCAAATGGACAGCACCTTAGTTTTAGAGAGAGTGCTGAGGTTGAGAGGATGAACTGGTGGAATTACACACTTGATCTCAGGAGAATTCAGTTATATGCACAGAGAGAGACTGAGACACAGAGAGAGAGGAAGCAGAGAGATAGGTTCAGAGAGACATAGAGACAGAGAGACAGAGAAAGAGAAATTGACCTTAGAACCCAATGCTCGAATAACCCAGCTCTCTGCCCCATAGGCAGGTACCATGGGTCCCTCTATCCCTCCAAGGTGAAGAAGCAGCAGCCTCATGTTCCCCCCACATGTGAGGGGGGCCAGATTTCCTGCCCAACCCTCGTCACACACACTGAATCTCAACTCTCCTCACCCTGTACCCCTCTATGGGCATGCCCAGATTTATCTCAGCAGCCTTGGGCAGCAGACCAGATGGGACTGTCGCAAGACCCATCACAGACCATCCCTCCCTTCTTTCCAGAAAAGCCAGGAGAATGAGCATCCTTGGGTGTTGTATTCCTTGTGAGCACTGCTGACCCCCAAAGACTAGCCTTTTCAAAGCAAGACACGTGTGAAGTTGGCCCCATGGGGCTTCAGTGTAGACTGATTGACACAGAGGCCACGGTGGAAGAGGCTCAGCAAACAGTGACATGGGTCCCCACTGCCCACGAGTGATTAATGACTTTTGCAAAGGTGGCGATGCAAGGAAGGGTACAAATGTGAACAGAATAAATTTGCTTAAAAAAAAAAAAAAAGCCTGGTTCTTTGAACCTGATTGAAACTCTATGCCCAGGATCCCTAGTTTACCAATAAAGGGATGCTCCGAATGGCTCAGAGGGTTTAGTTTCCTGGGTGTTTGTTCTTGACATCTAGTTACAAAGGTATTGGTGACCTGTTTGCCCTCTTGTTCCCTTTCAACCCCTTGTCAATGATTGCCTTGGTTTGTCAATAACCCGGGTTTACCCTGACCCAGCCTGTGGGAGATAATTGGAAATCATACTTCCCAAGAGCTGACTCTAGGCGGCGCTAGACTCCGCTTCTGCTCAGGCTCACAGCCAGGTGAGTTTCCATGACGCACTTCCTCCCATCCAGCCCGCCCAACCTGAGTCTC
This sequence comes from Bos mutus, assembly GCF_027580195.1. Classification (NCBI taxonomy): domain Eukaryota; kingdom Metazoa; phylum Chordata; class Mammalia; order Artiodactyla; family Bovidae; genus Bos; species Bos mutus. The sequence goes on from NC_091633.1 coordinate 24,512,810, forward strand.
CTTTTTTTCCTGTGGTCCGCAACATTGAATATTGCAGCCATGTGGCTTTGGCTGTATCCAAATTGCTTCGATTAAAGAAAGAGAGATGGCAAGTGAGGGACAGTTTTTTCCTGGAGGCTGTCGGAAGCTCAGTGACTCAGAACTCATTTTTCTTCCAAGTTGAAAAAAAATCTCGCCATGAGTGATAAACCTCTTTTCATCGACTGAGACATCGGACCCTGGAATGTGGACATTGATTCCAACTCGGGGCCTCCCTGGGGGATCCAGGGTCGTTTTCTGGGGCTCTGTGGATAGTGTCAGCCTGATCGTGTCCCTTTTTTTTTTTTTTTTGCCACGCCTGGAGGCATGGGGGACCTTAGTTTCCTGACCAGGGATCAAACCCACGCCCCCTACAGTGGAAGTGTTGAGTCCTAAACCATTGGACTGCCGGGGAAGTCCCCCTTGTCTTTTCATTCCCCACTGCGGTCCCCGTTGCCCCGAATCCCCAAGTTAAAGGCCGAAAGGTGAGTGAGAACCAATGTCTGCGAATGCCCAGTTTACACATCTTCACGTAATCCTTCCCTGTAGCCATGTGACTCTTGGCCTCCCCCAGGGTCCAGATCCTGGCCGACCCAGTTCACGGTATCCTCCCTGCTGGCCGCTAGGGAGTTCACAGCAGGGCATCCATCCTCTGGAGAGAGGGTGGCGAAAGTGGTGAATTTGACTCTTTTCCTTTTTGAGGTAGGGGACGTTGGGGGCTCGCTTTTCTGATCTTTCCCGTCCATGAGGGTGGGTCCTGAAGATCTGAACAGCTGCCCGTTGATGCTCTTTTGGGAGTCTGTGCAGAGCAGATACTTACTCTCTTCGAAATCCATGCCCCTGTCGATGGCGGTGATCTGCTCCTCTTGGGAGGAGGCAAAGTGGAGCTGGTTCTCCAGCAGTTCCGTCCGGTGGCTCAGGCCGACCCAGTCGTGGGAGTGAGTCATCCCTTCCTGTTCTTCGAAGGGGACCTGTTTGTGCCTGTACTTTAATGCAAAGGTCACGCAATTGATGAGGAAGACCAAAATGGCCAGGCAGAAGACCCCCAGCAGGGCATACATTCCGATCTCCAGGTCGCTCAGCCCTTTGGAGGACTGGGGGTCGTTCTCCTCTGTCTCCCCGTGGCTTCTGGGCAGGTCCACCTGGGCTGGGAAGCTGGTGAGGTCGATGGAGATGGTCTGCAAATGGCTGCCATCATCCAGAAGACTTTCCTGGCCCCTGTTCTTCTGGAAGGTGGACCTCTCCGTTGTGGAGCCCCTGCCTTCCATGAGGCCTATGGAGGAACTGCTGTAGTACTCTCCCTCCTGACTCCCCCATTCCTGCAAGGGCTTTTTGGGTCTTCTGTCACTGATGTTATTATCCAGGCGACCTCCTGCCCCTGTGTGTCTGCTGTCACTGGTGTTGGGGGTGGCATCGTTTTGGCCAAACTTCACTTTGATATTGGCTGTCCCCACAGCCAGCACGCTCTTCCGCTTGGATTTCTGGCACGATTCGCAAATGACCATTTCGACCTTCACCAGGGCCCCCTGTCCTTCAGCTTCAGCGGCGATTATAGGCCACTTGAATTTGGGGTCTTGGTGGATGGAGACCACCTTCTCATCCAGGGATGTGGCCATCAGGAGAAGTCTTTTGCATCGTAAATATCCAAGGGGGTGACGGAGCCATCACTGAATTGGACCCAGCAACTGATGGCTGCTTCCTGTTGAAAAGAATAAGTAAGCTCATCAAAGATGGACAGAGAGGGGGAAGGGGAGGGTGGAACAAACTGAAAGAGTAGTGTTCACATATACACACTACCACATGTAAGACAGACAGCTGCTGGGAAGCTGCTATATAGCACAGGGAGCTCAGCTCGGGGCTCTGTGATGACCTAAAGGGACGGGATGGAGTGGGGAGGGGCGGAGGGGCAGTCCCAGAGGGAGGGAATATATGTATACTTATAGCTGATTCATGTAGTTGTACAGCAGAAACTAACACAACATTAACATTGTAAAGCAATTATACTCCAATTAAAAACTAAGGTAAAAAAATTGGGTCCCAAAGCTCATTGCACACAAAGACACTCTGTAGCAAAGAGAATGTTACAAGAACAAAGGGAAACCTGTTACACAGTATAGAAGTAAGAAGCACAAAAGGTATAAAATAGAATGAATTCTTGTAAAGACAAGAGAAGCTAAAGAAAACCCACAACAGTAAAATGACAACCACGAAACACGACCAGGAATAAACACCTCCTAATAAGATTTGCTTTCTTTCCCGAGGTGTTGAAAGAAAGATTTTTTTTTTCCCCTTCGCTGGAAGATCTACTTCTGCACAATAATAGATTGCATGTCAAAGGAGATTTACTGGCTAGTGGGTCATTCACAAGTGTTACACATTTAAATGAAACATATTTATTACATTACTTTTAAGCTGCTTTAATACCCAGTCTCTGAACATTACTCACAACACAGATGAAAGCCCCTGATCTACACAAGGGCGCCTCAGAGGTCTGGCTTTAGGCTTTAGTTGTTTCGGGTCCTGCCACACAAGCATCTAAGGATAGGCTTGTATTGGCTTGCAGACACAGTCCCGGCTTGGAGGTGAGGGGTAATGCTCTCCAGGCAGGGAGAGGGGTTGGGGTGAAGATTAAAGTTAGGAAGCTCTCTATTGGGAGAATTTTTGTACTCCCATCCATCCTCCAACCCACCCATTGGGGGAAACTGGGAGACCAAAGAGTAGCCAGGGCCAAGGTTTGTGTATATCTCAATTTCTTTTCTTTTTACTTTGTTGCTTTAGATCTGATTTCCTAGGGACTAGTCTGACCAGGGAGATCATAAGAGATGAGATAATCTCCAGGCCTTCCAATTCAGTGAAGATGTCATTGGCCTTGACAGCGAACTGGCAGGCCCGTTGCTCCCGCTTCCTCCTGTCTCCTGGAGAAGCTGCTGCATCCCAAGCCCAGAGGGGTGCTCAGCCCCAAGAGGCTTATGCCCCTGCCCACCTGGCCATAGCTGACCTAACCCGGAGAATGGCTGGTCAGAGCCATTCATCTCAGCAGCTCTGAGCTGGCCAGCATCTCCCCCTCCAGTTTGAAATAAGAAAGACAGGACTGAAGCACTTAGCTGTGGGCAGATGAGTGGGAGCTTGTATGAAACTGGGGAATGAAGCCTCACTTTGGAGCAACTACAATGGATCGAGTACAAACAAATGTCTGGGCTCAGCATTTATCTAATGAGATAATGGATATGAGAAAAACTGCTGAACCCGTTTCACCAAGTTCTTATAGCTGGGCTTCCCTGGTGGCTCAGACCATGGAGGATATGTCTGCAATGAGGAAGACGTGGGTTTGATCCCTGGGTCGGGAAGATCCCCTGGAGAAGGAAATGGCTACCTACTCCAGTGTTCTTGCCTGAAGAATTCCATGGACAGAGGAGCCTGGCAGGTTATACAGTCCATGGAGTTGCAAAGAATCAGACACGACTGAGCGACTAACACTTTCACAAAAGCCTTGCTAACCTTGTAGTAAATCCAGTGTTATTTCAACTTGCTTGAGTGGATTTCTCTTTCTTGAAACCAAGGCACCCCAAACCACAACAGATTAAGTTTTCCTGGTGGTATCTGGTCTTTGGAAGTGAGAAGGAAGCTTCTCACATGAGACTGGGGGCTTCTGCTCCTGCTTCCACTCAGTCGGTAAATCCTGACCTTGTTAGACATTGGCTTGGACTGGCTGCTGGGTGGAAAACACCACCAGGAGCCAGTGCAAAAGCCACTGGGCATAACCCTGGTTTACAGGGTCAATTTTTCTTTTAAGCTGTGCCAGCTCTTAGTTGGGGCATGTGAACTTCTTAGTTGTAGCATGTGGGATCTAGTTCCCTGACCAGAGGTCAAACCCCGCCCCCCTGCACTGGGAGCACAAAATCTTAGCCACTGGATCACTAGAGAAGTCCTCTACTAGGGTCTTCCGATTGGCCATGAAATCACAGCAGGAAAGTCAAATGCACACTGGATTTCTTGAAACTGAAATGTCAGAGCCAAGTTGCAGGCAGAGGCCAAGCTCCACCCAAACCAAGCACAGACCAAACCTCAGGGTCACATGGCTTGCTCTGCTTGTGGGGAATGGATCAGCTCTGTGGCCTTATTCTAACTGTGTCTTATCGCTTCCTTAACTCCTCACTGGCCGTCATCTGATTGGATCGCCCCAGGAAGACAGGAAGAAGCCTCAGGTTATTTCTCCTTTGCTACCTGGAATTTGTGTCCTGGCTGGCATTGTGCCCTGAGAAGAGGGAGGTTTGCCTTTGGCAAGAATTCATATCTGTTTCTGAGCTCACCCACTTTCGAGTGCTTTGTAGTCCAAAGCCTTGCACACAGAGACCAGAGTGAAAGGGCAAGCAATTAGCTAACGCCTGATGGAGGAGCATTCAGTGATGGATATGGGCTGGGGAAACTGCAAGACTGACTCTGTGCTTCCAGGGGAAGGTCTGGCTTAGCCCACCTCCCTGCCTGAACGTAGTCACAGCCTCAGTGGGTGCACAAGGGGGCTCAAGTCGTAACGCACCTGCTGAGCATAGAGCTGCTGGGAAAAGGGCTCTTGATTGACAAGGCAAATTGCCTGAAAACTCCCCACAAGGACTGGAGGCCTTCCAGCATCCCCTCGGGAGGACGGTCTGTCTCATGGGGCACAGAGAATCAGCAGCCTGAGACCATCATCCTTGGGTGTTTGGTAAACAAGGCTCCTGAGACTCACAATCCAGGTTCTCTCTAAGAAATAATGTTTCTCCACCTCTGATGAGGGAGGAGATCAGATAACATTTTCAAGTGCCCTGTTTGTTTGGAAACTGTGGCATCAACACACAAACATGCGCTGCACAATACACACAACATGTGCACAACACACAGAAAACACACCCAGCACACACACCCATTCTATTAGCACATGCTGTTTTCCAGTAAAGAGAAAGAACTCCACGTACAACGTAACCAGCAGTTTGTTACTTCTGGTCGGAGCTAAACAATAAATGTGGAAGCAACTCCTCCATTCTCCTTCTGACCCCCCAGACCTGTGGCCCCATCATAGAGGGGCAGGGACTTTACAGGAGTTTGGACACCTCCTTAGGGTCTGTTCCTGCCCTTGCCTTCACCCCACTGCTCGGGGAGGTCAGTGGGGTGAAGAGCCAGGACCATCATGATGTGGAGAAACAGCAAATGCGATGTCCAGTGGGATGTAGAGCCTGCATTGAGCCCCTGGATTCTGCCTAGAATCCATCACGCATGGCAACCTTGTTGTTCAGCATCTCCATTTAGGGGGTAGGAAGCCTGAGGCTGAGCAGTGACTCCTTCACAAACCCTTTTCAAGACTAACAAGGACCTATTGTACAGCACAAGGAGCCCTACTCAGCACTCTGTAGTGACCTATATGGGGAAAGAATCTAAACTAAAGAAAAGAGTAGGTATATGTATATGTATAGCTGATCGACTCTTCTGTACACCTGAAACTAACACAACATTGCAAATCAACTATAGTCCAATAAAATTAAAAAAAAATAACAACAACTGAGGAACACCCAATGTGCAAGCCCACTCTTTTGTGGGACCCCCCCAAACTGGTGACTCCACCAGATGGGCAACCTCACCTGCTGTGTGACCTCAGCTGGTGTGTGACCTCACTTGATGTGTGTGTGTGACCTGCTCAGGGCAGGACCCCACTCAATGAATAAACCCACTGGTGTGTGACCCAAGCCCGCCATGCGGCTCCGAGACACATAGGGTTTCACCCTGGTGTGTGACTCTCCCAGTCGTGTGACCTCCCCAATAGGTGACCCCTCCTCACGGTGTGCCGTTCCCACTCCCACACCTGTTTAGGCCTTTGCAGAAGTTCTTGAGCCACCGCGGTGGCGAAGATGGCTCTGTTGCTCCCTGGGCTGAGTTGCAGGGAGAGGGACAGTCCCGTCACCAGCTGGACCCCAAGGTCTGTGATTGTCACCTTCTCGTCCAGCACGGTGACCGTCTTCTCGGCCAAGATAGCATCTGACAGAGGCGACAGGATCTGAAAGGCAGAAATGACATAGCTCTCTGTGGTTTCAGAAAGCCCCCACTTTGGTGTAAAGGATGCTCCATGCGGGGGAGGGAGAGAGATAGACAGATGAGTGCGTCAACTGCAGGAATTTAGATCTTTTTTAAAAAATTTATTTATTTATTTTAATTGGCGGTTAATTACTTTACAATATTGTAGTGGTTTTTGCCATACATAGACATGAATCAGCCACGGGTGTACATGTGTTCCCCATCCTGAACCTCCCTCCCACCTCCCTTCCCATCCCATCCCTCAGGGTCATCCCAGTGCACCAGCCCTGAGCATCCTGTCTCATGCATCAAACCTGGATTGGCCATCTATTTCACATATGGTAATATACATGTTTCAGTGCTATTCTCTCAAATCATCCCACCCTCGCCCTCTCCCACAGAGTCCAAAAATCTGTTCTTTACATCTGTGTCTCTTTTGCTGTCTCGCATATAGGGTCATCGTTACCCTCTTTCTAAATTCCATATATATGCTTAATATACTGTATTGGTGTTTTTCTTTCTGACTTACTTCACTCTGTATAATAGGCTCCAGTTTCATCCACCTCATTAGAGCTGATTCAAATGCATTCTTTTTAATAGCTGAGTAATAAGGAATTTAGATCTTTTGAGCAAAAGTCTGCTGTGAAGATTGCAAGCACTTGTCCATGGGGCAGGTATGTTTTGTTTGATGTAGTACTTTAAAATGGGATGAATGGCCATCCTTAAAAAATAGAGGATTTCATATTAACGATAGCTTTCTAGCTGTTCTGGAAAACTGGCAATATCTCTCCATGCTGGGCTCCCATTTGCCCTTTGGCAGCTTTTGGAGAGGAATAGCAGCCTCTTCATCACACTCCTCACCACTCCGTATTGTGCTCCTCACATTTAGGTTCCAAATCAGTCATTGTCTTTCATCTGATACCCATCCTAATTTTCTCACTGATGGCTCCTTCTCAGCTTTCAGAGAGCATTGGAACATGTGACTCCTGGGTCCCAATTCAAAGCAATCTATTTTCCTCCTTGATAAAATGATCTCTTTTATTTTCACTATTTTTTTCCAGTGGCAGAAGTACTTTATTAAATTATATCATTTGCAAGTGGTTTCATAAGAATATCTAAAAGGAAAGTTATAAAACATTCTCAAAAAATATAGGGTTAACAGCCAAATTACATTTTCTTGATCATATAAATAAAAACATTTTGTTTCAATAGGCTGTCTGAATATTTTATAATATATGCCCCAACTGACAGCTGCAATAAATCTATTTTAATGAGAAGTCCCATGGTTAATTAAGTCATTTGTTAATAATGGGTTCAAAAATGATCTCTTTTAAATTCAAGCCCATTTCCCAGAGTGATTTAAATTTTCCACAATCCAATATAGTTTCACTTATAAGTCTTTGCAATGCCCAAATACTTTAGAAACCTCACTTGTTGCTTAAGAGGATGATCGCCTCTCCTACAAATGGGGCAGCCACTGAGGAATATTATTTGGTCTCAGACAGGAGGAAAATGACTAAACCCGAGTGGCCCTCGAGAACCATGTCTTGTGAAAGGGTTTGCTTCAAAACTCCCATTCTGCACACTGGTCTACCCCATCCATTCCCAGCAGGAGGTGCTCACAAGACTGGTGGAGTCACAATTACTGTGTTCCTTCCTTCCGCACATTTCTGGAATGTGTGGGAGCTGTGGCCTGGTGAATGCAGCTGAGCATCACGGCAGGATGCAAAGCTTTCAGGTGACAAGGGTCAGTGAGGTAGACTGACAGAGTGAGAAGCTGCTGGCCACGCCCCGAATTCTAATGAGGTTAGTTCATCTCGAGGGCTTTTCAAATTTTGTTTTTAATTTAAAAATTAAAAATTTGTATTTTATATTGGGGTAGAGTTGATTTACAATGTTGTGTTAGTTTCAGGTGTACAACAAAGTGATTCAGTTATACATACACATATATCTATTCTTTTTCAGATTCTTTTCCCACATAGGTTCTTACAGAGTATTGAGTAGAGGTCCCTGTGCTGTACAGTAGGTCTTTGCTGATTGTCTATTTTATATATGTAGTGTGCATATTTTAACCTCAGATTCCTAATTTATTCCTCCATCTACCTTTCCCCTTTAATAACCATAAGTTTGTTTTCTATGTCTGTGAGGCTGTTTCTGTTCTGTAAATAAGTTCATTTGTATCATTTTTTTAGATGTACAAATGAACTTAATATCACATGATATTTGTCCTTCTCTGACTGGCTTACTCCATTTACTATGCTAATTGTTGTTGCAACTGGCATGATTTTGTTCTTTTTAATGTCTGAGTAATATTCCAGTATATATGTGTGTGTATGTGTATATATATACATCTTCTTTACCCATTCTTCTGTTGATGGACACCTGGGTTGCTTCCATATCTTGGCTATGTAAATAGTGCTGCTATGAATACTGGGATGCATGTATCTTTTCGAATTAGAGTTTTTGTCTTTTCCAGATATATGCCCAGAAGTACAATTGCTGGATCATATATATAGTGGCTCTATTTCTAGAGCTTTTGTCCCAAGATGGTAATGTCCACTGTGTCTTACAGACAAGTAATGTCTTGAAGTTTCAGACATGATTCAACCCAAGAAGTCAGGCCAGTGTTGCTCAAATGAAAGGAATATGTGAGGAATTTAAAGACTTGTAACATTATTATACCATTCATGTTATTTACTTGACAGTTCCTTTCAACCTACTCACTCTGAAAATGGGCATTGCCAAATAGTTACCTAATGATCCACGGATAGCACTCCTGGGCAAACATCTAGAGAAAACTCTAATTTGAAAAAATAAATATACCTCTATGTTAATTGCTGCACTATTTGCAGTAGCCAGGGCATGGAAACAACCTAACTGTCAACTGACAAATCAGTGGATAAAGGAGATGTGGTACATGTATGCAGTGGAATACTACTCAGCCATAGAAAAGAATGGAATAATGCCATTTGCAGCAACACGGACAATCTAGACATTATCAAACTAAGTGAACTAAGCCAGATAGAGAAAGACAAATAACATGATATTCATATGTGGAATCTGAAATATGACACATACATATGTACTTACTACTACACACTACTATATATAAAGTTGAAAAACAACAGGGACCTACTGTGCAGCACAGGGAGCTGTATTCAACATCATATAATAATCTATAAGGGAAAAGAATCTCAAAAAGAATAGATACATATGTATGTATAACTGAATCACTTTGTTGCACACCTGAAACTAACACAATATTGTAAATCAACTGTACTTCAATTTAAAGACTGGATATTAGTGTAAGAGACAAATAACAGAGTTCTCATCTGAGCTGTCTTACCTGAATGGTGGTCATCCCCAGTTCCTGGCCAATCAGGACTTGTCCCCCTTGCAGCTTAGCGATCCGGGGCTCCTCCACCTGCATGAAGTCATTTACCAGCTCCGTGATGTCCACCTGCCAATCGGAGCCCAGAAGGTGGGCCAGCTGCCCCCCAGGCTCAGCCGCTTCCGCCACAAACTGAGTCAAGACCCGCACCATGGCATGCTGGTATTGGAGCGTGCAGCCCCTGTTCCTCTTCTCGTCTTCATCCTCCTCCTCGCTGTCCTGAGCTGGCCTGTCAAAGGGGCGGTTCAGTTTAACAGATGCTGATTTGTTGGGTCAACGAGGGGGCTGGGTGTGAAACATGGCAGGAGCTGCAAAGGTGAGTGGGTGTAAGTCCTGCTGTTACGGAGTTCATAGCCGGGGTTGGGCAGGATATTTGGGCAGAATATTTGACCACTGCTATGGCCTGAGGACGGGCTTCCCCAGTGGCTCAGCAGTAAAGAATTCGCCTGCAATGCAGGAAATGCAGGAGACTTGGGTTTGATCTCTGGGTCGGTAAGATCCCTTGGAGGAGGGCATGGCAACCTGTTCCAGTATTCTTGCCTGGAGAATCCCATGGACAGAGGAGGCTTGTGGGCTACAGTCCATGGGGTCACAAAGAGTTGCGACTGAGCACCCACCCACACTTACGGCCTGAGTACAGGCCTCCCTAGTGGCTTGGCTGTAAAGAACCCATCTGCCAATGCAGGAGACACAGATTAGATCCCTGGGTGGGGAAGATCCCCTGGAGAAGGAAATGACAGCACACTCTGGTATTCTTGCCTGGGAAATCCCATGGACAGAGGAGCCTCACATGGCTACAGTCCATGAGTCACTAAGAGTTGGATGCGACTTAGCAACTAAACAACATGGCCCGAGTACTGACCAGTCAGAATGGACTGGAGTGGCCAGCAGAGGTCTAAGTTGTCCCTAAACCCCCCTCACCTCCTAGTATTCATTTTGTGAAATCCCCTTCTCCTTGAGTGTGGGCTGGACCTAATAAATTTCTCCTGAAGTAAGATAACTAATTGAGTTTTGCCAAGAAAATACACTGGTCATAGCAAACACCCTCTTCCAACAACACAAGAGAAGACTCTACACATGGACATCACCAGAGCGTCAACACCGGAATCAGATTGATTATATTCTTTGCAGCCAAAGATGGAGAAGCTCTATACAGTCAACAAAAACAAGACCAGGAGCTGACTGTGGCTCAGACCATGAACTCCTTACTGCCAAATTCAGACTTAAATTGAAGAAAGTAGGGAAAACCACTAGACTATTCAGGTATGACCTAAATCAGATCCTTTATGATTATATAGTGGAAGTGAGAAATAGATTTAAGGGACTAGATCTGATAGATAGAGTGCCTGATGAACTATGGACTGAGGTTCATGACATTGTACAGGAGACAGGGATCAAGGCCATGCCATGGAAAAGAAATGCAAAAAAGCAAAATGGCTGTCTGGGGAGGCCTTACAAATAGCTGTGAAAAGAAGAGAAGCAAAAAGCAAAGGAGAAAAGGAAAGATATAAACATCTGAATGCAGAGTTCCAAAGAACAGCAAGAAGAGATAAGAAAGCCTTCCTCAGCTATCAATGCAAAAAAATAGAGGAAAACAACAGAATGGGAAAGACTGGAGATTTCTTCAAGAAAATTAGAGATACCAAGGGAACATTTCATGCAAAGATGGGCTCGATAAAGGACAGAAATGGTATGGACCTTACAGAAGCAGAAGATACTAAGAAAAGGTGGAAAGAATACACAGAAGAACTGTACAAAAAAAGATCTTCATGACCCAAATAATCACAATGATGTGATCACTCACCTAGAGCCAGACATCCTGGAGTGTGAAGTCAAGTGGGCCTTAGAAAGCATCACTACAAACAAAGCTAGTGGAGGTGATAGAATTCCAGTTGAGCTATTCCAAATTCTGAAAGATGATGCTGTGAAAGTGCTGCACTCAATATGCCAGCACATTTGGAAAACTCAGCAGTGGCCACAGGACTGGAAAAGGTCAGTTTCCATTCCAATCCCAAAGAAAGGCAATGCCAAAGAATGCTCAAACTACCGCACAATTGCACTCATCTCACACGCTAGTAAAGTAATGCTCAAAATTCTCCAAGCCAGGCTTCAGCAATAGGTGAACCATGAACTTCCAGATGTTCAAGCTGGTTTTAGAAAAGGCAGAGGAACCAGAGATCAAATTGCCAACATCCGCTGGATCATGCAAAAAGCAAGAGAGTTCCAGAAAAACATCTATTTCTGCTTTATTGACTATGCCAAAGCCTTTGACTGTGTGGATCATAATACACTGAAGAAAATTCTGAAAGAGATGGGAATACCAGACCACCTGACCTGCCTCTTGAGAAATTTGTATGCAGGTCAGGAAGCAACAGTTAGAACTGGACATGGAACAACAGACTGGTTCCAAATAGGAAAAGGAGTACATCAAGGCTGTATATTGTCACCCTGCTTATTTAACTTCTATGTAGAGTACATCATGAGAAACGCTGGGCTGGAAGAAGCACAGCTGGAATCAAGATTGCCGTGAGAAATATCAATAACCTCAGATATGCAGATGACACACCCTTATGGCAGAAAGTGAAGAGGAACTAAAAAGCCTCTTGATGAAAGTGAAAGAGGAGAGTGAAAAAGTTGGCTTAAAGCTCAACATTCAGAAAATGAAGATCATGGCATCCGGTCCCATGACTTCATGGGAAATAGATGGGGAAACAGTGGAAACAGTGTCAAACTTTATTTTTGGGGCTCCAAAATCACTGCAGATGGTGATTGCAGCCATGAAATTGAAAGACGCTTATTCCTTGGAAGGAAAGTTATGACCGTTGGTCATATTGAAAAGCAGAGACATTACTTTGCCAACAAAGGTCCATCTAGTCAAGGATATGGTTTTTCCAGTGGTCATGTGTGGATGTGAGAGGTGGACTGTGAAGAAAGCTGAGTGCTGAAGAATTGATGCTTTTGAACTGTGGTGTTGGAGAAGACTCTTGAGAGTCCCTTGGACTGCAAGGAGGTCCAACCAGTCCATTCTTAAGGAGATCAGCCCTGGGATTTCTTTGGAAGGACTGATGCTAAAGCTGAAACTCCAGTACTTTGGCCACCTCATGCGAAGAGTTGACTCATTGGAAAAGACTCTGATGCTGGGAGGGATTGGGGGCAAGAGGAGAAGGGGACAACAGAGGATGAGATGGCTGGATGGCATCACTGACTTGGTGGACGTGAGTCTGAGTGAACTCCGGGAGATGGTGATGGACAGGGAGGCCTGGCCTGCTGCAATTCATGGGGTCGCAAAGAGTCGGACACGACTGACCGACTGAACTGAACTGAACTGATGGTAACAGCAGAAGTTACAGGATGTCACTTTCAAAATCAGATTTTAAGATACTTTCTTGTTTGGCTCTCTTTCCTTGGTTCTTCTCTCTTGCTTGCCCTGATGAAGCCAGCTGCCATGCTGTGGGAAGCTCTCTGAGGACATCCCACAGCTAGAAACTGAGCAGCCTCTGGCCAACAGCCAGTGAGGAACTGTGGCCCTCAGCTCAATAGCCTGTGAGGAGCTAAGACTGGCCAGCAACCATATGAGCTCAGTTGCAGGTCCATCCCCACCGAGCCTCATGATGAGACCACAGCTCTGACTGACAACTGGATGGCAGCCTGAGAGAGACCCAAGCCTTGCCTGGGTTCTTGATGCAGAACTGTGAGATGACAGGTTTTTCCTTTAAGCCACTTGGTTTTGGGATAAGCCATTATATCATGTCACGGTAGTCAATACAATAAGGCTCTGGATGACCAGTGTAGCCCTATAAACCAATACACAAGGAAAGTGAGCGTTTCACTCAAGGTGTTTGGTGACGATAAATGTTGAAAGAACAAGGATGGTGGCCAGGAAGCAGATGTTAGTTGTTCCCTCATCATCTGATGCCTTAGGCACTCTCTCAGCCCTTCCCAGCACCATCACAATCGCCATCAAACCAGCTGTTGATTCCTTGAAATAGTTCTGTAGCTGAAAAGTTGTGACAGCATCTGCACTGTCCATAAAGAGACTCAGCCAGGTCTTTCTTTTTCCCTTTTTTCAGCCAAACAGCATGTGGGATCTTAGTTCCCCAACCAGGGATTGAATCTGCACCCCCTGCATTGGAAACATGGCATCTTAATCACTGGATCATGAGGGAAGTCCCCAATTCTTTGGTGAGTCCCTCCCTGCAACTGCCTCCCCTCAGCAGCATCAATAACCATGCTGAATTCCATTCTTCCAACTCAACATTAGAAACCCCTGTGGTTAAGAAAAAGATCGTGTCTGAAACCATCTTCCAATTGCACATGGAACCCAAACCTCCATTCCTGAAGTCATGCCCTCTCCCAGGGGCCACAAGAACTCAAAGGGGTGGACTTCCAAGGGTAAGAATGTGAAAGCTATCCCTCACGTAAGTACCAATTTTCTCCTCTCTGTTGAGTACCCAGACTCCAGGAATATTTCCTTGTCTAATTCTGCACTTTCTACAAGTCACTTGTATGTGATTCTTTGAGCATGGGTCTCTCTGAGATGATAAAGTTCTCTGAACAAAATTCTCTTTTTATCTGATGCCCACTTATTTGCCTCATGTGGATAGTGCAGACTTGTCATTCCATCAAACACCATCAGAGTGATGCACTAGGCACACAGATGACAAGCTTTGGACTTCATCTCCCCAAGGGAAAGTAATCTCAGAGTTTCTGGGCTGGGGCACAAAGAGACTGCCCAGGTCAGGCAGCATCTGTTCAGACAGGTCTCTAGTGAACCTCTATGGCTTGGGTCCTCCCAGATCAATTCTCCCTTCTCCTGATATTGATCCCTTGGTTTAGGCAGGGTTGACCTTCTTTCTTTAGTTCCTCTGGCTCCAGCCTAGCTGGTCAATCAGTGTATTCTGTCTACCCCCCTTCTCCTCCTCCTCGTCTACAGTGATTAGATCAGGCATGGACACACAACCCAAGTAAGAATAACACTTAACTCCAAGTCTCTAGTAGGAATTATTGGGGAAGAGAGGATGTACTTTTTTCAGAGTCACAAAGAAGGTAGACTAGAAGTTTGGAACCGCAGGAGCAAAACTTGATAGGGAATGAAGCTGATATAAAGCAAATTGGAGCTGAGAAGGGGATAGAGACACACACCCCTAGGCTACCCCTGAACCCCTGGAATGAGACATGCCTGAAGTTAGCTATCCTGTAAATTTCCACCTTTAGGCTAAGCATACTTGACCTGGGTTTCTGCTGTGGAGCCTGATCAGCACACCCACCTCTTGTTGGAGACGATGGGGACTCTCCAGCCCTTGATCTGGTTGAGCTCAGTGTCCGAGATCTCGATCTGCAGGGGCAACCGGGGCACCCATACCGTCATCTCCAGAGGAGTGTTCAGGTGCTGGAAGGTGAAGTTCACCACCACGCCCACCTTGCCCTTCATTTCCTTCCCATTGACAAAGATGTAGTCACATCTGTCAGAAACCTGGAAGAAGAGAGAGAGTGGTAGGGGACCCATGAGTGAGTTTTTATCACACCGCAAAGTGGTAGTGGAGAAGACTCTTGAGAGTCCCTTGGACGGCAAGGAGATCAAACCAGTCAATCCTTAGGGAAATCAACCCTGAATATTCATTGGAAGAACTGATGCTGAAGCTGAAGCTCCAATACTTTGGCCACCTGATGTGAAGAGCTGACTAACTGGAAAAGACTCTGATGCTCGAAAAGATTGAGGGCAAGAGAAGTGGGCAACAGAGGATGAGTTGGTTGGATGGCATCACTGACTAAATGGACATGAGTTTGAGCAAACTCAGGGAGATAGTGAAGGACAGGGAAGCCTGGCATGCTGCAATCAATGGGGTCACAAAGAGTCAGACATGACTTAGTGACTGAACAGCAACAACACAGGAACAGCAAGAGAAAGCAGAGGAGAAAACTGAAGTGCCATAGCTCTTTTGGGGTCACGACCATGAGAAGTAAGTGGACGCTGCTTTTTTTTTGGCCACACCACATGGCTTGTGGGATCTTAATTCCGGATCAGGGATCGAACCGCGTGCTTGGCAGTGCAAGTGCAGAGTCCCAACCACTGGGCTGCCATGGGATTTCCTGGATACTGGTTTTTGCTTTCTGATACAGCAGAGGCTACAATGACAGATACCATGGGCCCCACCCACCTCTCCTTCGAGCTCTTTGACTAGTTGAGGTCATCCCCACTGGCTGCAGGTGTTCTGCTGATAATTTATGCTGCACCTCCTCTGGGAGATTGCTCTTAGGTGATGGAGCCGTACCTGCAGAGTTACTTGCATGTTATATACCACCCATCCCATCCCGTCCCATCACATCGCATCTCTTTGCCCAGTGATGACTTCCTGGTTTGTCTGAAGGAGGAACAAACTGCGTATTAACACATCCAGGCACAGGTTAGATCATTTCATCCTCAGAACAACCCCGAGACGGGTGTTAGTCCCATATTCCAGATGAGGAAACTGAGAGTAGAGGAGTTTGACCACAGTCCCCTGCTGGGCAGGAGCAGCCATGAATCAGCCCTGGGGTCTGGTTTTGGAATCCACATTCTCACCTCGTGCTGGTGTATGGGACGGCTCCTCTCTGCCCACATTTGAGAGAAGAGCCAAGTTCAAAGCACCTTGTCCCCTCATCTTTGTGTCCCAGCTCTGCAGGGGAGCCCATGCTCGTCCTAAACAAGACTTGGGGCAAAGCTCCGGAGTTGTGCGATAGGATGAATGATGGCCCTCAACGATACCAAGTCCTAACTTCTGGAACTGGTGCATTAGTTTATTTGGCAAAAGTGACTTCACGGGTTTGATGACATTAAGGGTCTTGAGATGAGCAGGTAGTCCGAGATTATCCAGGTGGTCCCTAAATGTAATCTGAGTGTCCTTATAGGAAAGAAGCAGAGGGAGATTTGAGAACCTCGGGCGGAGGAAGGCTGTGTGTCGCCAAAGCAAGATGCTACATGGCCAGTTTTGTGGATGGAGGAAAGGGTCAAGGAGCCCAAAGAAAGCATCTCGAGGAACTTGGGGAGTCAGGGACTGTTCTCTCCTCTAGAGTTTCAGGGTTCAGGGGGAGTGCAGCCCTGCTGACACCTTGTGAAGCTGATGAAGGGTTTCTTCTCTCAGAACGTGTGGGAGAATACACGTGTGTGGTTTTCAAGAAACTTTTATTTATTTATTTTTGACTTGTGGGATCTTAGTCCCCCAATCAGGGATTGAATCCACACCCCCTACAGTGGAAGTGCAGAATCTTAACCACTGAACCACCAGGGAAGTTCCTCTCCATGGCTTTTTTCCCCAAGATTTTTTGATGTGGACCATTTTAAAAATCTTTACTGAATTTGTTGCAATATTGCTTCCTTTTTTACCCCTCTGGCCACCAGGCATATGGCATCCCAACTCCCTGACCAGGGATCGAACCTGTATATCCTACATTGAGTGGTGAAGTCTTAACCCCTGGACCACCAGGGAAGTCTCACATGTGTAATTTTAAGTCATCAGATTTGTGGTCATTTTTCCCAGAAGCCACAAGAGATGGACACTGAGAGGGAGAGGAGGACAGAACCAGAGGCCATGAGGGTGTCTTCCTTGCTCGGGGCTTGGCTGGTTGAACTTGGAGCAAGATATGAACTGGAGTGAAGCCCTTGGTTTACTGAGCACCTAACCTAATATGTGCCCAGCCCAGCAGGTGACCACCTCCCACATATGGTCCCAGTTACTAGTCAGTCACAAGAACCCAGGAGGTGGGGCCATTACTGTCATTTCACAGGTCCAAGAATTAAGTACCTTTTCTTAAGGACACTTCCCAGGTGGCGCTAGTTGTAAAGAATTTGTCTGCTAATGCAGGAGATGCAGGAGATGCAAGAGACGCAGGTTCGATCCCTGGATTGATAAGATCCCCTGGAGTAGGAAATGTCAATCCATTCCAGTATTCTTGCGTGGGAAATTCCATGGACAGAGGAGCCTGGTGGGCTTCTGCATGGGGTCACAAAGAGTCAGACATGACTGACACACACACACACACAAAGGACGCATGGCTGGAAAGTGGAAAAGACCAGATTCAACCCAAGTCACCTCCCAGCTGCCTCCTGCCTCGGTACAGGCATCACTCTTGCCTGGATGCTCTGTTGTGGTCTGTTTTTTTTTTTTTTTAAACGATGTAAACCTCCTTCCAGCACTTGGAGGGGCATGAAGAAAGCAAATGCAGAAATGACTAGGTTGTTCAAACATCTTAGAAAGGATTGCTGATGATGGCTCCTTGATCTTCCTGGTGAGGCAACAAGGGGGCCAGGGAGGCTCACGGGGAGCTCGGCATCCAGGCGATGGTCAGTGACTTGGAGGGAAATGTGGGCCCGGGTCCATTTCTGAGTGGAGTGGGTGGTCCTCCTAAATGTCCGCCAATAGTGGGAGTACTGAAATCTGATTGGAAAGTGGAATGGAACCAGCCCAGGTAGTTTTACTGTCATTTGTCCTGATCACTGACATTTCATCTTCAGGGCTGCCGAGTCTTGAATCTTAGGCATTTTCTTTCTTTAAATATTTTATTCTTTTTGATGCTTTTATAAGTGTAAATATTTTATTTTTAAATTTTATTTTGGCTGCACTGGATCTTTGTCATGGGGCTTGGGCTTAGTCGCCCTGAGGCAGGTGGAATCTTCACAGATCAGGGATCAAACCTATGTGCCTTGCAATGGAAGGTGGATTCTTAACTATGGACCATCCGGGAAGTCCTAGCTTTTCACTTTTAAGCCTTTCAATTCTGAATGAGGCTGAACTGCCAGAGGTAAGCTGAGAAACAGAGAGACTGAGAGACAGAGGGAGCAAGAAAATACTGAGAAGACTTGCTTTCAGAAAAAGAAGCTGGGACTTCCCTGGTGGTCCAGTGGTTAAGGATCTGCCTGCCAATGCAGGAGACACAGTTCGATCCCTGATCCAGGAAAATCCCATATGCATTGGAGCAACTAAGCCTGTGTACCACAACTATTGAGCCTGTGCTCTAAAGTTCGGGCACCGAACTTTAAAGTTCACTACTGAGCCTATGTGCCACAACTAGAGAAAAGCCGGTGTGGCAACAAAGACCAAGCACAGTCAAAAATAAATAAATAAAAATTTAAACAGGCATTAAAAAAAAAAAGAAAAAGAAAAAGAAGCTGTTTCATGACTTTAATTTTATGGGCCCTTTTGTCAAATCAGGGGCTCTAAGAAAAGATGCATGAAGCTCACTGTGGGCAAAAAGCCCTATATCCTCCTGTGGATGAGAGATGCTTGGTGTGTTAGCCAAAGCTGTGAGCGCAAAAAATGAAGTCTATGTGTTTTGTTCTTTTTTTTTTTTAAAAAACAAACAAACAAACAAACAAACAAACTCAGTGTTTCCCCCCTGAAGCAATGAGGAAAAGTGGGATTTAGACTTTGATACAAAGGACAAGGAAGGAGAGCAGAAGGAGAGCAGGGTTTGACACTTAGAAGGTCACTCTTAGTAGAGATGAGTGGAGGCAACTGATGCTCAGGACTTGAAACAGGAGTGCTAGGTAAGCTGGGCTGAGCACTGAGATAGAGACGGGGTGTGTGTGTGTGTGTGTGTGTGTGTGTGTGTGTTTACATCAATGAATAAGGACAGCATCTGCATTTGATAAGAGGTTTGTAAGTTTGATTTAAGAGTAAACTCTAGTTATTAAGTACTTTTAAAAAGAAATCCAGAAGCAGCATTTTTTCCTCCTGCGCAATCAAGTTACAAAGTTCAAAAGTGTTTCTTATGCTTCACCACTCAGTTTTTAGATGACATGTACCCCAGTGTGCGAGCTTCCCTGGTGGCTCAGACAGTAAAAAACCTTCCTGCAATGCAGGAGACCCAGGTTCGATCCCTAGGTTGGGAATATCCCCTGGAGAAGGGAATGGCTATCCACTCCAGTATTCTTGCCTAGGAAATTCCATGGACAGAGGAGCCTGGCAGGCTATGCAGTCTATGGGGTCACAAAGAGTTGGACACGACTGAGCGATTAATACACACCTGGGTGTGCATTGCAGCACTGTTTACAACAGCCAGGACATGGAAGCAACCTAGATGTCCATCAACAGATGAATGGATAAAGGAGATGTAGTGCATATATACAATGGTATATCACTCAGCCATAAAAAAGAATGAATTTGAGTCAGTTATAGTGAGGTGGATGAATGTAGAGCCTGTTATATAGAGTGAAGTAAGTCAGAAAGAGAAAAACAGATATTAATACATTTATATGGGATTTCGGAAAGTGATATCGATGAACCTGTGCAGGGAAGGAATGGAGACAGAGATACAGAAAATGGGCTTGTGGACACAGGACGGGAAGAAAAGAGTGGGATGAACAGAGAACGTAGCATCGACACATATACATGGTCATGTGTAAAGCAGATAGCTGGTGAGAAGTTGCTGTATGACACGGGGAGCCCAGCCTGGGGCTCTGTGATGACCTAGAGGGGTGGGGGGAGGGGAGGGAGGCTCCAGAGGGAGGGGATATATGTATACTTAAGGCTGATTTGCATCATTGTATAGCAGAAACCAACACAACATTGGAAAGCAATTTTCCTCCAATTAAAAAATAAAAAAGATAGTAACTAGAAAAAAACCTGTTTTTAACTTTGTAAACCACATCTGAGAGACTTGGCACTTCTGCATTATCATGTTTAATTTTTTTTTTTTTTTTCTGTTTTGGTTGAGGACAGTAGAAGAAGATTTTCTGGCATTCTTGTTCAGTTGGTTACATTTGTCTAAACTTACGATTGCCAGTTGCTCAGATAGCAAGTGACAAGGCAGAATTCTTTAAAGTGTTCAAGTTCCTTAAACCCGAGGCTAAATCCTGAATACAGTATTGAATTCTTTAATATTCTGATGGCTAGCATTGACAGGTGCACATGCGGCATACTTTGGTGTTCGGTTCTTTTTGGACTTTATTTTTCATTGCAGGTTTATGTGGTAACTTAAAGTAAATTTTGTAAACTTGTATCAGGTTTATGAATAAAGAATCAGTAAAAAAGCAAATGGCCCTTCTGGTTTTCCATACCCAGCCCCCGTCCTTGCTCTGGGCGTGGAGGCATCACTAAAGTATTTGCCAACCATACCTGGTTCTTCTTTGGTGACACAGTAGGGGAGGGAGGCGGGAAAGGATGGGGGAGTAAGGAGGCGGGGGAGAGAGAATTTTGGAGAATTCCTCTGGCTGGTGGGAGATGCCTGGTGAGGGTGGGGTCTTCCCACCCCTGCTTATCCTCTGGGCAGCCTGTGGCCAACCACTGGCTGTACGAACACACCTCAGGACAACGTCTCTAGTACATTTCAAACTCCAGAGCTGGCGTGGGGAAGCAGGGTCTCCTGAACCGTATGCGTGGGAGGCTGAATAATGGTTCCCAAAGATGTCAGATCCTGATCCTTAGAAACTGTAAATGTCACCTTCTATGGAAAAAGGGTGTAATTAAGCCCAGGATTTGGGGATGAGAGCATCCTGGATTATGGGCCCTGAATGCAATCCCAGAGTCCTTAACTGGGAGAGGCAGAGGAGGCTGGACATGGACAGAACAGCAGCCCATGTGGAGAGGAGCAGCGGTGTGGCCACAAGCCAGTGAAAGCCGGCTGCACTGCCAAAGCAGTTGGAGCAACTTCTCCCCTGGGGCTCCCAGAGAGAGCATGACTTCACACTCCAAGACTGTGAGAGAAGGCTGGTTTTTTAGAGTCCTTTTTTTTTTTTTTAAGAGTTTTATTTATTTGTTGACTTATTTATTGGCTCCACTGTGAGGCATTTGAGATCTTAGTTCCCTTCAGTTCAGTTCAGTTCAGTCGCTCAGTCATGTCCGATTCTTTGCAACTCCATGAACTGCAGCATGCCAGGCTTCCCTGTCCGTCACCAACTCCCGGAGCTTGCTCAAACTCATGTACATCGAGTCAGTGATACCATCCAACCATCTCATCCTCTGTCATCCCCTTCGCCTCCTACCTTCAATCTTCCCCAGCATCAGGGTCTTTTCCAATGAGTCAGTTCTTTGCATCAGGTGGCCAAAGTATTGGAGTTTCAGCTTCAGCATCAGTCTTTCCAATGATCAAATGCATGCCCCCTGCATTGGAAGGCAGTCTTAACCGCTGGACCACCAGGCAAGTCCCAAGGTGTGGTTTTAAGACTCCAAGCCTGTGGTCATTTGTGACAGTGGCCACAGGAATCTAATATACCATCCCGGCCCATCTCTTCCCTTGCCCTGTTCTGCCCTCTCACCCCTCACTCCCTTATTTCTTGGGGGGGGGGTTTCATCAATGGGTCTCCTACACACAGTGCCTCAGCTACAGGGAATCTGATCTAAGACTTGGTGACTGTCAGTTGGGAAGATACCAGTCTGGTTTCCCAAGGGCAGACCTGGCCCCTGACCATTTCCTTGGCATCTGCTCAGGACAGATGAGCTGAACTGTGTTCTCACAGGAGCTGATGGGGCAGAACTGGTCCTTCTACCTCGATATCCATCTTTCCCTCCATCTCCTTGGCCACTGAATTCTAGCATTAATTCCTCCTCCCCGAGGAGCTGAACCAGAGAAATAGGACAGTCTAGGTGAGCTGACAAGACCTATTCATTTCCTCTTGTTTAAATACAAATGACTGTACATGTCCAATAATTCATTAACTACCACTTTACAATGCTGAAGGTTTGAAGGAAGGATCCATTAAAACATTTCCTCTCATAATACATTTCCAGCCAGCTGCACTGTTCCGTGACGGGAAAATGGTTAATATTTCTGACTCTGGGTGTGTACAATCTGGCACTTTTGTGAATTTAATGCCATTTGCTTCTTTTCTGTTTAAATGCTGTACAAATTTAAATCTTATTTAAATATCACCAACATTTGTGGTGAAACGTATGTTCTTCTGATGTTTTTCTTTTTTTTTTTAAGAGTGAGAGCTAAGGATATTAAAATTCCATCCCCCTTCCCTTTAAATTTGGCAAAAAGACACAGTCAGCAGGAGTATTTGTATCCAATTCTCAAGTTAGGCATTACCTACCTGAGATTAGTGTTAATCTTGGACAAAAATGGTACCATTAATAATAACAGTAACAAGAAAAGCAGTGACTGATATTTATTGAATGCTTTCTGTATGCCAGGCACTGGGTTAAGCATCATTCCATTTAATCCTCATGATAAATCTATTAGTAAATGCTATTATCCCATGTTTCAGAGGAGAAACTGAGTTGCCGTGTCCTATGGGCTTGAGGAACATGTAGTGAAGTGACAGTCACTCAGTCGTGTCTGACTCTTCATGACCCCATGTACTGTAGCCCACCAGGCTCCTCTGTCTATAGGATTCTCCAGGCAAGAATACTGGAGTGGGTTTCCATTTCCTTCTCCAAGGGACATGTAACACTGGGCTAATTAATGGGAAGAGAATTTCCCAAGCTTGTGACACTGGTTAATTTATTGGGAGACAACTTTGTCTACCTCAGCGGTGTCTATAAATATATAATAGACACTTTTCTGCCAAGCAAAAAGTTCTACATGAACACACTGGAGGAGGAAGAGCCAAGGCAGGGAGTATATGCAGGTCCTGAGGCTGACACTCAGGTGGATGGAGGTGCCTGGTGTTGTTATTGTTTATTCAATAATTAGAGTCTGACCCTTTGCAACCCCATGGACTGCAGCATGCCAGGCTTTCCTGTCTTGCACTATCTCCTGGAGTTTGCTCAGATTCATGTCCTTTGGTGATGCTATCTAACCATCTCACCCTCTGTCATCCCCTTCTCCTCCCACCTTCAATCTTTCCCAGCATCAGGGTCTTTTCCAATGAGTCAGTTCTTCACATCAGGTGGCCAAAGTATTAGAGCTTCAGCTTCAGCATCAGTCCTTCCAATGAATATTCAGGGTTGATTTCCTTTAGAATGGACTGGTTTGATCATCTTGATAGCTTGTAGGAAAAGGTTTTTAAAACAACATGAAGGGTGAAGGTTACGAGGGTGAACATTGCTTGGGTCGTTAGGTAACAGGGTGGTGTTTCAGGAATTTCATTCATCAATTTTATGGCTCTAACAGGTCTGGAGTCTATGTGCTGGTAGTTAGCATACAGTCAACTTTTTCCACCTGGTGGGGATTTTAGTAAGGATATGGTTCAAGGAAATGGCTCAAGATATTATCTCTAGCCCTTGAGAAGGAACTAAAGGTCATTGACTTGCTTTATGGATAAACCATTATTATTCTGTCTTGCTTGACTGCTTTCCTTGGTTTCTACATTTTTCTCACTTCTCTGATTAAATTTGTTCTTTGGAGATTGGGGAAAGACTAGGAGACTAAAACTTTTCTACAAAGAGGCCAGGGATGTGGTGGAGTCTTCCCCCAGGAAGGTCCTGTAGGGTCCTATTTGGTTCCAAGAGCCCTATTTGGATGGAGCATCTGAGGTCCCTTCCATGTCACCACAATGAACCTCTTCTTGAACAGGGATATTTTTCACATTTTTGGAATCATTTATATTAGATCCTATTTTTCTTCCATTAATAAAACCCTAAATTTAAGTTCCCAAGAAGCTTTGTTATTTTTAACTCAAAACAGAACATTTTTACACAACGCTACATTCTCACTTTCCCTCTTTCCTGGGTCAGAAGGAATAACACATTCAGTGAACGTTCTCTTTTCTTTGTTCTTGAAATTACCCCATGTGGTCTGGGTCACCATTGTTTTCTCACAGTTGCCAATCAGCACTCTGATAGAAAAGAACTTTCATACCAACCCATGCAAGGAGCTCTTGGCCTGTGCCAGCCTTGGCACTGGCAACATCTGGGGATGGATACTTCTTGTTACAAAGGCTGTTTCGGGCATGCTAGCGTGTTTAGCAGCATCCCTGAACTTCAATAACCACATGCCAGTTATGACCATAATATTGTCTCCAGTTATTGTCAAATGCCCCCTGGGCTGAAAAGTCACCCTCAGAGAAGAACTGTCATTTTGAGCACTTCTAAATGATTCCTTTGAGCATCACAAGGCCCTATGTCACAGATTGTACAACTGTGTACAGAGGGGGGTACTCTTTCAATTAAGAAACATTCACATGTTTCTACATTTTGCTTTTTAAAACCATGTGGTAACGAATATCCTTGTGCACACTCCCTGTGCTGCAGTGCATGCTTGGCTTCAGTGCAAACTGAGAAGCTTGCCCTAGGGAATTCCACTAGGTCCTTCTGCTTTTCCCAGCAGTCCTGGGAGGTTGATGTGATGACACTGATTTGTTTTTTTTTTTCCTGGGTAGAGAACTTTGAGACTCAGGGATGCGAGGGAATGTGGTACATTGTATTCCCAAAGGTGGCCACAATTTCTCACAGCTCACATGCTCTTCCCCATGGGGCCTCACTGTACCCCACAGAAGAGGTGGAATCCAATTCCTCTCCTCGAGTTTGGACTGGTCTTAGTGACTCTCTGGACTTACAGGATGTGACACAAGTGGTAACCTGTGACTTCTGATGCCAGGTCATGAGAAGCCCTCCACCTATGGTTCCTGAAATACTTGCCCTTCAGATGTTCCCCCTCAGAAGTCATGTGCCAATATCCTAGGAAGCCTAGGCCAATATCCTGTGGACTCTCCCATCTACAGCTAACACTGGGCTCCCAGCTAACCACCAGCACCAGTTGCTATATGCATGGGTGCTCCACCTTGGATGTTGGTCTGGTTCAACCTTCGGGTGGGTCCACCCAGGAGCCACTGATAGCAACCACATGAGGTCATGAAAACCACTCCACTGTGCCCAGTCAACCCACAGAACTGTGGTCTGTTGTGCAGATAACCAGAACAAGAAAGTATGTGTGGAAACCGAGAAACTGGCCTTGAACCAATATGTGCCTTCCAATTCTTTGTTCTCAGAACCCAGGACCGCCATCAGTGTGGATCCTGTTCTGGTTGTATCACATGCCTAAGAGAGCCTGCTCTCTTGGCTCTCATGGATAATGTCTCAGGAGCACAGAATCTTTGTTCTGGCTTTCCATCCCCAATGTGTTCAGCACGTTGCTTCACCACATCCCACTGTGTCGGAAATTCCAGATTTCCCCTTATATAAATGCTGTCCTGTGCCTTGGTTTCTCGTCAGCTCTGCCCCACTGCCCTGTCTGCCTCAGAGCTCGGTTCCTTAGCCTGGCCTCACTGGTTATAACTCTTCATTGAGACTTCTGAAGCCAGAAGATCTAACATTGATACGTTCCAGTGTCACAGTCTTTGTAGACCAGGACCTGGGGACTGGAGTTGATGAGAAGGACGCAGGGGACCCAAGTCTCGAGTGAAACAAGGGTGCTTTATTTGCAGAAACGCATGTTTATGTATCTTCATACATGGCAGCTTTAGGCAGTAAAAAATTGAGCAAAAACAAAGCCAAGCAAATAACAATCTTCAAAGGGCCAGAAAGCATTCCACATCCTGAGTAAGAGGGGTATAACTGAATAGATTACCTTTAAGTAAAAAGTCACTGAAGGGGGTCACTAAAGGGGGTCACTGAAGGGAGTCACTGAAGAGGGTCGCTGAAGGGGGTCTATGAAGGGGGTCACTAAAGGGGGTTGCTGAAGGGGGTCACTGAAGGGGGTCGATGAAGGGGGTCACTGAAGGGGGTCACTGAAAGGAATCCAAGCAGGTGCCCTTCTCATGATCTCAGTCCTGAGAACTGCGTGCAGCTCTGCTTGTTCCTGCTTTCCAGGAACTGATAAGGAATAGAGAGTCCTTGAGAAACGACACACAAAAGAAGAAAATAACATACTGGATCCCTTAAAGTTGAATGTCCCCTGACATTCCAGGCTCTGCATTAACCAACTTACATACATTCCCTTACGTCTTATGATAATCTTCTACATAAACAGAGGAGCAGAAAGGGAGGCCTCATTGCTGAAGAGTTGCAAATTAAGAATACAAAATTTCTATATACTTATGGTTACCAAAGGGAAAAGGGAGGGGAACAGATCAATTAGGAACTTGAGGTTAACATGTACACACTGGGCCTCCCTGGTGGCTCAAATGGTAAAGAATCTGCCTGCAATGCAGGAGACCCGGGTTTGATCCCTGGGTTGGGAAGATCTCCTGGAGAAGGGAATGGCTACCCACTCCAGTATTCTGGCCTGGAGAATCCCATGGACAGAGGAGCCTGGAGCGCTTCAGTCCACAGGATCGCAAAGAGTCAGACATGACTGAGTGACTAACACCATTGAACTTTTGATATACACACTACTATATATAAAATAGATAACCAACAAGGACTTATTGTATAGCACAGGGAGCTATGCTCAAATCTTATAATAACCTACTATGGAAAAGAATCTGAAAAGAATATACATATACATACAAATACACACACATATAAACAAAACTGGATTGCTTTGTTGTATTCCTGAAATTAATGTAAGATAGTAAATCAACTATACTTCCATAAAAATTAAAACAAAAAGAATACAAAATTTCTTTTCTTTCTTTTCAAAAAAATTTTTTGAAGTATGGTTTATTTACAATGATTCAGGATTACAGCAAAGTGATTCTATTTTATATATTATATATATGTGTTGTGTGTACATATATATATATATACACATATGTATTCCTTTTCAGATTCTTTTCCATTATAGGTTAATACAAGATATTGAATATAGTTTCCCATGCTTACAGACTTGTTTATCTGTCTTATATGTAATAGTGTGTATCTGTTAATCCCAAATTCCTACATGCATACATGCCAAGTCACTTCAGTTGTGTCCGACTCTTTGCGACCCCATAAACTGTAGCCCGCCAGTCCCCTCTGTCCTTGGAATTCTCCAGGCAAGAATACTGGAGTAGGCGGCAATGCCCTGCTGCAGGGGATCTTCCCAACCCAGGGATCAAACCCATGTCTTCTGTGACTCCTGCATTGAAGGTGTATTCTTTACCACTGAGCCATTAATTCCAAATTCCTAGTTTATTCCTAATTTATCCCTGTCCCTACTTTCACCTTTGGTAACTACAAACTTTTTTTTTTAATGTCTGTGGGTCTACTTCTTTTTTTAATAAATAAAAAAAAGAATTTTATAAATAAATTAATTTGTATCATTTAATCTGTGCTGGGTCTTGGAAGAGAGCCCAGGTAAGGGAGGGGCCATCAAGCCTAAGCTGCATTAGCTTCACAGTAGATCTGCCTCTGGGTAAGAATGATTAAAGTTATGACCAACCTAGATAGCATATTCAAAAGTGGAGACATTACTTTGCCAACAAAGGTCTGTCTAGTCAAGGCTATGGTTTTTCCAGTGGTCATGTATGGATGTGAGAGTTGTACTGTGAGGAAAGCTGAGTGCCGAAGAATTGATGCTGTTGAAATATGGTGTTGGAGAAGACTCTTGAGAGTCCCTTGGACTGCAAGGAGATCCAACCAGTCCATTCTAAAGGAGATCAGCCCTGGGTGTTCTTTGGAAGGACTGATGCTAAAGCTGAAACTCCAATTCTTTGGCCACCTCATGCAAAGAGTTGACTCATTGGAAAAGACTCTGATACTGGGAGGGATTGGGGGCAGGAGGAGGAGGGGACGACAGAGGATAATATGGCTGGATGGCATCACTGACTCGATGGACGTGAGTTTGGGTGAACTCTGGGAGTTGGTGATGGACAGAGAGGCCTGGCGTGCTGCAATTCATGGGGTCTCAAAGAGTCGGACACAACTGAGCAACTGAACTGAACTGAAGAATGATTATTATCTCCAGTTTACAGATGAGGAAACTGAGGCATAGATTGTTTATTTGCCTTGAAAATATTTATGTAAGCTAGAAAATAACAGAATCAAAACTCTGTCCCTAGAAGACTAACAAGCTGCCAACACCGAGTCACACCCCCTCTAGGCAGTGGTCTTCTAAACAGTGTCCCCAGGTAGTGGTGTGCTGGTAAGTGTAACAACCGGCTCTCTGTGAAATAAACACAAGCCTTATTTATAGCGTGTGATTTCCATGGCATAAATGCTCCTGATGTTACGCTATCAACCTAAAGTCACTGGATGCAGACTTGAGAAGAGATGAGCGAGGATGAGTCGTGCTAGATTTACAAGCCAACTCCCATGCACCTCTGTCCCCAGCACTCTCCGGTTCATGGGGTCCCACCACCCCCTATTGTCTTGCCACCAGCATTGGATTGGCAATCCCTAAAAGAGAGGACATCACAAGAGGGAGAGAATCAGCGATGCTACCAGACTTCAAACTCAGTTTTCCAGATGAGAGAACTGTCTGAAAGAGGAAGCCTTCAGGGCCATGAAGAATCACATACATTTCCAAGTGTTGCTCAGCCATTAAACTGTAGATACGAGATCTGACCCAAAGGTTTCCCTGGCCCTGGTGTCCTTGCTCATTTCATCATCTCATGCTGTTTTTCCCTCTTAGCCCCATCAGTGCAGTCCTTCCATCCATTTATCAAGAAAGAGCTATTCCAGAGAGAACAGCATTTGTACTGACAGTGAGAAATCGGAGGAGAAATGCTGATGGCAACCTAGATCCTTTGGCAACTTTCTGGTTATAAATGAGAATCAGTAAATACAAACAATGCTTATAAAAACACAGAGCAAAAGCCGGTCTTCTGGGCATGTCATTCATAAACCTCATGCAACCTCACCCTGTGCAAGTGATGAAGTCTGTGGATCAATGTCGCTGCCTTCATTCCCCATAGAATGGCATGGACATGGGAACAGGCCAGCTTCAGGGCAGTGGAGGCCTTGGATGTGAGACTAAGAGGGTGGCAGAAGAAGCTCTGGTCCGACTGATGGAGCTCTTGACTCCATCCTCATCACCAAAGAACACAGAAAAGTAAACCAGTGATGTATTTGTGAGTCAAACCAGTGAACTGTCAAGAGCCACGCGTCTAGAAAGACTCTGACCCATCTTTTTCTGGGGTATGTATAGACACACATTCATCATTAATCACACACACACACACAGATGAAATATAGATAAAGAGGGGAAATTGGAAGCCTTAAATCTCTAAATGGACAAATGCTTCTTTTGCTACCAGCTGTTGAGTTTTGTTTCCCTCTCTTGCTAAACCTCTCCTTAAATACCTTTATAAAAAATTATTCATGTATTTGACTTTGATGGATCTTAGCTGCGGGACTCAGGCTCTGGAGCACATGGGCTCAGTAGTTGCAGTGTGGGCTTAGTTGCTCTGCAGCATGTGGGATTTTAGTCCCCTGACTAAGGATTGAACCCACGTCCCCTGCACTGCAAGGCAGATTCTTAACCACTGGACCCCCAGGGAAATTCCTAAATACCTTTTAATAGCCCTTGAATACAAACACTGCAGCCCACTTCTGGAAACCACCGCTCCTTTCTTTTCTTTTGGATCACACAACATACTCGACATTGAAGCAGCAGCACAAGTGAACAGGGAGTTGATGGATGTTTTGTGTTTGGTCCAAGGATCTGTCTTCTATTTATGGTCTCTGGAACTCATGGAACCAAAGCCAGGTCTTGGGAGGACAGAGCCTGTGTCTCACAGCACATTCAATAATCACAAAAGAGAAAACACAGCACAGGAGACCAGCAGGTGCTGAGTTCTGCTTTGTGAAAACGAGATAGAGGAGACTGTGAAGATCAGCGCATTGAGAAATGAAATGTTTTGGAAGGTGGTTATTGTCGCTGAGCTCAAGCTCTGCCCTGCCATGTCCTGTTCCGGGACTCTGTAAAGTCAGCTGTGCTCTTTCATAGGTTTAGCCAATAAGATGATGAGAAGGCAACTTCCAGGCTGGTGGAGGAAAAGCTGGCTCCTTTCTATTTTCTTCCCAGGAGCCTGTCCTGTCTCCTGTTGGACCTGTGAGCATCACTGTAGCAATGCCTCAGGGCGTAGCAGCTGTGCCTCCTCTGGGGCATCCAGCCCACAGCTCCTTTAACATTTCCAGAACCAGCCTCATCACACCTCTTCAAAGACAAGAGCATTAGCCAGCCAGCATGCCCTCCTCCAAGCTCTGGCTTTACAAATGAACTTATTTGCAAAACAGAAATAGACCGTAGACATAGAGAACATGCTTATGGTTACCAAAAGGGAAAGACAGGCAGGCATAAATTTGGAGTGTGGGTTTAACAGATACACACTAATTTTCAGACTGTGGCCCGCCAGGCTCCTCTGCCCATGGAATTTTCCAGGCAAAAATATTGGAATGCGTTGCCATGCCCTCCTCCAGGGGATCTTCCAGACCCAGGGATCAAACTTGCATCTCTTATGTCTCCTACATTGGCAGGCAGGTTCTTTACCACTAGTGGGGAAGTGGGAAGGCCACTATATATAAAACAGAAGTGGGAGGCTATTTTACATATAAAATTGATAATTAATAAGGACCTATTGTATAGCACAGGTAAGTCTACTCAGTACTCTGTAGTGACCTATATGGGGAAAGAATCTAAAGGAGAGTGAATATTTGTATATGTGTAACTTGGGTTTCCCTTGTGGCTCAGCTGGTAAGGAATCCATCTACAATGTGGGATCCCTGGGTTGGGAAGATCCCTTGGAGAAGGGAAAGGCTACCTACTCCACTATCCTGGCCTAGAGAATTCCATGGACTGTATAGTCCATGGGATAGCAAAGAGTCAGACACAACTGAGCGACTCTGACTTCACTTCATAACTGATGCACTTTGCTGCACACCTGAAACTAACAACACTGTAAAGCAACTATACCCCAATTAGAAAAAAAAACATAGCATCTAAAAAGAGTCATAAGGAGTAGACAAGTCTGCACACAGTCAGGGATGGCTACATCTCTGACCTCCTATCTGGATATTACCTAAAAGCTTTCACTGTTGAGTAAAATTTTCGAAGATGGTTTTTGGGGACACTGAGTCCACTATCTCCCCCAGATTGCTGGCTTTCTGATTAAAAGCATCTTTCCTTTCTACCAAAATTTGTTTCTCTCGAGTGTTGATTTTTGAGCAGCAAGCAGCCAGACCCAAGTTGGGTAATACAGGTAGAGACCTTGTTTCTAGTTCTCATTTTTCTTTTCATTCCTGACACTCCCCACCTCCTTGACTTAAGCATGGCTGTGAGATTTACTTTGGCCAATAAGGCAGGAATGTGTTTTACTTCTGATCAGAAGCATTTAGGAACCAGTGTACGTTCTCTGAGTCCTTTTCCCTGTCTGGGAGTCCCAAGATGGAAGTGCCCCCAGTGGAAGTGGTCTGGGAGGCTGTGCTGTTACTCCATAAAGGATACTTCCCCTGGGGAGCTTCCAGATGCTGTCTCTGAGAGTGAGAGGAAAAGTCAACAGTGAAAACCTGCCGAGTTTCCTGTGCTGTTTGTTATCTCAGCATCATCTAACCTATTCTGACTAATGGCCTGTTCATCCATTGTATCCACTGTGCCGAGAATTGGACCTGGTATATAATAGGTACACAAGACAGAATTGTTGAATGAATAAATAAAAGAGAACCACTTTGCAAGAAAGTCTTAACTGCAGCTAAGATAAAGCACACACTTCCTAACACCACGGTTTTCAACCTTATCAGACATAATACCTCCATTGTTCAATGAATATTTTATAACGCCTTCAAAATTCCAAAGTGGAATTCACAGATAATGTAACCCATCTGCAAGATCTTGTTATTAAGATAAATATATGCCCTAACTGGATATCAAGTAAAATAAAAATTAATTTATAATAGAATGATACACATTTCAACAAGTACCTTCTTAAGTATAATTCGCTAGGAAATGTAGAGAAGGCAGATTCTCCCTCTTCTCCCCCCCTCAATCGAGCCATCATAAATGCTACAGCTATGAGGGTGCTGGTACAGAAGGTGGAGTGGTTGGTGGGGAAATTTTCCCTGGTAGGCACACTCTTGGTAAAGTTACAAACAAACACAAAATATTCTTTTTTTTAAAAAAATTCATTCATTTATTTTCGGCACTGTTGGGTCTTTATTACTGCATGTAGGGCTTTTGCTAGTTGCAACGAGCAAGTGTTACTCTCTAGTCATGGTGCTTCTCATTGCAGCGGCTTCTCTTGTTGCAAAGCATGGGCTGTAGTCAGTATGCGGGCTTCAGTAGTTGTGGTGTACGAGCTCAGCTGTCCCTTGGCATGTGGGATCTTCCCAGACCAGGGACTGAACCTGTATCCCCTTACTGGCAGGTGGCTCCTTCACCACTCTACCACTAGGGAAGTCCAAGTATTCTTTTGATTTACCCTGAGTTCGCATTACTGAGAAATTCCCGGTTGTGTGTACTAAGCTACTGTACAGATAATAACAGTTCCTCACCCCCTAGTTTGGAGGGACATCTAAAAGTCAAGAATGTATGGAATAATTTTCTATAGTGCAGAGCTGTCCTGGACATTACAGGACATTACTACCTCTGATGTTTGCCTACTAACTATTGGTAATCCCTGAGTGACTGAACTGAACTGAACTGAACTGAATCCTTATGAACAATAACAAACTACTCTCACAAATGTGCCAAACACCCCTGGATCTCTATCACAATCCAGGGCCTCAGACTGAATATTTTAACCTTGGACCATGCCCAGTCACTGCCCCCTGCTGGGTCCATGTCCGGCACTCCATGACCATGATGGATGTGGCTACTTCTACTGTCCTGGTCCCAGTGACCAAAAGGAAGATGTAAGCGGATATAAGGGGGAGAGGACCATCTCTTTTGGGTGCGTGGGCACAGGAGTTAACAACAGTGCATTTTCATTCACCAAGTTCTGGGGATGTGGAGGAATGGGCCAGGTGGAACACTCCGTGCGCCTTATGTTTGGGTGGCAGGAAAAGAAAGAAAAAGAAGCTTCTGGGAACTGCAGAGAAAAAAATACATCTCTCTTCCATGCAAACAGGAACAGGGCAAAGCTTTCCTATTAATGGCCATCCTCTCTCCATCACTCTCATCCTGACCTCCTCCTTTGCGATGTGATTGGCACAAAGCAACCACGAAATGGTCTGTTTACATTCAAGAAGCCATCTCTGTCCCCTTCTCTGGATATCAGGAAGTGGCTGCTTCTGGCCCCTCTATTGGCAGAGGGTGCCCAGGTGTGACCCAGGTCACTGCTCTGAGTTTTTCTTCAGGAAGGAGAGGAGGGGGTACTCTTCAAACCAAGGCATCCATGTGAATGACACCCTCCCCCCAGAGTTCTGCAGTGCACAACCTATTCAAACATACACTGCAACTCCAGAAGGCAGTTCTTGACTTTATAACACCGGAAAACAATATTAAGTCATCCCATCACTGGTCCATTTGCCAAATGCATCATGGACTCTTCTAGGTCAATTTCTTTTCCGGTGATGAGTCCTCCCACGCTAAATGTGCTGGGCATCCCCTGCAGTCATTCTGGCAGCTGCAGAGCACAGGGTTTCTGGGGCTTCTGTGTAGGATATGTTTTGGTTAATATTTACAAGCAAATAGAACTGCCCACTCTTGCTCCTGAAACCATACAGACTTTTTTTTTTTATCAGTCAACCTTTATGAAATAATGCCATTTGCAGCAAGATGGATGGACCTAGAGATTGTCATAGTGAGTGAAATAAGTCAGACAGAGAAGGATAAATATCATAAGGTACCCATACATGTGAAATCTAAAAAGAAATGGTACAAGTTAACTTATTTACAAAACAGAAATAGACTCACAGACTTTAGAGAACAAACATGGTTGGCAGTAGGGGTAAGAATGGTGGGAGGGGATAGTTAGGGAGTTTGGATGGACATACACACACTGCTGTATTTAAAATTGATAACCAACAAGGACCTACTGTACAGCACAGGGAACTCTGCTCAATGTCATGTGGCAGCCTGGATGGCAGGGGAGTTTGGGGGAGAATGGATACATGTATATGTATGGCTGAGTCCCTTTGCCGTCCACCTGAAACTATCACTACATTGTTAACTGGCTATACTCCAATATAAAATAAAAGTTTGTTTTTTAAAAGAAAAAAAACCATCCTTTGATGTTTAAAAGAGGTGTGGATGCAGAGCATAACAGACGTTGAGGGGCATGGCTCCAGAAGCGAGGGAGTAATCAACGCAAACCAGACCGTTTATACCCTTGAACCAAGGGACTCTCTACCAGTCACCGAACAGGAAGATTTTCTTAGTTTTCCCGATGACTTTTCAGACTTTTAGGGGGAGAAATCCCACTAACATCCCAAAGAGGGCAGCAGTACAGACAGGCAGAGTGGGGACTCTGCACCCACTCACAGATCTGGCATCACAAGCAAGTGCCCTCCCCTCTCTGCTCCTCATCTGAGCTGGTATTCACTTCACAGGGATGGAGAGTCACATGGTGCCCTCATGGCACTTACAGCAGGTCAAGAACACGGTGAAGAGCATACATTTATTAATACTTAAAACTATGAAAACTCAGGCTGATCACCAACAAATCCAGAAGCCTCTGGCATCCCCTATATCTTTACCCCAGGTAAGGCAGCTTTTCCTGAAGTTGAAAGTCTAGCCTGAACCCATGTTGCTGCAGAATGTATTGATACCTACCTCGCATGCTTGGGCATCATGTACCATCTGTGTTGTGCTTGGTCATTCAGTCGTGTCTGACTCTTTATGACCCCATGGACTGTAGCCCCACCAGGCTCCTCTGTCCATGGAGATTCTCCAGGCAAGAATACTGGCATGGGTTGTCATGCCCTCCTCCAGGGGATCTTCCCAACGCAGGGATCACACCTGGATCTCTTGCATTGTAGGTGGATTCTTTACTGTCTGAGCCACCAAGGAAGCCCCACGTATCGTCTCCCACACAAAAATGCCATAAGCTCTCCAGGGGTCCTTCCTGCGACCCTGCGTTTGCCTTAGACTGTGTGGCTTCGAGGAAACTTTCTGTGAGTTCATTTCGGCTCTGATTTTGGCAGGTGGGCGTGACTCAGGCTGCTTGTCTCACATCCTGATCTGGTTCTTGGCAGCATTACTGGATTTGGGAAGATGGCTCAGATCTCAAAGCCTTGGACAGTCTGTTTGAGTGACAGCTGTGATGTCCGCCAGAAGAGGGGAGACCACACTGGTCAGGTTAATGCTCCCCCTTCCCCTGAAGCTGGAGCTCCCCAACCCCCAGTCAGGTCCAGGGAAAGCCTGAGCTGCTTGGTTTGTGCAGACTTTTCTGTCTCCTCTACCATTTGGGGGAGGACCTCTCTAGCCATCACTCACAACTGTACTATTTTCCAAACTCCAGCAATGCTCAATCCACCCACAGAATGACTACCAATCACACATCACCTACAGTTTACAGTTTTGATTAAACTGTTGACCTGCTGTTTTCAACCATTTGTTATGACAAATTTTAAACAAAAAAATGAACTCATACAGCAAACACTCATACACCCACCACCAAGCTTCTATCATCAACACAATCTGGACGGGCTTTGTCACACGTCTATCCACTTCTCAGCCTGTAGTCCATTTCCTTTTATGATTCATTTCAAAAGAAGTTGCAAACAATCAGTTTTCCATAAATGCTTCAACCTGCCTGTTAATAACTTCAGTTCAAGAATAAACTTTTTTCGCTTAAACTTTGTACTATTGTCAGAGATGGAAAACTATCATCAGAATGCATAAATAGAATTAATTCCTCTTAAATAAGGATAATGAAAATACTGCAGGGCTAGAAGAAACAAGAATTTGTTCAGAACTTTTACATGATGGAAAGGTCTGTGTGAGTTTTTCCTTCTGGGTAAATCCCAAGGCAGTCGAGTATCACTAGGTTCTGGATCCAGATGTTCCAGGCATTTTACATTATACCAGCTCCTTCATTCACTGGCTGTGTGACCCCGGACAAATCACTTAACCTCTCTATGACTTGGTTTCCTCACCTGTGAAATGGGAGTGGTGAAGGGTTCCAGCTTCATGCACAGTTTGAAGAGTAAATGAGTTAATATACATGCAGTTCTGAGGTTTCTGCAAGCATACAGCAAACAATAAAACTATCAACCCTGTTTGCCTTAGGGTCTACTCTGATGAGGGTGGCAGAACAGATGCTCAGCAGTGGTGAGGAGTGCCATTCAGATTTCCCTTCAGTGGGAGTCTACCATCGGGAGTGTCATTTGCTGACTCCATCTGCCTGCAGGGCCCCCAGCATCTGCCAGCCAGTGTTCGAACACCGTAATGGAACAAGGATGACCATTTTGACCCAGCGTCAGCTTTCCAGGTCATCTGCTTAATGGCCTGAGAATTTTGAGATTTGCTGCAGGCAGGCTCCTTCTCCTCTTCCTGTTCCTACCCCTCTCCTTTCATAGGGATCAAATCCTCACTGCATTCTGAAGCTCACTCTGCTAACTTCCACTCCTTCCCCACTTTATCCTTCCCTTTGATTAATCTCTTACACATATAGCTCTGCCTGTTTGTAAAGAGGTGCACTGATCTTGAGGGTGACCCACATGTTGGGATCTGAAACCTAGAGTCAAGAGAGGAAAGAGGAACCTCTTCCACCCTTTCAACCTCATTTAGAAAATTCACTATTAGTGATTCATTCCTTTGGCTATAGGGCTTATGGTCCCTATTAACCACAGAGAGAGTCACACTCAAATCTTTAAAAATTTTTTCACATCATTTTCTGTGTAGTTGTAAATATAACACACACAAATGAATATTAAACACACAAATAGGGCTGCATGAATAATTATGATGCAAATTAGTATACTGCCAAGACAAGAAGTAACTATTTGTATATAAGCACCCTCATAATTTCCTCAGGTGGTACAGTGGTAAAGAACCCAGCCACCAATGCAGTAGATATAAGAGATGCATTTTAATCCCTGGGTTGGAAAGATCTCCTGGAGAAGTTAATGGCAACCCACTCCAGTATTCTTGCCTGGGAAGTTCCATGGACAGAGAAGCCTGGCAGGCTGCAGTCCATGGGGTTGCAAAGAGTCAGACACAACTGTGCTTGGACACACACAT
The DNA here is from genome assembly GCF_027580195.1 of Bos mutus. Classification (NCBI taxonomy): domain Eukaryota; kingdom Metazoa; phylum Chordata; class Mammalia; order Artiodactyla; family Bovidae; genus Bos; species Bos mutus. The sequence goes on from NC_091633.1 coordinate 24,550,101, forward strand.
CCTCGATGGTATAATAACAATGCTCTGCCTTTTAGTCTTATCAGAGGTGTCTATGCAAGAGGAGAAGAGGGAGGGAAATGCTGACAGAGGAATAGGAGGACCAAGGATGTGCTCTGCCTGCTTCCTGACTCTGCTCAGTATCTCCCTGTTGGCACAGTAAATATGAGGGCCATGCTGCTCAGGTGGACCTGTGACCTTCTATTGAATCACACAGGTGCTAGCTGGATGTACACCTTGTGGGCTGGTAGAGCAAGGGGCAGGCTGGTGCTCCGCCCACTGAAGTGAAGGGATCCAGGATGCATCCCGAAATGAGAAAAGCCAGTGCCCACACAGAGGCCACCCTGGCTGACAGATCATCGAAAATCTCAACTGGATTCTAAGATCATTACTGTCCTCAGTCTCCAGGTCACCCCTGCCACCCCTGGGATTTCTGGGGCCTCTCCATGGCAGAGCAAGGAAGGGGTTTCTCTGTCTTGAAAGGAGTCTTGGGAGTGAGATAAATTGGGAGATTAGTATTGACACATATACACTATGTATAAAATTGATAACTAATGAGAACCCACTGTGTAGCACAGGGAACTCTATTCAGTGTTCTGTGGTGACCTGAATGGGAAGGAAATCCAAAAAAGAGAGGATATATGTGTATATATAACTGATTCACTTTGCTGTATAGCAGAAAACTGACACAACATTGTAAAGCAACTATATTCCAACAAAAAAAATTTTTAATGACCAAACTGGGTGGTTTATAAACAGCAGACATTTATTTCTGACAGCTCTGGGGATGGAAGTCCAAGATCATGGCTCCACCAGATTTGGTGCCCACTACCTGCTGCGTAGATGAACATCTTCTCTGTGTCTTCATGTGGTAGAATAGGCCAGGGCACTCTCTGGGTCTCTTTCATAACGGCACTAATCCCAAAGTAAGGGCCCCATCCACCTGACCTAATCACCAAAGACCCCACCTCCTGCCACCATCACATTGGGCACCAGGTTTCAATGTATGAATTTTGGGGAGGACACAGACCCTCAGTCTAGAGTACCACCTATGATAAGAGCCTATTTTTAAAAAAATATTATTTATTTATTTATTTATTTTTGGTTGCCCTGGATCTTCATTGCTGGGTGAAGCCCTTCTCTAGTTTCAGAGAGCAGGGGCTTTTCTCTAGTTGTGGTGCATGGGCTTTTCATTGCAGGGGCTTCCCTTGTTGGGAAGCACAGGTTCTAGGTTCACGGGGTTCAGTAGTTGCAGCACGCAGGCTCAGTAGTTGCAACGTGCAGGCTCTAGGCATGCAGGCTTTAGCAGTTGCAGCACGTGGGCTCAGTAGCTGTGGTGCCTGTGTTTAGTTGCTCCATGGTATGTGAAATCTTCCAAGACCAGGGATTGAACCTGTGTCCCCTGCATTGGCAGGCAGACTCTTATCCACTGCACCACCAGGCAAGTCCCGATAAGGGTTTCTTAGTGTGTCTTTTCCTCCAGGCAACCTTTGATTTGTCTCGCTTTAGTGGAGAAGTGGAGAAGACAATGGCTGCCCGCTCCAGTATTCTTGCCTGGAGAATCCCAGGGACAGAAGAGTCTGGTGGGCTGCTGTCCATGGGGTTGCACAGAGTTGGACACGACTGAATCGACTCAGCATGCCTGCATGCATTGGAGAAGGAAATGGCAAACCACTCCAGTATTCTTGCCTAGAGAATTCCAGGGACAGAGGAGTCTGGTGGGCTGCTGTCTATGGGGTCGCACAAAGTTGGACATGACTGAGGTGACTTAGCAGCAGCAGCAGCAGCAGCAGCAGCAGGGGAGAAGACTTCATATCAGCAGGTTCCTCACCTCAAATGGTCATGGACCAAGGTCATGGTTCTGATGGCTGAGTTTCCACTAACAGGGGGCTACATAAGATGAGGACTGCCTGAATGTCAGTGTTATTTGAAGTCATGTGGACATATACCCAGATAAGGAAAAAATATATAACAAATACAAATCCCTCGGATCTTTTGCAGATCTATGGTAGTGGATTGAATCCTTCCAAATTCCTGTCTACCCAGCAGCTCAGGGGGTCCTTGCAGATGGAATTAGTTAAAATGCAGTCAGACTGGATTAGGGTGGATTCTAAAGCCAAGGAGAGTGTCCTTGTAAGAGACAAAAAAAGGAGACACAGGAAAGCAGGCCACATGAGGATGGAGGCAGAGACTGGAGGGATGTGGCTGCGGGTCCAGAATGCCCAGAGACACCGGGAACTGGAAGAGGCAGGAAGGATCCTTCTCTGGAACCTCTGGAAGGAGCACAGCCCTGCCCACACCTTGATTTTGGAATTCAGACCTCCAGAATTGCAAGAGAGGAAATGAACTGATCCAGTTAGCGGCGATTTACTACAGTAGGCTCAGAAAGTGAGCAGACTTCCTAGGTGAGCCCTCCCAGTTAAGCCAGTGAATCTGCATTTTGACAGATGCTGTGGCTGATTCTCATTTAGTTGACAGTTGAGAGCTGCTGATGGGAGGGTGTCCTGCACCCAGAGAAGGGATAGTGATATTACCCTCTCACTCCACAAAGAATGAGCTAATACTAGTAACTTCTTTCACAGATGAAATCCACCCATCTGTTCTGAAAGGCTTGGGCTTTGATTACAAGTTCTATGGTGAATAAGGACTGATGATAAAAAACCTCCCTTCCTCTCAGTCCCTCAACAAAAGCTGTTTCCCTGGCTGCTTTGAGCTGGAAGATTCTCTGCTTAATATCCAGCGATGTTGGACAATAATCCTTACAGGGCTAACATGAATGCCATCTAAAACATGCAATGCAAATGCAGCCTGACGATGCCTCTGTCAGCTCAGTGTTATCTACTTAATGTGTTTCCTCACTGCCTCTGTAAGTGATGTTACTGGTGGTCCAGGGGCCCTGGACCAGCAGTTCGGGGGTGGAGATGGTGAGGTGGCAGTGCTATGGCTAGAAATGTCTGCTACATCTCTGACATCCATCCATTCTTTCCTTGATCCATTTGTCCACCCCTCCCTCCATCCCTCCTTCCCTCCATCCATCTCTCCTTCCATCTAATCATCTCTCCATCCCTCCCTTCCTCCATCCCTCCCCCATCCATTCATCCTTTCCTCCATCCATTTATCTCTCATTCCATCTATTAATCTCTCCAACCTCTTCCCTCTCTCCCTCCCTTAATCCCTCCATCTGTCCCTCTCTCCACTCATTGTCCCTCCCTCCATCCATCTCTCCTTCCATCTAATCATCTCTACATCCCTCCTTCCAACTCCCTCCCTCAACCTATCCATTCATCCATCCATCCATCCTTCCTTCCTTCCCCTCCTCCCTCCTTCCTTCCTCCCTTTATTATTTAAAAAATCTTGGGACACCCCTGGTGGTCCAGTAGTTAAGGCTCACACTCCCAATGCAGGAGGCCTGGGTCTGATCCTTGGTCAGCAAACTAAATCCCACATGTCTTGACTAAGAGCCTGCATACCACAATTAAGACCCAGCACAGCCAAAGAGATCAATTAAAAAAAAAATCTTTTTAGGAGCTCATTTTCTGTTGAACTTTATTATCTACAGATAAGTGTGCACATCACTACTGTCCGCTCAGTGACATCTCACAGTGAACAAACTCATAACCTGAACCCGGCTCAAGAACCAGAGCACTATGGTTCGCACTGGAAGCCCCTCGCACCCTTCCAGTCCTGCTCCACCCCCACCACCGGAGTAAAGGCGAACCTCTTTTCTGATATCATAGCTTGGTCTTCCTTGTTTTTAGTCAGGAATAATGAGTCAGCACTGGGTGGACGCCAGGAGCCTGTAGGCACACCGACCTGGCAGGAAGGGTAAGCACTGTCCGCAGGCTTGTGGAAGCCAGAGCCCAGGACAGTCAACATCACAAGCACCAAGGTGGCACATGAGTACGACCTGGATGAACTCCCGTTACTTCCTGGCAGGACTGGCTGCAGGCTTTGGTGCAGGGGGCCCTGCACATGGCAGGTGAGGGCAGCCACACCTCCTTTTGGCTGGACACACTTTTTTTTTTTTCTACTTTTTATTTTCTACTGTAGTATATCCGATTAATGGGCTTCCCATATGGCGCCAGTGGTAAAGAGCCTGCCTGCCAACGCAGGAGACTTTAGAGACGCAGGTTTGATCCCTGGGTCAGGAAGATTCCCTGGAGAAGGGCACGGCAACCCACTCCAGTATTCTTGCCTGGAGAATCCCCATGGACAGAGAAGCCTGGAGGGCTACAGTCCACAGGGTCCCAAAGAGTCGGACATGACTAAATAGACTCAGCACAGCACAGCACAGGACACAGCCGATTAACAGTGTGTGATAGTTTCAGATGAACAGCAAAAGGACTCAGCCATACATATCCCTATATCCGTTCTCCCCCAGATTTCCCTCCCATCCAGGCTGCCACATACCATTGGGCAGATGTCCCTGTGCTATACAGTAGGTCCTTGTTGGTTATCCATTTTAAATATGGCAGTATGGACATGCCGATCCTGAACTCTCTAAACAGCAAAAACCAACCCTTGTCATTTATTAGTGAGAATGGCATTAGAACACTGCAAATCTAAATTTGCATGACTGATAGAGAATAATAGTAATAGCAGCTAATGTTTAGACAAGCGACAGGCTGGGAGAAAATTTTTGCACGCATCTAATAAAGACTGGCATCCAAAATATACAAAGGATTCTTAAAACTTAACAATAAGAAAAAAAAATTTAAATCAGTGAGAGATCTGAACAGATACCTCACCCAAGAAGGTATCCAGATGGCAAATAAGAATATGCAAAGATGCTCCATATGTCATCAGGGAATTGCGAATTAAAACAACAATGAGATGCTACCACACACCCATTAGAATGGCTAAAATCCAAAACATTAACAATACCAAATGCTGGCGAGGATGCAGAGCAAAGGAGACTCTCCTTCACTGCTGGTGGGAATACAAAACGGTACTCAGCCACTTGGAAGGCCATTTGGCAGTGTCTTACAAAGCTGAGCACATTCTTACAATATGATCCAGCAATTGTGCTCCTTGGTATTTACCCAAGCGAGCTGAACAACATATGTCTACATGAAAACCTGTGCGCAAATGTTTGTAGCAGTTTTATTCATCATTACCAAAATCTGGAAGCAACTAAGATGTCCTTCACAGCAGGTGAATGGATGACGAATACACTATGGCCCAGCCAAACAAAGGAGTATTTAGTGCTCAAAAGAAATGAGCTACCAAGTCATGCAAAGACATGGAGGAAACTTAAATGCATATTGCTAAGTCAAAGAAGCCAAACTGAAAAGGCCAGGTACTGTGTGATTCCAACTCTGTGACACTCTGGGAAAAGCCAAATTACAGACGATAAAAGGATGAAGGTGAGGAGGGAGAAGGAATAAGTAGGCAGAGGACTTTTAGGGCAGTGAAATTATTCTGTATGATACCGTGAAGGCAGATACATGTCATATTGTTATTGTTTAATTGCTAAGTCATGTTCAGCTCTTTGTGAACACATGGACTGTAGCCCACCAGGCTCCTCTGTCCATGAGACCTCACGGGCAAGAATACTAGAGTGGGTTACCATTTCCTCTTCCAAGGGATCTTCCCAAACCCAGAGATCAAACTAGAGTCTCCTGCATTGGCAGGCGGATTCTTTACCACTGTGCCGTCAGGGAAGCCCACACGTGTCACATACATTGGTCACAATCCACAGAAGCCACAATGTAGACGTTTCACCAAAAATGAAGGAAAGAAAATGAAATAATGTGATATGCAGCTACATGGATGGACCTGGAGACTATCATCCTAAGTGAAGTAAGCCAGATAGAGAAAGACAAATATGACATGAGATCACTTACACGTGGAATCTAAAATATGATGCAAATGAACCATTTATGAAACACAAACAGACTCATAGCAGAGAAAACAAACTTATGTTTACTAAAGCGGATGGAGGAGAGAGAAATTAGGAGTTCAGGATTAGCAGATACACACTACTATATAGAAAATAGATAAGCAACAAGGTCCTACTGTACAGAACAGGAAGCTATTCACATATTCAATATCCTGTAATAAACTATAATGGAAAAGAATCTGAAAAAAATGTGTATAAGTATATATAACTTTGCTGTATACCAGAAACTAACACAATGCTGAAAATCAACTATACTTCAATAAAAAAAGAGTGGAAACTATGGACTTCAGTTATTAATAAAGTATCAAGATTGGTTCAAAAAGTCCCCTAATGTTTATTATAGTATTTTCTATATTGCAGGCACTGTTTTAAGTGCTTTCCATGTTTTATTGAATCTTCATAACAACTCAGTGAGGTAAGTATTTTTATCATGATTTTTTTTTCATGATTATTTTTTTGAGAGAGGAAATTAAGCCCTGCATGGCCCATGTCACAGCTGGTAAGAACCTAAGCACTCTTGTTTCCTGGGGTTGCACTGTTAGGCTCTCTTCTATAACAGCCTCGGAACACACCAGTCAGTTCCCAAAGGACAGTCTGAGCTCGGACTCCACAGCCATGCAAAGAAACACGTCTATCCATGAGTACAGGTTTCCCTTCAATGATTTTTTAAAATTCATAAAACTTTGTCATATATTCTAAACATTTCAGACTGGGTTTTCAAGTTTGAATACCTCATTGGAGATTTTCAACTGTTACTTATTTTTCAGTATAAAAATGGAAAGTTGGTACAGGTTCATGGTTTAAAGTCAAATAGAACAGGAAGAAGCATTTGCAGTGAAACAAGCATAAATCCGTCCCCCTCCCAGCTGGAGCTCCCCCTGCTTCCCACTCTGAAAGGAACCATCGTCAGCAGTCTCTTGAGCCTCCTTCCAGAAGAGTCTATGCATGTACAAGCATTTAAGTATATATACTTTTCTCATTTTTTAAAAATATGATGGCCAACATTCTATGTTCTGAGCTTTTCCCTTAAAAATACAGCGTGTGGGTAGTTCTAAGTCCTTCTCAGTCCATTTCAGATTTCTAACATTCAGGAATCTAAGAATCAAAACCATACTTTTGAGTTGCCATATATCCCACTCCTGGGCATACATCCAGACAAAACTATAATTCAGAAAGATACATGCAGCCTTTATGTTCATAGAAGTACTATTCTCAATAGCTTAAGACATGGAAACAATCTAAATGTCCATCAACAGATGAATAGATAAAGATGATACGGCATATAGACACAATGGAATACTACTCAGCCATAAAAAAGAATGAAATAGTACCATTTGCAGGAACATGGATAGATCTAGAAGTTATCATCCTAAGTGAAGTAAGTCAGGGAAAGACAAAGGTCATATGATATCACTTATATGTGCAAACTAACATACAACACAACATGAACTTATCTACAAAACAGAAGCGGAATCATGGACAAAGAGTGCATTTGTGGCGGTCGAGGAGGAGGTTGGTAGGGAAGGGATGGACTGGGAGTTTGTGGTTAGCAGATGCAAACTATACATATAGAATGGATAAACAACAAGGCCCTCCTGTAAAGCACTGAGAACTACAGTATCCTGATAAACCATAACGGGAAAGAACATTAAAACAAAGAATGCATGTATTAATATACGTATAACTGAGCCACTTTGCTGTACAGCAGAAATGAAACACTTTGAAGACTAATTATACTTCCATCAAAGACTTCATCAAAATCATACTTTTGAAGATGATGGTTAAATGGAAAATGGACACCAACTTTCTTTTAAACATAGAGGATGGATGCATAGGGGGTGTTGTGAATTATGAAGCATATGGTGCAGTTGGAGCACACAGGAGCTGCAGAGTGGCTTCCCCAGAAACTCTGGGATGTGTGTTCTCAGTCAGCAGTGAATGCCCGTGATGAACCCCCTAGCCATCTCACTCCCCTGGGGGAGGGCACTGGACCCCTTTCATCACCTGCCCCTCCCGTAGCACTGGTTCCCAGTACCCTGACTGCTCTGGTTTCCAGGGATGCAGAGATGCAGGATGTCAGGCTGCCCAATGGCCCATTGGAATGGTGTGTGTTCTCTAACACCTTCTTTCTTTTTTATTTTTAATTGGAGTATAATTGCTTTACTATGCTGTGTTAGTTTCTGCTGTATAACAATGTGAATCAGCTATAAGCATACATATATCCCATCCTTCTTGAGCCTTCCCCCAACCCATCCCGGCCCTCTAGGTCATCACAGAGCCCCGAGCTGAGTTCCCTGTGTTATACAGCAGCTTCTCTGGTAACTTCTGCACACAATGATCAACCTCAGGGCCTTTGAGAGGACATGAAATTAAACAGTGCTGCTTGCAATGAACGTCAAAGCAGAGTGGACTTGGGTGCTGCTGTTTGGAGATCAAAAACAATCTTTGTGAGATGCTCTGGAATGAGACAGGCCATGGAATATACTCAATGATGTCCTGGCAACTCCAGGCAAGGGTTCATGTCTCACCAGCATCTCTCCTCTGTGCTGAGAGCTCTGATGCATCATATACCACAGCTCGCACACAAGGCTGCCGCAGAGAAAGGGACTCGGGGAGAGCACAGCATCTACGTCTCTGCTGCTCAGATGCTCATAAAAGATCCACTTCTCTTCTGTCTGCAGAGGCAGTCTCGCTACTCTTACAAATGAGCTGTCCTAAAAGCAGGCTTCCTGAACTAACACTGTCCCCAGAGAAAAAGAATGCAAACCACGTCATCCTTGCTTTTTTTTTTTTAAACTTTTAATTAATTTTTATTGGAGTACAGTTGATTGACAGTGTTGTTAGTTTTAAGTGTACAGCAAAGTGAATCAGTTATACATATATTCCCTCTTTCTTAGATCCTTTTCCCATTTAGGTCATTATTTCCTGGTGGCTCAGAGGGTAAAGAATCTGTCCGCAATGTGGAAGACCCAGGTTTGATCCCTGGGTCAGGGAGATCCCCTGGAGAAGGAAATGGCAACCCACTCCAGTATTCTTGCCTGGAGAATTCCATGGACAGGGGAGGCTGGCAGGCTACAGTCCATGAAGTCACAAAGAGCCAGACACAACTGAGCGATTAGCACACACACACACATACACACAGGTCATTACAGAATACTGAGTAAAGCTCCCTGTGCTGTACAGTAGGTGCTTATTAGTTATCTATTTTATATATAGCAGTGTGTATATGTCCATCCCAGTTTCCCAATTTATCCCTCCCTCCTTTCCCCCTTGATAACTGTAAGCTTATTTTCTACTAATGTGATTCTATTCATGTTTTGTAAATAGGTTCATTTTTTTTTAGATTCCACATATTTTGTTTTAAATAACAGCTTTATTGAGACCTTATACTATACAATTCAGTTACTTGAAATGTACAGTTGAGTGGTTTTTAGTCTATTCAGAGTGGCACAATCATTGTTTTAGGCTATTTTTGTCTTCTTGTTGCCAGAGTGTTTTTTTTTTTTTCAACTTTATGTATTTTTTAATGTATGTATTGAAGTCTAGTTGATGTACAACATTATATGTTACAGGTATACAAGAGAGTGAGTCACCATTTTAAGTTATACTTCATTTATAGTTATTGTAAAACATTGGCTATATTCTCCATTCTGAACAATATATCCTTGTAGCTTATTTTCTGCCTAATAAATTGTACCTCTTCATCTCCTTCCCCATCTCCCCCCTCCCCCTTCACTGTCCCCATTAGTAATCACTGGTTTGTCCTCTGTATCTCCAAGTCTGTTCTTTGTTATATTCAGTAGTCTGTTATATTCACTAGTCAGTTGTATTTTTCAGATTCCACATGTAAGAGATTTGATACGGTATTTATCTTTCTCTGATTTATTTCACTCAGCATAATGCCCTCCAAGTCCATCCATGTGGCTGCAAATATATTGCCCTTGTTTTTAAGCATCTTCCATGAGTTGTTCCATGACAGGAGACTGACCACAGTAATTGAGGGGATGCTGACGGGGGCCATAGGAGAGGTTGAACTTAAGCAATTGGTAGAATTCCAGTGTGGGAAGACAAGGCTTAAAAAGGGTGTCTCTTGCTCAGATTTTATAGGAAGGCATTATGTTACCAAATCTGGAGGTGCTAGAAGTAGGAGTCCTTTGGACTCTGAAAAAGGTTGTTTGAATCGATGAAATGAACTACTCCTTGATCTGATGTTGGCTAGAGCTATGAACAGGATTAAAGGAATTCATTTATCCAACCAATGTTTTATGAGCACCTTTTGGGGGCCAGGTACTGTCCTCAACACCATAGATAAAATGGTGAATGGTAAGTCAAACAGAGAAAGACAAATATCATATGATATCACTTATACATAGAATCTAAAAAAAAATACAAATGGATTTATTGGCAAAACAGAGATAGACTCACAGAGAAAACAAATTTTATGGTGTATATATGCACACACACACACACACACACACACACATATATATATATAACACCGAATTCACTTTGCCATAAACTGGAAACTAACACAATATTGTATGTTAACTATACTTCAAAAAAAGCAGTGGATGGTAGAGATTAAATGTTTGATTTGAAGAAGCTTATAGTGGACTTCCCTGGTGGTCCAGTTGTTAAGAATCCACCAGCCAATGCAGGGGACACAGGTTCAACCCTCGTCTGGGAAGATTTCACATGTAGCAGGGCTACTAAACCCATGCACCATAATTACTGAGCCCACACTCTAGAGCCTGGGAGCCCCAATTACTGAAGCTTTCATGCCCTTGAGCCTGTGCTCCACAGTAAGAGGAGCCCCTGCAATGAGAGTAGCCACTGCTTGCTGCAACTAGAGAAAGCCCACACGCAACAAAGAAGACCCAGCATAGTCAAACATAAATAATAAAAAGAAGAAACTTATGGTATCATTGGGGCAAAGACATGCATTCAGATAATGGTGGGATTTGAGAAAATGAAGTAGAACCCCACACTTGGCCACAGAAGAATGAGAAATGTAATAGAGACAGGGAAGGAGGCAATACTTTAACTAAGATCTGAATCCTAAGTCATGGGTCAACCATGAGAGGACCTGAGCAGAGGGTATTTAGGAAGAGGGAAAAGCAAGTGTAAAAGTCAGACAACAGAAATGAGCATGAAATCTCGAAGAAATAAACCAAATGCAGAATAGGATGACCGAAGCGGAAGGGAGAGAGGCAATGTGGGTGAGAGGAATTTGGCAGGGCCAGATCATACAAGGCCTGAAAGGTTAAAGTGAGAAGGTTAGATTTTAGTAAAACCATACAAAACCACTGCAAAAGGCCATCAGGATGCTTTCTGCATGGGAGTGATACAGCTGACTTACATGTTTAAAAGCCATTTTGACTACTTGGTGAGGTGTGGATTGTGGGGAGGAAGGGCGGAAGGCAACATCCCTGGGTGATGTTAACGTCAGCGGGTGAACATCTAAGGAGAAATGGGATATTTGCATGCTATCAGGATACTACCCCGAGATTAACTGCAAAGGGAAAGAAATAACTTCACAGTGGAGAAACCTGGCTGACACTACCTTAGCCACATAATCAAAGTGAACATCACCGGGAAGAAAGCATACTGATATCACATCACCTCATTTCTGTGCTGTGTTTCCCAGAAAGCTAACCTCTAATCAGGAGAAAACATCAGACAGACCCATATCGGGAAACTCTCTACAATGTTTCTGACTGGGACCCTTCAAAAATGCCAAGATCATAAAAAATAAAGAAGGATGGAGAGATTGTCCAAAGTGCCCACCTGGCCCCAGGAGGATCAGTATCACCCACATCTTGGACCTCCAAGTCTTACCTGCACACACAGGTAGTTAAAAAAAGTTGAGTCATAACTTACTACCTGAATGTGCACACATCTTACCTGTACAACTCGGTGGACGCCTGCGTGTGTACACACCTGTACAGCCTCCCAACTCCAGATCACCGCAGCCCTCTCAAAGTCTCCCTCCTCCTTCTCTTCATCACTCCCCGAACCATTCACAATTAGTTTGGCTTTTCTTCCCAGGGGTTAGTTTTGCGTCTTCTAGAACTCCCCAGAGAAGAAACAATGCCGCGTCTCCTCTCCTCTTTCCAGCTTCATTAGCTCACCTTTAAGCCTGTGGGCTGTGTCCATGCTCACTGCTCTCTTTGAGCAGTGTGTTGTATATGAACCCACAGCCGTGTGTTTATCTATCCTCCTAAAGATGGGCATCTGGCTCATTTCCAGCTTTGGGCAATCACACGTGATGCTGCTGCAAATGTTCCCGTACACAACTTCTTTTTTCATCTCTTTTTTAATTAAAAAAAATTTTTTATTGAAGTGTAGTTTTACAATGCTGTGTTAGTTTCAGGTGTACAGCAAAGTGATTCAGATTCTTTCCCTACATGAGTTACTACAAACTATCACACCATACAGTGGGGCCTTGTCATTTATCTATTTTATATATAGTCGTGTGTATGATGCTTTTGAACTGGGGTGCTGAAGAAGACCCTTAAATTCCTTGGGTAGCAAGGAGATCAAACCAGTCAATCCTAAAGGAAATCAACCCTGAATATTCATTGGAAGGACTGATGCTGAAGCCAATGCTTTGGCTACCTGATGTGAACAGCCAAGTCATTGGAAAAGATCCTGATGCTGGGAAAGACTGATGGCAGGAGAAGAAGTGGGTGACAGAGGATGAGATGATTGGATGGCACCATCGACTCACTGGACATGAGTTTGAGCAAACTCCGAGAGACAGTGAAGGACAGGGAAGCCTGGTATGCTGCAGTCCATGGGGTTGCAAACAGTTGGACACGACTCAGTGGCTGAACAACAACAACAGTGTATATCTGTTAACCCTAAGCTCCTAATTTATCCCCCCTCCACAGTCCTTCCCCTTTGGCAACCATAAGTTTGCTTTTTTTTATTTTTTAAATCTTTTTTTTTTTTTATGGCTGTGCCAGGTCTTCACTGAGTGCATGGGCTCCTGTTGCAGTGGCTGCTCTTGTTGTTGAGCACAGGCTCAGTAGTTGTGGCACATGGGCTTAACTGCTCTGTGGCATGTGGAATCTTCCCAGACCAGGGATCAAACCCGGGTCTCCTGCACTGGCAGGCAGATTCTTAACCACTTTTGGGACATCGGGGAAGTCCTATAGGTTAGTTTTCTATGTCCGTGAGTCTGCTTCTGTTTTGTAAAGTTCCTTTGTACCACTTTCTTTTAGATTCCACATTTAAGTGATATCATATTACATTTGTCCTTTGCGGTCTGACTTACTCAGCCATAAAAATGAAGGAAATAATGCCATTTGCAGCAAGATGGATGGACCTCGAGATGATCACACTAAGTGAAATAAGTGGTATACAACTTTTGATGACACATGCATGCCCTCATTTTTCTTGGGTGGATTTGCTCGGTTCTGGACAGACCTATGTTTCATTCTGCAAACACTTCCCCTTCTCGTTTGGCCAATAAACTCAGTTTCTGCTCTGAGAGGAAGTCTGGTGCCCCCTATTAATGTAATTACATTTCCCCATCTTGTTACAATGACGTGGCTGCCGCTGTAACTAATCCCAGGAGGAAGACGAGAGGAGAATGGACTGTTTGCCTTTGGAATGAAGCACATCCCGACAAGCCTGGGAGAGACGGGGAGATGCCTGATGTCTATTAACGATGTTTCATGCTCTTCTGTCGGTTCCCAAAGAGCGATAATGTGACCCAGCTCAGAAATAATGGGATGTGTTCCTGGAAGTATGCTCATTTCTAGAGGGATTACGTATGTTGATATTAGAAAAATCTAGACCCACCATTAAGCACTCTTCTGGGACATGATCTCCCAATAGAAATTCTACCAGAGAAGTTGAGAGCCACATCCCGTAAACTCGTCCCCAAAGTTTAGCAAGAAACTAGCTCAGTGGGTCTGAGCTGTGTCAACTCAGTTCTTTCAGCTCAGGGCTCCTTCATCTCTGTGTGATAAAGAAAGTTGATTTTTTTTCTTTGATTTCCAATCTAGCACAGACTGACATTTTGGTAAAACACAATGAAAATGTATTTGGAATCTAAAAAGAAATGATACAAATGATCTTACTTACAAACCAGAAACAGACTCAGACTTAGAGAAGGAATTAATGATTGCTGTGCAGAAGGCAGGGAGGAAGGGATGGTTAGGGAGTTTGGGATGGACCTGTACACACTGCTGCATTTAAAATGAACAACCAACAAGAACCGACTGTATGGCACTGGGAGCTCTGCTTGGATGGGAGGAGAGTTTGGGGGAGAATGGATACATGTATATGTATGGCTGATACTCTCTGCTGCCCACCTGAAATTATCCCAACACTGTTAACCAGCTATACTCCAACATACAACAAAAAGTTTTAAAGAATGTGTTTGGAGGATGTGAAGATGCTGAGTTGCTATAGCCTTACTGAGGCAAGAGATGTGATGATATCTTCTTGGCCAGAGAGTTCCTATCAAAACATCATCGACACGGCATTCCTTGCCCTTCCCAATCTTCTGCTAATTTACACAGTGTCCAAGGCAGGTGACCTCCTGGAGGACATGCCCTGGCTGCCCAGCTGTGCTCGACCCAAGCACATCCCTCTGTGAGGTAACAGGAGCTTGGAGCATTGAGTGCATCTTAATTTTCCTTTTCTTTTGCTCAATGAAAAGCAAGAAGTACATGGGCTTTAAAGTTATCCCAGGCCAGACGTACAGACAGAATATTGAAATGCACTGATATTAACATCTATAATCGCTCTCTCTCTATTTATATCTATATACTCTTATTCATGGGCTTCCCAGGTGGCACTAGTGGTAAAGAACCTGCCTGCTGATGCAGGAGACTAAGAGACTAAGTTCAATCCCTGGGTTGGAAAGATCCCTTGGAGGAGAGCATGGCAACCCACTCCAGTACTATTGCTTGGAGAATCCCATGGACAGAGGAGCCTGGTGGGCTGCAAAGTGTTGCAAAGAGTCGGACACAACTGAAGTGACTTAGCACGCACATTCATATTCATGTAAGTATCTGTGGTGTCTATTTCAGTGGCACTCCAGAGCCAGTTAAAAATCTTTGTATTCAGTCACAAAAAAGAATGAGATAATGCCACTTGCAGCAACATGGGTGGACCTATGGACGGTCATACTAAGTGAAGTAAATCAGACACAGGAAGACAAATATCATATGATATCACTTATATGTGGAATCTGAAAAATGATACAAACAAACTTATATACAAAACAGAAACAGAATCACAGACAGAGAAAACTAACTTATGGTCATCAAAGTCGAGAGGTTGGGGAATAAATTAAAGAGTTTGAGATTAACAGATACAAGCCACTATACATAAAATAGATAAACAACAAATAAGGTCCTGCTATATAGCACAGAGAAACATAATAACCTATAATGGAAAAGAACATGAAAAAGAAGACATATATATATATGTCTGAATCACTTTGCTGTACACCTGAAATTAACACAACAGTGTAAATGAACTATGTGTTAAGTCGCTTCAGTCGTGTCTGACTCTTTGTGACCCTCTGGACTGTAGCCCACCAGGCTCCTCTTTGCATGGGGTTCTCCCTCCCTCATTGATAAGGATACTGGCGTGGGGGGCCATGCTCTCCTCCAGGATCTCCCCAACCCAGGAGTCAAACCCACGTCTGTTGCGTCTCCTGCATTGGCAGGCGGGTTCTTTATCATTAACGCCACCTGGGAAGCCCCAGCTATACTCCAATAATAATAATAAAAAATCTTTGGGTGGTTCTGGGACCTTGGTTTTCTCTCTGTTGTCTCTACTTTTGCTTTTTCCAGCAAGATCTTGTTGCAGTTTCTGGCCCCCAGGCCTCTCCTCCAGCAGAAGCATTTGAATAAGGAAGGGACAGACCTCAGAAGCAGCAAGAAACTCTCTGGTGGGTTTCTTCTATCTTGGTTTAATTAGCGTAGATAACATCTCGAGTACAGGAACCCACTCAACGCTGTAAGCCTCTCCGCTGTATCTAAGGGATCTGGCTAATTGAAGAACAAAAATATGCCAGTGCTGTCGGGCTGGTGGGTGAATGGTATGGGAATAACTACATCACAATATGTACGCATGTGGCAGGAATTTATATTAGGGAGTGAATTAGCATTCCTTGAATTAACTCAGGGTTCTAGTTTAATACATTTTCAAGACTCTGATAAAATGAGCTAGAACAGAGAGTTTTTCCTCTTAACAGCACTACATTTTTAAACTTAAGAAAGAGCTTTTCTCTTCCTTATTAGCATCAGGCAGTTACAAGAGAGGACCAAGTTGTACATGAAAAGATGTGTCATTAGGGCTAACAGATCTGTCACTGGGATGCTGAGATGCCACAAGTCATGAGAAAGACATCGCATCTGATTCTGGGGTGTGGGATGCCCTGTAGTTGCGGATGACATTGGAGGGAGGCAGTCTGAACTAACCTGGTGGCCTCAGAGAAACATTCAGAGGAAAAACATTTGGCGCCAAGGAATGACAGACCTGTCCATCCATCATGGAGCCAAGAGGGAGAGGGACTCACAAAACGAATGACATTTGCATTATATCCTGTCATACTCCCTAAAGGTACTGGCGTGCATGTATACCAGAGCATGTGTGTCCTTGATGAAGTTTTTCATATTTCCAATCACTTGCATGCCAAGAACACTTGTTCTCCACAACTTAGGACTTTTTTTTTTTTTAAAAGAAAGACTAGCTCATGGTGTGAAACAGTGCACAAATGTCTCCTGCCTCCTCATGCCAAATGCCTCACTAATCCCAAATCCAAACAGCCCCGGAGCATCTGAGGCTAATTTCATTATAGCGGTTGAGATTCAACAGTTGTCAGATGTGAGGAGACTTGGCCCAGCCGGTGGCTTCCAGCAGGTCCGGAAGGTTTCCCAGGAGCCAAATTTTGGTCCTTATGCATACACAGATGAAAGCAAATAAGCCAAATGCCCAAGAAAATTGGCCCTTCAAGGGTATGTAAACAGCCTACGCTCTAGGCATCTGCTAAATACTGGGGCTTTTGAAAATGCTTCTATTTTACCCTAGGTGCTTGGCCAGGTTGAAGCAGAAAGCCACAGAAACGGTCCTTGAGCCAAAAAAGCAGCAGCTAATTCAAACACAGCAAAACAGATTTTTGCCTAATTGGTGCATCTAAGTTTAAAGGTTCATATAGTCAAAGCTATGTTTTTTCCCAGTCATGTATAGATATGAGATTTGGACCATAAAGAAAGCTGAGTGCCAAAGAATTGATGCTTTTGAATTGTGGTGCTAGAGAAGACTCTTGAGAGTCCCTTGGACAGCAAGGAGATCAAACCAGTCAATCCTAAAGGAAATCAACCCTGAATATTCATTTGAAGGACTGATGCTAAAACTGACATTTCAATACTTTCGACTCCTGATGGGAAGAGCTGACTCACTGGAAAAGACCCTGATGCTGGGAAAGATAGAAGGCAGGAGGAGAAGGGAATGACAGAAGATGAGATGGTTGGATGGCATCACTGACTCAAGGGACATGAGTTCTATACATCACTGTCTCTTTTGCTGTCTCGTACACAGGGTTATTGTTACCATCTTTCTAAATTCCATATATATGCGTTAGTATACTGTATTGGTGTTTTTCTTTCTGGCTTACTTCACTCTGTATAATAGGCTCCAGTTTCATCCATCTCATTAGAACTGATTCAAATGTATTCTTTTTAATGGCTGAGTAATACTCCGACTCTGTTGGAGAGGGAGAGGGTGGGAGGATTTGGGAGAATGGCATTGAAACATGTATAATATCATGTATGAAACCAAAAAAAAAAAAAAAAGGGACATGAGTTTGAGCAAGCTCCGGGAGATGGTGACAGACAGGGAAACCTGGTGTGCTGCAGTCCATGGGGTTGCAAAGATTCAGACACGACTTAGTGACTGAACAAAAACAACATGTTTCTAAATGAAGATGTCTGGCTGATCAAGAGGAAGGGTAAGAATGGCTGGTGTTTTGTACTGGACACCTCCTGTGTACTGTTTCATATGCTCTTGCCTGCATTTTAACCTTGGTGGTTGCTGCTGGAATCAGCATCCTGCAGGACTAGCCCAAAAGCTTCTCTCTGGTTGCCGCCTGGTGCCTGGAGGAATCTGTCCAAGGGGTGACCAACCGTTCTGGGTTGGCCATGATGGAAGAGTTTCCTGGGATGTGGGACCTTCAGTGCTTAAGCTGGGGCAGTCCTGGGCAAATCAGCTGGTCACCTCCTGTTTGGCCTTAGGAAGGCAAGTGCATACTTGAAGTGCAAGGGAGCTAACATCCCTGGTGGGCCCGGGACTGGTAGGGGAAGGAAGCTGGTAGGAAATTACTCCCCTTCCTGGAGTCACGAACACATGATTCTCAGATGTCTTCTGCATGCCTCCTCTGAGGGCTCTGAGCAGGACGGAGCCCTGTGGTCCACAGCTTGTTGTGTTGTTTTAGTTATTAAGTTGTGTCTGACTCGTTGCACTCCTATGGACTGTAGCCCGCCAGGCTCCTATGTCCATAGAATTTCCCAGGCAAGAATACTGAAGTGGGCTGTCATTTCCTCCTCCAGGGGATCTTCCTGACCCAAGGATTGAACCCACATCTCCTGCTGGTATGAATAAATACATCCTTCACTCTCCCTAGTCCTCCAAACCTGTTCCTTGGGTTAACTCTCCAAGATGAAGTTTGTAAGCTTGAAAATCAAAGGTCTGTTTGGGGTATGGGGAAACAGAAAGTTACTTTCTAAAGTAGTTTTGAGCACCGTGACACTGGCTGTGATGTGCCCCCCGCACCCCAGACCCCCATCTCCAGGAAGGAAGGAAGGGTGAATTTACTCAGGTGCCAGTGGTGTGGGTAGTAGATGGTCCTTCACCGTCAGCCCTCAGGGGATGGCTGTAGCCGAAGCAAACCAGCTCCCCCAAGGTGGCTCTCCTTCCAGGGATGCCTGTACCTGGTGACTGATCAGTGTGGGGGCGTAGAGGTCCAGCCATCTTGCTCTAACTTAGCCCCAGGTCCTCCTGGGGGCCCATCACTGAGCCCTCCCGGAGGCTGCAATGCACCCAGCTTCTCCCTCCTCCCTACTGTGCTTCTGGCCCCTCTCTTTCACAGGTGTGGGTCCCCAAGGAATATCCTGCAGGCTTACCTCCATCTTGGGGTCTTCTTAGGGGAGCCCAACCTGCTAAAGCACTTTCTAGAATGTTCTAGACACTTGAGACAACAGCTAAAAAGCCTTGTCTTCATGGAACTTTATTCTAGGAAGGGATGTGGGCAATAATCAGAGACAGACAGATTTAGGGGCTTTCCTGGTGGTCCAGTGGCTAAGACTTCGCACACCCAATGCAGGGGGCCTGGGTTCGATCCCTGGTCAGGGAAATATCCTGTGTGCCATAACGAAGACCTGGTGCTGCCAAGTAAAGAAATAATTTTTTTTTTTTTTTTTTAAAGAAAGAAACAGATTCAGAGCACAGTGTCAGAGAGTGAGAGGCTCAACGAAGATCAGTAAAGCCTGGTAGGGTGTGGAGAGTGAGGGCTGTGGCAAGGTGATTAGGAGGATGTTCTGGGGGAGGGGCTATGCTTTAAAGAATCAGTGAGCCAACACCTGCTGCAGAAATTAGCAAGAACCTCACACCTGCCGGTTATCCTGGATACACATCAGCTTAGACGCTGACTAAGACTAAAATGCTGGGGCTGAGCCCAGAGTGTGTTTTCCCACCCATTAAAATCATCTGGATAGCTTTAAGAAGGCAAATTCCTGGGCTTCCCCAGTGGTCCAGTCATTAAGACTCTGTGCTTTCACTGCAGGGAATGCGGGTTCGATCCCTACTGGAGAACTAAGATCACACATGCTATACAGAGCAGCCAAAAAAAGAAAAAAAGCCAATTCCCAGGGCCCATGCCAAGAGGTTCTGATTCAGCTGGACAAGAGTGGGGCCCAGGCATGAGCATCGTAATGCCCCCGAGTGTTTTATGTGCATTTGGGTTGATAGCAGTCACCTAAACACTTGTTCAGTTGATCTACCTGGAACACTGTGACATACAGATAACAAAAATTACTAATGAGAAACAGAAACACAAATTGTGTCTTTCCGTGCAATTACATTATATTTATAGTTATATTCATCACGTGTGTACATGCTTAAGTTACTTCAGTCATGTCCGACTCTTTGTGACCTCATGGACTGTAGCCCATCAGGCTCCTCTGTCCATGGATTCTCCAGGCAAGAATACTGGAGTGGGTCGCCATTCCCTTCTCCAGGGGATCTTCCTGACCCAGGGATCAAACCCATGTCTCCCGCATTGCAGGCGGATTCTTTACCGTCTGAGCCACCAGGGAAATCCATGTGTCACATACATGATTGCATAAGTGTGTATGAACTCAGAACACTTTAGAGCGGTATTCCAGATTCCAGTGCATTTTCCTGCTTTGGGGGTCCAAAGATGCCTGCTTTGAGAAGAAACTGGCACCCTCATGTTAGAGAGTCTCCTAAAAATTGCAGGTGGTGAGCAGGTGTCAGAACCCAGCATACTCAAAATATGTTTAATGAAAAAGTCATGAAAAAGAAATCACCAAGCAATGCTGACAACTTTATGCTTAAATAACAACCAGCTCTATTTTCCTGAATTTTCATTAGACCCCAGTAACTTGCTCTAATAATTAAATTCCTACTAAGAGCACATAATCTTTGCTCTTGGACACTTTCAATGAACTAACCAAAATTAAAAGCAAATATTTTCTTAATATTTTCAAACTTTTGCAGGAGGACAAACACTGAATTTTTAGCTAGGCTTCACTTGAATGCTTTCTCATTTAGCCACCCCAAACTTGAAATCAAGACTGCAAAGATTCATGGGTATAGAGCAATTATGCTCTGTGTACAAAAGAGTTGAATTTGAAGTTTTATCCTACCTTCACTCTCGTTTTTACTTGCAATGAGTAATTTAAAAAGGATTTTTAAGGGAAAGGAAAGCTAGTATAATTCTATTGCTCTTATAGAAATGCTTTCCTTTAAATATGTTTGCCAGGAATCTGTTTGCAAAGTAGTAGGAAAAAATATATACACACACATTACTAATATATATATATATATTATATATATTATATTGGGACAAATCTCTTTTGTCTGTTTATAAATATCAATGAAAATGAAAATTGTTGCTTTTAATTGACAAGAGAAACAATTACTCATAATTTAACTATTTTAGAATTGTAACTATGAGAACTGCATTCCTATTTCCTTAAGACTGACTGCTATAAATTTAGGAACTTATATATATGGAAATATGTGTGTGTGTATATATATATATATATATATATACACATTTAACTATGTGTGAGTTAGTCGCTCAGTCATTTCCGACTCTTTGCTACCCCATGGACTATAGCCCGCCAGGCTTCTCTGTTCATGGAATTCTCCAGGCAAGAATACTGGAGTGGATTGCCATTCCCTTCTCCAGAGGATCTTCCCGACCCAGGGATCGAATTCTAGTTTCCTGCATCAAAGGCAGATTCTTTACTGTTTGAGCTACAGGAGATCTCTCTATATATTACTATATACATGTACATATAAAATGTATAACATATCATATACACATAATATACATATAATAAAATATAAATTATATACTGTGTATATAATTGCATAATGTAATAATAATATAATAATATATCTATATATAATATATTTATATTATCTATATCTTACATTCCTAAATTTATAGCAGTCAGTCTTAAGGAAATAGGAATGCAGTTCTCATACTTACAACTTTAAAATAGTTAAATTATGAGCAATTGTTTCTCTTGTCAATTAAAAGCAACAGTTTTCATTTTCATTGATATTTAATAAAGAGACAAAAAGAGGTTTGTCCCAAGCAAATGGTGAAAGACAGAGTAACCTGGCGTGCTGCAGTCTGTGGGGTCACAAAGAGTCAGCCACGACTTAGCGACTGAAAAACAGACCTTGAGTCCAAGTCTCAGTGACTGCACGTCCCATATTATATTCGCCCTCTTCAAGTCTGGTGTTCACCCCTTTCTGCCCCTACAGTGCTCAGTGCCGCAGTGTCTTTCCACCTTTCTAATCTTCCTTGAAGATGCCTGCGGCTATGTGATACCTTTTGGACAATAAGAAGCAGGCTGTTCAGTTCTGGAAATGTTTTGCTTCCCTGATATAGCCTGTGCCCCTTCCTGATTCATTCTTTTTCCTACTTAGAATGTAGATTTGTGGCTGGAGGTGTGGCAACCATCTTGTGACCACGAGGCAACAGACCTGAGCAACAAAACCATCATGCTAAAGACGGTGCTGCAAAAAAGGAGAAAGAGACGGCTCCCTGTTATCATTGCTAAACAGCTGCAACAACTCTAGACTCGAACCTCTGGACTCCTTGTCACAAGTCCAGCCCTAAAAATAGAACTTGGTTCTTCTACATGTTGCTATTGTCAGATCCTTGTTATTTCAAGCCACGTGTGACCCTAATCTGATCCCCAAATACAAATGCAGCTTCCTTCTGTTTCAGGAATGCTGGTTTCTAAATTTTTCCCTAAAATTTTTAATTGAATTTGGGGGTCACCAAAGTCCAATAACTACAGAGAGTATATATACATAATATAAATAGACACGTTAAGTGTAAACTATAAAGCTCTCTCCCAGGCAGAAGAAGAATAGCTGTTAAGATTATCTGACTGTTGCCCTGTTAAAAAAAGGGGTCACTGTTGCCAGCTATTTTATTTTCTAAAAAAAGCTATAAATCCCATTTTAAATGCAACTTTTAATATAACAATCCCAGATTTCAAAATTTTGGCCAATATTAAAAACTTTAAGGCCAAACACAATGTGTGTAATGGCTGCACGTAACCCAAGGACCTCAAACCGGCAACCTCTGACTTAGAATATAAAGCTGGCATCATGACATTTATTTAGTTTAGGATATTGGAGAAGAAAAGAGCCATAAGAAAGCAGGCTGGGACTCTGTGATCTCTGAACCAGCCGTAAAAACCAACAGCAAAAAACATGTTGACAAATAGAATCTTCTCACACTGCCATTGTTCATCACCATCAACACAGAGACTGGAAACCGTGAAATATTGTGACGGGAAGCCCCTTCTTCAGCTTCTGCTGTGTCTCTAATCATAGCACCCACACCAGTGACCCCACCTTCATTCTGAAGACAAATGGCTGCCCCCAGACTTAAACTTGGGTGCTGATTTCTAGTGCTGTAAACAGCAGCCCTGACTATTTTAGTAAGAGCACATTAAAATCCTCCCCTTGCCCAAACACTGACTTTTTTTTTGCATTATTGCTGAAGCTTGCAGGAAGCAGGAAAGATGAGTCCCAGTTCAGTTAGGAAAAGAGAGAGGGGAAAAAAAAATATCAACTTTCCAAGGTCCTGCAGGAGGGAGTCTGATGCTGCCTGGATTTGGTTGCATGACTTAAAAAAAAATATATATATATATATATTTAAATTTATTTTAATGGTAATTAATTTCTATTGGAGTATAGTTGATTTACAACATTGTGTTAGTTTCTGCTGTACAGCAAAGTGAATCACTTATGCATACACATGTATCGACTCTTTAGATTCTATTCCCATCTAGATCATTACAGAATATTGAACAGAGTTCCCTCTGCCATAGAGTAGGTCTTTATTAGTTATCTATTTTATATACTGTAGTGTGCATATGTCAATTGCAATCTCTCAATTTATCCCCTCCACCTTCCTTAGTAAGACAGTCCCTTGGACAGCAAAGAGATCAAACCAGTCAATCCTAAAGGAAATCAACCCTGAATACTCATTGGAAATATGATGGATGCTGAAGCTGAAGCTCCAATACTTTGGCCACCTGATGCGAAGAGTCCACTCATTAGAAAAGACCCTGAAACTGGGAAGGATTGACAGAAGGAGGAGAAGGGAATGGCAGAGGATCAGATGGTTAGATAGCATCACTGACTCAACGGACATGAGTTTGAGCAAACTCCTGGAGAGAGTGAAAGGCAGGGAATCTTGGCAGGCTGCTGTTTATGGGGTCGAAAAGAGCTGGACATGATGGCAACTTATCAACAACCATAAGTTTGTTTTCCACTTCTGTGACTCTATTTCTGTTTTGTAGATGGGTTCATTTGTACCATTTTTTTTTTCAGATTCCACATGTAAGTGATATCATATTTGTCTTTCTCTGTCTGACTTACTTCATTTAGTATGATACTTATGACCTCGCCCACTTTTTCGCTCCCAGAGAAATTCCCTGGACATTTAATTTGGAGCTGTCCTGTGACAGCTGAGCGGCACTCCATTCATTATTTAGCTTTTCTGTTGTTGGACCCTTATCTACTCAAAGAGCTGATCAGGGGCCTGAGGGCTAAGATGGTATCTTCTCACCTTGCTTGGCACCCTCTCCCACACCTAGCATCAAGGTTTTCTCACAGAATTTCAATTAATGAAGAAGAGAAGTGGGCAGAAAGGAAAACAGGGATACACCAGGGTGAAGGACAAGCCTTAAAACTCGAGAACAAGCAGAGCGTGGAAAAGACACACCAGGAATTACATACGAGTCACGCTACAGCAGGGGTTGTGCTAATGGCCCCTAATCACTCACGCCCCCAGTGGCCAGATCCTTGGGGTTAGGGTCCCTTTCCATACTGACTCTGGGCTTCATGTCAAAATGATGATTTTCCAACTTGTTCTGGCCAAAGTAGCATCTGTGAGCATAACACAGAGGCTTGCTAGGTGCCTGGAGAGGAAGCCCTAGTTGGCCAAGTGGAGAAGCCTGGTGCAGGAGAACCAAGGCCACCAGCTGACAGTCTGGCTGATGCTCAGACCTGTGAGGGGGCATCTGGGACCACCCAGCCCTGATTGGGCTGCTGGGTGACTCTAGCTACCTGTGTGTCCACAGCAGAGGTAAGTCCAATTTGCAGTTATATTTATACAACTTAAGAGACTGAACAACAATATATTTAAATATATTTACATATAAATGATTTGTTGTTTGAAACCACTCTGGCTTTTCTGCAGTAATAGATAATTGATGCACGCTCCATTTGCAATGATATAAAGAGGTATATGTGTGTGTGTGTGTGTGTGTGTGTGTGTGTGTGTGTGTTTATATATCTGTATATATAAATACAGGGCTTTGCGGGTGGCTCAGAGGGTAAAGAATCTGTCCACAATGCAGGAGACCTGGCTTCAATCTTCCCATGTCGGGAAGATCCCCTGGAGAAGGAAATGGCAACCCACTCAAGTATTCTTGCCTGGAGAATTCCATGGATAGAGGGGCCTGGTAGGTAACAGTCTTAGGGTTGCAAAGAGTTGGACATGACTGAACAACTAACACACATATAAACACATATAGTAATTTATATGCATGCATTATTTTGTATGCATATAGACTGAAACACAAGTGTTCATATATAAGCACATATAACCAAAATGAAAGTTGTAAAAATAAGACTTGCTTCTCTTATATGCATGACAGTATTTTCTATGCTTTTCCTTTCCTTTATTCCATTCTTTCATCCCTTCTCTTTTTTCTCTAATTCTGGTCAAAAACCCACTGAATCTATTTCATAACCCACTAACGGCTCATCACTCACACTTGGAGTTCCTGACCTCAAGAAGAGCTCTTTAACTTGGACAAGGAGGGAGGGACTTCAGGGATGACTTCCAGGGTCATTCCTTAAATTTACATGAATATTTTTTAGTGCAAGTGGGCTTCCAGGAAAGAATCCTTTTCATCAAATGAAAAGAACCCACCACTGATCTTCAGAGTCACCTTACCTGGTGATGTCATACACAACAGCATTGTCATCAAGGTGATGGTGATAACTCTGAATCTCTGTCTCTGACACTGAGCTCTGGGCTCAGCCAACAGACCACTGGACATTTCCATCTGATGTCCTTCAGTTCAGTTCAGTCACTCAGTCGTGTCCAACTCTTTGCAACCCCATGAATCACAGCAGGCCAGGCCTCCCTGTCCATCACCAACTCTTGGAGTTCACTCAAACTCATGTCCATCGAGTTGGTGATGCCATCCAGCCATCTCATCCTCTGTCATCCCCTTTTCCTCCTGCCCCCAATCCCTCCCAGCATCAGGGTCTTTTCCAATGAGTCAACTCTTCACATGAGGTGGCCAAAGTATTGGAGTTTCAGCTTTAGCATCAGTCCTTCCAATGAACACCCAGGACTGATCTCCTTTAGGATGGATTGGTTGGATCTCCTTGCAGTCCAAGGGACTCTCAAGAGTCTTCTCCAACACCACAGTTCAAAAGCATCAATTCTTCGGCGCTCAGCCTTCTTCACAGTCCAACTCTCACATCCATACATGACCACTGGAAAAACCATAGCTTTGACTAGACGGACCTTTGTTGGCAAAGTAATATCTCTGCTTTTCAATATACTATCTGAGTGAGTGAGTGAAGTTGCTCAGTCGTGTCCGACTGTTTGCGACCCCATGGACTGTAGTCCACCAGGCTCCTCCGTCCATGGGATTCTCCAGGCAAGAGTACTGGAGTGGGTTGCCATCATAACTTTCCTTCCAAGGAGTAAGCATCTTTTAATTTCATGGCTGCGGTCACCATCTGTAGTGATTTTGGAGCCCCCCAAAATAAAGTCTGACACTGTTTCCACTGTTTTGCCATCTATTTCCCATGAAGTGATGGGACTAGATGCCATGATCTTAGTTTTCGGAATGTTGAGCTTTAAGGCAACTTTTTCACTCTCCTCATTCAGTTTCATCTAGAGGTTTGATGTTCTTAGGGCACCTCAAATGCATTGTTTCCAAAATTTTTCAATTTTTTTTTATTGTGCAATTTTTGGAAAGAATTTAATACATTCAATGGTTTTTCTTCCATTTATGCTATTCATCCACTATAAAGTATTGTCCACTTCACAACATAAAACCATTTCCAGATAATTGTTGACTGTATCAAGAAGTAGGTAAGCTAAAGCCAACAAATCTGTACAGTTGGGAGAAATGATAATAGCCAGGACCCAGCAGAAGCATTTTGAACCCTTCTGCCTCCACACTGTGGGCCAATGGAGTCCATCTACAGCCTTTAGGACTTTTCAGGATGACAACTGCACATCCTCCACCCCAAACCAGCTCCTCCTGCCATTTTCCAAGCCAGAAGCCTGGAAAGGCATTCATTTAAAAAAAAAATCACTGAAGTATAGTTGATTTCTCACATCATGAGAAATGCCAGGCTGGATGAGTTACAAGCTGGAATCAAGATAGGCAGGAGAAATATCAAAAACCTCACATATGTGGATGATACCACTCTAATGGCAGAAAGCGAAGAGGAACTAAAGAACCTCTTTATGAGGGTGAAGGAGGAGAGTGTAAGAGCTGGCTTAAAACTAAATATTAAAAAAAATGAAGATCCATTACTTCCAGCCCCATTACTTCATGGCAAATAGAAGGGGAAAAGGTGGAAGCAGTGACAAATTTTCTCTTCTTGGGCTCTAAAATAACTGTGAATAGTGACTGCAGCCATGAAATCAGGAAATAATTGCTTCTTGGCAAGAAAGTTATGATAAACCTAGACAGTGTGTTGAAAAGCAGAGACATTACTCTGCTGACAAAGGTCCATACAGTCAAGGCTATGGTCTTCCCAGCGGTCACATATGGTTGTGAGACCTGAACCATAAAAGAATTGATGTCTTCAAACTGGTGCTGGAGAAGACTCCTGAAAGTCTCTTGGACAGCAAGGAAATCAAATCAGTCTATCTTAAGGGAGATCAACCCTGAATATTCATTCATTGAAAGGACTGATGCTGAGGCTGAAGCTCCAGTATTTTGGTCATCTGATACGAACAGCTGACTCATTGGAAAAGTCCCTGATGCTGAGAAAGATTGAGGGCCAAAGGAGAAGAGGGCATCAGAGGAGGAGATGGCTGGCTGGCATCACCGATGCAATGGACATGAACTTGGGCAAACTTCGGCAGATGGTGAGGGACAGGGAGGTCTGGCACACTGCAGTCCATGGGGTCGCAGAGTGGGACGTGATTTGGTAACTAAACAGCAACAATAGCTGATTTACAATGTTGTGTTCATTTTAGGTGTTCAGTTATGTACACATTCTTTTTCATATTCTTCTCCATTCTCATTTATCACAGAATATTAGATATAGTTCCCTGTGCTACACAGTAGGATCTTGTTTATCCACCCTATATATACTAGTTTGCATCTGCTCGTCCTAAATTCTCAATCCTTCCTTACCCCTTGACAACCACAAATCTGTTTTCTATGTCTGTGAGTCTGTCAGTTTCATAGATAAGTTCATTTGTGTCACGTTTCAGATCCCATTTATAAGTGATATGGAATGATATTTGTCTTGCTCTTTCTGACTGACTTCACTTAGCGTGATAGTCTGTAGGTCCATTTGCTTTGCTGCAAATGGCATCATTGTGTTCTTTTTATGGCTGAGTAATATTCTGTTGTATGTCTGTACCAGATTTTCTTTATCCACTCATCTGTTGATGGTCATTTAGGTTGTTTCCATGTCTTGGCTGTTGTGAACAGTGCTGCTCTGAACATAAGCTTGCGTATATTTTTTAAGTTACAGTTTTGTCTGGATATATATGCCCTGGAGTAGGATGGCTGGATCATATGGTAACTCTATTTTTAGGTTTTTTAGGAACCTCTGTCAGAGAAGCCAAAGGCAACCCACTCCAGTATTCTTGCCTGGAAAATCCCAGGGACAGCAGAGCCTGGTGGGCTGCTGTCAATGGGGTCGCACAGAGTCGGACACGACTGAGTGACTTAGCAGCAGCAGCAGCAGCAGGAACCTCTGTCCTGTTTTCTACAGTGGCTGTACGAACCAACATTTCCACAAACAGCATAAGAGTTGGGCAGGCATTCTTGATGTTTCCTCACCACCCACCAAATCACGTCACTCAAACTGCAGATTCTACTGACTGTATCTACCAGATATCTCCAAATCCTTTCCTCCCATTTGGCCTTCCTGCAGTTTCCCTGGTTCCAGTTCTCATTATCTGTTCCCTGGATGGTCACCATCCTTAATGACTTGCTGGCCTGTTATTTCGATTGGTCAGATCCATTTTCTACGATGGCCAGGGTGGTCTTTGAGAATTGCAAATTTTATGCCACCACTCACCTGTGTGAATTGAAGTGAAGTTGCTCAGTCGTGTCCAACTCTTTGCAATCCCATGGACTATAGCCTACCAGACTCCTTTGTTCATGGAATTTTCCAGGCAAGAGTACTGGAGGGGGTTGCCATTTCCTTCTCCAACTCACCTGTCTGGACCTACATTAATCACTCAAACGCTAACCACACTATAGAACAACTAACAACCTTCCTTTGTGTGGGCGAGAGGCACTTCATAGTCTGGCGCTCCTCATCTGTCCATCTTGTGCCACATCCCACCTCTCACTGTAGTTTTCAGCAACATTTCTTGCAAATCGGCAATGCTCTTATTGTACGTAGCCAGCTGGCAAACTTTGACACATCCTCCAGATCTCAGTTAAATGTTACCTTTCCTGGGGATAATAACACAGGCAGTTCTGCTGAGCACAGAATCCTCTTCCAGGGGCTTCACATGAATTAGTTCATCTGAGCTGCACACAGTCCAACCAGGGAGGTGCTGTTGGAATCCTTATTTTACAGATGGGTAAGCTGAGGCTCAGGGGAATCACAAAATGGGCTGAAGTTAACAGAGAGAATGAGAGGGTACAGCTGAGACTCAATCCCAGGCAAGTCTGGAGTCTGAGTTTACACTGTGTTCATTAAAAATTGCTTTTCATTTGGAAATAATGTCAAGTTTATAGGAAAGCTGCAACAGCAATACAAAGAGGGCTTCCCTGGTGGCTCAGTGGTAAAGAATTCAATGCCAATGCAGGAGACACTGGTTTGATCCCTGGTCCAGGAAGATCTGACATGCCGCAGAGCACCTAAGCCCCTGCACCACATCTACTGACCCTGTGTTCTGAGCCTACGGCTCTAGCCGCACTCTGGCAACAAGAGAAGCCACCACCATGAGAAGCCCGTGCACCCCAACTAGAGAGTAGCCACCACTCTCTGCAACTAAAGAAAAGCCTGAGGAGCAACGAAGACCCAGCATAGCCAAAAATAAATGACTAAAATTAAACAACAAATGATAATACAAAGAGTTTTCTTGACCTACATTCATCTACTGCCAATATTTCACCCATTTGCCATAATGTGTTCTAATCATGACTCCACTATCTATCATCAATTTATTAATCATCTCCTATTCATCTATAATCTAACATCTATCCACAATTTCTTTTTGAACAATATGAGAGTGAGTTACATACATCATGGCCCATTGTTCTTAGATACTCAAGTATGAATTTGTCAAGAGCAAGGATATTCTTGAGAAATTCATATTTGAGTATTTAAGAGCAATGGGCCATGATAACTATAGTATAGTTATCAAATTCAAGAAACAACCTTTCAGTTAAATTCGTCTGATCTTCCATTCATATCCCAAGAACGTTTTCTTAATTATTTTTTCTCTCCAGGACAAGAGCCTGGAGTCTTAGATTGGGCATTGCATTAGATGTCATAGTTTTTCTTTAATTTGGAGCATTTCATCATATGATATCACTTGTGTGTGTGTGTGTGTGTGTGTGTGTGTGTGTGTGTGTGCATGCACACACTCAGTTGTATTTGACTCTTTGAGATCCCATGGACTGTAGCCTGCCAGGCTCCCCTGTCCCTGGGACTTTCCCAGGGAAAGAATATTGGAGTGGGTTGCCATTCAGAATTTAAAAAATGATACAAATGAACTTATTTAGAAAGCAGACTCAGCAAATGAATGTATGGTTACAGGGAGGGAGGGATAGTGGTCAGGAGGGAGTATGGGACGGACAGTGTACACACTGCTATGTTTAAATAGATAACCAACAGGAATCCACAGTATAGCACAGGGAACTCTGCTCAATATTCTGTAATAACCTAAATGAGAAATGAATTTGAAGAAGAATAGGTTGAACAACTTGGAACATTTCCTTGACCTTTTGTTCTCTTTCACAATATTGACATTTTTGAGGAATCTGCCAATTTGTAAAAATAGGATGTTCCCCATTTGGGGCCAATCTAACAGTTTCCTCATGATTAGATAACTCTATGCCTTCCCATCTGGGATGCTGCCCAGGGAATGCTGTATCCTTCTTGGGAGAATTCCATCCACAGGTATGGGACATCCATTTGCCCCTCATTCGTGATGTTAATTTCGATCACCCCTGGTCAAGGTGTGGTTTGATTTCTTCACCCCAGACTTCCTACTTTTTCTTCTTGTAACTTATAAGCGTTGTGAGACACCTAAGACCATGAGAGTATCCCACTCCATCCAACACCCTCCTACCACCCTAGCTTTAAGTGTGACTGACAATTGCTGTCAGAACTAACTTGAGTGTGATCATTTAGAAATCATGACTTTCCATTTCTAGCACTGTCTCCACATTTCCTGGCCAGCATCTGCACAGATGCCATGATTCCTTTCATTCTTCCAGATTTAGGCATCCCATACTTACATCCCCATGCTACTATGACCATAATTTACTGCTTTGTGATTGCTTTGTTGACCTAGCTTTTTCTCTACTAAACCTCTGAGCTGACTGAAGGCAAACACCCCACCTTTCCCTCTTTGCATCTGCAGTGCTTTTAAAGAGCTTGTTCTAAAATAAGCACTCAATTTGTTTTTTAAAAAACTATTTATTTTTATTTATTTAGCTGTGCTGAGTCTTAGTTGTGGCACATGGGATCTAGTTCACTGTGCAGGGATTGAACCTGGAGCCCCTGCATGGGGAGGGTGGAGTCTTAGCCACTGGACCACCAGGGAAGGGCCAGCACTTGCTTTTGAATGAGATAAAGTGTCTCCCCACCATCCCACAAGATGTCCACATCCTAAGCCCTGGAACCAGAGACTATATTGCTTGAATAGGAATGGGAACGTTACAGATGTGATTCAACTAAGGATCTTGAGATGGACAGATTATCTGTTTGGCTACCCCAGACCCCTTCCTGGGACCCTCCCTCCAGACATGCCCAGTATACAGCAACTAAAGGTCCATCCTAAAGGAAATCAGTCCTGAATATTCATTGGAAGGACTGATGCTGAAGCTGAAACTCCAATACTTTGGCCACCCGATGCGAAGAACTGACTCATTGGAAAAGACCCTGATGCTGGGAAAGATTGAAGGCAGGAGGAGAAGGGGACAACAGAGGATGAGATGGCTGGATGGCATCACCAACTCGATGGACATGAGTTTGAGTGAACTCCGGGAGTTGGTTGATGGACAGGGAGGCCTGGTGTGCTGCGATTCATGGGGACGCAAAGAGTCGGACACGACTGAGCGACTGAACTGAACTGAACTGAAAGGGAAGGCCAGGCTTCCGGCATTGAATCTGCTGTTGGCCTGTGCTTGGTTAACAAAGGCACCTTTGTAACATATCTGTATATCATCAATCCAAATCCATATGCCTTTAATTTTATTATTTAGTTACTCTGTGCCTTTTGTAATTTCCAGCTTTATTGAGGTATAATATTATAAGATATTAAAAGTACACATGCGGTGATTTGATATACATACACATTGTGAAAGGATTCTGCAATCTAGTTAATTAACACATCCATCACCTCACATATTTATCTTTGTTTATTATTTATTTTTTTTGTGACCATTTAAGTTTCTACTCTCTTAGCAAATTTCACGGATACAATCCTGTGTTGTCACCTGTAGTCACATTTTACCTTCAATCCTCACATCTCATTCATCCTATGTACCTTTGAATCAAATTACTTTTGAAGTCAATTTGCTTTATGAATTATATGAAATATTTAAATTTCTATATAGTTTTCAAAAAAATTTTTTAAATATCTTTTTTTAGCTGTGCCCCCGGCTTGGTGAGATCTTATTTCCCTGACCAGGGATCTAACCTGTGCCCCCTGCAGTGGGAGCACAGAGTCTTAATCACTGGACTCCCAGGGAATTTCCTTAATCAATTCACTTTAAAGCAAACAAGCAGTGCACTCTGGGCTTCTGTAGATGGGCTTTTCTGTAGATGGGACTTTTCCTGTGAGGTGTTCCAGTCTCTCTGTTATGGGGTGACAGGGTGTTGAAATAGAGCGTTTTCCCATATTCCTGCCAACTTGAAAATACCATCAGCTGAGGTGGTGATGCATTGTCAATCTGCCTTTTGATTAGTGTCAGGGGAGGGGAAGCAGGGGCAGTTGGGTTGTTAATTCTGCAGTCCTCTTAACCTTCTGCCCAGTAAGGCAGGAGCACCGAGAATGTGCTCAAAAATCCCCCAGGTGGGGCCTGAGATAGGTCTGGGCTCCAGTGGGAAGGCATTGCAGTTGCCAGTTCTTTGTCTTGGAATGGCTGCCCTTGTGAGGCTCTCCAACCATTGCTGCAAGGGCGTTTTCTAACCAGGAGGTGAAAGAGGTCTCCCAGCCAGAGGGGTTCTGGAGCATCCAAGGGGAGAATCAGGATTCTGGGAAGAAGGCTCTCTCTCTCTTGTGTAACGTAGAAGTTATATCCTGGGTGCCTGGAATTTCCTCCTATGACTCACTCCCCTGCTACCCCCACCAGCACTGCTCTGAATCACAGGTCTTTGCAAACCATTCCCAGGCTTCATGGTCAGCTGGCTTCCAAGTAGGTTCAGCCAAGTGGAGGCACTGGTGGGGTTGGAGAGGGATGGGGATACTGGGGGAGATCCAATAATATGATACAGGGTTGTAACCTATAGTTACATTGTACCTCAAATCCTCACACCTCACTCTCTCTGTGCTCAGGACAGCAACTCTGGTAGGGGCTGGGTGACTCCGTGGTTCTGGAGATATCACCTCATCCATTCATCCTTCCAGACCTACTACTCATGGTGCTTGCTGCCCACTGCTGCTAATGTCTCAATTCTTTCGCAATCTCCGCTTGGCCCTTTCAGCTATTTGACAGCAGTCCCACACCTTAAATTCCCTCTGTGGAGGCTTTTGCCTTGGTTTCTGGTGTCCTGATTACACGTGGCTTAATGCACCAACTTTGTATCCAGCCTGGTGCCCAGCACCGGGAGAAAAGAAGGATTCAGACACGATGATGTATAGACCACAGAGATGGCTGTACAACATCCTTGGGAGAGTTGATGATCACTGATCATGGACTTTAAATGTGGTGCTGCCTGTAGTATACAGAGTCTGAATATGATGGAATCAGGGATTTCTGCCTACATACATGAAAACAGATGTTCTGAAGCTTTTCTGTCTCCCCCTCTGAAGCTGGAGCTCAGCGTTCAGGTCCCAGTGAAATGCCACAACCTCCTAGGTTCTGAAGGCAAGATTGGAAGGACAGCTGTGTATACCAATTATTTATTTCTACCTTTGACTTTTCTGTGCTTTGCTTAATGATTCTCAGAAGCTGACCTGGTGAGGAATTTTCACACTTGTAAACAGATATGAAAAGATTGCATCTGAAAAATTAACAAATGTTTTTCAAAACTGCCAAATCAGAAGGAAGGAAGGTGACTTTTCAAAGAACCTCAGGCTTGGCTGGTGGTGACCACCACTGCCAGCCAAGAACAGGAGTTCCTGGGAACCCAATCATTTTAGTTGAGAATCAGTGATAGAGATAGAGGTATCAGGTGGAGTTTATTGGGATGACTCTGGGGGTGGGGATGGTGGTCCTGCACCTTCTCCTGTGTGCCCAGGATGATGTTGGCTCTTATTTCAGTTGGGAGTCATTTCACAGACTGGAAAGTGACATAGGAAATGTATTTTGCAGGAGTGGAGCCAATTAAAAGTCAGAAGATGATACATCACAGCTGCCCATTCTAGGCAAGATTTATTCAGAATATTTACTAAGTTTCTGGTTCTTCTCTGTGTCACAATTTTCTCTGAAAACCATAATTCATCTTATATTTAAAATGCTTGAAGTCTGGGCTTCCTTGGTGGTCCAGTGGTTAAGAATCCATCTTGCAATGCAAGGGACACTGTTTTGACCCCTGGTCCTGGAAGATCCCACATGTTGCAGAGCAACAGAGCCTGAGCGCCACAACTACTAACCCAGTGCTCTAGAGCCCTCCAGCCACAATGACTGAGCCCATGTGCTGCAACTACTGAAGCCTGAGAGCCTAGAGCCTGTGCTCCACAAAAAGAGAAGCCTCCGCAATGAGAAGCCCACACACTGCAATGAAAAGTAGCCCCTGCTTTTTTCCACTAGAGAAAGTCCGTGTGCAGCAACAAAGACCCAGCATGACCAAAAATAAATACATCTAAAAAAATGCATGACATAGTCACATGTCATTGCCTCCTTCTCGACAAATAGGGACAGTGTGATAGATTCCTGGGTGGTCCACAGACTGCAGTTTGAGACGTTCTGGGGATGCGGTGAGAGACAGTGAGTGAGAGACAGTTCTCCGGTGGGATTACAGTGTGGTAGGATAGTAGAGAGACAGGCTGGAACAGCATCCAGAGGACCACATGTATCATTCCCATCTGAGTACTGCCTGCCTTCCCATTTTTAGAAATCGTGGAAAATATGCCTAAGTTTCCCCAATTTTGCAATGTACATTAGAGAGCTAGGATGAGATGATATAGATTGATTCATTAATTCCACAAATATTGACTCTTTAGCACTGATGATGATTCAAGATATACAGAGTTGCATAAAGGGTGGTTTTGTTTTGGGGTACAGTGTCTTCAACATTTGGTATCCTCAGATCATTTAATCAGTGTTTGGATGCAGAGTACAAGTTTATAAATAAGACATAATCTTTTGAGATTTAATAATGATGATTCTAATATTACTAAGAATGATCATATTTCTGATGATTACACCTCTGAGTCAATGACAGATAGCTTACACCCTAAGCTTGCTTGCTTTCTTTTGCTCTTTCTTTCTTCCCCTTTTTCTTTCCTTCTTTCCTCCCTCCCTTCCTTCCATTCTTTCTTTCTCCTGGCTCATTAGAGACAGCAGGTAGAATGAATTAGTTCTAATACTTCTGGATGTCTGAAGTGACCACAGACTCAGAGCATTTGCTGTGGCTTTTAATTGCCAACTGCTTCCTGAGAGTTACGTAATTCCTGCCCCTTTTGCTGCACATCCCTTGAATGGACACATTCCCATTCCATCTTTGATCATATCTACACTTCTCTGACATTACAGAGTCAAGATCAGGTAGCATACTGTCGACCACAAAATAATGAACAGAATATGAAGTCATCTAATATTTCTTTCTGATACACGCAAGAAACAGCACACGCACTGAGAGCTGTTTTGTATGAAACATGCATTTGTAAAATAAAATATTTGCGAGAACACACTGATACAAGTTGCTTTTCTGCAGAGAAAGTTGTCTGATAAAGGAACTTACCAATACTGTACTGCACTCTCTCTCCAAGTATATCTGGTATTCAATTCGCACCTGACTTTGAAGCTTTTTTTTTTTTTTTTGGGATATCACATTTAAAGTACATTGATAAGTCAGAGTGTATCCATAGGAATTTTAAATAAAGAAAAGAGGGCGTCAAAGTACCAGAGTTCAAGAGTATGAAGAGCTGTCATGTAACACTGTTTACACTATTCATATGCAGTGGGTAGTGTTAGAGTGAATGAATGGG
The DNA here is from genome assembly GCF_027580195.1 of Bos mutus. Classification (NCBI taxonomy): domain Eukaryota; kingdom Metazoa; phylum Chordata; class Mammalia; order Artiodactyla; family Bovidae; genus Bos; species Bos mutus. The sequence continues at coordinate 24,586,592 of NC_091633.1, forward strand.
CTTGCTCAAAGCAGGTTTATACTTTCTATGACAAAATAATTAAGTGATTAGATCTGCCTTTTTTTTTTTTTTTCATTTCATACATGACATTTCTGTAAGGTACTCGTTTTACGCTACAAGGAAGACATACATCTTTGATGGTGATTATGTAATTTTGATTTCTTTACCTTTAACCATGATGCTAATTTGGTATAAAACGCATTATGTTGCTTTTGCTATAAAATGATTATTAGAGAACTACTTCTTTTTTGAAATGTCACAAACATTTCCATGGCTTCCTGTCAGTTAAATAAAATCCAGTTTTCAGGGAGTCATTATTCTTACTAGTTACTCTTTTCTTCTTCATGAAAGCTCATCATATTTTCAGATTCACTGGCCTCAATACATTCAGATCTACATTTGGGATTTGGCCACTCTTTATGTTCATATCATCATTCTAGATAAAATACTAATATTACTATTTTAATCACTAAGTTTGATACTTAGTTAACCTGTGTGGAGTCACTGACCTATGTTTATGATTTGGAGTATAATGACAACACGATAGAAATGATCCACCGTGCAAACTTAATAAATGCCAGCAAAAGCCACAAATTATATAAAAATACTTTAGCTGATATTAATTCCACCCTGATCACTGAACATTCAGTGCAAACAAAACTCCAGACCATCTGGTCTTCGCAATGCCTATACAACTTTAAAGTTGTAACGATTATTAAGAACATAATGTAGTTTCTTTGATAATCACATTTCATCTTACATTTAAAATTTATGACATCTCTAACTCCATTGCTTTTTCCTCTGCAGCTGTCAACGCACTAGCTAGATGGCTGGATGTACTCTACTAGGAGAAGAGGAGTGAAATTTATAGCACAGTGTGTTGGTGGAAGTGTAGTTCAGTTTGGCTGGAAAAATACATTTTGACAGGTGAATGGGGACAAGGTGGGAGAAGGGAGGGAAGCAGAGGCCAGATCGTGACATACTTTGGTAGCAGGGGGGGATAGGTGAGGTTTATATTTTAGTGGCTTGAAGAGGGTAAAATTGGGGACCCAAGAATGATGTAGGAAGTTGTTGTAGGTATGCAGGTGAGAGGTGATGGTGGCTTGGTTGAGGAGAGTTGTGATAAAGAAGGAGAGAAGGACTTCCCTTGGGGTCCAGTGGCAAAGAATCTGCCTTGCAATGCAGGGGATGCAGGTTCTATCCCTGGTCAGGGAACTAAAATCCCACCTGCCACAGAGCAACTAAGCCTGTACGTTGCAACTACTGAGCCTGTGCACTCTGGAGTCCGCTTCACAGCTGTAGAGTCTGTGTGTCATAGCAGAGAGTCCATGCGCCACAAGGAAAGATCCCATGTGCTGCAACTAAGACCCAATGCAGCCAAATAAATTAATAAATAAAAGGAGGGAAGAAGACAGCTTGAAGATATATTAAGGAAGATAAGCCTCAAATCAGGGGTTGACTCCCAGTGATCAAGTACGTGTATGTTTTGCAGGTAGGAGGAGAAAACTGAAGAAGAAGGAGGAATCAGGAATGACTCTCCTTCTGAAACAGAAAATGCAGTTGGATGAGGAGGTTGGGGGTGTGTGCGCACTTTTGATTCTGGACATTTTGCATTCAAGTGGTCCACGTGACAAGTGAGCAGGTATGTGGCCCAGACACTGGAGTTCAAGACAAGCAACTGGGTTGGAATTCATACTTGAGGATCACCAGTTGATGTATGACCATGGAAATGAGTGGGGACTCTCAGAGTGAGTGACACCATGAGAAATGAAGAGGCAGAGGATGGGACATCAGTCTTTGAGTTGCCAACTGAAGAATGTTGCCTGGCCACCAGCTCTATAGGGTTGAGTCATTTGCCACTGTGGTTGCTGACTTTCAACACACGCTGAAAGGAGTTCAGGGTGGAGATCAGGATTAGGGTCCTCTGTGCTCTGGGAAAACTGGCAGAACAGACCTTCTGATAGATATTTTCAGGAGAAATTTTTTGTAAGCCTGGATTCTTGCATCTTCCCATACATTGAAAAGTACCAAAATCATTAACTAAGACATCTGTTCCTTATGACTAGCGGAAACCTTCTATCGAGATGTATGACTGGTTGTTAAGTATCCCCTTCAGCAAAATCACATATATGTTGACCTCCCCCCTTATCTCTTCAGACCAGTTCTCAGAGGTACCTGAGAGGCTGTCTCCCTGGCTATAGTCCTCAGTACGATGCTGAATAAACTTTTCTCACAGCTTTTACATCATGTATTTTTCTTTTTAAGTTGACACAGTCTTGGCCAGGAGGATAAGAGCCAAATGAAGGACAGGAGAAAAACTGGAAGAATGTATCATGGAATTTCAGGGAAGATGGTTTTTCAAGGAAGAGAGAGTGGTCAGTTTTACTAAATGTTGTTGGGAGTTCAAGCAGGATGTGGATGGAAAGTGTGTCTTTTTTAAACAGCAACTATTTGGTTCTGTGACCCTGGCAGGAGCATTTTTAACCCAGTGACATGACAGATGACAGTGAGTTGGGGGTTGAGATTGAGTAGGGTATACGAGAGGACCTCGTGGGTGCAGACGATGCCTACAAGATTCTAAGCTATGAAAAAGCCCCAAACTGGCCACTAGCTGGAGGACACCCTACCTAGAAGGTCACTCTTTTCCCCCCTTTTAACATGGAAGGAACTTAAACATGTTGATGTCTGGGGAAGAGAGAGAGATGAGAAGGACATATATCGCATGACACTGTCTATATGTGAAATCTAAAAAAAAAGATACAAATGAACTTATTTAAAAAACAGAAATAGAACCACAAACATAGAAGACAAACTGACAGTTACCAAAGGGAAAAAGGGGAAAGGATAAACTAGGAGTTTGAGATTAACAGATACACACTATCATTATAAAGTAGATAAACAATAAAGTCTTACTGTATAGCACAGGGAACTAAATTAAATATTTTGTAAGAACCTATAAGGGAAAGGGCTTCCCAGGTGGCGCTAGTGGTAAAGAAGCCACCTGCCAATGCAGCAGATATAAGAGAATCCAGTTTCATTTCTGGGTCAGGACGATCCCGTGGAGAAGGGCATGAGAACCTATTCCAGTATTCTTGCCTGGAGAATCTCACAGTCAGAGGAGCTTGGTGGGCTACAGTCCATGGGGTTGGACATTACTGAAGTGACTTAGTGCACATGCATAAGGGAAAAGAATCTGAAGATTTCATATGTATATTCATGCTGTACACTTGAAACTAACACAACGTTGCAAATCAGCTATACTTCAGTGAAAGATGCAAGAGATGCAGGTTCAATCCCTGGGTCAAGAGGAGCAAATGGCAATCCACTCCAGTAGTTTTGCCTGGGAAATCCCATGGACAGAGGAGCCTGGTGAGCTGTAGTCCATAGGGTCTCAAAGAGCTGGACATGACTTAGTGACTAAACCACCACCACCACCCATACACACACAAAGCACTACATGCGATATGCAGAATAGAAAAGGAGAATGAAAAAGACAAGAACAGTTGGGATTCAGAGAGAAATAGGATCAGCTACGACTCTAAGCAGAGGACGGCCAAATCATCCCTGTGACGAGGGAAGGAGGGTAGAATGACTACAGATGCAGGTGGGTGTTTTGATCTGACTCTTTCTGGTTTCTCTGTGGACTAAGTACTGAGTTGTTGCCTGAGAGGGGTGAAGTGGCAGAATCAGAGTAGAAAAGTGTGGGTCACATGTAAAATATTCACAGTTGTATATGAGGTGAACCGTCATCAATTAAAGAGTATATCACAGTTGACTGTGTTTCTGAAGGAATCTGCACTTCGCTAGAGCATCAGTTCCTGGTGGATATTTGCTGGGCATCTGTTGTTTCGTTCTGTACCAGCCCCACTGCATCCTCTCTCAGATACAGAATTCCTATTTCCCTTGGGGAGTCACCTTTCTCCCACTCTCAGGCCAGGTGATTCAAATGGCTCACTTCAAAAGTGGCATGCACCCATGTCTTGCCCGTCAATCAATCCCATTCTGTCTGGTCACATGGATTGGCTCAGAGATGGGTAAATAGCTCAGAATACACAAATCAGACTCAGTTCCAGGGTACTAGTTTGAATTATTGGAGAAAAGAATGTCTCTTTCAATTGTACTGCTGACTGTGTGGATCATGTAACTGAATCTGCTGACATCCATTTTATTTGAGAATGAGGCCGACCTGTGGGCAGCCAGAGTCGAGAGATGGGCAGAGACTCATACTGATGAGAGCGTTTGAAATCCTAGTTCAAGCTGTATCTGAAAGAAGCACCCCTGGATTTTCAGTTACAAAGGTTAACAATTCCATTGGGAATAAGTTTTCTGATCTTCCAAAGGAAGGGTCCTGGCTACTACAGAAGGATACGGCCTGATGGATTTGGGCACAGAATGGAAAGTTATCTGAGAAGAAAGAAACAGGACTTGGTGACGGACTGGATATGAGAGATGGCAAAACAGGAATTTTCCAGTGTGAGTGCCTGAAAGAACAGAGAGATGCTATTTACAGCAATGCAGATCACGAGTTGAGGGAGATAACAGATTCGGCTTTAGATCAGCTGGTCTGAGATGTGGTCAGATCACTGTAGGCAGACAAGTCCATGCTAACACAACTTGGAGAATTCAGGGGATGCAGTGTTTAATGGAAAAATTTGGTTCATTTCTCTTAGAAATGAGAAGTGAAGCTGCAGGAATGGATCAGTAACCTGAGGGAGAGAAAGAGAGAGGGAATAAGGCTGAAGACAGGACTTTGCGAGGTGTCCAAGTTGCAGGATGAATGGATAGATGCAGTTATAGAGGCAAGCGAGAAATCAGGGGTCCTGGCAAGTGGAAGGATGTGAATGCAGGCAGATATTATGAGAAGAATAAACAATTTACCAACAGCACCCAGAAAGATGGGAGAAGACAGATGATGGGGATGGTCTGAGGTGGGGGTATGGCAAAGAAAAGATTTCATTCTATGGTCAAGACAGCACTTAGCAGAAGTTTAAAGTGTAGACTGTGATGATCCAACAGGTGTTTGTGTTGCAGAATGATGACCACAATACAACAAGTTAACATTTCCATCCCCTCATACAGGTGTCATTTCTTTTTGTAGTGAGGACTTTCAAGAACTATGCTCTTGGCACCTTACAAGTATATGATACATTATTGCAACTACAGACACTATGCCATACATTAGCTCCCAGGACTTAATCTTCTTGTAACCAAGCTTGTACCCTTGGTCCCACATCTTCCCATCCATCCTTTGCCCCATAACTCCTGGAAAACACCATTCTACTCTCTGTTTCTATGAGCTCTGTCTTTCTTTCTTTTTTTTTTTTTTAAACAAAGAGTTTCCATGTAAGTGATTTCATGCAGAATTTGCCTTTATCTGATTTATTTCACTTAGGGTAATGCCCTCAAGATTGATTGATGTTGTCTCAGATGGTGGACTTTTTATGACTGAATAATCTTCCCTTGGATATATATGCTACATTTCTTCATCTGTGCATCATACATGGGCACTTGGGTTATTTCCACCCCTTGGCTATTGTGAATGGTGAACACGTGGATGCAGCTGGGCCTTCAAGAGAGTGCTTTCCTTTCCTGAACACACGATGAAATGTACATTTATTTCTTATGCTTACTAATACTGAAAAAAAAATCAGAGTGGAAGCATTTAACTGAGTACCTTAGACTTTTGGAACAGGCTTCCAAATATAAAAATCCAGAACTTTCTGGTGAGCAAAACTTTCTGTGGACATTTAGCATGACAACTGATTTATCTCAAGGTGCTATTTCAGAGGGCTGAGAAAAATTATAATAGATTCTTTTTTTGTTAACAAAATGAAGCATATAATATCTCACTTCTAAACCAATCCTTTATGCATTTCCAGTAATTTTGCAATCTCTTATGTAACTACTTATGTGTCAGAAGTTAGATCATAATCCTACTCTTCTCTTCCAGCTTCTAGTAAAGCATTACTTGCTAAGAACTTGCTGGTTTTCTATTTAACTGCTAAGTTCTTCCTATATTTACCTTATCGTTTGGACAATTTAACTTTTTCCCTGACTTTTTATTTTTCACAGCACCAGCAATGCCAAGATTTTTGTTAGGATTTTGTTTAAAAGCTAAAACTTTGAGCAGTTTCTGAGAAGAAACATTCTTCTTCCTTCATGTGCTCACAACTAGCTCCTTTTTTGGGGGCGGGGGATGAGTTTAATGTGTTACCTTTACCTTTTTAAAAAATTATTTATTTTTAATCGAAAGATAATTGCTCTACAACATTGCATTGGTTTCTGCCATACATCAACATGAATCAGTCATACAACTAGTTCTGTCTTGTTACATCCTAAAGCCCCGTGTCATAAATTTCTCTTTGCTTCTCTCTACAACCTGGATTGGTTCTGACCTGGTGGGTACATTAATATGCTGGTTGGCTTCTGTTCCAGTTATTTGGTTTGTTGTTGCTTAGTTGATGAGTTGTGTTTGACTCTTTGTGACCTCATGGTCTGTAGCCTGCCAGGCTCCTCTGTCTATGGGATTCCCCAGGAAAGAATACTGGAGTGGGTTACCATTTCCTTTTCCAGGAGATCTTCTTGATCCGGGGATCAAACCCATGTCTCCTGCCTGGCAGGCAAATTCTTTACTGCTGAGTCATCTTGGTACCTTGGCCATTTGGAGTCAGACGTGCTACCTTTGCATGGTGAGGTCCTGGTACACCTGGCCATTCTGGACTATGAACTGTTTTAAATACCAGCTCTTCTACATAGGAACGAGCTAATTAATCCCCTGAATCCTCTGTCCTCTTCTTTCTCCTCAGGTCCTGGAATGAAAAACTTATACTCTCCTTTTGAAAATAGTTATAATAGACAGGAAACATCGAAACACCCCTCATTAAGAAATTGATTAAATAAATCATGATGCATCCATGCCACAGAATGCTACAGAGGAGTTACAGCAGAATGAGGCAATTCTGTGCATGCTGGTATTGTGATTTATAAGAAATCACATTAGAAATATACATTTGGTCTTCTCCATGGTTCCTGGCTCATAGCCCCCCAGACCTTTGAGATGTCCTCAGCTACAAAAACAATGGGAGCACCTTTTGCTATAACATTTGGCCTCTTGTCCTCAGTTCCTGAAAAACTGCTTCAGAACCATGAAGATGTAATGAGTGTCTTATTATTCAAAACAAGCCCCTCTCAACCTCAACAGGGTTCATGCTAATGAGGCAACTTTTGGAAATCCTTTAAAGATGGGGAAGCTGGTTGCCAGGGTAACCAACCTTGAATAGAAGGTTAGAACTTTCAGTCCCATCCTCTGATTTTCTGGAGAAAATGGGAGAGGTGCTGGAGGCTGAATCAATCACCAATAGCCATTGATTTCATCAATATTGCCTGTTAAACGAGGCTTCCATAAAACCAAAAAAGGATGGAGTTCAGAGACCTTTCAGGTTGGGGTATCAGAACATGTTTTTATGCCTGCTGTTGGGGCTCAGACTCCCCTAGGACAGAAGCTCCTTTGTTTGGGACTCCACCTTAAATATCTCTTCCTCTGCCTGTTGATTTGTATCCTTTAATACCCTTTGTAATAAACCAGTAATCCAGGGAATAAACTGATTCCTTGAGTTATGTGAGCCATTCTAGCAGAATAGTTGAACCCAAGGAGTAGGTGCAGGAAACTCTGATTTACACACAGTTGATCAAAAGCACAGGTGATGACTCAATTGGTGTCAGAAGTGGGATGGGGGTGTCTTGTACGATTGAGCCTTTAACCTATGGGATCTTATGTCCCTGGGTAGAGTGTGTCAGAATTGAATTGAAATGTAGGACACCCAACTTGTGTTGGAGAATTTCTTCCTGGTGGGGAATTCCACCTCACTCCCCCAACACATACACACATTTGAATTGATTCCAGAACTTTTAGTATGCTAATCTGATGTGATCACTGAGTTTTAGGGCCGAGAAGAGAAAGCAAGATGCAGGATCCTAGAAATAGTGTGATACACTTTTGTATCAAAAAGGAGGGGGCTATGGGTCCAGATGGCTTCACAGCTGAATTCTACCAAAAATTTAGAGAAGAGCTAACACCTATCCTGCTCAAACTCTTCCAGAAAATTGCAGAGGAAGGTAAACTTCCAAACTCATTCTATGAGGCCACCATCACCCTAATACCAAAACCTGACAAAGATCCCACAAAAAAAGAAAACTACAGGCCAATATTACTGATGAACATAGATGCAAAAATCCTTAACAAAATTCTAGCAATCAGAATCCAACAACACATTAAAAAGATCATACACCATGACCAAGTGGGCTTTATCCCAGGGATGCAAGGATTCTTCAATATCCGCAAATCAATCAATGTAATACACCACATTAACAAATTGAAAAATAAAAACCATATGATTATCTCAATAGATGCAGAGAAAGCCTTTGACAAAATTCAACATCCATTTATGATAAAACTCTCCAGAAAGCAGGAATAGAAGGAACATACCTCAACATAATAAAAGCTATATATGACAAACCCACAGCAAACATTATCCTCAATGGTGAAAAATTGAAAGCATTTCCTCTAAAGTCAGGAACAAGACAAGGGTGCCCACTTTCACCATTACTATTCAACATAGTTTTGGAAGTTTTGGCCACAGCAATCAGAGCAGAAAAAAAGAAATAAAAGGAATCCAAATTGGAAAAGAAGAAGTAAAACTCTCACTGTTTGCAGATGACATGATCCTCTACATAGAAAACCCTAAAGACTCCACCAGAAAATTACTAGAACTAATCAATGACTATAGAAAAGTTGCAGGATATAAAATCAACACAGAGAAATCCCTTGCATTCCTATACACTAATAATGAGAAAACAGAAAGAGAAATTAAGGAAATAATTCCATTCACCATTGCAACGGAAAGAATAAAAAAATAGGAATATATCTACCTAAAGAAACTAAAGACCTATATATAGAAAACTATAAAACACTGGTGAAAGAAATCAAAGAGGACACTAATAGATGGAGAAATATACCATGTTCATGGATTGGAAGAATCAATATAGTGAAAATGAGTATACTACCCAAAGCGATTTATAGATTCAATGCAATCCCTATCAAGCTACCAACAGTATTCTTCACAGAGCTAGAACAAATAATTTCACAATTTGTATGGAAATACAAAAAACCTCAAATAGCCAAAGCGATCTTGAGAAAGAAGAATGGAACTGGAGGAATCAACCTACCTGACTTCAGGCTCTACTACAAAGCCACAGTTATCAAGACAGTATGGTACTGGCACAAAGACAGTAATATAGATCAATGGAACAAAATAGAAAGCCCAGAGATAAATCCACGCACATATGGACACCTTATCTTTGACAAAGGAGGCAAGAATATACAATGGATTAAAGACAATCTCTTTAACAAGTGGTGCTGGGAAAACTGGTCAACCACTTGTAAAAGAATGAAACTAGAACACTTTCTAACACCATACACAAAAATAAACTCAAAATGGGTTAAAGATCTAAACGGAAGACCAGAAACTATAAAACTCCTAGAGGAGAACATAGGCAAAACACTCTCTGACATACATCACAGCAGGATCCTCTATGACCCACCTCCCAGAATATTGGAAATAAAAGCAAAAATAAACAAATGGGACCTAATTAACCTTAAAAGCTTCTGCACATCAAAGGAAACTATCAGCAAGGTGAAAAGATAGCCTTCAGAATGGGAGAAAATAATAGCAAATGAAGCAACTGACAAACAACTAATCTCAAAAATATACAAGCAACTCCTACAGCTCAACTCCAGAAAAATAAATGACCCAATCAAAAAATGGGCCAAAGAACTAAATAGACATTTCTCCAAAGAAGACATACAGATGGCTAACAAACACATGAAAAGATGCTCAACATCACTCATTATCAGAGAAATGCAAATCAAAACCATTATGAGATACCATTTCACACCAGTCAGAATGGCTGCGATCCAAAAGTCTACAAATAATAAATGTTGGAGGGTGTGGAGAAAAGGGAACCCTCTTACACTGTTGGTGGGAATGCAAACTAGTACAGCCACTATGGAGAACTGTGTGGAGATTCCTTAAAAACTGGAAATAGAACTGCGTTATGATCCAGCAATCCCACTGCTGGGCATACACACTGAGGAAACCAGAATTGAAAGAGACACGTGTACCCCAATGTTCATCGCAGCACTGTTTATAATAGCCAGGACATGGAAGCAACCTAGATGTCCATCAGCAGATGAATGGATAAGAAAGCTGTGGTACATATACACAATGGAGTATTACTCAGCCATTAAAAAGAATACATTTGAATCAGTTCTAATGAGGTGGATGAAACTGGAGCCTATTATACAGAGTGAAGTAAGCCAGAAGGAAAAACACCAATACAGTATACTAACGCATGTATATGGAATTTAGAAAGATGATAACAATAACCCTGTGTAGGAGACAGCAAAAGAGACACTGATGTATGGAACAATCTTATGGACTCTGTGGGAGAGGGAGAGGGTGGGAAGATCTGGGAGAATGGCATTGAAACATGTAAAATATCATGTATGAAACGAGATGCCAGTCCAGGTTCAATGCACGATACTGGATGCTTGGGGCTAGTGCACTGGGACGACCCAGAGGGATGGTATGGGGAGGGAGGAGGGAGGAGGGTTCAGGATGGGGAGCACATGTATACCTGTGATGGATTCATTTTGATATTTGGCAAAACTAATACAATTATGTAAAGTTTAAAAATAAAATTAAATTAAATTAAAAAAAAAAACCATTCATCCTAACAGTAAAAAAAAAAAAAAAAAAAAAAGGAGGGGGCTAGATATACAGAGGTCTAGAAGCCCACTGAGCATTTGAACTGGATGCTAAGTAGAATGGGTGTCTCAGGTGGATGAGCTGGGCACCTGGGTTCAGGTATGTCTTTACATCATTTCAGTCATGAGAGGGCATTAAAGTCCTATACATGAGTTGATGTTAACACATGAGTCCTATAAACAGATAGCTTGGGTACCAATCCCAGCCTCTCCACTTACCATGAGTCACTGCACACAATTTATTTAACCTCACTGAGGATCAGTATTTCTATCTCTATAGTAGAGATAATAATAGTACTTACTTTATATGGTTGTCACAAAGATTATATGAATTAATGCATGATTTTTAATTGGCTCATATTAAGTGCTATATGAGTGTTAATTATTATATGATCCCTTGCTGGAATGCTTTATCATAGACATGTAAAGCCTTTGTTAAATTAGAGGAAAATGTGTGAAAATAGATGAAGGCAAAAAAGTTAAACATTTCACACATAGACTTTGATTGGACTCAAAAGGACCTCTTGTCAAGCCCAGGAAATGAGTGATTTTCTCTTCACTGCCTGCCACCTCAGCTCCCAGCTTCACCAAAGATGAAAGCAGAGAGAAGCAAGGCTGCCCAGAGAAAAAGACAGCACTTTTGAAAAGGACTGAATAACTGTGTCCAGATGCAGTAAATGCCAAAGGAGATGGAACCCAGAGGTTCTCAAGTCAGGGGGCTCCAGTTGAAAGTTGACTTGAAAATTCAAATAAACTGATTGGAGCCTCCATCCAGTCTTCTACGGTGAGACCTTCCTCGCCTGAGAAAAAATATCAAGGTCTTCACACTCTCCCGGTCAGTTCCGTTCTGAGCCCACTTCCTCTTTACCTTTTGGCCACGGCCCTGTGGTTCTTTTGTACATCCTGTCACCCCTGTGGAACAATGCCAAATTCCCTTCCTCCTCCTCCAGAATACCTCGATGAGGTAGCAAACACACCAGACTTTTACTGATCTTTTGGAGTAAGAGCGAGGTCTGCTGGGCAGTTGACATTGGGCCAGCACATGTAGTTCCAAGTCCAGCCACTGGGGGGCGTTGACTGGCCACCGAGCTCTATTGTTTCTTCCTAGTCCTTTTTTTTCTCTTCCTTCCAAATGCCAGTCTCCAACCTCCACTTGGTGGCTTCTATGCTTATAGCACTCACTTTATATTCGTCCCCTCCTTCTAGACCATACCTTGTCCTTAGGGTTAAAGATGGTGGCAGGGAAAACAGTGCAGGGTGGAGGGGGGCACTGGTTTATTTTCTGCCCTCTACCAGCTATTAAAGTGGTTTCTTAAATCTATCAACACTTTTCTGAACACATCTTCTCTGATATAGCTTTGCCTCTTTCTTCATCCCTCTAACAGGCAGAGATGTAGTTGGAGGACCATTGAAATGATCATGGTCTAAATGGTCCAAATGAAATGGTCCAAATTAGGCCAGCCTGTCCTATGCAATGAGTAGTAGCCACAGGCCCCCTTGAGGATGACCTACTTTGCTGTATCAGAATCTCATCATTCTGAAAATGGAGCACTATGAAGCATCTGTTGTCCTGGAGAAAGCAGAGAGTAAAAATTCTTGTGGGCTTCTGAAGCCGAGCCCTCCTAACGCTCCTTTAGGAAGTGTTAGGAAGTGCTAGGAAGGAGGCAGATTTTTAAAATCAAGTGAGAGTACTGAATGATCCAAAGAGGGATGTTAACCAGTAAGGATAGCCTGACTTGGTGACTCAGGATTAGGACAAAACCTAATGGTTTGGGGACTTCCCTGGTGGTCCAGTGGTTAAGAATCTGCCTTGCAATGCAGGGGACCCAGGTTTGATCTCTGGTTGGAGAACTAAGATCCTACATGTCACAGGGTAACTGAGCCCGTGTGCCGGTGTGACTCAACTAGAGAGAAGCCTGACACAGCCAAATAAATAATAAAGTTTTTTTAAAAGCCTAACAAATGATTTTGTTGCAGAGTATGTAGTCTCACCCTCTGAAGTGTCATGCTTTGAGGATTAACAATTTTACCTTTAGACTACATTGTATCTTTTCCCCACCTTAAGTTCCTATGTTGAAGCCCCAACTCTCAATATACTTGAAGATGGGTCCTTTAAGGAGGTGATTAATGTCATGAGGGTGGGATTCTAATTCAGTAGGACTGGTGTCCTTAAAAGAGAAGGGGGAGACGTCAAGTCCTCCCGCCCCGCCCCTTTCCTGAAGGCACAGAGGGAAAGCCATGTGAAGACACAGCAAGAAGGTGGCCCTTTGCAATGCAGGAAGAGAGATACGGGAAACCAGCACTGATAGCACCTTGATCTTGGATGTTCAGCCTTCAGAACAAAGAAAATAAATTCCCGCTGCCCCGTCTCGGATATTTTGTAACATCAGCTCAAGGAGTACCGGCAGGGAACATGTGAAGTGAGTATTGATCTTGGAGTCTGTGCAGCCCTGTCTCAGCTCTGGGTTAAAAAGGTCTCCACTCCAACATCAATCACCACGCGGCTGACTCTGCGGACGCACTACTCGGCAGTGCCGCCAAGTGGCCGCAGGATGCAACGGCAGACGTGAACCCGTCGCGCGGAAACCTCCCCCATGCTCCCCTTCTCCCATCCTCCTTGTTCTCTGCAAGCCCCTGTAGTTCTTGGACAATGCATGAGTGGGTGGCCATTGAAAGGAAGATTCTAGACATCCTGATAATAAGGCAGGTGTGTGCTTAAGAAATTAGTTTGCAACAATACAAGAGGTAAATTAATTGTATTTGTGTCCAAATTGGTGAAGCGTTTCATGAGATAACAATGCTAAAGCAGCTGCAGCAGTTATTGTTCTAAATAGCATTTTAATTTCTTCTTCCTACATCGAAGTAACAGCTTATATGATTTCAATGAGCTTTGGGATTGCACATTTTTTTTTTACTCTCTACCTCTCCTGATACATTCTCTGCCCTTCCCTTCCCTTGTCTTCCCCCAGGAAGTCAACTTTCATGAATCAGATCAATAGATTCCCTTTTTTAAAAAAATATAATTTTATTTAGATATTTATTTTTGGCTTTGCTGGGTCTTTGTTGCTGAGTGGGTTTTTCTCTAGTTGCAGTGAGTGGGGGCCACCCTCTAGTCCTGGTACATGGGCTTCTCTTGCTGTGGAGGCTTCTCTTGCTGTGGAGGCTTCTCTTGCTGTGGAGGCTTCTCTTGCTGTGGAGGCTTCTCTTGCTGTGGAGGCTTCTCTTGCTGTGGAGCATGGGTTCTCGGCCATGCGGGCTTCAGCAGTTGCAGCTCCTGGGCTCTAGACCACAGCCTCAGTAGTTGTGGTGCACAGGCTTAGTTTCTCCACGGCTTGTGGGATCCCCCCAGATCAGAGACTGAACCCCTGTCTCCTGGATTGGCAGGTGGATTCTTTATCACTGAACCACCAGGGAAGTCCCACCAGATTTCCTTTTCCCACTAGATCCTGGGCTGGGTTTGACCAAAGGAAGACACTGACAGGAAGTCTGACTAGCGGCAGAGAAAGGCTGGATATTCAGTCTCCCAGCTCCTCCCTGCCAGGCTGCTGATTGGTCCCTGCTGCCTTACTTCCTGTATCCACGTGCACAGCTGCTCCTGAGCAGTGTCTCTCCTGCTCTGACTTTGTCTGAGGTTCAGCACCGGCAACCTCTCCCTGGCCCTTTCCCCCAGGAGTTCACAGCTTCTCACTGTTACTGTTTCCTGGGTTCTGCATCATGTTTGCCCATGCCTGTGAAAATGCCCTTCTTTCAATTCTGTTCAGTTACCTCTGCAAGTCTCCTGCTAACCCTGAATGTTGTTCAGTCACTCAGTCGTGTCTGACCAATTGCAGCCCCATGGACTGCAGCACACCAGGCTTCCCTGTCCTGCAGCATCTCCCGGAGCTTGCTCAAAGTCATGTCCACTGAGTCGGTGATGCCATCCAACCATCTCATCCTCTGTTGTCCGCTTCTCGTCCTGCCTTCAGTCTTTCCCAGGATCAGGGCCTTTTCTAATGAGTCGGCTCTTTGTGCATTAGGTGGCCAAAATATTGGAGCTTCAGCTTCAGCATCAGTCCTTCCAATGAATATTCAGGACTGATTTCCTTTAGAAATGACGGATTTGATCCCCTTGCAGTCCAAGGGACCCTCAAGAGTCTTCTCCAGCACCACAATTCAAAAGCATCAATTCTTCAGGGCTCAGCCTTCTTTATGATCCAACTCTCACATCCATACATGACTACTGGAAAAACCATAGCTTTGACTAGATGGACCTTTGTAGGCAAAGTAATGTCTCTGCTTTTTAATATGCTGTCCAAGTTCTTCCAAGGAGCAAGCATCTTTTAATTTCATGGCTACAGTCACCATCTGAAGTGATTTTGGAGCCTAAGAAAATAAAGTCTGAAAATAAACCCTGAATGGTACAGGATAATTGACTCCTTATTCTACTCTAGTTCAACCATCTTTACTCCTTAATCTTCTTCACCCAAAATCTACTCTGCGGGAAAGAGAAACGTTTAGGTGAATCAACTGGATGGCAAATGACACCAAATGGACGATCTGATCTTTGTCCAAGCATGTGGTTTCTGTGACACTGCATGGCTTCCTGTGTGACTGAGGACCCCCAATACTGCAATCTTCTCTGGCAAGTTTCCCCATGGCAGCTGGATTGATATGCAAAGTCAATCAATTGTGGGGAAAACCCACGATGCATGCCTAGGGTCTGGAAGCTGATGGGGCATCATTTCAGCTTCCAGCTTTGTGTCCCCAAGAAACACATTCCCCGGTCAGCTGGTGGTAAGAACTGGATATGATGCTTTTGTTCTGAACCAAGTCAAGCACTGTTGTCCCTGATACCCACAACTCTGCACTGTTCTGGTGGCTCCTTCACCACCAGATCTGACAGTGCACCCACTGGAGTGGCTGCAATTAAAAGAGCTAAGAGCATCATTTAAATATTGCTTGGATGTGGGCAAGAACATGGAGCAACTTGAACTCAGACTTGGTGGGTGGGGAGTTTGGCTCTTTCTAATTGTAGGGCTTATGACCCAGATATTTTACTCATATTTACAGGAAAGCAATGAAAATCATGTCCACATAAAGATTTCCATATGGGGCTTCCCTGATGACTTGGTGGTAAATAATCCACCTGCCAATGCAGGAGACACAGGTTCCACCCCTGGTTCGGGAATCCCATATGCCTCCGAGCAACTAAGCCCGTGCATCACAACTATTGAGTGCTTTCTCTAGAGCCCAGGAACCACAATTACTGAAGCCCAAACTCCCTAGAGTCCATACTCCACAACAAGAGAAGCCCCAGCAATGAGAAGCTCATGCCCCACAGCTAGAGAGTAGCTCCTGCTTGCCGCAACTAGAGAAATGTCCACATAGCAATTAAGACCCAGCACAGCCAAAAATAAACAAAGAAAATTATTCTTAAAAGAATTTACATATGAATGTCCCTCTGTCCATGGGACCCTCTAGGCAAGAATACTGGAGTGTGTTGCCATGCCCTTCTCCAGGGATCTTCCTAATCCAGAGATCGAACCCAAGTCTCCCACTTTACTGGCTGAGCCACCAGGGAAGCCCCAAAATTATTTTAAAAAGGATTTACATATGAATGTCCATACCAGTACTCATATGAGCTAAAAACTGGAATCATCAACAGGAAAGACACAAACAGTGGGATATTCAGAGATGAGAATGGAAAACTATCCAGGCTTTAGAAGGAAAGAATTATTGATTCACATGATAAAGTGAATAAGCCTCAAAAATATTGCACTAAATGAAAGAAGTATTCCATACACGATTCCATTTATGTGAAATTTTCAGACAGGGAAACTAATCTATTGAGAAAAATCTCAGAATAGTGGTTGCGTCTGAAGAAGGCTAGGGTTGACTGGAAAGAGGGATAAAAGAACTTTTTTTCCTAATTTTACTTTCATTGGAGTATAGTTGATTTATAATGTTGTGTTAGTTTTAAGTGTTCAGTTGTACAAAGTGACTCAGTTGTACAAATACAAATATTCACTCTTTTTTAGATTCTTTCCTCACATAGGTTATTCCAGAATATTGAGTAGAGTTCCCAGTGCTATACAGTAGTTGAAGGAACTTTCTTAAATGGTGGGAATGTTCTGTCTTGACAAGAGTTTTGGGTACAAAGGTATATGCTTTTGTCAAAACCCATCACTTAAGGGGACTTTCCTGGTGTTCCAGTGGTTAAAAATATGCCTACCAATGCAGGGCACATTGGGTTCAATTGCTGGTCCTGGAAGATCCCACATGCCATGGGACAGCTAAGCCCATGAGCCACAACCACTGAGCCGGCACTCCAGAGCCCAGGAGCCTGCATGCTGCAACTGCTGAAGCCTGCGTGCCTAAAGATTTGCAACAGGAGAAGCCGCCACAATTAGAGGTCCAAGCACTGTGGTGAAGAGTAGTCCCCAATTCCTGCAACTAGAGAAAGCCCACGTGTAGCAATAAAGACCCAACACAGCCAAAAAAAGTAAAAATAAAATAAAACGACTGTTTCCTTTAAAAAAATCACTTAGTACTGTTAAGATCAGTGCATTTCATGCCATAAATTTTATGGAAATCAATTTAAACAAATACTGAACTCTAGTTAATGATAGACATACTTAAGTGTTCAGAGGTGAAATGGACTGATATCTGCAACTAACCTTGAAACATACAAATAAATAGGTCAGTGGTAGTAGGTATGAATAGATAATGAAAAGTATAATAAAGTAAGTATAGCAAAATATTAATTGCAAAAATTAGACCTTTCCTAACATGGTTTCTCCGACATTATTCTCTAAATGTACTCTTGTGCTGTATGCTAAGTTGTTTGAGTCGTGTCCAACCCTGGGTGACCCATGGACTATAGCCCTCCAGGCTCTTCTGTCCATGGGATTCTCCAGGCAAGAATACTGGAGTAGGTTGCCATTTCCTTCTCCAGGGGATCAAACCCAGGTCTTACAAATTGCAGGCAGAGTCTTTACCATCTGAGCCAAAATTATGAACCGATGAAACGTACTCCTACCACCCTGCAAGTGGAAACAGACTGGCATGACAAATGTAGATTTGGCCATGGGCAGGGCAGTATCACAGCTTTCTACCCCTTTTTTTTTTTTTTTTTTTGCCTGCAGAAAACACGCATGTTAGAAACAAAGCATTAGAGAAAGTTAAATAATGACACCAAGAACGCCTTCCCAGAGAGCCTTGAATTCTTCTGGCTGGATGTTCCCTAGGTTGTTTCTCTTGGTGTGTAAGTACAGGAAAAAAAAATCATAAAACTGATGCCTGTATGATCACTGGCAGAGGCAGGCACTGCCATGGGATGCATAATTTATGACTTTTTCCTTTAGAAGAATCATCCTACAGGGTCCTGGTAACTTGACAACAGCTAATGTTGCAGAAAGAAGTCAATTCTGATTCTGTGTCAAAACTGTTTCTTTGACTTGCTTTCTGTTGCTTTTGTTATAATCACACATAAAGGCCCATCTCAGAGAATCCTGCCCCTCTGCCTGATACTATTAAGCTAAAGTGCCTTTGTCATAACCTTGTCTACCTGTAGATGGCGGGAAGGAAGAAATCAACACATCCTCCTGCCTGAGGCTTGCCATTCTAGGAGATATTTACAAGATTAATGGGCTTTTTCGTTCGTTTTCTCCCCTCCCATCCCACATCTCTGATCCATAAAAGAACCTGAAATCCAGACCATGACAAGATGGTTATTTTGAGACTTTAGTCTGCCATCTTCCTGGTCAGCCAACTCTCCGACTAAAGCTGTATCCGCTCCCCCGCCAAAAAAAAAAAAAAAAAAAAAGCTGTATCCCTCGCTCAACACCTCATCTCTGACTCATCAGCCCATCAGGCGGTGAGCAGAACTTGGACTCAGTAACACTAAGACCAATATCTGAAGCCAAATGATGATGTTTTTGATTAAGGGCTGACTATTTACATCCTTTCAAAATTCCTGTGTTGGAGACTTATCCCTTAACATGTTGATATTAGGAAGTGGAGGCTTTAAAAGGTTTAGGTGAGGTCATGAGAGCAGGGCCTCCATGATGGGATTGGTGGCCTTATAAGTAGTGGAGAGTGACCAGAGCTTGCAGTCTATGTCCCCCAAGTGGGGATACAGTATGAAGATCATCTGCTAGCCAGGCAGAGGGCTCTCACCAGGACTGAACCTCCCAGGCTTTGATCTTGGACTTGCCAGCCTGGAGAGCCTTGAGAAATAAATGTCTGTTGTTTATGCTGCCAGTGTATAGTATTTTGTCAAAATAGACAGAACCAACTAAGACATTCATGGCATTATTAATAGCGACATTCATTTTATAGCTTACTTTGAGCTGGGCACTGATTTATCTTATTCACATGTATTCTTTTTAATTCTCACAGCCACCATTTGAAAGTACAGTTAGTATGAACATCATTTTAGGAGTGATCAAAACGAGGTTCAGTGAGGTTATATAAGTAGCTACGTCACACAGTGAATCATTAGGGGACCGGGACTTGACAACTAGTCTTTAGGATTTAAAACCCGGTGTCAGAAACTCAAATGCCTGCAGGGCTGAGGCAGGAAAAGAGAAGCAATGGGCTTTGTGCAAAGGGGAACGCCAGTTCACTCTCACTTGATTCAGTGTTGGGGTTGAACTGGGGTTGGTGGGGACTGCAGCAAACCAGACCACCCTGCTCTGCTTCTGTTTAAAGGGCCAGATTGATTTCAGCTCTAGCTGACGTCTGATGAGCATGTATGTATGTGGACTGGGTGTTGCAGGCTTTTTGGTATCTCAACTGATGCCAAATCTATATTCTGACCCAAAATACCTAAATACTTGAATATCAGAAATGAATTCAATATTAAAGTGCTGTAAATTAGCCAGTTTTACATTAACCTTAAAATACAGTATTAAAATATAGAAGTGTACATGCATGCATGCTAAGTAGCTTCAGTCGTGTCCGATTCTTTGTGACCCTATGGACTGTAGCCCGCCATGCTCCTCTGTCCATGGGATTCTCCAGGCAAGAATACTAGAGTGGGTAGCCATTTCCTCCTCCAGGGGATCTTCCTGACCCAGGAATCGAACTCTCACCTCTTACATCTCCTGCATTGGCTGGCAGGTTCTTTACCACTAGCGCCACCTGGGAAGCCCAAAATATAAAAGCAAACAATAACAAAAAACTAAAACTTATTTCTGAGCAGAACAGGGAGCTTCTGTTGTAAGACTCTGGATGTAACTACTACATAAATTGCCAGGCATTTCTGGCCCTATGCAAAGGCCCACTTATGGTGGGTAGTGGTGGTCAATGGCAGAGACATAAGAGACTCCGTGCTGTTGCCTGGGATTGCTGGGCAACCACGCCGATGCTGAGATGGGTAGCAAGCAGAATATTTCTTAAGTGACCTCAGGAACTCCATGTGTTCCTTGGCTAGAAGACTCACTGGGGCCCGTGGTTCTGGCCATTGCTCAGTGGGAGGCATGCGGTAAACTCAACATCTTATGAGATCAAGGGCTCGTGCCCCCCACCAGGAGGGGCGGCAGAGTCACTACCTACTAGGCAGCTCGCTTCCCTGACAAGTCCTATAAATAACTGACTTCTAAAACCAGACTGCTTCTGTCTAGGCTGTCTGCTGCTCTACCAGCTGACAAGGTTGCCTCACACCTGCCAGGTAAAAAGCACCTGCGGCAGCAGGAGTCAGGGGCCCTCTGCAGGTTCCCCGCAGCCCTTGGTCTCAGCACATCTCTCCACGGAACAAGGGAAGATTGGGAAACTTGCCTTCTCTAGCTACTGCTTCTTTTTTTACTTTTTAATTTTATTTATTTATTTTGGCTGTGCTGGGTCTTTGTTGCTGTGTGTGGGCTTTCTCGAGTTGTGGGGAGAGGGGGCCGCTCTCCAGCTGTGGTGCCTGGGGCTTTTCACTGTGGTGGCTTCTCCTGTTCCGGAGCACGGGCTCCAGAGGGTGTAGGCTTCAGCAGTTGTGGTGCACGGGCTTAGTGGCCCAGCAGCATGTGGAACCTTCCCGGACCAGCGATCGAACCCTCATCCCCTGCCCTGACAGGCAGATTCTTATCCACTGCGCCCGCCCCAGGGAAGTCCCTCTCCTGCTGCTCCTTGATTCATGACTTTCCCCATGAAAGCCCACCTCTGAAATACACAATGTGGAATTTCCACATTGACACTGTGGAATTTGCCTTAACCCATTTTGCATGAGAGTAGCCATAACATAGGTCTACAGGATAATGCGAGCATTTGTGTAACGTTTAAATAATTGAGTTTTGAATTCAGATGGCAGCTGGTCAAACTGGGAGCCAGCCCAAGTACTGCATTTGGAGTTACTAAGATATGCAAGCCTGGGGAAGAATTACCTTGACCCCAAATACTACAGAGGCTGCAGTGAGCACAAAGGGCTCCTGCACTTCTAGCTGCTTAAGGAAAGCGTGAGGGTGGGTGGAAGAAGAACGCTGTCGAAAATAGTCTTTTTCATAGCGATTACCAAAACAGTCAAGCTTTTTGCAAAAAGTAAAAATAATAGCCATATTCACAGAGATAAGATGACATATTCAGAGCTAATAGAAGGAAAAGTACCCAGTCATGATGATTCTTGGAAAAATGTATTCTTTTTTGAAAAAAGCTGGGGCATTAGCAGTGGGAAAATTGCAGCTTTTTCTATGAGATAGCACCATGGTTTCTCAACAGAAAGAAAAGTCTTCAGCACGGGAAATGGTTTTACTAAAGAGTTTTCAGTTTAGGGCTTTCAATTTATCCCCCCTTTTTCTTCCCCCCAATAACAGCTTTATTAAGATATTGTTTCCATACCATGAAAATAGTCCTTTTAAGTGCACAATTAAGTAGTTTCAACCATATTCACAGAATTCTGTAACCATCATCACTTCCAGTTTTCATCATCCCAAACAGGAAACCCCCAGACCCATTAGCAGTCAATGTTCTTTACCCTTCCTGCCAACTCTGGGCAACCAATAACCTACTTTCTTAAGGATTTGCCTCTTCTAGATCTTTCATGTAAATGGAGTCCTACAACACGTGGCCTTTTGTGTCTTGCGTCCTTCGCTTAACAGAATGTTTTCAAGGTTCACCTGTGTCGTGACATCCCTAGAGCCATCCCAGGGTTCCCCAGCCTTACTAGTGACATATGGGGCTGGATAACTCTTTCGTTTGCGGTGCTGTCCTTTGTACTGTAGGCTGTTTAGCATCATTCCTCTCTTCCACCCCCCTAGATGCTAGTAGTGTCTCCTCTCATTTTAATGGCAACCAAAAACATCCCCAGATACTGCCAAAGGTCCTGCGGGGACAGGAATTGCTCCTGGTTGAAAACCACTGATCTGATCAAACCTCTTCTCAAAACTCCCCCCGCCCTTGCACTCCTATCACTGTTTAAATAAATGAAATCTGGGAAGTTAACTTAATTCCAATAACCACACAGTTAGCTAGTGACCAAGAAAGGGACCAGAACCCTAGCACTTGATAACCTACTTTATGTCTTTTTAGCATCTACCTTTCAAATTTAACTTGACTAAAATCAGGCTGCTTTTTACCCAAACAGCATTTTTCCAAAGCAGTGTTTTTTAAACTTGATAATGCAACCAAGGGTTTGTTAAAATACAGATTACTGGTCACCACCCTCAGAGTTCTTGATTTGGTTGGTCTGGGGTAGGATCTGAGAATTGGCATCTGTATGCAATTTCCAGGTGATGTTGACACTGTGAGTCTGGGGATCCTACTCTGAGAATCAGTGGCGGAGAGTAAACTCATCCTACCCTTTTATGGACAATCACAAATATCTTCTCTGGTCAGGCAGGAAACATAACTATGGGACATGGTGGTGTGAGGATGTTGTGGTTGGAGCTGTAGCAGCCATTATGTGACAGTGAATAGAAAACCAAGAGAATCACTGGAAGCCAGGTTGAAGCCCTGATTTCAGGGGCTGCTGACACAGCTGCAGCTGGAACTGGCAACGTCTGAACATGTTGTCTTGTAGAATGGATTATCAGTTCAGTTCAGTTGCTTAGTTATCTCTGACTCTTTGAGACCCCATAGACTGCAACATACCAGGCTTCCCGGCCCATCACCAACTCCCAGAGTTTGTTCAAACTCATATCCGTCAAGTCGGTGATGCCGTCCAACCATCTCATCCTCTGTCGTTCCCTTCTCTTCCTGCTCCCAATCCCTCTCAGCATCAGGGTCTTTTCCAATGAGTCAACTCTTCACATGAGGTGGCCAAAGTATTGGAGTTTCAGCTTTAGCATCAGTCCTTCTAAAGAACACCCAGGACTGATCTCCTTTAGAATGGACTGGTTGGATCTCCTTGCAGTCCAAGGGACTCTTAAGAGTCTTCTCCAACACCACAGTTCAAAAGCATCAATTCTTCGGGGCTCAGCTTTCTTCACAGTCCAACTCTCACATCCATACATGACCACAGGAAAAACCATAGCCTTGACTAGGTGGACCTTTGTTGGCAAAGTAATGTCTCTGCTTTTGAATATGCTATCTATGTTGGTCATAACTTTCCTTCCAAGGAGTAAGCGTCTTTTAATTTCATGGCTGCAGTCACCATCTGCAGATTTTTATTGTCTCTGTATTTCCACTATCTAAAAGAAGGAGGTCTGACATTCAGAGGGTATTCAAGATGTCCTTACTTACTGAATGAATGAATTTACTGCTTACCCTTGCCAAGCTTCAGTCATCCATACATACCATTTTTACTTTTGCCACGTATCTAAGCACCATTTCTGTTATTACCTTTTTTTTTTTCTATTTTTTGGTTGCACCCTAGGGCTTGTGGGATCTTAATTTCTTGACCAGGAATCAATCCAGATCCCGCTGCAGTGAAAGCATGGTGTCTTAACCACTAGAGCACTGGGGAAGTCCCTATTACTTTTTTTTTTTTTACCCTAACCTTCTTCCAAGTACAATATTTGCAATCCCAGTTTTGATATGTTACTTACAGTTTCTAAGAGATTAAATGAAACACACAAATATTGTGTTTCAAAAGCATCCATCTATGATCTATGTACCACCTAGAATTCTTACACTGGCTATGAGTTGAATCATGTCCACACTTAGGGATACCCTGCTGGACTGCAGCCAGTCCTTAATTGGGTCCAGGGCGGTCTGACTTCTTCATGAATAATCAGGAAGTCTCCAAATCCCTTTCTCACTTAGAGCTGCTCTTTCTAGGTTAGGGGTGAAGCAATGGGGGGAGATTGTTTCTCGAATGCTCTTAGCGTATGCAAACTGTGAATAAATAAAAGATGATGACATCTGAGGCTGGCAGAGAAGATCCTCGAGGCAGTAACTAATCACCAACAGATGTGAGGTACAAATTTCAGTGAAGAGAGCAAGCAAATATGCCCAGGATTTATTGCTATAAAGATGAATAAACCTTGCCTCCTCCAAAAGTCTCTAAAATGGACTGTGTTTTAAGAAAAACTACTTGTGAGATGAAGGGCATGATACTTTGTGTCCCTGGACATTTCTCCTACATTGTACCTAAAAAATTGTAAAAAAGGATGTTCTCTAATGAGACATTATTTCTCAGGCCAGCTCAAGCAGCCTGTTTCTAGCTGCCTCCTTTTGGTCCAAACCCTGCTTATTTCTCACCAAAGATTCCCAGCCTGGGGGACTCTTCATCCCGTGAGTATATGATCTTTTCAACATCAGCAGGGCAGTTTCTGACTCTCACATTGCATTAATGCAACCTTCTTTTGTGATTTATATTTATGCCAATGTTCAATTCTTCCACTTTCTCCTTCCCACAGCCTCAATGTCCTCTCCAATTCTTTTCATCCTGATAATATCCTTTTTGTAGCTAAGTCATAGGCTGTCACTTTGCATTTGTGAATGGAGTCAGAGATGTGCGTGATTATTTTTATGAATGCCCATAATGACTAATGTATTGAGTGAATTCTGAGGGAGGGGCTTTAACTTCTGCCTAATGGATTGTCTCCTCCCCCCCACGAAACGCTCAGCTTTTTAACAATCTGCCTGTGTGGAACAGGTGATGAAAATCTGTCATTCTTTTTCAGGGTTTTCAGAGATTGTGAAAAAAGCCAAGCCTATCTTCCAATTGCTTGAATTTCAGAATCATTTTAAGTTGTGATTCAAAAGAAGAGGGAAATGCACTTCTATTTTAATAAGAATTGGACCAGAATGAGCTTAGCCTGGCTATATAAATACTCCTTCAAAGTCATAATTAGGCTGTCTGAAAAAAAGATGATCTGTTTTTCAAGGGAAAGCAACATGGTGGGCTGAGACGACCCCAGCACGTGATATCCAGAGCTAGATTTCTATGTCACTTCTGACTTGGCTATCAGATACCAAGAATGTCATTTAACGTTATGTGTTTCTGCTTCCTCATTTGTCTTACAAGTTTCTGTAAATGAGGAGAATATAAGAAAGTATTTGGAAACCTATAAAGTGCTATATAAATGAAATCATCCTAATAAAGCAAGGCTGCTTAACAAAACTGATTATTGTTGCAAATGCAATGATGCTTTGTCTACCTAACATCCTGGAATTAGGATCCTTAGCCTTCCAAGTTTGTTCTTTTACAAGAAATAATTTTATTTATTTATGGCTGTGGTGGGTCTTTGCTGCTGCCAGGGCTTTATTCTAATTGCAGAGAGTGGGGGCCACTCTCTAGTTGTGGTTTGAGGGCTTCTCATTGTGATGGGTTCTGTTGTTGCGGAGCACGGGGTCTAGGGCGAGAGGACTTCAGTAGGGGCGTCTCCTGGGCTTAAGAGCACAGGCTCAGTAGTTGTGGTGCATGGGCTTGTTGATCCACCACATTTGGGATCTTCCTGGACCAGGAATTGAACCTATGTCTCCTGTGTCGGCAGGCGGATTCTTTATCACTGAGCCACCAGGGAAGGCCTCAAGTTTGTTTTTGTCATGCCCAAGAACCTTCTAGACTTAGCAGAATGAAATCTCCTATAGGGGTGAGGATGTAAGGCAAAATATTTTGCAGAACATACACCTCCCCTCCCCACTGATCGCAAACTCCTTTGAGAAGCACTGCATTGGATCCAGAGACTGTCTCAGTAATTCCAGCACGGTCCAGCACCCTCCCAGCTCTAGAATTGGTCATCATTTTTTGGATGAACGCTGGATCCACTGAGGGGGCTTGGATCAGAGACCATGCTATGTGAAACTAGGCATTTTCAGAAGCTTCTGCAGGGAGATGCTCACATCCTGAGAACCGTCTGGGGAGGGAGATCATCGGGGAAGAGTAGATTCTGGCTCCCTTTTCCCCATTGCCCCCAGGAAGCTCCTCTGCATGTGGAAGGTGTGAAATCTCCTTATTATTTGATTAAGACTTCTCTTTTGAGGGACTTCCCTGGTGGTCCATGATTAAGACACCAATGCAGGGGGCACAGGTTTGAGCCCTCGTCTTGGAACTAAGATTCCACAGGCCTCATAGCAAAAAAAAAAAAAAAAATTCTCTCTCTAAGCTCATGTGTGTACTTGAATTTCCATGACAAATTCACACGCGATATGGTTCTACTGGGCTCAGATGCAGCTGCCATTTATAACTATAACTCCTGAATATTCATTGGAAGGACTGATGCTGAAGCTGAAGCTCCAATACTTTGGCCACCTGATGTGAAGAACTGACTCATTAGAAAAGACCCTGAGGCTGGGAAAGATTGAGGGCAGGAGGAAAAGGGGGTGGCAGAGATGACATGGTTAGATAACATCACTGAGTCAATGGACATGAGTTTGAGCAAACTCTGGGAGATAGTGAAGGACAGGGAAGCCTGGTGTGCTACAGTTCATGGGGTCAGAGAGTCAAACACGACTTAGCGGTTGAACAACTTGAACTTCAGAAAATCTTCCCACCACATGGCAAAAGCCATAGAAGAAAGCAGGTCTCCAAGAGAAGTCTAAATATTAATTTAATTTTTAAAAGAAACTTATTATTTTTTGGCCATACCAAAAGGCATGCACGATCTTCACTCCCCAACCAGGGATTGCGCTTGTGCCCACTGCAGTGGAATCATGGAGTCTTAACCACTGGACTGCCAGGGAAGTCCCGAGACATCTAAATATTAGAAACATCACTTTTTTGTTCTCTGTGCTAGAACCAGGTGAATCCTGGTCTTCTGGAACTCTCCATCCCCTATTCACTTTGCTTGGATGACTCTTTCTACAACCCTACAGAGAATACGTTTCTTTTCATTACAGGCATTAAAATCCATTTTGAGGTTTTTGCTGGGGCCTCTGAGAAAATGTGAAGATCTCACTGTCAGTAATTAGCTTTGCTGAAGGGCAGACACTGATGGCAGCCTGGCCCTGCCCGTCACAGGTGTGAGAACCAAATTCAGCAATTAGTGTCTGAGAAATACAGCTACTTTCCTCTATATGCATCTTGGGCATTGCCCAGTCCCAGATGTGACCAAGCAAACTGCCAGGCATGGAGGTGTATTCAGGCTGAGAAGAAAAGCTGCCATTTGGGAAACAGTCTGTCAAACACATTGGAAGGGAAATATGCCAATAAAGCCAAGGATTGCCTTCAGTGGCTTTGCCCAAATGCCATAGCTTTCTCTCTCTCTTTTAATATGTATTTATTTATTTGGCTGCATTAGGTCTTAGCTGTGGCAGGCAGGATCTTTCCTTGTGGTTTGTGTGCTCAGCAGTTGTAGCACATGGGCTTAAGTGGCCCACGGCATGTGGGATCTTAGTTCCTGGACCAGGGACCCATGTCTCTTGCATTGAAAGGTGGATTCTTAAGTGTCAGACCACTAAGGAATTCCCACTAGAGTCTTCTCTTTAACATGGCACATGGTTTGGAGATTCCAAAGTCCTGAAAATTATCTTGTTGGCAAAACCACAATAGGTGATATTTAATTCTCACAAAATGGGGAATTAATAGGATGAAAGGAAAAAAAATATTAGATACTTACAAGTGGAATCACAGGGAAGGGTTACTCTCACTTGCAAGTTGTCAATGAATTCATTCATTAAAACAAATATTTTATTGAGGACCTAATGCGTGCTCAATGAGAAATGTTCCTACATGGGCTCCATCAGTCAATAAAACAAAAATTCCTGTTCTTGTGGGGCATATATTCTAATGTGGGTAGAGACAATAAACAATCAATATGATAAATAAGTACACTATGTAGTAGGTTGGAAAATGATGAATGATATGAAAAAATCAACCAGAAGATGGAGAGCCCATGTGGTTTCAAATGAGTAGGGATTCTCTGGTGGTCCAGTGGTTAAGAATCCACCTTCCAATGTAAGGGACACGGGTTCGATCCCTGATCAGGGAACTAAGATCCCACGTGCCTTGGGGCAACTAAACTCACACACAACTACTGAGACCGAGCGCCGCAACTCAGAGAGCCTTGCACTGCAATGATGTCAGCGTCAACATACTGAGCTCCTACTGTGTGCTCTGCACTGTTCTAGGCATCCAGGAGATGCTGAAGCCAAGGAAGTCAGGTCTTTGCTTTCATGGATATCACAGGGAAACTTTTGGATAGTATGGCAAATAGATGGGAAAACAATGGAAACAGTAACAGACTTTATTTTCTGGGCTCCAAAATCACTGCAGATGGTGACTGCAGCCATGAAATTAAAAGACGCTTGCTCCTTGTAAGAAAAGCTACGACCAACCTAGACAGCATTTTAAAAAGCAGAGACATTACTTTACCACAAAGGTCCATCTAGTCAAAGCTGTGGTTTTTCCAGTAGTCATGTATTTCATGTCTGTCATGTATGGACTATAAAGAAAGCTGAGCACTGAAGAATTGATGCTTCTGAACTGTGGTGTTGGAGAAGACTCTTGAGAGTACCTTGGACTGCAAGGAGATCCAACCAGTCCATTCTGAAGGAGATCAGTCCTGAATATTCATTGGAAGGACAGATCCTGGAGCTGAAACTCTGGTACTTTGGCCACCTGATATGAAGAACTGACTCATTGGAAGAGACTCTGATGCTGGGAAAGATTGAAGGTGGGAGGAGAAGGGGACGACAGAGGATGAGATGGTTGGATGGCATCACTGAGATGATGGACGTGAGTTTCAGTAGGCTCTGGGAATTGGTAATGGACAGGGAAGCCTGGCGTGCTGCAATCCATGGGGTTGCAAAGAGTTGGACACGACTGAGCGACTGAACTGAAAGTGAACTGAAGGTCTGTGAAGGAAATGATGGGAAAGATTAAGTAGAGCAATGGGACTGCTTAAGATGGGGGTGGTCAGGAAAGGTCTTTGAGAAAATGACATTTGAGAGTCGAGTGATGGGAAGGAGGTAGCCAACCCCAGATGTGGGGTAAGAGCATCGCAGACAGGAAGCAGAAAGGGCAGAGAGCATAACTCCCTTCTGTTGTCTCCTGGCTCATCAAGCACTGCCCTCCAAAAGAAAAGGAAAGCAGACCAGGGCAGTCATAATCCGGTAAGGGGAACATGGTAAGAGTTAGGGTCAGATGACATCAAGACTTATAAACCATGGAAAGGCATTTGGATTTTTTTTTCCTGGGGGGGATGACAAGATACTGGAGGGCTTCAGCAGAGAGAGGACATGATTTGATGGACTTTATGGGATCATGGAAGGAAATACGGAGACCCATAAGAAGGATGTTGCAATTATCCAGGTAAAGGATGATGTGCTGGACTCGGGTCGTAGCAGTGCGAATGGGATTTGTGAGCAGACACAGGAAACGCTGCAGGCAGCGCATACTCATTATAAACAAACTAAGTTCATTTCTCTTCAGATTTGTTTCTTCTCTTGCTTAGAGGTCAGGTGCTACTCTCCATCCAGAATTGTGGAAGCCATCTGAAATTCCTCCTCCTCCTTCATTTCCGATACCCGATCAGTCATCCAAGCTGGAAGACTCCATCTAAAATAGAGCCTCTAAAATACGTCCTCTTCTCTGTATCTCTACTTTATCATGTCTCACCCAGACTATTGCAATGACCTCCAGATTGGTCTCTCTGCCTCTAATTCCTCACCCTGCTTTGATTGATTCTGCAACATGAGGGAGAGTTTTCTGAAGTGGAAATCTGAAGATGCCATTGCGTTTCTGAAATCTATGCAATGGCTCCCATCCCTGCAGGATAAAGCCCAAACTTTAGCAGGGCACATGTATTGCTCTCTAGATGATCTCCTGCCCGATTTCCCAGCGAGGTCCTACCTCTAACTCTAGGTTAACCTGCCGGATGTAGGACCCAGGCTGTTTTCCCCTCTGCCTTGTGAAAAGCCATTTCCTTTGCCTAGGATGCATCTCTTCTAAACCACACACTGGATGAGATCCTGTTTAATCTCAGCTGATCCAGCTTCAGAGTCATTCTTTGATCACCCTCTTCCTCTGTGCAGCTGTGACCGTTCCCTCCTGTGCGGACCTGTTACGCTCCATTCATTTTTCTATCATCTCCCATGTAATACTTTAGTGCACTGATTTGAAAAGCTGTTTTCCTTTTAGTGCAGACAGATTCCTCTGTTTCTTACTGCCACCATGTGTTCCATTCATCTCAGTGTCCTGAGCACCTAGCAAAGCTTCTGACACACATCAAACACAGAATCTAGCGGGGGTGGGCATGAGCGAAGGTATGAAGGATTTCTCTGCCGCCATATGAATGAAATGTGGAGCAAAAGCAATTGACCTTCCTGTTGAATGGTGGGTGTATCCTGCCACCACACAATAAGCAAGACCAAAACCACCCACACTTGCCTTGGTGGGATGGTGTATCAATCAGGGTTCTCTAGAGAAACAAAACTAGTGAGGTGTATGAGTGTGTCTGTGCACGTGTGACTCTGTGTGTTTGTATACATACATTCACACCTACTTCTATAGATATCAGCGGATATCTATATCAGCTCTCTATACCTTGTGTGAATGCTCAGTCCTGTCTGACTCTTTGCAACCCAATGGACTACAGCCTTCCAGGCTCCTCTGTCCATGGAATTCTCTAGGTAGGAACACTGGAGTGGGTTTCCATTTCCTTCTCCTGGAGATCTTCCCGACCAGGGATCAAATCCACATCTCCTGCTTGGCAGGTGGATTCTTTAGCACTGAGCCATGAGAAAAGCCCACCAATAAAGCTGTTACCCACCAAAAGAGAGAGAGAGATTTTACCCAAGAACCTGGATTTCTAGTTTCTCTTGAAGAGTTACTAGCTCTGGCAGCACTGGGCCAGTGTCACAGGGACGATTATCTGGGGCCGGGTGGTGAGAGAGTCAATTCCTAGGCAGGTTGATAAAAAGTCTGGGGGTCCTTGAGGAGAGAGGGGTCTGGGGTTCTTGAGGAGGAGATAGGGGTCTGGAATTCTCCAGGAGGAAAGGACAAACATTTTTTTTTTCTTTACATTCCTGAGTCTTGTCACATTAAAATGTTTTTTTTTTTCTTTAAGCCTGGAACTAATGATTAACAACAAACAACTTGGTTTAAACTCTGTACTAAGGATTATATAACAACAACGTATCCTGCTTGCGGACAGTTGCTCCTTCCTGAAAACCTTCTGACTAATCCTGATATCTTAGAACGTATATTATGGGAGTGGGTCTGGAAGGATCTTTCTATTGTTAAGTTCTAATCCTGTTATACTAAAATGTAAGTTGTGGGAGTGGGTCTGGTAAAATTTTTACAACCTTGAGACATTCCTTTGATTTATTGTAACAACTAAATTAAAAAGTATGTAATTCCTTTCCTTGCTAACTCTAGCAAGGGGGGCGTTCTCCATCCCCCTGCTGATGTCTATGTCAGAAACTTTCTTTGTCCATTTTCACTGTAATAAAACTTCTGCTACACAAAAGCCTTGAGTGGTCAAGCCTGGTCTCTGGTCCCGAAACTAAATCTTCTTCAGAGATCATGAATCAGACATCATTCACTGTAAGCTATCAGCGGTGGCTTCCCCCCTTTAGTGGGGACCTTCTCCCCAGTTTTACAGAAAGCCCTTCATGTTTTCCCTCTTAAAAGAAGTTACATGCTGGTTGCCATTTATTGTTGAGCTAAGGTTGATGTTTTTCTCTTCATAGAGGTAAATTTCCCTGTGGACATGGTTTTATTACAAGAGAGACGACAAAAGCTGCCTTGGGAGAACTGTGCACACACATACCCTCCACATCCCCGCTCCCCAACCGCTCACGTCACCATGCTCCCCGCCACCACTGAGTCTGTGGTCCTCGGCAAGGCAGACTCTAATGGAGCCAGGCATCACACCAGCAACAGGGCAGGGAAGATAGAAGGTCTGGACGGGCTCCAAGAGGACTAGGGATGCCCTCCTATCTCATGTCTCTCACTGTCAGAATTCCTCACATCCCACAAATAACCAGGACTGAACGCAGAAGCTGGTTGTGTTTCAGGAGTGCCCGTCTGCTGTTGCATTTCAGTAGAGGACTGAGCTCTTCTGAGCTCCTCTCCTCTGTGGGCTGTCTTCTGTATGGGCTGTTCCGAAGCCAAAGAGAAGAGTACCGGCTGATGGGATTTTGCGGGGCCAAAATGCTTACAGGAATGGGGGTCTCAGGGGCTATGTCAGTCCTGGGCATATTCATGGCATCCCCATAGCATACAGAAGAGCTACACTGGATGTTAGTCTCTTCATGGCTTTATATGTGAAGTTCAGGACCATCCATCCTCAGGCACAATCCACTCTAAGAATATACACATGTGATCTTATCTTTGGGACTATTTTTTTTTTTCCTTCTTTTTTCCCAATGACTTGTTCTCTTCAGCCCTGTATTATCTGGTGATCGAGAGAAGGTGCTAAGTCTGACTCAGAGGGGGCTTCATGCCCCTCCCCTTAACCTACTTCCTCTTTCCTATAAAAATCTCCTTTGGTTGTTTCATCAGAAATGTTTCATGCATTAAATTAGGAGGAAAAACAGGACAAGCGTTTGGGCAAAGCCAGGAGGTGGGAGCATGTACTTCTGCTTCAGGTGACCTGAGCTGACCCAAGGCTGAGCCCCACAGGAGAAGAGGGGGCTAATTTGCTAAACAAAGCAGAACCTGGGTGGAAATTATTTCACAGGACCTCAAGTCTAACACCAATGAACGTGAGCTGGGTTGAATCTGGGCTGAACTTGTTTACTTTCTAAAACTACAGAATCGTCTTGGAATTGAACTTGAAGCTGATCAGGTTAAAATTCCCACTTCTACCCCCAGAGAGAGAAGATGCAGGAGCTTGTTGGCATTGCCGCAAGGAAAGGACCAGAGGATACACAGAGCATGGAGGAGAGTAGATGACCACCTACAGAGGAAAAAGCGTTTATAAGGTTTCAAGAAAAGACAGTTTCTATTATCTGTCAGCACTAGGACAAAGGGTATAGCAGGACAGAAAAAAGAATCGCATTTTCAATCAAAAGAGCATTTAAAGCAAACAAAGGAGGACTTCCCTGGTGGTCCAGTGGTTAAGAATCTGCCTGCCAGTGCAGGGGACATGGGTTTGATCCCTGTTCCAGGAAGATGCCCCATGCCATGTGACAAGTAACCCCATGCACCAAACAACTGAGCCCACGTGCTGCAATACTGAATCCCGTGTACCTCGAGCCTGTCCTCTGCAACAAGAGAAGCCCCTGCAGCCTATACGCTGCGACTTGAGAGTAGCCCCCGCCCGCCACAACTAGAGAAAGCCTGCTCAGCGACGAAGACCCAGCAAAGCCAAACTTAAATAAATAAATAGAAGGAACTGATGAAGACAAGTCATCACATTGCAAATTCTTGATGAATTTCTCCACCTAGAAAGTCAAGCTTTCCCCCCTAGTCATTTCCAAATATATCAACAACTGGGAATTTATGTATGTACAACATTCTAAGTTTGCTTCTCAAAATCGGTTGGTTTAAGATTTCCCAAAGGAATGCTTACAGTTTCTTTTTATCTATCTATCTAAAAGAAAGTGAAAGTTGCTTGGTTGTCTTTGCCACCCCATGGACTATACAGTCCATGGAATTTTCCAGGCCAGAATAATGGAGTGGGTAGCCTTTCCCTTCTCCAGGGGATCTTCCCAAACCAGGGATCAAACCCAGGTCTCCTGCATTGCAGGCGAATTTTTTACCAGCTGAGCCACCAGAGAAGCCGAAGAGTACTGGAGTGGGTTGCCATACCCTCCTCCAGGGGATCTTCCTGACCCAGGAATCCAACCGGGGTCTCCTGCACTGCAGGTGGATTCTTTACCAACTGAGCTATCAGGGAAGCCCATCTATCTATCTAATCACCTCCGCATTGGTGAACTTAAGCAACTTCGCTCTGAAGTAGACTGCATAGGGGGGTTTCCCAGGTGGCTCTAGTGGTAAAGAACCTGCCTGCCAATGCAGGAGACATGAAACATAGGTTCAATTCCTGGGTCAGGAAGATCCCCTGGAGGAGGGCATGGCAACCACCTCCAGTATTCTTGCTTGGAGAATCCCAGGGACAGAGGAGCCTAGCAGGCTACAGTCCATGGTTGCAAAGAGTTAGACATGACTGAAGTGACTTAGTATGCAGCCATGTGTAGACTGAAACAATCCAGAGGCCTTGGAAATGTGTCCTGTTTAAATAAATGATTTTCCCCTGACAACACCATGAAAAACCTCTCGATGAAATTGCCACTAGAAATGCTCAGACCTGTGGAGGGTTGCACTAAAAAGTCAAGATTAGGTGTTGAGCCTGACTCCCATCAACAGCAGGGTTCAGAGAGGCTTGCAGTCTGCAAAAGGCCAGACCCTTCTGCAGGGTTTTGAGGAGCTGCTGGGAGCCCCTTGGAGGGGCAGGGAGTAAGTCCAAGGGGGTTCTGCTTGTTCATCTATTCAGAGTGCAGAAACCTCTGCGTATCTGAAGTCCAGGTGAGCCCAGGGCCCCTGTCTGGTGCACCTCTGGTTTAGGTCCTGCTTGTCGAGCCTGATTCGGGCAGTTGTTTTGTAGCCACATTCAGGAACCTTCTGGGTACACTGCCTGTGGCTCAGCTTCACCTGCTCTTCTGGGGCCAGACTCCAATCTTCATCGCTCCCAGGCCTCTGCATATGGTCGTGCTCCACTGGAAGGGGTCCAGGAATCTCCTGTGCAGCACAGGGGTCTGCTTCCTCCCTGCCCTGTCCTTTGTGTGATCATCCACCCCATCCCTCTGCAGGCTGCACTGTTCCTGCCTCCCCGCCTCCTGAAAAAGGCCTCTCCCTTCTGTCTCCTCCTTTATCACAAATTGTCTTCATCTGTGATCAATATCCTGGTGAAGCCTGGGGCCAGACAGCCTGAGTCCAAGCTTGGGCACATGCCCCCGGTTCCTCATCTATAACACAGGACCTTCCTTACAGGGACATTCGGAAGGCGAAGTGAGCGATGGGTCTGAGTGCTCAGGACAGTGCTGGGACCAGCAAGACCACGAGGGGTTAGTGTGTACTCATCATTACTTGCTAAACTGCAACAGCAATTGCAGATTCATTGCAAAAGGACAACTTCGTTTCTTCACAATTGATTTTGCATGATATTAGTATCCTTTTTTTCTTGGCTGCACCGTGCAACATGTGGGATCTATGTTCTTAGACCAGGGATCAAACCTACACCCCTTGCATTGGAAGTGTGGAATCTTAACCACTGGACAGCCACGGAAGTCTTAGTATAATATTAGTATCTTATGAAGGTTCAGAATTTATTAAAACCATGTTCATTCACAGAAGCACTATTTACAATGGCCATGACATGGAAGCAACCTAAATGTCCATCAACAGATGAATGGATAAAGAAGATGTGGTGTATATGCACAATGTAATATTGGTGGTTTAGTCACCAAGTAATGTCTGACTCTGTGCGACCCTATGGACTATCGCCCACCAGGCTCCTCTGTCCATAGGATTTTCCGGAGAAGAATACTGGAGTGGGTTGCCATTTCCTTCTCCATAATGGAGTATTAGACATAAAAAGGAATAAAATAATGCATTTGAAGCCACATGGGGGGACCTAAAAGATTATTATACTAAGTGAAGTAAGCCAGACAGAGAAAGACAAATATATGATATCACTTACATGTGAAATCTAAGATATTATACAAATGAACTTATTTGCAAAACAGAAATTGACTCACAGACATTGAAAACAAACATGGCCACCCAAGTGAGGGTGGGGGATAAATGAGGAGTACAGGATTAACATATAGACACTACTGTATAGAAAAGAGATCATCAACAAGGCCTTGCTGTATAGCACAGGGAACTATACTCACTATCTTGTAATAAACTAAAATGGAAAATAATCTAAAAAATATATAAACACACACATATATACATGAATAAAAGAATCACTTAACTTTACCCCTAAAACACTGTAAATCAACTATACTTAAATTTAAATTTTTTAAAAGTGAATAATAATTTTAGATATCATATTTTTATGTTATAAAAATCTGTGGTAAATCATACCTTTATAACATGACATGTGTCAATTTAATATAAATAATTAGCTGCCTACAGGCTCTCCTACTTCTTTAGACCTGAGTCTCCTCCACTCAGAGAACTTCTCTGTCAGTACACACCTAGCCTCCCTTGCACTTAGGTGAGACCATGTGACTGTGTTCCAGCCAATGACAGGAGAGTGGAGGCACACCACGCTCAGGCCTAGCCATCATCAACCACTGTGTGTGATTCGCCACGCTCTCCGCAGCTCCACCAGATGGCGCTAGAGGAGCCCCAGGGGATGGAGAAGCCACAAGATGGAAGGAGCTCCACCCTGAATCACCACGTGGAGGATGACAACCAATGCCAAGATTGTAGAAAGGAAAGTAAACTCTGATTGTGTCGTTGCTGCTGCCAAGTCGCTTCTGTCGTGTCCGACTCTGTGCAACCCCAGAGATGGCAGCCCACCAGGGTCCCCCGTCCCTGGGATTCTCCAGGCAAGAATACTGGAGTGGGTTGCCATTTCCTTCTCCAATGCATGAAAGTGAAAAGTGAAAGTGAAGTCGCTCAGTCGTGTCCCACTCCTAGCGACCCCATGGACTGCAGCCCACCAGGCCCCTCCACCCATGGGGATTTTCAAGGCAAGAACACTGGAGTGGGTTGCCATTTCCTTCTCCGCTGGTTGTGTTAGGCTTCTTAAATATGGAGCTTTATTTGCTACAGCAGCAAGCCTTACTGTAACAGATACAGATGGAGAAGGGGAGATGGGAGAATACTATTAATAAGTGAGTAGCGTCAAGCTTCAAGCTTCAAGCTGCAAGGAGATCCAACCAGTCCATCCTAAAGGAAATCAGTTTTGAATACTCATTGGAAGGACTGATGCTGAAGCTGAAACTCCAATACTTTGGCCACCTGACACGAAGAACTGACTCACTGGAAAAGACCCTGATGCTGGGAAAGATTGAAGGTGGGAGGAGAAGGGGACAACAGAGGATGAGAAGGTTGGATGGCATCACCGACTCTATGGACATGAGTTTGAGCAGGCTCCAGGAGTCGGTGATGGACAGGGAAGCCTGGCGTGCTGCAGTCCATGGGGTCACAAAGACTTGGACACACCGGAGTGACTCAACTGAGCTTCAAGATCTTGGAAAATGGGGCTGGAGGGATTTAGGCAAGGGTGTCAGGGATGTGGTGGTGGTAATGGAAGGGTGAGCAGGGAGAAACTGGAGTGAAAGTCTCAGATTGTATTACTTAAAAGTATTTTTTAAATTTAGCTTAGGTTATAAACTTCTATCATAATCATGAAACTAGAACTTTTAATTAAAAAAATATATATTTATTTGGCTGCCTTGTGTCTTAGTTGTGGCACATGAGATCTTCAGTCTTTGAGGCAGCAAATAGGATCTTTAGTTGCAGCAAGTGGGATCTAGTTCCCTGACCAGGAATTCAACCTGGGCTCCCTGCATTTGGGACTGTGGTCTTAGCCACTGGACCACCAGGGAAGTCCCCAGAACATTTACTTTTTAAAAATACTAATAAAGTCAGCTATACAGAGTGGAGGTTTCTTTTTTGTACTACTGCCGCTGCTGCTGCTGCTAAGTAGCTTCAGTCGTGTCCGACTCTGTGCGACCCCATAGACGGCAGCCCACCAGGCTCCCCCATCCCTGGGATTCTCCAGGCAAGAACACTGGAGTGGGTTGCCATTTGTACCACTGCATCCTCACAATTAGAATGATGACCTATAGTTCTGGCATTCTAGGAAGGGACGATGAATCGTTGTATGACACTGGGGCCTTACCCGTGTCTTTTCCTATAGAATCATACTTTTAATGAGTACGCAACAGAGCCATCTCCCGTTTCCATGAAGAGGGTTACCCACGCTTATTGAAGAAGGCAACAATTCCTCCACTTTAATGCAATTGTATGTCGAAGCGGCATTGTCTGATCCCTTGTGTACCACCTTCACTGTTTCTTATTCTTCCCACGTACCACCTGTATTATCGTTTACTAATATGTTTCTTTACATCTTCTTTATACTAACAACTTTTTAAATTTAGTCTGGTCCCAAGGAAGAATATCCGTAAAATCACAGTTGGATGTCCCAGACATATGTTAGCCTAGTAAACATTAAAATAAATAGAAACTGCTAATATAGAAAGTGTTCTTCTCACCCTCTAGAAAAATGTTATATATTCTACCTTAGAAAACACTGCATGAAAGGATCCAGGACGTGAATTTTCCTTAAACTGAACAGTTCAGTGTGTGAACCCCAGAGGCATTCCAGAATCGCTATCGTGTTCCTTCCAAGTCTAACCTCAGGGGTGACTTTTTCTTTGGAAATGGCATTCAATTATAGATTGCTATTCAGTGAGAGACTGCTTTCCGGCTCTGAGCCACAGAAAACACATCAGTGCTCACGGTTCAGTTTCTCTGAGCTCAGAATTCTTGCCCTAAATATCAGATGCACCCCACCCAGTGAAGCAAGCACAGCCCTTTGCTCCTATTTGGGGTCATTGCACACCCTGGTTTGCCCAGGACAAGTCAGCTTTACATCTTTCATCATGAGTACCATCTCCCTCCATTTTCAAAAGTGGCCCACTGTAAGAAATATGCTAAATTACATTCTACCTATTAGCTGCCCTGATTACACTATTCCTTCAGTATCTGAAATATCAAACACGGTGTGGCTATACTGTTTGAACTTCACATCTCCTCCTGTCCCCACGAACCTGCTTTTCGGTATTTTGGTGAGTGGATACACTGTCCCCCAATACGCTCAAGTCAGCCATGGCTGGTCAACGAGGGGATTGGGATTGCAGAATAAAGGGTTGTTTTATTGTGGGAGGATAGTGTTTCTGAGAGGAAAATCTCTCTGGCCCTCAGGCCCCCAGGAGAGAGGAGAGGAAAGTCCTCGAGAGGTTACTGCCCATCAAACCATCAGAAGGAAGCCCCCCAAATACCTATAGCATTTGGAAGCATCCAAACTATCCCCCTTCACAATGTCAGAGGCTGGTGACCCATACTCTGAAAGTGTGGGAGCCCTTGAACAAACAAAGTGTCTGATATGCTTGGAGATAATGAAAGTGAGACTAAAATCGTGGTTTGAGGTAAAAATTCTCAAGTCTCCAACTTCTGAGAAGTAAGGGAGAGGGTTCCTGCTCAGGCTTTGGAATTAAAGCCCAGGGATTAGGTGATGGTGGGGGTGAGCTTGCAAGAGGCAAGAGGGACATGCAAAGGAATATGGCACATGGCCACCACCGACTCCTGCAAAGTGTAGCTGGATATGAAGGGCTGGGCTGGGCTGGGCTGACCCAGTCCCCCCTACAGATGGATAAAACGTGTGATGTTCAATCTGGAGGAAGGTGTGCATGGCCATCACAAGCCACAAGAGACCATGTTTGGCTGTTCTCTCTCCTGTTGTGTCACCTTTAAGCCAGAGATGTTCAGGAGAAAAGGGTGTATGTGACACTTCATCGTCTAAATATCAAGAGAAGCACATCAGGTTGGCAGAGATGTTGGCAAGGTAGCCTGTGTTGGGCAGCACAGAGTGCCCCCAAGGATGTCAACACCCTGCTTCCTGGAAACTGTGCACAGATTGGGTTTCATGACAGAGGTTGTAGATGGAACCGAGTCTGTGATCAGCCGACTGTGAGACACAAAGACCATCCTGGGTGATTCAGGAGGGCCCAGTGTAGCCAGGGGGCCCTTGGAAGTGGAGGACAGAGGCAGAAAAGGAATCAGAGTGAGCACAGAGACGCAACTCTGCTGACTTCACAGATGGAAGGAGGAAGGGGCCACAGACAAGGAGATGAGGGTGGTCTTTAGCTACTTCCTTAAAGGCAGATTTTCAATTTTAAGTGGGAACACCTTTGAAGTATTAGCCAATATGACTCCTGCTTTGAGCATTTAGACACACCTTCCCTAAGGATACTGAAAAAGAAAACAAACAAAAAGAACCCTTTTAAGAATCTAGCATTTGCCTAAAGCAGACTTTGCAAGCCTAGTAGGATTCTGTCCCTAAGAAAAGGACTGAATTTCATCTGTCCTTAGACTGTTCTCGCCTTCTCTCTGTAACATCACCGAAACCAGGACGCGCTTCACAATCAACATTGTCAGCCTTGGGTCACGTTTTACCTCCAGTATTTTTCTTTCTTAGCGGTATTTGAAATCAGTGTGAAAATCAGCGATGGATTAAGTCGGATGAAATACGAAAATTGATTTATTCTTTCATTTTTATAAGCATCATGAAGCCTTATTTAAGTTTATTGTACTTTATTACTTTGTTATTACAGCAGCATCATAATCCTTCCTGTTTTTATGCATTTTCTTTTCACAGAGACAAAAAACCAGAATCACCCATGGTTTCAATATTAGACCCGTTTTTTGCTCGCTTTCCCCTCCTTGCTTTGATGAGATGTACTCAACATGTAACATTGTGTAAATTTAAGGTATACAACCATGATGATTTGACACATGATCCCACATGCCACAACTAAGACCCTGACTTAGCCAAAAATTAAAATTAATTGATTAAAAAAGAAAAACTTTCTATAGGATATAGATAGATTATATCGAATATATATATATATATATATGCAATATGCATCTGTAAATAAACAATATGCAAACAGGATATTTACATATATATCCTATTTTTAACCTCCATGGAGAAAACCATATATGTGAAACTACATATATATGAAAGTGTATATACAGGATATACATCTGCCTACGCGTGGGTGTGTGCTAAGTTGCTTCAGTCGTGTGACTTTTGTGACCCTATGAATTTTAGCCCACCAGGCTCCTGCTCATGGAATTCTCCAGGCAAGAATACTGGAGTGGGTTGCCATGCCCTCCTTCACGGATCTTCCCAACTCAGGGATCGAACCCATGTCTCTTATGTCTCCTGCATTGGCAAGTGGGCTCTTTACTGCTAATGCCCCCTGGGAAGCCCATGTCTGCTTATATATGAAACTATATATTATAGGTTGTATCAGATATAAAATTTATAAGAAAATATCTCCTACTTTACTCTTCTGTAAAGTATATGAAATTATATTTGTGAAGAAATATGTATAAGATATAGGGGATATAGAATATATACGTGAAAATAGGATTTTCTTTTTTCCTCTTGAAATCATGAGGGCAGGACTCTGTTTTGCTCACTCCTGAATCTACAGCACCTGAAAACCATACCTTCTGTGCATCAAAAACTCAGTAATTATTTGCTGAATGATTTATGTTTATAATTAAGCTCTTCATTAGACTAGTTATAAGCCTTTCAGTGCAGTTTTAATTTTGAATACCATATGGTAGCCTCCACAATATTTTCTGAACTTTGGGCCTCTAGAGTCTTAATCTGACTCTGGGGAGAAAAAGATATTTCCCTGGAGAGTGGTGGCTTGAATGCTTACCTCTGGTTTTCATCAATACCTGAGCATTACCTGGCCTGGCCTCTGCTATTTCTTATGGCCTGAGTTGTGCCCAGACTGGAGAGGCCTGGGACCTGGGATAGATCTCTGAACACTCCAGCCAGTTCAGTGTTGCTCAGAGACTTGAGGGTCCAAAGAAGGTCTGCATGTGGGATCTGAAACCACACTGATTCTTCTCCTTGACTGTGACCACTGCCTCCAAACTGAGAAATCTGACTCCCTAGTTTTACTTGCAAGGGCCCCAAGCTGGGTTTTTGTCTCAGTCACAAACACTCATTATGCTCCTGGCATTTTCTCTCCTCTTCTTGGATCAAAGATCATTCCCTCGGGGAAAAGCCAGCAGAAGCTTCTGTAACTCACCCTAAAATTAAAGTCAAGGCTTTGTGTCAAGTTCTTATAAGGCAGAAACCCTCAGTGCCAGGCCTGGAAAGACAAATAATGGAAAAAAACAAAAAACAAACTCCACAACTTTTGGCTAAGTATAATATCAAATATCGGATTTTGTATGTACATTTTTGCCATCATTTCTGCCCTCTATTAATTTTAACTCTGTAGAAGCAGAAGGTAAAGATGTATTGATGGGTTGGTACTAATTATC
The DNA here is from genome assembly GCF_027580195.1 of Bos mutus. Classification (NCBI taxonomy): domain Eukaryota; kingdom Metazoa; phylum Chordata; class Mammalia; order Artiodactyla; family Bovidae; genus Bos; species Bos mutus. The sequence continues at coordinate 24,628,747 of NC_091633.1, forward strand.
TCCTGCTGTCTTCATTGATGAGAGTTTCTGATGTTAGTTGGGATTTGAATCACAGCAGTGTGTTGTACACTCACATCCATTTTAGATGTGATGTGCGAGCTGCTAGCTGTATGCCTCATTTTACCACCAATGGAGGTTTGACTCCTAAATCACCATGCAAAACACCATCGTTCTTATGTTGGGTTTCAAAAGAAGAGTGCAAAGGCTCTGTGCCAACAACATGCACTCTGTATAGGACAGTGTTTAAATGTCTGAGCATTGACTCAGAGGATTTAAAAGGGCTTAGGACCTATAACTCATGCCTTAATGCACCTGTTATCAATATGTTTTCCTTCTTCATATAACAATCTACTTTCAGTCACAGAATTGTAAGTCAAAGTAATAATTTCTATCACAGAAATGGAGGGAGGTTGAGCCAAGATGGCAGAGAGGAAAGACACAGGGTCAGTGTCTCCCCACACCTAGGACACTCACCAGGTGCTGGTGGGGGACCTCTGACAACCAGGTAGGCACGAGGAAGCCTGAGTGACCAGCACTGTTTACAATAGCCAGGGCTTGGAAGCAGCCTAGATGTCCACCGACAGATGAATGAATAAAGAAGATGTGGCACATGTACACAATGGAATATTACTTGGTCATGAAAAGGAATGAAATCAAGTCTGTTAAAGTGATGTGGATGAATCTAGAGCCTGCCATACAGAGTTAAGTAAGTCAAAAAAGAGAAAAATAAATATCATATATATATTATTACATATATATGGAATCTAGAAAAATGGTACTAATGAACCTATTTGCAGGGCAGCAATAGAGGCACAGACACAGACAATGGGCTTGTGGACATGGTGAGGGGGAAGAAAAAGGGTGGTGAACTGAGAGAGCAGCATTCACATATACACACTACCATGAGTAAAACAGATAGCAGGGGGGGAGCTGCCGTATAGCACTCAAGGGGCTCAGCTCAGTGCTCTGCGATGACCCAGAGGCTAGGGATGGGAAGGTGGAAGGGAGGCTCAAGAGCGAGGGGATACGTGTATACATATGGCTGATTCACGGTGTTGCATGGCACAAGCTGACACAATGTTGTAGAGCAATTATATTCCAAATAAAAATAGAAAGAAGTGGAGGGGAATTAGTTACTCTCACCCTTATAGGCATTTTAGAATCCTGGAAGGTACTATGCTTGCAACTGGGGCTTCTGCCTGACCAGGCAGTGCTCAACAAGAAACCTTTAGCTCGTAATGAACATCTGGCTCCAGGTGTAGACAGATGATGCCTCTTGGCATCCAGCAAACAACACATCCAAAATCCAAATTTCATCAAGTATGTGTGTTCACAAAAAGACAGCGTAACAGAAAATGCTATGGCAAGGAAACAGAGAGGATCTGGTACTTCATGCCCCACTGGATGTTTATCAATGCTCAATACACATCTGTGTTTATTCTACCATTGATTCATTCCATTTATTTATTAAGAAACTGCTACACGCCAGACTCTCAGTTAAGTCCAGGAAGATAGAAATAAGTCAGAAAAGTCCCCCAACTAGAATGTCTCCAAACCTAACATGTAAATAACTGAGGATAACCACATTCCTCACAGAGTCACATCTTACCTAAGAGTTAAAGTCTAAAGAAAGGTGCATCCACCTAAAGTGAAAATTACTCTTGAAAATCTTTTAAATTGGGTTTTTTTGGACCACAAATGTATTGCTTGACTTCTAACATCTGACTTCTGTCATTTTGATCTTTAGCATCTTGGAAGTAACAGTGTGCAATTCTCCTGCACAGTCTAATTGCCTACCCAGTGTCTGAGAAAGAACGCTCAGCCTCTGGCTTCTTGTTACCATTTAAGCTGCCAAAGAATCCTAATTAGCTGTCACAGTTCCTCCTTCATGTAGAAAACAGAAAATATGGAGGAGTAGCAATGGAGCTGGATCCCTTTCTTTCTGACCTTGCCTTTACAGCCAAGGTATTATTCTCTCTATAGCCACTCTCATCATATCTTTACTGTTTTCTGAGTCAAACTAACAGAGCCATTTAAATACAATTCTGAAAGCTGTCCATCAACTCATTATCCATCATCTATTGGAACTCCTGCATGTTTCCTCTTGGTCTGGAGAAAATTCCCACCCACCATCCTTTAAATGATCTTGCTTTTTCATATAAAGGTTTGGAGAAATTCTGCTGCACAAATGAATATATAGGTGTCTCTTCACTTCAAAGAGGAGAATGCTGAGCTGGGTTCCTTGCTGATTTTTTCCTACTGCAGGGAAGTTTCCCTTGGATATCCGAACCTTCCACGTCACAACCAAGAGAGATGGAGCTCTTCTCCCTCATCCACTTTGTGACTCCGTAGATTAGACCCTTCCTTTCAACAGTTATTGACAAAGCAGCAGGCATTGCTCTAGGCATTGGAAAATCATCAGTGGTCAAACCAAGAAGGTCTTGGCCTCATAAAGGTGGACAGTGAATAGATGAACAAGGTTATGGTGATTAAGTTCCAGGAAGAAAAATAAACCAGGGAAGAGGGGATGGAGAGTTGGGGAGTGATGGAGCCAGCTTATTGCCCTGTGAACTGGGGACTTTGGAGCTAAGAAGGAAGTGAAAGGGTGAGCTTTGTGTGCATCTGGTAGAAGAGACAGCAGATGTTTGAAGGTCTTAGGTGGGAGCATGCCTGCAAGGTCTCTGCAATCTTCAGAAGGCAGTCTGGCTGAAGGGAGAGGCAGGAAATGAGGTCAGGTGGTGAAGATCCATGGGGGAGGACAGGGAGATTGGATGGTCTTAGTGGCAATTGTAAGGCATTTTAGTTTTTATTTTGAGAAAATGGAGAAGCCATAGGACAATTCTGAGTGGAGGAGTGATGCGATGTGTCTTACATTTCTAAAGGAATACTTTCACTGATGAGAGTAGTTTTGGGGGTAGTTTTGGAGAGTAGTTTTAGGACAAAATTAAGGGCAGTAACATGCTTGAGGAAGTTGTGGAAAGTTCATTTTACCTTCTAATCTTGACCCCACTTATTAAGTTCTAAATGAAACTTGAAAAGATTTTGTGCAGATACTCCTGAAGTTAAGACTGTGGCTCAGAGGCAAATTCCTACTTATAAAACAAATATACAAGTGATCAAAGTGGCTCTAATAGATTGCTTTCCCAACACAGTGCAGAATCAAATTTGTCACAAGAATGTTATATCCATCTTACAACTGAAGAAACTGAGGAAAAGGAAGTTTAAGTATCCAGACTCGATCTCATTTATTAAGAGTTAGGATTTAAATCCAGACAATCTGGATGAGAGCCCAAACATGAGAGCCCAAACTCTTAAGCCCCATGTGTCCACCATGCAATAATCACACAGGATGTGGCATTGGCTGCACCTTTAGACAGGATATATGCTGCTCAGTTTGCTGAAGTCTCTACTATTTCCTTTCTCCTTTACACGTTTAAGTTATTGTGTGGATCCTGTTTTCTGGGGTGATGATCCTTGGTCTAAATGTTTTCCGAGATCCTTTGTGTAAATTCTAGGTCAAAGATGATGAAGAGGTTTCATCTCTTAAATCCATGATTGATGGTGTTGAGAAGAGTTCTCAGGAATGTCTGAACATGATAGAAAGATGTGCTATATTTGACTGGCGATGCTGAGTATTTTGTATGAGGTATGTTTGCTGATGCTGCTGTTGGCTAACCCGGGATGGAAGGCAAGGTTGGTTTGCCCTCTCCGACCCAATCTATCCCATTTCCCCAAAAGGCATAATCTCTGCTTGTCCTGATTTTGACTACCAAAGAGCAAAGTTGATCTAAGCAAGTTCATTCTGACAAAATTTTCAGGAAGGGATATATACACAGTCTCTCCCAGAAGTATGTTCAGTTTGACAAAGGAGAGCAGGAGAATGAATGGTTAGTCCAATAATATGATGTCTTGTTGGAGGGATTGCAAGCATCCATGTGTGGAGGAGTTATTTTTGGCTGGGAGCATGGGCTTTCCATGTGCCACGGTAAATGATCACTCACAGAAGGAAAGCCTGATCAGAGTCCTTGAACAGAGGTGGGCAAATATTTTCTGTAAAGAAGTGGATGGTAAGCATTTTTGGCTTTGCGGACTGTGCGATTGCTCTCACAGCTACTCAAGTCTGCCACAGCAGTGCTAAAGCAGCACTGATAAATGGATGGTACATTCCCAACTTGTTACCATGGCAGCCATAGTTTGCCAACCCATATCCCGAATGATGAGCGATAGAAGCAAAAGCAAAACAGGCCTTGGAAATGGGTATCATGGATCTCGGTTTCTGATGATGTGTTAAAATTCTGTGCATTCATCTTCCAAGAGAACTTTGCAGGCAGAAATCTTGCCCTAGTCCACTCTCAACAAAATCCATTTAGAAATACAAAAATCCAACCAGATTTAATCCAGTCTTAGAAAATCCTGAGCATGTACGATTTTAAACATGTGGTTTCTTTAGAGAATATCTCAGGGTGGCACTAAGTACCTTCAGTTTCCTAGATACCTTTAATCTCTCTGCAAAGGGAAGCCAATATTCAATAATTAATGCTTTAGTATCTTATTTCATTTGGAAATTACCTACCCATTAAAAAAACTCCCTCCCAAAATCCCCCCAGAAACAAACAAAAAAACTGTGTGTTCACATCAGCCAGTTGACAGAAGGCTGAAGCAACCCAAGTTCCCACTGATGGATGAATGGATAAATGGTCTGTCCCTACGATGGAATATGACTCAGCCTTGGAAAGGAAGGAAATTCTGACCCATGCAAAAACATGCATGAACCTTGAGGATGTTACAGTCAGTGAAATAAGCCAGACACAGAGGACAAATACCGTATGATTCCACTAATATGCGGCACCTAGAGTGGCCAAATTCACAAAGACAGAAAGTAGAATAGAGGCTACCGGGGCAGAGGGAATTAGTGCTTAATTGGGACTTAGTGTTTAAATGGGTACCAAATTTCAGCTTTGCAAGAAGAAAAGAGTTCTGGAGATAGATGGTGGTGATGGTTGCTCAATAATGTGAATATACTTGACAATACTGCCCTGTACATTTTGGAATTGTTAAGATGGTAATCTTATATGTATTTTGTCACAGTTTAAACAAAAAACCTCTGGGTGCCTCAATATTCTTATCTGAAATATAAGATAAAAACAACACTATTTCTTGGGGTCATAGTGAGGATCAAAGAAATGTTACCTGCTGTGTAATGAACACCCAGGATACATGAAAACATTGCTATTTCTATTATTATTATAATACTTTTCATGTTTAACCTGGATCAGGAGTCAAGACCTACTGACAACTCTGAAATGATGCTTTATATATTAGAAACTGGCAAGTGGATAGAAAGGAAGAGAATCAGGGTCTAAACACTGGGTCCAGGTTTGAGGAAGAGAAATACTGTTTTCTCTAAGCTGAAACATTTACTCTCAATCAAGCAATAAAAATGTTCTGACACTAGTAAGTCAACTTCAGGGAAGGAACACTGTTATTTGGTGTCCAAATAGGATGCTGCCACATGAAGAGAGATGCCAGTAGTTGTACAGGCAGAGTTGATGCTGTGCAGCCTATCGGCTCTTTTTGTGCTTCTGCTGCTTCGTTTGCATCCAAGAGTGTCTCTACTGATGGTGGGGGGGTGGGGACAAATATGAGGTCCAGACATTGCATCCAGCAGGTGGCTTCACCCCACTCTGTAGCTACAGATTCTATTCCTATATGTGAGGTTTATTTATTTTTTTGTTTTTTTTTAAATATAAATTTATTTATTTTAATTGGAGGCTAATTACTTTACAATATTGTACTGGTTTTGCCATACATTGACATGAATCCGCCACAGGTGTACATGTGTTCCCCATCCTGAACCCCCCTCCCACCTACCTTCCCATTCCATCCCTCTGGGTCATCCCAGTGCACCAGCCCTGAGCATCCTGTATCATGCATCGAACCTGGACTGGCGATTCGCTTCACATATGATAATATACATGTTTCAATGCCATTCTCCCAAACCATCCCACCCTCGCCCTCTCCCACAGAGTCCAAAAGACTGTTCCATACATCTGTGTCTCTTTTGCTGTCTCGCATACAGGGTTATCATTAACATCTTTCTAAATAACCACTGATACAATCTAAATGCTCATTGACAGATAAATGGATAAAGGTGTGGGATATTTATACAATGGAATATTACTTAGCCAGGAATGAACTAAGGCCATTTGCAGCAACATACATGGACCTGGGATTATCCTACTAAGTGAAGCAAGCCACGCAGAGAAAGACAAGTATCATATGATATCACTTACAGGCGGAAGCTTAAGAAAACAGATACAAATGAATTTATACACAAAATAGACCCACAGACATAGAAAATGAACTTATCGTTATCAAAGGGAGAAGGAAGGGGGAAGGAGGGATGAATTCGGAATTTGTGATTAACAGATGTGTGTACTCAGTCACTCAGCCGTGTCCAACTCTTTGGGACCCCATGAACGTTAGCCCGCCAGGCTCCTCTGTCCATGGGATTTTACAGGCAGGAATACTGGAGTGGGTTGCCATTTCCTTCTCCAGGGGATCTTCCTGATCCAGGGACCGAACCCATGTCTCCTATGTCTTCTGCATTGACAGGTGGATTTTTTACCTCTGAGACACCTGGGAAGCCCAATTAACAGATCAGATCAGATCAGTCGCTCAGTCGTGTCCGACTCTTTGCGACCCCATGAATTGTAGCATGCCAGGCCTCCCTGTCCATCACCAACTCCTGGAGTTCACTCAGACTCACGTCCATCGAGTCAGTGATGCCATCCAGCCATCTCATCCTCTGTCGTCCCCTTCTCCTCCTGCCCCCAATCCTCCCAGCATCAGAGTCTTTTCCAATGAGTCAACTCTTCGCACGAGGTGGCCAAAGTACTGGAGTTTCAGCTTTAGCATCATTCCTTCCAAAGAAATCCCAGGGCTGATCTCCTTTGGAATGGACTGGTTGGATCTCCTTGCAGTCCAAGGGACTCTCAAGAGTCTTCTCCAACACCACAGTTCAAAAGCATCAATTCTTCGGTGCTCAGCCTTCTTTACAGTCCAACTCTCACATCCTTACATGACCACAGGAAAAACCATAGCCTTGACTAGACGAACCTTTGTTGGCAAAGTAATGTCTCTGCTTTTGAATATGCTATCTGGGTTGGTCATAACTTTCCTTCCAAGGAGTAAGCGTCTTTTAATTTCATGGCTACAGTCACCATCTATAGTGATTTTGGAGCCCAGAAAAATAAAGTCTGACACTGTTTCCCCTGTTTCCCCATCTATTTCCCATGAAGTGGTGGGACCGGATGCCATGATCTTCGTTTTCTGAATGTTGAGCTTTAAGCCAACTTTTTCACTCTCCACTTTCACTTTCATCAAGAGGCTTTTGAGTTCCTCTTCAATAAAGGAAAACAACAGAATGGGAAAGACTAGGGATCTCTTCAAGAAAATCAGAGATACCAAAGGAACATTTCATGCAAAGATGAGCTCGATAAAGGACAGAAATGGTATGGACCTAAGAGAAGCAGAAGATACTAAGAAGAGATGGCAAGAATACACAGAAGAACTGTACAAAAAAGATCTTCACGACCCAGATAATCACAATGGTGTGATCACTGACCTAGAGCCAGACATCCTGGAATGTGAAGTCAAGTGGGCCTTAGAAAGCATCACTACGAACAAAGCTAGTGGAGGTGATGGAATTCCAGTTGAACTATTCCAAATCCTGAAAGATGATGCTGTGAAAGTGCTGCACTCAATATGCCAGCAAATTTGGAAAACTCAGCAGTGGCCACAGACTGGAAAAGGTCAGTTTTCATTCCAATCACAAAGAAAGGCAATTCCAAAGAATGCTCAAACTACTGCACAATTGCACTCATCTCACAGGCTAGTAAAGTCATGCTCAAAATTCTCCAAGCCAGGCTTCAGCAATATGTGAACTGTGAACTTCCTGATGTTCAAGCTGGTTTTAGAAAAGGCAGAGGAACCAGAGATCAAATTGCCAACATCCGCTGGATCATGGAAAAAGCAAGAGAGTTCCAGAAAAACATCTATTTCTGCTTTATTGACTATGCCAAAGCCTTTGACTGTGTGGATCACAATAAACTGTGGAAAATTCTGAAAGAGATGGGAATACCAGACCACCTGATCTGCCTCTTGAGAAATTTGTATGCAGGTCAGGAAGCAACAGTTAGAACTGGACATGGAACAACTGACTGGTTCCAAATAGGAAAAGGAGTACGTCAAGGCTGCTTATTTAACTTATATGCAGAGTACATCATGAGAAACGCTGGGCTGGAAGAAGCACAGCTGGAATCAAGATTGCCAGGAGAAATATCAATAACCTCAGACATGCAAATGACACTACCCTTTTGGCAGAAAGTGAAGAGAAACTCAAAAGCCTCTTGATGAAAATTAACAGATACACACTACTATATATAAACTAGATAACCAACAAGGACCTACTGTATAGCACAGGGAACTATACTCAATATTTTGTAAAACTCTGGAAGGGAAAAGAATCTGATACACACACACACACACACACACACACACACATATCGTATAACTGAATCAGTTTGCTGTACACCTGAAACTAACACAACATAGTAAATCAATTATACTTCGATAAAGATAAAATTAAAAAAGAACAAATGCTAAAAAATGATATTGAGGAAACAGCAGCAACAAATAACTACCCATTACGTGCAAGATGGATTGAAGAAGGGGAGTATTGAGAGGTTATTCTAATCTAACAGCCTTGCTCAATAAAGGAACTCAAGGGATATGTGTTCACCAAATGAAAAGTGCGTCGCCTCTATCAGTGCCTGAAAAGCATCACGCTCCTTCTTGGAGGATGCCATGTCCTACAGCCGAACCTCTTCCCAGGAGCTCTTCCCCTGCAAGTAACACAGGGAGAACCTGCAGAGGAGGCAGCAGGGCTGATCGAACAGGCATAATCCACACGATTTCCCGATTCCTTGGCTGGTATTTAAGGAACCACTTGGGGGAGTTTCCTGGTGGTCCAGTGGTTAAGAATCCACCTTGTAATGCAGGGGACCTGAGTTTGATCCCTGGTTGGGGAGATAAAATCACACGTGCCATGGAGCAACTAAGCCCACGTGGACACAACTAGAGAGAATCTTTATACCACAATGAAAGAGCCTGTATAATGCAACAAAGATCCCACGTGCTGCAACTAAGACCCAAAAGAGCCAAGTAAGTAAATAAAACTAAAAAAAAAAGAAGCCACTTCTCTCTGGGAGGGGACAAAAATGATGAGCCCCAGTAAAAGATCAGCAGACTGAGAAAAAAAAAAAAAAAAGAAGGGACTCAAGAGGATGCCCTCTCCTCGTGGCTCTCTCTGTGGCTGATCAGGTGACAGGAAGTTCAGCAGGGGTCCCCAAAGTGGGCTGCATGGTGGGCAGGGCCCCCACTATCCCTCTCTCCTCCTCTGGAGCAAGGCCACCGCCAGGACAAGCCATAGCCTGCAGCCCACAGCACAGCGCCCCGCTGGGGAGGCAATCTCTGCTACTCCTTTCCTTTCTTGGGGTTGTTAAGTGTCTCATTCCAGTCCTGAAATCACCCTCCTTCCCCTGGCAGCGGCGGTCTGCTCCTGTGGCAGGAACACTTCTGCCTGGATCAGCCTTGGGAGAACACGTCAGGCTTGATTAAGCCCAGCTTCCAACCCTTGTGAGTTTCTGCTGGAAAGCAGGGTAGGTCCTGATGCTGTCAGAGTATTAGAAGATGCTGAAGTAGGCTCACTGGATCCAGCTGCGATGTGCAGGGGCTGACCTCCCTTCACTGGTAACAGAGGACTTTTCTGTCATTTGGGGAAGATACTTGTCTGTTTAGGAGCAGTTAATGAACGCTTTAAAAACAACTCAGCAAAAAAAGAAGCCTCCTACACTATTGGTTGGAATGTAAATTGGTGCAGCCACTATGGAGAACAGTATGGCGGTTCCTTAAAAAACTAAAAATAGAGCTACCATATGATCCAGCAATCCCACTCTTGGGCATATATCCAGAGAAAAAATCTAATCTGAAAAGATACATGCACCCAAATGTTCACAGCAACATTACTTACAATAGCCAAGACGTGGAAGCAACGCAGTGTCCACCAACAGATGAATGGACAAAGAAGATGTGGTATATATACACTGAAGTGAAGTGTTAGTGGCTCAGTCCTGTCTGACTCTGTGACCCCATGGACCCACCACGTTCCTCTGTCCATGGAATTCTCCAGGCAAGAATACTGGAGTGGGTTGCCATTTCCCTCTCCAGGGGATCTTTCCAACCCAGGGATTGAACCTGGGTCTTCTGCATTGCAGGCAGATTGTTTACGTTCTGAGCCACTGGGGAAGCCCATATATACACTGGAATATATTAAAAAAAGAATAAAATAATGTCATCCGTAGCAACACGGATGGACCAAGAGATTATCACACTAAGTAAAGAAAAAGAAAGACAAATATCACATGACATCACTTATATGTGGAATCTAACTTTTGAACTTATTTGCAAAACAGAAACAGACTCACAGATAGAGACAACAAATTTATGATTACCAAAGGGAACATGTTGGGTAGGGGAGGGATGAGTTAGGAGTTAGAGATACACTCTGCTGCTGCTGCTGCTGCTGCTGCTAAGTTGCTTCAGTCATGGCTGACTCTGTGTGACCCCCATAGATGCCAGCCCACCAGGCTCCCCCATCCCTGGGAGATACATACTACTATATATAAAAGAGATAAACAATGAGATCCTACTGTATAGCACAGATAAATATATTTAATATCTTATAATAACATATAATGGAAAAAATGAAAAAGAATCTCTCTATATATCTATAAAAATATGTATCTCTCTATATTCTATTACCATATATCTGAATACCTTTGCTGTACAACAGAAACTAACTCAACATTGTAAATCAACTGTTGTTCAGTCATTAACTCATGTTCGACAAGTCATGTCCGACTCTCTGAGACCCCGTGGACTGCAGTACGCCAGGCTTCCCTGTTCTTCACTATCTCCTGGAGTTTGCTCAAACTCATGTCCATTGAGTTGGTGATGCTATCCAACAGTCTCATCCTCTCTTGTCCCCTTCTCCTCCTGCCTTCAGTCTTTCCCAGCCTTTTCCAATGAGTCAGCTCTTTGTGCATCAGGGGGGTCAAACTATTGGAGCTTCAGCTTCAGCATCAGTTTTTCCAATGAATAACCAGGGTTGAATTCCTTTAGGATTGACTAGTTGGATCTCCTTGCTGTCCAAGGGACTCTCAGGGGTCTTCTCTAGCACCACAATTGAAAAGCATCAATTCTTTTGGTGTTCAGCCTTATTTATGGTCCAACTCTCATGTCCGTATTTAAAAAAAAAAAAAAAAAAAACTCAGCAAGCATTTCAGGAGTGACTCTCGAGCCCAAATCAGTCTTCTCTGCTATGTGTAAAAGTGTAGTTTGGCTTTGCAGTACAGCCACTTCCCACAGGGCAACTGTGGGGCTCTTAAGGGTCCCTGACCTCCATAGCTCTGCCAGTCATAAGTGGCTGCATGCTGCTGCTGCTTCTGCTAAGTCACTTCAGTCGTGTCCGACTCTGTGCGACCCCAGAGACGGCAGCCCACCAGGCTCCCCCGTCCCTGGGATTCTCCAGGCAAGAACACTGGAGTGGGGTGCCATTTCCTTCTCCAATGCATGAAAGTGAAAAGGGAAAGTGAAAGTGAAGTTGCTCAGTCGTGTCCGACTCCTAGCGACCCTTGCAGTATATGCTGTTTCTGTTTCTCGAAGGCCCCACCGTCTTCGGTGGTAAGAGCACTCAGAGTTCCTGGGGCGGGGGAGGGCCTGCCCCTCTCCCCACAACCCCTCCTTTATCAGTTCGTGTCCTTTGGAGTGATGTAGGCTTTGAACATTTGGTGTTTTAGGCTCTCTGAGCTTCAAGGATAAGGAGGTGACCTAAACAGGTCCCATTAGAGCATATCCCAGGACTTACACTGGACTGGCCCAGAGGACGTAGGTTCTTTCCTGTTGGATTTGAATCGGTTCTGAGGCATCCATTTTGCTCCCACAAGGGCAGCCTCTGTCAGAATGAAACTCACCCACAAGAAAGTGTGGCTATATGTGAAGGGGTGGGAAAGAGAGAAAGAATGTTCTTGTGGTTCTGAATAAAACCCTCAGAAATTAGTTCTGACTGAACTCTCCAATGACGTCAGCCACACTTTTTTCCTATTTAAACTTAAGTCAGTGTGGGTGGAATTTCCTGTTATTTCCAACTCCTAAGAATCACAATAGATATTCTCATCAATATCTGAAATGCATCCGTGAGGGACCCGCTGCCTTCTTAAAAACCCAGCAGCCTTGGGAGACACAAGGTAACATGCCTTCATGTAATTTACGATTCAGACCAAATGAGTTTTCCAGTGGATCTCCTGAGAGGTGGTTTTGTATGGAGGGAGGAGAATGCAAGAGCTTATTGGGCCTCTGGCTAGGGAAAGAAGATAAAGCAATGAAAATAAAAAGATGTAGGGGATGGGGAGATGGGCTTTAAAGACAGACCTACTGCTCAGAGATTTCCCAGGAGCCTCTGAGCAGGTGTTGAGATGCTTCTCCAAGGATTCCTTGGCTTTCTTTCTCAAGGGCCTCCAAATGGCACCAAAACATTATCTACACCAAGTGATTCTCCTTCAGCACCTGTGATTCATAGAGCAGCACGGTGACAGCTGTGCAGGCTGTGGGGTTTGATTTTCAAGTTATTCACCAGGCGGTGAGGCCTGTGGATGGACGTGAAACTGAACACAGGAAGGTTTTCCACTTTCCTTGAGCCTCTGCATTTCTGACAATGATTTCATGGACTCCCGAGACGACCCAAGTCATTCTGTACTCTTTAGGGCACATATATAAACCCGGACTTCTTTGGTGACTGGTATTATAAGATAAACAGAAATTGCTTTACACAAAAAAGGACTCCATTGGTTTATGTTTAGGCAGTAGTGCGGTGGGATTCGAGGTCTTGAGCAGTAGCATAAGTTCCTGGTTTTTCTGAACAGTGGTTCTGGCTTCCTCTATTGTTTCTAATTCCCTGGCAGGTTCCTTTCTCAAGATGGAATCTGGACATCCCTGGTGGTACGGTGGATTAGAATCTGCCTGCCAATGCAGGGGACATGGGTTTGATCCCGGGTCCAGGAAGATTCCACATGCTGTGGAGCAACAAAGCCTGTGCACCACAGCTTCTAAGCCCACAAGCTGCAACTACCGAACCCATGTGCTGCAACTATCGAAGCCTGTGTGCCTAGACCCCGTGCTCTGCAATAGGAGAAGCCACTGCAGTGAGAAGCCTATGCACTGCAGTGAAGAGTAGCTTCCACTTGCAGCAACTAGAGAAAGCCTGCACACAGCAACAGAGACCCAGGGCAACCAAAAAAAAAAAGGAACTTAATAACTCTGGCATATCCTCTCAAGGATAAGGAGTAAGAACAAAAGGAGAGAAAAGGTTGTCTTACAGGAATTTCAGCCAAAGTCTCAGGATTGCCTCCCATTGATTGGGATTGAATACTGTGTCTCCCCCTGAGCCAATGAAAGTCTCTGGATGGATGCAGTGCTTTGATTGGCCACTGTGGGTCACATGGCCACTGGAAGCTGGGTTGGACACCATACTATTTAAATTGCATAGATTTAAAATAAATGAGGCATGGTTATGAAATACACAGCATGGGAATACAGTCAATAACTATGTAATATCTTTGTGTGATGACATAGTGACTAGACTTACCGTGGTGATCATTTTGAAATATATAGAAATCTCAAATTACTCGGCTGCATAACACAAACGAACATGGTGTTGCAGGTCAATTATATTTCAAAAACAAACAGATATAAAAGAGATCAGATTTGTGGTTATCAGAGGCATTGGGTGAGGTGAGAGGGAATTGGATGAAGGCAACCAAAGAGACAGACTCCTAGCTATAAGATAAATAGGTGCTAGAGATGTAATGTACAACATAAGAAATAGAAGTAATACTGCTGTATGTTACACGTGAAAGTTGTTATGAGAGAAAATCCTAAGAGTGAGCATCACAAGAAAAAAATTTTTTTTCTATTTCTTTATTTATGTATCTCCCTGGAGTGAGAAGCAACTCACTCCAATATTGCCTGGAGAATCCCATGGACAGGGGAACCTGGCAGGCTCAGACTGACTGAGCACACAATTATGTATCCACGTGAAGTGATGGACATTCACTAAACTTATCATGATCATCATTTCATGACGTACGCAGGTTAAATCATTATGCTGGACACCTTAAACCTATACAGTGCTGTATATCAATGATATCCCAATCAAACTGGAAGAAAAAATTTAAATAAATTTTAAAAAGTAAAACATTCAAGACTCTCATACAGTGAAGTTAAGTCACAAAGAGGAAAGCAAATACCGTGGATCACTTGTAAGTGGAATCTAGAAAAATGGTACAGATGAACTTACTTGCAAAGCAGAAATAGAAACGCAGATGTAGAGAACACACGTATGGATACCAAAAGGGTGGGTAGGATAAACTGGGAGACTGAGATTGGCATATACACACTACTGTGTATAAAATAGATAACTGATGAGAACCTACTGTATCGCACAGGGAACTCTACTCAGTGCTCTGTGGTGACCTAAATGGGATGGAAATCTAAAAATCAGCAGATGTAGGTATACATATAACAGATTCACTTTGCTGTACAGCAGAAACTAACACAACATTGTAAAGCAACTATACTCCAATAAAAATTAAAAAAAAATAAAATAAAGAATTTGGGGGGGAAAAAAGGAAAAAAACGTGTACGAATTCGGTGGAGGGATTTTTAGAGAATATCCGGTTATTGTTATCAGAAAAAAGGAAAATGGGAGCTGCAGGACAAAGCTCCCTATCTACTGTAGGAATCAGTAGTACTTCCTAAAAGCGGCGCAAACAGGAAGAAACTCACAGTGGATGATTTACCTAATTCATAATAAATAGCCAACAAAGACTGTCTGGAACATAAAATGCCACCCACAACGTTGCAAACTGGAAGCTGGTGCAGGTTTAAGCAGCAGACCTCCCCAGGGGTATGTATGGTTTCCGTGATCTTCCTCTTCCGCAGGTTCATCTTCAGAGTTTCCTTAGTGTTTTCCTGGAGCCATGATGGAGAGGACCCTTAATAATAATAAGCTAAATAATACGCTTAATAAATATAAGCTAAATAAAGTAAATAATGAGCTAGATCGAATGGCATATGATTTTTACAAAATTTTGCAAAACTTACTCGGGGCTTCCCTGGTGGCTCAGTGGTAAAGAATCTGCCTGCCAATGCACGAGACACAGGTTTGATCCCTGGCCCCGGAAGGTCCCACGTGCTGCAGAACAACAAAGCCTCTGCCCCGCAAATCCTGAGCCTGTGCTCTAGAGCCTGGGAATGGCAAATACTGAGCATAGCCTGCAGGCCCTAGAGCCCACACTCCCCAAGAGAAGTCATCACAATGAGAAGCCTATGCAGCACAACTAAAGAGTAGCCCCTGCTTGCTGCAACTGCAGAAAGCCGGGGCACACCAACAAAGACCTAGCACGGCCAAGAATAAAATAAATAATATCATATATATCAAATGATATATATATATAATTTATTTATATAAATATATATCATATATATATATATATATATATTATATATATATATATATAAAACTTGCTTAGGAAAGACTTTAGCAAGAAGATAAAGGGGTGAGCATGCCTGAAAACCATCGAGGGGAAGAGAGTTAGGACCTTGCGGAGCAGAAGGATGTCTGAACTGTTAGAGGAAAAGCGAAATCTGCATAGTCCTTGGAACAGAGGTGGTGAGAGGGAGCATGACCAGAGTGAGGTCTGAGTTGAGGCAGGCATAGCTGGCTGGGCTGTACTTCCCCTGTCCTGGTAAACCCTTTGGCTTTACCTTTGAGGTGGGAGGAGGCCAGTGGATGGTTCTGAGCTAAGGAATAACATCACTAGGCTTCCACATGAATCACTCCAGCTGCCTCAGGAGGCCACTGGGAAGCCAACAAGAAGGTCACTGCTTTGATCCAGGAGAGTTATGGTGGCTTGGGCTGGGGTGGTAGCTGTGAGGACTGCTTGGCTCCTGGGTGTGTTTAGAAAGCACTGCCAATGGGAATTGCTGAAGGACTGGAAGTGGGGAGAGAGAGAGAACCAGGAATATGGGACGTGCTAAGACACTGGTTTAAAGGATGTGCCAAGATTCTGGTCTGAGCCACTGGGAAGATGAATGTGCCATGTACTGAGGTGAAGGGAATGAAGGGTGGGATGTGTTGTATAATGTGTCACACGGCTCGGTCATCTTCTCACAGCACTGCCTTCTCTCTGAGACTCTAAGGACAGGGCCATGCCTCTAACTTGTGGTCCCAACATCTGAAACTGGACCCAGAGCTCAGCGACGACTCAATCTGCGTTTGTCCCCTGCCTTCTCGTGGGTGGAAATGCTACCTGGGGTTCACGTGGGGTCAGAGAGGCCCTTCAGTCCCTGAGCAGAACAGGCAGGAAGGCTGGTGGGCTCTGATGAGTCCTGGGACCACAAGGACGGGAGGCCCCCGCCCTCCCCACTGCATCCCTCCCAGGATGGGGGCGTTTGCTGGGAGGCTGGCTCAGAGGAGGTGCCAGGAAGCTCTGTCTGCACAGTGGGTGGCGACAGCGTGACAAACCCTTTCCCCTGCTGACTGGCATCACACTACAAGCTGCTTGGCAGAGCAAACTAGGCACCCCCTTCCTCCCCAGGCATTGCATTCCCCCAAAGGCCTTTGTTTTAGATCACTTTTGCATTCAATTTAAAAGGTAAAAGAAGCAGCCAGAGAGAAGGAGGGAGTCTTCAGCATTTAAAGCAGGGATGGGGGAGCTGGTCACCCCATCCCTAACTCATGGAGAATCCTACTGGTTAGCTAGGGGAGTGGAGCCACTTGTGAATCCTCACTGATCCTCCAAAAACCTTTGTGCTATGAAATCATCCTAGAGCGTGGCGGCATACACATCAACCTAGTTTCTGATGCTCCCTTCTCTCCCCTTCCCAGCCGATGCAGTGAGTGGGGGGACAGTAAGCTCTATTTGGATGGTGGTCCCTCATCCCTCGGCCATCCTCCCTGGGGGCGTGGAAGAGGTCACAGCATTTGGAAACACAGACGGTTAGGATCATCACTGACCAGGACTACCATTCCCCACCACCCCCTGAAGCACCATGTCCTTCTCATCCTGATCTAATCTTGGGCAGGGAATGGAAGCAGCAGGATAACCAGAGTGGGATGGGGGATGGGGGATCTCGGGGGACTCTGTGGTCCCAGCCGGTTGACGAGCACTGATGCTGACTCAACAGTGGATTTCTGCAGGGAGCCGGGGGTGTCAACTTGCCTTAATGACATCTTCATCAGATGATCGACACTCCACGGACTTGAGATCTGTCACCGCACCGTCCTCCTCCACAGAGACCACCTTCACGGGCACGGCCACTGTCTTCCCAGTGAGGATGGCTGTGTTCAGGATTTCCGCCTCCTGGAAGAGCAAACGTATTCTGCCATCACATCCAGACACGTGTAGATCGCCTTCCCTCAGGCTCCCTGTGAAGAAGCTGCCCCACTCAGGTTCAGGAAGCCTGGCATTCTGCACCAGCCAAGGGATCATGGTGGCCCAGGTAATGTTCCTCCATCACCCAGACTTTTGAGGGGTTGAATATGATGGAGAGGGGTATGGAATGCAGAGGGCGGGGGAGCAAATTCATCATGAATATTGTATTTGACAAACTTCATCATGCACCAAGAACTGTCCTAGCACTGTATAAGTATGGACCTATGAAGTCTCACAGAATCATTTAACGTGCATTCAGATTTGCTCTACTATGTGGTTGGCACAGAGAGGTTTTGTTGCTTGACACAGCTAAGAAATGGCGAAGGTGGAGGTGGAAGTAGAACCCAGGATGTTCAACCCCTGAGTCCACGTGTTCATGTTCCAATTGGTCTAAATTCACACAAAAGGATTCCGATGTAAACAGTCAACTGTTGGCCAGGGAACAAGATGCCTAATGTGCGGGACATAAGGAGACTGAGAGACTGTCACTCTGTATGCTGTGGCTCTTGCTTTCTTTCACTTCCTGTCACTTTTCCAAGGCTATCCCAGCCTCTGTATGTGTCTGGAATGCTATGATGACCTCAGTGACACCCCCAGAGCCCCATCAATGTGACACACACACGCACAACACTCATACACACACACTCACCCCAACATGCATTTTCCCTGCTAAACACTTCCTCCAGAGCTCAGCTCAACATGTGTCCTTTAGGACCTCCCTGTTTGCTTCTGTTATTTGCTTTCAGAGCCAAGAACATGACAGTCCCTCAGAGCCCAGGAAAGAAAGGCATGGGCTCTCCTTTGGGGCATCTGACACCACTGCAGTTTTGCTATTCCTTATAGTTGTTCAATCCTTTCATCCTTCTAGATGGTAAGCTCTGTGGGGCTGCCTCTGCTTCCTGCTCAATAGAACCTCACCCAGAGCCTGTGGAAAGCATGGAGAAGGACCCAGCAAGGGAGGAACTGGAACCCACACTAGCATATTCATCTCCTTGTTCTGTATGTTAGCCTTCTGTGCGTAGGTCCCTTCCTTTTAATTTTTTATTTTTTACTGACATATAGATGCCTTACAATGTTGTGTTATTTGTGATACATGGCAAGGTGATTCATATATGTATATATATATTACTTTTCAGATTCTTTTCCATTATTGGTTATTCCAAGATATTGGATATAGTTCCCTGTGCTATACAATAGGTCCTTGTCATTTATCTCTTTTATATATAGTCGAGTGGAAAAGGAAATGGCAACCCACTCCAGTATTCTTGCCTGGAGAATCCCATGGACAGAAAAGCCTGGAGGGCTACAGTCCATGGGGTTGCAAAGAGTCGGACACGACTGAGCGACTAACACACACACACACACACACACACACACACACACAGAGTAGTGTGTACCTGTTAATCCTAAACTCCTAGTTTATTCTTTCCCTGGCTTCCTTTTTGGTAACCACAGTTTGTTTTCTATGCTTGTGCGTCTATTTCTGTTTTTGTAGGTAAGTTCATTTGAATCATTTTTTTGGACTCCACGTGTAAGTGATATCATATGACATTTGTCTGCCTGAGTTCTCTCTTCTTGGCAATGGGTACTTTTTCTCTGTGTTGGGAAGATCCCTTGGAGAAGGAAAGAGCAATTCACTCCAGTATTCTTGCTTGGGAAATCCCATGGACAGAGGAGCCTGGTGGGTTACAGTCCGTGGGGTCGCTAAGAGTAGGCTACGACTCAGCGACTGAGCACACACGCACCTTTTCCTGGACACTAAGCAAGAATCCTCACTCCGCACTTCTGCCTCCAACAAACCTATGCCTTCTAGGGTTACTCTCACACTCTTGCGGTTTGTGAACTGGAGCAGTCCTATGGGATCCTGTGAGCCTATTTCTCAGGTGGAGAACACTGAGCCTCAAGCAATAGGAATCTCATTCTTCTCTGCAAGGATCACCTCCTTTAACCACGTGAAGATAAAAATTCCCATATAAGCCTCAATCTTTGTACAACAAGACATTCGAGTTCTGTTCAATCCCCATTCATCACATGTCAGTCGTATTCCTAAGAGATCTTATGTCAGCGTGCACGCCGAGTTTCTTCTATTCATCTGAACTTGACCGGTTGAGCCTGGGTACAGCAACACCACGTCTGGACGGGCCTCAGGACCTATTTAGGAAGCTTTTTACGTCTTTTAGAGACAGGCTTGCAGAGATTCTTGTTAATTTGGTTTTCATGTGAAATCAAAAACGCCCATTTAGCTGTATGCCAGAAGAAGGCGTAGAAGTTTATCAGCTTAAAATTATATAACCGTTTTCCTTATGTTAACTTTCTATTTCTTATGTAAGATTTTACTTTTCCTTTATAGGACTCAGTTCGTTTTATAATTAGTTCATTTGGCTTAGCCTTTGGATATGATAATATATATATATACACACATACATGGATATATATGTGTGTATATATATATTGTTTCTTTAATTCTAAAAGACAAGACTACAGTTTGTAATGTTCCTGAATTTCAAAGACTATGCCTCAAATTGTCTGAATATGCATAGGCCTCCAAATACCCCATTGCTTATGCACCTTTTTTCCCCTCCCCTGTGGGTTTCCAGAGGATTTTTATTTTATTTTGGGTACAAACATAGTAAAAGAATGAAGGAAGCCAATCAGCATGGTGTTGCTACTTCCCGCTGCCTCTGGGGAGGAAAAAGGCCAGCCATATTTTTCCACTCTAAAGGGTAGAGATCAAAAGGAACTGTTCACACTTCGAGAAGAAGTGGAAAAATGCAATTTAACTCTTGGGCCCAAACTGGCTCATCTCTAAGGGAAAAAGCAGACTAGAGAAACAGCATTAGAACATCAGCTTCAGGGAAAACAATTTTGCACACCAGTGGTAGAAAAGTAAAGAGCATCTCTGCCCAACAATAAAACTCAAAAGGCCTGGAATGCATTGCAGTCAGGTCAGCATTGTGGGAAATGACCCTGGGATAACCACTGAGCAGCTGTGAGCCCACAGGTCTGGGATGTTTTCTTATCCTCTAAACAGAGTGCATCAGTCCATCTGCAAGATTTCAGTGGGGATTAGGGACCAAGCTTTCAAGCCTGGCATTTTCCTGCCTCCTCTGTGTGATTATTTGATATCAAGAAACTTCTCTTCACTCTGCTTAATATTCAGCAACAATCTAAATGGGAAAAGGATTTGAAGAAGAATAGACACATGCATATGTATAACAGAATCACTTTGCTGTATACCTGAAACCAACACAGCCTCAGTTGCTCAGTCACGGCCGATTCTTTGTGACCCCATGGACTGCAGCCTGCCAAGCTTCTCTGTCCATGGGGTTTTCCAGGCATGAATACTGTAGTGGGTTTCCATTTCCTATTCCAGGTTATCTTCCCGACCCAGGGATTGAACCTGTGTCTCCTGCATCAGTAGGCAGATTCTTTACCACTGAGCTACCTGGGAAGCCAACTTCAATATAAAATAGAAATTAAAAAAGAAACCTAGATCTAATCCATGCAATAATTCATGGACTTCATGGTTACACAAAGCAATATATTCCCTACTGCTTATTAAAACAAAAACAAAAACAAAAAAACGTTATTGCTGTGTTTTTTTGAATTAGTTAAGTTTGGTTCTTTTGCTTGTATTAGTAAGGTTCTGAGGGACTTCCCTGGTGGTCCAGTGGTTGAGGACCTGTTTTCCAGTGCAGGGGACAAGGGTTCGATCTCTGGCCCGGGAAGATCCCACATGCCATGGGGGCAACGAAGCCTGTGTGCCACAAGTACCGAGCCCCTGAGCCCATGCTCCGCAGCAAAAGAAGCCTGAGTCCCATAGCAAAGACCCAGCATAGACAAGAAAGAAAGAAGGAAACATAAAGAAAGTTCTGAGTAGTGCAAAAAATTTAAAAAAAGATGAAAAAAGAAGAGAGCCTTCTCTTGTGCATTGCTGACTTTCTCCAGGAGGTGACTGGTGTGTGGATGGCTCACAAAAGTCTCTGGACAAGAAGATGGTGGTGAATGTGCCTGCAGAGGCCTGGCGTGGGTTGAGATGTGATTCCATAAAACCCTTGAAGGCCCAGTTGCCTTATTGACGTGAGTTCCCCTTATCACAGCCCCTGAGCCTCGGATACAAAGGCAGGCATGTCTTGAGAAAGCCCTGTCTCAGTTCTTACTGATAGCTCCATGCTTGTCTTCTGCCATCTGGACACTGTGTTCTTGCTAGTAAGTCCTTTCTGGGAATTGGACCACATGGCTGCAGAACTTGAGGGTCACCAGCGGCTAGGAGAGGGCAAGAGGGGGCAAGAGACTCTGACTGTGGCACCAGGAAAAGGGACGACCTCGTGAGTAAGGGTGCAGATCCTTTTTTGAAATGTAACTCATTATCCTCTATTGTCAGGCAACAATGACTGTCCTCGTTTTACTTGAGAAACGATGACCCGCATCTTAGTTTGGAAAGGCCCCAGAAACAGATGCTGGAATGAGGATTCAAGAGCCATTTGTTTCAGAGACTCAGGAAACTTCAAGAAGGGAGTGGGGAAGTGATACATGGAAAAATGGGCAGACAACAAGGATGCATGTCCTGCCAGTGACCAGAGTTGGGGGCTGGAGCTTAATCTTGCAGGGGTTGATCCCTATGATGAAACACATTGGTTATGTTACATATTTTAATATGTTGAAATGTTTTATAATATATTTTCCTGTGGGGGAAGCTATCTAAAAGACAGAGCTGAGGGGCTCCCCTGGTGGCCCAGGGGTTAAGATTCCATGCTCCCAATGGAAAGGGGCCCAGGTTCAGTTGTTGGTCAGGGAACTAGATCCCATATGCCCCAAACTAAGAACCCTAGTGGCGCAGCCAAATAAATTAAAAAAAGAAAACACACCAAAATAAACAGCTAAAAATAATTACAGGAAGGGAGAGGGAGCTGGAGTTTTACCCATCAGCTCCTGCAAGCTGACCATTCCCTGGCTCGTCCAGCCTGCTGTGTGTGCAGACAGACAATCTCAACAAAAGATCCTGGCAGACGGTGATGCTAGGAATTGGTCTGGAGCACTCTGGCAGTGTGTAAGGGAAATGCACACAGCCCTGACAGTCTGCTGTGACTTAAGTGTGAAACACTTTGTCATATGGAGATCTGACGGATTGGAATCAACATTAGAGTGTTTGTTTGTTTTTTTAAATTTCCTCTTGTTTCTAGGGTTCTGATTTTGTGTATGAACACAGTCATTTCTTCATGTGCACTCTTGAACATTATTTTTAAAACAGAGAAGAGGAAGATAATGGATACAGGAAAACACTACTTTTGAAGGGGGACCCTCTAAAACATGTCAAAAACAGAAATAGACTCACAGGCATAGAAAACAAACTCATGGTTACCAAAGGGGAAAGGGGGGAGGAATAAATTAGGAGTTTGGGATTAACAGATACACACCACTATATGTAAAATAGATAGTCGACAAGGTCCTACTGTGTAGCACAGGGAACTATATTCAATATTTTGTAATAACCTATAATGAAAAAAGATTCTAAAAGAATATATATGTATGATTTAACCACTTTGCTGTATGCCTGAAACTAACACAACATTGTAAACTAATTCTATTTCAATAAAAATTAAAAAAGAAAACCACATCAAGAGATGGATCTGTGTGTTACAGGCAGTTTGTAACTCATCCAGTACATATCCTGCTTTCCTGCTTACCTAACAAAATGCCAATTTCCTTTAAGGCTGTAAAATGCCCAGCTAAAATTATTACATCTTTTTGGCTGCCCTTAATCTGTGATATGGTTTTGGCCCATGAGATATAAATGGCAGTCTCTGGGTGAAGTTGCCAGGGAAGTCTGTTTTAAAAAAGCAGATTCTGAAGGTTTGTTTTGCATTTTCCTTTTCTTCCAGCCCACCATGCACAGTTGGGGCTGTCTCTTGCACCCCCAAAGGTGGAGCTTGCTGTTAAGACCCAAATGGTTCAGTGTAGTACAAAGGTTAAGAGCAGGGAGACTCTTGTAGGACCACTGGGTTCAAATCTCACTTTTGACACGACCCACTGGGTGACCTCAGGCAACCTATATAACTTTTTTTTTTTTAATCTCTTATTAAGTATGCTATTTTTTTCTTTCTTTTTCTTTTAACATTTTGGCTGCGCTTCACAGCATATGGGATCTTAGTTCCCTGAACCCACACCTCCTAAATTGGAAGCTCACAGTCTTAACCACTGGACTGCCAGGGAAGTCTAACTAACTTAACTCTTGGTGCCTAAATTTTCTCAACTATAAAATCAGGATAACAGTGCCCACCTCTTGCTTTTGACCTGGGTTTCAGTGGGTTAAGAATTGCCCGGTGCCTAAGAAATTCAAGTTGCAAACTTTCAAAGATGCTAACGTGCATTCCATCAATGTTAAGTGAGAGTGAAACTGCAGTTTGCCCTCCATCTCCTGTTGCTGACGATCTGCAGCTCTGCTATCTCCCACCTTCTCTCCCTCCTCCAGCCAGTAGCTCTTCTTGCCCGTTCACTCGATGCCAGCGCTTGGATGCCAGCTGTTGTACTATACTACTGTACTTTTCAAGGTCCAGTCCTGTAAGATTAAAAATGTTTTATTTTTTGTATTTTTTTAATGTATTATTTGTGTGAAAGGTATTATAAACCTATTATAGTATAGTACTATATAGCCGATGCTGTTAGTTGGGCACCTAGCTGCCTTTGTAGGACTCGGGAACAAATTGGACTTAGCAATGTGCTCTTAGAACAGAAGTCATTCATATGTAGAGAACTGACTATACCCAAAGGTGCATGATGACTGTGATGGGGTGAACAGTGTCCCCCAGAGTTCCTTTCTACCCAGAACCTCAGGACATGATTTTATTCTAACAGAGAGTCTTTGCAGGTATAATTCGTTAAAATGAGGCCATGTTGGGTTTGAGTGGGCCCTAATCCAACAACCAGTGTCCTCATAGGAAGAGAAAACAGAGTCAAGAGGCACAGGGAGAATGGTCCTGTGAAGACAAAATCAGAGACGACAGGGATGCAGCTACCAGCCAAGGAGCTTCAAAGATGCTGGCAGCATATGGGATCTTAGTTCCTCAAACCCACACCTCCTAAATTGGAAGCTCAGAGTCTTAACCACTGGACTGCCAGGGAAGTCTAACTAACTTAACTCTTGGTGCCTAAATTTTCTCAACAATAAAATGTGAGAAAGAGGAAGCAGGAAATGTACTCTTCAAGAACAATCAGAGGGAACATGGCTCTGTCAACACCTGAATTTTGGGATTATTGAACTGTGAGAGAATAATTTTTTTTTAATTGAAGTATAGTTGACTTACAACATTGTGTTAATTTCTACTGTATGGTACAGTGATTCAATTATACATATACATACATCCTTTTTCATATTCTTTTCCATGACGGTTTATCACAGAATACTGAATATAGCTCCCTGTGCTACAAGGTAGGACCTTGCTGTTTATCCAGTCCCTATATAGTAGTTTGCATCTGCTAATTCAAAACTCTCAGTCCTTCTTTTTCCTCTGCCCTTGGCAACCACAAGTCTGTTCTTTACGTCTGTGAGTCTGTTTCTGTTTCACAGGTAAGGTCATTTGTGTCATCGTCTAGATTCCACATGTAAGTGATATTGTGATATTCGTCTTTCTCTTTCTGACTTACTTCACTCAGTGTGTTAATCTCTAGATGCCTCCTGTTGCTGCAAGTGGCAAGATTGCATTCTTTTTTATGGCTGAGTATTACCCCTTTGTGGGAGAAGGCAATGGCACCCCACTCCAGTACTCTTGCCTGGCAAATCCCATGGACGGAGGAGCCTGGTGGGCTGCAGTCTGTGGGGTCACTAGGAGTCGGACACTACTGAGCGACTTCACTTTCACTTTTCACTTTCATGCATTGGAGAAGGAAATGGCAACCCACTCCAGTGTTCTTGCCTGGAGAATCCCAGGGACGGGGGAGCCTGGTGGGCTGCCGTCTATGGGGTTGCACAGAGTCGGACACGACTGAAGTGACTTAGCAGTAGCAGCAGTAATACCCCTTTGTATACATGTACCACATCTTCTTTATCCATTCATCTGTCAACAGACATTTAGGTTGTTTCCATGTAAATTTCTGTTGTTTGAAGCCACCACGTTTGATGTACTTTGTTACAGCAGCCCCAGGAAACTGGTGCCATCGCTGAGTCTCAAAGAGAAGCAGCCTGATGGTAGATGCCTCACAGCATGAAGCTTGGACTGCTTCCTCTGAACACATCTGGAGAGAAGACTGAGGTCCTGCCCTTTTCATCCTTTTGTATGTGTGTCCCTGTCACTCACAGATAATCACAGTCCTATCTGACACACCTTGGAAGGAAGAAATATTCATCAGTTTTCACAGCTCTTGGGCTGAAAGAAGTAAGTTAAATTGCCTGTTGTTCCTAATGAGAAGAAAACGATTTGGGAACTTCAACATTACTGTGGCTTTGGGAAATCATGTTAATATGTGGCTTTGAAATGATCCCACAAATGTTAATCTCAATGAACGAGGTTGGAATAGAATAAATGTGGTGTTAGCTGGGTTCACTCCTTCTCTAAACAGAAGCATCATAGACAGGGCTTCGAGTGCCCCATTGGAGGAGGGCAGAGAAGGGCGAACATCCTATAAAACAAACAGGATGAAGCATAAGTGGAAGTCGGGCTCCCAGCTGGGCTGTGGGAAGCCTGGCTTGGGGTCAGCATTTGCAAAATCAGAGGCTTATCTGATCAGGCTGCACACGGTCCCATCCCCTTACCTCCAAGCAGGGCATTTCACATCTTTTTAACTCAGTGAGAGAGAAATTTGAAAGATGGGCGTTATGAGGAGGTGGCAGTAAAAGTGAACTGGCACACTCAGCTTGATTTTACTTAGATTTGCACAAAGATAGCATTTCCTCTGGGGGCTCATGAGGACAGAAGAAGAGCGTGTAAGCTCTCCAACAAATGGGGTTTGAGTGAAATACCACAGTCAATTTCCTTATATTGACAAAAAATTCGTTCGGGTTTTTCTGTAACATCTTTCGGAAAAAGCCACATGAACATTTTAGCCAATGCAGTAATATTTTTAAAGAAATATAATGAGTTTCTGGGATGGACAACCTTGATTTTCACCTGCCCCAAGTCCTTCTGCATAACAGGACTTCAGTTTTCTTTTGGAAATGAAATCCCTTCCTTTTTTAAAAAAAAAAGTATGAACATGATTTATTCTGGAGCTTCATACTATGGATTAGCACTGACATAAGGACTGACAAGTACATCTGTGTAACACACTAGAGAGCCTACAAACAGATTTCTATTATAAACAGCAATTTATAGTATTAATATAAATAAATTTCTATTTACTAGAAATTGGTACATGAAATGGATCGATTTAGAAATAGCTAGGGAATGGCTAGACTGCTGAAACCATCCCTTTTTTTAGGACTGAAAATCAGCATAACCCTCTGCCCCCAGTGATCTCTGAAGCTCTGACAATCAAGCCCTCTAACCCTGGGATTTGAATTTCATTCAAGAAGACCGAGGCAACAGTCAAGAATGTTTGGATTCTATTTGTTGCACTGGTGGCACCTGGAAAAGTCTGTCATTTGCCCTGTTATCTGTATTTCCACTAAGGTCCTGATTCCTACCTTTTAAACGGTTTTATCCATTCTCCAACGGAGCCGTATTCATTAGGTAATTACCTTTTTAGAGGGTAGTGAAAGTGAAAGCAAATGTGTTAGTTGCTCAGTCATGTCCAGTTCTTTGCAACACCATGGACTGTAGCCCACCAGGCTCCTCTGTTCATGGAATTCTCCAGGCAAGAATACTGGAGTGGATTGCCATGTCCTTCTCCAGGGGATCTTCCCGACCCAGGGATCAAATCTCTTGCATTGCAGGCAGATTCTTTACCATCTGAACCACCAGAGGGTACAGGGTGTGTTAAATGTTCTTACCACATACATGAGTAATAATAATGACAATGATGACAATAAAGGGGGAGGGAGGAAACACTGAGAGGTGTTGGCTCTGGCCATGATCTTAGCGGTGTCGATGGCTTCACAGGTGTATGTGTGCATTCTAAGTTTCTTCAGTCCTGTCTGACCCTTTGCAACCCTATGGACTATAGCCTGCCAGGCTCCTCTGTCCACGGAATTTTCCAGGCAAGCATACTGGAGTGGGTTGCCACGCCCTCCTCCAGGGGATCTTCCTGATCCAGGGAACCAACCCACGTCTCTTTTGTCTCCTGCATTGGCAGGCTGGCTCGTTACCACTAGTTCCACCTGGGAGGCCCTCACAGGTATATGTGCTGTGCTGCGCTTAGTCGCTCAGTCATGTCCAACTCTTTGTGACCCTATGGACTGTAGCCCACCAGGTTCTTCTGTCCTTAGGGATTCTCCAGGCAAGAATACTGGAGTGGGTTGCCATGCCCTCCTCCAGAGGATCTTCCCAATCCAGGGATCATACCCAGGTCTCCTGCATTGCAGGCAGATTCTTTACTGTCTGAGTCACCACGGAAGACCAAGAATACTGGAGTGGGTAATCTATCCCTTGTCCAGGGGAACTTCCTGACCCAGGAATCAAACTGGGGTCTCCTGCATTGCAGGTGGATTCTTTACCAACTGAGCTACCAGGGAAGCCCAAAAGTACTGGAGTAGAATGCCTATACCTTCTGCAGGGGATCTTCTTGGCCCAGGAATCCAACCAGGGTCTCCTGCTTTGCAGGACCATCAAAGCCATATCAGTTCAAATCAGTTCAGTCGCTCAGTCGTGTCTGACTCTTTGTGACCCTATGGACTGCAGCACGCCAGGCATCCCTGTCCATCACTAACTCCTGGAGTTTACTCAAACTCATGTCCATTGAGTCGGTGATGCCATCCAATCATCTCATCCTCTGTCCTCCCCATCTCCTCCTACCCTCAGTCTTTCCCAGCATCAGGATCTTTTCCAGTGAGTCAGTTCTTCACATCAGGTGGCCAAAGTATTGGAGTTTCAGCTTCAACATCAGTCCTTCCAATGAACATTCAGGACTGATTTCCTTTAGGATGGACGGGTTGGATTTCCTTGCAGTCCAAGGGACTCTCAAGAGTCTTCTCCAACACCACAATTCAAAAGCATCAATTCTTCGGCACTCAGCTTTCTTTATATTACAACTCTCACATCCATACATGACTACTGGAAAAACCACAGTCTTGACTAGATGGACCTTTGTTGGCAAAGTAATGTCTCTGCCTTTTAACATGCTGTCTAGGTATATGATGCTACTGCTGCTGCTAAGTCACTTCAGTCGTGTCCGACTCTGTGCAACCCCAGAGACGGCAGCCCACCAAGCTCCCCCGTCCCTGGGATTCTCCAGGCAAGAACACTGGAGTGGGTTGCCATTTCCTTCTCCAATGCATGAAAGTGAAAAATGAAAGTGAATATCCCCAAACTCATTGAGTTGTATCCATTAAATATGTACAGCTTTTTACATGTCAGTCATACCTCAAGTGTGGTTAAAAAATAAAAATTAACCAGCATCATTTTCTTTTGGTTACAAAGCATCCTAATCAATAAAGTTGACCAGGAAGGTAGTCAGATGAAAGCACTTTGGTTTACAAAGTTTCCTTCTACTTCTTATTGAGATGCAGACTTGGTGTTTCTTTAACCATTATCAAGCTCACCTTGCCAATGTGCAAATTGGATATTGCATTAGTCTGAGTTTTCCCCAAAGCAGAGCCTGAGCCAAGGCTCTGGATGAAGTTGATTTATTTGCAGCAGGCAGGAGTGAGGGGTGAGGCATGGGAGGTAGGAAAGAAGGGAAAACTGACTGTAGGGTGTGTGGGGCAGCTTGCAGCTGTGGGTGGGGGGAGCATAGACCTGGCCTCCCATAATTGGCTACTGGAAGAGAAGCATACATCCCCCAGGGTTATAAACTGAACACCTGGGCAGAGGCTCCTGGGATGTAAGGAAAGCCCTGGACCAACCTGTAGGAAGTTGTCTGAATGACTCAAGGTGGGACCAGGTCAGGGAAGTGCCCAGAGCAGGGCTGAGGCAGCAGATCCAAAATGGACCCAGCTGTTAGAAAGTTACTCCCAGGTCGGGTGAGAAATTTCCCAGGATCAACTGTGGGACAAGCATTTCACCTCATATTTAAAAAAAGAAACACACCTGGACATTCTCGTTTGCATGGAGATATGTGTCAGAAATTACACTAATAAAGCTGAGCACTGAAGAATTGATGCATTTGAACCATGGTGTTGGAGAAGACTCTTGAGAGTCCCTTGGACTGCAAGGAGATCCAACCAGTCCATCCTAAAGGATATCAGTCCTGAATATTCATTGGAAGGACTGATGCTGAAGCTGAAACTCCAATACTTTGGCCACCTCACGCGAAGAACTGACTCATTTGGAAAAGACCCTGATGCTGGGAAAGATTGAAGGCAGGACGAGAAGGGGAGGACAGAGGATGAGATGGTTGGATGGCATCACTGACTCAATGGACATGAGTTTGAGTAAACTCCGGGAGTTAGTGATGGACAGGGAGGTCTGGCGTGCTGCAGTCCACGGGGTCACAAAGAGTCAGACATAACTGAGCGACTGAACTGTACTGAACTGAAACAGCAGGTTTCAGAAGTAAAACTCCTTCACTTGCCTGCTTATCACCCTTGGAGAGACTAAAATACTCAATAAGGCTGTATCAAATGCTCCACTGAAGCAAAGACACAAACAAAATGGCGTCCCTATGGTTCATCAGGAGATGAAGAATTCACACACCCTGAATTAAGGATCCACACTGGGAGCCTTGGCACGATCTGAGGAGTTGACATGGCTCCTTTTGGAGCACAGTTTAGATCTACCTACAATTTGCAACCTTCTTACTCTCCTCCTGATACTCCTGCAACTTCCTATATTGCTAACAAATGTTTAAAACAGGTAGTTGATGTCTTACAATATTTACCCATTCTTCAAAGTATCTTGGAAATGATGTTCAGTTTTGAGAAACACTATGTGAGTCAGGGATCTTAGTTGCACACAACAGAATCCAATATAGCTCAATTCAGCTGAAAGGGGTTTGTTGAGTGTGGACGGAGCCCTGCACTGTTGACAGGATTGAAGGAACAGACTCCAGCCTCACCTCTGAAGCTTAACATCTGGAAACACAGAGTTGGCCCACTTGCTGCTTCTGCCTTGATTAGGAAGCTGACAAATCAGGAAAATTGTTCTAGAATCTCACTGCCTCTTAAGAAATCTCAGGCACACATCCTTTCTCATGGCAGCATTGGAAATAAAGCATCACAGGTACATCCAACTGGCAGAGACTAAATCATGATGCTAAATCGCCATGGACACTTTGAGCGCACGCGTGCTCTCTCTCCATCTTTCGAGGGAGGCTACATGAAGCAGGTTTCAGAAATTTACCCAGAGAAGATGAGATTTACACTGTGGGGTACAAAGAGGGTACCCTTGGGGCAACTACAAATGATAGCTTTCCACAGTACATGCACTGGTATTTTCCTGATGTTAAAATACAGAGTATTCTATTAAGTCTGTTAACACTCTTAAATTAACATTCTATGTAGGCATGATTCACCCTCTGCTCTTGATGACACCTCGAACGACACAAACAAACAGTATCTTATGATTCTTTGTCCAAAGCAGACTGAATTCTAGGACCTCCAATGTCAAAGGATATAAGGAGTGAGAGTTTAGGTTACACACTAAAATAAGCACACTGTTGAGTTAAAGATGAATGTCCAAGTCAGGTATAGAAATAATTTTCCCCTTCTGCCAAAACATATCGTATTCAAAAGTGACAAGTAAAATATGGACTGGGGCAGGGGTTCCCAGCCTCTGGGATCTAATGCCTGATGATCTGAGGTGAACCTGGTGTAATAATAATAGAGATGAAGGGCACAGTAACTGTAATGAACTTGAATCATCCTGAAACCACCCCTTCAACCCCAGTCCATGGAAAATTTGTCTTCCATGAAACCAGTCCCTGGTGCCAAACAGATTGGGGGTCAATGGGTGGAGGGACCCTAAAACACTGGTATGGCATGGGTACCAATTAATCAGAAGGGATGCCTGGCCAGTTAGACTGGATGTTGGTAGGTATGCCATGCAAGTGAATTCCAGTTTATGCCAGAAAAACAAGGCTCAGCCAATATGTCATTTGCTCTTTTATATTTTCCTTACTTTCTACCCCTGCAGATAGAGCCATGTAAACACTTACAGCCACTAAAATGCCAGAGTCAATGTTATTTGCTACTTCTGGGTTGAGGCATTAAAGCTTTCATAAACAATTATCTGTTCTTTCTCATCACCTGCCCTGATGACTGAAAAGGCTACGCTTCCCAGCTGGTTCAGCTCCAAGAAGGCAGAGCTTGTTAGATCCAGGTTAGCATATGGAGAAGAGCTTCCTAGTGCCCCATGTAAGACATGAAGCAGGAGTAAGAAAAATGCTTTCCTTGTCTTAAGGCAACGAGATGGTGGAGCAACTCGTTACTGCAATATAACGCAATCCACTCTGACTAATATACAACACTTCCCAACGTCATTTCAAAAAATATATATTCATTGAGTTCTGGACTGTGCCCCAGGCCAAAGTATTTTAATAGACAGCTCAGGTATGAAAACTCAACACTGCTGGGTGGCTGGCTCTTCATCTCCTGGTTGACTGTCCTGATTTTTGTTGAAAGGAGCTGGGGCAGACACAGAACAGGAACCTAACATCACCAATGCCATGCTTTCCCTCAGTGTGATTCCTTCACTGTAGTTAATTTCTTACATCTTTTCAATTCACTTCCCAACAAAGATCAACAACCTAATAAATAGAATAGTGACTCATCATCTTGTTGATCTCTTGCTTGTTTGGACAAGGTCTGTTATTCCAGCTCCCCCACCTGCACCCTTAATGAATACCAAACAGGCCAGTTCATACCACATTAAACAGAAGAGCCATTAGATGACCATGGAAATACTCTATCTCATTAGTGATAATGCTGCATCATGATAAATCACCTCTGTGCTTCTTTTAACAAGTGGGAGCATCAGTCAATTTGGCACCTGCTTTGCGAGCAAATTTATAAACCACTCGGTTTTTGAAGGTACATCAGCCCTCGGGCTTGATGGTATAGCGTGGTATGGAGAATTATTTTAGCAGCCATAAAGGCTGCTAAGAAAATAAAAATTTTCTCCCTCCCAAGGGGAAGCAGAGAAATGTCATACCACAGAGCCCACAGGAGACTGGCAGTCTGCTCATGCCTTTCACAGTTAGGCTGTCTTCGGATGACATTAAGATGCAAACCCAATGCATGGTGTGTTTACTTTTTTATGTGAATTAGAAAATCTTATCAAGGTTATATAACCTCATTGTTAAAATTTTGCATTTGTGAAAAGGTTTATCATAAAATACCATAAAAAGTCATCTCATCCATCCCACTTTCAACTCTCCCACTATGTTAGGAAGGCTTTTCCCCTGTATATCTGAATAACAGTTTCTTGACATAGTATGCTCAAATATTATCCACTGATTTTCTGGGATGACATGGATGAAATCTTTCTCCCTCTGCAATTTCTCCTGTCCCAGTCCACACAGCTAAGTTCCTGATTTGATTCTTCTATTACCTGTCTTTTTTCTTTTCCAAATCAGAACCTTGCTGTATAGCAACATTAACTTCTTTTTTAAAAACTATTTATTTGACTGTGCCAGGTCTTAGCTGCAGTATGCGGGGTCTTTGATTTGGCAAGTAGGATCTAACTCCCTGACCAGGGATTGAACTCAGGCCTCTGGCATTGAGAATGCAAAGTCTTAGCCATTGGAGCACCAGGGAAGTCCCTTGATAAGCTTTTTTTTTTTTTTTCATTTTAAGCGAAACATACCTCTCATCAAGAGACAAAGTGTTGATTCCCAAGTGGTTTAAAAGTCTGTCTGCTCAGTTTTTGACTCTGCCTATGCAGAAGTGGAGTCTAGGGAGCCTCCCCTGAAGTACAGCCTGGACTTAGTGACTCACGTTCTGAAGCTGAGAATGCAAAGGAAGTGATATGTTTTTTTCTGAGAGTCAGTCATCTAGAGCAATATAACTTCTAGTTTTCTCCCTGGGGATCCTTGTTCTTGGAACTCAACCGCCATGCTGCGAAGGAGCCCAGGCCACGTGGAGAGGGCACTGGCATGTAAGTGGCTGCCGCTGCTGCTAAGTCACTTCAGTCGTGTCCGACTCTGTGTGACCCCATAGACGTCAGTCCACCAGGCTCCGCCGTCCCTGGGATTCTCCAGGCAAGAACACTGAAGTGGGTTGCCATTTCCTTCTCCAATTCATGAAAGTGAAAAGTGAAAGGGAAGTCGCTCAGTCATGTCCGACTCTTCACAACCCCATGGACTGCAGCCCACCAGGCTCCTCCATCCATGGGATTTTCCAGGTAAGAGTACGCTGAGTCAGCAGCAAAAATCCAGCACTGACCCACCAGCTACATGAGTGAGGAAGCCTTCGAGGGCACTCCCCCAGCTGAGCCAGATAACTGAGTCCTGACAACTCCCAGAACCAGGACAGAAACAATATAAATGACAATCACCATGTTATGCCACAACATAATACTGTTCCTTCTAATGCAGATAGAGGTAACTGAGACCCCACACACTTTATAAGATGAGAGTATTAGCACGGCTTAAAGCCCCTTCAGCTTATAATACCACATTGACCTCCCAAGTTTTCTCATTTCTAACTGTTCCTTTTATCCTCTTCAGGTTGATAATATCTTTGTTGTGTCCTGATATATAATAAAGCCTCCTTTGCTTGGCACAAAGGTTGAATCTAAAAGTTGAAAACTGGTAATGGATCTATTACACTCATACAAATATTGTTCATTGGGGAGCAGAAATTCTCCGTCTAGACTGTTGATGTTTGGGGCTAGAAAAGTCTTTGCTCTCAGGCTATTCTGTGCACTTTATATATTTAGCCATATCCCTGGGCTCAGCACACAGTGTAATTCCCCTGTCGTGATGACCAAAAATGTCTCCAGACTTCTGATGTCACGTTAGTTGGGAACCGTGGTACGGAAATATACTGTACTACATTTCATTGCTTTCCATGCTATTGATAATACTGGGTTGGCCAAAAAGTTTGTTTGGGTTTTACATAAGATGGGATGGAAAACCCAAATGAACTTTTGGGCCAAGCCAATATTCACAGATGCGGGTGTCTCTGAGTGCCTATTTCTTCTCTTGCCTTTCACAATTCTCTTTATCATAGCTTTAATTGTTGTCAAGCTCTTCACTGACTTCTCCATTCTCCTGGGAGTGTTCCCAGCAGAACTTTCCATGCTTCTGTTCCTGCTAACACATTCTCCAAGCCTACTGCATAGATTTAATTTGGGGACTTTCCTTTCCTAGATTCAGGCTTTAATAAATACATGCACCAAAGGATAGAAAAAAGTTTATTGTTAAAGCAGGAGGGAGGGAAATCCTTGATTTTCTTCATGTCAGCAACCATTACAATAGCACTGTTATCTGTAGGAGATGTGCCTTTGAAAACTGAATATAAATTTGAAAAATTTGAAAAATCGTACTTTTTGTGCCAGTGTAGCTCACTATTAAGAGTGATCCTAAAATGCTAAGATCAAGGTCCAGCTCAAATGGGACATCTTTCTTAATCTCTCTGGGTAGAAACAATCAGTGTGCTATCATGTAAAGTTTATTACAGATATTATAGAAAATAAATTATATATGGAGACAGTAGATCAAAAAGTGAAGAATACTGGCTCTGAAGCCAGACAGGCTGACTTTGAACCCCAGTTGAGCTATTTCAAATCCTGAAAGATGATGCTGTGAAAGTGCTGCACTCAATATGCCAGCAAATTTGGAAAACTCAGCAGTGGCCACAGGACTGGAAAAGGTCAGTTTCCATTCCAATCCCAAAGAAAGGCAATGTCAAAGAATGCTCAAACTACTGCACAATTGCACTCATCTCACACGCTAGTAAAGTAATGCTCAAAATTCTCCAAGCCAGGCTTCAGCAATATGTGAACTGTGAACTTCCTGATGTTCAAGCTGGTTTTAGAAAAGGCAGAGGAACCAGAGATCAAATTGCCAACATCCGCTGGATCATGGAAAAAGCAAGAGAGTTCCAGAAAAACATCTATTTCTGCTTTATTGACTATTTCGAAGCCTTTGACTGTGTGTATCACAATAAACTGTGGAAAATTCTGAAAGAGATGGGAATACCAGACCACCTGACCTGCCTCTTGAGAAACCTGTATGCAGGTCAGGAAGCCACACTTAGAATTGGACATGGAACAACAGACTGGTTCCAAATAGGAAAAGGAGTATGTCAAGGCTGTATATTATCAGCCTGCCTATTTAACTTATATGCAGAGTACATCATGAGAAACGCTGGACTGGAAGAAACACAAGCTGGAATCAAGATTGCCGGGAGAAATATCAATAACCTCAGATATGCAGATGACACCACCCTTATGGCAGAAAGTGAAGAGGAACTCAAAAGCCTATTGATGAAAGTGAAAGTGGAGAGTGAAAAAGTTGGCTTAAAGCTCAACATTCAGAAAACGAAGATCATGGCATCCGGTCCCATCACTTCATGGGAAATAGATGGGGAAACAGAGGAAACAATGTCAGACTTTATTTTTCTGGGCTCCAAAATCACTGCAGATGGTGACTTCAGCCATGAAATTAAAAGATGCTTACTCCTTGGAAGGAAAGTTATGACCAACTTAGAGAGCATATTCAAAAGCAGAGACATTACTTTGCCAACAAAGGTTCATCTAGTCAAGGCTATGGTTTTTCCTGTGGTCATGTATGGATGTGAGAGTTGGACTGTGAAGAAGGCTGAGCACTGAAGAATTGATGCTTTTGAACTGTGGTGTTGGAGAAGACTCTTGAGAGTCTTAGACTGCAAGGAGATCCAACCAGTCCATTCTGAAGGAGATCAGCCCTGGGATTTCTTTGGAGGGAATGATGCTGAAGCTGAAACTCCAGTACTTTGGCCACCTCATGTGAAGAGTTGACTCATTGGAAAAGACTCTGATGCTGGGAGGGATTGGGGGCAGGAGGAGAAGGGGACGACAGAGGATGAGATGGCTGGATGGCATCACTGACTCGATGGACGTGAGTGTGAGTGAACCCCGGGAGTTGGTGATGGACAGGGAGGCCTGGCGTGCTGTGATTCATGGAGTCGCAAAGAGTCGGACACGACTGAGTGACTGAACTGAACTGATCTGTCCCTACTAGCTCTGTGGCTGTAGACAAACCAGTGCCTGCACTGTGCCTCAGTTTCTCATCTGTACAATGGGAGTGGCAAATATTTCCATATTATTGAGTTGCTGTGAGGACTGTATGCATGAAAAGTACTTAGATCTGTGACTGGCTTGTGGCCAGCAAAAATGCATGCTAACTATGTCTAAACACAACTCAAATTCAAAAAGATACATGCTCCCCCTATATTCATAAGCAGAACTACTTAAAATAGCCAAGACATGAAAGCAACCTAAATATTCATTGAGAGATGAATGGATAAGAGAGATGTATATAATGGAATATTACTCAGCCATAAAAAGAACAAAACAATGCCATTTGCAGCAATGTGGACAGAGAGGGAATCATATTAATTAAAGTCAGTCAGTCAGAGAAAGACAAATATCATATGATATCATGTCTATGTGGAATCTAAGGTATGACATAAATGAACTAATGTACACGGCAGAAATAGACTCACAGACATAGAGAACAGACTTTTGGTTGCTAGGGTGGAAGGGGTGGGGGATGGATAGATTGGAAATTTGGGATTAGTAGATACAAACTATTACATGGAGAATGGATAAACAATAAAGTCCTATTGTATAGCACAGGAAACTATATTCAATACTATGTAATAAAACATAATGGAAAAGAATATGTGTGTGCTTAGTTGCTCATTTGTGTCCAACTCTGTGCAACCCCATGGATTGTAACCCACCAGGCTCCTCAGACCATGGAATTTTCCAGGCAAGCATATTGGAGTGGGGTGCCATTTCCTGCTCCAGGGGATCTTCCTGACCCAGGGATTGAACCTGCGTCTCTTGCATGTCTTGCATCAGCAGGTGGATTCTTCACCGTTGTGACACCTGGGAAGCCCATGTCTATCTATCTATCTATCTATCTATCTATATTTGAGTTGCTTTGCTGTACAGCAGAAGTCAACACAACACTGTAAATCAACCACACTTCAATACAGTTTTAAAAAATAAAACAAAATCATGAATTTATGGCCATATTTATTCTTCATGCAAATCCACATCAGGTTTATTTCTGGAGAAAACATCTGGGCAGGACTGCAGAACCATGTGCTCAGACCTGGAGCATTTTTACTCATGTCCATTTTTCCTATTGAGATTTTTTCAGAGCCTCCAAGTGAGAGCTCACACATCTCAAGGGACAGGGCAATTCTAATACAGTTTGCTCTTACCTTGAGTGGCATTGTCTCTTGATCCAGACAAATGTCCCTGAACTTGGTAAGTCAGGTATGTGTGTGTGTGTGTGTGTGTGCTCAGTCATGTCCAACTCCTCTTGACCCCACGGACTGTAGCCCACCAGGCTCCTCTGTCCATGGGATTTTACTGGCAAGAATACTAAAGTGGGTTGCCATTTCCTACTCCAGAGGATCTTCCCAACCTAAGGATCAAACCCGTGTCTCTGGCATCTCCTGAGTTGGCAAGTGGGTTCTTTACCACTGCATTACCTGGGGAGCCTTGGTGTCTCGGGACATGGTATCAAAGCTCTGGTCTCAACCAGCCTGGGAGGTGATGATGGTAACATGAGGACCCTGGTTCTCACATCTGATCAAAAGCGGGCAGTTTTAGCTCCAGCTAAGGGCTACCATGTAAAAATGTGGACCTGGGGTTTGCATGTTTTCTGATTTTCCAAGAGGCACCAAGAATCAATATTTTTATGTATTGTTGTTGTTCAAGCTCTAAGTTATGTCCGTATCTTTGCAATGTCATAGACTGCAGCATGCCAGGCTCCCTTCTCTTCCACCATCTCCCAGAGTTTGCTTAAATTCATGCCCATTGAGTTGGTGATGCTATCTAATCATTTTATTCTCTGCCACCCCCTTCTCCTTCTGCCTTCCATCTTTCTCAGAATCAGGATCTTACCCAGTGTGTTGGCACTTCGCATCAGGTGGCCAAAGTACTGGAGCTACAGCTTCAGTCCTTCCAACGAATATTCAGGGTTGAGTTCCTTTAGGACTGACTGGTTTTTATGTGAGATCTGATTTTTTACCTTTGGTGAAAATCACCAGGAAGCCCAAACAAAACACATTTACCAGTTATGTTGACCTATGGGCTCCAATTTGTGACTTCTGTAGATAGTAGATAATAATCATTCCTAACAGAGAAGTCCCTTTGGGATAAAAGGGAAAGTTCAAACTCTATACTTGTCCGCACTCCCCAGCGGGGTAAGCATTTTCCCAGGACCCCAGTTCATCTCTCTGGGTCACCCCATGACCCCTACTGGCTGTGAATAAGGTCCCTTTTATTCTAGGCCATGAGAAGAAATCCCCTGGTATCACAAAAGCACTGCTTATTTTTGCATCACTAATTTCAAATCTCATTTAGCATCAAGATTCAGAATTAAGAAACTAAGTGACAGCTGTTTAATTAACTCCTTAAGCTGATTAGACAGCATTACTGAAATCCCCTCAAGGGGGAATGCATAGCTGTATGGAGAACGCAGGACCATGCTGCCGCCACTGTTTAAATTTTGAAAGATGCTAAAATTGGCCAAGCATTCTTGACATCCCCAAGGATGTGGTCAAACAGAGATTTTTATTTATTACATTAAGTGCTAGAGAACACTCCAAATGATAACAATAACATGAACTTATTTATATCTGCTAAGCAAACGTGTCCTGCATGTGAAAAAGAAAAGGAAAAGGAATGAATTGGGGGTTTTCAAAAAGCACTTTAAGACGCACAGAAATCCCAAGTGTTTAGTTGTGTTGTTTAGAAGGATTTGGATTAACCCTTGGTCCTCACATAATGGGCTGTATATCCTCCTCCTGATTTATAAGACAAAAGCATATTAATGAATTTAAGACTTTAAGCCAATTTTGTCCTTAAGATTTCTGTTTCTAAAGTGAAATTTTCAAGGAAGAGAAGAAATTGTCATTTTTGCCTGATTTTACATGTGAGTCTGAGGTTGGTTGGACATCCTAGCCCTGGAGAAAGGGTACAAAACAATGGATCCCCCCCTCCATTTTCTAATCCCTATTTGGGCAACATTGAGCAGATGACAATGAGAATGTCAAAGATCTTGCAGACAGAGAGTCTAGCAGAATAAACTGTCATTTGCCTAAACTTTTCAGAAATAGATAAGTTTAGCTTCAATTTAAAAAAATTTTTAAATTGAAGTATAGTTGATTGACAACGTTGTTTTAGTTTCCGCTGTACAGCGATTCAGTCATACGTGTATGAATGCAGGCTCAGTCGCTTCACTGACTCTTTGTGATCCTCTGGACTGAAGCCCGCCAGGCTCCTCTGTCTGTGGGATTCTCCAGGCAAGAATACTGATGTGGGTTGCCATGCCCTCCTCCAAGGACTCTTCCTGACCCAGGGATTGAACCCACATCCCCTGTGGCTCCTACATTGCAGGCAGATGTTTTACTGCTGAGCCACCAGGGAAGCTTTCTACATGTATTCTTTTAAAAATTCTTTTCCATTCTGGTTTATCACAGGATACTGGATATAGTTCCCTGTGCTCTACAGTAGGACCTTGTTGTCTTGTTTATCCATTCCATATATAATGGCTTTTATCTGTTGTAAGTTTAACTTTTGAATTGAGTTTTTAGAAGGATGTTCCCAAGAGGCTGAGGACACGTGGTATGATGCAGATATGGTGGGCTGGTTTTGTATGCTGAAAATTTCAGTTCCTTTTTCAAGGCAAAGAGGTTTTTGTTGTTATTTATTTTCTAAATGGGCTTCCCTGGTGGCTCAGTGGTAAAAAATCCACCTGCCAATGCAGGAGATGTGGATTTGATCCCTGGGTCAGGAAGATCCCCTGGAGCAAGGCATGGCAATGTACTCCAATATTCTTGCCTGGGAAATCCCATGGACAGAGCAGCCTGGTGAGCTACAGTCCACAGGGTTGCAAAGAGTCAGACAGGACTAAAGAACAACAATTTTTCAGACAGCTTCATGGAGATGTAATTCACATATTACACAGTTCACCCATTTAAAATGTACTATTCTTTAGTTTT
Organism: Bos mutus; assembly: GCF_027580195.1. Classification (NCBI taxonomy): domain Eukaryota; kingdom Metazoa; phylum Chordata; class Mammalia; order Artiodactyla; family Bovidae; genus Bos; species Bos mutus. The sequence continues at coordinate 24,669,559 of NC_091633.1, forward strand.
TAATATATTCACAGGTATGTGCAACCATTACCATTTCAGTCAATTTCAGAACATTTCTGTCACCTCAAAAAGAAACCCTGTATCTTGTAGCTTTTTTCCCCCACCTCCTCCAATCATACCCCTACTCTGACCCTAAGCAATTACTAACCTACCTCCTGTCCCTATGGATTTTCCTGTTCTAAATATTTCATAGGAATTGAATTATGCAATGTGTGATCTTTCATTTCTGCTTTTTTAACTTGACGTTTATCCTTTTTAATTTTTAAGAATTGATGTACAATATTACATAAGTTACAGGTGTACAATATGGTAATTCATAATTTTTAAAGGTTATACTTCATTTCAGTTATTATAAAATATTGGCTATATTCCTCATACTGACTCATTGAAGAACTGACTCCTTGGAAAAGACCCTGATGCTGGGAAAGACTGAAGGCAGGAGGAGAAGGGGACGACAGAGGATTGAGATGGTTGGATGGCATCACCAACTCAATGGACATGAGTTTGAGCAAGCTTCGGGAGTTGGGGGTGGACAGGGAAGCCTGGCGTGCTGCAGTCCATGGGGTCGCAAAGAAGCAGACATGACTGAGCGGCTGAACTGAATTGAATACTCCTTGTGGTGTACAATGTATCCTGGTGGCTTATTTTATACCTAATAGGTTGTATTTCTTAATCCCCCACCTCTGTCCTACCCCTTCCCTCACCCCACTGGGAACCACTGGTTTGTTGTTTATATCTGTGAACCTGCTTCTTTTTTGTTACATTCACTAGTTTGCTGTATTTTTCAGATTCCATATGGTATGTGTCTTTATCTGCCTGACTTATTTCACAAAGCATAATATTCCCTAGGTCCATCCCCATTGCTGCAAATGGTAGAATTTCATTGTTTTTTTAATGACTGAGTAGTATTTCATTGTGTATATGTATCACATCTTCTTTTTCTATTCATTTGTCAGTGGACACTAAGGTTGCTTCCATATCTTGGCTATTGTGAATAATGGGGCTATGAACATTAGGGTGCACATATCTTTTCTTTCTGCTTTTGTTTGGGTAAGTACCTAGGAGTGAGTGGAGTTGCTGAATCACACAGAAACTCTACTTTTGGTTTTCTGACGACCCTTCATACTCTTCCCCACAGTGGTTGCTCCATTTTACATTCCTACTGACAATGTTTGAGGGTTCCCTTTTCTCCACATCCTTGCCAACATTTATTATTTGTGTTTCTTTTGATGACAGTCATTTTGACTGGCTTCTTTTACAAAGCATAATGCCATCAAAGTTCATCTGTGGTGTAGCATGTATCACCAATTTATTCCTTTCATGGCTGAATAATATTCCTCAAGCCATGGAGTTTTACTGTCTTCCATTTTGTAAAAGTCAATTTTGAAAGTGAAGTTGCTCAGTCGTGTCCGACTCTTTGTGACCCCGTGGACTGTAACCTACCAGGCTCCTCTGTCCATGGGATTCTCCGGGCAAGAATACTGGAGTGGGTTGCCATTTCCTTCTCCAGGGGATCTTTCCAACCCAGGGATTGAACCTCGGTCTCCTGCCTTGCAGACAGACGCTTTAACCTCTGAGCCACCAGGGAATGCTGTTCAAATTAGAGTTTGTAAATTTGGGCTCTGTGGACTGATTCCAGCCCACAGATATACTTTGCTTGGATTATACAGATTTAATTCTTTTTAATAGATCACAACATCTAAAAATTGGGAGATATGCAGAAGTCTGGATTTCTGATTTGTCTTGAAACATGAGAAGTGCAGGCAACTCTGGGGCATCTTTCAGTGGGCATGAAGTAGTAACTCTCCATTTCACTAAGGTCCACTTCTCCTTTGTACAACACAGCTGGCTGCAGGAGGCTTTGAAGCTGGTCTCACTTGTTTAGATGTTTGGAGACTGGCAACATGTGTGTAAATCCCCAATGCCAGGATACAAAAATTGCCCAAGCCCAACAACTAAAGCTAAAATATATAGGAAAGTATGAAAGGCACAATAGTTAAGCACTCAACTTCCTTTATAACACTTTTTTGAAAAGCAAATGATAAATCCAGTGATTCATTGCCCTCTCTGGTAAGAAAAGTCTGACATATGACAAAAATACTACGGAGTGCACTTAGCAAAGATTGACAACTCTGGATGTTGGTGAGGGTTCTTCTAAGAAACTTAAACTTCATTTACTTCATTTATAGCCTCCAAACAGCAATTCCATGAAACCTGGCATGAATATTTAATTTATGTCTGTTGATAGAATCCTCTTGATATCATAAAGAATTTGCTTTTTGAAACTAGGGGAGTTTTTGCCTGTAGCCCTGAATGAAACCAGCTGTTGGACCATTTTCCCTATCGCTACAGAGAAATGCATGTCAAATTGTCAAAGGCAACAGAATTTTCTGTAGGCTGCAAGAAGCCTACTGGTTTTCTGAAACTAAGGAATTAATTCAGTTAGTGTGGAAAGGACATACAAAATTAAGAAACATGAAAGGACTTCATTTCACTGAGTGGGTGCACCTAAAAGTGGGTCTAGAATCTCAACCCTCCAGAGGGACTGTGAGTGGTGCTGAGTGCTTTTCTGACCTGCAAGCTACAGGGATCTCAACAAGACTTATTGGTGGGGCTTGGAGCCCAGCCTTGATGATCTATGCTAACGAGGATTCAGTGGTACGCCTAATTTGAGATGGTATAAAGTCCAAAAGTCATTTGCAGTTTGGCCCCAGAATACATTATGTGCCTTTTCTTTTTTTCCAGCAGACAACTTCTTAATTATGTTTTTCTTAGGCTAATATAAAAATGAATTTGCATGTCTTGAGCCCAAACTAATTAGGAAGAGAGGGGATGCAATTAACATTATTTTGGGAGGCAGGGGACACTCCATTTGGGATTTTTAAATTGGCTACAGTCACCCATGCATTGACTTCAGTCCCATAATGTCTTGGCCATGAAAATGCTTTTCAGGCATTGGTGGTGGCAGTGGTTGGTGCTACTTGTGAGAGGGACAAAATCAGTATTCTCTCATTTTGTCTTTGTATCTTTCAGTCTTTTCTCAGTATGTAAGCCTTGGATTCTATGATTCCTGGGTGTGGCTGCCCTAAGATCAGAAAAACAGATGAGGATCACAGGAGCTAGATGTGAATAAAGATGCTTACAGACCCTATTTCAAAAGGAAGCTCTATGATCAAGCTCATGAACACTGATCTTACTCTCAACCTGTTTGAAAATACAGAGAAATGTGTGATCCTTTGTGGGCCACATTGCCATGGAAGACAGCACCATGGAAGGTGATGTCATCCAGCCCCAGGATATTGAAACCAAGCAGGACCTTGTGGGTCTCCTGATCGCAAAAGCCCTTCTCTGTTCCCTTCCTTAAGTTCCAAAGGGCAGGTTCAAACAGTTGCCAACCAGGAAAGGAAGGGCATGTAGAGGCACGGGAAGGGCAGTCAAGAAACAGCAGTGCAGCCTTGGGGCAGGGTCCTGGTTACACCTTAGAGGATACACAGAACAATATCTTTGAGCTCTGCTGCAGAAACAAAACCTTCCCCAAGTCAGGTTAAGAGGTTAACTTCCTGATGAAGCACTCTTCAAGCCAGAAAAGGTCACAGTTTGAACATCACCACCTGATACCCAATGATCTCTAGGTTGATCAGCAATCCTGCCCCTGGACTATAAAACTCCTGACAACCACCTCTCTACCTCAGGTGTGAACACACAGTTTTGAGGGCATTAACCCACTGTGACTGCCTTTGTTTGGCAAAGCAATAAAGCTATTCTTTTGTATTTCACTGAAATTCTATCTCTGAGATTCAATTTGGTAGTAGTGTACAAAGGCTGAATTTTTGGCTACAATATTCACATTCTATTTATTTCCAGATTATGTCTCCAGCTCTGACCTCTCCCATGAGCTCCACACTCAGATGTTCCCTGGCTATTTGACCTCTCTCCCAGGGTGTCTCAAACTCTCTGTGTTGTAGAAGACAGATCCCTTCCTGAGCCCAAGAGTAGGCTCCTGTCTAACACTTGGAAATGAATTGTCTGAGGAGACATACGTGCTGACAAAGCAAGAGACTTTATTGGGAAGGGTAGCCCAGACAGAGAGCAGGAGGGTAAAGGAACCCAGGAGGACTGCTCTGTCACGTGACTCACAGTCTCAGGTTTTATGGTAATTCAGTTAGTTTTTGGGTTTTCTCTGGCCAATCACTCTGACTCAGGGTCCTTCCTGCTGGCACGTGCATCGCTCAGCCAGGAGGATTCTGGGAGGTTAGTAGGACATTGAACTGGCATCCCCTCTCTTCTTTTAATATTTCCTGAATTCTCTTGGTTGGTATTAACTTTTTAGCTCTGCATTTCATACCAGGACTTCCTGTTGTAAGATAACTAATGCAAATGGTTACTATGATGCCTGGCCAGGGTAGGCGGTTTTAGTCGGCGTTTCTCCTAACATCTGGGTCCAAGATAGAACTCGTGATAGCCTCCTTAAAACCTGCTCCTCTTTCAGTGTTCTGAACAGCAAACTGTGCCACTGGGCACCTGGATGCTCCAGCCAGAAACCTCAGAAGTCATCCTTCACTTTCTTCTTTAGCTCATTCCCATACCTCATCCATTCATGAGGTCCTGTGAGCACTGTCCCAACATGTTCTGTCAACCCAGCCAATTCCTTCCACCTCCGCTGCCATCACCTTAAATTAAGCACCAGGATGTGAATCCAAGGTTATGAGAAAGTCTTTGAAACCACTCATCTTGTTTATTTCACTCCATTTAAGAGAGTATTTGTCCCTCTCAGAAGTTATTTTTTCCCCTATGAATTGATTGCCTGTTTGACGAGATCAGCATAAAAGCTTCAGAAGGGCAGGGCTTTTGTGTGACTCCAAAAGGCGATAGCACCCCACTCCAGTACTTTGCCTGGAAAATCCCATGGACAGAGGAGCCTGGTAGGCTGCAGTCCATGGGGTCGCTAAGAGTCGGACACGACTGAGCGACTTCACTTTCACTTTTCACTTTCATGCATTGGAGAAGGAAATGGCAACTCACTCCAGTGTTCTCACCTGGAGAATCCCAGGGACGGGGGAGTCTGGTGGGCTGCCGTCTATGGGGTCGCACAGAGTCGGACACGACTGAAGCGACTTAGCAGACTTAGCAGCAGCAACACACAATCCAGAGCTGACCCCAGGAGGCAAGTGGGACTCACATGTCAAACTTCGAAGTGTCACATGCTTAACTCGGGACTCATCAGTATGCCTGGAATTAGCATCTGAAGTCCTTCCCTCAATTCATCTTCAGCAGATACTCTGTATTACAATCAGGTTTTCTGTCCCCGCTTTTGTTTCTTAAATGATGGGTATTTTAAAATTTATTTACTTATTTATTTTTGGCTGCCCTGGATCACCATGGCTGCGTGCCAGCTTTTTTGAGTTGCGGTGCATGGACTTGTCCTTGCAGTGGCTTCTCTTGTGGTGGAGCACAGGCTGAGGATACACAGGCTTCAGCAGCTGTGGCACGTGGACTCTAGTGCGTGCACAGTATGGCGCACAGGCTTAGTTGCTCTATGGCATATGGAATCTTCCTGGACCAGGGATCAAATGCATGTCCCGTGCACTGGCAGGCAGATTCTTTACCACCGGACCACCAGGGAAGTCCAGCCAGATTCTCTTTGCTATTTTGTTCCACAGTGAAAGCTAAATACATCCTTAGTGGACCCTTGTAGAAACATCTCTAGCTCTCCACAGTTCCTGGCTGGACTTGGGAAATCTTGTCACATCCATAAACCTCAAAGTGAAAAATGAGTCACACATTTAAAGCGACCAGACTTGGTCCAATTCAGAGCAAGAACTTAAGGCGGGGTTACCTCATTTGCTGGAATCACCATGTTATCACCAGTGTGTGTCATCGTTATTATCATTATTTTTTATTTAATTGAGCTGGACTTTGGCAGAAGTCTTCCAATTGATGGGCAGCCAAGGAAGCATCTGTCGTTGATGAGTTCAGCTGGTCAGAGCACGGTGTTAATGAGTCCAAAGCCACGGGTCCATCCCCACCTGGCTGTAGGTTTGCTCAAAATCAGCCAGCTGAGATGATAACAGTAACTCTGGCCAACAGCTTAATGCATAGAAGAGGAAGCATGGACACATAAGAGCCAAACTGTCTTGTCTTTCTTAAGGTTCTGGGGCACCTGAAGTTGGGTCCAGAGCACTGCTTCTCAACCAAGGCCATGGAAGATAATCCTGCAGGGAGGTGTGAAAAATACCAAAGCCAGGAACCTATCTCAAACCAATTATATTACCATCTCTAGGAAGAGAGGGACTTCCCAGGTGAATGGTAAAGCAACCGCCTGTCAATGGGGGAGATGCGAGTTCAATCCCTGGGTTGGGAGGATTCCCTGAAGAAGGGCATGGTAACCCAGTATGTTCCAGTATTCTTTCCTGGAGAATCCCATGGACAGAGGAGCCTGGTGGGCTGTAGACCGTGAGGTCACAAAGAGTCAAATATGACTGAGCACAAGCATGAGGGACAGAGACTCAGACACCAGTCATCTTCTTATATCTTCACGGGCGATTCTACCCTAATGGTCCTCAAACTTTGCTGCACATTAGAATCACCTGGGGAGACTAAATATACTGATGCTGGATCCTGTACTTAGGGATTCTGATTTAATTGTTATGGGTTTCGGTCTCAATTTTGAGAGGTTTCAACTCCTCCCAGAGTTCTCATGAGACCCGCTGAGAGTCATCTCTGTCCATAAAGGATGGTCACTTCACCAGCCCACTCCGTCCAATGTATAAAACACATGCACACACCAACATGGCCCAAGACAAATGACTCGACAGAGAGGGCAATTGGCAAAGCAGTGTGAGGCAGAAGGTTTACTGCTCAATGCTCAAGGAATATTAAAAGAGAGTGATGGTGCCATAAAGGAAACACAGAAGCAAGGAAGGTTGGCTGAACACAGAGCTAAATTCAGGAAGAATCATGTGGGCTCGGACTTGCCAGTCCCACCCAATCTGGTCCAGAGATTCCAAGATGCATCCTTGGGAGGCAAGATGTCAGGGGCGAGGTACTGCTTCCTTCCCCCAGTCCTTTATTCACGTTTTCATTCAAATATCATTGCCTCAGAGGGGCTTCTCAAACTGATCTACTGTTAGTTGCCTTCCGCCTCTGGCTCACAACCACCGCCCCTCCCTGAGGGTGCCTCATTTTCGTTTTACCTTGAAAATGATCTGACTTTTACATATATTTAGTTTTAAAATGTAATTCATTAAATTAAATATTATTAAAGGTCCATCTAGTCAAGGCTATGGTTTTTCCAGTAGTCATGTATGGATGTGAGAGTTGGACTATAAAGAAAGCTGAGTGCCGAAGAATTGATGCTTTTGAACTGTGGTGTTGGAGAAGACTCTTGAGAGTCCCTTGGACTGCAAGGAGATCCAACCAGTCCATCCTAAAGGAGATCAGTCGTTAATGTTCATCGGAAGGACTGATGTTGAAGCTGAAACTCTAATACTTTGGGCACCTGATGTGAAGAGCTGACTCATTTGAAAAGACCCTGATGCTGGGAAAGATTGAGGGCAGGAGGAGAAGGGGACAACAGAGGATGAGATGGTTGGATGCCATCACCGACTCAATGGACATGAGTTTGGATGTTGGTGATGGACAGGGAGGCCTGGTGTGCTGCAGTTCATGGGGTCGCAAAGAGTCAGACACGATTGAGTGACTGAACTGAACTGAACTGAAGTGACTGAAACACAATGAATTATTTGAACTTTGAAAGTTGTCTGCCTTCTATGCTAGACTTAAAAATGTGTGAGCACACGGATGGTGTGTGTTTTGCTCACTGCTCTGATCCCATACAGGATGTAGTGACACCCAGTGCTGGCTTTCAATCATCCTTGTATGAATGGATGGATGAGCGTTCCCACAGTTTTTAGAAAAAAAGATTCTTTTCCTCCCTAGGCTTATGCTTCTTTTTCATACTCAGATCCCCCAAACAGTAATTTATCTTTTAAAAATGATGCCCTGTTTTAGTGGTTTTGAAAGCTCTTATATCCGGTGTCATTATAGGATATATTTTTGGTGAGAGCAGGATTTATTCTATGAAATATGCTTCCTAGTGTACTGGAGAAACTGAAGCAAACAATGTGATAGAGGGAGGTGTACCTTGGGAGGACAGACTGAAACCACAAAGTGATAGATAGTACTAATTTTATTTTAACGTGATTGGGTCTCTAGGTTTCCAAGGGTCAATGGATTAAAATAAAAAGAGCAAAGTACATATTTTAAAAATCGTGACCTGGCTAATTGTTGCAATAAGTAGTCTAACCAAAACAGAAAGAAAGAAAATGACATGGATATAAATGTGTCCCATGACTTTCAAGCCAAATTTTTAATGAGGGTTGTAAAGGGGTCTTTGTTTTCCACACCCAAGTCAGATATGTGCATAAATACAGGTTTTGAAATGTAAACTCTGTTCAGCCTGTGGCAAAACGTGACTTTAGGAGTTTGAGGGTTGAGACAAATTTCTAAAAGTGATTGTAGAAGAAAATTAAACCCACTCCATATCATCTCTATTGCCATGCAGGAAGGTTGCTCAGAAATTAAAGAATGGAAATTAAAATAAGGGAAAATTATGGAGATCATGCTGCTGGTTATTTGCAAATCTAGGGAGGTTTGGAAATGGGGAATTGGAGAAGCCGTTATGAAGAGACAGAATCTGTCTTGCAATAACATTCTTAGAAAGTCCTGCAAGTAAAGGCTTTCAAGCCTTTCTCACTGTAGGCTCTGTAGCAACAGTTAACTAGCTCATCTTTTCCGACTGCTTCCAAGAGAATTTATGTTAATGCTCACTATGTGCTCAAGAAAATAAATCTGAGCTTGACTTTGGCTTTCAAGCCCATGCCTTGAAAAATCTACATTTCTCCAAAATCTGATTTATAATGACCTGTAATCTTGTTCTCACCTGCCCTGAACACAAAACCAGTATTTCTTTTCTGCTCCTTTACCAGAATGAAGTACATTTTGTGAAATATCCTACTTTATCTAAATCTCTTTAAAATACCATAGGCACACAGAATCACAAATCCATAAAGAGAGCCAATAGTAATGACTTCTTGTTTTAATTGAATAGGTTTTTAATAACTGATAGAAATAGAAGTACTATTATTGTGGGTGAAATAATGATTTTTATTCACAAAGGCAATCTATGTGAGTGAAATCCATTATCTTAGAAGCATTTTGATAAGGATAAATCTATGGAGAAAGGGCTATGTATCTTGCCTGCAATTGTTAAACTCCATTAAACATGCTTAATAATTAGTTGGCCAAAGAATCTCATTAGATGTACATTAAATGTGTATTTAAGGCATATTTGAGACACTTCATTAAGAGTGACATGGTAAACTTTACTGCAAGACTTTAATAAAAATTCTAGTCAAATTAAAACTTGAATTTATGGTCAGTCTTACTATAGCTTTGAGAACAGAATACTGCCTTAAATTCTGTTTTTTTTTTCTCCACAAGGACCAGTCCTGGCCATGATACGTATTTCATAACTTCTATATTTAGATATAATTTACATATGATAAGGGCTTCCCTGGTGGCTCAGATGGTCAAGAATCTGCCTGTAATGCAGGACACCCAGGTTCAATATCTGGGTTGGGAAGATCCCCTGGAGAAGGAAATGGCAACCCACTCCAGTATTCTTGGCCTGGAGAATCCCATGGACGGAGGAGCCTGAAGAGCTATAGTCCTTGAGTCAGATACAACTGAGGGACCAACACTTTCACTACATACAATTAAGTCAATGACTTTAAAGAATTTGATGTTTTTGTAAAAGTATACAATTTTGCAACAATCACCATAATCAATTTCAGAACATTTCCCCAACCCTAAAAATTCCTTCAGCTCCCTTAGTAGTCAATCCTGACTCCCAACCCACCACTCTGATTTTTTTCACTAGCTTGCATTTTCTGGAAATTTCTTATATGTGTCTTCATACAATGTATCGCCTTTTGTGACTAGTTTTATCTTAGTGTAATATCTTCATGTAATCTGTGTAATGTAACTTTTGTTGCTATGTATGTCTGAAGGTCATTTCCTTTTTCACTGCAGAGTAATATTTCATTATGAGGCTCTATCACAATTGGTTCATACATTTGTCAGTTAATAAATATTCTGGCTGCCTCCTTTGGCTCTGATAATTTTTTTGTGGGGGGAGGGGGCCTGCGCCATGCAGCATGTGGGCTCATAGCTTCTGACCAGGATGGAACCCATACCCTCTTCAGTGGAAGTTTGGAGTCTTGACTACTGGATTGCCAGGGAAGTCCCTCATTTGGCTATGATGAATAATACCTATTTGAATATTCATATACAAATCTCTGTGTGGACATATGCTTTCATTTTTTTGTTTGTTTGTTTTTGGTTGGGTGGAAATGCTGGATCTTATGGTAGTTTATGTAACTTTAAAATTCTGCTAACTCTTTTCCAACAAGGCTGTACCATTTACATTCTCACCAGCAAAGATATGGGTTCTAGTTTCTTCACGGCCTTTCCAACACTTGATATTGTCGATCTTTCAAATTTTACCCATTTTAGCAAGTGTGTAGTTGCATCTCATTGTGGTTTTACTGTGCATTTACTTAACAAAAATGATGTTGAATATGTTTTTACATACTTATTGGTCACTTGTATATCTACTCTCATGAACTGTTTATTCAAAAAGTTTGGCTATTTCTCTAGGATTGTTTGTCCTGTATTCTGATTTATAGGATTGACAATGAAAAGTGTTTTTAACACACACTGGATACAAGTTCTCAAAAAGATGTCATTTTCTGAGTCCCTTTGGTGTCTTTGTGTGGCTATAGTATTAGTAAAATCCTGGCCTTGTAAAATAAAATGGAAAATTATTTTTAATCTTTGTAAGGGTCACAGATTGGTATTAATTTTTTTTTAAATTAAACACCTTTCTTGGGGTGTATATGTCATGTTCCTGTGTGCTAAGTCACTTCAGTTGTATATGACTCTTTGCATCGCAATGCAACCCCATGTAGCCCACTAGGCTCCTCTATCCATGGGACTCTTCAGGCAAGAATACTGGTGAGGGTTGCCATGCCGTCCACCAGGGGATCTTCCCAACCCAGGGATCGGACTTGCATCTCTTGTGTCTCCTGTGTTGGCAGATGGGTTCTTTACCACTAGCACCATGGTCACTTGTATATCTATCTATGTCATGAAACCAACCACATATATTTTAAGTCCACTGTTAAGTGTTGTATGTATACACCAGTGAAACCATCTCTACAGGCAATCAATACAATGAACATATCCATCAGTCTCAAAATTTCCTAGTAACTATTGGTCATTTTTAACTTACACCTCTCTGCTACCACCTGTTCCCCACCCCATCTCCTGGCAAGTATATCTGTCCCTATAGATTAGTGTGAATTTTCTAGAGTTTTATATAAATGGAATCATGTAGTATTATTGTACCATGCAACTGAGTTTGAGAATACCCCCCAAAAGATATGTCCCAATCCTAATCTTCAGTTATGAAGCTTATTTGGAAATGAGGTCATTTTTATGGAATTAAGGTGAGTTCCAACTGAATGAGAAAAAGTGAGAAGTGTTAGTTGCACAGTTGTGTCTGACTCTTTGCAATCCCATGGACTGCAGCCCGCCAGGATCCTCTGTCCATGGGATTCTCCAGGCAAGAATTCTGGAGTGGGTTGCCATGCCGTCCACCAGGGGATCTTCTCAATCCAGGGATCGAACCTGGGTCTCCCCCATTGCAGGCAGATTCTTTACTGTCTGAGCTACAAGGGAAGCCCTGACTGAATAAGGGTGGACCCTAATCCAATGACTGGTGTCCTTGTGATGAACGGTAAATTTGAACACTGACACAGAAAAGGGGGAATATCACGACAGCTTGGGCAGAGACTGGAGTAATGCATCTACAAGCTGCTGCTGCTGCTGCTAATGCTGCTAAGTCGCTTCAGTTGTGTCCGACTCTGTGCGACCCCATAGACGGCAGCCCACCAGGCTCCGCCGTCCCTGGGATTCTCCAAGCAAGAACACTGGAGTGGGTTGCCATTTAATTCTCCAATGCATGAAAGTGAAAAGGGAAAGTGAAGTCGCTCAATAAGTGTCCGACTCTTCGCGACCCCATGGACTGCAGCCCACCAGGCTCCTCCGTCCATGGTAGTTTCCAGGCAAGAGTACTGGAGTGGGTTGCCATTGCCTTCTCTGAACTACAAGCTAAGGAATGCCAAAGATTAGAGTCAAGGTTAGAGAGGAAAGGAAAGATTCTTTCCTAGAACCTTCAGGGAGAAAGCATGGCTCCAGACTTCTTTCTTTAGAACCTTCTGTTGCTTTAAGACACCCAAATATGCAGGAATTTGCTAAGGCAGCCTTATGTGTGTGCGTGTGCATGTTCAGTCATGTGCAACTCTTTGCAACTCCAGGGACTGTAGCCCTCCAGACTCCTCTGTCCATGGGACTTTCCAGGCAAAAGTACTGGAGTGGGCTACCATTTCCTACTCCAGGAGGTCTTCTTGACCTCAGGATCAAACCCACATCTCCTGCATTGGCAGGCAGATTCTTTACCACTGAGCCACCTGGGAAACCCAAGACAGCTTTAGGACACTAACATACTTCATTTTGAACAATTGTGATTTCATTGCTCTGGATCTGGACCCAGATTTCCTGAACATACTTCCTCTCAATAGCTTAACAAAATTGGTCTTGTTTTAGCCAGAAGGGAGAAATGACCATTAGGTCAGTGATCAATGATGCCTGCCTCCCTGTCCAAAAAGATGGACATCCTGTCTTTTGCATTAGTGATAAAAGTTGACTCAGCATGAAAATTGTAGAACATTTGGAAGCTACATGGAAGCATAAAGAAGAAAACAGACATAAGCAGGAATTCATCCAGACAGAACCTCTGTTAATTGTCACTGCATATCCTCCAGGACTTCCAATATGTAAGAATATTTGTTGGTTTCATGTATAAAATAACTCCTTAGCCTGGTGTGTCTCGTGGATGCCTCTCATTTCCTATTCTATTGCTAATGTACATTTCTTCAATCCTGGTCCAGTAAATTGGTTTGAATTTCCCCCAGGGTAGCAATGATTATGACATTCAAGTAGAGGTTATATCACAGAGAGGCTGAGCTAGCTGGGACCTCGTCAATCCTCAGACAATTTGTGTTGAATGAACAAGAACTTTAGAATTGTTCCAAATGACTTCCCCGGTAGTTAAGTGGTTAAGACTATGCATTTTTAATGCTGGGGGCGTGGATTTGATCCATGGTTGGGGAATTAAGATTCCACATGCCGAGCAATCAAAAAAAATTAAAAAATAAAGAATTGTCCCAAATGAGAATGTATGCACTTAGACAATGTAATGTCTCTAAACTATAATATCAAGAAGCAGAAGAATGAAGGGAGTTATCAGAATAAGCATGGAGAATAACCTCTTGATCCACGATTTTTTTAAAAGGCTTTGTGATCTGTGAGTATTGAATCCACCTGTGTCTTCATTATATTTTTATGGATATTTTCTCCCCTAGACTGAACTCTTCAAGGTTGAGGCAGTGAGCCTTGTTTATAATATTTACATGGATGCCCAATCTCTAAGGTACCTACATCAAATTCAATATATGCATACCTATAAACTGCCCCCATAAACTTAGTACACTTGAATTTTTCTCATCTTTGAGAAGGACATTCCCTTCTTTCCAGGTGTTCAGGCTATCAGCCTAGGAAGCTCAAAGACATCCCTTCACCTCCCTGTCCATCCATCACTGTGTCCTGTCTCCATTCAACCTTCTGAATCTCCCCCTATCCCATCCCCTTCTCCCCATACCTATCCTATCCATCCCAACCCACAAACACCAGCATCCAACCCCCATGTTTTCCTGCCTGGATTTGGGCAATAGAGTGGACTCAGTCGTTGGCCCACCCACCTCTAACCCATCCATCTCTAGCCTCAAACCCCTTCTCATCTCCTGGTTCCCCGTTCCCCTGCCCTTCTGCACCTCCAGCCACAAACCAACTTCAATACATTCAATTGCTCCTGGAACAGAAAATCTTCCTTGATCTGATCCACAAGTCTCTGTTTATGACACTCTCCCTGCTCTCTGTTCTCTAGTCTTAGACCTGCTTCCAGCAACCCTGTAAGATGCTCCCTCCTGCCTCAGGTTCTCTGCATGTGGTATTTCCTCACCCTGGAACATGGCATCCTGCTCTGGGACCCTGGTTCCTTCACATCCACCCTTCAGATCTCTAAGCATCACTTCCTTGGAGAAAGCTCCTCCGACTTCTCTTAACAGGTCGGTTGACCTGAGGTTTCAGTACTGTACCTCTTCTAGTACATTTTCTCTCTCCTTTATAGCACTTGTCAGATAATTTTTATATTTCTTTGTGTAATTATTTGATTAGGATCTATATAGATCATCGAACTCTGTGGTCCCCGGGGGCAGAGACCAAGCATGTTCTGTTTTCCATTCTATCTTTGGAGTGTAACAATGTGTTTGGAAAAGGGCAGATAACTAAAAATATTTCCTGATTAGATGATGCATGTCCTCAGTTGTGTCTGACTCTTTGCAACCCTTTGGACTATAGCCCACTAGGCTCCTCAGTCTATGGGATTGCCCAAGCAAGAATACTGGAGTCTGTTGCCATTTCCTTCTCCAGAGGATCTTCCTGCCCCAGGGACTGAAACTGCATCTCTTGTCTCTCCTGCTTTGGCAGGCAGATTCTTTAGCATTGTGCCACCCGGGAAGCCCCCATACAGATGATGCATATAAGGTGCCAATAATAATAAAGAAGGATGCATGAAGAGAGAAAACCAAACTTACTTAAGGAAAGAAAAAAATCTATCATCCCCTTCGACCTCACTATTCTGAGTGTGTGTGTGTGTGTGTGAGAGAGAGAGAGAATAAGGGAGAGAGGCCTTGAAGACTGATCCATTGATCCTGAGCTGTGCTCTGTGACAACCATTCCTAGTGTTCAAATGGGTCTCAATTGGGACACCAGGGTCTTTCAACCAGAATGTCATTGAAAAATGGCTGTCGCTCTATTCTTTTCTTTTTTATTAATTTTTATTGCAGCATAGTTGATTTACAATTTGTGGTAGTTTCAGGTGTACAGCAAAGTGAGTCAATTATATATATATATATATATATATATATATATATATATGTATATACACACACGTATACAGATAGTCACTCTTTTTTAGATTCTTTCTCCATATAGGCCATTACAGAGTATTGAGTAGAGTTCCCTGTGCTGTTCAGTGGGTCCTTATTACTTATTTTATATATGGTAGTGTGTATATGTGGGAGGAGGGAATGGCAGCCCACTCCATTACTCTTGCCTGGAGAATCCCAAGGACAGAGGAGCCTGGTAGTGTCCCAAAGAGCTGAACACAACTGAAGTGATTTAGCAGGCAGGCAGGTAGTGTGTATGTATCAAGCCCCCTCTTCCAATTTATTGTTCAGCTGGTAAACAATTTGCCTGTAATGAGGGAGACCTGGGTTTGATCCCTGGGTTGGAAAGATCCCCTGAAGAAGGGAATGGCTTCCAACTCCAGTATTCTGGCCTGGAGAATTTCGTGGACTGTATAGTTCATGGGGTCACAAAGAGTCGGACACGACTGAGCGAGTTTCAGTTTTCACTTTCACTTTTCCCTTTCACTTTTCCCCTTGGTAACCAGAAGTTTGTTCTCTACATCTGTGATTCTGTTTCTATTTTGTAAATAAGTTCATTTGTATCTTTTTTTTTTTTTAAAGATTCCACATGTAAGCGATATAAGCCCATCTCTGGAGAGTGGGGTTTTATAGCCTCTCCCATTGACTTTTTCTGGAAAATCCCATGGATGGAGGAGCCTGGAAGGTTGCAGTCCATGGGGTCTCTAAGAGTCAGACACGACTGAGCGACTTCATTTTCATTTTTCACTTTCATGCATTGGAGAAGGAAATGGCAACCCACTCCAGTGTTCTTGCCTGGAGAATCTCAGGGACAGGGGAGCCTGATGGGCTGCCGTCTGTGGGTCACACAGAGTCAGACACAACTGAAGTGACTTAGCATAGCATAGCATTGACTTGTTCTAGAGTTTAATCCTCCTCCACTTCAGGAAGGTTTCCTTATGTCCAATAAATTTGCTTTTCATCCCAGGAGAGGAATAAGGTTTCAGAAGACTATTATTTTGATGAAATATATATGAATGCAGAAAGGGTATAGAATGCATATATGTGGGTACATAGATGGATAGATAGATACATCTACTTACACTTTTTGCTACAAAATCTATTCATTCGATAGTTATATACCCACACTAATTTTCTTTTAACTAGAATTTGCTTTATATATAACTTCCCAACCATCTACTTTCAATCTTTCTTTGTGTGTATATGTTGAATGTGTGTGTTCAGTAAAAACATATAACTGGAGTATTATATTTTTTTAGGTAGTCTTATAATCATGGTCTTTAATGGCAGAGTTTAATTCATTTTTATTGGTTATCATTATCTACATATTTGAATTCATTTATTTCATGCTTTGGGCGTCCCAGGTGGTGCTAGTGGTAAAGAATCCACCTGCCAATGCAGGAGACACAAAAGATGCGGGTTTGATCCTTGGGTTGGGGAGATCCCCTGGAATAGGAAATGGCAACCCGTTTCAGTATTCTTGCCTGGAAAATTGCATGGGCAGAGGAGGCTGAGGAAATGGCAACCCGCTCCAGTATTCTTGCCTGGAAGATTGATGGGCAGAGGAGGCTGACGGGCTACAGTGCATGGGGCCACAAAAGTTGGACACAACTGAGCATAGCACTTTTGCGCTTTATGTATTTTGTGTTTTCTATCTGCCTAGGCTTTTAAAATGTATTTGATTTCTTATTTTTCCTCTTCTTGCTCTTTGTTTGACTCTTTTTTTTGGTTGTTATTTTCTCCCTTCTTTCAATTTTTTCCCCTCTATTTTCTATACCCTTATCTGCCCTCATTCCAATTTTCAGTAATTACTCCAGAGATTTTATTTTTGATGGTCCACTGATTTGTTCTTTAATCATTTAATTGTTACTGAACTGTGATGAAATGCCAGACCCTGGAAATGTGAAAATAAATAAAGCATCCTTGAGGACATGATCATTCAGTAAGAAGGGCAATAGTTTTAAATCAGGGTCTACAAGGATGGCATGGAGGCTGGCTTTCCCACAGCTTGTGTATGGAAACACTATTCTTAACTTTTTATTTATTTATTTTTAGGCCACACCATCAGGCATGCAAAATCTTAGTTCCCAGACGAGGAATGGAACCTATGCCCGCTGCAGTGGAAGTGCATATTTTAGTCACGGGACAACCAGGGAAAGTCCTTGGAAAACACTGTTAACGGGATGCAAAATCTAGACTTCCCTTCATGATTCTCTTAAAGACCAGTGGTTGGATTTAGCCCTTCAGCATAGTCTGGAGAAGCTAAGCAAGCACATGGATGCACCTATTCACACATTTACACGCATACTTTTGCAACCTCTGGTCAGAATGGATAAACCATAGTACAAATCACTAGACGCTTTTTCAAATATGATATAAGCATATGGAGCCTTACAGTTGTAGTTAAAAGCACTTTTACTTGCTCACAGCTTTTCCCCAAGGTTGATAATTTTTTTCATTTTCTGTCCTTTTTCTTTAACTTTATTTTTGGCTGTGTGGGGTCTTCTTTGCTGCCCATGGGCTTTTCTCTAGCTGTGGTGACTGGGGGCTACTCAGTTGCAGCGTGTAGACTTATCGTGGCGGTGGCTTCTTTTACTGTGGAGCACGGGTTCTAGCCACGCAGGCTCAGTAGTTGCGAAGCGCAGGCTTAGCTGCCCTACGGCATATGGGATCTTAGTTCCCCAACCAGGCATTGAATCTGGCTCCCCTGCCTTGGAAGGCAGATTCTGTTTCACAGTGGCTTCTGATCCCATTTTACAGATGAGGACTTGCGAGTTTAGTAGTCAGGAGAGATGAACCCAAGATTTATGAACAACATGGCCCTCTTTCTATTATACTGCAGTTGTTGGATAAGCATAATTTGCATAAAGACATATTTAGATGATATTTGCCTTGTTGTGTGTAGGCTGTAAAACCGTATATGGGTTTGAAGCCCCTAGGGAGAGGGAGCTGCAAATCCAGCTCAGTGGAGTCCTACTCTTCGCATACACATGCAACTGTGGAAGCAATATGATTTTGCACCCTAGATTAGAATAGCTGGAAAGAGTATGACCTTTGGCTGATTTCTTTGTCAACACAGGGCTTTATCTCCAGGTATTTTGTGAGTCTCATTCTTGTCATCAGGTGAGATTTGATTTTCATTCTTGTAAAGGTGAGTTTAATGCAAAGTAAATTAGATTCTGTAATGGGATTTTCTTTAGCATGAATGAGAAATAGAAAAATGTCAATATCAAATAGCAAATTATTCTTGACTAATTTTTTAATGGGTTTAGCTAACAACCGATTGAATACATCTTAGATAATTACTTCTATGACTCCTGCATCTTAGAATTTTAATTAACTGTTGAAATGCTCTCGTTTTGATGGATTTTTTGTTTTTTTTTTTTTTTTTTCCCTTGGGTAAATGAAGCAGGTACCTGGCTTAGTTTTACATCTGGAATCTTAACACTCCTCAGGGAGGGAGTACTAGGGACTCCTATAGTCACAGTCACTGTTCCCCTAAGGACAAGGACAGTGGTGAACAGTGAGGGGAGTGGTTACAGAAAGTGACCACCACTGACCACAGAACCAAGGACAAATATTTCACTGTCTGCATGCATTTTGAATCTACCATGGAGAAATTAGAAAAGGGCAAGAAATGAACTAGAAACTAGGAAAAATGAAGAGGGTGAGCTTAGAAAGATTGACTTATTGTGCCCGAAAATAAAAATCTTAGGAGCAACTTAATATTATAACTCTCTCTTAAAGCACTGAATAGTATTCCATTGTCTGGATGTGCCTCGGTTTGACTTATTCACCTGCTGAAGAATATCTCGGTTGGTTTCAATTTGGGGTCAATTATGAATAAAACTACTATAAACATTTGTATGCAGCTCAGTTTTTATTATATTAGAACATATTTCTGGATAAAGAGAGTTTTTGCCCTTGGTCAATTTCTGATGTCAGCTTATATATTAATAACTTACACTTCCCATATTTTGGGGGGGTTGCAGTTTGTTTATAAAGGACAATGACAGTGAGTGAAGTGGGAAACTGGGCATTGATATGGCTACAAAGCCAGTAGAAGGCAAAGTGGCAGAGAGAGAAGAAAGTTGACACAACATAAAACAGAATATCCCAGAAGGCAGACCTGGCCTACATGGGTTCTGTTTAGCCTGCCTGTTTTTTTTTTTTTTTAATAAGAGAGTTACTTGCCAACTTATAAAAATTAGGAAGTTTCATAGAAAAATAGAAAATTGGGACTTTTATTGAAAAAAACTGGTTAATCTGTCAGCTTGAGGTACTCTTCTGGAAGGACATTAGCTGACTGATTTGAGAGGCAGCTGTCTCCTCTTAGCTAGAATATGTATTGGTGGACTTGTCATCTTTCCTGCGTGACCCTTTTCATAGCATCCACTGACCTCTACAGGCATTTAAGTTTTTCATTTCCCAAAGTAGGTTACCACGTTCATAGACAACTTCAAGCAACTCTAAGTCCTTTTAGAGGGAAGATCACTAGAAAAGAAAGAATGGTGTAACCACAGCAAGACAGCACCAAGCAGAATCACCGAGGCTGCTTTTTCTTTTCAACATACAAACCTGAGCTGGTAGAAAAAGTGACATGGAAACCTATGGAAAGAGATCAGGTAACAGCTCAACAAGGTCACAACTGAGGAACTTCCTGGTTGTCCCATGGTTGAGTCTCTGTGCTTCCAATGCAAGGGGTGCAAGGTTTCATCCCTGGTGGGGGAACTGAGATCCCACATGCTGCGTGGCCAAGAAAGGAAAAAAAAAATGAAGAAATGGGATAAAAAGATGTTCTACATCCAAAGACAAAGCAGCTGTCTTCATCATGACTTACTTCGTTTGTCTTTGAATGTAGGGTATCTTAAAAAAAAAAGGTCACAGATGAGACTGTACATAACAGGATCAAAAGTCCTCATGCCCAAGACGTGCCAAATATATTATTAGTGATAGGCCAGTTCTGTTTATTTACTGGAGTTGAAGGGTCTTTTATGGTCTAGAATAAACTATATATTTATGCAACCATTTTTTTCATTAAGTTGGTATCGAAGGTGTGAAAACTGTAACTGCTATCATATGGATTTCCTTTGTTTACATCCCTTGTTCCTTAATCCAAAAGATGCTTCAAAAACTTTCTAAGTAGCTCATTTTACTTTCTTGAAAAATGTTTATTAGCAAATCGCTAAAGCTAAAAATCTGGAGGTCAAGGTAGATTTTCTTCGGGAAGTGGACACATTGTTATCAATTTATATTTCTCTAATTCTTCAGATTTGGGCTTAGTCATAGAGGTTTTTCTGCATTTCAGGCCAGACATAAATGAACAGACCTCACATGTGCAGAGGGCAAGGATTGGGATCAACGTAAAATAATGACATTTAAAAGAGATATACAGACCAGATTGCCAGTTTCTCCCTCTCCGGTTTTCAGAATTACAACATATATTAAGCTATCAGCCTCCTAAAGTATTACTGAAATAGGTCATGCTCTGGATTTGGCAACTAAATGACATTTTCTGGTATTTAGATGACCACAAAAACCAAATCCTGAACTGCTTTCTCTCCTGTAATATTTTTCTGTGCTTCTCACTCTTTTTCACAAACAGGGAACAAAATTTTAATGTAAATTGTCCTGATAAGATTCATACGAATGTGGAACAAAGATAGACACGATACTATTGAATATAACTACACACAGTTCTATCTAGAATAATGGTAGATAATATTGTCTAGAATAATGAGGCGGAATATTATCTAGAATCACTGAAATTGTCACTAGCTCTCAGGAAAGTTTCCTCATTGTGGATGAGATGTTTCAAGTCAAGGTATGGGGTTGGCTAACGTGGAAACTGAAAATGGTTTTGCCTGGTTATAAAGGTGTCACTGAAATTGGAGGCTTTCGGCCTCAAGGAGCAGTTTTTTAAGATAAAACCTGAAGAACAGGAAACTTGAGCTTTGAAGCAACAAATTTCCTAGCTAGCAATGACATCTTAATAGATAAATAACATTGCATTGATTATTTACATACCTATAACATAAAATTCACGTCAAATTTTTAGTTATTCTCTATCTCAATATCATGGACAACTTCTGCAAGTCTCTTTGCAAAGAAGGGCAAAATGTCTTCATATCAAATTCAAATACCTAATAATTTGAATCACTTTTGACTTGTGATTTTGAGACAAAGGATGATCGCTGAGGAATCTACCTGTGTTGAAATGTTTGCTGAAATAAATAGCATTTCTTCACTTAATGCTGAAACTGTGTCACAGGTGGTTGATTTCCCCTTCAACTTTGTGCCAGAACTCAATATAATCCTCTGATCTCACACTAATTAACTCAGCTATCACAAAAGGCTGCTGCAGATACTCTTAATATTATAAAATAATGAAGATGTTCTGCCTTGCAAAATCCATTCTACAAGTGAAATGAAGACAACTCTAATGGATTCATTTAAAAATCGAATTCAGAATCCTCATTGTGGTGTAGCATAGAAATCATTGAAAGTGCTAAACGAGAACCAAATAAGTGGCTATTTACTGCCACACAAAGGACTTAGAAACTAATGAGAAGAGAGGGTTTTTTTTTTTTTTTATTAAAATGTCTGTTTTAAATTTCTTTTCAGACGAGATCAGTATTACGGAAGCTATCTCATCTCTAAAATCCCACGATGCTATAAGACAGCTCATTAAGCATAATAAAATCACCTTACGATCATGGAGGTACTTTGTCATGTTTTAGAATACTGAATTAACTTGAAAAGTCATGTTTATAATCAGTGCTTCCTGGGGAAGCCCTAAAATGCTTTCCAACTCTCTGATTATCTAAAGTACCCTGTCACATCCAGGCATCATACAGTTGCTTAAAGGTCTTCTTAGCATTGAGAACTACTCGCAATTAATATGTTCACTTATAAGTTTACTCACTGTCCTGCCCCCCGAAGGAGGCACCAACAAAAAGGGGCTGGAGAGTACACTTGTTTGTGAAGGGTGGAAGCATGAGGCCACTGTGGGACAGAGGTGTTGCTGTGGTCCTGGCTGCCAAGCCTCCTTCTGGCTGCCTCCACTGGCCTTCTCCTATGCCCCCTTCCAAATGGAATCTCCCTTCTTCTGTCCTTGCTTGGTGACCTGGGTAGTGACTTGTGTGGAGTCCTTTTGCCTTACTGGCTTCTGGTTTGGTTCCTGGGTGGGTTTGGCCCATGGCAAGCACCAGAGAAGATCTGATGGAGGGAAGTTAGCACCTGGTCCTCCTCCTTGCAAGGTGTCCCTGTTGGCTCCATCCTTTTTACTGAAGGTCTCAGTAGTTCTAAGTCATCTTTGACCACACAACCCTCTCTGTCTTCCAATCCTGGTAGTTATTTTCTCTTCTCATCCAGTCAAGTCTCAGGGGTCTGTGAACATCTTTGCTAAATTCTTTGTTAAACTTGCCTCAGATCCTCCTAATGTGAGTGAGCCATCTGTTTTCTACTGGGTCTGTGAATAATCCACTGTCCAATTTCTAAATGTGGTTCTAAGTTTTCCCTCTGTGATTCTTTGAGCCATTCAGTATCTTTTAACTTAAACTCCTTTTCTGTCTCTATCAGCCAGGCGGAATATCTGTTATTGCAACTGAGAGCCCTGACGGACATAGAGATTGGTCACTCCAGATGGGCAAGACCCTGGCCCATATTACCTGCACCTGTTATGGACACTGCCGAATAGAAGGAACTCAGTATATATTTGCTGAATGACTGAATGAGTGTGGCCAATGAAAGAAGACTGAGGGCTCAACATATGTCACAATTATATGCAATGCATTCTGGGACCTTCATAGTTGTTCCTTTGGAAAGTCATCCATTTATTTCATTGCTCAAAGTATTCTTGGAATATGATGTGACTGACAGGGTTTAATTCCCAAAATATACAAACAGCTCATTCGGCTCATACAAACAGCTCATTCAGCTCAATAATGAAAAACCAAACAAGCCAATCAAACAATGGGAAGAAGATCTAAACAGAAATTTCTACAAAGAAAACAGATACATGGCCAGTTAGCACATGAAATGCAAACCAAAACTACACTGAGATATTAGTTTATGCTGGTCAGAATGGCCATCATTAAAAAGCCTACAAATAACAAATGCTGGAGAGGGTGGTGGGAAAAGGGAACCCTCAGACATGTTTGGTGAGAAGGTAAATTGGTGCAGCCACTATGTAAAACAGTATGCAGGGTCCTCAGAAAACTAAAAATAGAATTGCCATGTGGTTCGGCAATCCTACTCTCAGGCATAGATCTTTTCTTGGGAAAAGATTAAAAGTCTAATTTGAAAAGACACACGCACCTCAATGTTCATAAGAGAGCTAGTCACAACACCCAAGACATGGAAGCAACCTAAATGTCCACTGACAGTTGAGTGGATAAATAAGATGTGACACATATATACAATGGAATATTACTCAGCCATGAAAAATGAAATAATGCCATTTACAGCAACATGGATGGGTCTAGAGATTATCATAGTAAGTGAAATAAGTCAGAAAGAGAAACACAAATATCATTGTCTTGATATTATTTATATGTGGAGTTTAGAAAAATAGTACAAATGAACTTACTTGCAAAATAGAAACAAACTCACAGAAATAAAAAATAAACTTGTAACAAAGGGGAAAGGGGTAGTTCAGTTTAGTCGCTCAGTCGTGTCCGACTCTTTGCCACCCCATGAATCGCAGCACGCCAGGCCTCCCTGTCCATCACCAACTCCCGGAGTTCACCCAAACTCATGTCCACTGAGTTGGTGATGCCATCCAGCCATCTCATCCTCTGTTGTCCCCTTCCAGTAATGCTGAAGAAGCTGAAGTTGAACGGTTCTATGAAGACCTACAAGACCTTTTAGAACTAACACCCAAAAAAGATGTCCTTTTCATTATAGGGGACTGGAATGCAAAAGTAGGAAGTCAAGAAACACCTGGGGTAACAGGCGAATTTGGCCTTGGAATACGGAATGAAGCAGGGCAAAGGCTAATAGAGTTTTGCCAAGAGAATGCACTGGTCATAACAAACACCCTCTTCCAACAACACAAGAGAAGACTCTATACATGGACATCACCAGATGGTCAACACCGAAATCAGATTGATTATATTCTCTACAGCCAAAGATGGAGAAGCTCTATACAGTCAGCAAAAACAAGACCGGGAGCTGACTGTGGCTCAGATCATGAACTCCTTACTGCCAAATTCAGACTTAAATTGAAGAAAGTGGGGAAAATCACTAGACCATTCAGGTATGACCTAAATCCAATCCCTTATGATTATACAGTGGAAGTAAGAAATAGATTTAAGGGCCTAGATCTGATAGATCGAGTGCCTGATGAACTATGGACAGAGGTTCGTGACATTGTACAGGAGACAGGGATCAAGACCATCCCCATGGAAAAGAAATGCAAAAAAGCAAAATGGTTGTCTGGGGAGGCTTTACACATAGCTGTGAAAAGAAGAGAAGTGAAAAGCAAAGGAGAAAAGGGAAGAGGTAGAGGGAGGGATAAATTAGGAGTTTGGGATTAATAGATACAAACTACTATATATAAAATAGATAAACAATAAAGTCTTACTACATACCACAGGGAATTGTATTCAGTATCTTCAGTAAACTATAATGGAAAAAATATATATGTGAGCATATATTCACATATATTATATATATATATGTGAATCAGATTACTGTGTACCAGAAACTAACACAACATTGTAAATCAACTATACTTAAATAAAAATTCTTGGAAACTCTTCCTTTTGGAATTCTTTAGAGTAAAACAGTTCATCATTTGTGTAAGTTGCATGGAGGCAAATGTTTACTTCAATTTGTTCAACAGCTCAAATCCTTCTCTACTCCAGTATTTCTGGATCTCTGATAAGGGTCCAGAGCAGACAGAATACTTCTGCACAGATTAAACAAAAAGAGGCAGTTCAGTTCGGTTCTGTTAAGTCGCTCAGTCGTGTCCGACTCTTTGCGACCCCATGAATCACAGCACACCAGGCCTCCCTGTCCATCACCAACTCCCGGAGTTCACCCAAATTCACGTCCATCGAGTTGGTGATGCCATCCAGCCATCTCATCCTCTGTTGGCCCCTTCTCTTCCTGCCCCCAATGCCTCCCAGCATCAAGGTCTTTTCCAATGAGTCAACTCTTCCCATAAGTTGGCCAAAGTATTGGAGTTTCAGCTTTAGCATCATTCCTTCCAATGAACACCGAGGACTGATCTCCTTTAGAATGGACTGGTTGGAAGACTCTCAAGAGTCTTCTCCAAAACCACAGTTCAAAAGCATCAATTCTTCGGCACTCAGCTTTCTTCACAGTCTAACTCTCACGTCCATACATGACCACTGGAAAAACCATAGCCTTGACTAGATGGACCTTTGTTGGCAAAGTAATGTCTCTGCTTTTCAATATGCTATCTAGGTTGGTCATAACTTTTCTTCCAAGGAGTAAGTGTCTTTTAATTTCATGGCTGCAGTCACCATCTGCAGTGATTTTGGAGCCCAAAAAAGTAAAGTCTGACACTGTTTCCACTGTTTCCCCATCTATTTGCCATGAAGTGATGGGACCAGATGCCATGATCTTCGTTTTCTGAATGTTGAGCTTTAAGCCAACTTTTTCTCTCCTCTTTCATTTTCATCAAGAGGCGTTTTAGTTCCTCTTCACTTTCTGCCATAAGGGTGGTGTCGTCTGCTTATCTGAGGTTATTGATATTTCTCCCGGCAATCTTGATTCCAGCTTGTGTTTCTTCCAGTCCAGCGTTTCTCATGATGTACTCTGCTGGAGGGCCCCAAATGCTCTTAGACCAATGGTCACTCTTAGACCAAATGTCTACTTATGTAGAAAATGAGTGATTCATTCATTCTCTCTTTGGGGTGGTTGAAAACAATTTAATGATAGAGCTGCCTAAGTTTTCCAGGAATATTCCCCGATACATATGGGCTGCTGGTGGTGGCTGGCCCTGGAGAGAATGACCAGATTCTCCAAAGATAAAAATTCAAGCCTAACTGGAGTCAGGCTCTCGACCATTGGGGAAGGATCACGCACCCCATGTTCACGAGTGGGAAGAGAGTGTAAGAGGCTAACTCATAGATTTCCACCCCCAGATTTCCTAGTGCAGAGGCATTATATTTTACATAAGAGGTACTTTTGTCAGCAAGTTCATAAGGTAAAGCTGTGTGTAATCAAAAGAAGTTTAGAAAATCAGCTTAGTTGCCCATAAATTTCAACTTCCAAGGTTTAATGTGTGCAACACTGCACAAAAAATTTTCATGCACGCTGAAGTTTGGAAGCACTGAACAAGACAAAAGGAAGGAGTGGAAAGGAAGCTCCAATGTCTTCACTGAAATTGCTCTGCCCTGAAGTTAACTATCAAATCCCTTGGATGGATGAAGGATGTACAAATATTTCTTACATGTTCTGCTTGTCAGCAGGAAGTCCTTCATTCTTTCTTATTATAAGCCTCTAAATTTTACCTGAGATCTCTTCAAGAAAATTAGAGATACCAAGGGAATATTTCATGCAAAGATGGGCTTGATAAAGGAAAGAAATGGTATGGACCTAACAGAAGCAGAAGATATTAAGAAGAGGTGGAGAGAATAGACAGAAGAACTGTACAAAAAAGATCTTCATGACTCGGATAATCACGATGGTGTGATCACTCACCTAGAGCCAGACTTCCTGGAATGTAAAGTCAAGTGGGCCTTAGGAAGCATCACTATGAACAAAGCTAATGGAGGTGATGGAATTCCAGTTGAGCTATTTCAAATCCTGAAAGATGATGCTGTGAAAGTGCTGCACTCAACATGCCAGCAAATTTGGAAAATTTAGCAGTGGCCACAGGACTGGAAAAGGTCAGTTTCCATTCCAATCCCAAAGAAAGGCAATGCCAAAGAATGCTCAAACTACCGCACAATTGCACTCATCTCACACGCTAGTAAAGTAATGCTCAAAATTCTCCAAGCCAGGCTTCAGCAATACGTGAACTGTGAACTTCCAGATGTTCAAGCCGGTTTTAGAAAAGGCAGAGGAACTAGAGACCAAATTGCCAACATCCGCTGGATCATGGAAAAAGCAAGAGAGTTCCAGAAAAACATCTATTTCTGCTTTATTGACTATGCCAAAGCCTTTGACTGTGTGGATCACAATAAACTGTGGAAAATTCTGAAAGAGATAGGAATACCAGACCACCTGACCTGCCTCTTGAGAAACCTATATGCAGGTCAGGAAGCAACAGTTAGAACTGGACATGGAACAACAGACTGGTTCCAAATAGGAAAAGGAGTACGTCAAGGCTGTATATTGTCACCCTGCTTATTTAACTTCTATGCAGAGTACATCATGAGAAACGCTGGACTGGAAGAAACACAAGCTGGAATCAAGATTGCCGGGAGAAATATCAATAACCTCAGATAAGCAGACGACACCACCCTTATGGCAGAAAGTGAAGAGGAACTAAAAAGCCTCTTGATGAAAGTGAAAGAGGAGAGAAAAAGTTGGCTTAAAGCTCAACATTCAGAAAACGAAGATCATGGCATCTGGTCCCATCACTTCATGGCAAATAGATGGGGAAACAGTGGAAGCAGTGTCAGACTTTACTTTTTTGGGCTCCAAAATCACTGCAGATGGTGACTGCAGCCATGAAATTAAAAGACACTTACTCCTTGGAAGAAAAGTTATGACCAACCTAGATAGCATATTGAAAAGCAGAGACATTACTTTGCCAACAAAGGTCCATCTAGTCAAGGCTATGGTTTTTCCAGTGGTCATGTATGGACATGAGAGTTGGACTGTGAAGAAAGTTGAGTGCCAAAGAATTGATGCTTTTGAACTCTGGTGTTGGAGAAGACGCTTGAGAGTCCCTTGGACTGCAAGGAGATCCACCCAGTCCATTCTGAAGGAGATCAGCCCTGGGATTATTTTGGAAGGAATGATGCTAAAGCTGAAACTCCAGTACTTTGGCCACCTCATGCGAAGAGTTGACTCATTGGAAAAGACTCTGATGCTGGGAGGGATTGGGGGCAGGAGGAGAAGGGGACCACAGAGGATGAGATGGCTGGATGGCATCACTGACTCGATGGCTGTGAGTCTGAGTGAACTCCAGGAGATGGTGATGGACAGGGAGGCCTGCCATGCTGCGATTCATGGGGTCACGAAGAGTCGGACATGACTGACTGACTGAACTGAACTGACTGAACTTTTACCTATTTACATTTTTATTGAACACTCAGTGGGATAGAGAAACTGAATAGGTGTTAAAGTGTTAAGGTCAGTGTTTTTGGCACAGATTCTAATCACCTACCTTCACTCTCCCCTTTTTTCCAGAACACAAAGCTGGACTACATTTCCCAGCTTCCCTTGCTGCTGGGTGTGGTCATGTGACTTAGATCACCAATGAATGAGTTGAGATATAAGAACTTCATGGGAAATAGATGGGGAAACAGGGGAAACAGTGTCAGACTTTATTTTTTGGGGCTCCAAAATCACTGCAGATGGTGATTGCAGCCATGAAATTAAAAGATGCCTACTCCCTGGTAGGAAAGTTATGACCAACCTAGACAGCATATTCAAAAGCAGAGACATTACTTTGCCAACAAAGGTCCGTCTAGTCAAGGCTATGGTTTTTCCAGTCGTCATGTATGGATGTGACAGTTGGACTGTAAAGAAAGCTGAGCGCTGAAGAATTGATGCTTTTAAACTGTGGTGTTGGAGAAGACTCTTGAGAGTCCCTTGGACTGCAAGGAGATCCAACCAGTCCATCCTAAAGGAGATCAGTCCTAGGTATTCATTGGAAGGACTGATGCTAAAGCTGAAACTCCTGTACTTTGGCCACCTCATGCGAAGAGTTGACTCATTGGAAAAGACCCCGATGCTGGGAGGGATTGGGGGCAGGAGGAGAAGGGGACGACAGAAGATGAGATGGCTGGATGACATCACCGACTCGATGGACATGAGTTTGGGTGAACTCCGGGAGTTGGTGATGGACAGGGAGGCCCGGCATGCTGCAGTTCATGGGGTTGCAAAGAGCTGGACACGACTGAGCGACTGAAGTGAACTGAACTGAATGAATGCTCTTTGGAACATCTCATTTAAGAGAGCAAGTGTGCCTGTTCCATGTTCCTTATTGACTGTTGTGCCTGAACCCTGGATGTGATGTCTCAGGGACATGGCAGAGACACAAGATAGAAGAACCCAGGCCCCTAAATCTCTACTTGGATGAGCGCTCCTTGGTAACTGGAAGTGTCCACCTGTCCACCCTCTATGTTTATGCAAATGAGAAATACTTCTATCATGGTTGTGTCATTGCATTTGGGGGCTTATTTGTTACAGCAACTTAGTTTTCCTCACTAATACAAGGTAGTCAAATCATCCGCCTATTTACTAAATATCTGTGTATCTCTATTTGATTTGTAGCACAGAGCTTCCCTGACTCCTATATTTCAAATTTACAGAATCTTAGAAAATGAGAGGATTGTTTAGAAAATAAAAGGAGAGACATAGGCCTAAGGTATTAGGTGAATAAAGAAAGAGAAGAACCAGAATATGGATAGAGTGTTTTGTCCAGAAGTAGTAGACTGGGTGTGGGATCTGCTTGTGCCCCTGACATGGAAGGCTGTTTTTCTGGGTGTGTATCCTTGGCTGTATCTTTGGATAAGGAGGCAGGGGGAAAGAGGATGGGACACCAAGAGAAAAGGTGATTTCTGACTTCAGGCTTCTTGCTGACACTGCTGCAGAAGCAGCAGGAATCCATAGACCTGACTGATGGTGAATCCAAGCAGAGGACCACGGGTTGCCCCCTAGAAGGTTTCCAGGTTCCCAAGCAAGGTCTGGAATCCTCAGAGAATTCCAGTTCATGCTGCCAAGATGACCAAGGCAATGGCCTCCCAGTAGCGCCCTCACAGGGCAGTTGATCTGAGGATCTTATGGGCCCACACCACCCAAAGTCCCAGTACTCTCTGAGTTCATTCACCACACGTTTCAGTGACCTCAGAAACAAACCAAAAGACACCAGGGTTAATTTTCCTGCCAAACCATAAATAATGGGGTCTGGGAAAAGTAATTAAGTTGAGTTACAGAAAAACAAAGAAATAAATATTTCTTGATGACTTGAGCCTGTCCACTGAGATTTATAGCCACTGGAGTCGGACTTTGGGTGTTGAGGAAGACCTCAGACCTACCAGCCAGGAGCGAGTGTTCTGTTGTGCATTTCAACTGAACTCAGCAAACGGCAGGTGTCACAGAGCAGGGATGCATTGAACGGAAGTGCAGATTTAGCTGACTCCTTTCTGGAGCCTTCTGAGGACTACCTCCTATGTTTTCACTTCTCTTTGTGGGAGGTGGGGAAACCGAGTTTCCTACAAACTCAAAGACTCCTAGCTGAGCATCTGCGCTTCTAGGTGAGGTGGGATCTGGTGATTCTTCCCACAGTAATAATTAGGAGGAGAAATAAAGGCGCAGTTGTGAAAAATTAATTTCCTAGTGAAGCCATTTGAATCAAAAAGGCTCTTTGAAAAGAGGTGGGAGTCAGTGGGCAATATAAAAGCTGCAAACAAAACCCATAGACTCTCTTAGAGTCATAGATTCTCTTAGAAGTGATCAGACTTAGGGACGTTGGCTTTCTTGTCAGAAGTGGAGGAACCGATGTTGCAATGAGGCCAATTATTATTGTACTGTGGGAGGTGTGGTGCCCAAAAGACCTGCAGGCACAAATCCTTCAGCCTGGGCATCCTCATCCTCTGGGAAGTTGTGGGAAACTCCCCAAATGAGAAAGTTGCATAACGAAGCTATATTCAAAACTGAGGAGGGTTTCTTTTTTAATTTAATGTTTTCGTTATTGTGGTAAAAGTCATATAATATTAAAAATACTATTTTAACCATATTTAACTGTACATTTCAGTGGCACTAAGTACATTCAAATTGTTGTGCAACTGCTACCATCATCCATCTCTCGAATTTTTCACCCTCCTAAACGGAAACTCTGTCCCTATTAAAGACTAACTCCCCATCTTTGTCCCCCCATCTCACCCCCAGCCCCTGATATCTACCAATATACTTTCTGATTCTATGAATTTGATTATTCTAGGTACCTTTTTAAAAAAATTTTTACAATGTTGTGTTGGTTTCTGCCATACAACAATGTGAATCAGCCATAATTATACATCTATTCCCTTTCTGCAGAGCCTCTCTCCCTTCCCCCCTCCTATGCCTCTAGATCATCACAGAGTGCCAAACTGGGTTCCCTGTGCTACATGGGAGGGTTTTTTAAATGGTGCTGATGCTTCATAGCATCCCTTAGAAGAACAGAGAATTTAAGAAGGAGCATGGAGTTAGGTGGTCTTGTTCAATCCCACTCTGCCACTTGCTGTATCTGGGACTTAGCAAATTAATCTTCTCTGATTAATCTATCAGATTCCTCAGTAATCAAATGGAAATAAATAAGAGTATCTAAATTGTAGAGCTGCAGGGAGGATTCAATGAGATCACGTCTGTAAGGAGCTTATTCGCAGTGCTTGGAGCATTCAAAGGCTCAGTGAATATTATGGAGCTTTGTTTTTCCTCAGAGGGCATGCCTGTCAAGGACAAGGCTCTTCTGACCACTTCTGGGATGGGTCCTACTCAGGGACACTTCCGTGAATCTCTTTTCTCATTCTCCCCTACCACCTGCCTCCCCTTCCCATTTATACATATCTTTATGTTGTTGTGTGTGTTTAGTTGCTATACAATATTTGAACATACTTTTCCTAAAAAAATAATTTTTTTTATCTGAAATTCAGTAAATTTTACTTGCTAACTCTTGCAACCTTATAAAGCTGATACTTGGAGATGGAGAAGAATCAGGTCCCTACAGAGGGACAGTTTGAGCTCCTGGATCAAGTCTTGCCTGAACACATCCATTACAAAAACAAAAAATTCCCTTTCAGGTTAAGATTGAGTTGGGTTTTCTGTGGCTTGCAGCCAGAGTCCTGACTATTTTCCACAGATGATGTAAAGGGAAAGGTGAGACTTCTAGGCTAGAATGACTGGATTGCAACCTGGTTAAGCTCAGTGGTGAAGAATCCATCTGCCAATGCAGGAGACATGGGTATGATCTCTGGTTCAGGAAGATCCCCTGGAAAAGGAAATGGCAACCCACTCCCGTATTCTTGTCTGGGAAATTCCATGGACCGAAGAGCTTGGTGGGCTACAGTCCATGGGGTCTTAAAGAGTCTGACATGACTGAGTCAACACACACGCATGTGTATAGGTAATATGCAAATACTACACTAATACTACATAGGCAATACTACAGAAGGATATATGACCCAGACAGAGATATCAAAGTGTAATGATTTTGATTTTCTAAGATGACTTCCTGGAGTTTCTCAGAGAGGCCACTGGAATTGAATCTAGGAGGACTGAACTTGAACTACTGTGGGCATCCTGACACTACATAGCTATGTATGGAGCTATCTGAGAATGGAGCTGGCTCAAGGGATGCAGAGAAAGCAGATCCTAGTGACCTTGTTTGAGCTCCTGGATAAAACTATATCTGAAGTCAGTGCCCCCAACTGTCCTATTACATGCTATTTACATGAGCTGTACAGTTATGTGAGTCTTTTCTAAGCCATTTTGGGTTAGGTTATCAATCTCTTGCAGTGCACAAAGTCCTAACAGATACAACAATTAAGACAGGGTGCACAACCTTTTCACACCCCACTGTTTAAATAAAACTTTTTTTTTTTTTTTCATAAAACTAGACACATGTGTTTGAATTCTATTCCAGTCCCTTCTGGATGGCTCATCCTGGCCAAGTCATTTAAACTCTCTGAACTTCAGTAGTCTCACTTACAAAGCTGGGCTAGATCCCACTTAATTTACAGAGTTGTTTTGAAGATTAAATGAAGTCATCTATGTAAATCAGATAGTACATACATGAGCCATTGTCAGAACACTCTATCAAGGGTAATTATTATTATCAATGTCATTATTAATAGTAATTGGAATATCCTACATACATGTAGGTAGGGTGACTATTCTGGATCTTCTTTGCAAAAATAGCACACTCCATGCTTACAAACTGCTTATTCTCAAATTAAGGAATAAATCATTCCTAATATATATTGGCTTATAGACAGCCATTGGGAGAAATCATTTCTGAATGGGAAGCTATGTGATGATCCTAAATGAATTCCGACTGACATCTGCAAGGGGAAGGATAATGACCCCAGCCATGTGTTCACTTTTTGCCTTGGTGCCAGAAGCCAATCAATTGACTAGTCAGTCACACAAGACAGGCTGTCTGCTTTGCATGGGCTCATTTGTTCAATTTTTCATTTTCTCATGTAATATTTCTGGGCACCCATTATCCACCAAGTACTGTTCTGGGCTTGAATGGCATTTGACATGGATCTCCTCCTTTCACAGAACTTACAGTGAGAGAAAAGGACAGGAAATAAGCAAACAAATAAGTCAACTAGATAAATTCAGAAAATGATCATTGATTCCCAGTGGCTCTGCTGATAAAGAATCTGCCTGTCAATGCAGGAGATACAAGAGTCTCGGGTTTGATTCCTGAGTTGGGAAGATTCCCCTGGAGAAGGAAATGGCAACTCACTCTGATATTCTTGTCTGGAAAATTCCATGGACAGAGGAGCCTGGTGGGCTATAGTCCATGGGGTCACAAAGAGTTAGACACAACAGAGTGCACATGCTTGCACACCCGCATAAAGTAAATAAATATGATAATGGGATGATGTGTGTCTTGGGTTCAGTTTCCAGAAGCAGAGATAAGGTGTGTGACTTATCAAGGGTGTGGTCTTCTGGAAATGCCAAAAAATAATGAGGGAAACAGGTGAGCAAGAATGTGTTTCATGTAGAGAACGGACCTGTGGACCCAGAGAGGGAAGGAGAGGGTGGGATGAATTGAGAGAGAAGCACGGACATATACACACTACCACGTGTGAAATAGACAGCTAGTGGGAAGCTGCTGTATTGCACAGGGAGCTCAGCTCGGGGCTCGGTGGTGACCTAGAGGGGTGGGAGGGAGGTCCAAGAAGGAGATGACATATGCATACTTATAGCTGATTCATGTTGTACAGCAGAAAATAACACAACACTGTAAAACAATTATCCTCCAATTATTTAAAAAAAGAATGTGTCTCAGGTGGAGTCTAGGATTGGTAGAGCCTCATGGGCTCTTGGGACACCAATCATACAGCATGAGTGTCCACAACTGAGATCCAGACATCAGCCATACATTGACTCTGAGCCACCTTTGGGGGGACCACTGCCTCCCAGGTTAGGTGAGACCAGATTGTGAGGGGTGGGAATCAAGAGTCTCATCCGGCCATGCTGAGTCTGAAATGCATCTGACTTCCTCGAGGAACTATCGAGTAGGTAGTTGGAGACAAGGGTATGAATGTCCGTGGAGAAGTCAGGCTTAGATTTGGAATTTCAAGCTTAACAATGAAAGGAGAGAGCTGTGGATGGATGCCTGAGAAACTCTAAATTGGGGAGCTGAGCAAAGCTATCCAAGGAGACTGAGAAGGAGTGGTCCTGAAGGTGGGAGGATAAAAAGCAGGAAAGCCTGAGGATAAAGATGCTGAGACAACAACAAGTGTCTGGAGGCTGACAGAGGCACCCACCTTCTTAATTCCACTGAGAGGCGGGGTGAGATGAGAACAGAGGGGCCACCACTCAACCAGGCACACTGGAGTTCCTTGGAGGCTATGAGTCAAGTGGTTGGGGTCATAGCTGACTCAGACCACATAGAAGAAAGTAAGAAATGAACAGGTGATGGGACTTCTCTGGTGATTCAGTGGTTAAGACTTTGCCTTCCAATGCAGGGCGTGCATGGTTGATCCCTGGTTGGGGAAGTAAGATCCCCACATGCCTCGGGGCTGAAAAACCCCAAAGTTAAAACAGAAGCAATATTGTGACTAATTTAATAAAGACTTTAAAAATGGCCCACCTCCAAAAACCTTGAAAAATAAAAAAGAGGTGAGCAAAGGATTTAGATATTCATTTAAAAATATTTCCAGGAAGGTGGCTTGTAGCTTGAGAAAGAGGGGAGGTCTAAGGGAGAGTGTTTTTAAATTGAAGTCTAGTTGTGGCACCATATTATATAAGTTTCAGGTGTACTATAGATTGTACTATTTATTGACTACGCCAAAGCCTTTGACTGTGTGAATCGCAACAAACGGTGGAAAATTCTTCAAGAGATGGGAATACCAGACCACCTGACCTGCCTTCCGAGAAATCTGTATGCAGGTCAAGAAGCAACAGTTAGAACTGGACATGGAACAGCAGACTGGTTCCAAATAGGGGAAGGAGTATGTCAAGGCTGAATATTGTCACCCTGCTTATTTAACTTCTATGCAGAGAATATGGCACCCCACTCTAGTACTCTTGCCTGGAAAATCCCATGGATGGAGGAGCCTGGTAGGCTGCAGTCCATAGGGTCACTAGAAGTCAGATATGACCGAGCGACTTCACTTTATTTTTTCACTTTCATGCATTGGAGAAGGAAATGCCAACCCACTCCAGTGTTCTTGCCTGGAGAATCCCAGGGACGGTGGAGCCTGGTGGGCTGCCGTCTATGGGGTCGCACAGAGTCGGACACGACTGAAGTGACTTAGCAGCAGTAGCAGCAGAGTATACCGTGTGAAATGCTGGGCTGGAAGAAGCTCAAGCTGGAATCAAGATTGCCGGGAGAAATATCAATAACCTCAGATATGCAGATGACACCACCCTTAGAGCAGAAAGAGAATAACTAAAGAGCCTCTTGGTGAAAGTGAAAGAGGAGAGTGAAAAAGTTGGCTTAAAGCTCAACATTCAGAAAACGAAGATCATGGCATCTGGTCCCATCACATCACGGCAAATAGATGGGGAAACAATGGAAACAGTGAGAGACTTTATTTTTTAGGGCTCCAAAATCACTGCAGATGGTGACTGCAGCCATGAAATTAAAAGACACTTGCTCCTTCCAAGAAAAGCTATAACCAACCCAGACAGCATATTAAAAAGCAGAGACATTACTTTGCCTACAAAGGTCCATCTAGTCAAAGCTATGGTTTTTCCAATAGTCATGTATGAGTGTGAGAGTTGGACTGTAAAGAAAGCTGAGCACTGAAGAATTAATATTTTTGAACTGTGGTGTTGGAGAAGACTGTTGCGAGTCCCTTGGACTGCTAGGAGATCAAACCAGTCCACCCTAAAGGAAATCAATGCTGAATCATTGGAATGACTGATACTGAAGCTGAAACTCCAATGCTTTGCCCACCTGATGGGAAGAACTGGCTCATTTGAAAGACCCTGAAGCTGGGAAAGATTGAAGGCAGAAGAAGGGGACAACAGAGGATGAGATGGTTGGATGCCATCACTGACTCGATAGACATGAGTTTTAGCAAGCTCCAGGAGTTGGTGATGGACAGGGAAACCTGGCATACTGCAGTCCATGGGGTCGCAAAGAGTTGGACACAACTGAGAGACTGAACTGATATAGTGATTTACAGCTTTTAAAGGCTATACTTCATTTATAGTTATAAAGTATTGGCTATATTCCCTGTGTTGTACAATATATCCTTGTAGCTTACTTTATATAAAACAGTTTATACCTCTTTCTCCCCTACCCCTATTTGCCCCTCTCCCAGCCTATCCCCTCTGGTAACTAGTGGTTTGTTCTCTATATCTGTGAGTCCTCTTCTTTCTGTTACATTCACCACTGTGCTGTATTTTTTTAGACTCCACATATTAAGTGATCGCATACAGTATTTTTCCTCCTCTGTCTGACTTACTTCACTTAGTATAATGCCCTCCAAGTCTGTCCATGTTGCTACAAATGGCAAAACTTCATTCTTTTTTATGACTGAGGAGTATTCAGTTGTATACGCATCACATCTTCTTTATCATTCATCTGTGGATGGACACTTATGTTACTTCCATATCTCAGTTATTATAAATAATGCTGCTGTGAACAATGGAGTGCATGGATCTTTTTGAATTAGCGTTTTCCTTTTTTCAGATACATATCCAGGTTTGGAATTGCTAGGTCCTATAGTAGCTCTCGGAGAAGGCAATGTCAAGCCACTCCAGTACTCTTGCCTAGAAAATCCCATGGATGGAGGAGCCTGGTAGGCTACAGTCCATAGGGTCGTTACGAGTCAGCCGTGACTGAGCGACTTCACTTTCACTATTTACTTTCACGAAATGGAGAAGGAAATGGCAACCCACTCCAGTGTTCTTGCCTGGAGAATCCCAGGGATGGCAGAGCCTGGTGGGCTGCTGTCTATGGGGTCGCACAGAGTCGGACACGACTGAAGCAACTTAGCAGCAGCAGCAGCAGCATAGTAGCTCTATTTTTAGTTTCTAGAGGACCCTTCATTCTGTTTCCCACAGTGGCTGCACCATTTTATACTCTGTATAAAATGTACAGTGTATGACAATGGCTCAAAGGGAGGGGTTTGTAATAGTCTGTGTCAGTGAAGCTCGGCGTCAACAACAGAAATGTGCATTCTCACAATTCTGAAGGCTAGAAGTCTATGGTTAGGGTGTCAGCAGGGTTGGGTTGTTCTGAGGCCTCTCTCTTTGGTGTGTAGATGGCCGTCTTTCCCCTGTGTCTTCAGTTGGTCACCCCTCTGTGTGTGTCTGTGTCCTTATCTCCTCTTCTCACAGGATACAGTCATCAGGGTGGGTCATCAACTTAATCACCTCTTTAAGGACCCTATCTATAGTTACATCACCTTCTGTGGTGCTGGAGTTAGGACTTCAATATATATGTTGAAATATAAATTTGAGAAGATACTCTTCATTTCATTACAAGATACTAGAGCCTATTCTCTTGATGATATAAATGGGAGAAATGGATGATGCAACAGAGAGGAAAATATCTCAGGTGGCCATGTCCTTAGGTGGGTCAGAGGGGATATGTCCAGGGGCACTGGTACAAGGGCTGCTCCTTTCCTAGAATCCATTTCCTCCAAAGCCTATGCTTGTATATCACTGCCTGTCATGGCTGCTCATGTACTATTTGTTAAAAGGATTCACCAATAATGCAGAGTTTCAGCTAATTTCTTATGGTGATCAAGGCAAACGACCTTAATTGAATAAGCAATTAGCTTTGAAAATATTAGTGTGCACAAAGGCATAACAAATGAGTTTTCTAATTATTTTTTCCTACCAGAAGCATCAGCTGTTTTAGTCTTTGACAGGAAGCTTCTAACTCTTGTAGGTAAGATATTAGCTTCTAGGTAGCTACTGAGTTCTGGGCATGATAAAGCTTTAAGGCAGATGTCCCAAACTCATGTGTCTGCTGGGCTGGGAAGGTAGTGATGGGGTGAATGACCACAGAGAGTA
Organism: Bos mutus; assembly: GCF_027580195.1. NCBI lineage: Eukaryota > Metazoa > Chordata > Mammalia > Artiodactyla > Bovidae > Bos > Bos mutus. The sequence continues at coordinate 24,708,093 of NC_091633.1, forward strand.
AGAGCTATGAGATTCAAGAAAGTACACACTGCAACTAAAGAAGTAATTGTGGCAGAACTTGGGCTCAGGGCCACCTGTTGAGTCTTTCACAAAAAAGGCTGCAGGACCCAGGTAAACAGTGAATGCATTCTCATTGATATGACCCTAGAGGCTCCAGTGTGCCATCTCTGGTCTGGGGTACCACCACCCTTTTCAGAGGTTCATGGTCCAGATGGGGAAGGTTGGGGTAGTTAACAAAGTCCATGCACAAGGTGTTCTGAGCACAGGTTAGGACAGGACCAAAGAGTAACAATAACTCCTACTCATGTTCTAGGTACTTTATCCTCCCGATTAGTCCTACCCTTCTCCACCATGCTCAGTGACCTGGACGCTGACCAGTATGGGCTATCCATGGCTCCTTGACCTTGGGTTTCCAGTTGGTTAGTCCAATGGGGATCTCCAGCAGCAGACCAGAGACAAGGGACAAAGTAAATCTGAAGATTCATTTCCCATTCCCCTGAGCACCTGTTCTCTGCAGGGTCACTGTGGGCTGGCTCTGCCCTTGGTCTGAGGCCACTGCTCCTGCCCAGTGACTCTCTCCACATAGTGTCTTTCCAGGTCTGAGTAACTGCATCCTCTACTCATTTCTTGAGATCTATGTATGGAAATGGTTCTTGTCACAAATCCTGATACATTACACTGTGCTTTGTTGTTTCTCTACATCCCTTTATTATACTCTTCTCAAATGCCCCAATTTGGTTATTCCTTCTTTTTTTTTTTTTCTGATAATGTCTTAGAAAATACTGGCAATATGGTTGACAATGTTCTAACTGGTTGGAACTCACTTCATCAAATGTTATATCATTCCTATATTGCAGATGTTAAGCCTGAGGTGTAGATTTGCCCACCATCACACAAATGATAAGTGATGGAGCTGGAGCTTGAACCCAGGCAGTCTGTCTCTAGATTCTGTGCTCTTGACTGATATACAGAAGGGAGTCATTTACACCAAGATAGCAGGAGGTCACAATGATCAGGAAAATCTTAAAGATCAACTATTTTAACAGTGTCTAGAAGGATGGATATATAGGCAGAGAGGGAGAGAGGGAGAAGGAAGGAAGGACATACCAGACATATGACTGCTGTGAGCAGAAAAAGGGATTCTGTAGATGTGTCAAGGTGCTGATGAAGCAACTCTTTTCACCCAAGAGTAAAATACCAATCCTTGAAGAGAGGAAAAGGAAGCAGAAGGACAGGCCATGTAGGGCTCTTCAGAACAAAAAAGAAGGGTCTGAATCTAAGACAGGGAGTGTATATACTCACCGTTGTATCAGATGCAAGTAACAGGAAGTCAGTTGAAAATAGATTAAGAAAAAGGAACTTGTGGACTCATGTGACTGAAAGTTCAAGAGGAGGCTCAGCTTTGGGGTGCGGGAGTCAGGATCTGTTTGAGAAATACGCTTTTGCTCTGTATGTGATGTGTAGAGGTCTACACATGACCGATAATCTACAACATTGCCTAAAACATCGGTATGCCCTTCCTCACCTTAGTCCTTCCCCATCCCCCTTGGAGTCACACCCAGTGATGTTCCTATGACCTGCGTAGCTAAACATGATGGGTCATGCTCCTCCTGCATCTTCACTGCTTCCATGACTCCATCTCTACTCTCCTCCCCTTGGTACCTAAAGTCCAGCCAATGTGGCCTCCTCTGTGAGTCTACATCACTCTTGTGCAGCAGGTGTTTGTACTCAATACCCTCTCTGTTTGCAGAGCTCTTCCCCAAGAAACCCAGATGCCCAATTACCATCTTCTATCAAACGTCACATTCTTAGTGAGGTCTCCTCAGACCACTCTAACCAAAAATTGTAACCCCTCCCCTAGCCCCTTGGAAGAAAGGCTATAACAAACCTAGATGGCATATTAAAAAGCAAAGATATCACTTTGCCAACAAAGCTCCACACAGTCAAAGCTATGGCTTTTCCAGTAGTCATGTATGGATGTGAGAGTTGGACTATAAAGAAGGCTGAGCACTGAAGAATTGATGCTTTCGAACTGTGGTGCTGGAGAAGACTCTTGAGAGTCCCTTGGACAGCAAGGAGATTAAACTAGTCAATCTTAAAGGAAATCAACTTTGAATATTCATTGGAAGGACTGATGCTGAAGCTGAAGCTCTAGTACTTTGGCCACATGATACAAAGAGCTGATTCATTGAAAAAGACCCTGATGCTGGGAAAAATTGAAGGCAGGAGGAGAAGGGGGTGACAGGACGAGATGGTTGAATGGCATTACCGGCTCAAATGACATGAGTTTCAGCAAACTCAGGGAGATAGTGAAGGACAGGGAAGCCTGGCATGCTGCAATTCATGGGGTCACAAAGAGTTAGACGTGACTTAGTGACTCAAAAACAACAACCCAGCCCAGACACTGCTGTCCCACTTACATGCTTTATATTATTATTCTCTTTAACATCCATCACTAGTAGAGCATACATCTTACTTATTTATCATAGTTATTATGTCTTTCCAATGATAATGTAAAACAAAGACGTTTGGTTTGTTTTGTCCATTGCCTAACCTGGCATGCTCAGTTGTGTCTGACTCTTTGCAACCCTGTAGACTGTGGCCCACCAAGCTCCTCTGTCCATTGAATTTCCCAGGCAAGAATACTGGGGTGGGTCCATTTCCTTCTCCAGGGGATCTTCCCAACCCAGGGATCAAGCTTGCATCTCCTGCATTGACAGGCAGGTTCTTTACCACTGAGTCTCTAGGGAAGCCCCTCATCAATTCTTTACCTGGTATCATAACGAACTTTAAATAGCTACCCCGCCCTCATTTAAAAACCTCCAGCGGCTTCTGATCACAGGGTATAATCAAATGCAACTTCTCACAAGTCCTGAGATAGGGAACCTCCGAACCCTCTGGGATGTCCTGTTTCGTTCTCTGGATCATCACACTCCAGTCACAAGGGTGTTCCTTCTCTCTTCAAACAGGCCTGATTCCTGTTTGGGTTTTCCATTAGCTGTGTCCCCTTCTAATTACACCTTTTTCCTTATCTTTGCATAACTGGCTCTTTCATCTTACTCAGATCTCAGACTACGTCAAAGGGAATCTTCCCAATCCTCCAGTCAAAGGGCGTCTTTTGTATTTCCTTAGTTTATGTCCTTTCCGGAACAGTACTTATTCTAACATTCTTTACCCACTCCTTTTTTTCCCTCCCTCCTCTCCTTCCTTCCTGATGTCTTTTCCACTGGATTGTCAGTTACACGAAAGCAGGGATTTTTACATGAAAGCAGGGACTTTGCCAATCTTGGACTCTGTTCCATTCTCCCAACCCTAAAAAGGTACTTCATATGTCAGACACGTCAATAAGCATTTGTTGAATGAATGGATGAGTGTATGAATTCCTTAGGTGTTCATGGACAACATGGCAGACAGAATGGGGAGGTGGCTTATCAGCACAGGATGATGGCAAAAGGAGAGGAGATAAGTTTGGCAACTCCGTACTTAACAGAATCCTCAGGGAATCCGTGTTCTCGGCTCTACTTCAGCTCCTTCCCCTCAGTCCCACTGGCAGTCCGGTCCTTTGTGTCTCATTATTGGGTCAGAGTTAGAGCAGACTTCCTCTGAGCAGTGACTTGATCTAGTTTTCATGCTGTATGCAGAACCCAGCATCTTGTTAGTGAAAGTGCCAGAACAACAGGGCTTCAGCTAGTGCCACTTAGTGATGGATGGGATGTGACCAAGCTCCTCCAAAAGGGAAGGTGGAGGCATGAACTCAGGGGGTACCATCTGGTGAATGAATGACACTGACATCTGGGTCAGATTGGGACAATCCAGCGAGCCAGTCAGGGAAAGCTGAGGAAGAGAGGAAAAGCTCTCATAGGAATCTGATACGCTCTGTCTCTTCGGAATCGCCGTTTGTTAAGTCTTGATTTCTGTTCTCGGGGCTGGTGTCCTGTATGCAGACAAGGTCATGCTGGTTCTACATCTGCTCTGTTTTCTCATTTTTCTTCCAGCAATGATTTATCATCTGCATCTCTGCCAGAAGTGTAAGTGTTGTCAAGAGCAGGTCCTGTAACCAAAGCTGAACAGCAGCATCAGGACAAGAAACCCGGCCCTCGCCTATCTGGCCTTGTTACCATAGAAACCACCTAGAACATAGGGTACCACCTGAGTTTAAATTCTCAGAACTGAAGAGACACGGATGGCTTCTGAAAATGGAAGTATATAGACAAGCTATTCAAGAACTGTCTGCATCATTAAGCAAGGTGGCACCAGCCGACGCATGTCATCTTGTATTTCCTGTGAAAACAAAGCTTTGCAACATACCCTACTTAAATGCCATTAGAATCCAGTCTAGACAAATCTCCATCAGGTGACAGAATATGAAATGCAATTGCATATTTAGAGAGTTTCCCTTTGATCTTTGGAAATGCCTTACATCCTTCACGGTCAAAATCCCACATGGTTGGCGTGAGTGTGAGAGTGTGTGTCGAAGGAGTAGGTGTGTACAGCCAATGGCTCAAGTTGCAAAAATACATACTTTCTGTTTTGCTAGGCAAGTGAGAGTCTAAAGTGTTCAGCTAACAAAAGGCTGCGATGTTTTCAAATTAGTCCTCATCCTCCAAGTTGGTCACATGTCAAAATATTAGCATCCCTTTAGAATTCATCAGAGATAATTATAGGCATGACAAGGTTTAATATGCATTTTAAAACTGGTTGTTGTTGAGTATCTTACTGGAGCATCTGTGGGCCTGGCTTTCTCATAGGCAGGGATATTTTTGACCTACATGGTGGTTCCCCATGACAGCTGCCTCAAAGGCTTCATTGTTGAGAGCAAATAAAGGACTAATGCTCATATTTTATGTCACAGAAGTGCACAAAGGTTTTTTTTTGTTGTTGTTGTTGCTTTGTTTTTGGAGTGTATTTTCCTTAAAGCTGTAGCTTTTGAGTTGTGTTTGTAAAGCTGATTAAAAAAAAAAAAAGACCAAGCCATGTTTTGCTGATACTGAGTGATGCTGTCAGGGAAAACAAGACAAAAAAATACAGACAGCCTATTCTCTGAAGATTGGGAGCTCTTTTAAGTGGGTATTCAAGAGGACTGTGATTCTTAGCTTTGTAACATCACAGCTAAAAGCAGGGTTAGAGAGCTTTCTTGCAATAATCTGACTCAAAACATTATACCTCTTCTGTGCAAAGAGAGATCTCAGGAAGATTTTCCTTCTCCAAAGTTGGGATAGTCAAGTGCCAGGTACTAAAATATCTCAGGGGTGATAGGACCAGAAAGCAAAGGCCACCTCAAGTCATGTAGCAGTTGGCTCTTCCAAGGAAAGTCCTTAGGGCACCAGAGATAACACCATCCGGGAGTTTTCCAGCAATGCAGAGTTCCAGGTTCACTCAAGACCAACTCCATCAGTCTCCAGTGTAACCAGATGGCCAGAGAATCTGTCTGCACATCAGATCTGGGAAGCACTACTCTAGTGAGTCAGGGGATTGAGTCATCAATAACCCTTGGTTGTAATGCTAGAGGATCAACTGCCAGCTTCATTAGATGAATTCATTGGCAACATGATTCGTGACTAAATCTATAACAGAAATCCCACAAATCTCAACATTGGGGTCCCACGAGGCTCTTTACAAATTGGATATTTCTTTTCTATTGAGACACAGTCTTGTCCGTAAGCACGTTTGCATCTGACTTGTAATACAGGACTGACCATGTCTTTATTTTGCCAGGTATGGAGATGTGAAAAGCACACCTAATTTAGACACATCCTGTATCTGCCACGTTAAAGAAGAAACATTCTCTGCTGTGCTTCCCACCACTGTGGAATAAAGGATGGACTTTAAATGGCCAGTTTTCGCCATAAAATTGGTAGCTGGGTATGAATATTAGAAGGAATGGGGCCTTGCCTGTCCATCCCATGGGAATAATTTTACTCAAAACAGTGGACTCTTCAAGTGTATTGAAAATAGGACAGAAAATTACCATGAGATATTGCCTCACACCAGTCAGAATGGCCATTATCAAAAATGCTACAAACAATAAATGCTGAGGAAGGTGTAGAGAACAGGAACCCTCCCACACTGTTGGCAGAAATGTAAATTAATTGGTGGAGACATGATGGAGAACAGTACAGAGATTCCTTAGAAAAGCAAAATTAGAGCCACTGAATGATCCAGCAATATGGGCATATATCCTGAGAAAATCTTGGTTTGAAAGGATACTTGCATCCCAGTGTTCATTGCAGCAATATCTATGATAGCCAAGACATGGACTCAACCTAAATATCCATTAACAGATGAATGGATAAAGATGCAGTACATATACACAATGGAATATTACTCGACCATTAAAAAGAATGAAGTAACTCCATTTGCAGCAACATGGATGGACCTGTAGATCTTCACACTAAGTGAAGTAAGTCAGTCAAAAATAAATATATCATATAACTTGATATATGATTTGTTGAGAACCGAAAACAAATGAAACAAATGAACTTATTTACAAAACATAAATAGACTCACAGACTTAGAAAACAAACTTATGGTTACCAACGGGAAGACAAGGTAGGCAGGATAAACTGGGGGTTTGGGATTCACATATATACTAAGCTATGCATAAAATAAACAAAAAGGACCTACTGTTTAGCACAGGGAATTTTGCTCAATATTCTGTGATGACCTAAAAGGGAAAATAATTTGAAAAAGAATAGATAACATAGTGTATGTATAAATGAATTACTTTGTTGTATACCTGAAACCAACACATCATTAATCAACTCCAGGCCAATATAAAATAAATGTTGGGAAAAAAAAGGACAGAGTCTGCTTCTGCAACAGATGTTCCTGCAGCAGAATTCTTGGGTCTAGAGTTTCTCAGATGATGGCACTGGGCCCGGTTTCAGCATGCACGGATGGCAGGAAAAAAACAGAAAGAGATGTTGTAGGGGCCCCTCTTCAGCCACCACCCCCAGTGGTTCTGGGGACATTACAGAGTTTGATGCTGGTGTGACCATACTTCAGACACTGCCAATTCCTTCCCTACATTTTGTTTTTCTTTTAACAAAGAGCAAGACACCTTTTCCTGGCAAGGAGATGCACTGGGATTGTTTGCTTTATAATAGCATTATTTTTACAGTTACTTTATTGCAAGCAATCAGAGCAACAAAAGCAATATAAAGTATCTTTAAAAACATTTGTTAAATGAAGAGTTGAGTCTGTGTGAAGAAGAGCACAAAGCTGTTAGCAGAAGTAGGAATACAGAACCACCCGAAATCATGCAGGTTGAACTTGCATAGCTGAAACTGGGGCAAGGCTGCTGTGATTTAAGCAATAACGGGGTTTATTCATTATTTGGTATCGGTTTATTTCAGTACCACTTGCCAGATTTGAAAAGAAGCTAAAAATGCAAACCACATGCTCAGAAAACTCAAACCCCACATAGAGTGGAGTTTCCAAAATAAATCGTTCGAGAGGGACACAGAGCAGCTGAAACACAGCACCCCAGGGGATGGGAGGACACAGCGGTGAAGGGCAGAGGGATTTGTGTTCCATCTTTGTTCATTCTACAGCTGCTATCAGACCCCTCCCAAGCCCCAGTGAAACGAAGCAGGGGCCTAGGGTTCTTCCCCCGCCATGTCCTCCACCTGCCTTCTGTCTTCAAAAAACTTTAGGCAAAGAATAAATTTAATCAGAGAAGTGAGAAAATGCAGGAACAATGGAAAATAGTCCAACAAGACTAAATAATAATTTAGTACATAAGCAAACTCAAGGACCTCTAGTTCCTTCTCAAGGGCTAAATATAATATTCTGAGCCATCTCTTGTGAGCTGTCTTATAGATACTGAAACCCCCATCCAGGGAGAAGTTAACTACATGATGACCAGACTGTAGCCATGATGTACGCTGCCACAATTCCAAGAAATGGTCTCAAGGAAATGAATGCAAACTGAAGATGACCTGTACTTCAGCAAGATGATGCTGGTCAGATCACAGATGACCAATTTTAAGAGGACTGTCAGAGCTGACTGTGCTGCTTCTGCACATGGCCCCTGCCTTCTATCTAGAAAAGCTCTTGTTCACTGACTGTTTGGGGATGGGGGTGGTTTTTGGATAGGCGTCTGCCCTCCCTGCAGGTTACCAGCATACAAAATAGAACAAACATTTCTTTCTACCAAACTTCCCCCTTTAATTGCTTTTGAGGGGCAAGCAGCCAGACCCCACTTTTGGTTATACCAGGTCCCTTGTAAGTCACTAAAGCCATTCTTGAGATTGGGGACCTTTCTTGACCCAGAGGAGTAGCATCTACAAGGGTATGAGCCTAACCACTGAATGGCTTTTTTAGACTCTGTCCATTTAGGAGTATAATCCCTGATCACTCTTCCAGGCAAACTTTCTCTTTGAATTGTTACTCAAAGATAAAATGTTTCCTACCCAAGGCACCATTTCATTGAATAGCACCTTTTATAGGGAACTAAGTCATTGGCAACTCTGAAAACTATACTGTTAATCTGTGGGGAGCATGCAAAAAAAATTTTTTTAGAGATAGCTTTCAAGGACACTGATGATAAATCTATGAAAAGAACTCTTACAAGCCAGGGATTTATGGAATTTGCCATTTATTTGTGTCTTTGCTTTTGTCAATAACACTACGATCTGCTGTTGGTGTGGAATTATCCACTGACCCAAATCCTAGCAAGCTATCAAAATCTGTTTCTCAGCTAAAGTCGTGCAGGGGGAGATACATTTATCAGTGCCAGGCAGGCGGCCACTCCACAGAGGGGGCTATTTGTGACTCCTTTCAGTGTCGGTCAAAACGGAGAATTAGGGATAAATCACAACCCACTTACACAAATAGTTTTCAACCATTACTAAGCACTCATTGTTTCAAAAGTACCATCACAGAAAGGCTGTCTCCTGGTTTCCTATGAACTTTTAAAGGATAATGACACCCAATTTGTTTATCTAATGCACAGCCCTGAAAATTACTGACACGGCCAACATGATTTATTGTTCTCACATTATGCAAAGTGCTTTGGGGAGATCATGGCTCATTATGCAAAATCAAAACCATTGCTGTTCACGTCAATGAGTCTCAATGTGTCACTGCCAGGTGCCCTCCTTGACTGACGACCGTGTTTGTCAGTGACCTGGTGCCTAAGAGTTCAAGGCAAGACTGAAATGCCAAGTATAGAGTCTTATCTGGGGAGATGCCAAGTTGGACCAAAGTCTGGTCCAAATAATGAAAGGCAGCACATAGGTGCTAAATAATGAAAAGGTGAACCTCAGGGTCTTAGAACACAAATCGGAGAGAAAACAGTGGCAGCGTTTAACACAAAAACTTGAGAAAAAATGCTGGCTTTCTCCCTTTATTTTTCTGGCTAGAGAGAAGTGGACTGTGTGCTTCTGAGTCTCTCTCTTTTTTTTATTATTATTTATTTTTAGTTGTACTGGGCCTTCATTGTGGTGTGAGGGCTTCTCATTACAATGGTTTCTCTTATTTCAGAGCACAGGCTCTAGGCACGTGGGCTGCAGTAGTTGTGGCCTATGGGCTAGTTGCTCCATGGCATGTGGGATCTTCCTGGACCAAGGATTGAACCCTTGTCCCCTGCATTGGCAGACGGATTCCTAACTACTGTACTACCAGGGAAGTCCCCAAGAGTCTCTTTAAAAAAAGAAATGTATTCTCCTCAACTACCAGACCCAAGTCTTAGTGGCATCTATGTCAGATTAGAGCTTCACTGTTACTTTGAAATAGTTATTATAAAATAGTTCTATTAGTTTAGAGATCTACTCAGATTATCACAAGAGATTTCAGCATTCAATTTGTCAAGACAAAGAGACATAGTTTCAACTGATGCAAATTTTTGAGTGCTTGTAAAAATGATTAAATGTATTTTATTACCTATGTATCAATGCTGACTATCAAGAATTTGAAAGGCTCATTAAAAAAGGATTTGATGCGACCATTTCAAGAATGAAATCAGATAGTTAAAAGTTATGCACAGGCATGTCAGCTAAAGTTTCTCATTAACAAATTTAAAAGGTTGTTATTTGGAAGTTATAAACAAATTTAGCATCTAACTTTTAAAATTGCTTGTATTGTGTTTTTTTAAAATCATAATCAGATCATTGTAAGAAACACACCACTTTTTCACGGGCCCCCATATATTCTCTGAAGACCCTCTCAATCCCCCAGAGCTGCTCAAATTTGTGTGGATGATAAAGTTTGGGATGTGTTGATCCCAAGAATGATTCCATAGGGTTAAGAACACTTCTCTCTTTGTATCATCTTTGAAAATTCCCACCTCTATGTAGAGAGAAATGTCCAGACCTTAGTTGAATATCAGCTTTCTGGTCAACCCTCTTCCATTTGCAATGAGAGAATCCAAGCCAGAGTGAGACATCAGAGAACTCAGGAACAAGTGCGCCCAACAGGTAAGAACTCAGATACAAGGTGGGGTCAACAACTGGTCCTCCTCAAGACAGATCTGGTCTTATACCAACTTGAGTTTTCTTCTTTTAATTTTATTGGGTTACAGTTGATTTACAATGCTGTGTTAGTTTCAGGTGTACAGCAAAGTGATTCAATTATATATCCATTCTTTTTCATGTATGCATATATCCATACACATATTCATTCTTTTTCAGATTCTTTTCTCCTATGGGTTATCACAGAATATTGAGTAGAGTTACATGTGCTATACAGTAGGTCCTTATTGGTTATATATCTTATATACAGTAGTGTGTGTATGTTCATCCCAAGCTTCTGATTTATCAATTCAGTTCAGTTCAGTTCAGTCGTTCAGTAGTATCTGACTCTTTGCGACCCCATGAATTGCAGAATGCCAGGCCTCCCTGTCCATCACCAACTCCCAGAGTTCACTCAGACTCACGTCCATCGAGTCAGTGATGCCATCCAGCCATCTCATCCTCTGTTGTCCCCTTCTCCTCTTGCCCCCAATCCCTCCCAGCATCAGGGTCTTTTCCAATGAGTCAACTCTTCACATGAGGTGGCCAAAGTACTGGAGTTTCAGCTTTAGCATCAGTCCTTCCAATGAACTAACCCCTCCCAAATTTCCCCTTTGGTGACTATAAGTTTGTTTTTGATATCTGTAAGTTTTGTCAATAAGTTCATTTGTATCACTTTTTAAAAACTTAAACCCCACATATGAATGATACAATATGATATTTGTCTTTGTCTGATGTGAATGTAAATTGGTAAAACCATATGGAGAACACTATGGAGGTTCCTTGAAAAACTAAAAATAGAACTATTTTATGACCCAGCAATCCCACCACTTGGCATATATCCAGAGAAAACCACAACTAGAAAAGACATATGCATCCAAATGTTCATTGCAGGACTATTTACAATAGCCAAGAAATGAAAGCAACTGAAATGTCCATGGACAGAAGAATGGATAAAGAAGATGTCAGTTCAGTTCAGTCACTCAGTCATGTCCGACTCTTTGCGACCCCATGAATCGCAGCACGCCAGGCCTCCCTGTCCATCACCAACTCCCGGAGTTCACTCACATTCATGTCCATCGAGTCAGTGATGCCATCCAGCCATCTCATCCTCTGTCGTCCCCTTCTCCTCCTGCCCCCAATCCCTCCCAGCATCAGAGTCTTTTCCAATGAGTCAACTCTTCGCATCAGGTGGCCTAAGTACTGGAGTTTCAACTTTAGCATCATTCCTTCCAAAGAAATCCCAGGGCTGATCTCCTTCAGAATGGACTGGTTGGATCTCCTTGCAGTCCAAGAGACTCTCAAGAGTCTTCTCCAACACCACAGCTCAAAAGCATCAATTCTTCGGCACTCAGCCTTCTTCACAGTCCAACTCTCACATCCATACATGACCACAGGAAAAACCATAGCCTTGACTAGACGAACCTTTGTTGGCAAAGTAATGTCTCTGCTTTAGAATATGCTATCTAGGTTGGTCATAACTTTCTTTCCAAGGAGTAAGTGTCTTTTAATTTCATGGCTGCAATCACCATCTGCAGTGATTTAGTACATATTAATAGATATAATGGAATATTACTTGGCCATAAAAGTGAACAAAATGCCATTTGCAGCAACGTGTATGAGCCTAGAGATTATCATACTAAGTGGTGTAAGCCAGCTTGAGTCTTAACTGTTCTCTCCTTTACATCCCACCCCTGCTCCTCCCAAGCCCTCAAGTGTAATGCAAACTAGCAGCACATTTCCTTGAGATCCCTATTGCCTCTGTGAGTTCAAGATAGCAGCAAACTTCGTATCACAGAGATGGATGTCAAATGAGTAATGCACCCAGATCTGGGGTGGGGGATTCAGGGACTGTCACTCCTGGGAATGACTCAATTACAGCAGCTGGACACACACAGCCCCTGGGTCATGCTGCTACATTACTGCTGGGAGAAGGTCAATGAAAAATTTGGAAAGGAATTTTTCAAAGAAGGGAAGGGATTAGTTCAGAAGGGAGCAGTAATGATTTCATTCCAAACCAAGCACTCCAAGGCTCCATTTTAACCCTAATCTTTCATCTGGGTCACAGCCATGCTTGGCTTCTAGAGGACAGACAACTCTGCCAACTTTCCAGGGTCGAGTAGCCATTTTACTGCGTTTGGATTCCTCTTCAGGAAACTAGATAACCACTGCGTTTAAAAAAGGCACCTGTGTATACACACTGAGGAAACCAGAAGGGAAAGAGACACGTGTACCCCAATGTTCATCGCAGCACTGTTTATAATAGCCAGGACATGGAAGCAACCTAGATGTCCATCAGCAGATGAATGGATAAGAAAGCTGTGGTACATGTACACAATGGAGTATTACTCAGCCATTAAAAAGAATACATTTGAATCAGTTCTAATGAGGTGGATGAAACTGGAGCCTATTATACAGAGTGAAGTAAGCCAGAAGGGAAAACATAAATACAGTATACTAATGCATATATATGGAATTTAGAAAGATGGTAACAATAACCCTGTGTACGAGACAGCAAAAGAGACACTGATGTATAGAACAGTCTTATGGACTCTGTGGGAGAGGGAGAGGGTGGGAAGATTTGGGAGAATGGCATTGAAACATGTAAAATATCATGTAAGAAACGAGTTGCCAGTCCAGGTTTGATGCACGATACTGGATGCTTGGGGCTAGTGCACTGGGACGACCCAGAGGGATGGTATGGGGAGGGAGGAGGGAGGAGGGTTCAGGATGGGGAACACATGTATACCTGTGGTGGATTCATTTTGATATTTGGCAAAACTAATACAATTATGTAAAGTTTAAAAATAAAATAAAATTAGGAAAAAAAAAAAAAGGCACCTGTGGCACAAAGGCTTCTGTGGATTTTGGCTATGGGAAGAATAAAGAGAATTTGGTTTTAGAAAGAATCACGCTTTCCTTCCTTCAAATAAATCTATTATGTGGTCATAATGGCCAGCCCTGAATGGTAGATAAATAAGCAGAAGACTCAATGAATGTTGTGTACATGAACAACTTGCCCAATCTGGGACAATATTTATTTAGACATCATTTTGCTATTGTTGCTGTTTAGATCAGAGGTATCCCACAAATGGGGTCAAAATGGAGTGGATTGGGTGGGTCCTGAGGTCAACTGGAAAATGCAGTTCTGAATTGGAGAAGCTTCAGCAGGCTGTAACCAAGCAGGGCTCTCATCTGCCTGTCAGTTTCTAGTTTTACAAGAGAACTCAGAAATCCAGAATTGACATAAAGTTTGCTATGTTAAACCTAGCAATAAAAATTTACATATTTTTCTTTTAGAAAAAAATCTCTGTGAGTACTCAAGATAACCTTCAGTAGGTGAATGAATCAATAAGCTGTGGTAATTGTTTGTAGATTTTTTGATGATGGCTGGTCTGACTGGTATGAGGTGATACCTTATGGTAATTCTGATTTGCATTTCTCTAATAATTAGTGATGTTCAGCATCTTCTCATGTGCTTTTTGGTCACGTGTATGTCTTCTTTGGAGAAATGTCTAGATCTAGCGCCCATTTTTGGATTGGGTTGTGGTTAATAATGAAATATTGCTCCTCTGTCCATGGGATTCTCTAGGTAAGAATAATGGAGTGGGTTGCCATGTCCTCCTCCAGGAGATCTTCCTGACCCAGGGACTAAATCCATGTCTCCCGCATTGCAAGCGGATTCTTTACCATTGAACCACCAGGGAAGCCCATGAAATATTATTCAGGAATTTTTAAAAAAAAGAGCTATCCTTGCATCCCTGGGATAAAGCACACTTGGTCATGGTGTATGATCTTCTTAACGTGTTGTTGGATTCTGATTGCTAGAATTTTATTAAAGATTTTTGCATCTATGTTCATCAGTGATATTGGCCTGTAGTTTTCTTTTTTTGTGGCATCTTTGTCAGGCTTTGGTATTAGGGTGATGGTGGCCTCATAGAATGAGTTTGAAAGTTTACCTTCCTCTGCAATTTTCTGGAAGAGTTTGAGTAGGATAGGTGTCAGCTCTTCTCCAAATTTTTGGTAGAATTCAGCTGTGAAGCCGTCTGGACCTGGGCTTTTATTTGCTGGAAGATTTCTGATTACAGTTTCAATTTCTGTGCTTGTGATGGGTCTATTAAGATTTTCTATTTCTTTCTGGTTCAGTTTTGGAAAGTTGTACTTTTCTAAGAATTTGTCCATTTCTTCCACGTTGTCCATTTTATTGGCATATAATTGTTGATAGTAGTCTCTTATGATCCTTTGTATTTGTGTGTTTTCTGTTGTGATCTCTCCATTTTCATTTCTAATTTTATTGATTTGATTTTTCTCCCTTTGTTTCTTGATGAGTCTGGCTAATGGTTTGTCAATTTTATTTATCCTTTCAAAGAACCAGCTTTTGACTTTGTTGATTTTTGCTATGGTCTCCTTTGTTTCTTTTGCATTTATTTCTGTCCTAATTTTTAAGATTTCTTTCCTTCTACTAACCCTGGGGTTCTTCATTTCTTCCTTTTCTAGTTGCTTTAGGTGTAGAGTTAGGTTATTTATTTGACTTTTTTCTTGTTTCTTGAGGTATGCCTGTATTGCTATGAACTTTCCCCTAGCACTGCTTTTATAGTGTCCCACAGGTTTTGGGTTGTTGTGTTTTCATTTTCATTCATTTCTATGCATATTTTGATTTCTTCTGTGATTTGTTGGTTATTCAGCAGCGTGTTGTTCAGCCTCCATATGTTGGAATTTTTAATATTTTTTCTCCTGTAACTGAGATCTAATCTTACTGCACTGTGGTCAGAAAAGATGCTTGGAATGATTTCAATTTTTTTAAATTTACCAAGGCTAGATTTATGGTCCAGGATGTGATCTATCCTGGAGAAGGTTCCATGTGTGCTTGAGAAAAAGGTGAAATTCATTGTTTTGGGGTGAAATGTCCTATAGATATCAATTAGGTCTAACTGGTCTATTGTATCATTAAAAGTTTGTGTTTCTTTGTTAGTTTTCTGTTCAGTTGATCTATCCATAGGTGTGAGTGCAAATCAATCAATGTAATACACCACATTAACAAATTGAAAAATAAAAGCCATATGATTATCTCAATAGATGCAGAGAAAGCCTTTGATAAAATTCAACATCCATTTATGATAAAAACTCTCCAGAAAGCAGGAATAGAAGGAACATACCTCAGCATAATAAAAGCTACATATGACAAACCCACAGCAAACATTATCCTCAATGGTGAAAAACTGAAAGCATTTCCCTTAAATTCAGGAACAAGACAAGGGTGCCCACTCTCACCTCTACTATTCAACATAGTTTTGAAAGTTTTGGCCACAGCAATCAGAGCAGAAAAAGAAATAAAAAGAATCCAAGTCGGAAAAGGAGAAGTAAAACTCTCACTGTTTGCAGATGGCACGATTCTCTACATCAGATCAGATCAGATCTGTCGCTCAGTCATGTCCGACTCTTTGTGACCCCATGAATCACAGCATGCCAGGCCTCCCTGTCCATCACCAACTCCCAGAGTTCACCCAGACTCACGTCCATCGAGTCAGTGATGCCATCCAGCCATCTCATCCTCTGTCGTCCCCTTCTCCTCCTGCCCCCAATCCCTCCCAGCATCAGAGTCTTTTCCAATGAGTCAACACTTCGCATCAGGTGGCCTAAGTACTGGAGTTTCAGCTTTAGCATCATTCCTTCCAAAGAAATCCCAGGGCTGATCTCCTTCAGAATGGACTGGTTGGATCTCCTTGTAGTCCAAGGGACTCTCAAGAGTCTTCTCCAACACCACAGTTCAAAAGCATCAATTCTTCGGCGCTCAGCCTTCTTCACAGTCCAACTCTCACATCCATACATGATCACAGGAAAAACCATAGCCTTGACTAGATGAACTTTTGTTGGCAAAGTATGTCTCTGCTTTTGAATATGCTATCTAGGTTGGTCATAACTTTCTTTCCAAGGAGTAAGCGTCTTTTAATTTCATGGCTGCAGTCACCATCTGTAGTGATTTTGGAGCCCAGAAAAATAAAGTCTGACACTGTTTACACTGTTTCCCCATCTATTTGCCATGAAGTGATGGGACCGGATGCCATGATCTTCGTTTTCTGAGCTTTAAGCCAACTTTTTCACTCTCCACTTTCACTTTCATCAAGAGGCTTTTTAGTTCCTCTTCACTTTCTGCCATAAGGGTGGTGTCATCTGCATATCTGAAGTTATTGATATTTCTCCCAGCAATCTTGATTCAAGCTTGTGTTTCTTCCAGTCCAGTGTTTCTCATGATGTACTCTGCATATAATTTAAATAAACAGGGTGACAATATACATCCGTGACATACTCCTTTTCCTATTTGGAACCAGTCTGTTGTTCCATGTCCAGTTCTAACTGTTGCTTCCTGACCTGCATACATTTTCTCAAGAGGCAGATCAGGTGGTCTGGTATTCCCATCTCTTGAAGAATTTTCCACAGTTGATTGTGATCCACACAGTCAAAGGCTTTGGCATAGTCAATAAAGCAGAAATAGATGTTTTTCTGGAACTCTCTTGCTTTTTCTATGATCCAGCGGATGTTGGTAATTTGATCTCTGGTTCCTCTGCCTTTTCTAAAACCAGTTTGAACATCTGGAAGTTCACGGTTCACATATTGCTGAAGCCTGGCTTAGAGAATTTTGAGCATTACTTTACTAGCGTGTGAGATGAGTGCAATTGTGTGGTAGTTTGAGCATTCTTTGGCATTGCCTTTCTTTGATATTGGAATGAAAACTGACCTTTTCCAGTCCTGTGGCTACTGCTGAGTTTTCCAAATTTGCTGGCATATTGAGTGCAGCACTTTCACAGCATTATCTTTCAGGATTTGGAATAGCTCAACTGGAATTCTATCACCTCCACTAGTTTTGTTTGTAGTCATGCTTCCTAAGGCCCACTTGACTTCACATTCCAGGATGTCTGGCTCTAGGTGAGTGATCACACCATCGTGATTATCGGGATTGTGAAGATCTTTTTTGTACAGTTCTTCTGTGTATTCTTGCCATCTCTTCTTAATATCTTCTGCTTCTGTTAGGTCCATACCATTTCTGTCCTTTATCGAGCCCATCTTTGCATGAAATGTTCCTTTGGTATCTCTAATTTTCTTGAAGAGATCTCTAGTCTTTCCCATTCTGATCCTCTACATAGAAAACCCTAAAGACTCCACTAGAAAATTACTAGAGCTAATCAATGAATATAGTAAAGTTCCAGGACATAAAATCAACACACAGAAATCCCTTGCATTCCTATACACTAATAATGAGAAAACAGAAAGAGAAATTAAGGAAACAATTCCATTCACCGTTGCAATGGAAAGAATAAAATACTTAGGAATATATCTACCTAAAGAAACTGAAGACCTATATATAGAAAACTATAAAACACTGGTAAAAGAAATCAAAGAGGACACTAATACATGGACAAATATACCATGTTCATGGATCGGAAGAATCAATATAGTGAAAATGAGTATACTACCCAAAGCAATCTATAGATTCAATGCAATCCCTATCAATCTACCAACGGTATTTTTCACAGAGCTAGAACAAATAATTTCACAATTCGTATGGAAATACAAAAAACCTCGAATAGCCAAAGCAATCTTGAGAAAGAAGAATGGAACTGGAGGAATCAAGCTGCCTGACTTCAGACTCTACTACAAAGCCACAGTCATCAAGACAGTATGGTACTGGCACAAAGACAGAAATATAGATCAATGGAACAAAATAGAAAGCCCAGAGATAAATTCACACACCTATGGACACCTTATCTTTGACAAAGGAGGCAAGAATATACAATGGAGAAAAGACAATCTCTTTAACAAGTGGTGCTGGGAAAACTGGTCAACCACTTGTAAAAGAATGAAACTAGAACACTTTCTAATGCAAACTAGTACAGCCACTACGGAAACAGTGTGGAGATTCCTTAAAAACATGGAAATAGAACTGCCATATGACCCAGCAATCCCACTGCTGGGCATACACACTGAGGAAACCAGAATTGAAAGAGACACGTGTACCCCAATGTTCATCGCAGCACTGTTTATAATAACCAGGACATGGAAGCAACTTAGATGTCCATCAGCAGATGAATGGATAAGAAAGCTGTGGTACGTATACACAGTGGAGTATTACTCAGCCATTAAAAAGAATACATTTGAATCAGTTCTAATGAGGTGGATGAAACTGGAGCGTATTATACAGAGCGAAGTAAGCCTGAAAGAAAAACACCAATACAGTATACTAACGTATATATATGGAGTTTAGAAAGACAGTAACGATAACCCTGTATGCGAGACAGCAAAAGAGACACAGATGTATAGAACAGTCTTTTGGACTCTGTGGGGGGAGTGATTTGGGAGAATGGCATTAAAACATGTATAATATCATATAAGAAATGAATCGCCAGTCCAGGTTTGATGCAGGATACAGGAAGCTTGGGGCTGGTGCACTGGGATGACCCAGAGGGATGGTATGGGGAGGGAGGTGGGAGGGGGGTTCAGGATGGGGAACACGTGTACACCCGTGGTGGATGCATGTTGATGTATGGCAAAACCAATACAATATTGTAAAGTAAAATAATAATAATAAAAATAAAATGTATTTTGTGATAACCTAAAAAAAAAAAAAGAGCTATTAAGCCATGACAAGACGTAGAGTAACCTTAAATGTATATTACTAGGTGAAAGACTCAACTTGAAAAGGCTACATACAGCACGATTCCAACTATATCATATGAAAAAGGCAAAATGGTGGAGAAAATAGAAAGATCTGTGGTTTCCCAGGGTGGGATGGCAGGGAGGATGAACAGGGAGCACAGAGGATGTTTAGGGCATACTAAAATACTCCATATGAGACCGTAATAATGGATGTATTTCATTATACATTTATTCAAACCCATAAAATGTACAACATACAAGTGAACCCCAGTGTAAATTACAGACTTCAGGTAATAACGGATGTCAGTGCAGACTCATCAGTTCTAACAAGTGTCCACTTTGTCAGGGAATGTTGACAATGGAGGTGTGCTTATGTGGGAGCTGGGGGTGAATGGGAAATTTCCCCTCAAGTTTG
The DNA here is from genome assembly GCF_027580195.1 of Bos mutus. Classification (NCBI taxonomy): domain Eukaryota; kingdom Metazoa; phylum Chordata; class Mammalia; order Artiodactyla; family Bovidae; genus Bos; species Bos mutus. The sequence goes on from NC_091633.1 coordinate 24,727,611, forward strand.
CTCTGAACCTAAAATTGCTCAAAAAAAAAAAAAAAAAAAAAGGTCCTGTGTAGCCCAAGCACCCACATATCTGACTAAGAGGACACCAATTTGCAACTTTTGATTCAAAGGGAGCAGTTACTACCATCTATTTGGGGGCTTCTAAGGTGGTTCTGGGGCTTCCCTCATAGCTCAGTCGGTAAAGAATCTGCCTGCAATGCAGGAGACCCAGGTTCGATTCCTGGCTCGAGAAGATTCCCTGGAGAAGGGAATGGCAACCCACTCCAGTATTCTTGGCTGGAGAATCCCATGGACAGAGCAGTCTGGCAAGCTAGTCTATGGGGTCACAAGAGTCGGAAACGACTGAGTGACTAAGCGCACATGCAAAGTGGTGGTTGTGGTAAAGAAACCAGCAGTGCAGGCAGACATAGAAAACACGGATTTGATCTTTAGGTTGGGAAGACACCCTGGAGGAGGGCATGGCAACCCACTCCAGTATTCTTACGTGGAGAACCCTATGGATGGAGGAGCCTGGTGGGCTGAAGTCCATAGGTTCTCATAGTTGGACAAGACTGAAGCAACTTACCACGCATGCATGCAAGCCCTACCATCTAATTAGTATGTAATTAAGACACTTAAGAAAGTAGGATTTTCTCTTGCTAATAATGGACCTTGGTAAAATAATAAATGTTGTGGCAAAGTGGCAGATGTTTTTTCCACTTCCTCTGCTTCCTAAAGAAATTTTTAGGAATGAGAACTTTGTACTCATTTAGGAGAGAATTACCAGACAGCTCTGGCAATTTGTGAAACATCATCTTAAAACTGGAAACCTGGAATAGAAATCCTAACCATGCTTTGCACTGTTTGAAAAAAAAGTGTGAAAATTCCCTAATGGCTGCAGTCTTTAATATTTGATTTTTTTACCTTGAATTTTTTTTTTTTTTTGGTAGAAAAGCGCAAACCTAGAAAACCTTTTACCAAGAGTTTAAATAACGAATTAGAGCCAATCCTTTAAGGGCACTAAGTCACTGGGAATCCCACCATCTCTTAAAAAGTGAACTCCTGGTCTCGTGAGTGAAAACTGAGAAATCGTGAAAAAACAAATGTTTGGCCCACCTTTCCTCATGGCTGTGTCACATGACTAGGAAAATCAATAACAGTACAAGCATCCAATGATGATCTCATTTTTTTTTTATGGAGCTGCGTCAATTCACTGCTAAATGATGGCACTTCATAAAGGACACAGTCAGATAATTCCATTGTATCTGAAGTCGAGTACGTTAATGTAGCCTGAATTAATTTCCCTGGTGTTAAAGTGCAAACTGGGCTAATAAAAGTGACACATTGACTTTTCCAGAGAATAATGTGCAGCTTATGAGGAATGGCAGCGTAAATGAAAATTAGCCTCAAGACAATGTTAATTATCCTCTACCCATTAGCAGAAGGGGAATTGAATGACTCGTTTTACAGCAAAGAAAACCCTGCTGGCTTCGTAAAGGGAAACTATAGTATTTAATGTTCTAATTAAGGCTAACAATGTGGCTGTATAGAGAGAAGAAATAGTGAAATACACACAGTACATTTGAGATACAAACTGTGAGTGCCATCTTGTTGAGTTCTTTTAACACGCTCATCTTCCCTCTGATTTCTAAGAAACTGCTTCATAAAAAGCATTCAAGATAGGTATGGCGGACTTCCCTGGTGGTTCAGTGGTTAAGAATCCACCTGCCGATGCTGGGGACACAGGTTCTATCTCTGGTCCGGGAAGATCCCACATGCTAAGCCCGTGCACCACAACTACAGAGCCTGAGCTCTAGAGTCTGGGAGCAGCCAGTACAGAAGCCCTCACACCTAGAGCTGGCGCTCCACAATAAGAGAAGCCGCCGTAATGGCAAGACCGCGCACCACAACTAGAGAGCAGCCCCCGCGGAGCAATGACGACCTAACCCAGCCAAAAATAACTAATTTTTTAAAACATTAAAAAAAAGAGAGGTACTGTGATGGCAATCATTTCCATGACATACCGTGACCCTGGGAACACACAAAGCTAGTATATTGTTGCAGATACAATTGAAATCAAGTAATTGCATTTACAGTGTACACATAATACAGTATCTGTTTTTTTCCAGAAAAAGAATATAAAATGATTGATTTTTATAAAAAACAGACAGACATCTCCTTAGTTTTTTTTTATATATATAAGCAAGAGGTTCACTTTTAATTGTTGTTGTCCAACATTTTAGAAAATAGAATACAAAGAGAAAAAATTTCAGAAAGTACGCCATACGTTTAATGGGTAGAATAAGAAGCAAATAGTTAAAAATTTGGAGATCTTACTCTAAGTATTATCATTTTAAACTTATTCTATAAAACTCAGTTACTGCATGCATGCCAGTGAAGTTTAAAAAGAGAGAGTAAAGTTTAAGCAGTAAATGCTGTGAACATTTAAATAAATATAACATGTTTGTACATATACAGCTTTCTAGTAGGCATATATCATTTCTGCCTGGTAATTTTCTCCCTCCCCTCTGTGTCTTCCACTTCAGCACAATACAATATGACAAAACAACAGCAATTGAAAAAGAAAAAAAAAAAACTAAAAATAGAACTACCATATGACCCAGCCGTCCCACTGGGTTTTCCTTAGGTCTTTCACCAGAAAGTGCAAGTGAAAGTTACTTAGTAGTGTCGGACTCTCTGAGACCCCATGGACTATACAGTCTATGGAATTCTCCAAGCCAGAATACTGGGGTGGGTAGCTGTTCCCTTCTCCAGGGGATCTTCCCAACCCAGGTCTCCCGCATTGCAGGCAGATTCTTTACCAGCTGAGCCCCCATGTCTTCTATCAACTTCCTACTTTGCTGTAGAACTTCAGGAGCTGGCTTAGATGGGTTCGTGCCAAAGCTGCTGATGGATACATACAGACGTCCCACTAGCTTGAGCCTGAATTTTGTGGATGGAGAGGCATTTGTTTTACAAAATTTGAAATCATGTGGCTAAACGAGATTTTAACTCACTGAGTATGGGAAGAAATTTCTTTTATTTCCCTGTTTTTATTTTATTCTGGAATATTGCCAATTAACAAAGTTGTGATAGTTTTCAGGTAGACAGCAAAGGGACTGAGCCATATACATACATGTATCCGTTTTCCTCCAAACTCCCACTCCCATCCAGGCTGTCCCATATCATTGAACAGAGTTCCCTGTGCTACAAGGTAGGTCCTGGTGGGTTATCCATTTAAAATATAGCAGTGTGTACACGTCCATCCCAAACTCTCTAATTATCCCATCCCCTGCTTCTGCCAATGGAAAGAATCTTCCTGATGCCTCAGTGGTAGAGCATAGTGCTCAGATGTATCCAGTTATCTTCTATCTTCTTTGTTTAAATAAACAAACCATTATTGACACCCCCATCCCAACTCTGAATCTGCTGCTGGGGTTGATGCTAATAGCTTATAGTTCAAGAATCCTGAGAACTACCTTTGGACAATGGGAGCTGCCTCCCCTGGTATTATCTGCAAGATTCTGCTTTTCCTGAAAACCACCCCAAATGATGGCCCATGCCAGACTGATGGGGAAGACAAAAGACTGTCTTCCTTGCCCCCTGGGGCCTCCATTTAGTGACGCATTCGCTAGGACAGCAGTCCCCAACCTTTTTGGCACCAGGAACTGGTTTCATGGAAGACAGTTTTTCCATGGACTGGAAGCGGGGAGGTTTGGGGATGATTCAAGCACATATGTTTATTGTGCATTTTATTTCTAGTCTAATGCTGCCGATATTCTGACAGGAGGTACCGGTATGCCACCTGGAGGTTGGGGACCCCTAACCTAGAGCTTCCCATGGGGTCAGGCTGAGGATTGGCTTCCACAAAGCTGATATCAGATAACAGATAGCCTGGCTCTCTATTCCCCTCCCGCTTTCCTTATAGTTCTCTCCTGAGACCACCTCCTCAATTAATCACTTATTTGAGAAACTTCATCCCACTTCTAGAAAACCCAACCTAAAACAGAGTCATAGCTGTGATACCATAACTCAGAAATAAAGTGAACAGAAAGCTGAGGGTTCCTGCAACCTGACTCCGTCCTGGGCTGAATTGCAGAAGGAATAATAACATCTTCAGGTAAAGTGATGGCTCAGATGGTAAAGAATTCTCCTGCAATGCAGGAAACTCAAGTTCAATCCTTGGCTCGAGAAGATCCCTTGGAGAACCAAATGGCTACCCACTCCCGTATTCTTGCCTGGAGAATCCCATGAACAGAGGAGCCTGGTGGGCTACAGTCCACGGAGTCGCAAAGAGTCGGACATACCTGAGAGACTAGTATATTACTATATTCAGGTAAAGTTGGGACTAGGAGAGCAGAGGGAACAGAGCCATCTGCCTAGTTTTGCCCCACAGCACATACTGGGAACTGACATGGTTACCTTCTGAAGACAGAAGCTGAAGTATTAAAATCTACATGAACAGACTTACAGACTTAGGAAACAAACTTATGGTTACCAAAGGGAAAAGGTAGGGGAAGCAATAGATTTAGAGTTTGGGATTGACAGACACACACTGCTAATATTTAAAAGAGATAACCAACAAGGACCTACTGTATGACGCAGGGTACTCTGCCCAATATTCTGTAAGTAAGCTAAATGGGAAAAGAATTTGAATAAGAAAGGGGCCTTCCCTGGTGGTCCAGTGGTTGAAAGTCCACCTTCCAATGCAGAGGATGTGAGCTGGATCCCTGGTTGGCTGGGGAACTAAGAACCCACATGCTGTGGGGAAATCAAGCCCGGGTACTACAACTACTGAGCCGGAACGCCATAACTAGAGTCCATGTGCCGTAACTAGAGAGTCTGTGGGTCATAACTAGAGAGTCCGGGTGCTGCAACAAAAGATCCCACATGCTGCAACCAAGACCTGATGCAGCCAAATAAATGAATAAATATTTTTTAAAAAGAAAGAAAAAGAATAGACACATGTATAACTGAATCACTTTGCTGTACATATGAAAGTAACACAACATTGTTAAACTATACTCTAATATAAAATAAAAATTAAAAAAATAATCTGAGTGTAATTAAGGTTTGAGACCGCTTGGAAGCATGCTACATCTCCTGGTGGTAAGGCAGTAGAAGGGACATGGGCATGGCTCAGAACCATGGCATCTCTATAGACAGCAGTGGTCCAGACGAAGACCAGTAACATCTGGGTTGATTCACAGCCCAGGAGGAAAAAAGGACTGATACAGAGGTTCGAGGACCTCCCTTGAACCCAAGGCACGACATGGCAAATAAGAAAGTCCCTAGAATTTCTGTCGGATCCTGGAGAAAGAAAGAGTTGCCTTTGGGTCACCTGAGATATAGGAGGAATGCAGGAGAAATGAAAATCAAGTGGAGAATTAATAATAGAATAATAGATACATTTACATTTCTTGCATGGGTAAGGTACTGAGATGATGGTCACACCTGAATAAAAAGTGAAAAGTGAAAGTATTGGTTGCTCAGTCATATTTGACTCTTTCCAACCCTTATGGACTATAGCCCACCAGGCTCCTCTGTCCGTAGAATTCTCCAGGCAAGAATACCAGAAGCCATTCCCTTCTCCAGGGGATCTTTCTGACCCAGGGATTGAACCTGGGTCTCCTGCACTGCAGGCAGATTTTTTATCATCTGAGCCACCAGGGAAGTCCCATGATGGTGGCCTCTAGTAGGCTTCAAAAACATTTCAGATCCTGATCATCTGTCGGATGCTACAGTCCCAAAGCACAAGCTCTGAAAGCAAAAGTCCCTAAACTATGAAGCATGAGGCTGGGGATGCTTTCGTCACTTGTGCCACCTGATAAAGGCACCTGGGTCAGTTTTGTGGGTACAATATTAGCATTTCTGGGCACCTGTATCTGAATGGGTAAGTTTCCTGGGCACAAGAAGAGAAAAAAAAATCCCTGATTCTCAGGTCTGCTCAGAAACTCTATTAACACTGAGTCACAGACAGGACTTGTCAGGAAAGAGCTGACAGTCACAGATCTGTCATTCCGTCATCCGTTCATTCAGGCATTCATGAATCAAGTAAGTATTTATCAAGCGTCTACTATAAATCAGACATTCTTTGGTTTTGGGCATTTAGCAGCTATGGCAACAGAAAAAGACTCATTCTCATAAATATTACATTCTAGAGAAGAAGAAAGACAATTCATAAATAAATACCAATATAATTTTAGATAGTGATAAGTGCTCCAAAAATGATAATCTCTATTTCCTATGCACCAGAGCCTCTCATGAGTGTTTTATGGGGTTCACTCACTTAATCATAATAAAAAATCCTCACAAGATGCATGAAATTGTTGTTCTAGCCACTTCAGGATTCTTGACTGGATGATCCCATGGACAGAGGAGCTTGGCACTCTACAGTCCAGGAGGTCACAAAGAGTCAGACACGACTTGAGCACTCACACAGGCACATGTGCAGTTTGATAGAAGTATAAATGGAGGGACAAAGGAATAAGAGATAGGCTTAAGGTCAAGGCTAGGAATGTAGTTTGCAGACTAGATGGTTCAATTTCAGTGTCCATATGATTGTGGTTGGCTGTTGCCAGCCTGGCATTATACTATAGTCAGAGTATAATGTGAGTCTATAGACCCCCCTCACAGCATTGTGACTGCAACTGGAAGACCCACTTAAATGGTTACTTTCACATTATTTGACTCCACCTCAATAAATTATATTTAAAGGCAATTATATTACCTTCATGTCTAAAATAATGTCTTTACACAGTGACATGGTCTTCTGTATGGTAGAGACAGATAACAATCTCAGACTGGGACCATGATTCAGGAACAGACCAACAGTAAACCAGATGAAAGGCATCATTCTGATTTCAAGAACTGGGACACCATCCCCAGGTCATGACTGTTGATCTATGATATAACCAGAGAAAGCTATGTCATCGTAAAAGTGAAATGCCTGAAAATTTACTTTCACTTTTATTTTCTCAAATAAGTTGCTATTTTGATGTGTTGTAGCCAATTATATTTAAAACGAATTGCCTAGAATATAGGTGTGAAAGGTACCTTTTTTTCTCCTTCCATCATTATAATTCAGTCTACCTCACTCTTCCCTTTCTACACCAGCAGTATTCTCCCTTCTGCTTCTCCAGTTTGTCCCTCAAAATCTTCTCCTCTAATCTAGATTTTTCTTTAGCCATAGTGTGTTATAGAAACAATGTAACTTTACTAACCACATCTCACAGTTTCACAGTTCTATTTATTCAGATCAGACGCTTGAAAAAAAACCATGTTATGAAAGCCTCTTGTTTTCTTATTGTTAACAAGAGAGTTTTATTTTAAATGAACGGTTTATAGAAGGCTGTGACCACCAACCCCTGAGTCCAATTATGGAGAGAAGGTTTCTGGAGTTTGGGGTTCATTAGGAAAAAAGTCAAACTAAAAATAAAATAACTAGAACCTGAGTTTCAGACATGCCAGCTTGCCACAATCCACTTTAGATTGTTTTACAGGGAAAACAGCTGATGGCAAACCCGAAAAGAGTGCAGAACCCAAAATACAAGTGGGCCACGGTGTTTCACTTTTGGTGGTGAATAAGATTCAGAAAACATCACCATGGCCAGATTTGAAGCTGTCCTGATCTCCTTATGGATCAGCTGAGATATTTTTTAGTGACAACGAACATGGATAATCTACTGGGACTGTGACCAAGGAGACAGGCTTGGAGGATTACATTGCAGGGTTATTTTTAAGAGTGAAAAGTTGGAAGCCTAGGACGTGGGTAAATACAGAGGGCTCAGCACACTCAGCACTACTGTAATGGCAAGAGCACCACGTGCTCATCACATTGCATCCTTTCTTGGGTATTGAAAACGTAAGATTTCTCGGTCTCCCTGATCTTAGGTTGGGAGTGTGTGACTGAGAGCCAGCAACTGGGAATGAGAGCAGGGGATGAAGCACTGTGTCTGTCCCAAGACAGCATATGCCCCTAGAACCCAGATCTTGTAGCCAAAATAATGTCTTCAATAAAAGGAACCGGGATCCTTGGAGAAATGGCAGATGCCAGTCTGCAACATGACAAGTACACGATGAGCCTGAGATCTCTTCTGAAAGTGAAAGTGTTAGTAGCTCAATCATGTCCGACTCTTTGCGACCCCATGCACTGTAACCTGCCAGGCTTCTCTGTCCATGGAATTCTCCTGGGTTGCCATTCCCTTCTGCAGGGGATCTTTCCAATGTAGGAATCAAACCTAGGTCTCCAGCATTGCAGGCAGATTCTTTACCATCTGAGCCACAAGGGAAGCCCAGGACTCTCAAGGTGGCAGGCAATTTAAAAAGTGCTCAAAAAAAGAAAAAAAAGGATAATGGCATCCTGAAAGGACACAAGGACCAACTGAAGGAGTTTTAAATGGACAAATCTGGGATAATTTGAGCAAGAAACTAAATCATGAGAAGGATGGATTGTATTCCACAGAATATTTACATAGTCTCCAAGTATCTCTATAGTTATTTAATACACAGGAGAAAACAGAAAGGTCACAGTGTATAAGTCTGGAAGATGCTACCTTAACCAAACGCTCCAAGCTAGCCTCCCCTGTAACAGGATATAATGATGCCATCCACCTGCCAGTACAACTCACCAAGAAGGGCACAGCATAATTTCCATGGTATTCATGCCAAAAAAGGACATCCTGAATTTAACCACAAGGAAACATTAGCCAAACCCAAATTGAGGCACGTCCTACAAGATAACTGACCAGTACTCAAGGCAAAAGGAGAAGGGGGTGACAGAGGATGCCATGGTTAGATAGCATCACCAACTCAATGGATGTGAATTTGAGCAAACTTTGGGAGATAGTGGAGGACAGAGGCATCTGGCATGCTGCAGTTCATGGGGTCACAAAGAGTCTGACACAACTTAGTGACTGAACAACAACAACTCATTAAAAATGACAAGGTCATGAAAAACTAAGTATAAGGAATTATCTCAGAGTAAGAGTGTGTGACTCATGCCAGAAAAAGGCATTAACGGGACAATGGCGGAATCCAAATAGGTCTGTATTGATTCACATTCCCATATCAATATTTATTTCCTGGTTTTGATCAACTGCACTGTGGTTATGTAACATGTTGACATTTAGGGAATTTCAGTAAAGAGCCTATGGGAATTCTTTCTATTATTTTTGCAACATATTTTTAAGCCTAAATGTATTTCAAAATGAAAATGGAACAAGTAAGGCCCATGTGTTTCCTCCACCCCTCTCTTTCCTTTCCATGCTATTCTTGGAAACGATGCATTGAGGTGGGAGCATCACAAAATGGAAAAAGCCTGGATCCCCAAGTTAGCAGATAAAAAAACTCCTTGCCAACCTGATGGTAACTCTACATGAGTGAGAAATACATTTTTGTTGTGCTAAGACCCTGAGATTTCCAAGAACATTGGTTACTGTACTATAACCTACATTATTTTGGTTAACATAACTATGTGACAGGTAATGGGAATAACTGGTTTTATGTGCAGAGACATGGGCAGATCACTAGAAATGTTGCTGCTGCTGCTAAGTTACTTCAGTCGTGTCCGACTCTGTGCAACCCCCTAAACAGCAGCCCACCAGGCTCCCCCGTCCCTGGGTTTCTCCAGGCAAGAACACTGGAATGGGTTACCATTTCCTTCTCCAATGCATGAAACTGAAAAGTGAAAGTGAAGTCGCTCAGTCGTGTCCGACTCTTAGCGACCCCATGGACTGCAGCCTACCAGGCTCCTCCATCCATGGGATTTTCCAGGCAAGAGTACTGGAGTGGGGTGCCACTGCCTTCTCCGAGAAACGTTACTGGTGAAGAAAAAAGGGAGTTGCAAGGCAATAACTTCAGAATGACAGCTTTGATGTGGAGATAAAATCTCCAATGTCCACTATAGATTTCACATGTGCATGAATGTGTATGTGTATGAGATGTGGACTAATGTGTATGATATGTGTATATTCTACATGTGCATGAATGGGCATATAAAAGCCTAGAATGAGGCTGAAAAGATCACATGGGTAAAAGAGTGGTCATTCCTGACTGGGGGGAGGGGTAGAAGACAGTAAGATGGGAAACTTCTATGCAATACTTAAAAGGTAATAATATATTCAGCAATCATTCTTAGAATTAAAATTCACAATAAAAGCAGGCCATTAAGTTGTTGACCTCAACCAAGTGATGTGTCAACCCATGGCAAAGATGTATTTTCATAGCAGACATCATTAGTCTGGTAGGGTCAGACTCTCTATTTATTGTGTAATGAAGTTGCCTTTCCCTAGAGGATTAAGCCTCAGAGTCAGAGCAAGACAGAAACGGCATAAAGTTCATTATTTAAAATTTTTCCTTAATTGTCCATAAAGTATGGTGACTTTATGTACATAAAGTAGGTGGTTTCATGTGTCCAATCAACACAGTGATCTTTACAGACTTGAATGTTGAAGAATCACTGGGCTAGGACTTCCCTGGTGGTCTAGTAGGTAAGAATCTGCCTGCCAATGCAGAGGACACGAGTTTGATCCCTGGTCCGAGAAGACTCTACATGCCTTGGGGTAACTAAGCCCATACTCCACAACTATCAAGCCTGCGTGCTCTGGAATTCACGCTCCCCAACAAGAGAAGCCACCACAATGAGAAGCCTGTTGCATCACAGCTACAGAGTAACTCGAGCACAGCAAAAAGACCCAGTGCAGCCAAAAAGAAATAAACCAATAAGTAAAAGTTTTGAAAAATCATCGAGCTAAAGAGAGAAACCAGACCAAACTCCAGGTGCAGACATCTAGGATAACGCCCTCCAGTGTTAAGTACACAGTTCCTATGAGCCAATGGCTGGAGAGACATCCTTACACGATTTCTTCTACTCTAATATTTTGTGTCTCAAGTTCAAAACATGCTAAAAGATATGTCCAGTGTTGCAGAATTAAGTAAAATAACGAAGTTTCATCTTCCTGGGGTTCATTTCCAAAGATAGTTCTTAAATTAATTACAGCCCAATTTCATTTTACAAGGCTTTCTTTCATTTAAAAAAAATTTTTTTTATTGGAGCAGAGTTGATTTACAAGATTGTGTTAGTTTCAGGTGTACAGCAAAGTGACTCAGTTATACATATACATATATCCACTCTTTTTTAAGATTCTTTCCTCATATGGGTCATTACAGAGTTTTGAGCAGAGTTCCCTGTGCTATACAGTAGGTCCTTATATTAGTTATCTATTTTATATATAGTAGTGTGTATATACGGAGAAGGGAATGGCACCCCACTCCAGTACTCTTGCCTGGAAAATCCCATGGACAGAGGAGCCTGGTAGGCTGCAGTCCATGGGGTCGCTAAGAGTCGGACACGACTGAAGCGACTTAGCAGCAGCAGCAGCAGCATTGTGTATATATCAATCCCAACCTCCCAATTTATCCCTTAGTAACCAGGAGGCTTTCTCAACAGAGACTACATCTTGTCTGTAATCTTTCCATTTGGCTCTTCCTCACAATGATCTGGAATAATTACAATTCTCTTGTTTTCTTCTTTTTCTTCTAGACTTTTTGTCTTAATCTGAACTACTGAATCCAGTCTGCCATCTCTCCCCACCTCCCCTACCTGGAGGAAACTATTTTTAAGAAACATATTTGTTACTTTTATACCAGCAGGTAGGCAATATAAGAAGATGCTTAGTAACACTTGGGGGCATAGGCTATGAAGTTGGAACTCAAGATCTTTGCAGGGTTGGTTTTGACTTGACTATTAAGATAGTCTGGGCTTTCCAGGTGGCTCAGTGGTAAAAGAATCTGCCTGTTGATTCAGGAGAAGAAAGGGATGCAGATTTGATTCCTGGATCAGGAAGATCTGGAGGAGGAAATGGCAACCTACTCCAGTATTCTTGCCTGGGGAATCCCATGGGCAGAGGAGTCTGGTGGGCTACAGTCCATTGGGTCAGACACGATTGAACATGCAAGCATGATTAAGATAGCCCATGGGCTGCAGAGTCCCTTCCAGTGGTTCTAAGACTCCCTCTGGGGTCTTGTATCACTGGGAAGTGGGAGTTGGAGGGGCGAGAAGATCTTTAGGAGAAGGGCTCAGGAATGGCTATGAGGTTATGGTAGAGCAATGATTCGTGGCCTGAGAAGTGGCTGGGAGGCTGAGGAAGGTCAAAGTAAGTGTCACATCCGAGGAAGAAGGTGGAAGAATTTGCTGCAGGGAATCAGAAAGACAGACTGAATGGGTTTGGAGAAGCCCAGGTGAGAAAACCAGAACATTAGGGGAGATGGGGGAAGAAGCTCTTTAATATGATTCCATAGCACAGCCTGTGATGGGGAGGAAGAAATGCAGCTGAGATGATTAGAGCATGCCTGTCACACAGGATGGGGTTTATAATTAGGATTGACTTATATACACTGCCATGCATAAAATAGATAGCTATTGAGGATGTATATCACAGGGAGCTCAGATCGGTGCCCACTGGGAACCCAGCAGGGTGGGATGGTAGGGGTGGTGGGAGAGAGGTCCAGGAGGGAGGAGATAAATGTATACATGTAGCTGATTCACTTCATCGTACAGCAGAAATGAATACAACATTGTAAAGCAGTTACACTTCAAAAAAGGAATGCAGGAGTCACAACACTGTAAATCAACTATGTGCACGCTCAGTCATGTCTGACTCCTTGCGATCCCATGGACTGTAGCCCACCACGCTCCTCTGTCCATGAGCTTTCCCAGGCAAGATTACTAGAGTGTGTTGGCCACTCCCTCCTCCAGGGGATCTTCCCAACCCAAGGATCAAACCCGTGTCTCCTGCATCTCTTGCATTAGTAGGTGGATTCTTTACCACTCCATCACCTTGGGAGCCCCCAAATCAACTATACTTCAATAAAATTTTATAAAGAGACATGGGAGAACATTAATAAAGGGCAAACTTATTTCGACTGGTGCTATTCACATTCTTTGTATGACTCAGCAAACAAACTCATTCTCATCAGTGAGAGGAGAGATGATGCTTCCTCTCCCACTTCCCAAACGTAGCCCTAATGTGGTCAGCAGAGCAAACGGAAGAAATCCATCATCATCTTCCCCCTAGCCCACCTCAGCAAAGCAGATAATGATGCCTGGGCAGACAAAGCTCCTCATAAGAAGAGGGAGCTACCCACATATGCCTCTTATTGCCAGTCAAATCACACCCATGAGAGTGAATGAGGGTGATCCATCCTTTAAAGAGATTCTTTAACTAGAGAAAGGCAGGGTTAATTACCAAAGGAAAAAGATCAGCAAGCACACTTCAACCTTATTCTTGAGCATCTCAGTTCCAGACTCAGATTTATAAACTTTACTTCTGGTTCCTTATATCCTGCACCACTTGTCCTTGGTATAGACGAACACAGAAAAATGCAAGTAGAAACACTCAGAGAGAAAAAAAAAAAGAAACACTCAGAGAGTTCAATTGGTATTAATGAGGATTATAAAGATTTATCTTTTAATAATGTATAATTATGAATAATAATAGAGACACATACGGACTTCCTAGGTGGCGCTAGTGGTAAAGAACCCACTCGCCAATGCAAGAGATATAAGAGATGTGGGTTTGATCTCTGGGTCAGGAAGATCCACTGGAGGAGGGCATGGTGACCCACTCCAGTATTCTTGCCCAGAGAGCCCACAGACAGAGGAGCCTGGCAGGCTTCAGGGTCTGACGTAACTGAGGCAATTTAGCACTTACACAGGCATGCACAGACATACACATGATTAACTATGGCATTGTGTGAAAGAGATGTGCAAATAAAATGTAGAGAAGAAAGCAAAATAAAGAGAGAAAAATTTTTACTGACTTCTTATTTCCAAAAGTCTACACTGGAATAGAGAAAAAATACAGCCAATGTTAAGATTTGAAGGAATACTCAGTGAGTAATGTCAAGTGTCCTTCAATTTCCTGAATTTGCTTCCTCTAGCCAAGAAGAGGGGAAGACAGTCAGTGACGAAGTGGGGTGGGTTTCACACAGAGTCTTAGACTTCAAGCTAAGGAGAGATGAGTGTGAGAGCAGTGAAGTGGCTCCATTTCTTGCTTCCTGAGGCAGTTCCCAGGGATGTGAAGAGTCTCCAAAGATAAGATTTTCTTGAGATTTCACTAGGCTGACAGAGTATCTTGGACATGTGCCATGCCCTGGGTTGTAGAGAAGCAGCAGAAATATTCTCATGTGCCCAGGAGTGGCTTGGAAGTAGCCAAGGGAGTTTCTGGACCTGAAAAGATGCTTCACTATACAGATGAGGGTAAAAAGCTTTTCCTAGTGGATTGTATGCATGGAGACGTTCATGGACCAATGTGTAAAAGCCAGATGGGAGAGTTGGCATCTTAGAAGATGCTTGCAAGAACACGTTCTATGCATTCAGATGTCCTCATCTCCAGACACTTTGGAATATATATTCTGGGACTGGAATATATATTCTGGGACTTCCTGGTATGTCAACAACCCAAGAAGAAAAGGGGAGGTGGATGAGATTAGATTTCTGATAACTAGCCTAGCAGAAACTTGAAAAAAAATTGACTTATTGAAAAGCAATAAAAAATATTGATCTTGCATCTTGACGTTTATGGCTCAGGACACTATTTCCATGGATGGATCATGAACATTTATGTAATCAGAATACAGTGAGTGATACGGACCCAAATTCAGTGCTTCTACCATGATTTAGAACATACTGTAAGATTTTCAACACCTCGAATACAAATTATATATATGGGGAAATCAACAGCTAGCAGATCTTTATGTCTATTTCCTAATCTGTAAAACAAAGTCATTAGAGGAAATATTTTATGAAGTGAAACAATCCAATCAAGCTTATCATAAAATTCATCAATTGCCTGCCGTGTGTTAGGGACTTGGGGCTCAAACAATGAAGGCATCATGAGGAGGCATAGGGCCAGAGTTTTTCTCACTAACTCTGTCCAGACAGCCAACCTTCATTCTCACCATGGGGGCTTGGTGGACAGTTGACATGAGCAAGGACTACAGGAGGGACTCTGGGAGAGCTGAGCATTTCTCACAGAAAACACAGAGTTTTGGTGTGTTTTCCTGCTCTCAGCACCACCTCACACTGATTTCTGAGATGCCTGGAACATCTAAGTCCTAAGCAATTTTATTCACTCTCTCTCTCCACCCTGCCTCTCTCTCTTATCAATATATCCCCCCACCCTTCTGCAGGTGGTTGGCTATCTCTGGTCTGCTAATTCAGTTACCACCTGACAGTCATCTTTCCACTTTTCAACATTTTGTGCAGTCTCTCATATGACTGTTTACTTTTTTCTTCAGTTTGATGGGTTTTTTGAAACAAACAAACAAAAAACTTCACTGTTGTAATGGCTAATTTTATGTATCAGCTTTGATTGGGCTTTGGGGTCCCCAGATAGTTGGCTAAACATTATCCTGAGTGTTTCTGTGAGAATATTTTTGGATGAGATTGACGATGAAAGCAGACTGCTCTCCATAACATGGTGGGCCTCATCCAATCAGACGAAGGCGTGAATGGAACAAAAAGAACGGCCTCTACTGAGCAAGAGAGAATTCTCTTGCACACTGCCTTCAGACTTCATTTGCAACAACAGCTCTTCCTGGCTCAGCAGAAGACAGCCTCTAGACTCAAACTGGAACACTGGCGGCTTGTATCCTCAGTCTGCTAGTCTACCCTGCAGATTTCAGACTTGCCAGACTCCATAATTATTCTTTATTATAAGTCTCTTCATATATATGTGTATATATACATATATAATTCAGTGTATATATATATGCATATATATACACACACATATACATATATGTATAAAAGTAAAAAGTATATGCAGCCACACCTCATTCATTCTGCTTTGCTTTATTGTGTCTTCAGATACTGTGTTTTTTTGTTTCATTTGTGTGTGTGTGTGTGTGTGTGTGTTTTACAAATTCAAGTTTTGTGGCAACCTTGTATTGAGCGAGTCTATCAATGCCCCTTTTTCCAATAGCATTTGCTCATTTTGTGTCACTGGGTCCCCTTTTGGTTAATCTCTCAATATTTTAAACTTTTGCAGTATTATTATACTTGTTACATTTATTTGTGGTCAGTGATCTTTGATGTTATAACTATGACTTGCTGAAGACCCAGATGACCGTTAACATTTTTAGAATTTTATTTATTTTTGGCCATGCTGGGTCTTCACTGCCGCACTGGCTTTTCTCTAATGCAGTGAGCATGGGCTACTTTCTAGTTTCAGTGCACAATATTCTCTTTGCTGTGGTTTTTCCTGTTGCAGAGCACTGGGCTGCAGGGTGTGCGGGCTTTGGTGGTTGCGGTTCCCGGGCTTCAGGGCACAGGCACAATAGTTGTGGCGCATGCACTTAGTTGCTCTGCCGCATTTGGGATCTTCCCAGACTGGGGACTGAACCCGTGTCTCCTGCATTGGCACGTGGATTCTTTACCAGTGAGCCACCAGGGAAGCCCCAGAATTTTTGTTAATAAAGTATTTTTGAATGTATGTTCAGTATTATTTTAGACATAATGCTGTTGCATACAGTATACTACCATATGGGATAAATATAACTTATGTAAGCACTGAGAAACTAAAGAATTCATGTGACTCACTTTACTGTGAAATTCGCTTTATTACAGTGGTCTGGAACCAAACCCACAATACCTCTGAGGTGTGCCTGTACATATACTATTGGTTCTGTTTTGCTGGATCACCTTGACTAACACAATAGTAAATGCAAGTAAACAACCCGCCATAGAAGTCTAGATTTGGTAACAAGAAAGCCTTTGGATTGCATTGTATGTGTTGGGAGAATCTGAATGCATTATCCCACTTAAACCTCCCAATGGTGTTGTAGAGAGATGCTTAGATTGGATAACTGGTTTGCCAAAGGGAAAATGGCAGTACAGATATTTTTTAATATTAAAAATGTTTTCAGCCGTATTGAAGTATATTGAATATAACTACAATTGTAGTTATATTTAAAGTGCAGAATATGATGATCTAATGTATATATAATTTTGAAATGATTATCACAGTCAAGCTAACACATCTATCATCTTACACAGTTACCTTTTCTAAAAAAAGGATACTTTAGATCTATTGTTAGTATAGTTCAAGTGCACAACACATAATTATTAACTATAGTCACCCACTGTCTCCAGAACTTATTCACTTAATAACTAGAAGTTTGGACCCTTGGGCCAACATCTTCCCATCCCCCACCCCCAGACACTGGTAA
Organism: Bos mutus; assembly: GCF_027580195.1. Classification (NCBI taxonomy): domain Eukaryota; kingdom Metazoa; phylum Chordata; class Mammalia; order Artiodactyla; family Bovidae; genus Bos; species Bos mutus. Next base: position 24,744,822 of record NC_091633.1, read on the forward strand.
CCACCATTCTACTTTCCGTTTCTATGAGTTCAACTCTCCTTTATTTCAGATTCCATATATAAGTGATAGCAAACAGTGTTTGTGTTTCTCTGTCCAGCTTATTTCACAGTCTCATACCCTTGGAAGGAATGCAAGTTGGTACAGCTTTTATGAAAAACAGAATGGAGGTTCCCCCCACTCCCCAACTTAAAATAGACCTACCACTTCTCTCCAGTTATCCCACTTGTGAGTATACATCCAAAGGCAACAAAATCAATATCTGGAGGAGATATCTGCACCCCTGTGTTTACTGCGGCCATATTCACAACAGCCAAGGTAGGAAGCAACCTAAATGTCCATTGATGGATGAATGGATAAAGAAAGTGCACTATATGTATTCAGCCATAAAAAAGTAGGAAATGCTGCCATTTGCCACAACAGAACAGATATTTTAAGCTAAGTACACCACACCAGAGTTACCTCTCTGATCACCTCTAACTCACCCTTACGTTCTATTCTAGGAGCAACAAGACGTCATTTGGGCAGAATCAAAGAATCTCCTGTGTTATGTACTTTGACTTCATGCTTTTCACAGCCATGCAGCCTCATTAGTGGACAAGTATTAGAAGCTTCCAAACCATCCTACTGTTTCTATGGCTGAGGTGACTCTGGATAAAACCTGTAACTTTGTCTTACTGAAGTTCCCTACACCTTCCCCAACAAGTTCCATAGTGTCCTGGGTGTGTAAGGTACTTTAAGGTGTCTGAGAAAGAAAAGGCATCCCCTTCTTCCAAATGAATCATAATCACTCAACCTGTATTCTACAGAAAACCTGAGGCAGAGGTTATGTGCTGTGAAACAAGAGAGTATGCTAGCCCCTGGGCAGGAGTGCAGAAAAAGGGGGAGGAAATAGGAATGAAGGAAACTGGTATGAACATGCATGATGGAGCTGGTCAGTGTTTGATGTCAAGCATGACAAATTGCTCAAAGTTGCCAGACTCTCTTCTGCGACCAGACCCATGGATGCTTCTCAGATCCATCCATTTGGGGAGGGATTTATCCACTGGATTCCATCTTTTGTTGGTCAAAGATGTGTCCTGAAGGATGCTAACTCCTCTTTGCTTCTGAGTACCATGTGTATACTTGACCACAAAATCTTTTACATTTCAGAATGAACAAGACAGTTCTAGGGCAGGACAGCACAGGTCTAAAGTCAGAGGCTGGTTTTTGTGTGTGTGTGACTCTCCGGAGTCACTAGGGAGTTTGTTACTACTGTATCTAGAAAGAATGGCCCAATGCCCCTGCATCAGGTAGAGCTGAAAAGATCTGAAATGGCACAAAGATATACAACTGATACAAATTCTTTAGTCCAGCTCTCGTTCCCTGTTCACCGAAGCCCATGCTGGGTGATTCTGGCCTGGCTAAATCTCCTGGTGGGTACAGAACAAGCATCCTGATGATACAGCTTAAGCTCCTGGATCAAGCCATACCTGAAATCTATGTGCAGACTGCTTCTTATGAAAGTCAACCAATATCTCTCTTTGGTTTCACCCAGTTGACTGGATTTCTGCCACACACAACAAAGAGTTTTGACAGCTTAACACTGGACTGATGTTTCTCCAAAGCACATTTTGGTCCAAAACTATATAAAGAAAAACTTAGAGACAGCTAGGGCAGCTCAGAAAATGTATTATACATGACAACTCCTCTCGATTTCCCCCACCCCACCTCTCATCAAACTGGAATTACTGAACGACTGACATTTTTTTAAACTCTTGGAACACGCAGACACTATAAATAAGAGATCATGTTCACATCTTCACTGACACTAGATTTAATTCACTGCTAAGACAAAATGGAAGCATTCGCTACGTCTTTCTCAGATGTCCTTCAGGATGGTCTCACAGTGGTGCTAAAGAAGAGGAAGCCATCATCTCCATGAACCTTTTGGTGCTGTAAAGTTAAGCATGTTTCTCCAATGAACCATCCCATTCTGACAGCTCTCCAATCATGCTCCATCATTTTCATAGGCAAGCTTCAGACCTCAAGTACTTTCCTTGTGCTCTCAAAATCTGAAATTAGTCAAACATACAGAGATAACTTGAGCTCTTTAAAGGTTGACAAAAAAAAAGTGCAAAAATGAAGAAAAAAAAATAAAACCTCACGTCTTTTCTTTTTTTCAAGTCTGTGCACATTTGGAGTTTGGGCGCAAAGAAGATTCATAGAATAATGACTGCTTTAATGGGCCTTTCAAGACATACAGGGGAGCCAGCTGATCTCAGAGGCGATGCTGAATACTTGAGCAGCTACTAATAAAGATGCAGGCATGTGTGGTGTGAGTTCAATACTCCTGAGGCCAATCAATGCTCAGAGAAATTATCAACCTACAGAGCAAGGCACTTTGTCACACAGTTATCCTGTAAAAGGAGAGAATTCTGAAAGTCATAAAAACGGGAATGTGGGACTTCTGATAGTCCAGTGGTTAAGAATCTGCCTTTCAATACAAGGAACCCCAGTTTGGTCCCTGGTCCAGGAAGATGCCACATGCCGAACAGAGCAGCTAAGCCTGTGCACCCCGACTACTGAAGTCCATATGCCCTAGAGCCCATGCTTGGCAACAAGATAAGCCACTGCATTAAGAAGCCCACGCAGAACTAGAGGGTAGTCCCCCTTGCTGCAACTAGACAAAGCTCATGTGCAGCAACAATGACCCACCACAGCCAAAATAGATAAATAAATTTTAAGAAAGGAAAAAAAAAGGAATGTCATTGATTCATTCAAATAAAAAAGGCATTCGATGTTATTGGTAGCCAGGGCTACGAATGGAAGGAGTGCTACAGATAACCCCAGGGCACCTGCCCAGCTTAAGACCTCGCTCAGCTGAGTCTGACTCTTTGCGGCCCCATGGACTGCAGCCCGCCAGGCTCCTCTGTCCGTGGAACTTTTCAGGCATAAATACTAGAGAGGGTTGCCATTTCCTCCTCCAGGGGATCTTCCCGACTCAGGAACTGAACCTGCATCTCCTGCATTGGCAGGTGGATTCTTTACCACTAGTACCGCCTGGGAAGCACCACTTAAGAGCTTACACACGTACAAGCACCTGTTAAGGTCCCTGTATTACTTTCCTGTTGCTGCTGTAACACATGGCCAAAGGCTGGTGGCTCAGAACAATGCAAATAGATTCTCTTTCACTTTTGCAGGTCAGAAGTATAAAAGCAAGGTGTCCACAGGGCACGATCCTTTTGGAGGCTCCGGGGGAGAATTTGTCCACTTGCCGTTTCAAACATTAGAGGCAGCCACCATTCCATGGCTTGTGGCTCCATTCCAACACCACTCCAACCTGTCACTTTCCTCCAGCCTCCTTTTGAAAAATCCCCACATCAGAGCCCTCCTGTAGCCAAATTCTGCTGTTCTCTTCTATCAGGACATGTGTGATCACATTCATACTGATGATCAGGGCAAACCCCCTCATGTCACTTTCTTAACAACACCTGTAGAGCCCCTTTTGTCACAGAAGTGTACGTTCCTAGGTTCCAGATCCAAGGAAGGGATACCTTGGGGCCATTATTAAGTCCACACAGTCTTTTTTTTAAAAGTATTTATTTATTCAGCTGTGCCAGATTTTAGTTGTAGCACACGGGATCTGGTTCCCTGACCAGGGATTGAACCTAGGCCCCCTGCATCAGGAGCAGAGAGCCTTAGCCACTGGACCACCAGGAAAGTCCCTCCCACACAATCTTGAAAGTAGATGATGGAAATCAATGCACAAAGTCCCATTTCAGAAAGGACTGTCCCATTGGAACAAGCCCTGGGTTTTGCTGTGTCATTTATTTAAGCTTCTTGCAAATGCTCGATGTTTTCCAGAGTTTGGTTTCTTAGGTCCCTGTATTAAAAATATTAATATCTGGATCCTCTTTCATGTGTATACTGCATGTCCCTGTACAGAGCTTGGCGGGGGGTGGGGGGTGGCTCATGGCATTGTTCCAGCTCCTTTCTATCTCAACATTTACTCAGTAATGTTGGACAAAGACCTTTTATGAGATGTTGTAAGAAAAGACTCATACAGGAGACTGAAGTGTCTGTGGTAATTTACTTCCTCATCAAACTTGTTTCCAAAGCACAGACATTCCTGGGACTTTCCTGGTGGTTCAGTGGCTAAGACTGTGTGCCCCCCACTGCAGGGGGCCTGGGTTCAATCCCTGGTCAGGGAACTAGATCCCACAGGCCGCAACTAAGAGTTCGCCTGCTGCAGTGAAGACAGCAGCTCCCGTGTGCTGCAACTAAGGCCTGGTGCAGCCAAGTAAATAAATATTTTTTAAAAAGCACAGATGTTCTTCTTATTCTCCAGACTGAGGACCAGAGTGCCCCTGCTGTCTGAGGCATGGTTCTGGGGGCTTTTGTGCATTGTTTTGCTGTCACTTTTTAAAATTCTTATTTTATACTGGAGTATTGGGCTTCCCTGGTGGCTCAGACAAAAAAGAATTTGCCTGTAAAAGCAGGAAACCCAGGTTCGATCCCTGGGCTGGGAAGATCCCCTAGAGAAGGAAATGGCAACCCACTCCAGTATTCTTGCCCAGAGAATCCCATGGACAGAGGAGACTGGTGGGATACAGTCCATGGGGTTGCAAAGAGTCGGACATGACTAAGTGACTAATACACACACACACACACACACACACCGTTGATGAACAAGTTTGTGCTTGTTTCAGGCATACAGCAAAATGATTCAGTCATACATATTCAACTACCTATTCTTTTTCAAATTCTTTTCCCACTTAGGTTATTACACAATATTGAGCAGAGTTCCCTGTGCTATGCAATAGGCCCTTCCTTGTTGGTTATATATTTTAAATATAGTAGTGTGTATATGTCTATCCCAAACTCCCACTCTACCACTCCCTCCTACCCTTCCCCACTGGTAACCGTAAATTCACAGGTGCATTGTTTGAGACCTTCACAGCACCAAAAGACCTGAAGAGCTACCAACTCTTTTTTTCCCTCTTTTTATCTTGCATTCACAGCATTTATCTAAAGGACATAAACTGAAGCTATTGTCAACCTTAGCAGATTCTCAGGCTCCAAAGACTTTGATTAAGAAGAGTCAGAACAGGACTTATCCATATTCATAAGGCGTGTCTGCCACACTTCCTACGGCTGGGACTGGTGTTTCTGAAGAGCTCTGACTCAGTTAGAGTGATGTACAACACGAAGCATTTATTCTCAGCATCCCTGATCCTTGGGTCAGCTGATGATGCTCTACTTCAGGCTGTGGGTTAGCTGGGCTCAGAAGGTCCACAGGACTTGGCTCCAGGCTCCAGATGGCGTTCAGTCATTCTCCACACATCTCTCAGTCTCCTGGGACCACCAGACTACACGACATGTTTTTCTCATAATGATGCCAGAAGCACAAGAGGACAAGTCTGGTCACATAAGCATGTTTCCAGCACCTGTTCTGCTCACATCTGCCACCATCACCTTGGCCAAAGCAAGATGCATGGCAAAGCTCAAAGCCAATGGAAGAGGAAGTGAACTCCACCTTCTAGGAAGCAGGGAGGCAAATACAAAATCCAGGATGGAGCTCTGGGGTCCCAATGTAACCTATCACAGCCTGTTCATTTCTGGTTTGTTTTTCTGACAGTGATTCTCTCACTTCTACATCTGCTTTGATGGAGGAAAAGCCAAAAAAATAAAACACAATGTATTCTACCCCACTTGCAATTTTTTGCTCTCAACTCCATCCCCATCCCTTAAATTCATCCCCAAGGACTAAGTGTCAATGTTTCCACCTCAATGCCACCTGATTTGTTGTCTGTGCCATCTTGCTGCATCCCATCTCCATCATCACAGGATATTCAGAGCTTCAAGCAGCACCCTTGACTCTGTTCAGCACCCTTGTTTTCACACACTGGCCAGGGTGGTCCTTTGAAACAGGGGTCCCCAACTTCCAGGATCTAATGCCTGATGATCTGAGGTAGAGCTGATGTAATAATATTATAAATAAGGTGCACAATAAGTGTAATGTTCTTAAATCATCCTGAAACCATCCTCCCACCCTTGGTCCGTGGAAAAACTGTCTTCCACGAGACCAGTCCGGGGTGCCATAGAGGTTACGTGTAAACTCCCTACTTTACAACTGTGTAGTAGGAGAAGGCAATGGCACCCCACTCCAGTACTCTTGCCTGGAAAATCCCATGGACAGAGGAGCCTGGTAGGCTGCAGCCCATGGGGTCTCGAAGAGTCGGACACGACTGAGTGACTTCACTTTCACTTTTCACTTTCATGCATTGGAGAAGGAAATGGCAACCCACTCCAGTGTTCTTGCCTGGAGAATCCCAGGGATGGGAGCCTGGTGGGCTGCTGTCTACGGGGTCGCACAGAGTTGGACACGACTGAAGTGACTTAGCAGCAGCAGCAGCAGCAGTTACAATAAAATTCAAATTCCAGATCATGCTCCAAAAGACCCCATCTTCCCCAAGGTCCTGCCAACCTCTCTCATGTCATCTTGTCACCATCCCCCAACCTGACTTTGTGTCCCAAGCATACCTGCATCTTGTCATTTTTTTCCAGCTCATGACTAAGTTATTTATTTAAGCCATCTCCTGCTCTAAGCAAAGGGAAGATCAGTGTAAAGGTCATCAAATATGTGTCTACGTGCATGTGTGCTAAGTCGCTTCAGTCGGGTGGGACTCTTTGCAACCCTATGGACTGCAGCCCACCAGGTAATGATCATCAAATACAATGGCCATCACTGGATATAAGAAGCTGAGCTGTCGATCAGATAATTAAACATTTCCAATAAATATCTTAAACAACAACGAAAAAGAAGGTAGGCTCTAGGTCCCATACATTCTTCTGGCTCGTGGGTGCACAGCAGTGGTCCAGTTAGTGCTGTGGTCCCCACTGGGTGGTGGTCCAGGTTCTCTTTGTTCATCTTCATAGCTTGGATCTGATGTGCCCATGAAGATCGGTGATGGACTCAGGTCTCTCCTCCTCTCTGCAGTGAGACTTCAGGAAGAGTTCAGCTTGCTCACTCCCACCCCTGGGAGTGCAATGGAGTAGATGAGGGCCTTCCACATGCAAGCTGAGCCTTCCTCAACATGGGCATCATTGGAAACAGGCTGACCCAACTGCAGCCCAGAACGATCTAGCAGCTCAGAAACCAGCTGCCACTGCCACCTTCCACCTCCATCACCGCCTACCTGGGTTTTCTAATTTGTTGTTAGAATTTGCTGTGCTCTTTACTTGGGGTCGTTGTGACCCTGGGTCTTCACACTGCTAACCCCTCTTGATATCCACATCTCTTGAAGGCTAACTATGGTGGCTCAGTGGTAAAGAATCCGCCTGCCAATGCAGGAGATGGAAGTGGTGATCCCTGGGTCAGGAAGATCACTTGGGGAAGGAAATGGCAACTCACTCCAGTATTCTTGCCTGGGAAATCCCATGGACAGAAGACCCTGGTGGGCTACAGTCCATGGGGTCGCCAAGAGTTGGACACAATGGAGTGACTAAAGAACAACAATGGTACCTGCAAAATCACACACACCCCCACAACCCCCACAAACTAAACTGTTCTTACGGTGGTATCATTTGGTGGCGCCAGTTTCTTCCTTAGAAAGGAACTTAACAGAGCAGGGACCTTATCAGCCCAATTTACACTGTGCCCCCAATAGCAAGCACAGTGCCAGCTTATAATAACATCTCCCTAAATACTGTGTTGAATTAGAAAAATTATCAAACAGAGACATCCGAACAAGAAACTCACACGCGGAAAGTTGCAGAAAGCGATGCTTCGTAGAGATCACCGGACACTAAAGGAACATTGCTCCAAGTCTGAGCTGCTCATTAATGTCAGCTCATGCCTACACGCACTGCTGATATTTGGGAAATGAAAGTTTAGAGTTCAAGGGCCACTGTGCTTTCTGAGGCTTGGTCAAGGGTCTTACGTAATCCCCAAAGAGTAGAACATCAAGATCTGTGTTAGTTACGAAGTCAAGGTAAAGTAAAAATGCATTCCCATAGAAAGTAGGTACAAATACTCTTCAATTCCCCTTGAACAAGATACCCAGAGTAGTCAAATTCACAGAGTCAGAAAGTATGATGACAGATATCAGGAGCTGGGGGTGGGGTGGGTGGTGGGGAGTGGGGGTTAGTGTTTAACGGGGACAGAGTTTCAGTTTAGGAAGGTGAAACATTCGGGAAATGGATGGTGGTGAGAGTTGCAAGGCAATGTGAATGTAGTTAGTGCCACTGAACTGTATAGTTAAGTATGGTTAAAGGAGTATGTTTCATATTATATGACTTTAACCACAATAAAAATCATTAAAAAAACAAAGTCAAGGTCATGTATGTCTGAGGACAGACAGTTACATGATGTACTGCTAAGCTGATGAAAGACAGCCTGATAGGGGTCTGAGCTTTGGAGCTGACCGTCTGTGTCAGAATTTGGTTAGTTTCTTCCCTCTCTTAACCTCAGTCTCAGCATCATTAAAATGAGGATAATAATAGCCCCTACTTCCTAGGCTATCATGAAGATAAAATGGGTTAGTTCATGCAAAGCCCTTGTGAACACTGCTTGGTACATAGTAAGCAATCCATCTGGGTTGGCTATTATTAGTATAAATAAATATTAATTTGGATCAAATTGTAGATACAAAGTGTGGAGAGAGAGGGGAAAAAATCATAATTAGAGCTGTTAAATAACACTTGTTATAATTTGCCTGTGGTGCCTTCTCAAAATAAGGTCTTCTGTAAATGCCACTTCAAATCTCAGAACTCAGCAACTCACCCACCAGCCAGCTGTCGGAAAATGGGTTTAACTCGTAAAAGTGGTTCTGTTCAGCCATTTCTTTTTCTCTGACAATGTGATCTCAGGGTTACCCAGCAGAAAAGTTATACTGCTTATTATAACCATAGTACAAACAAGGCCTGGGATTTATGTAACACCTCGGATACCAAAAGCTAAAAGCCCATCTAAGTGAGCCAGTCCTGTCTCTTTTCACAACATCCATGCAAAATCAAGAGAGTTTGATAATATGGTTCCCTAAGCAGATAAAGAGATCAAGAAGAAATCAAAGAACTCCTTCCGGGTGACCCAAGAGAGACGTTACAAAGCTGAAAAGAGGTCTGAAAACCAAGGTTAGCATGCCAAACCTTCTGTAAATTACCTGACTTTACATTGTTGATCTGTTTACTTATATTTCATCTCTTTCCAAAAAAGGAATGGGGACTTCCCTGGTGATCCAGTGGTTGGGAATCTGCCTTCCAATGCAGGGGACACAGGTTCCATCTCTGGTCAGGAGGATTCCACATGCCGCAGGGCATTTAAGCCTGTGCAGCACAATCACCGAGCCTGCACTGTAGAGCCTGTGCTCTACAACAAGAGAAGCCACCACCACAAGAAGCCCACGACTAGAGATGGCCCTGCTCGCCGCAACTAGAGAAGGGCTGAAGGCAGCAATGAAGAGCCCGGGTGCCACAGCAAGCACTTGATGCAGCCAAACAAATAAGTAAATATATTAAAAAATAAGAAAGGAATTGAAAATATATTTAATATGTCATGTAAGATACCCCAAATTGCATCCTATAGAACAATTACAGATGGTGGTGATGGTGACTTGGGAAAAATCCACTGGCACGTAGGATTCCATGGTGAAGAACATCTTAACCCCCTTCACACAGAAAAGGGTCATTATTTACAGTTCTGAGTGGCCCGACTGCAGAGAAGCCTGCTAACTTTGGTTAACCCAGCATTTTACATCCCTGGCAAAGCATTTTTTTTAAATACAAAATCAATACTCTGCAGAGTGCCAGTGTTCCATGGATCATCTGTTTGGAAAATGCTGACTTGAAGAAATCATGGTACAGAGAAAAATAAGGATGATAACAAGAAATCCAGGGTTGGGCAAGTGCATGAGTCCAAACCACCACTGCCTTGGCATCCAGTGGCGATAAGCAGGCTGCAAATGTGTCCATGAGCACCCTACAGGCCAAGGAAAAGGTAAGAATATCAGCGATTCTAAGCATCAGGTTATGAACAAAAGATAAATCTTGAAACAGCTCATTTTAGGATGTTTAGTGAGCCTTTAACCCCGGCTTCTTCTTCAAATATTTTAAGATTTGAAATAAAGAAGCAACACAGGACAGTGAGCAAAGACTACCCTGGCTTTCTTTTTCCTAAATAAATTTAGCAATTCAAAGTGCAACGTGTGACATTCATAGAGGTACTATTTAAACTTGTTTTAAAATTAGTGCTACTAGTTTGAAAATGATAGTGTAAATGCAGAAAATTTTCAGACTTCCTAGGAGAATTAGAGAGAAACTTGGAAACACTATGGAAAGGATAATAATTTATACAAATAACAGTAACTATGCTGCTGCTGCTGCTAAGTTGCTTCAGTCGTGTCTGACTCTGTGTGACCCCATAGACGGCAGCCCAACAGGCTCCCCGTCCCTGGGATTCTTCAGGCAAGAACACTGGAGTGGGTTGCCATTGCCTTCTCCAATGCCTGAAAGTGAAAAGTGAAAGTGAAGTCGCTCAGTTGTGCCCGACTCTTAGTGACCCCATGGACTGCAGCCTTCCAGGCTCCTCCGTCCATGGGATTTTCTAGGCAAGAGTACTGGAGTGGGGTGCCATTGCCTTCTCCGACAGTAACTATAAGTCATCTATAATGCACCTAACAGAGACTGGGTATTCAGCAAATGACCCCCTGACATTATTATTACTGCTATTTAAAAAAAAAAAAAAAAAAAAACTAGTGGAAATGTTGTAACTGAAGCTTCAATGCTGTGCTTAGTTGGTAATTCAAGCCTAGAGATCCTTTTTGGCGATGAATGCATGATTTATATAAAGGTTGTAACCTTAACTCGTCCTCCTATTGAAATGGAGCAATGAAATGGTCCTTGCCCACCAGGGCCTCCACCTGCCTTCTGTCTGTGGAAAAACTTTAGCCGAAGAATAACTTTAATCATACAAGTGAGAAAATGTAGAAACAAAGTAAAACAGTCCAACAAGACTACATAATAGTAGTTTAGTCATTAAGTATGTCTTCCCTGGTGGCTCAGACGGTAAAGCATCTGGCTACAATACAGGAGACCCAGGTTCGATCCCTGGGTGGCAAGGATCTCTAGTTCCTTCTCAAGGGGTAGAGATGATATTCTAAGCCATATCCTGTCCACTGTCTTATAGATGCTGACACCTCCACTGGGTAGAAGAAGTTAACTACATGATGACCAGACTATAGTCATGACATAAGCAGCCACAATTTTGAGAACTGGCCTCAAGAAATGGGAAACAAACTGGCCCTGGAACTGAAGATTAAGTGCAGTTAAAACAATCAATATGACACTGGTTAGGCCACTGATGACCAATTTCAAGATGACCGTCAGAGCTGACTGTGCTGTTTCTGCACATAGCCCCCTCCCTCCATCTATAAAAGCTCTTGCCCACTGATTGTCAGGGAAAGGAGTTGGCCTCTGGACAGGAGTCTGCCCTCTTCCCTGATTGCCAGCATCCAAAATAAAGCAAACTTTCCTTTCCATCAACCTGTTCTTTTTAACAGCTTTTGAGTGGTGAGCAGTTGGACCACATTTTTGGTTCCATATTTTCCAAGTACTCCCAAATTTACATATCAATAACTAAATTTTTGATTTCTCCTTGAAACCATGTCATCTGCTTCTTCACCTCTCCAGTTTGAAGCAACACCTCCTTATTTCTATTTATTTGAAATCAGACACGGACTTCTCAGGATCCTCTTTTTTCTCTAAATGCCCACATGATCATCCACCAGCAAGGCTCAATGGCTATTCCTCTTATGATAACCTCAGATATCTTGACTCTGCCCCCTTCTCTCTACCCCACCCTCTTCCATCGTTTCTCTGCAGGACGCTGTAAAGTAGTCCACAGGTGGTCTTGCTGTCTCCATCTCTGCTCTGCTCTGCTCCAAAACAATCCCCGCTCACAAAGTATTTAAAATCCATAATATATATATATTTGTATTTAAAAATTCTCTAACTGACACTCTCAAATTCTAACCACTGCACTTGAGATAAAATCCAGATAGTCATTTCAAGATCATTTTGAGATACTTTTCTCTGATTTCTTGCCTTCTGGCCTCGAAGGTCACCTTGAGTCCTTTTTCACCTTAGACTCCACCTGCAGAAGTTTCCTTCTGTCTGCAGTCACATTCCTTGCATTATGCAGGAGTAACATACTTTTATCCTGTAAGCCTCAGTTTATTAATTTTTACTGGAGTATATTTGCCTCCCACTGGGCTTCCCTGATGGCTCAGCAGTAAAGAATCTGCAGTGCAGGAGCTGAGGGTGTCAAGGGTTCAGTCTTGGAGTCGGGAAGATTCCCTGGAGGAGGGCATGGCAATCCACTCCAGTATTTCTACCTGGAGAATCCCATGGACAGAGGAGCCTTGTGGGCTACAGTCCATAGTCCATTGGGTTTCAAAGACTGAAGTGACTGAAGTCCATAGGGTCAGACACGACTAAAGTGACTTAGCACACATGAAGTATAATTGCTTTACAATGTTGCATGTGTTTCTGTGTGTACAGCAAAGTGAGTCAGCTATACGTACACATATATCCATTTCCTTTCAAGTCACCACAGAGCACTGACTAGCATTCCTGAGCTACACAGGAGCTTCTTATTAGCTATCTATTTTATACATAGTATGAATAGTGTATGTATATCAATCCCAATCTTCCAATTCATCCCACTCCCACTTCCCCTTGTGGTATCCAATATGTTTCCATAAGTCTCAGTTTAAACACCACCTCCTTAAGGCTGATTTTCACTAATATTCCAAACTAAGTACCCTCCCTTCCACAATCCTGAATTCTCTATCATGATATTCTGTTTGATAGTTTATACTATGCTGTCTGATACTCGCAATGTTTACTTATCTGTTCTTTACCTGTTGCCTATGTCTTTACTGCTAAATTCATGGGATTGGGCTCTATGTCTGTTTATTTACCAAACCTTACACTTACCTAGTATATTTAAGGCATGTAAACACACACACACATTTGTAGAAAATATGCATGATTAAATGAATGAGGAAAACACCACAAAGGATTCTTTATGAAAAAGGAATATAATTTGAATTCATGGTACACTATGTTGATGATTTGCAAAACATCCGTGAAAGGCCGATTCACTAATTAATTCCATTTTTCTCTGCCACAAAACCCACTTTGGCCAGCATATCAAAACACAAGCAGGCCTTGCTCACTATCATTTCCCTTGAAGATAATCAATGACCCTTTGCCTTGTTTAGAAATCATAAATTGATTGCAGCAGCAACATAAAATAATTCTCCAGAAAGAGCAGAATACTGCTTAGTTAACTCTCGAGTGAATAATAAAACATGATAAACAGCCTATGTCAGTGGGATGGATTTATTAACTAGGGTTTACGGAAAGAAAGAGCACTTGTAATTCAGCCATTCTTTCTGGACCAATCCCAGCTACACATGGGCAGATACTATTTGATGGAATGAAAATGTCCTAGGTAAGTGGTCTCTATCTGCTAGGATGGGACCAACAGCGGACTCTAGGTGGATACTGATTAATTTGCCATTTTAGATGTTAATCTAAATGACATTCTTAAAGGTACTATCAATATAATGGAAGTAGGTAGTTGCTTGGAGAAGGCAATGGCACCCCACTCCAGTACTCTTGCCTGGAAAATCCCATGGACGGAGGAGCCTGGTGGGCTGCAGTCCATGGGGTCGCTAGGAGTCGGACACGACTGAGCAACTTCACTTTCCGTTTTCACTTTCATGCATTGGGGAAGGAAATGGCAACCCACTCCAGTGTTCTTGCCTGGAGAATCCCAGGGACGGGGGAGCCTGGTGGGCTGCCGTCTATGGGGTCGCACAGAGTTGGACACGACTGAAGCGACTTAGCAGCAGCAGCAGCAGGTAGTTGCTAGGAAGGGAGTATCCGTAGCTTTTGGGCAAAATTTGCAAGGAACATTACATAAGGGTAAGTAGCTAATGTTAACTTACTCTTTAGAATATATGGTCTTTGCAACCTCAGTTTACCCATCCACTGGAGGAAGATCAGCCCTCCTTCTCTCTATGTCATTTGTGTAACTTCCTGAACAAACACATTCAGAAGCCAGTTATAGAGTGTAGCCATTAATAGCAAAATCTATCATCAATATCATCTCTAAAGATTGAGAAAAATGATACAGATGATCCTATTTGCAAAGCAGAAATAGAGAAACAGACATAACAAATATATGGATATCAAGGGGGAAGTTCATCTGACTAGAGTGGGATGAACTGGGAGACTGGGATTGACTTAAACACACTACTGATGCTATGCATAAAATAGGTAAGTAATGAGAACCCCTTGTATAGCACAGGGAACTCTACTTAATGCATTGTGGTGACTTGAAGGGTGAGGAGGCCCAAAAGGGAGGGGATACATGTTTGTGCACAGCTAGTTCATTTTGCTGTAAAAACTTTGGCAGTAGAAACTAATACAACATTGTAAGGCAACTATACTCCAATAAATTTTAAAAAGTAAACACACACACAAAAATCTAACTTTTCCTGGGTTCCTCATCATACATTCTCTCTGGTTCTTTCTGAAAGTTGAGTTGATTTTTCTAATGTTCTTTTTGTGGTTGCTGGTGACATATTGTTGTTGTTAAATGCAGAGGAAATAAACTGTCCAATTACCTATTTAATTACTAGTTCAGTAATTACTTTATCACTACTTAGGTAGCAAATTATCTCAATAGCTTGTGTTCCAAGATCTGTCTTGGAACAAATCTTCTGGGATTTGTCTCTTTAATACATTGGGTTGGCCAAAAAGTTCATTCGAGTTTTTTTTTTTTTTTTTTCCTGTAACATCTTATGCAAAAAGCTGAAGATTTCTGGACAATACTTGTAGCGCTCTCTCTTTCCACATGTTAATGTGGGTAGAGTCTTTATGGATGAAAGTAGGACTGGAATTGAGGTGCTCTGTGACTGAAGATGCTTCATAGGTGACGGTCCAACCTGCTGTCCAGTTTCAGAGGCACTCCCAGCCTGACCATCTAGGGCAGAGCTGGACTTCAGGCAGGACCCATGAACTCTGACCCTCCTCTTCATCCATATTTGTTAATTAGTCCACACCCACTGGAGGACAAGGAATCGTACAGCCTGAACAATTGAGATGTGCTCAGGGGCTTCCCTGGTGGGCTCAGTGATAAAGAATCCGCCTGCCAATGCAGGAGACATCAGTTCTATCCCCGGTCTGGGAAGATCCCACATGCCTCATAGCAACTGAGCCCATGTGCCACAACTACTGAGCTGCATGGTGCAACTCCCAAAGCCCACACATCCTACAGCTTGTGATCTGCAACAAGAGACGCCACTGCAGTGAGAAGCCCGTGCCCTGCAACTAGAGTAGCCTCCACTTGCCACCACTAGAGGAAGAGGGGGAAAACTGAAATTCTGCATTCAAAAGGCAAAGGACTGATAGAGGAAGAAAAGCCACAAACATCTGAAGGTCTAAGTTTGACCAGGGAAAGGACAGATGGGAGTCTTGTGGTGAGAAGTGGGTCTTTTTAAAATCTTTTATTTTTTTTTTCAAGGTGAACGTTTAAAAAATTATTTATTTATTTATGGCTGTTCTGAGTCTTTGTTGCTGCACAAACTTTTCTCTAGTTTTGGTGAGCAGGGGCTACTCCCCAGTTGCAGTACACAGGCTTCTCACTCTGATGGCTTCTCTTGTTGCAGAGCACAGGCTGTAGGGTACAAGGGCTTCAGTAGTTGCGGCTTCCAGGCTCTGGAGCACAAGCTCAATAGTTGTGGCCCATGGGCTTAGCTGCTCTGGGACATGTGGGATTTTCCCAAACCAAGGATCAAACCCATGTTTCCTCTATTGGCAGGTGGATTCTTTACCACTGAGCCACCAGGGAGGTCCAGATCCTTTTTTAAAATTAAATTTCTACTGGAGTAGAGTTGTTTCACAACATTGTGTTAGTTTCTGCTGTACAGCAAGGTGAATCAGCTGTATGTATACATATATCCACTCTTTTTCTGATTTCCTTCCCATTTAGGTCACCACAGAGCACTGAGTAGAGTTCCCTGTGCTGTAAAGCAGGTTCTCATTAGTTATTTTATACATTGTTGTATCCATGTCAGTCCCAAACTCCTTGCAGGAGGATTCCCAGGGCATCAATCGGGGTTCCGATAGAAAATAGGACAGGTTGAGAAGGGTTCATTTAGGAAGGTGGTGACATAGAAGGACCATAGAAAACCCATCAGTAATCTGGAGCCAGCACCAGGCTGTAGCTGCCACCCCTTGGCTGGAGGGGAGGAGGGATGTTGTTGGGAGGACCAGATATGTTAGGTAGATGGACCCCCTCCTCCAGGGCCTCCCCCAGTGTCCTGGGAAACTTGCAGAGAGGCAGTCAGGAGGGAAAATGTTGATACTACTCTGCCTCCCTTCACTTCTGTCACCTGGACTCCTGCTGGGGCCTCCAGAGACTTCTCTCTGGCCAAGCCTGGCGACAGACCAGAGGGTCTTGAAGCCCTTTAATGTAGAAAAGGGATGACAAAAACAAATGGGTCTGCAGAAGCAAAAAGATTCCAGGCGCACACATCCAGGAAAAGGAAGGCTTTCAGAAAACAGTATCAGCTACCAAAAAGCCTCATTCCCATTTGTGCTTCCATTCTGTTGTCAGAGAATCATCAGAGCAGAAGTGAGAGTGGTTAAGAAGGAACTGGACTCCCAACTGGATAAATAATTTGCAAACCATCATTGAACTTTTTTTTTTTTTTTGGCCCCCACAGTGAGCCTTGTAGGATCTTAGTTCCCTGACCAGTATTTAAACCCATGCCCCACGGTAGTGGACTCATGGGATCTTAACCATTGGACAGCGAGGGAAGTCCTTCACTGAGCCTTTTTAAATGAGATCAAGCCTTCATAATTGAATGTACCACTCTGGGGGACAGACAGACAGACTTTGTAGGGTTTTTACTGAACTTTTGAAGAATCATAAAGAGGCAGAAAAACCCCTGAATAATTTCCAGTGAACAAAAATGTACAGGACAGAAAGTCGATTATGAAAACTGCAGATCAGTAAGCCTGAAGTCAACAGAGACATGGGTGTTGAACAGGTGATCATGGATAAAGAAAGCATGGTATGTATAAACAATGGAATGTTACTCAGTCATAAAAAGGAACAAATTTGAGTCAGTCGTAGTGAGGCAGATGGACCTAGATCCTGTCATACAGAGTAAAGTAAGTTAGAAAGAGAAAAACAAATATCATATATTTAATGCATATAAATAAAATCTAGAAAATGGTACTGATAAGCCTATTTGCAGGGAGGGAATGGAGACACAGACATAGAGAACGAACTTGTGGACATAGTGAGGGAAGAAGAGTGTGGGGTGAGTTAAGAAAGTAGCACTGACATATATACACTACCATGTGTAAAATAGATGGCTAGTGGGAAGCTGCTGTATCAAACAGGCAGAGTGGCTATCGGTGATGACCTGGAGGGGTGGGATAGAGGCTCAAGAGGGAGGGGATATATACATATATATGTAGTTATGACTAATTTGCATTGTTGTACAGCAGAAACCAACACAACCTCGTAAAGCAATTTCCCTCCAATTTAAAAAAAACCTGACAATCACTAGAAGTTGCTATGGCTTCATAAGGACATGCCATGTCTGAATAACCTCAGGTATTAATTGGTTGGATGTTATATGCATCAACATTTAATCATCCAACAAATATTTTGAGCCCCTACCATGTGCGAGTTAATATTCAAGGTGTGTGGATATCACATCAATCAAAATGGACAAGCACCCTGAGCTTAAGAAGTTTAAAACCTGTGTGTGTGTGGGTGTGTGTGTGTGCGTGCACGTGTGTACTAAATTGCTTCAGTCATGTCTGACTCTTTGCAATCCTATGGACTGTAGCCCACCAGCCTCCTCTGTCCATGGGATTCTCTGGGCAAGAATACTGGAGTGGGTTGCCATGCCCTTCTCCAGGCGATCTTCCCAACCCAGGGATCTAACCCACATGTCTTGTGTCTCCTGCATTAGCAGATGAGTTCACCAGTAACATCACCTGGGAAGCCCTTAAAACCTAGGAGGGGAGAAACAAACTCGTAAGTTGATATAAAAATAGGGAGGATAATTTCAGACAACTAAAGATAAAACAAAGCAGATAAACCATGGGATGGAATGTCTTGACAGTGGTGGAGGCAACACTGATTTCTTCACTGATTGAAGAAAGCTTATAAAGAGAGGACAGGTTGAGTGATGAGTCACCTGGAGACATGCTTATGATTGAGACTTCCAGGCAGAAGAACAGCTAGTGCAAACCCAGAGGTCAGAGTAAGTTTCAGGAAGACTAGAGAATGGGACTGTGAAGCTTACCAGCAAGAGAGTTAGTTTTAGGAAATGAGGTCAAAGAGGCAGGAAGGGATCAGACAATGAAGGAGCCTTTGAGTCTTAGTAAGAACTTCATGAAGCAACCTAGATGTCCATCAGCAGATGAATGGATAAGAAAGCTGTGGTACATATACACAATGGAGTATTACTCAGCCATTAAAAAGAATACATTTGAATCAGTTCTAATGAGGTGGATGAAACTGGAGCCTATTATACAGAGTGAAGTAAGCCAGAAGGAAAAACATAAATACAGTATACTAACGCACATATATGGAATTTAGAAAGATGGTAACAATAACCCTGTGTACGAGACAGCAAAAGAGACACTGATGTATAGAACAGTCTTATGGACTCTGTGGGAGAGGGAGAGGGTGGGGAGATTTGGGAGAATGGCAATGAAACATGTAAAATATCATGTAGGAAACGAGTTGCCAGTCCAGGTTCGATGCATGATGCTGGATGCTTGGGGCTGGTGCACTGGGACGGCCCAGAGGGATGGTATGGGGAGGGAGGAGGGAGGAGGGTTCGGGATGGGGAACACATGTATACCTGTGGCGGATTCATTTTGATATTTGGCAAAACTAATACAATTATGTAAAGTTTAAAAATAAAATAAAAATGGAAGAATAAAAAAAAAAAAAAAAAAGATCTTCATGACCCAGATAATCACGATGGTGTGATCACTCACCTAGAGCCAGGCATCCTGGAATGTGAAGTCAAGTGGGCCTTAGGAAGCATCACTACGAACAAAGCTAGTGGAGGTGATGGAATTCTAGTTGAGCTATTTCAAATCCTGAAAGATGATGCTGTGAAAGTGCTGCACTCAATATGCCAGCAAATTTGGAAAACTCAGCAGTGGCCACAGGACTGGAAAAGGTCAGTTTCCATTCCAGTCCCAAAGAAAGGCAATGCCAAAGAATGCTCAAACTACCGCACAATTGCACTCATCTCACACGCTAGTAAAGTCATGCTCAAAATTCTCCAAGCCAGGCTTCAGCAATATGTGAACCGTGAACTTCCGGATGTTCAAGCTGGTTTTAGAAAAGGCAGAGGAACCAGATATCAAATTGCCAACATCCGCTGGATCATGGAAAAAGCAAGAGAGTTCCAGAAAAACATCTATTTCTGCTTTATTGACTATTTCAAAGCCTTTGACTGTGTGGATCACAATAAACTGTGGAAAATTCTGAAAGAGATGGGAATACCAGACCACCTGACCTGCCTCTTGAGAAACCTGTATGCAGGTCAGGAAGCCACACTTAGAATTGGACATGGAACAACAGACTGGTTCCAAATAGGAAAAGGAGTTCATCAAGGCTGTATATTGTCACCTTGCTTATTTAACTTCTATGCAGAGTACATCATGAGAAACGCTGAGCTGGAAGAAGCACAAGCTGGAATCAAGATTGGTGGGAGAAATATCAATAACCTCAGATATGCAGGTGACACCACCCTTATGGCAGAAAGTGAAGAGGATCTAAAAAGCCTCTTGATGAAAGTGAAAGAGGAGAGTGAAAAAGTTGGCTTAAAGCTCAACATTCAGAAAACTAAGATCATGGCATCTGTTCCCATCACTTCACAGGAAATAGATGGGGAAACAGAGGGAACAATGTCAGACTTTATTTTTGGGGGCTCCAAAAATCACTGCAGATGGTGATTGCAGCCATGAAATTAAAAGACGCTTACTCCTTGGAAGGAAAGTTATGACCAACCTAGATAGCATATTCAAAAGCAGAGACATTACTTTGCCAACAAAGGTCGTCTAGTCAAGGCTATGGTTTTTCCAGTG
Organism: Bos mutus; assembly: GCF_027580195.1. NCBI lineage: Eukaryota > Metazoa > Chordata > Mammalia > Artiodactyla > Bovidae > Bos > Bos mutus. The sequence continues at coordinate 24,765,006 of NC_091633.1, forward strand.
GTCATGTATGGATGTGAGAGTTGGACTGTGAAGAAAGCTGAGCACCGAAGAATTGATGCTTTTGATCTGTGGTGTTGGAGAAGACTCTTGAGAGTCCCTTGGACTGCAAGGAGATCCAACTAGTCCATTCTGAAGGAGATCAGCCCTGGGATTTCTTTGGAAGGAATGATGCTGAAGCTGAAACTCCAATACTTTGGCCACCTCACGTGAAGAGTTGACTCATTGGAAAAGACCCTGATGCTGGGAGGGACTGGGGGCAGGAGGAGAAGGGGACGACAGGATGAGATGGCTGGATGGCATCACTGACTCGATGGACATGGGTTTAGGTGAACTCCAGGAGTTGGTGATGGACAGGGAGGCCTGGTGTGCTGTGATTCATGGGGTCGCAAAGAGTCGGACACAACTGAGAGACTGAACTGAACTGAAAAACTCTTAATTTTATTTCAAGTGTGGATGGAAGTGCATGCAATGATCTCAAGCAGAAAAGATAGGAAGATGTCTTGTATTTTATACAGATCTTCCAGCTGATATGAGGAAAATGAATCAAGTGGGAGTAGGGGTAGAAACAAGTGGAGGAAAGGAGACCACGTAATTAGGGCAAGACATTGAAATGTCTTGAACTTAGGGAAAAGCAGAAGAGATCAAACTCAAGGATATACTTTGGAGACAAAACAAAAACTGGGACTTCTCTGGTTTGATCCCCGGTTGGAGAGCTAAGATCCCACATACCTTGCAGTCAAAAAACCAAAACATTAAACAGAGACAATATTGTAACAAATTCAATAAAGCTTTTAAACATGGTCCACGTTAAAAAAAATCTTAAGAGAATAAAGTTCTAAAAACTAACGTGGTTATTGCTTGGCTTGTCAGATAAGAAAAATCAGTACCACAAGAACTCTTAGGTTATTGTGTTGAGAACAAGGTAGATTGAATTATAATTTATTGGGATGCTGAACCCAGGAGAAGAAAAGGTTTAGGGAAATTTTAATTAATTTTTAGAATATGATAGGCATGTTTTACCTAGGATATTGGTCTGACTGTGATAGAATAACTCAGTGTGTCATTTTGGACAATGAGAAGTCATATGAAAATCCCCTGGGCAGAGGAGCCTGGTAAGCTGCAGTCCATGGGGTCACTAAGAGTTGGACATGACTGAGTGACTTCACTTTCACTTTTCACTTTCATGCATTGGAGAAGGAAGTGGCAACCCACTCCAGTGTTCTTGCCTGGAGAATCCCAGGGACAGGGGAGCCTGGTGGGCTTCTGTCTATGGGGTCTCACAGAGTCGGACACAACTGAAGTGATGCAGCAGCAGCAGCAGCAGCAGATGATATTTAACATCACAAGAAAGGTGCAGTCATCAGAGGAGTCAAAGTAGCCAGGAAAGAAGGCTAAAGACTTCCCAGGAGCAGATCAGGTGGGTAGATGAGAAGGAATGGTGAAAGGGGTGGGGGGAGGTCAGGAAAGTAGCCCACAAGTCAGGAGGAAAAGCTGGTACGTGTGCTATCGCAGAAGCTGTGGAATTCCACAGAGAGTGCCATCCTCATCCCTTTTCTGATCAGAATTCCAATTAATGAACTGAATGAGGATACTGACAGGAAGCTAATTACAGTCATACATGACACCAAGCTGAAACGTATCATCAAAATGCTCCAACACAGATTCAGAACCCTAAAATATTTCAAGGGGCTGAAATGATGATGAACTGTATCTAATGAGGTTAGAGTTGAGAAAGAAATGCCACTTTTAGCTTCCTGGATCCAAACCCTCACTGATTCAGAACAATCATAGATAAGATGCGCTGAGGACCCATGTGTGAAAAGGACAGAGATCTGTGTAACTAGGTGTTGGCAATGCCATGAAGCTTCCCAAGAAAGGTCATGGCAAATTGGCCATGATTCATGGGGATATGGTGACCCCAAATGAGATATTAGAGACAAACTCCACTCTCTTGCCAGCTCACGCCCTGAATACTATTTTCAGTTCCAGGACTACAAATTAATTCGGGATCAAAACTGAGACTCAAGCATAATTGAATGCTGAAAAGAAGTGGAGCAGTCATCTCCAAGGACACTAATAACCCAAGGGTATTTAGAGAAGAATGCCTGACATAGTTAGAGATTAATAACAGTTGAAAGAACTGAGAGATATTTAAACCCGAGAAAGACTGAAGACTGTGCTGTGGATTTGCCAGCTCCTTCTTAGGCAGAGAAAACTACAATTTCCAATTCTCTTGCAGAAGAAAACGATGTCAGAAGAGACTGGAAAGGTAGGTAAGACGTAGGTCACAGACAGTAGGCTTCATGTGCGATGTTAAGCATTTTGATGTCTCTTTCCAGAGCAATAAGAACTCATTCAAATGTTTCAAGCAGGAAGTAGTGACATCATCAAAGCTGAGTTTCTAAAAGATTACTATCTGCAGTATGGAGAGTGAACTGGAGAGGGATTAAAAGTAATGAAACATGAGACTTCCCTGGTGGTCCAGTGGTAAAAAAAATCGCCTTCCAATGAAGGGGATGCAGGTTAGATCCCTGGTCAGGGAACTAAGATCCCACATGCCTTGGGATACCACAATTAGAGAAGTCTGCGCATCGCAAAGAAGAGCCCACGAACTGTAACAAACATGCAGCACAGCCAAAAAAAAAGAAAAAATAAATAAAATATATCAATAAAAAGTGATGATTTACTGTATAGCATAGGGAACTATAGTCAATACCTTGTAATAACCTATTATGGAAAATAATTTCAAAAATAATATATGTATATTTGTGTAAACGAATCACCATGCTGTGCGCTGGAAACACTGTAAGTCAATGATACTTCAGTAAAGTATTTATATGAAAAGAAGAGTGATGAAACGTAGGTGATGATTAGAAATAAGGTAATTTGATACAACAGTGGTGGTACGTATGGGAAGAAATGGGTGGTTTTGAGAATTAGGAGGTAAAAAGTTCTTGATATTGGGTTGAACATGAGGATATGGGACAGAGGAGAGTCGAGGATGACTTGAGTGGGTAGCAAAATGGCAAAGAAGCCATCTACTAGGGGTTGAGCATTACAAACCTCTCTCTGTATGTCTTCATTTGTGTATCACTTATAGCTAAATTATCTCTACCACCCATATTCATATTCATACTTTACCCATGTCTTTCCCGTCACCAATTATGTCTGTAGCATGGGCTTTCCTAAGACGTAGTACATTATTCTCTATACCCAGAGAGGATCAATAAAAGTCTATACAGGTCCCTGGTGAGGAGTGCTGTAAGGGAAATTCTATCTTAATATGAAAAACTCACATGTTGTCGTGAAACATACTACCACGGATCTAACAAAATGTCAAGAATTCTATTCAGTGGATGGGCTCAGTGTGGCATTATTTCATAGATAAGGAAAGGCAGACACAAAGACAGAAACTTGCCAAAGTTACTGTGAGAAGAGGTGAGAGTGACATGGGTTTTCTTTCGTGGGAGTCCCATTTATTTTCTCCTGTCATTCAGAAAGCTCCCAACATCATCCGCCTACCATTTAGCCGTACCATAGCTTTGCTTTCTTGTCTTCTATTTTGAAGAGAAACGTATCTGGGACCATTGCATGAAGTACGCCTTTACCACCCATCCAGGTATGGGATCGATGTTTTACATTTGCTTGTCTTAAGGCACATAGGTACATCTTATGTCCCATGTCCCCGTTCAGAGGACAAGGGATGTTTCTGCATATTCTTAGTGGCATAATTCCACATTTAAACCCTGCTGGTTAACAAGTGCCAGACTTTTTCTAACTGTGTGACTTTTGGTAACTTATTTTCTTTCCATGATCCTCAGTTTTCCCATTTGAAAAATGGCCATGATGCTTCTCATGGTATTGTGGAGCATAAATAGGATCTAGAAAAATGGTACAGATGAACCTAGTTCCAAGGCAGGAACAGAGATGCAGATGCAGAGAGTGGACATGTGGACATGGGGTTGGGGAGAGGAGACGGTGGAACAAATTGGGAGATTAGGACTGATGTATATTCACTACCATGTGTAAAATAGAAAGCTAGCAGGAAGCTGCCGTATAACACAGGGACCTCGGCTCACTACTCTCTGATGACCTAGAGAGGTGGGGTGCAGGTGAGAGGGAGGTCCAAGAGGGAGGGGATATACGTATGGCTGATCTACTCTGTTGTACAGCAGAAACTAACACAACATTGTAAAACAATTATATTCCAGTTTAAAAAAAAAAAGTTTTGTAAAGCATCTAACATGGTGACTCAGGTAATAGAACACAATATAGATACTCAATAAATCAGAGTCTGCTTCTTCTTGCATGATTGAGCTCTTTTCTTACTAATTGAATTGCATGCTTATTATGATTTTGCAACTTCATTAGCACAAAGGGAATTTAAAATCAAGGACAGATTTTTCTAGAAAGACATGGGAACTAGGTTCCATCACTCTACCTGGATTCATAGACTGGAAGGCTAAATTTGCCTCCTGTCTTGTATCTCAGAAATGAGTTCAACCTTTTTCCGTTTTTTAAAAAGATGAATCTGGTATACACCATAAGAGGTAGGTAATACCTATCGCTCTGATAGTCGTTAAAAGAATTAACTGGCTTGTCACACACACATTTTCAAAATGGAGAAAGACAAGATTTACGGATAGAACTCGCAGATCTCTGGTAACATGCCTAGCAAAATCCTTTTCTTAATTATTCCATTGCCTTTCCATATGTTAGCTTATTATACTTGCATATAACTACAAATTCATAAGGAGTGATGGCCTCCATTTCCATTTCACATTGTCAGGCAAGCAGATCTGCCTGGAATGCACAGAGCAGTTTAAATACTTCCTGTCCCACAGTTAGCTGCAGACAGGTCTAGGAAAAATAAGTTCTAGTTAAAAAAAAGTCACTTTCAACTATAAGTACCACATCCCTCAGATAGTAATTTTGAAGAATTTTGCTGCAGGGCAATCATTGTGATGTTTTATGGTGTAGCTTCCTTTTTAGAAAAGCCGTGCAAAAGTCCCTTCTTTCTATTACTGTTAATATTTCTCATGTTTTTACAATTAAAAAAGCTTAAAGGCTAACTTCTTCCATCTTTTCTGATCTAGTCATGATTGTCTCTGACACATATGATCATTCTATTAGTACAAAAATGAATACACACCCACTTGTTATGGCCCTGGAGATGAACACCAAGCTTTGCGAACATATTCCAAACAGACAAACACGATCTAGCATTAGATGAATTAATAACCAAAGACTCACCGCTGGTGAGCCATAGAGAATTAAACTGATTCTGAAGAAGAGTGCTGATTTATTAGGAAAGTATGCTCAGAGGCAGTTTGGACTGGAGCTTAAGATGGTCAGCTTACTCTGCTACGTTTTGCTAAAATCCCTTTTGATGAGAAGTTCACAGATCATAGATAAATACATTGCAAAGCTTTAAACCTTGGCTGAAGCTCAATCTTCAACTATTTTACTTTTTTAATCGAAATATAGTTGATTTACAAAGTTGTGTGTTTCTGGTGTATAGCAAAGGGATTCATATATATGCACATATTCTTTTTCAGAATTCTTTTCTCTATGATATATAGGAAATCCTTTTCATTTATCTATTTTATATATAATAGTTCATATGTATCTGACAATCCTGAACTCTTAATTTATGTCCTTCCCCACTTTCCCCTTTGGTAACCATAAGTTTGTTTTCTATGTCTGTGAGTCTAGTTCTGTTTTGTGAAAGTAAAATTCACTCAGTTGTGTCTGACTCTTTGCGACCCCAAGGACTATACAGTCCATGGAATTCTTCAGGCCAGAATACTGGAGTGGGTAGCCGTTCCCTTCTCCAGGGGATCTTCCCAACCCAGGGATTGAACTGGGGTCTCCCGTATTGCAGGCGGATTCTTTATCAGCTGAACCAGCAGGGAAGCCCAAGAATAATGGAGTGGGTATCCTACCCCTTCTCCAGTGGATCTTCCCCACCCAGAAATCAAACTGGGGTCTCCTGCATTACAGACAGATTCTTTATCAGCTGACCTACCAGTTCTGTTTTGTAAATACATTCATTTTTATTCTTCATATCCCACATACAAACAATATCATATATCTGTCTTTCTCTTCCTGACTTACTTCACTTAGTACGATCATCTCTAGGCCCATCTGTGTTGCTGCAAATGGCATTATTTCATTCATTTACTATGGCTGAATAATTCAGTCCTCAACTTTTAATATTACTAACCAAGCATTTTATACCAGCTATTGTGATGAACTATAGCAAGACCCTTATGGTTGCTTCATTAAGGACCACAGTACCATTGGTGGTATCCCAAAGGTGGGGACTAATTTGTTTCATACTGCACGCAGGTGTGTTTCACTAATGAAGGATGGTGTGTGGGTTCTTCCTTCACAAGTCTATCATTTTGATTTTTCAAGCACCTTCTCTATTGAAAAGTTTTCACTGTTGTTGGTTCTAAGATGTGTTTTGTACATGATATGAAAAGGTAGTTTATCTCCTTTCACCCAGAACTCTATGTGATAGTATTTGTCCTGTGTTTTTCTGCTGGAGATTTTCCAGGACACCTCCGTGTCACATGTTCCCCTTCTTTCTTCCCTCCTTCTTATCAGAAACCTGGTTTTAGTTGAATACCCATCCTTACTAACAGCTAGTGGATTCAGAGAATGCTGACATCATCTTCCATCATAGCCAAGCATCGCGGTACTATCCCCTTGGCTGGAATGAGTTTAGACAGTCAGCCTCAAACTTCTCATAGTATCTGGTGATGTTTCGGGGGCAAGTGATCAAGATTGAATCTGGCATGAGCTGATCCAGAGGAAGAACTTCCATTGGATAGCTGCAGGAGAGCTGCGCTTCTTTCTCCAGCTGAATGTGAGCAAAGAATCCCTTTGCCCAGGGGTTTGATGATACCCATGAAGGCTGCATGGAGGACAAGCAACAGCAGAGCAGGACTGAGAGAAGTACAGTGAAACAGAGTGGGCACCCTGGACTGGCCACCACCCCAGAGACTGCCGCCCAAGACTCCCTGGGAGGTGGCATGAGACATTTGCTCGTGCTGTTTGCATGTGTGAACTAGATCCCCCGGTTCTTGCATTCTGAAATCATCTCAACTGGTGACACACTGATACCTCGTAAATGCAGTAATAAGATCCTTGGGTGGCCCACAATCTGTTTAAGCTGGAGACCTGCGAGAGCTGGTGGTATAAGTCCAGGCAGGGTTCATAGGTCTGAGAAGCAGGGGAACTGGTGGTACTAATCCCAGTCCAAAAGCAGGATGAGATGAGATGTCCCAACTCCAGCAGTGAGGCAAGGGACGAGGGGGTAAATTTCCTCCTTTTCTTAGTGTATAATGTAATATTGATACAAAGAAAAGGAGAATAATAATATAATTATATTACATATATACACATGGATATAGATATATATCTATGTATCTATTTCTCTATCATCTGTCTATTATCTATTTACCTATCATTCCCCTGTTATCTATCATGTTATCTATCTATCTGGGTGTCCTGGGTAGCTCAGTGGTAAAGAATCCACCTGCCAATGCAGAAGATGCAAGAAACATGGGTTCGACCCCTAGGTCGGAAAGATCCCCTAGAGAAGGAAATGGCAACTGAGTACAGTATTCTTGCCTGGAAAATTCTATGGACAAAGGAGCCTGATGGGCTATAGTCTACAGGGTCATAAAGAACTGAACATGACTGAGCAACTGAGCACATTTATCTATCATCTATCATCCATCTATAATCTATCTATCTTCCTACCTATCTATTTATCAGGTTTTCTCTGGAAAACCTTGACAAATAGAGGAGGAGAGAAAGGAATAGGGGAGAGAGAACAGGAGGAGACAAAAAGGGAAAAAATAGTCTCTTTCACCAAAATAAGAATCGAGAAAGCATGTCTTCTGCATTTGTATTCATAATCTCTTTGAAGCAAAAGAGAAATTGCATTTAAGGATAAATCAATCCCTTTTGCTTAGGCTAAATTTAAGGAATAATTTAACCACACAACTGAAAAGACTGGTTTATTCCAACTGAAAAGACAGATTTTTTCCCCTAATTTCTCCATATTGCAAAGCTCTAACTCTGCATTTACCACCCGTCACACAAAGATTAATAGAGCAAAGAGCTTGTGGAAATGTTACTTAAAAATGAGTTTTCTTTAATTCTACACCAACTCAAATTTTCAGCATCTATTGAAATTTCCAGTTTTCTTAGCATCTGTCAAGAAAATAATGCTTTTTGTTGATCACTTCTGAGTTAAAGAACACTGGGAAAATAGTTAAGCCCCACATGAGAAAACCACTACTTTTTGAAAATACATATTTTAATGTGCTCTTTAGAAAAATTTTTCAAAATTTTAATAATATTCTTTTCTCATGACTGACACGTAATTACCAGCATGTTTATATTTAGACTCTTTATGTTTTGTATGAGAGTTCTCTGCCTTCCCTTATACTTTACAGCCAACACTGTGAATACAGAAACTCTTCTTATTTAAGACAAACATTATCTAAAAGAAAGAAACTAAGGTATCCTCAGTGCAGTCACTCAGTCGTGTCTGACTCTTTGCGACCCCATGAATAGCAGCACGCCAGGCCTCCCTGTCCATCACCATCTCCTGAAGTTCACTCAAACACATTTCCATTGAGTCAGTGATGCCATCCAGCCATCTCATCCTCTGTCAGTCCCTTCTCCTCCTGCCCCCAATCCCTCCCAGCATCAGAGTCTTTTCCAATGAGTCAACTCTTCGCATGAGGTGGCCAAAGTACTGGAGTTTCAGCTTTAGCATCATTCCTTCCAAAGAAATCCCAGGGCTGATCTCCTTCAGAATGGACTGGTTGGATTTCCTTGCAGTCCAAGGGACTCTCAAGAGTCTTCTCCAACACCACAGTTCAAAAGCATCAGTTCTTTGGCGCTCAGCTTTCTTCACAGTCCAACTCTCGCATCCATACATGACCACTGGAAAAACCATAGCCTTGACTAGACGACCTTTGTTGGCAAAGTAATGTCTCTGCTTTTGAATATGCTATCTAGGTTGGTCATAACTCTTCTTCCAAGGAGTAAGCGTCTTTTAATTTCATGGCTGCAATCACCATCTGCAGTGATTTTGGAGCCCAAAAAATAAAGTCTGACACTGTTTCCACTGTCTCCCCATCTATTTTCCATGAAGTGATGGGACTGGATGCCATGATCTTCGTTTTCTGAATGTTGAGCTTTAAGCCAACTTTTTCACTCTCCTCTTTCACTTTCATCAAGAGGCTTTCTAGTTCCTCTTCACTTTCTGTCATAAGGGTGGTGTCATCTGCATATCACAGAGGTTATTGATATTTCTCCCGGCAATCTTGATTCCAGCTTGTGCTTCTTCCAGTCCAGTGTTTCTCATGATGTACTCTGCATATAAGTTAAATAAGCAGGGTGACAATAGACAGCCTTGATGTACTCCTTTTCCTATTTGGAACCAGTCTGTTGTTCCATGTCCAGTTCTAACTGTTACTTCCTGACCTGCATACAGATTTCTCAAGAGGCAGGTCAGGTGGTCTGGCATTCTCATCTCTTTCAGAATTTTCCACAGTTTATTGTGATCCACACAGTCAAAGGCTTTGGCATAGTCAATAAAGCAGAAATAGATGTTTTTCTGGAACTCTCTTGCTTTTTCGATGATCCAGCGAATGCTGGCAATTTGATCTCTGGTTCCTCTGCCTTTTCTAAAACCAGCTTGAACATCTGGAAGTTCACAGTTCACGTATTGCTGAAGCCTGGCTTGGAGAATTTTGAGCATTACTTTACTAGCATGTGAGATGAGTGCAATTGTGTGGTAGTTTGAGCATTCTTTGGCATTGCCTTTCTTTGGGATTGGAATGGAAACTGACCTTTTCCAGTCCTGTGGCCACTGCTGAGTTTTCCAAATTTGCTGGCATATTGAGTGCAGCACTTTCAAAGCATCATCTTTCAGGTATCCTAGAGACTCTCTTATTTGGGGCTGTTCTTCACATGTTATTCTATTTCAGGAAATTTGTATTTTCAAGTCTTGAGTTCTTATTAAAAAGACACCAGATGCATACTAAGTTAACCTTAAAATGCATTCCAATATATAGTACATGCCAGAGAAGGCAATGGCAACCCACTCCAGTATTCTTGCCTGGAAAATCCCATGGACAGAGGAGCCTGGTAGGCTGCAGTCCATGGGTCGAGAAGAGTTGGACACGACTGAGAGACTTCACTTTCACTTTCAGGCATTGGAGAAGGAAATGGCAACCCCCTCCAGTGTTCTTGCCTAGAGAATCCCAGGGATGGGGATCTGGTGGGCTGCCATCTATGGGGTCACACAGTGTTGGGCATGACTGAAATGACTTAGCAGCAGCAGCATACGGTACATGCAAATGAATACTGTTTGATTCCCCTTACATAAGGTATTGAGAGTAGTTAAATCCATAGAGTTATATAACACACTGGTAAATGCTAGGGGCCAGGGGGTGGGGTGGATGGGGAGTTAGAGTTTAGTGGGGACAGGTGAAAAAGTCGGGTCATGGATGATGGTGAGAGTGGTACAGCAACGTGAATATCCTTAGTGCCACTGAACTGTACAGTTAAATATGGTTAAATTAGTATGTTTTATATTATGTGACTTTTACCACAATAAAAAAAAATTTCTAAAGACAACAGATGCCATTTGTCATTCATGTCAAATGTCAAATGTCATTCACGTCTTGACAATATTTTTGGATGGTAGCATTACTAGGTTTCATAGAAGCTATGCAGTCAGGGATCCGAATACTCAGTCTTGTCTAATGGATTTACATGCTTCTTTGAAGAGTAAGTTTTCAAAATCTACGCGCGTTCACTTTGCCTGAGCAACATAAAGAGGCACAGTGGAATCCATGTGTGCCCCTGACAGCATCTGTGTCTTTCTTCTTGCTTTAATAGTCAGAGACACTTCTTCGAAGAACCATTTCTCATCCTTGGGAAATGGACTTGGGAAAATCAGGATTTGAGACCTGCATAGTCCTCAACATTGCACTACCAAGAGGAGATCAGCCTGAGGGTGAAGCTGGTTCATGGGTGAGAACCAGTACGAGAGAATTTCAGGGAAGCAGACTCAGATCCTGGGTGATATCACATAATTTTTGGAGTAAAATTGGTCAAAGTCAGTTTTCATTGAGTTTGAGGTTATGTATTTGAAATTAGTGTTTGAGGTTATGTGTTTCCAGAAGACTTGGCTCATTGCTAGGGACATCTGGTCTACCCATTTCCTCAGTACTGGAGCCTCAGTTTTATTTAGGTACAGACTTGCCATATATTGCACACCCCCAGAATTGTACTATAATGCAGCCCTCTTTCAGAACCCCTGGACTCAGCCCAAAAACTTCATTTCCCGGTATTCCCAAATATGACCATATGATTATGTTCTGACTGAGGAGATATAAGCAGAAGTGTAGGGGGAGGCTCCTTACAGGAGTGAATTTTTGGTTCCTTTCCTTCTTCCTCTTTAAGTCTGTAACTCAGACTTGATGGCTGGAGCTTTATTAGCTGTTTTGGATCATGAGGTGATTTGAGAATGGAGTCACATGGTAGAGGGACAGATTCAGGTGGCTCCTGGAGCCCTGATAACCAGGAAGTCACCATATGTGTCTCAAAATGCCTACCTCTGGACTTCTTTCCGATGCAAAAGAGATAAACTTCCATTGCTGTTATAGTCATTGTGTTTTGGGGTCTCTTGAATGCAGCCAAATGAATCTAATTTTACACAGTGAGTCAATCAATTATGATTTCTGCATAAACCAATTTGGATTGAATTTGAATATGTCCTAACAGATTCATCATTGTCATCCTGTGCCCACATAACTGTTTACTTAAGTCTCCATGTACAGAACTTAGTTATTATTACTTACTATTTTTTTCTTATTTTTTAAATTGAAGTATAGTTGATTTACAATGTTGTATTATTTTCAGGTGTACAGCAAGTGATTCAATTATACATATATATTTACTTATGGCTTAAAATGTTAAAGTCATTTCATTTAAAATTGAGTCATTTCATCTCTATAGGACATTCAAAGCTTATTTTCCCATAATTTCTTGGAAAACTTGTAGAAGAATAATATTGAGAAAATAATAAATACTTCAGTATTTTGTGCTAATATCCACAAACATACCTTCTTATGACTATGATTCTTAATAGTATGATTCTTAATAGTAGTGAGATTATTTATTGTACAGTCACTAAGTGCCAGATCCTGTGCCAAATATTTTATTTTGACACATTAAATTTTACATCACCCTATAAGGTACCTTTATTAATGAAACCATCATTATCCCCACTTTCTAGATAAGAAAAGTGAGGTGCAGGGAGGTAATTTAATTTGCAAAGGGTCCACACAGTTATAAACTCTCATGCCTGGGATACTAATTCAGCTCCATCTGATTCATTCTACATCATAAGCATGTTTATAGGACTCTACTGTGGGCCAGACACTGGTCTAAGTGCTACAGATCCAGCATGAGCCCCACAGGCCATGCCTCTGTTTCCTTGGTGTTTGTGGGTTGAACAAAATCAATCTATGATACATTAGGTGTCAAGAAATACCATGGAAAGAAAGAAAATAAAGATAAGGAGGTCAGAGTGAGAGAGTATGCTCTTTAGATAGGGTGGTGGTGGTTGCTGTTATTTAGTTGCTAAGTCTTGCTTGACTCTTTGTGACCCATGGACTGTAGCACACCAGGCTCCTCTGTCCTTCAGCATCTCCCAGAGTTTGCTCAAATTCACCTCCACTGAGTTACTGATGCTATCTAATCACCTCATCCTCTGCCTCCCCTTCTCCTTGTGCCTTCAATCCTTCCCAGCATCCAGGTCTTTTCCAATGAGTTGGCTCTTTGCATCAGGTGGCCAAAGTACTGGGGCTTCAGCTTCAGCATCAGTCCTTCCAATGAATAGTCAGGATTGATTTCCTTTGGGACTGACTGGTTTGATATCCTTTCTGTCCAAAGGACTCTTAATATACAGTGGTGGAGGAAGCTTTCCTGATGAAGTTGGATTTTATGGATCACAATCTGGACCACGTGGTATATAATGCCAAATTCTGACCCTAACATATAAGCAGGTAGCTAGTATCTCAAAAATACATGGATCCTAATATCTTCCCCCTGGAGAAGGAAATGGCAACCCACTCCAGTATTCTTGCCTGGATAATCCCATGGACAGAGGAACCTGGCGGGCTATAGTCCACGGGGTCGCAAAGAGTCGGACACGATTGAGCGACTTCACTTTCACTTAATATCTTCCAGAAGTCCGAGTTAGGGTTTAGGTCATCTCTTTTGTAAGAAAAATATCAAGATTAACAGATAGACAACAGTGGCTTGGCTGTTGGCATAAATGTCTGAAAAGCCCATGGATCATCTATGCAATCCTGTTTTCTGAGAGGTGTTTTCACCTTCTTTTAATTGCTGCCAAGATTGTGGAGGTCCTGGAGTGAGCCAGCCCTTAACAAATAATTCAAGAGGCAAAGAAATGTTGACGCTGAGATTTACCGGCAAGCACGCCCTTAGATTAGTTACCAGCTCTCTTTTTCCTGTACCACCTTCAACTCTTGGATAATGAGATTAATTGGAAGGTTAATGGAAGCAGTACAGCCAACAAATTTTGATATCATCCAGTGGAAATCATCAGAGGAAGACGATGAAGTTAACCAAAGAATGTGAGGAATACTGAGGCAGATTTAAGAAGAATAAACATCATGAGTGTGGGGTGGGGAGTCTCCCAGGACTCTGCAAAGATGGAAGACATTCATTTGATTCTAAGTGTCAGGAAAGTTTGTTTCGCTCAGGAGGGGAATTAACGAGTACAAGGCCAAGTAGTCAAAATTGAGATGTTGAGAGTGTGATCATGGCTCAGACTTCCTGCTCTGGTTACCCTGAACCTTTTGGAAACTCTTTATGGAGTGGCATATGGTGGGAAATGTATCCATGTTTACTGCAGAAAATACACTTTGCTCATGCTAATGTTACTATTTAAATTTGTTTTTATTTTTAGGGAAGCTTTCATGCAAAGTGGTTTAGTCACTAAGTCCTATCTGACTCTTGCGACCCCATCAACTGTAGCCCTTCAGGCTTCTCTGTCCATGGGACTTTCCAGGCAGGAATATTGGAGTTGCCATTTTCTTCTCCAGGGGATCTTCCCAACCCAGGGGTCAAACCCTGGTCTCCCGCATTGCAGGTGGCAAAAAGGTCAAGCCTTACAGCATAACTGGACTCCAAGGGAGGGGATGTTCTCAACTTGCAGAAGAAGAAACTGAGACAAAGATAAGAAGAGACTATGTCTACATTAGATCAGCAATGGGCAAATTACAGCCAGCAAGCTATAGTTTTTGTACAGCCTGCAGCTAAGAATAGCTTTTATATTTGGGAGAAAAAGACAGTTTTTACATTTGGAAAAAAATCAAGAGAAGCATACTTTTTTTGGTGACACATGTACATTACATAAAATTCAAATTTCAGTCCCCAGAAATAGTTCCACTGGAACTCAGCCACGCCCATGTGCTTACGTGTTATGGCTACTTCTGAGCTACAAGAATACGGCTGAATTGTTGCAAAAAGACTGTATGGCCTGCAAACCTGAAAATATTTACTATCTGTGCCCTCACAGAAAACATTTGTCAATGCCATTGTTTTTGGCCCTTTTGAGCTATTGCTCCTTTTACATAACAAATATAGTAGTGCTGACTTTATTATCCAAAATAAGAACCATCATGAATATAAGCTTCCAGCACACATGCTTAAAAAATACAATATAATGTTGTAACTGAATTATAAAAGCAGAAATAAAAGTGAATTGTTTGTAATAAAATAATATGTACTTCAATGCATGCATTTGAGGGCAGGAACTATACAAAAAGACATAATGGTGCATTCAGGTTAATTTCACCTAATTGTTGAAGGAGTGTGAATAAGACAACTATTAGTGCAGATGGACACTGATGCCTGTATTTGCAACACAAACTCCACAGCTGGTATTGATGCAGTTCCTTAACCACACTTTTGACTGACAGGAGCTGGTGCTATTGATAGAACAACACAGTCATTGAGAAATGGTGGCTCATCAGGGAAGGAAGTAAGGGAAAACAAAAGCCAACCTTTCTTTTCACCCAATGATCTTCTTCCATTTACTGGACCCAACCAGTGGACAAGACAGCCCACTGGAGGTGATCCATACAAGAAACACTCCAAGAGCATAGCTCAGGGTGCAGAAGAGTGGAGTGTGGGTCCACAGACCATGTGGAGAAGGTACAGAACACCATCTCAAAAAACAGCATGATGGCCCTCTCAGTTTCCCAAACCAAAAGTTTAGCACTGTACTGTCTAACCTGATAGACACTAGCTCATATGAGTATTTAAATTAATTCAATTACATGAAATACTCAGTTCCTCCATGATACAAGCCACCTTTCCAGAGCTCAATAATCCCATGTGGCAATGGCCACCATATTAGATGGCTCATACTTTAGAACATCTCAGGGCTTCCCAGGTGGCACAGCGGTAAAGAATCTGCCTGCCAATGCAAGAGATGCAAGAGAAGTAGGTTTGATCCCTGGGTTGGGAAGATCCCCTGGAGGAGGAAATAGCAACCCCCTTCAGTAATCTTGCCTGGAAAATCTCATGAACAGAGGAAACTGGCGGGCTACAGTCCATGAGTCACAAAGAGTTGGACACGACCGAGTGACTGAGCAACAAGAGAGTCCTATTGGACTATAAGAAAACAGTGACTAATCTAGGCTATTTCATCTCCCCATTCAAACACACTCCTTATTTATAAGCAGTTTCTGATGGCTATACTGAGAAAGGACAACCCAAGACCTTCCACTTGTCTTCAATATCGCCATCATCCTAGCCCAAGTCCTCATCCTTTTCCACCTGGACCATTAAAGTAGCCTCCACTGTGATATTTCCATTTTCATTGTTGCCCCCCTTCCAAATTTGTTCTCCCCTTGGTGTTCAGAGTGATATTTTAAAAACAGATCATGAATCAGATGAGACTTAAACACAGAGAAATCAGAAATCCTACTGCACGCATCATGGCTGATAAGGTACCTACTCCAGTGTCTGCCTGCCCTGACCTCATCCCCCCATCTCACTGTTCTCCAGCTTCACTGGATGCTCTCTATTCTAAAGCTTATCAAGCTGGCCTTGCTTTGGGCTTTGGCATCCACTTCTCCTTCTGTCTGGAAAGCCAGCTCTTCTCAGATCTCTCCATTTGTGTCCTTTTTGGCAGCTCAAATATCACCCCTGCAGAGATGACTCCCATCTCAAAGAGCTTGCCCAACCAGTCTTTCTCCTTCCCAACTTTCTGTTCTATTTTCTCCTAAACATAGATCAGTTCTGAATTCACCTTGGTCAATTATTTTTTACTTATTTTTTAAATTGAACTATGCTTGGTTTCAATTCAAAAGCAGAGACATTACTTTGCCAACAAAGGTTCGTCTAGTCAAGGCTATGGTTTTTCCTGTGGTCATGTATGGATGTGAGAGTTGGACTGTGAAGAAAGCTGAGCGCTGAAAAATTGATGCTTTTGAACTGTGTTGTTGGAGAAGACTCTTGAGAGTCCCTTGGACTGCAAAGAGATCCAACCAGTCCATTTTGAAGGAGATCAGCCCTGGGATTTCTTTGGAAGGAATGATGCTAAAATTGAAACTCCAGTACTTTGGCCACCTCATGCGAAGAGTTGACTCATTGGAAAAGACTCTGATGCTGGGAGGGATTGGGGGCAGGAGGAGAAGGGGACGACAGAGGATGAGATGGCTGGATGGCATCACTGACTCGATGGATGTGAGTCTGAGTGAACTCCAGGAGTTGGTGATGGACAGGGAGGCCTGGTGTGCTGTGATTCATGGGGTCACAAAGAGTCGGACACGACTGAGCGACTGATCTGATCTGATCTGATGCTTGGTTTGGGCTTCCCAGGTGGTACAAGTGGTAAAGAACTCTCCCGTCAGTGCAAGAGACATAAGAGGCATGGGTTTGACCCCTGCATTGGGAAGATCCCCTGGAGGAGGGCATGGCAACCCATTCTAGTCTTCTTGCCTGGAGAATCTCATGGATAGAGGAGCCTGGCATGCTACAGTCCAAAGGATCTCAAAGAGTCGAACATGACTGAAGCAACTTAGCATGCATGCTTAGTTTACAAAGTTGTCTTAGTTTCAGGTATACAGCAAAGTAATTCAGTAATTCAGATATTTATATATAAATATAAAGAAAATATCACTGACCTAGAGCCAGACATCCTGGAATGTGAAGTCAAGTGGGCCTTAGAAAGCATCACTATGAACAAAGCTAGTGGAGGTGATAGAATTCCAGGTGAGCTATTCCAAATCGTGAAAGATGATGCTGTGAAAGTGCTGCACTCAATATGCCAGCAAATTTGGAAAACTCAGCAATGGCCACAGGACTGGAAAAGGTCAGTTTCCATTCCAATCCCAAAGAAAGGCAATGCCAAAGAATGCTCAAACTACCGCACAATTGCACTCATCTCACACGCTAGTAAAGTCATGCTCAAAATTCTCCAAGCCAGGCTTCAGCAATACGTGAACCATGAACTTCCAGATGTTCAAGCTGGTTTTAGAAAAGGCAGAGGAACCAGAGACCAAATTGCCAACATCCACTGGATCATGGAAAAAGCAAGAGAGTTCCAGAAAAACATCTATTTCTGCTTTATTGACTATGCCAAAGCCTTTGACTGTGTGGATCACAATCAACTGTGGAAAATTCTGAAAGAGATGGGAATACCAGACCACCTGATCTTCCTCTTGAGAAATTTGTGTGCAGGTCAGGAAGCAACAGTTAGAACTGGATATGGAACAACAGACTGGTTGCAAATAGGAAAAGGAGTACGTCAAGGCTGTATATTGTCACCCTGTTTATTTAACTTATATGCAGAGTACATCATGAGAAACGCTGGACTGGAAGAAACACAAGCTGGAATCAAGATTGGTGGGAGAAATATCAATAACCTCAGATATGCAGATGACACCACCCTTATGGCAGAAAGTGAAGAGGAACTAAAAAGCCTCTTGATGAAAGTGAAAGTGGAGAGTGAAAAAGTTGGCTTAAAGCTCAACATTCAGAAAACAAAGATCATGGCATCCGGTCCCATCACTTCATGGGAAATAGATGGGGAAACAGTGGAAACAGTGTCAGACTTTATTTTGGGGGGCTCCAAAATCACTGCAGATGGTGACTGCAGCCATGAAATTAAAAGACGCTTACTCCTTGGAAGGAAAGTTATGACCAACCTAGATAGTATGTTCAAAAGCAGAGACATTACTTTGCCAACAAAGGTTCGTCTAGTCAAGGCTATGGTTTTTCCTGTGGTCATGTATGGATGTGAGAGTTGGACTGTGAAGAAGGCTGAGCACCGAAGAATTGATGCTTTTGAACTGTGTTGTTGGAGAAGACTCTTGAGAGTCCCTTGGACTGCAAGGAGATCCAACCAGTCCATTCTAAAGGAGATCAGTCCTGGGATTTCTTTGGAAGGAATGATGCTAAAATTGAAACTCCAGTACCTGGCCACCTCATGCGAAGAGTTGACTCATTGGAAGAGACTCTGATGCTGGGAGGGATTGGGGGCAGGAGGAGAAGGGTACGACAGAGGATGAGATGGCTGGATGGCATCACTGACTCGATGGACATGAGTCTGAGTGAACTCTGGGAGTTGGTGATGGACAGAGAGGCCTGGCATGCTGTGATTCATGGGGTCACAAAAAGCTGGACACGACTGAGCAACTGATCTGATCTGATATATATTCTTTTCCATTATATGCAATTGTAAGATATTGAATATAGTTCCCTGTGCTATACAGAAGGTCCTTGTTGTTCATCTGTTTGATATATAGCACTGTGTGTATGTTAATCCCAACTTCCTGGTTTATCCCCCCTTCTCCTTTGGTAGCCATAAGTGTGTATTCTATGTCTGTGAGTCTATTTCAGTTTTATAAATATGTTCATCTGGATCATTTCTTTTTAGAATCCACACATTAAGAGATATCATGATATTTGTCCTTTTCTGCCTGACTTATTTCACTTAATATGACGTCTAGGTCGATCCATGTTGTTGCAAGAGCATTATTTCATTCTTTTTTATGGCTGAGTAGTAGTCCATTTATTAATACAATACACACCACACTTCCTTTATCCATTCATCTCTTTATGGACATTTAGGTTGCTCCCATGTGTTGGCTATTGTGAATAGTGCTGCTATGAACATTGGGGTGCATGTATCTTTTCAAATTACAGTTTTGTCTGGATGGATGCCCAGGACTGCTGGATCATATGGTACATTTTTTACCAGCCACCTCCCATGAGTGCGATGCATGCTGTTATCCCCTACTCACAAAGGCCAGTGCCTGGCACATAGAGGGAAACTCAGTAAATGCTTCTTCAATGGACTACCTTTCTGGGGTACCTGCAAAATGAGTTACATCATGAGCATTTGTTCACGGAGAACAACCAGTTGTACAGTCTCTGGGGCTGT
The DNA here is from genome assembly GCF_027580195.1 of Bos mutus. Classification (NCBI taxonomy): domain Eukaryota; kingdom Metazoa; phylum Chordata; class Mammalia; order Artiodactyla; family Bovidae; genus Bos; species Bos mutus. Next base: position 24,784,534 of record NC_091633.1, read on the forward strand.
AATAACCACACGACTAAACAACAATAGCAGTAAGTCTCCCTATTTGTTTTGCATCATGTACCTTTAAAAGCACCGAGGTGCAGCTGCCACTGTCTCATTATAAATCACCTCTGGAGAGGACAGCTCATTAGTGAGCATCAAAGGTAGCACAGTGGGCTGAAAAGAAAAGGCAGTGGCTTTGTGCGTAATAAATAATTCATTTTTAGATGACTTTTCCTATTTCAGTTAAGACTTCTCAATTTCATATTTTTACAAGTGCACATTCTTGCATTTGCATTTTCCAAAGATCTTTCCACATATTGAGCTGATCAACAGCCTTAACTCTGTTTTCAGGGAGGTGCAGCACACAGGTTGCGAGCACAGACTCTGTAGCCCATCCATCTAGAATCTAATTCCAGCTCAGTGTCTCACCTGAATCGCTTGGCGCCATTCTTCAAACACTGCGTGCTCTCATCCATCTGTGAAATGGGCATAAGAGTAGTCCAGGGACATCCTTGGTGATCCAGTGGTTAAGAATCTGCCTGCCATTGCAGGCGTGGACATGTGTTCAATCCTTGGTCCGGGAAGATCCCAAACCTGTGGGTCTTAGACTAAGCCCATGCACCACAATTAATGAGCCCGTGTGCCTAGAGCCTATAATCTACAACAAGAGGAGCCAGTGCAATGAGAAGCCCACACACCACAACTATAGGGCAGCAATGAAGACCCAGCAGGGCCAAAAATAAACAATAAAATAAAAGTAAATAAAATGTGAAAAAGAGCAGTACCAACATCAGTGGGTCTCTTAGAACTGAATGAGTTAATCCCTGCAAGGAGGAACCTAGAGGCATACCTGGTACATAATAAACAGTAAGGACCTAGAATCATCATGACTGACGGTGTTTTGGGGAGTTAGTGACTCAACAGACACACAAAGGAAAGAGTACGTCTTGGAGCAGAGATTTTTCTCAAGGCCTGTTGCAGCATCTTAATTTGCACTTGGTTGAGAAAGTATAAAAATGAAAGCAGTGCTATGCCATCCAATGTGATTGAATTTTCAAAAAGTCTGAGGAAAACAACAGAGGGTATCTGGCATATTAATTAGCAGGCTGACACAGGAAAAGGATATCATGAAAAGTCAAATAAAAAAAGAGCCAAGGAATCTGCTTTGATGACAAAAATAAAAAGAAACTTCATTACTGGAGCCAGGAGAGAGAGTTTTTCTTCTATAATTTGGGAGCCTTATCTCAAGTTCAGATCTCAAAAGGTGACAGTCAGGGCACATGACCTGTGCTAAGTTCACAGTTGATGGGGGATAAAGCAGCTGGTGTGACCCTATAAGACCCGCACGGCTCTAGTGAGTGGTAAAACTGTTCTCCAGGCTTCTACTATGGGTGGTACCATGCCTTCAGCCAGGAATACAAATGTGAAGGGGACATGGATTAATAACAACCACAGTGTTCCCAGGAGATCATCCAGGCAAGGTGGTGTGCAAGAAGATTAACTCCTGAAGATCCTAAAACCAGGGGAAGGTGTGGGAGATGAAAGGGCAGTTCATTTGCTTTAAGGAGACAAATGTATTCAATTAAGGAAAGCTTACTTAAAATGCATTTATTTCATCAGGAGCTTTACAATAGCAAATTATATGGTAATGAGCGTGGGGGTGAGTTTTGTCTCTAAGGTTTGCAGAAATGGAATTTCTGCTGAGTCCTGGATTTAGGAGGACATGCCTTGATTGGTAAGATTTAAGAAGATGCAGGTTGAGATCAGGAAGGAAGAGGTTATTTGATGATTACTTTCTTGAAATACCCAAAACTGTAGAATAAAGAACTCAGGCCTCAGTCAAATAAGAGAAGGATCTGGCTACGTCTAAACTTCATGGTTCCCTGGGACTTCCCTGGGTCCAGTGGCTCCCAATGCAGGGGGCAAAGATTTGATCCCTGGTTAAGGAACTAGATCCCACATGCTCCAAATAAGAGTGTGTGTGTCGCAACTAAAGATCCTGCATGCTGCAACTGAAACCCAGCACAACCAATATATAAATAACACAATTTTTTAAATGGCTGCTACCTGCTCTCGTCTGGCTTATGAGGCCCTTAACTAAGGCAAACTCAAGAGAAGAAGGCATTTGGTTTGGACATAAGTGATAAGTCAGGAGTGGCGCCCTGGAGTCTCGCTCCTTCTACTTTGCAAGAGGGACCTGGAGATCAGAAGGATGTAGGTGGAGTTCAAACAATAAGATGACATAAGGAAGGACTTTGAAGGTACATAAAAGGACATCCTGAGTTTCCATCTTTCCAGGATATCCTGAGTTTACGTCTTTCCAAGCATCTTGGGTACAGCTCTTGCTCCCAATGGTGTGATCTCAACCAGCAAAAAGAACTGTGTTTGAATTCCCCAACTTGATTGTTACCCTCACAAATTGTGCAGTAGTCATAGCAGAAGGTCCAATAAGAATCATGTCAGGCTGTGAAGATCCAGGAGGACTCCCTGGAGGAAGTGGCAGGGGAAATGGGCTTATACAGAGAATTCTGAGTGATATCTGTTCTCCCATGAGTGTCATGTTTGAAGAAAGGTTTGGAATATATCAAATTGCACTTCATAAAGAGCACATGGCACATCTGACTGTTTTTGCTTAAAAACTCTGTTGGCCTTCCCCAAGCATCTTCAGGGCTGGGTCTGGCAGACACATCTGTACTCTTATGTCATCTTATGTAAATGCCATGGAACGTCACCATCACCAAGGCACTTTTGATTATTTTCAAGGATAACTGCCTGTCCAGACTATATCTCGTGATTAATTTTTATGTAAAGTTCCAACTCAATTCTAATAACTAAAATTCAGGGACTTCCCTGGTGGTCCAGTGGCTAATACTCCATGCTCCCAATGCAAGGGGCATGGGTTCAATCCCTGGTCAGGAAACTAGATCCCACATGCGGCAACTAAGAGTTTGCAAGCTGCAACTAAAGATTTCACATGCCTCAGTGGAGATCGAAAATCTCGTGTGCCACAACTAAGACACGGTGTAGTCAAATAAATAAATAAATATTAAAAAATAAAATTCAGTGGTCAAGGCTCAGACACAGCAAAATCAGAAACATCAGAAGCTCAGCATTAAGAGGAGGGTGTGCCCTTACAATCCAGAGGAGAGCTGAGTCACCCACATCCATCCTACATTCAGAACAGCCATCACAGTTATGGTACCCAAATAGCTACCGCCCAGCATGAATGAAAACACTGTTTGTTTTATATTAAAATAAAGAACACACGTTAATAGGTTTGAAAGGATATTCAACTAATTGATACGGCATTCAAATTGATGAATATCAGTCTCATCATCTTTGAATCCCCACAGAAGCTCAAAACACTTGTTTTAGCCAAAACACAGGAGGCAGATAGGACAGAATGATAAAGAACCTTGAGAAACTGGGTGCCAACTCCCCACCCCTGGAAGAATATTTTCTGATAAGAAATGCAAGAAATGGAAGAAATGCAAACATGCTCCCCAGAACTCGACAATGACATGCAGTTACAGACAAACACTAATTAGATTAATGGCAATGCTCATTTAATGACCTTTTCTTCAGAATTTTCTCCCAAAGGACCAAAAAAAAAAAAAAAATTGATTTACTCACGAGATAGTAAGGGATCATTTACTGAACAGAAAAAATAAATACTGTAATAACAGAGAGAAACACGAATGGATTTAGGAAAAAGAAATATACAGGTTTTAAGGCCATAGACATCAGGAAAAAATATGCAAAATATTGAGAAAGAAATAAGCATCTTTTGAAAAATGAACTTTGAATAGAAGGGGTTAACTGCGTGTCATCTCAAAGCTTTCCTGGAGATGAAGTTACGCATCTCAGAAAGAACAGAGGGGCCGTGTGCTCACCCCATGTGTACAGGGAGTCACAACTGCATTTACTTTTAGCATTGTTTTCTGAAGATTATAGTACTACCTATTCAAATATGCTGTGGGGGAACATTTTAATATTTGGAGGTTTTATAAGAACACAAAAGACAGGCACGATTTTTCCTCTTGGTTACAATTAGGGAGAGAGGAAAAGATTTCCACTATGGAAAAGATCAGTAGATTTGACTACATAAAAATTAAACAAATACCCACAAACTTCTGCATGCTATAATATATACAGTAAGTGACACCAGAAGACAAATGGTAAACTGGGAGGAATATTTACAGCACTACGATCAAAAGGCATGAAAACAGAAAGTAGAAGGCGTTTCTAACGGCTGGGAGGAGGGCGGGGCGGGGCTAGTGTTCAGCGAGTTGCCAGATGAAAATATTCTGATGATCTGTGGCACAACAGTGAAAATATTAAACACTAATAAACTGAACAGTTAAAAGGCACTGGGGTTTCCAGGTGGCGCTAGTGGTACAGAACCTGTCTGCTAATGCTAGGGACATAAGAGATGCTGTCTGTGGGTCTCCTAGAGGAGGGCAGTTTGGTGGCTCTTATAAAAAAATATTATATAGTACTGCAAAGTTTTTGATTCCCATCCTTTGATTCAAATGTATTTCTAAAAGTTTATCAGAAATGTGGGCAAAGAATTGAGGGTAAAAATATAGACCACAGGAAATTTTATAATAGAAGATCTTTTTAAAAAAACATTTTAAGTTTTTGTGGTGCTATCATATAATTACTGCAGATGGTGATTGCAGCCATGAAATTAAAAGACACTTGTTCCTTGGAAGTAAAGTGATGACAAACCTAGATAGTGTACTAAAAAAGCAGAGATTTCATATAGTCCATATAGTCAAAGGTCCATATAGTCAAGGGTCCATATAGTCAAAGCTATGGTTTTTCTAGTAGTCATGTGCGGATGTGAGAGCTGGACATGAAGGCTGAGTGCCGAAGAACTGATGCTTTCATACTGTGGTGCTGGAGAAGACTCTTGAGAGTCCCTTGGACAGCAGGGAGATCAAACCAGTCAATCACAAAGGAAATCAAACGCTGAATATTCATTGGGAGGACTGATGCTGAAGCTCCAATACTTTGGCCACCAGATGCAAAGACCTGACTCACTGGAAAAGAGCCTGATGCTGGGAAAGATTGAAGGCAGAAGCAGAAGGGGACAGCAGGGGATGAGATGGTTAGACGGCATCACTGACTCAATGGACATGAACTGGAGCAAATTCCTGGAGATAGTGGAGGACAGAGGAGCCTGGCATGCCACAGGATTGCATGCCAGGGGATTGCAAAGAGTCTGACATGACTTAGTGACTGAACAACAACAATCATATATAGGGAGCTTTGGGGCTGGGTCTAAAATCAGACTCATCTTTCCCCCAACTTCTTCCTTCACACCTATAACCGATGTATTGAAAAGTCCTATCATTTGCCTGCTAAGATGTATCCTAAAATGGTCTACCTCTGCATCTCTCCACGGAGATCACTGCAGTCCACTGCAGTCCAGAATAACCTCAGTGTCTCCCCATCATACATCTATATATATACATTCCCCATATACATTTTCACCAAATATATCTATAGCTGGACACAGGGGCTCCTGTGATAAAACTCACTCTCCCAGCCTCCCTTGCTCTGGACGTGATCGTTCAGCTGAGTTCATGGGCTGATGGGATGGGAGCGGAGGTGGTGGATTCAGAGAAGGGTCATGTCCTTCGTGGAGAGGGGCACACCCTCCCCTTGCACGCTTGTCCTAGTCCTATTGGCTGCCACATGGACACGTCTGTTATTAATCTGGGGCTGTGTGGATAAGGTCAGTGTTTTTAGAGTCACTTGGCAAGAGGATAGAAGGATGCTATGTTCTACCCCTTGGGGCCACCTGGTAACGCTGCTCACATTCAGATGGGAGAGGTGGGGACAAGTAAACGCCATGGTTCTTAAGTCACGGTTATTTTACAGCAGCCAAAGTAGTCCTTTCTGATGTTCCCTTGCTCTCCCAAATCCATTCTCTACATACAGCCAGAGTGCTTTCTAAAAACATTCATCAGCACAGCGGCTGCTGTGCTGAAAGCCTTTCAGTGACTCCCTATCACACTGAAATATCCACCTCTGTTCTCTAGCTTACAAGCCTCCATGTGACCTTGAGCTCAACTCAAAGTATTCTCTCCTCATGGACTCATTATAGTCCAGGTGAGCTGGCCTTCCTTCTGTCTCTAACATTTCTAAAAAAAGGTAACACATGTGAGTGATATTATATGGTCTTTGTCTTTCCTTTTCTGGCTTACTTGACTTAGTATGATAATCACTGTGTGCATCCATGTTGCTGCAAATGGCATCATTTCACTCTTTTTTATGGCCGGGTAGCACTCCATTGTATGTATGTATCACTTCTTCTTTATGCGCTAATCTGTGGATGGACATTTAGGCTGTTTCCATGCCTTGGCTGTCGTGAATACTGTTGCTGTGAACATAGTGGGGCGTGTATTTTTTTGAATTATAGTTTTTTCTGGTTATATTTCCAGGAGTGAGACTGTTGGATCTGGCACAAATGAATCTATCCACAAAACAGAAACAGACTCACAGACATACAGAAGAGACCTGTGGTTGCTAAGGGGGATGTGGGGAGGGAGAGGGGTGGACTGGGACTTTGGGATTGGAAGAGGCAAAGTACTGCCTTTGGAATGGATAAACAATAAGGTTCTCATGTACAGCACAGGGAACTATATTCAATATCCTGCCACAAACTATAATGGAAAAGAATACAAAAAGAATGTCTGTATGTACATAACTGAGTCACTTTGCTGTGCAGCAGAGATTGGCACAACATTATCAATCAAACAAACTTCAATAAAAAAGAATATGCAGCACAAATGAGTAGATGACAGAATGATATCCGATTTCAAATACCTCTCAACAAACATATATGAACAAAAATAAAGTAAAAATGAAAATATACAGCAAAAGGTCTATTTAATGACCACTCCTCTAAAAACAAGTAAAATTTTTTCCCATCAAGTCAAAGGTGAAATGATGCAACTTTCTCTGGAAAAGGGACTCAAAACGTTCCAAATACAAAAAGACTGGGGAGTCAGGACCATGAAGACTTTAAGTTCCAGAGGAAGATGCTCAGAAGGTACTAGCAAAAAACTCCTCAGACCACATATGTTTTAATGCAATTTTAATGCAATTCATTCACTTCCATTCAAGAATTAGAGAGCATCCCCCAATATTCAGAGCAGCATTATTCACAATAGCCAAGGCATGGAAACAACCTAAGTGTCCAACCACAGATGAATAGATAAAGAAGATGTGGTGTATATAAACAAAAGAATATGCCTCAGCCACAAAAAGGAACACAATTTTGCCATTTGCAGCAACACGGAAGAACTTGGAAGGCATTATGCTATAAGTGAAATAAGTCAAACAGAGAAAGACGTATATTGTATGATATCACTTATATGTGGAATCTAAAACAATACAACAGACTAGTGAATATAACAAAAAAGAAGCAGACTCACAGATCTAGAGAACAAACTAGGGTACCAGTTGGGAGAGGTGGTGAACAGGCGATATAGGGGTAAGAGAGAGGGAGATATGAAGTATTGGCTGTAAGGTAGGCTCAAAGACTTAATGTTACAACATGGGGAATATAGCTGATACTTTGTAATAACTGTAAATGGAGTGTAACTGTTTAAAATTGTTAAAAAAAAAAAAAAAAAGAATCAGTGAGCATATACACACCGCCTGCTGCTGCTGCTGCTGTCGCTTCAGTCATGTCCGACTCTGTGTGACCCCATAGATGGCAGCCCACCAGGCTCCTCTGTCCCTGGGATTCTCCAGGCAAGAACACTAGAGTGGGTTGCCATTTCCTTCTCCAAAGCATCAAAGTGAAAAGTGAAAGTGAAGTCGTTCAGTGGTGTTCGACTCTAGCGACCCCATGGACTGCAGCCCACCAGGCTCCTCCATCCATGGGATTTTCCAGGCAAGATTACTGAACTAACACTCTTCTTATCTTGGGAAACATGGGGACTAGGAACATTCCCTTTCCTGAAGACTTTACAACATAATTGCTAGAGAATTATTTATCTTTTGCATTTAGTAACTAAATGATTGTAATAAGAGCAAACATTTATTGTATGCTTGACTTCACTGGGCACTCTTCCAGGCCCTCTTGAATTATCACCGTCTCTTACATCAACCTTACGAGTATTATCTCTTTCACCCTTTGTAGATGAGGAAACTGAGCCAGAGTGAAATGAAGCATGGTTGCATAGCTAATAATGGCAACTCACTCCAGTATTCTTGCCTGGAGAATCCCAGGGACAGAGGAGCCTGGCGGGCTACAGTCCATGGGGTTGCAAAGAGTTGGACATGACTGAGCAACCAAACAACAACAATAGCTGCTAAGGGAGACTAAGATATACGTATATTTTATTTTGCTTCCCAGGAGGCTCATAAAGATGAACACAGAATGGAAAACAGGTGCCAGGATGAGGAACCTCTCTGAGCCTCAGTTTCCTCATCTGGAAATGGAGAAGGATTGTTTCAAATACTGCTCATTGCTTTGCAATATTTAATCTCTTGTTGTTTCCTTGTAACAGAACCTGAGCAAATGTGCCATACTAAAAAGTAGACTTCCAACTAAGTATCCATATAACCAAGTTCTTGTTCATTGGATACACACAGAAATATTACATTGGCTTCTTATGAGGACTTCTTGAAAGGGAAAAGGAATGGATCCAATTCTATATCTCTTCGTTTTTCTGGCTGGCAGAATATGGATATGCTGGCTGGATCCCAGGAGCCATTTTGGACCACAGGGTAACCATAAGGATAGAATGTATGCCTTCGAGTGCTGAAGCAGAAATAAAGATGAAGACTGAGTCTCAGATAGCATGGGGCAATGTACCAGCCCTGCACTACAAACCTTAAGAGTTCTTTTACATGAAGGAAAAACACACTTGTATTAAAGTGACTACTGGCCAGGGCAAAGTGGAGTGAGTGGGTAGGGCTAGGCTTGGGGTTAAGGTTAGGGCGTGTTTTCAGCCAAATGCAATTCCTAACTGATAAAAACTGAGATTCTTCTAGCTCTGCCATTACACACACTTCTACAATTATATGTATCGTAGCCAGAAAGGGTGATGCAAGGTGAGAACTGTTTCAGAGACCAGGAGAGGACAGAAAGTGGATTCATGTGAGCAGGGATTCATGTAGGTTATGAAGAAGAGTGGGGTCTGAAACAGGCTGACAGTCTAGGCAGAAGAAATGCTGAACTCGGGAAACCAAGCAGACTGTCTGATGCTGAGCCAAGCAACAGAAGCCGTGTAGTGTATGGCTAACAGCTCATCAGACTAAAGGTGCTGAAAAGGGGAACAAATTCAAATAATTACTTATTCAAGACAAACGGTCTTGCCATTGCCAGTAACAGAACCACTAACAGCCTAAACGAAGGAGCGCTGCTGTCACATATGAAATAATGTACCAGGGGAGATCTGGCGCCTTTAAAATATAATAAAAGAAATAGTTAATAAGAGCCCTTATCAACTGAAGGATCCCAACACCTTTACATCGCCTAATGAACAGTATAATAACCAACTTAGTGTCACTAGGCAACTGTCCATGTTACCTTGTATTGAAAGATTGATTCCTGACATCCTTTCATGGCCCCATAATAACTCTTGTCAATAATTCCTAATAGATGGTAAGGGGGAGACATGAGACTGTCAATCCTTCACTTTCAACAGTAAAAGTACTTTTGTAACATGAGGAAGCTCAAAGTACTCTCAGCAGACTCTCAATCCCAAGCATTTGCACTGTGAAAACTCACATCAGGAAAACGTATGATTCCTTTGTAGAGAGACCCTGGGAAAAGGTGAGGCTAGATAAGGCATCGGTGTGTTTGTTGAGGTCAACCTGGGTGGTTAGTCGTCCCACAGGCAGTGTGGTCCATTGCATAGCAACCAGGGGGTGGATCCTTCTAAGGATGAAAACCCATCTCTATTCCACAAATCCTAGGAAACACATGGAGTGACTTAGAGACCTAAATCTTTTACAAGTTACTAATAGATGGCCTGTGAATGGATTATAGCTAACCCTTTCCTAGACAAGCTTGATTTAAAATAAAATTAGTTCTAACAAGGAGTTGATGGTTCACACTAAAACTACATGGATGTTTTCTGTTGAAAAGTTAGTAGGTCTTAAGAATTCAGACTTTTCCTTGGCTTTCCTGCATGGCTTTCCTTGAATTTCCTGCATGGCTTTCCTGTTGGTTAGGCCTTTTCATTGGGTAGGTATTTGTCAAATCACTTGTCACCTTTCACTCAGATGCTAGATCTGTTTGGTCTCTGCAGGTATACATGTTTAAGATCCTTGACTAGTCTCCAGTGTATCACACAAACACCTTGATAAAATCATCAATACTTTTCTCATAGTGGAAGACCCAAATCTAATGTGTGGACTTTGATTATTTTCTAAATAATATTTTAAAGATACATATAAGTATGTATTTAGAATCAGCATCAGTTCTCCCTGACCCTGGTTTTGGGCTCACTGACATTTTCCCAGTGTGTTTAGGTCATGTGTGTGATGCTGTGCCTTTCCCTGAGGTCTGTATTAACAGCCCAGGGCAGGGACTGTCTTACCATGGCCAGTGGGATGACTCCGATCAAGTCTTTCTGACTCACGTAGATCTTGGAGACACCCAAGTCAGACGTGATGTCTCCTGGATATTCAACCTGCCATGTGACAAGCTGTGTGGCCGGCAGGTCACCGGGTTCTTCGATTTCTACGTCGATCTGCATGACTTCATAGGAGGCACTGTTAGCACTGGACAGAAGGAGAGAGAAGGAGAGAAGAACACTGAGGCCTGGGTGGGCGTGCCTGGCAGGCAACAGACAATTTCCATGCGCACTTATACTATTGTTCAAAGAGTCTGTTGGAAAAGCAATCTTCGATGACCATGGACAGATGAATGGACAAAGAAGATGTGATATATGCACATATATAATCTATATGATATATACATACATATTATACATATATTTATATATAATAGAAAATTACTCAGTCATAAAAAATGAAATAAATGCTATTTGCAGCAATGTGGATGGACCTAGAGATTATTATACTAAGTGAAATATGTCAAAGACAAATATCATATGACATCATTTATATGTGAAATCTGAAAACGAGGGTTCAGGATGGGGAACACATGTATACCTGTGGCGGATTCATTTTGATATTTGGCAAAACTAATACAATTATGTAAAGTTTAAAAATAAAATTAAATTAAAAAAATAAATAAATGAACTTGTTTACAAAACAGAAATAGACTCACAGACATAAAAAACAAACTTACAGTTACCAAAGGGGAAGGGGTAGGGGAGGGAGGAGAGATAAATTAGGAGTTTGAGATTAACAGGTACATACTACTATATATATGATAGATAAGCAATGTGGATTTACTGTATAGCACAGGGAACTATATTCAATATCATGTAATAATCTATAATGGAAAATGATCTGAAAAGAATAGACACACATATATATATGTATAACTTAATCACTTTGTTGTACACCTGAAACTAATACAACATTGTAAATCAACTATATACCAATGAAAAAAGAAAGGAAAAAAAAAGATATTCAATATCCAAAAGATTTGGATATCCAATATCCAATATCTTCAAGAAGATTCACAGCCTTGGCCTGGCCTTAGACACCATTGCTCAAGCTTCCCAACCCTTGTTTCTTGTGAGCTGCTCAGAGTCCCCAGAACAGGTGTTTGTGGATGACTACATGAAGTGCTGATTGAATTTCCTAAATATTTCTTCCCTGAGCTCCATCTAGGAGGACAGGATTCTTTCTCCCACTCCCAGAAATCTTTTTGCTGCCTATATTAGATTTTCCAAAGCCACAGTCCCTTCAAGTTGGATGCACAGAATTTTAAAGGTGTTTGAGGGTGATATGGCTTTTTATTTCTGGTGGGAATGAGAAAGAAGTGGAGAGAATCAGAGATGAGCCATGAACAGAAGACTGGGGCTATGAGACCCACACGGATGAGCAAGGAGAAACAGCCAGATGTTACCTGAAAACAGGAGTGATTATGACAATGATTAGTTTTCAGACGTCTTGGGTTTTCTGTAAACACATATCTGAAAATGAATCCAAGTCAGAATATCAGATGATTTTTTTCAGCTATTTTGGTTAGTTTAATTCACTGGCTACCTCTTCTTCTTTTTTATAGTCAGCTTTTATAAAATGTCTGCTTTTCTAAATGACAGGCGAAAAAGATGCAGATGTGGTGCCATCCACACCCCGAGGGAAGATGTGAAGAAGTACAAGTGAGGGTTCACCAAGGAGGCAGCAAGGAGAGATGCTTTTTAACCCTACGTGACCAAAGCCACTTCCACCTATCAGATCTGTCTCTAGAGATCGGAATTTCATGTAACTGCAAAAATGATCACTGACCTTGACATTTAAGAGGATAAGAATTGGCCTTTAAGATAAGAAAAATCTATTGAAACATTTATCATACCATCAGATCCATGCAAATGTATCAATAAGAAGCTCGGAGATAAATGGTGGGGAATTTGGAACATGAGGAGGAGGAGGGCAAGAAAGAGAAGGAAGATCAGAAGATATTCCCAAAGAGAGAGCACCAGTCACAGAGGTAAACTCCCTGCATGAGCATCGGCCTCTCACGTGGAACAGGAGTAGCTACAGTGAACCATGGGCAATGGTGAAAGCAAAATGGCACTGGCTTTGATTTTATGTAATTAGTTAATTTATTCTTTGTTTAAATTTTCTAGTTTTTATTGGAGTATCGTTGATGGACAATGTTGTGTTAGTTTCAGGTGTACAGCAAAGTGAGTCACTTATAAATCCATAATTCAAATAGATACAAGCACTCCAGTGTTCATAGCAGCACTTTGCACTAGAGACAAGACACAGAAACAACACAAATGCCCGTTCATCACTGGCAGATGAATGGATATGTGGTGCATATATACAGTGGACTATTACTCAGCCATAAGAAAGAACAAAACAATGCCATGGCAGCAATATGGATAGACCTAGAGAAGGCAGTGGCACCCCACTCCAGCACTCTTGCCTGGGAAATCCCATGGACAGAGGAGCCTGGTAGCTGCAGTCCATGAGGTCGCTCAGAGTCAGACACGACTGAGCGACTTCACTTTCACTTTTCACTTTCATGCATTGGAGAAGGAAATGGCAACCCACTCCAGTGTTCTTGCCTGGAGAATCCCAGGGACGGGGGAGCCTGGTGGGCTGCTGTCTATGGGGTTGCACAGAGTCGGACACGACTGAAGCGACTTAGCAGCATCAGTAGCAGAGATGATCACACTAAGTGAAGTAAGTCAGAGAAAGACAAATATGTATCACTTATATGTGGAATCTAAAAAAAATGTTACCAATGAACTTATTTAAAAAAGAGAATAGCACCTGATTTTTAAATCCTACAAGAATCACTCTCTCTCGGAAAGACGATGAACTCTTTAAGAAACAGTGGCTGTGATAAGAATTAGAAACAAATTGTGTCAGCCACTGTGGATTGATACCCTGTGCAGATTTCTTTTCCTAAGATGCATGCCGTTGCCTTTTTGGAACTCTGAACGACAGTTTCCACAAGCACAGGAAACTTGGGAAAGTGATACTAGAATGCATCTTGGTTTTTATATTTGGAATTCGCAAGCATTCCAGTATTCCTCTCCCATTCATGAAATGGGATAATCCTTCTTTTGGCTGTTATGAGCCTTGTCTTCTATGTTTAGTCACAAGGAAAGGGAAATTCACAGAGCAGAATTGGTAAAAGTTGAATTCAGAAACTCAACTCCACAATGAAGGCACGTGGGAATTCCTTCAGAGTAGTAATTCCTTGTATGCAATATCATGACCCTGCTCCATACTTTACACTGTTCTCTTTTTTGCCCCCCCTTCCAGGTGCCCTAACCTCAACAAAACTGCACAATTCCAGATTCCACTGGAATATGGGACTTTTCTTACTGCCACATCCCCACCTTTTACTCACAGAGTTCACTTTATCAGAAATACCTTTATAAATCTCTCCATTTGGTCAAATTCTTCCCATTCTGCAAGACCCATCTAAAATAACATCAGCTATATATATATATATATATATATATATATATATATATATATTACTTATTGGGATATAGTTGTTTTACAATGCTGTGTTAGTTTCTGCTGTACAAAGAACTGAATCAGCTATAAGTGTACATACATTCCCTCCTTCTTGTATTTCCCTCCCACCACCCCCTCATCTTACCCATCTAAGTCACCACAGAGCACCAAGCTGAGTTCCCTGTACTATATGGTGGCATATAATTAGTCATCTATTTTATACATGGTAGTGTATATGTGTCAATCTCAATCTCCCAATTCATCCCACCCCCTTCCCCCCAACCCCATGTTCATCCATCCATTCTCTAGGTCTGCATCTCTATTCCTGCTCTGCAAATAGGTTCATCCATGCCATTTTTCTAGATTCCACATATATGCACTAAATATTTTTCTCTTTTGGACTTACTTCATTCTGTATGACAGATTCTAGGTCTATCTAGAATGAAATGACCCAATTTCATTCTTTTTCATGACTGAGTAATATTCCATTGTATATATGTACCACATCTTATCCATTCTCCAAAGAAGACATATGGATGGCCAAGCAGCACATGCAAAGATGTTCAATATCACTAATTATTGGAGAAATGCAGATCAAAACTACAATGAGGTACCATTCCACACTGGTCAGAATAACAGTAATGTTTAAAGTGCTCTATTTACTTCTTCTAATTTTACTCCTTCAGTAATCTTGCACCATTCTCCTATCAGGTCTGATTTTCTTTTTGCCCTTAGATCCATTGCCTGGCCAAAGGGTAAAGCAAACAGTTTCTTTTGAGCTAACTTTCCTCTATTTGATTTGCTGATGCAAACAACGTAGGTTGGAAACGCTTAACCTGGCAGCCAGAGCAAACTCTAGGAAGGTCACGTATTCTGAGATTGTGTGTTTTTCTTGAATGGTTCCTTAGCGTGCAGGAGCTTCTCGGTATTTCTGATGCACTAGGGTGTGCACCAGGTCCCTGACAGTTTCCTCTGCAAATTCTGCATATGGTGATCTAGCTTTGGAAGAACTCACCTTGTGTGTCTTAGCAAATCACTGGAAATTTGAATTTTAATAACTTTTTGTAAATATTTAGCACTTGAGAGTTTCCAGAACTCTTCCATATTTGGCACTATTTATCACTTCTTCATGTTTAACTGGAAAGCTAAGGACTGTATCTTTGCAGTTGGAGTGTTTGGGTGTTAGCCTGAAATATTCTGAAAAGAGTAGTCATCCTTAGGCTGTTCCCAGAGTGCCTTGTGCAGAGGACAATACGTGGTATCTACTGTGTTACAGGAGACAAAGTACTGTGAAGTGGAAGCTTATGAAATATGTCTGCATATATCATATGCAGTGTTTCTCCACTTTACCCAGGGATTAGAAATACCTGGGGAGAACTTCACAAATAAACTAATGACCAGGCAACACTCTGAGTTCTGATTGTTTCTGAGTGGGGTGAGGCACAGATTTTGTTTTTTCTTTTCTCTTATCCCTTTTTTTCTTTGTCATTTCCCTTTCTTTCTCTTTCTTTCTTCTCCTTTTCCACCCCTTTCCCTCCGCTTCCTCCTTCTTCTCTCTCTCCCCTCCCTTCCTTGCTTCCATCTTTCTCTCTTTCCTTTGATCCAGGTCATGCTATTATACCACCAGATCATGAGCAACTATGTTAGAAGTTTTAAAATTTAATTATATGGATACCCACACTCTTGGAAATATTTTGTATATAATGGTATTTGAAATGGAATGTCCTAACTGAGCAGATTTGGGAAATATGGTCAGTAAAATCTGTGAAGACACAGATGAACCAAGAAGAAGAAACATTCAGGGTTTCCAATGTCCATCAGTGAGAGAATGAGGAAGGAAAAGAACAGAGCTCCAGCCAAGGGCGCCTGGGGGTCTGGAGCAGCGTAAAGCGTTCAGATGCCACTTTCAGTGGCCCTAGACCCAGCCCCAACCATTCTGCCTCCTTCTTCTCCTTCCCTCAGTGTTAGCCGCTCAGTTGCATCCGACAGTCTGCGAAAGCATGAACTGTAACTTGCCAGTTTCCTCTGTCCATGCAATTCTCCAGGCAAGAAAACTGGAATGGATGGCCACTCCCTCCTCCAGGGGATCTTCCTGATTCAGGGATCAAACCAGGGCTCCTGCATTGTAGACAGATTCTTTATCACCACCAGGGAAGCTCCCTCCCTGCAGAGACCGAGTTAAATAATTAGCAACAGGGATGGGCAACGCTTTATGCGTGAACTCCATCTGGAAGGCAGTATCGCAGTCGAGTTTGAGCAGAGTTTGCATGGAAGACAGTGCAGTCACCCATGGAGAGGCTCAGTTCTGGATTGCGGACCTCAGAGCACTGTGGGCATGGAGCTGCCTGCAGGTTTAGGTTCGTCCACTGGCGTGGCTCCTACCAGCAGAGGAAGCCAAGAGCAACCTTCCTGCCCTGTCTTGCTTGTAGCTGTCCTTTGCACACAAGACAGAAATGGAAGCAGCGGTATGGTAATGCACCCTCTTAGGGACTCCTCAGATCCCTACTGACTGGTTCCACCTCAGTTGGCTTGGAGGCATCTCTTAATAGTTCTCTTTCACAGAGAAGTTGAATAATATATCCTTGATTTGAGGAACTCTTCTTATTTGCCTATAGCTTCCCCCTACATCAGAGAAGGCAATGGCACCCCACTCCAGTACTCTTGCCTGGAGAGTCCCATGGACGGAGGAGCCTGGTGGGCTGCAGTCCATGGGGTCGCTAGGAGTCGGACACGACTGAGCAACTTCACTTTCACTTTCCCCCTACATGGGCCACTTGGTGCATTGGGTTCAAAATCTCAGCCTTTAATTTCTTAATTTTAAAAAGTTGTATTTATTTATTTATTTTTGGCTGTGTTTGGTCTTCACTGTCACACTCGGGTTTTCTCTAGTTGCGGCGAGTGGGGGCTACTCTTTGTTGCAATGCACAGACTTCTCATTGCAGAGCCTTCTCTGGTTGCAGAGCTTGGGTTCTAGTGCATGGGCCCAGTGGTTCCGGTGCATGGGTTTAGTTGCCCCTCGGCATGTGGGATCTTCATAGACCAGGGATCGAATCCATGTCCCCTGCACTGGCAGATGGATTCTTCACCATTGGATCACCAGGCAAGTCCCCAAATCTAAGCCTTTTAGATAAGCAATAAGGACCCACTGTGTGGCACAGGGACTGATATCCACTATCTTGTAATAACCTCTAATGGAATCTAATTTGAAAAACATTGAATCGCTATGCCATACACCTGATACCAACATATTGTAAATCAACCAAACTTTAATAAAAATCTAAGTGTTTTTCACCTTTAAAGACACATGGTTTTTGACATAGCCTGCTGTTGTTCAGTTGCTAAGTTGTGTCTGACTCTTTGCAACCCCATGGACTGTAGTCCGCCAGACACCTTTGTCCCTGGGATTTCCCAGGCAAGAATACTAGAGTAGGTTGCCATTTCCTTCTCCAGGGTATCTTCCTTACCCTGGGATCGAACCCACATCTCCTGCATGGGAAGGTGATTTCTTTACCTCTGAGCCACCAGAGAAGCTCTGCCATAGCCTGAGGCTTCCCCAGATTTAAGGAAAAGAAAACACCCTTTCAGAAAACAAGGCTCTGGGCCAGCTCAGACAGTCAATGACCACATCCTCCAGGATCAAATGGAACCACCCCAGCGCATCCCAAGGTCAAGGAAAGGCATCACTTTCAAGCAAAAAGAAAATCTTCTTTTGGATGGACATGCTTCTTTTCCCAAAGTGATGGAATAATTACCACTGAGTATTTTGAATGTGAGCTGTTTCAAGGGCATTTTATGTCTTACCTCTTGCTATCCTCACAGTATTATAATAAATAACTGTTATTTACTCCCAGTTGGTGGATGAGGAGTTTGGGGTCAAGGAGGGTAAACCATCTTTCCAAGGTCACCCAGCTACTGAGAAAAGGATCCAAGAGATCTGGGTACAGGATGCCCAGTTTGCATCCGTGGGTTATAAACCCCTATCTCTTTTTCCACTGCCAGGACAGGTATGCTTATTAGCAATAAAGATCAGTAAAACAACTTTTCAAACCCCGAGAGAAACACAAGTCAAGGCATTACACAGGGCTTCCTCACGACCCCAGATTGGATGCTTCAAGTGAATTCTGTATAACCAAAGCTGGAACATTTTTTGTAACAAGATGCTTTGAGATGAGCTTGCCTTTAGGGTCTTCAGCCAACTATTTTAAGTTCCACAATGTGTCCATAAATCAGAACAGAGATGTGGAAACAAGAGTATTAGATACGGAGGCCTACCATCATCATTTGGAGAGATGAGAAACCATGCAGACACGGACCTCCCAGCATTAGAACAGTTAGGAGCTACGTATTTGAGATGCAAGTCAATGCATGTTTAAGTTACCTGTATTTTTTTTTCCCAGCTTAGAAAATCAACATATTATGGTTAAAAAAAAAAAAAAAGTGTGCCAACGATCAGAGTGCATTCTGTAACCAACCACGTGGACAACTGGTTTCCACCACAAGTGTGAGTGTCCTGGGTGATATGGTGGGGTGGATGGGGGGAAGCAGAGAGTGGCATTTCATTTGCAACTTAGGTTTCTTTTTCCCAGATGGCACTTTATAAGATAAATAGGTAAAACTGCTAGAAACAAAGGAAAGCTGGAGAGAGAGCACATCTAGTATCTGAATGACTGCCCTTAGGAAAATTGTTCCAGATGAGTTCTAAAAACTTCAGGACACTTTCTAGAGGTCGTGTGAATGAGAGCCACTTATGACCGGGGAGCAAATGGTGATGGACAGTGTCAGGGTTCCAACCAAGTCTCCTCATATCTCTTCATCATTTCCACATGCCTTACTCCTGGCTTCTAAGTGCTTTTTCTTTTTTAAATTTTACTTTTTTTAAAATTATTTACACAATTTTTAAAGGTTACTGTCTATTTATAGTTATTACAAAATTATCAACCATATTCCTTGTGTTATACAGTGAATCCCCGAGCCCATCTTACACCCGATAGTTATACTACCCACCCCCTCCCTCTGTATTGCCCCCCTTCCCCCTCCCCACTGGTAACCACTAGTTTGTTCTCTATATCTGTGACTGCTTCTTTTTAAAATTATATTCACTAGTTTGCTGTAAATATTTTTAGATTTCAGATATAGGTGATATTATATATTATTTAGGAGAAGGAAATGGTGACCCACTCCAGTATTCTTGCCTGGGGAATCCCATGGATAGAGGAGCTTGGCGGGCTATAGTCCACGGGTTTGCAAATGAGTCAGATACGACTTAATGACTGAACAGCAACAACATACAGTATTTGTCTTTCTTTGACATATTTCACTAAGCATAATACCCTCTAGGTCTATCCATGTTGCTGCAAATGGAAAAAAATCATTCATTGTTATGATTGAGTACTATTCCGTTAGGATTTTCCAGGTGGCACACTGGTAAAGAATCCGTCTGCCAGTGCAGGAGATGCAACAGACATGGGTTCGATCACTGGGTCAGGAAGATCCCCTGGAGGAGGGCACGGCAACCCACTCCAGTATTCTTACCTGGAGAATCCCATGGACAGAGGAGCCTGGCGGGCTATAGTCCATGGGGTCTCAAAGAGTCGAACACAACTGAGCACACACACTTACACTGTACCATTCCACTGTATGTATGTACCACATCTTCCTTATTCATTCATCAGTTGAGGACCACTTAGGTTGTTTCCATGTCTTGGCTATTGTAAACAATGTTCCCATGAACACTGGAGTGTATGTATCTTTTCAAATTACTGTTTTTGTTTCTTTCAGATATATCCCCAGGAGTGGAATTGCTGGGTCATACGGTAGCTCTAGTTTCATTTTTTGAGAGCCTTCTATACTCTTTTCCACTATTGCTGCACCAGTTTACATCCCCACTCACAGTGTAGGAGGGTTCCCTTTTCTCCACATCTAAGTGCTTTCATTTGTAATGATATCTACCTGTGACTTTCCCTGGATGGCTTTTCTTGAGTTTCTGAAGCCATCTTGCCCACAAGTACAAAGGGCTGCATGTGCTGTAGAAATCACTACCCTCGGAGGCTGCCCTTGGGCAGAGCCTGATGGTGCAGAAGGTGAGCCCTCACCTCTAGCTGAATCAGTTGGAGGCACTGAGCATGCTCCATGGGCTCCCTATGGGGTTAGGCTAAAACCACCCTGCACGTGACTTTGAAAACAGCACGAGTGCCTGGGCTCTTCTCTCCTTCTTCTACTCTCCCTGACCTCTTATTGATTTATGGGGGACATTTCCTTTATAAATCACACACAGTCTTGGCTCAGGATCTGCTTGTTGGGAAACTGAAGGAATTTTTCAAGTAAAGAAGACACCACTGGCAAATGACAAATGCTGTGTGGATGATTCTATCAATGAAAGAGACATGAGGAATGAGTGAAGGGGTGGAGGAGCCATTAGTCCAGGCACTAACCCTTTCCAGCTCCACCTGCAGGTATCCTTCTGACCAAGCCAGTATTTGTCTGCAGTGGCATTTTGGAACTTTGCATCAAATCCAGACATGGGCAACTAGATGTCTCCTAAATGCAAGTGCCATGGACTTCTTTTTCCTTCCCTTCACATCTCATGTTCAAGATTAAAATAAGGCTATTATTCAAAAAAATTGTTTTTCTCAGACATTATCACAGGATGAAGGTTTTCTATTACTGACATCTTTTTTCTAACTTTTCATTAACATTTCAGAATAAAAACCTCTCTTTAGGAGAAAAAATAGACACGATCCTTTTAATGTATGTACTTTATAATTAGGGCTTCCCTGGTGGCTCAGTGGTAAACAATCCACTTGCCAATGCAGGAGATGTAGGTTTGATCACTGGGTTGGGAAGATCCCCTGAAAAAGGAAATGGCTACCCACTCCAGTATTCTTGCCTGGAGAATTCCAGGGACAGAGGAGCCTGGCGGGGTACAGTCAGGGGTCACAAACAGTCAGACAGACTGAGCGATTGAGCTTGTACACACTTTATAATGAAGTTTTTGTCCCCATAAATTTGTCTTACCATGTCCTCTGTTTCTACCTTATAATACTCTGAGGTTGGGTAACCAGAGTACTTTTGGAGAAGCAAAATGGAAAGCTTGCAGCTTGAATCAAATTATGCTACATTTCCTCCTTTTATCTATGCTTTCTTGCTTTCCCTGCCAATATTTACTTTATTCATGCGTTCACTCAAGTGATATGTCAGGAATTCTTCTTATTTATTGGACACTGCTGGGTGATAGAGATGCAGATACAAAAGTTAGCTTAAAAAGATGGAGATCCAGTGGTTGCCCAGGCCAAGCTGATTCTAAACATCTCCTTCTACCTCCACATCCACTGACATCATTTTAGTAGCTTGACTTTGACTGGAGTGGAAATACTTTCTTTTCTAAAATTTTTTATTGGGGTATAGTTGATTTATAATTTTGTGTTACTTTCTGCTGAACAGCAAATTGCATCAGTTATATATGCATATATATCCCCTTTTAGATTCTTTTCCCATATATGCCATTACAGAGTATTGAGTAGAGTTCCCTGTGCTGTACAGTAGGTGCTTATTAGTTATCTAGTTTACATATAGTAGTATGTATACGTCAATCCCAATCTTCCAATTTAACCCTCCTCTGCTTACCCTCTGGTAACCATAGGTTTGTTTTCCACATCTGTAACTCTATTTCTGTTTTGTAAATAAGTTCATTTGTACCCTTTATTTAGATTCCACATGCTCAGTTCAGTTCAGTTCAGTCACTCAGTCGTGTCCAACTCTTTGCGACCCCATGAATTGCAGCACGCCAGGCCTCCCTGTCCATCACCAACTCCCGGAGTTCACTCAGACTCATGTCCATCAAGTCAGTGATGCCATCCAGCCGTCTCATCCTCTGTCATCCCCTTCTCCTCCTGCCCCCAATCCCTCCCAGCATCAGAGTCTTTTCCAGTGAGTCAACTCTTCGCATGAGGTGGCCAAAGTACTGGAGTTTCGGCTTCAGCATCATTCCCTCCAAAGAAATCCCAGGACTGATCTTCAGAATGGACTGGTTGGATCTCCTTGTAGTCCAAGGGACTCTCAAGAGTCTTCTCCAACACCACAGTTCAAAAGCATCAATTCTTCGGCACTCAGCCTTCTTCACAGTCCAACTCTCACATCCATACATGACCACAGGAAAAACCATAGCCTTGACTAGATGGACCTTTGTTGGCAAAGTAATGTCTCTGCTTTTCAATACACTATCTAGGTTGGTCATAACTTTCCTTCCAAGGAGTAAGCGTCTTTTAATTTCATGGCTGCAGTCACCATCTGTAGTGATTTTGGAGCCCAGAAAAATAAAGTCTGACACTGTTTCCACTGTTTCCCCATCTATTTCCCATGACATGATGGGACCGGATGCCATGATCTTTTGTTTTCTGAATGTTGAGCTTTAAGCCAACTTTTTCACTCTCCACTTTCACTTTCATCAAGAGGCTTTTGAGTTCCTCTTCACTTTCTGCCATAAGGGTGGTGTCATCTGCATATCTGAGGTTACTGATATTTCTCCCGGCAATCTTGATTTCAGCTTGTGTTTCTTCCAGTCCAGTGTTTCTCATGATGTACTCTACATATAAGTTAAACAAGCAGGGTGACAATAGACAGCCTTGATGCACTCCTTTTCCTATTTGGAACCAGTCTGTTGTTCCATGTCCAGTTCTAACTGTTGCTTCCTGACCTGCATACAGATTTCTCAAGAGGCAGGTCAGGTGGTCTGGTATTCCCATCTCTTTCAGAATTTTCCACAGTTGATTGTGATCCACACAGTCAAAGGCTTTGGCATAGTCAATAAAGCAGAAATAGATGTTTTCCTGGAACTCTCTTCCTTTTTGCATGATCCAGCGGATGATGGCAATTTGATCTCTGGTTCCTCTGCCTTTTCTAAAGCCAGCTTGAACATCCGGAAGTTCACGGTTCACATATTGCTGAAGCCTGATGGTGTCATATGATTATTCATCTTTATCTGTTTGATTTATTTCATTCTGCATGACAGTCTCTAGGTCCATCCGTCTTATTGCAAATGGCATTATTTTGTTCCTTTTTATGGCTGAGTAATATTCCATTGTATATATGTACCACACCTTCCCTATCCACTCCTCTGTCAATGGACATTTAGGTTACTTCCAGGTACTGGCTATTATGCACAGTGCTGCAATGAACATAGGAGTGCAAGTATCTTTCCAAATTATAGTTTTCTCCAGATCTATTGCAGAAGCAAATGATGACCCACTCCAGTATTCTGACCTGGAAAATTCCATGGGCAGAGGAGCTTGGCAGGCTACAGTCCATGGGGTCACAAAGAGCTGGACACAACTGAGCACACACACACTGGATACAAGCCCAGGAGTGGGACTGAGAGATCACATAGTAACTCTATTCTGCTTTTTAAGGAACCTCCATACTGTCCTCCATAGTAGCTGCACCAATTTACATTCCCACCAACAGTGTAAGAGGGTTCTGAGGTTGGGGGGAATAGTCGTGCCGTGGAAACTGGCAAACGTCATAATCCAGGGTTCCCTATTAGCCCCCAAAGAGCAGATGGATAAAGATTCTTGCTTTTCCAGAGCATACATTCTAGTGAGGAAGATGGATATGAAATAAATGATCCAGTCAGAAAATGTAATTAGCCACTGTAAGAAGAGGTGAGAGACAGAAGCAGCTGGTGAGATGAGAGCTATGTTAGAGGACCCTCCTGTACTCAGGGAGATAAGGATGCATTTCCTGGTGTAACAAGCGTTGGCCTGTGATCTCCAGGCCAAGTTCCAGGCTGGTTTCCAGGCAGAAAGAACTGCACATACAAATGCCCTGAGTTCGGAGGGAGCAGGGTGGGTTGAAGAAAACAAAAGAAACCAGTGTGACTGGAAGATGCAGAGGGCTTAGAACTGAGGCATGAGAGATACACCTGAAGGGTGAGTAGAGGGAGAGAGTCCTTGTAGCCACATTCAGAGTTGTTGTTTATTTTTTTTTTTTTCAGAGTCAGCAAACTATGGTCGGTGGTCAAATCCAGCCAAAGCTTGTCTGTGCATAGATCCTGGGCTAAAAGCAGCTTTGCCATTTTTAAACATTGTTTAAAAAGAAACAAGATTATGCAGGCTAGAAAGCATATGGCCCACAAAGCCAAAAATATTTACTATCTTACCCCTTATGGGAAAAGTTTGCAAATCTCTTTATCATAAGGGAAATGGGAAATTATTAAACCTTAAAAAAATAATACGCTAACATTGATTTCAATATGTAAATGCTTGGAAATAATCATTACTGGAAGATATTAGGAGGTGGGGAAATATTTATTCCTAAGGATGAAAAATAAATTTGGATTTAAGAGTTGATCTGAGACTGTTCGGAATGAGAAAAACAGGAAACGAAAAAACACAAGTGTATGCACAAACCCTGGAATAAAAACTGTATACCTAGGATAAGAATTCACAGACCGGACTTATTGTTATAAGATAACTTAAAAAGTACAGAATGACACAGAGAATTATATTCAATACCCTATGATAAACCATAATGGAAAAGAATACTAAAAAAAAACAAAGAATGCATATGTATGTATACCTGAGTGACTTTGCTGTATAGCAGAAATTAACACAACCCTGTGAGTCAACAATACTTCAATTTTTTTAAAAAAGTACAGGATGATAATTGAACTAGGAACGATAAGTCAAGCTAAACTATAGATCTCTGAAATAGGGAAAAGTGAAAAAAGTCACACTCTTTCAGATGAGCTATGAGTCCTACAAAAATGTCTGCAGAACATTAGAATTTCAAACTGCGTAAGGGACATTCTTCATTGTGTGGAACCATCTGTCATTCTGGGCCCCACCTGCAGGTGCCGAAAGCAAACCCCAATCATCACGATGACTATCACTATGCTAAACCACACTCAACACTCTCTAAAGAGAAGTACAGGCCTGCTGTGTGTCTACGATCCTTCCGTATTTTTTCTGTCTTTAGGAAGTCCTTCTGTAAACCAGGTGGGGTACAGAAATGGTTATTTCCTTTCTTTTCTTCCAGTTGCACATCCTATTTTTAGCACTGAGAGCCTTCATGTAAAACTGTGAGTGTAGGGTCAATGGGGAAGAAGTTGGGGAAGGGATGAAACAAGAGGAGGCCTTTGGATGGGGGAAGCAGTGATTACTTGCTCATATCACCATGTGGTGGGGGCAGGTTCCCCTGAAACTCATGACCACTCCTATCCTCCATCTGAGCACCCAGGGAAGGTTCTTGACCAGAGTATGCTGGTTGGGTTTGCAGTGGGAATGCAGATGGAGGGTGCTCCAGATCAGTCCATGATGGGTGGGAGTCAAGAGAGCCTGCCATAAGGAAGTCAACCCATGAAGTGAGGACTCCCGGAAAATTGGCCACCACCTTCTTGATCAAGCCATTTCTGATCCCTCACCTGGATGCCTCCCACTGTAGAGTTTGGCTTTTGTCTTCATTGTTCTGATGACAAAGGTGACTTGTAGAGTCTGCATGTCAGCATATAGCTCCTTCTTGGATAGGCCTATTGCTGGGGTCTGATGGAAGGGACTATAGGGGTCAAGCATTCAAACCATGAATGGGTTTGTCTTTGTCTAGAAACACAAGTTTCCATGGTGGCTCAGATGGTAAAGAATCCACCTGCAATGCAGGAAATCTGGGTTCAATCCCTGGGTTGGGAAGATCTCCTGGAGGAGGGCATGGCAACCCACCCTAGTATTCTTGTCTGGAGAGTCCCACGGACAGAGCAGCCCAGCGGGCTACAGTTCACGGGGTCACAAAGAGTCAGACATAACTGAGCGACTAAGCACACACAGAGAAACACAAACGAAGTTCTGTAGTCAGGGCATCCGGGGGCACACCAGGACATTACACCTGCCAAAGCAGCCCTAGAGTCCCAAGTCTAAATAGGATTCCATCATAAGGGAGGATGGTTTGAAAACACCATGATGGCTACAGTGCTGAGAATGGATTACAGGTGAATCAGAGAATACCAGGTAGATATTTAAAGAAATAAGGCCGTGGGAGAGACACACTTAAGCTTGGGTGGGCAGTAGGAATTTGCAGGACTGAGGCTCAGGGTGTATATATATGAATTTCTGTCTTGAGTTTTTTACTTTTTTTCCATTTTATTAAACTTTTTTAAACTAAAATTTTTTATTTTGTACTGGAGTATAGCCGATTAACAACATTGTAATAGTTTCAGGTGGACAGCAAAGGGACTCAAGCCATACCCGTACATGTATCCATTCTCCCCCAAGCTCCCTCCCACCCAAGTTGCCAGCTAACACTGAGCCGAGTTCCCTGTGCTTTGTTGTTCCCTGGTGGCTCAGTCAGTAAAGAATCCACCTGCAATGCAGGAGACCCAGGTTCTATCCTTGGGTCAGAAAGATCTCCTGGAGAAGGAAATGGCAACCCACTCCAGTATTCTTGCCTGGCAAATCCCATGGATAGAAGAGTCTGGGAGGTTAGAGTCCATGAGGATGCAAGAGTTGGACACAATTTAGCAACTAAACCACCACCACCACCCTGCTCGCTGTACAGCAAGTTCCTGTTGGTTATCTATTTTATTATTATTTTTTCAATTAATAGTAATTTTTATTTATTTATTTTTTTTTTTTTAATTTAATTTTATTTTTAAACTTTACAATATTGTATTGGTTTTGCCAAATATCGAAATGAATCCACCACAGGTATACATGTGTTCCCCATCCTAAACCCTCCTCCCTCCTCCCTCCCCATACCATCCCTCTGGGTCATCCCAGTGCACCAGCCCCAAGCATCCAGTATCGTGCATCGAACCTGGACTGGAGACTCGTTCCATATATGATATTATACATATTTCAATGCCATTCTCCCAAATCATCCCACCCTCTCCCTCTCCCACAGAGTCCAAAAGACTGTTCTATACATCAGTGTCTCTTTGGCTGTCTCGTATACAGGGTTATTGTTTTTAAACATAGCGCTGGGCACCTGTTCATCCCACACTGTGTTGATTTTTTAAACTCCTGTTGATAGAGTCATGATCTTCCTGCCCAATGACTGTGAAGACACTAGTTATCACCTACAATTGCAGGTTTGCCCGTAAAAAGATACACCACAAATACATTCACTGCTCCTTTTAACCACAAACACACAAAGGCATACAGACCAGGTTTCCCTACAGCAAGGAAGGGAAAATGAGAAAACAGAAGGCAGGGAAGATAGCGGAAGAAATATAGGGGCTCCTTGTATCTGGACAAGGGCTCTGTGATGCCGTTGATGGAAATGTAGACCTCATTCGGTGATCTCTCCACACTCAGCATCTGCATCCTAAATGTCCATCATAAATGTCATTGTTGTGTGAACTCTTATATAGAGAATGCATAAACAACAAGGTCCTACTGCACAGCACAGGGAACTATATTCAATATCCTGTGATAAACCATCATGGAAAAGAATATGACAAAGAATGTATAAATGTGTGTAACTGAATCACTTTGGTATACAGGAGAAATTAAATCAAATATTGAAGTAAAACATTAAACATCATCACTGATTGCTATTTGTATATAGAACACAATCACATGTAAACACCATGCAAATCTACTGCAAAGGGATATTTTTAATTTTTTAAAAACTGTCATATTTAATCAAATCCACCAGTGGAATTTCGAAGACAATTGCTTGCATTACGTGATTCACACATGAAATGATTGACAAACAAAGGCTTGGTAGACTTAAACATGTTAAGAGAAACTATACAAGGATGATGACAATTTAGGAATGTCAAAAACATACAATGTAACAAAGGCACAAGTCTTTGAGAAAAGTTAATGAAAACCTAGATTACTTTTTAAAAATTGATCAAAACTGAAAGTTGCCCCTCCCCCAAAGATTACTTCTCCACTCAAGGAATACTGGTTTCAGTCTTTATCTGAGAACAAGACCATAATTCTAATTTTTGCATATTTAAGGTGAAATAACCTGATCATCTGTCTTAAGCTTCATTTACAAATTGTAAGTTCCTAATCAAATGCATTTTAAACTACTTTTACTATGACATTTCAACCTCTATTTGACATAGATGGACTTTGCTGGAAGTATAGTTTGTTTACAAGGTTGTGTTAGTTTCAGGTGTACAGCAAAGTGAATCAGTTATCAGATCAGATCAGATCACATCAGTCCCTCAGTCGTGTCCGACTCTTTGCGACCCCATGAATCGCAGCACGCCAGGCCTCCCTGTCCATCACCAACTCCCAGAGTTCACTCAGACTCACGTCCATCGAGTCAGTGATGCCATCCAGCCATCTCATCCTCTGTGGTCCCCTTCTCCTCCTGCCCCCAATCCCTCCCAGAATCAAGTCTTTTCCAATGAGTCAACTCTTCACATGAGGTGGCCAAAGTACTGGAGTTTCAGCTTTAGCATCATTCCTTCCAAAGAACACCCAGGGCTGATCTCCTTCAGAATGGACTGGCTGGATCTCCTTGCAGTCCAAGGGACTCTCAAGCGTCTTTTCCAACACCACAGTTCAAAAGCATCAATTCTTCAGCACTCAGCTTTCTTCACAGTCCAACTCTCACATTCATACATGACCACTGGAAAAACCATAGCCTTGACTAGATGGACCTTTGTTGGCAAAGTAATGTCTCTGCTTTTCAATATGCCTACTAGATTGGTCATACCTTTCCTTCCAGGGAGTAAGCATCTTTTAATTTCACGGCTGCAATCACCATCTGCCGTGATTTTTGAGCCCCCCAAAATAAAGTCTGACACTGTTTCCACTGTTTCCCCATCTATTTCCCATGAAGTGATAGGACCAGATGCCATGATCTTCGTTTTCTGAATGTTGAGCTTTAAGCCAACTTTTTCACTCTCCTCTTTCACTTTCATCAAGAGGCTTTTTAGTTCCTCTTCGCTTTCTGCCATAAGGGTGGTGTCATCTGCATATCTGAGGTTATTGATATTTCTCCCGGCAATCTTGATTCCAGCTTGTGCTTCTTCCAGTCCAGCGTTTCTCATGATGTACTCTGCATATAAGTTAAATAAGCAGGGTGACAATATACAGCCTTGATGTACTCCTTTTCCTATTTGGAACCAGTCTGTTGTTCCATGTCCAGTTCTAACTGTTGCTTCCTGACCTGCATACAGATTTCTCAAGAGGCAGGTCAGGTGGTCTGGTATTCCCATCTCTTTCAGAATTTTCCACAGTTTATTGTGATCCACACAGTCAAAGGAGGAATAGAGGGTCAGAATCCATGAAGAGGCCCTTCCTCGTTGTCCAGCAGCTAAGACTTCATGCTCCCAATGCAGGGGCCCCAGGGTTCGATCCCTGGTCAGGGAATCAGATCCCACATGTGGCAATGAAGACCTGGCATAGCCAAATTAAATTTAAAAATAAATACTAAAAAAAAAGGAGCCATTACATGTCTCTGCTCAGAATTAGGAAAGAAAGGCAAAATTCTCTCTGAAAGTGAAATGTTCCTGGAGTGATCCTAGAAGCACTTCCCCCACCCCTCCTCCCATCAGAAAGTATTTTCCACACATGAGCTGGAAGTGCTGCTGCAGACAATACAGAAAGGAAAATACAGTAAACTCTTTCCTCTCCATAGCCTGACATTTTCTTAAACATATGCACTTGCAGAGGGAGAGATATTTTATGTATATATTTTTGTTGGGAGTATTATTTTTTACTTGAAAAATCCGATTTGTAGGGCACAGACACGTTAGCATCCTCGCCAGGACTGCAGACGGGTAGAGATCACAACTCGTCTGCATACACAGGTGATGAGAATGCCATCAACTCGGTCTGCTCAGCATCTCCGATGAAACCCTAGATGCGCTTTGGGCAGAACACACAGAACCAGAATACGGCGGAATTGGCAGGGAAGGGAAGCAACACAGTTACGTGCAATTAACTCTACATGTCTCATTCTCTCCTCTTCGGGGGCTGGAAGAGGATCCATCTGAAACACCAGCTCTGTGCGCAGGTTCCTTCACCCTTCTAAGTCAGACTGACAACGGTCCACAGTACAGCTTTCTCCCTCGTCTTTGCCCTCAATCGTTTAAAAAAATATTTTTATATGTAGACCATTTTAAAAGTCTTTATTGAATGTATTACAATATGACTTCTGTTTTATGTTTCTTTGGAATTTTGCCCACGAGGCATGTGGGATCTTGGTTCCTGGACCATGGATTAAACCTGAACCCCTCTGCATTGAATGGAGACATCTTAACTACCGGACCACCACCAGGGAAATCCTTTCTCTCAATAACTTTCAATGAAAAATATTTCCTCTTCAATCTACTGTATAGCACAGGAAACTAGATTCAGTATCTTGTAATAATTTATAATTGAAAAGAATCTGAAAAAGAATACATATATAATATATATAACTGAATGACTGAACTACTTTGCTATACATCTGAAAGTAACCAAATTGTAAATCAACTACAGTTCAATATAAAAAATTTTCAAATTAGCATTTCAAAAATTAAAAAAAAATTCCTCTAATTCCTCCACTTTAATGCATTTATTTGTTAAGAGAGCACACTAAGAAAAAAACGTCTATTAAGACTCTGTCTCTGAAGGCTATGTCACCAGACGGGTCAAAGGAAGACATTTTGGGATGAAATTCTTTGTGTCTTGACAGGGCTTTTAGTAACTCATCTTAGAGTCAGTGCTACCACTCACAGGTGATGGCCAAAGAACTGTCTTCATCAGAAAAGCAAGGTTGGACTCCCTAAACAAGCACCTCTGACAGTTACATTGCATGGAAAATCTTAGCACAAAAATCTAACAACATCAGCTTGATCCTGGAAGTTACGATAACCAGAGACAAATTTTCTTTAACTAGCCATGATCTCTTTAAGCATGTAGCTGAATTTGTGGAGTAGAATCTCCATTCATGTGAAAATGTAAACACGACTATTAATTGATAGAGATTGGCTCTCCCAATGGTTTTCTCAACTCCCATCTGACATGACAAATGAAAGGTGAGAGGCTCAGATGTTTTATTCTTTCACAACAAAAAATAATTCAAATACGTATCTAGTGAATTTCTCCTCTGCAAGCCAGGGGTCTGTTTCTTTAGGCTTAGCCAGTCGATTCCCACATGACCAAGCCACACCATATCCCATGATCAATGTGTAACTGTGCTCCAGCCCCTCACATGCTCTAGGCCTGAGGTTGAAGAATTAATTTGCTGATCGAGGTTAATAGAATGTCAATGAATTTCTCAGTATAAATGTCAATACATTCAGTTAAGCTTCATGATTTAAATATAATTAAAGACAAACTTTAAGTCAGTGTTGCCTTTCTGGTTTGGGGCATGATGGGGGATTTGCTAAAATCTCGCAAAGCTGCCGTGAAGGAGAATTTCATCAGGAAGTTTGTTTTTCTCACAGAAGCATTTAGATGTGTTTGTTATCAGTTTCATTTGAGGAAAGAAAGATCACTTACATTATTTTATCAAAGGCTTCAAACATCCACCTATTAACCTTCACAGTTGAGGCCACTCCCAGAGGGATTTTACAGCATGAAAGTTTATTTTGTCATCGTGAACATTCTCTAGACAAGATAGTAGGCAGGCAAATATAGTAGTTGACAGAATGGAGTTTGGAGTGAGTTACACTCAGAATAGAATCCTGACTGCTATTAGTTATGAGATCTAATTTTTAATCTCCTTAAACCTCAGGTTTCTCAACTCTAAAATAGTTAATAATCACAACTCCCTCTGCACACATGATCCCATTTAACCACCATCACCAGTGCTAGGATTGGCGTATACATCGGTGCAGGTACTGCCCAACTCAAAGATACACCACACTGACTGTGAATGATGTCCCTAGAATAGTTCAGCGTACATCTGCACACTGCATTCTGAGGGCTGATCACCACACCAAGGGATAGATATGAGGTTGATTAATTACTCATTTACATATCCATTTCTCATAGCAGAGAGTGAATGTTTTGAGGACAGGAAGTATTCTTTCCTCTTCTCATTTCCTTCCATCTTTCATTCCTTTCTTCCTTATCTCTTTCCTCTGTCAGTCCCTCCTTTTTTTTTTTTTTCTTTAATAGAAAATTATTTAATTAGTATACATGTGTTCCCCATCCTGAACCCTCCTCCTCCTCCCTCCCACACCATCCCTCTGGGTCGTCCCAGTGCACCAGCCCCAAGCATCCAGCATCGTGCATTGAACCTTGACTGGCACCTCGTTTCATACATGACGTTTCACATGTTTCAATGCCATTCTCCCAAATCTTCCCACCCTCTCCCTCTCCCACAGAGTCCATAAGACTGTTCTATACATCAGTGTCTCTTTTGCTGTCCCGTATACAGGGTTATCGTTACCATCTTTCTAAATTCCATATATATGCGTTAGTATACTGTATTGGTGTTTTTCCTTCTGGCTTACTTCACTCTGTATAATAGGCTCCAGTTTCATCCACCTCATTAGAACTGATTCAAATGTATT
Source organism: Bos mutus (assembly GCF_027580195.1). NCBI lineage: Eukaryota > Metazoa > Chordata > Mammalia > Artiodactyla > Bovidae > Bos > Bos mutus. The sequence continues at coordinate 24,817,064 of NC_091633.1, forward strand.
CTTTTTAATGGCTGAGTAATACTCCATTGTGTATATATACCACTGCTTTCTTATCCATTCATCTGCTGATGGACATCTAGGTTGCTTCCATGTCCTGGCTATTATAAACAGTGCTGCGATGAACATTGGGGTACACGTGTGTCTTTCCCTTCCGGTTTCCTCAGTGTGTATGCCCAGCAGTGGGATTGCTGGATCATAAGGCAGTTCTATTTCCAGTTTTTTAAGGAATCTCCACACTGTTCTCCATAGTGGCTGTACTAGTTTGCATTCCCACCAACAGTGTAAGAGGGTTCCCTTTTCTCCACACCCTCTCCAGCATTTATTATTTGTAGACTTTTGGATCGCAGCCATTCTGACTGGTGTGAAATGGTACCTCATAGTGGTTTTGATTTGCATTTCTCTGATAATGAGTGATGTTGAGCATCTTTTCATGTGTTTGTTAGCCATCTGTATGTCTTCTTTGGAGAAATGTCTATATAGATCTTTGGCCCATTTTTTGATTGGGTCATTTATTTTTCTGGAGTTGAGCTGTAGGAGTTGCTTGTATATTTTTGAGATTAGTTGTTTGTCGGTTGCTTCATTTGCTATTATTTTCTCCCATTCTGAAGGCTGTCTTTTCACCTTGCTAATAGTTTCCTTTGATGTGCAGAAGCTTTTAAGTTTAATTAGGTCCCATTTGTTTATTTTTACTTTTATTTCCAATATTCTGGGAGGTGGATCATAGAGGATCCTGCTGTGATGTATGTCAGAGAGTGTTTTGCCTATGTTCTCCTTTAGGAGTTTTATAGTTTCTGGTCTTACGTTGAGATCTTTAATCCATTTTGAGTTTATTTTTGTATATGGTGTTAGAAAGTGTTCTAGTTTCATTCTTTTACAAGTGGTTGACCAGATTTCCCAGCACCACTTGTTAAAGAGATTGTCTTTAATCCATTGTATATTCTTGCCTCCTTTGTCAAAGATAAGGTGTCCATATGTGCGTGGATTTATCTCTGGGCTTTCTATTTTGTTCCATTGATCTATATTTCTGTCTTTGTGCCAGTACCATACTGTCTTGATAACTGTGGCTTTGTAGTAGAAATTCCTTTCATTTTCACTGTTGCTGTTACTCAAACCTTATAGATCCCCATAGGTTCTAGGTACATGAGTATTCAATAATGGAATGATTCAATAACTGTGTGACCAATGTTGGATCTACAGTAAGTTCCCTACATACAAATGAGTTATGTTCTAAGAGAGCATTCATTAAGTTCAATTTGTTCATATGTCCAACAAGGTTAGCCTAGCAAGGATGGTAAAGAATCTGTCTGCCATGTAGGAGACCCAGATTCAATCCTTGGGTTGGGAAGATCCCCTGGAGAAGGGAATGGCAACCCATTCTAGTAGTCCTCCCTAGAGAATCCCATGGACAGAGGAGCCTGGCTGGCTACAGTCCACAGGGTTGCAAAGAGTTGGACACGGCTGAGCGACTAACACACACAGATACCCAACAAAAGCAACCAGCTATATCATACTGTACTGCAATAGGTTTATAATCCTTTTCACACTAATAATACATAAAAAACAAACACAAAAAATAAAGAAAACAGTTTTCATCTCACAGTACCTTGAAATGTAGAGGAGTACAGTACAATAGCTGGCATACAGAGGCTGGCACTGAGTGAATAGGCGAAAAGAACTACTGACTGGAGGAGGGAGAGGAGGTGGGAGATGGTAGAGCTGAAGGACCGTCATGTGTATATTTCTGGAAATCTATTTTGTAGCTTCCAGGAAACAAGATTTTTCCTGATAGAGAGCTGGAGTGTCAGAGGGCATACACTTTTCACCCTCCCCTCTTTCTCTTTCTTGCCTGGAATACACATGTGATGCCTGGAGGTGCAGCTGCCCCCTTGTGATGGTGAGATGGCACAGCAGGAAGGTACAAGGAGGAGACCTCAGTGGGTCGTGCAGCCATCATATCAGGCACAGAGTACCTACGACATCTTTTTGTTATTTGAAATATACAACCCCAGTGTTTTAATGGTAACTATCTCCTTAATCAACAATCCAGTTTTAAAAAATCTAACTTGATAAAAATTATCTGTTCCTCAGGTTTTTTTTTTTTTTAAATTCAGATATCAGTCTTGCTGTATTAGCAGTTCTGTATCTGAGCATTGCCAGGGAAGTTAGATAGGAAATTCAGCGAATGGCACACTATACTAATCTTTGCTAGAACTCTGGAGAATACAATCACAAGATCAGCCCATCGTGTCTAAATGCTCACAGGTAGCTGGATCGGATCCACAGGGGCCAGTGCCCCTGTCATTTATTCTTTAAATGTCCCGCCTCACTGTTCAGAGGCAACTTGGGGCAGATCTAAATAGCTGGGGCTCTATCTGCCAGAAGGCTAATTTGCAAAGATCGCTGCAAGATGAAAGTGATATGAAACATGACAACTGAATTTTCCAGCAGCAAAGAGAATAGCCAAAGGCACGAACAGCCATCTTAAGCTACAAACAGAGAAAGGGAGGGGAAAGCTTCTCTTAGGAAAAGATTAAAGCCAGGTGAGATCAAGTAAGTTTAGCGTGCTTGTAAACTCCCTTTGTATTTGACACATATAAGGGTATCATATTGGGAAAAAGAACTCCAGTTTCAAACACTACAAAGACCAAACAGGTCACACAGTGAGGGGGCACAATGAGCTAAAGGAAAACAGTAGTGGTAGAGACTGTTGACAACTGGAGGAGGTTCTGGAAAAAAATGCAGTATTGGCAGATCTTCTAATCTTTTTCAAAGAAAAGTCCATTTAAAAAAATTGAAAGCTCCTTATTATTAAACATGGATAACTGATTAAACATGTATAACTTTTTTTTTTTAATTTCTTAAAACCAACATGCGAGCCAAACAAATATGTCTTCAAACCAGGTTTGGCACAAATGGCTTGCAATGTCTTCAAGGAAACTTAGAGACTGGATGTTTCACACTGTATTGCCATGAAGCTGGGAAAGTGATAAAGGTTTCCGGAGACTCCTCCTGACCTTTGATATCTTGGGCTCTGAGCAGGGCTGGTCTGCATGGCGCTTGTGTGAATTAGTGCACTGCCCCCTCTCTCTGAAGTGACAGCTCATGTCAGCCACGGCACTGGCAATAGAATGAAGTTGGGGTTCAGAGCCCCTTCCTATAGAAGAACTTAAATAATCAGCCTTGTCCATGAAGGGCCTCCATTAGGTCTTTTTAAAAAAAAAAACTGAAGTGCAATTACAATGTTGTGTTAGTTTCTGTGCAACACTGTGAATCAGCTATATGTAGACATATATCCCCTACCTCTTGAGCCTCCCTCCCACCCCAGGACTTAATCTTAGTAGACAAAGTATATGCTCTTCCCTCCAGATTTTATGAGTTCGCTTTTCTACATAAAAGTTTTACAAAGTAAAGTAACACTAACCATCTGATCTTTAGAAAAAAAGATGATTTTGATCATGACGATGATGATGACAAAGGTGGTGGTGATGGTGACGATAACGATGGTGGTGACAGTGATAACAGTGGTGATGGTAACCGATGATCATGCTTATGGTGGTGGTGGTGGTGATGGTGACGATAACGATGGTGGTGACAGTGATAACGGTGGTGATGGTAACCGATGATCATGCTTATGGTGGTGGTGGTGGTGACGATAACGATGGTGGTGACAGTGATAACGGTGGTGATGGTGGTGGTGATGGTGTGATAGCGATGGTGGTGACAGTGATGGTGGTGATGGTAACCGATGATCGTGCTTATGGTGGTGGTGGTGGTGATGGTGGCGATAGCGATGGTGGTGACAGTGATAACGGTGGTGATGGTAACCCATGATCATGATGGTGGTGGTGATGGTGGCGTGGTGGTGGTGATAACGGTGGTGATGGATGATCATGCTTATGGTGGTGGTGGTGGTGATAACGATGGTGGTGACAGTGGTAACGGTGGTGATGGTAACCCATGATCATGCTTATGGTGGTGGTGGTGGTGATGGTGGCGATAAGCGATGGTGGTGACAGTGATAACGGTGGTGATGGTGGTGCTTATGGTGGTGGTGATGGTGGCGATAAGCGATGGTGGTGGTGGTGGTGATGGTAACCGATGATCATGCTTATGGTGGTGGTGGTGGTGATGGTGACGATAACGATGGTGGTGACAGTGATAACGGTGGTGATGGTAACCGATGATCATGCTTATGGTGGTGGTGGTGGTGATGGTGACGATAACGATGGTGGTGACAGTGATAACGGTGGTGATGGTAACTGATGATCGTGCTTATGGTGGTGGTGGTGGTGATGGTGACGATAACGATGGTGGTGACAGTGATAACGGTGGTGATGGTAACCGATAATCATGCTTATGGTGGTGGTGGTGGTGATGGTGACGATAAAGATGGTGGTGACAGTGATAACGGTGGTGATGGTAACCAATAATCATGCTTATGATGGTGGTGGTGCTGATGGTGGTAGGGCACTGATTAGAAACGGAAAAATACTGGAGTCTGTACGTCTCTATATTTAGCTGCTAAAAGTGGGTCAATGTTGGGGGTTATCAAGAGACACTGAACAACTTACCTGCCCCCACATTATCTTGCCAAGTCATGATCATGAGCAGTAGGGCACTTCCTGTTGGGCCAACATACATTCTGCAGCCCAGATTCTGCTACATGTTTGTTTGGGCTGTAGTTAATGTATGGGCCACTGTGAGCATGTGATACAATGTATCCTTCAGTGGTTGAGAAGAAAGAAAGGGGTTGTTGCTGTCAGCCCCTGGCCAGGCTTTGGGAGCAGGGAAGGTCTGATGCTGTCTGGGGCCATGGATGGATGGGTGTCACAGGCAGAAATGAAGATCGTGGGGCACGTAGAAAAGAATGCATCACTGCTTTTCACTTTCTTCTCTATCATATCCCCAATATTTCTTTCAACTAAGAACCAGTGTGGTCAAGCTGAATAACAACCCCCAAAGATATCTACATCCTAATCCACAGAACCTGCAAATGCTTCCTTATATGGCTAAGAAAGACTTTGCAGCTGTGATTAAGTTAAGGCTCTTGAGATGAAGAGATTATCCTGGATTATCTAGCCAGGTCTTAAATGTCATTACAAGTGTTCTCCTAAGAGGGAGATTTCCCCACAGAGAGAGAGAAGGCCATGCGACAATGAGAGAAACAGGAACTGCAGGGGTGAGCTTTGAAAATGGAAGGAGAGGTTATAGGCCAAGGAACACCAGGGCCTCTACAAGCTCAAAAAGACAAGGAAACGGTTTCTCCATCAGACTCGCCAGAAGGGACCAGCCCTGCAGACAGCAGTGAGACTGACTGCAGCCTCTGACTTCTGTGAGGTCTGTGAGAGAATAAATGTTTACTGCTTTAAGTCTCACTTTAGTGGTAACTAGTTACAGAGGCCATAGGGAATAAATACAAACAGGGACCCTCTCACTGTTAGAAAAACCAACCTATTAAGGCACCATTCCATTACAAATATTTAGAAAGTCAAATGCCAAGTTCTGCAGACTGAACGTCTGGGGCTCTCCAAAATTCATCTGTTAAGCCCTAACCCTTAATGTGATGGTCTTAGGAGATGGGAACTTCGGAGGTGATTAGATCATGAAGGAAGCCCCCCATGAATGGGATTAGTGCCTTTTTAAAAGAGACCCCGGAGAGCTCCCTGGCCCCTACCACTGGTGAGGACACAGCCAGGAGAAGCCATCTACAAACCAGGAAGAGAGTCCTCACCAGACACTGAATATATTGGCGCCTTGATCTTAGTCATTCCCATCTCCCAAACTGTTAGAAATAGATGTTTATTGTTTAATCCCAGTCTATGGTATTTAGTTGGAGCAGCCTGAGAAAAGTAGCACACCAAGTTTTCTTTAGGTTGATACATGTATCTGAATGTGGAAAATGACTTCATGTCATCACTTATGTGAACAAATCTTTCCAGCCTTCCACCAGCTTCCCTGGTGGCTCAGATGGTAAAGAATCCACCTGCAATGCAGGAGACCCAGGTTTGATCCCTGGGTCAGGATGATCCTCTCAAGACGGAAATGACAACCCACTCCAGTATTCTTGTCTGGAGAATTCCATGGACAGAGGAGCCTGGTGGGCTACAGTCCATGGGTTCTCAAAGAGTTGGACAAAACAGAGCGACTAACTCTTTCCTTTTCCTTCCAGCCTAAATTATTACCCCTCCACTACCCCATCTGTCAAGCCCTTTTCCAATCATAACTGTATTTAAATTATAAACATTTGGGCCTCATAAAAATAGAGAAATTTTACAACAAGCATCATAAATTTGTTTAAAAAAATTAGGTAGAAACTTCTTGGCATGTAATAAACACTTCCTGTTTCTTATTGGTGTTATCCAGGTCACATTTATATTAACTCTAGAAAGCAAAGATCTGGTTCATCCATTTTTTTTTTCTTTAAATAGGCTTTAGTTTTTAGAATAGTTTTAGAGTTACAGAAAAATGGAAAACGCATTTCAGAGAACTTCCATATATTCAACACTGAGATTCCCCAAAAATTAACACCTTAGATTACTAAGGTATATTTGTTACAATATACCATACTGGGAAAGATCAAAGGCAAAAGGAGAAGGGGGCAGCAGAGGATGAGATGGTTGGGTGGCATCACAGACTCAACAGACCTGAGTTTGAGCAAACTCCGGGAGATAGTGAGGGACAGGGAGGCCTGCATGCTGCGGTCCATGTGGTCACAAAGAGTCAGACCTGACTTAGCGACTGAACAACAACAGTAATTTGTTACAATTAATAAACCAATATTGATATATTATTATTAACTGAAGTCCATCTGCTAAGTCACTTCAGTCGTGTCCGACTCTGTGCAACCCCATAGACGGCAGCCCACCAGGCTCCCCCGTCCCTGGGATTCTCCAGGCAAGAACACTGGAGTGGGTTGCCATTTCCTTCTCCAATGCAGGAAAGTGAAAAGCGAAAGTGAAGTCGCTCAGTCGTGTCCGACCCCCAGCGATGCCATGGACTGCAGCCTTCCAGGCTCCTCCGTCCATAGGACTCTCCAAGCAAGAGTACTGGAGTGGGGTGCCATTGCCTTCTCCAAACTGAAATCCATAATTTCTCCATATTGCAATCTAATGTTCTTTTTCTGTTCAGGATCCCATCCAGGTTTCTACAAAATATTGAGCTTTTGCATCTCCTTAGCTCTTCTTGGCTGTAAAAGTTTTTCAGACTTTTCTTGCATCTTATGACCTTACCAGTTTTGGGGCATACTGGTACAATATTCTGTAGTATATCTCCACTATTGAAATATGTTTGATGTTTCTTCTCATGATAAGACTAGAGTTTTTGGTTATGGGGAGGAAGACAGATTGTTTTATACATTTGTAATATAGTTAACTTGTCTTGTCACACTCTGCATTCCTTCTTCAGATGCTCTGACTTCCTACATGATTTAAGGCTCACTGTGCTGTAAGGCTCTTTAGGTTCTGACAAATGCATGTCATGGATCCACTCAGACAGTATCATACAGGATACTTAAGGACTACAAGGTACAAAATGAAGCCAAGCCACCTGAGGATTATGGTAGGGTAACATTTTTTGTTTTTACAAGTTAACTGGCTATTTTCTTGATTTTTCTCTTTTCTTCCTTTCACTCTATCAGGCAGAGAGACTAGTGGGTGCTCAGTGCTTCTGAGAAACAAGAAAGAATGGAGTTTCCTTCCTGGCTGCTAAATTTCAAAAGTCTAGAGTCTTAGGGAAATATTTAAAAAATAAATGAGTAAAAGAAAGAAATGAAAATCTTAAAGAATAAAACAGAATGTGCAAGAATGCGTTTCCCCCAGTCCCTGAAGAACTGTCCAAAGACAAATAATCCTATCAGATGAGGGCTCTACTCTTATGACCTTACTTAACTTTAATTACCTCCTAAAGCACTGTCTTCCAGTACAGTCACAGTGGGGCTGAGGACCTCATCATGAATTTTGGAGAGGGAGGGACATCCTTCTGTCTAGAGTAGATGCTTTGAGCTGAGAGTAGAAGGGGATTCAGAGATGGTAGGAACAAGAGGTCTCTAGGTGAGAAGTGAGGACCAGTGCTGGGGAGAAGAGAGTCATGGAACGGACTCACAGCTTTGTTTTGAGAAAGTCAAATCGTCACTGGGACCCAAGAGCTGTGCTGGGCAATTTTCAGGTTGTCTGTGGTTATTTCCTTTGCGTGACCGCATCGTAAAGCCTGATGAGTGACAGCAAGAAGGACACTCATTTTGCCTCAAGCCTGCTTACATAGTTTGGCTTAAGAGATGTAAACAACCCACTGACTCAATATTTCAGGAAGCATTATAGAAGGAGGATAGAAGCTGGTAGGGTAGCAGTGAAGTGGAGTATAATATTTCAAAAACTCTACTTGGGCGGGGCTTCAGGTCACCCCTGGGGAACCACTAAAATGTACCCCAGCTCCAGGAAACATCATAACAACTCCTACCTGGCACTCTCTCTACCTGGGCAGACCAACAGTACTCCAGCCACTTAGAATAGCTATGCCAGAACTCCCCCAGTGGTACAGTAGTTAAGAATCAATCCCCGGTCAGGGGACTAAGATCCCACATGTTGTGGGGCAACTAAGTCCCTACACTCTGGAGCCCATGCACCACTATTTGAGAGAAGCCTGTATGCTGCAACTAGAGAAGCCTGTGTGCTGCAACTAGAGGAGCCTATTTGCTGCAACTAGGGAAGCCTACATGCTGCAACTAGAGGAGCATGCATGCTGCAACAAGAAAAGCCTATGTGCTGCAACTAGAGGAGCCTGTGTGCTGCAATGAAGATCCTCAGTGCCTCAATCAATACCCAACACTGCCAAATAAATAAATAAACAAACAAATATTAAAAAAAGAACAGCTTTGTCCTTGCATGGCCAACCAGAGGAATTCTCAAAGTGACATAAATGTCAACCACAGCACAATGCACAGGGAATGTGGGTGCACTTCAGCTTCCTCTATCTCTCATCATTTCTGCCACAAAAGATCCAACAGTCATTTGCCACTTCATGTAAAGGAGATGATAAATCAACATCAACTGTACTACGCTCAGCCTTATAATAATCAATAAATTATTCAGTACAGCAGTCAGTAAACACAGAGTACTTTACAAATAGCCCAATCATGAGAGACTGTGATTCAGGCCAAACATCTGCAGTTGTGTCTACACTGCAGACTCAAGATGGGTGTCGTTTCAGAACAAAGGTTTATGACGAGGGCTGCGTGTTGGGGATCACCTGCATTGCCAGGTAATACTGATGCCTCCCATAGAGTTTGATTTAATCTTTCTGGAGTGTGCACTGGGCAAGTCTCTGGGTTTTAAAAAATTGCCTTGCATCAGTCAAATATAAAGTCATGATTAAGAACCACCATATTTGAGTACAAGGGAACTAAACTGCTTGGACCACAGATTTGGGAAGAAAGGGTGGCAAAGGTACCACTTAAATCAACGTCCTCTCCTGGAGAGCATATTAGAATCACCTGGATCAGTTGAAGCCTCACCTGAATTGGAGGTCAGTGTCTTCTTCTCCCATCCCCTCCTCCCCTACTTCCTAATAAGTATATTTCCCCACAGCCTCACCAGAAAAACTTCTGCAGTCAACTTTCTTCCTTAAAGTCCATTTCCAGGGAAACCTATCTAAGAGAAAAGCTCTGAAGAATACATAACAAAGGGAGGGGATAGAGGCCCCACTTTTAATACGGTAGGCATAGAAGATGTTATCACCATCACAGAAAACTAATCAAAATGATCACATGGATCACAGTCTTGTGTAACTCAAGGAAACTATGAGCCATATCATGCAGGGCCACCCAAGACGGACAGGTCACGTTGGATAGTTCTGAAAAAATGTGGTCAACTGGAGAAGGGAATGGTAAGCCAAGCTGAAGCTGAAGCTCCAATACTTTGGCCACCTGATGTGAAGAGCCGATTCATTGGAAAAGACCCTGATGCTGGGAAAGATTGAAGGCCTGAGAAGTGGATGACAGAGGATGAGATGGTTGGATGGCATCACTGACTCAGCGGACATGAGTTTGAGCAAGCTCTGGGAGATGGTGAAGGACAGGGAAGCCTGGCATGCTGCAGTCCATGGGGTTTCCAAAAGTTGGATACAACTTAGAGACTGAACAACAAAAGATGTTATGAGCTGAATGATGTCCCCTCAATTTTTGTATATTCAAGTCCTATCCTTCCCACTGCCCAGTACTTCAAAATGTGACTCTTTGGGGAGATATGGTCTTTAAAGAAGACATTAAGCTTAAATGAGGCCTTTAGGGTGTTCTAATCACTGCAGGTGGTGATTGCAGCCATGAAATTAAAAGACGCTTACTCCTTGGAAGGAAAGTTATGACCAACCTAGACAGCATATTAAAAAGCAGAGAAATTACTTTGCCAACAAAGGTCGGTCTAGTCAAGGCTATGGTTTTTCCAGTAGTCATGTATGGATGTGAGAGTTGGACTATAAAGAAAGCTGAGCTCAGAAGAATTGATGCTTTTGAACTGTGGTGTTGGAGAAGACTCTTGAGAGCCCCTTGGACTGCAAGGAGATCCAACCAGTCCATCCTAAAGGAGATCAGTCCTGGGTATTCATTGGATGGACTGATGTTGAAGCTGAAACTCCAATACTTTGGCCACCTGATGCGAAGAACTGACTCATTGGAAAAGACGCTGATGCTGGGAGGGATTGGAGGCAGGAGGAGAAAGGGACAACAGAAGATGAGATGGCTGGATGCCATCACTGACTCGATGGACATGGGTTTGGGTGGACTCCAGGAGTTGGTGATGGACAGGGAGGCTTGGCTTGCTGCAGTTCATGGGGTCACAAAGAGTTGGACACGACTGAGTGTCTGAACTGAACTGAACTGAACTGAATCCAAAACAACTTGTGTCCTTATAAAAAGAGAAGACTGGGAAATAGACACACTCATTTAAAGGAATGACAGTTGAAGACAGAAAGAGAATACGGCCAGGTACAAATCAAGGTACAAGGCCTCAGAAGAAATCAATCACTGAGTTCCTATTTCTCGCCTCTACAACTATGAGAAAATAAATTCATGTGGTTTAAGCCACCCAGTCTGTTGTTCTTTGTTATGGTAGTTCCAGGAAACTAACACACAAGCCTTCTCTGGACATCAGGTATTTCAAACAAATCATATTTCAAGAGAGATATAAACTATGGGACATCTGAGAGAATAGCATTCCGGAAAAGAGCAATTGCATTACGTTCTCAACCTACATTAAGAAATGTTAAATGAAATGGTAGAATTAAAAATGAAATATTCTTCCAATATTTGAGATGTTGCCAAGGGCACAGTCCACCATATTCCACGGTGTCCCTTCTCTGAGGATCAACATAAAACCTCCACCCAGATCCTGTTACCAAGAGAAGTTGTGCATCCCTGAGTTATTGGTTTGGATTCATTTTGTGGTCACTTTGAATCTTTTACTTGATTGCATTCTTTGATCTGTTGACCATTAGGATTTTTAGAAAGAAGCTCTGATTTACCACCTGCAAGTGTGAAGAACCACATGGTGTTTATTTCCGTTATGAATCCTTACTTAACTTTTCTGTTTCCATCTGTGTTTTCCTTTCACTCCCTAATTCTTTATATTTTATCTTTTCTATGATTAACTATGGTCATCAAGCCACTTTAAGTCATCTTAAAGTGAGGTGAAGTAGGTATAAATACATGAACAGTGAAGTGTTCACATCATAAGAATGTCTGAACTACAGTCACCATCTTCAAAGTCAACATTATTTTGCAAACTTATCAGTTTCTGTTCCTGCTGCACAGTATCCTGAAATATCTGCACACGTCTCTCTTCATGACATTTAACGATCACTACAGTCTCTTTTCTTTTTCAAGTTCACATCAAAATAATCATTTTCTCAAAGTGAAACTTTAAAATATAGTGGAGAACAATCAGGTGCCCCAAACCTCAAAGGGTATTTTAATTAAAAAAATTGGTGATGGTATTTTAAGGGCAAGACCATGGACATCATATATTCAGTTCTGCAGAGGCAGGCAAGTCCAGCCTTTGAGGCCATATTCTAGGTCTAACATGGATATTCCAAAGTTGATCAAAGCAACACTACTTTCAGTTATCCAGCACTTTGAGGGCAGTTCTGCCACCCAGCACTCTTCAAGCTAATTGAAAGCTGTGGTCAGGCTGTGTCCTGATACACACACACTTTCAAAGTTCTCCATAGCTAAGAGTCTATTTCTCAGGAGCTAATCAAAAGTTTTGGGGGGAACCTGAGACAAATAATGTCAAAGGCAGCTGAAAGCTAAAGAGCTTTGTCTGAAACAGAAAATGAAATAATAGGGTCTCTCCATGCTCTGCTAGCTATCCCTGAGGGCTCTCTGCCCTGAAGCAGAACAGGCCAGCTCTAAATGGAAGAATGCCGCCCCCGTCCTCCATTCAGCTATGTGCAGGATCCCATTTCCTCCCTATAGAGGCTCGGTGAACTGTGGCAGAATGGAGCTATTTTCAAAGGTAGCCATCAGCACCATTATTGCTGGCTGAATATTTTCAGTGAGGACTCGCATGCCTTTGGAAAAGTTCAGTCGACACAAACAGCAGAGGTGGATGGAGTGAATTTTGAAATAAATGTCTTAAGCAGCTTCAGAGACAGAAACAAATAAAAGCAATGAGTGTTAGTTTCAATCGCAACATGCCTTTGGATTAGCAGGGAGCTAATTGCCTGGGAACACTGGTGCGCTCAATCTGATAGGTCTCCTCAGAATACACCTTTAATTCAATCAATGGATTACATTTAATAAACCTGATTATGGGTAATAAACGATAAAAATGCATTATCCTGGAGATGGTTTTCATTGCAACATGTGATTTAGTGTTGTGGAAACATTCTTTCAGTCCTGTTCAGCCCATATCTGAATTTGTTCACAGCCCTGCACACAATTACACGCAGACACACACACAAACACATGTGGATAAGTGTAGGCGGTTAAATTACAGGCTTAATAGTTTGCATTCAATAAGAATAAAAAGAAGGTAAGCCATTCTGCACAGTTTTCAAACCTGCACCCCCTGCATCGAAAGGTGGAGTCTCGATCACTGGAAGCAACTTTGATATAAATCACCTGGCCTTTTAATCACCCCTGTAAGGTGATGAGAGGTGGAAGATACAATGGAAACTCATGGTTATTTCCAGAAGCTTAATGTGTGGGAAAGAGTCCAAAGAAGACCCAAGAGATGCAGGTTCAATCCTTGGGTCAGGAAGAACCCCTCAAAGAGGAAAAGGCAACCCACTCCAGTATTCTTGTCTGGAAAATTCCAAGGACAGAAGAACCTGGAGGGTTACAGTCCATGGGGTTACAAAGAGCTGGACACAACTGAGTGACTGAGCACACACACACACACACACACACATACACATTGTGTTTGAAATCATCTTTTGAACACCTGTATTTTATTTTTACAACACAGTTATCTCTAAGCCCAACTATGCCTTTTGGTATTTGACTCCTTGTTACTTTCCTCATAGAAACTCATAGACAAACCAATAAACAGTGATAAAGTTACCCAGAAAACCTAGCAAATGCAGGCGATTTGGCTCTGAATGACTCACAAAAGGATTAACTGCCTCTGAGAACACTGAAAATGACTTCTATCCTTTCAAACAATCACCTGACTTGGAATTACGGCTTTTCATTACAATTAGGTTGGTGACATTCTGGTTTGTTTTTTTTTTTCCATTGTTGTTCTTTTTTTTTTTAATAATTTATTTGCTTCTAGAGTGCTTGCTGCCATCTCTGAGGTGGATTTTGCTTACGACTCCCATTTTGCATGTAAACAAATGTAAACCCAGCACAGTTACAAGAGTTTCCTCAGGTTCTGTGGCTCTGAAGTGAAAACCCAGTATCTGATTGCAGGCAGTCTGGCTCTGGTGTTGGTTTGATTCCCTTATAATTGTTTAAACTTTGTCACGAAAGTCCACATGGCATAGAGGCAGAGTCTGACAAATTTTCATAAAATTAGTCAGGTAGTTAGCAACTGAATCAAGTCACAGGAAATTAACAACATCCCAGAAGTTCCTCTCCAGAAACTGCCCTTGTGCCCAACAGTAATCATGCACCTGGCCTTTCAAGGGATGAGCATGTGCCTGCTACATCACTTCAGTCGTGTCCAACTCTTTGCAACCCTGTGGACTGTAGCCCGTCAGGCTGCTCTGTCCATGGGATACTCCAGGCAAGAATATTGGAATGCGTTGCCATGCCCTCCTGCTTCAAAGCATAGATTCATTTCCCCTGTTTCGGTACTTCATGTAAATGAAATGACAGAGTGTGGACTCTCCCATTAACATGAGCTCATCCCTACTGTTGAGTACAATCATGGATCGTTAATTCTCATAGCGGTATTGTGTTGCATTGTGTGACTACACTGGAATTTATTCATCCTACTCTTGGGTATTTCAGTAGTCTCCCAGTTTGGGCCATGTTCTATGTACATTCTAGTCCATATCTTCTGGTAACATACATGCACCCATTTCTTCTGGAGTATAATTCACTCAGGGGTGTAATTGATGGGTCAGAATCCATCCATCTTAAACACAGCACCATGTTCTTGGAAAAACTTGGTGGTGGTTGAAGTACTGTAAAAGCCTATGAGATTTCAATAACAATCGAAATTTCCATTCTGCTACTGAAAAAGAACTTCTATGCTAAAATATTCAAGAGTCAGTTTAAATATCAAACCCTTCTAGCTGATAATCAAATGTCAATTCAGAAGCCAGTTTACAAGACTCTTTCTTTGAAATTTACCACTTTTCAAGCCACTATCATTTAAGTCAAGGTTAGAACATCAGATCACAGTTTTTTGAGCACTTACATTCTTTCCAGCCCATTAAACTGAAAAGGGGTATTCAATTACCAAGTATTACTGTAATCATCCCTGAAAAATCATTTCTAGGCAATACTTACAGTATAGAGACTTGCTCCAGCAAAAATAATAATTGTCACTTGTCCATCATATTGACCAGTAAGGCTGGACTCGAGATCCCTTTAGCAGGGCAGTTTACAGGTAAGGTGATCTGTGAAGTGGAAAAGTACAGGCTACCCACTGTTGCACGGTACTGCTTGATAGTAGAAAACATAAAGTCCTAAACCTCAAGTATTAAACAAAATATTGATTCAATTGAACCAGAAAGAAGAGGAGACCCTAATTATTAACCCTAGGATGCGCTATTAACTAGAAATCATTACTTTTCCATGATTGTATGCATCATGTTCATTGTAGGTAAAAACGCTAGGCTAGATCAATTTTCACACCATGGCATCTTGAGTTTGTCAACCTTGTATGTAACTTAGAAAATTGGCCACTTTTCACGATATGGAGTTTTTTGAAAGAGTGAAATATGAGAGTTCAGGTGAAGACATGTTTAGACTGTACATTCCCCCAAAAGCCAGGTGTCCAGGGACAGAAGAAATTCTAGTTTTCAGACTTCCCTGGTGATCCAGTGGTTAAGAATCTCCCTGCCAACGCAGGGCACATGGGTTTGGGCCCTGTCCAGTGAAGATTCCACATGCCCTGTGTCATGGTTCGGGTGCGGGTTGGAAAAGAATTTCCAGACATGAGACAGAATGACGGGGAATAAAGTTTATCAGTGTGGGAGACACTGTTAAAACAGCTGGCCAGCTCAAGGAAGAACTGACACTGAACACGGGTCCTTAGTCTACTTTTATACCCAGGGTACAAGGAGTGGGATGGGGTCTTGTGGGTCGTTTGCTGATTGGATGAGGCACGTATACTGGGTTGGGGAAGAGTAAGGCAAATACCTTCTCCCTATGGGATAGGAAGGGAGACAGGTTATACTGATCAGGAGGACATGAAATCTGTTAATAGTTAGAGCATGGGGGAGGGAAAGATGATAAGGGTCTGGTTTTTTTCCTGCATTCCAAGACCCTCCTTGGTTTTATCTGCTCTTTCATCCTTGGGTCACTACACCATGGAACAACTAAGCCTGTGCACTATAACTTCTGAAGCCAGTGCTCTAGAGCCCGTGCTCGAGAAGCCACCACAATGAGAAGCTTGAGCACCACAACCAAAGACTAGCCTGCATGCTGAGATGAGGATCCAGCACAACAGCAGCAAAACCAAGAAAAGTTTCATAGAATCAAACTCCAGACCAAATGGCAAACAGAGATGACACACCAACACAGAGATTCAACAACGTGCTCCCAACAGCACATGCTCATCACAAGAAATAAGAAGGTGCAGACAAAGAGTTGCACTGAAAGAATCTGGGGGATAGCTTGATTAGTAAAACCTCGTGTATGAAAGTGCAACATTCAGGTGCCAAGTCAACTACTGAAAATTTAACAGAGCTTATTGAGACTTTAAGAGTGACCTAAAACAAAAAGGAGCAAAACAAACAATGGAAAATAGACAAAAGACAGCTGGCAACAAATTGCATCACAATAGGAAGGGCTCCACAAAGCTGTCTGGGTGTAAATCTCCAAGAAATTAACATTCAGTAGAACTCATGGGAATTTGGACCATGCTTTTGTCTTTTCTGCAGGACAAAATGTCTCAAAAGTCAAGGTGATCGGTGGGTTCCTAGAAAACAGATGACACGGCAACACTTTGCTTTCCTGGCTCTATTTATGGATAGAAGGTACACATCAGGTCATCATTCCACTTTTTCCTCAAGGATGAACCTTGGCTACTCAGTGTGTGGTCCACAGACCAGCATCTCTTAGAACTGGTTGAAAAGAATATTCTCAAGCTTGCTCCAGACCTCCTGGATCAGAGTCAGCATTTGAACACAATCTCTTGGTGATGTGTACATACAAAACAGTCTTAAAGCACTGGGAAAAAAGTTCCTATACTTCCTCCCATGTTAGAGTGCAAGTGTTTATGCTTCCATTTTAAGGTGTCATGTTCTATCTTAAATTCTTGGAAAATACAAAAAAGAAGCCAATTATCGCTCTTTCCCAAGACAGCATGTGTAGATGGACTCATAGTCAGAAACCATTCCACTCATCTCAAATTGTCTGTAGTATACATACATCATCTGAAACTGCAGCTTTGTCCCCTCTCTGCATCCCAATGAGCATTTTAAATGGTTAAAGGGCTTCTTAAACTTACTGGATTATAGATTTAGTGGGACATTTGGGGGAAAACAGTTTTGTATCTTTGTTATTCCCAGCGACCTGAAAATAAACAGATTATTCATTCATCTCCCACCCACCAGACTATCTGGTTGGTTTTTAAGAGAACAAGACTGCAATCTCCCTCTTCTTTAAATATGCAGCAAGAATTAGTCAAAAACACAAATCAAATTTCCCAGGCACTGACGGGAGAGTTAGGAGACAAGATTAACTGTTAAAAATGTCTCTCTTTCTTATTTTCAGGTTTAATAATTTAGAGCTTGAATTGTTTGCTCAGAAGGCAAACAATATCTTCTGTTGCATATTTTATGACTGTGTATTACAGAGAGCAGCGGGCCAGCAGCCAAACCATTGGTGCATACTTAACAGACTCCCCGGAGATAGAATCTCTATTAGGAAAAGAAGAGGAAGAGGCTGGGATCAACCCTGACATGCTGGCTCAGAGGCTCAGAGAGGATCAGTGATGCATCTGGGTGAGTTTTAGAACCTCTTAATTAATTTCCACCGGAGACAGGCCACTATGCGGTGTACACAGTTCCCACGCTGTTCCTGCAGGTCTCTGTCTCTGATGGTTTCCCTACACAATGGCCAGTTAGGACAACACTTCCTGATAATTTACTGTGGCTCAGTCCTGTGTAATGAACTGATTTATGAGATGCACACAGCCCTAAATCCCTTGTTACAAGAGGGTTTCTGATGCTTGCAATGGAACATGCTCCTGACCAATCATGGAAACAGGAACCAAAGTGTAGAGTGACTGTTTCTCAGGACTGGTGCCACAATACTAATAGCAATATCTACATTAATACTGACCCTGACCCCAAACCCAACACTGATACTAATACTGACCCTGGCGCCAAATCCAACGCTAATGTTAATACTAACTCAGACCCCAAACCCAATACTAATACCGTCACTAAACTTGACCCTAAACCCAAAACTAACACTAATGCAAATACTAACACTAATTATGGTACTATAACACAAGTACTCGGAGAAGGCAATGGCACCCCACTCCAGTGCTCTTGCCTGGAAAATCCCAGGGACAGGGGAGCCTGGTGGGCTGCCGTCTATGGGGTCGCACAGAGTCGGACATGACTGAAGCGACTTAGCAGCAGCAGCAGCAACACAAGTACTAACCCTAATACTAACAGCAACACTAACCCCAACCCTAACCCTAACCCTAACATAATATTAACACTGATTCTGTTACCAAAAGAATGTGCGGGGGTCCGGCTACTCACTGCTCAAAAGCCAATAAACAGGCCAGGCTGGTGGAAAGGAAAGTTTGCTTTACTTCCGATGCCAGCCCTGGGGCTGGGGGAGGGCAGATGTCTGTCCAAAGGCCCAGTCGCACCCTGTCAACCAGTGGGCAAGAGCTTTTCTAGAGAGTAAGAGGGGGCTACATGCAGAAACAGCACAGTAAGCTCTGAGAGTCATCTTGAAATTGGTCACTGGTGCTCGGATCAGCATCATCTTGGTTATTTTAGGTACAGTACCCACTCGACTATCCTTGCCTGGAGAATCCCATGGACAGAGAAGCCTGGTGGGCTACAGTCCGTAGGGTCACAAAAGAGTCAGACCCAACTGAAGCAACTTAGCACGCACACAATCTTCAGTTCCAGGGTCCATTTGTTCCCATTTCTTTAAGGCCAGTTCTTAGAATTGTGGCAGCTTCTGTTATGGGTACAATCTGGTCATCATGTAGTTAACTTCTTAAACTTTTTCCACTTGGGGTTTCAGTACCTATAAGACAGCTCACAGGATACGGCTCAGAATGTTATCTATAGTCCTTAAGAAGGAACTAAAGGTCCTTAATTATTACATTATTATTATTTGGTCTCCTTTTACTTGTTTTCCTTTGCTTTTGTATGTTCCCATTTCTCTGATTAAACGTATTCTTTGACTAAAGTTTTCCACAGACAAAAGGCAGGCAGAGGACATGGCCGGGGGAAGGGGCAGCAAGGACCCATAGGGTCCTGGTCTGTTTAAATTCCAACAGGAACACAAATTCTAATACTAACCCTAATACTGATACGAACCCTAACACTAATATCAACTAACACTAACACTGTATACCAACACTATCCCTTACTCTAGTCCCAATACTAATACTAATGCTAGTGTTCATGCTAATATTGTACTATATTTATACCAACACATTCATTAATACCAGGCTTCCCTGGTAGCTCAGCTGGTAAAGAATCTGCCGGCAATGCAGGAGACCCTGGTTCGATTCCTGGGTTGGGAAGATCCCCTGGAGAAGGGATAGGCTACCAGACTCCAGTATTCTTGGGCTTCCCTGGTGACTCAGATTGTAAAGAATCCGTCTACAATGTGGGAGACCTGGGGTTCCATCTCTGGGTTGGGCAGAGCCCCTGGAGGAGTGCATGGCAACCACTCCAGTATTCTTGCCTGAAGAATCCCATGGACAGAGGATCCTGGCAGGCTACAGTCCATGGGGTTGCAAAGAGTTGGAAATGACTGAATGACTAAGCACAGTGCATTTATTAATACCATGCTAATATTGGAACTAATGATATTCTATAAATAAAATTATAAGAGCTAACAAAGTTTGAGCATTTACTATCTGCTCTATGCTATACAAAGTATTTGATCATTTAATTCCTAAAAACCTCTTGGAAGTAGATATATTACCATTTCCAGGAAATGCTGAAGAAAATGAAGCAGAGAGTGGCTAGGTTACTTGTCCAAGGTCAAACGTATGAAGAGAAAGGATGTGAAGACACACAGCCTGATGACATAATTGAGGATTGTAATTCCTCTTCTACTACAGGAAATTTCAAGAGTAAACCCCACCAATAAGTTTCCAAGAAATGTTATATTCAGTCTGAATGGGAGGGGAGTTTGGGGGAGAATGGATACATGTTTTCCTATGGCTGAGTCCATTCGCTGTTCACCTGAAACTGTCACAACATGGTTGATGGGCTACACCCCAATATAAAATAAGATGTTTGAAAATAAAATAGAAACTAAGAAATGCCATATAGGGACCACTGCCATCAGCGACTATCAAGACCTCCTCCTAGAGCATCAGGACCACATCTCCCACATCTGAATCTCACCACCAGCTGCGATGCTGGAGGACCAGCTGAGGAGGAAAATGATTGTATGACAGGGATTATCATGCTGTGGAGGCACGGATACTCCTGTACTTTCTAACACCAACAAAGTCCTCTAGAATATAGTCTACCCCAGAGGCTGGCAAACTAGAGGCAAGAGCAAATCAGGCCTCTCTGTTTTTATACATAAAGTTCTACTGGAACACAGCACATTCACCTGTTTACAGAGTATGTGTGGATTTTTAGGGTCACAACGACTGAGATGAGCCAACTGTGCATTTCTCTTTTTTTGTGATGGTTCTGGTCACTGCCTCCTGTACAACGTTAAGAACCTCTGTCCACAGTTCTTCCAATACCCTGTCTGCTGGATCTAATCCCTTGAATCTATTCATCAGTTCCACTGTATAATTATAAAGAATTTGATTTAGGTCATACCTGAATGGCCTAATAGATTTTGCAATGAGGAGCTCATAATCTGAGTCACAGTCAGCTCTCGGTCTTGCTTTTGCTGACTGTACAGAGCTTCTATATCTTTAGCAGCGCAGAACATAATCAATCTGATTTCAGTACTGACCATCTGGTGAGGTCCATGTGTAGAGTCATCTCTTGGGTTGTTGGAAACGGGTGTTTGCTATGACCAGTATGTTCTCTTGACAAAATTCCATTAGCCTTTGCCCTGTTTCATTTTGTACTCCAAGGCCAAACTTGCCTGTTACTTTGGGTATCTCTTGACTTCCATCTTTTGCATTTCAATCCCCTGTAACTCAAGGGACATCTTTTTTGGGGGGTGTTAGTTCTAGAAATGGAGAAGGAAATGGCAACCCACTCCAGTGTTCTTGCCTGGAGAATCCCAGGAACGGCCTGGTGGGCTGCCATCTCTGGGGTCGCACAGAGTCAGTCATGACTGAAGCGACTTAGCAGCAGCAGCAGCAGTTCTAGAAAGTCTTGTAGGTCTTCACAGAACTGTTCAGCTTCTTTGGTATCAGGGACTGGGGCATAAACTTGAATTACTGTGATGATGAATGGTTTGCCTTGGAAACGAACAGAGATTATTCTGTCGTCTTTGATGTTGCACTGAAGTACTGCATTTCAGACTCTTTTTTGACTGTGAGGGCTACTCCAGTTCTTCTAAGGGATTCTTGCCCATAGTAATAAATATAATGATCTTCTGAATTAAATTCGCCCATTTCTATCCATTTTAGTTCATTGATTCTTAAGATGTCAATGTTCAATCTTTCCATCTCCTGCTTGACCACATCCAATTTACCTTGATTCATGGACCTAACATTCCAGGTTCTCATGCAACACTGTTCTTTATAGCATCAGACTTTACTTTTACCACCATACACATCCACAACTGGGTGTCATTTCTGCTTCAGCCCAGCTGCTTCTTTCTTTATGGGGTTATTAATAATTGCCCTCTGCTCTTCCCCAGTAGCATACTGGACACCATCTGACCTGGGGAGCTCATCTTCCATTGTCACATCTTTTTGCCTTTTCATACTGTCCATGGGGTTCTCCAGGCAATAATACTGGAGTGGGTTGCCATTTCCTCCTCCCATGGAGCAGTTTTTCAGAACTCTTCACTATGATCCATCTGTCTTAAATGGCCCTGTATGGCATGGCTCATAGCTTCATTGAGTTATGCAAGCCACTTCACCACGACAAGGCTGTGATCCAAGAAGATGAAATCAGATATATGTATACATAGATCACCTTTAAAAAAATGTTTTCCTTTTCATTTAGGTCACTGGAGAGCATTGAGTTGAGTTCCCTGTGCTATACAGTAGGTTCTTATTAGTTATCTATTTATACATGGAAACTACACAAATGTCCATCAACAGATGAATGGATAAAGACGATATGGTACATACATACAATGGACTATTACCCAGCCCTTAAAAGGAATGAAATTGGGTCATTTGCAGAGATGTGGATGGACCTAGAGATTGTCATACAGTGAAGTACGTCAGAAAGAGAAAAACAAGTATCCTGTATTAACACATACATGTGGAATCTAGAAAACATAGTATCGATGACCTTATTTGATGCCGATATTATGTGTGGAAGGAGTCAGAGATTCCTGATGTCCTCTCTTCTCTCCATGGTTGAGCCATGAGTCAGGGCAAGCCTCCAGAGGAGAACTCAGGTGTACTCATTGGCAGGGCAGGTACAGATGCTGGAAGGAAATCCAAATGACTGTCCATTCTCACCTCCTATTTGCAGATTTCAAAGGACCATCCTTGGTCCTCATGCTTCTTCCTGGTGACTCTGTGATCACCAGTCCCTAACCCCTATGTCACTCGATCTCATCTGGGTCAACCTTTTCTATCTAGAGTATAGTATAAGAGCAGAGGGGGGACTTCCCTGGTGGCTCAGTGGTAAAGAATCTACCTGATAATGCAGGTGATGTGGGTTCGATTCCTGGGTTGGGAAGATCCCCTGGAGAAATAAACAGTAACCCACTTCAGTGTTCTTGCCTGGAAAACCCCATGGACAGAGGAGCCTGGTGGGCTACAGTTCATGGGGTCACAAAAGAGTTAGACTTGATTTAGTGACTAAACAACAACATCAGAGCAGAGTACATCTGTTGAAGATAGGGATCAAGGAGCCAGGCTGTGTTCTTAACCTCAGCTCCAAACTAGTGTTGGGGTGTTGAGAAAGTTACTCAAATTCTTCTTATTTTAGCTTGTTTATTTGTAAAATGTGGGTCTTAATATCATACTATGGTGCGATTTGTGTGAAACAATTATTTAACATGTCCTAATACTCAAATAGGAACAACAGACTGGTTCCAAATAAGAAAAGGAGAACAAAAAGGCTGTATATTGTCACCCTGCTTATTTAACTTCTATGCAGAGTACATCATGAGAAATGCTGGGCTGGAAGAAGCACAAGCTGGAATCAAGATTGCCGGGAGAAATATCAATAACCTCAGATATGCAGATGACACCACCCTTATGGCAGAAAGCGAAGAGGAACTAAAAAGCCTCTTGATGAAAGTGAAAGAGGAGAGTGAAAAAGTTGGCTTAAAGCTCCGCATTCAGAAAACGAAGATCATGGCATCCGGTCCCATCACTTCATGGGAAATAAATGGGGAAACAGTGGAAACAGTATCAGACTTTATTTTTGGGGGCTCCAAAATCACTGCAGATGGTGACTGCAGCCATGAAATTAAAAGACGCTTACTCCTTGGAAGGAAAGTTATGACCAACCTAGATAGCATATTCAAAAGCAGAGACATTACTTTGCCAACAAAGGTTCGTCTAGTCAAGGCTATGGTTTTTCCAGTGGTCGTGTATGGATGTGAGAGTTGGACTGTGAAGAAAGCTGAGTGCTGAAGAATTGATGCTTTTGAACTGTGGTGTTGGAGAAGACGCTTGAGAGTCCCTTGGACTGCAAGGAGATCCAACCAGTGCATTCGAAAGGAGATCAGTCCTGGGTGTTCTTTGGAAGGAACGATGCTAAAGCTGAAACTCCAGTACTTTGGCCACCTCATGTGAAGAGTTGACTCATTGGAAAAGACTCTGACGCTGGGAGGGATTGGGGGCAAGAGGAAGAAGGGGACAACAGAGGATGAGATGGCTGGATGACATCACTGACTCGATGGACGTGAGTTTGAGTGAACTCCAGGAGTTGGTGATGGACAGGGAGGCCTGGTGTGCTGCAATTTATAGGGTCGCAAAGAGTCGGACACGACTGAGCGACTGAACTGAACTGAATACTCATACACCCATATGTACCATATATGTGTGTGTGTGTGTGTGTGTATATTCTAGCACATTATAAGTTCTGTATACTGTTGATTATTATATCTGTGGATTAATAAGACCATTATTCTTTCCATGGTTACTTTTTTCTCTTACCCTACGAAAAGCGAATCTCAAGGTTCTGCCTTAGCATGCTTCTTGTCATTTCACTATTTTCCTTCAATGAACTTATCTCTACTTGAACACTGACACAATAATGACATAATAATATTATTATTAGCAGATGATATGGTGTGCTTGCCACTTGTATATGTGCTCAGTCACTTAGTCATTACAGATTGTTTTGATTTTTCAAGATGCTGGAAGCCTAGATTTTCACATCAAAGCCCTTGATTTTTCAAACAAGGTGTGTAATGAATTTTCATGAACCACATCCTGGTAGCAACCTAAATGTCCATTGACAGACAGATGAATGGATATAGGCGTGGTGCATGTATACGATGGAATACTACTCATCTATAAGAAGAGAATGAAATAATGCCATTCGCAGCAACACGGATGAATCTAGAGACTATCACACTAAGTGAAGTAAGTCAGAAAGAGCAAGACAAATACCACAGGCTATCACTTCTATGTGGAATCTAAAACATGATATAAATGAACTCGTTTACAAAACAGAAACAGACTCACAGACATAGAAAACAAACTTATGGCTACCAAAGGGGAAAGAAGGTGGCAGAGAGATAACTTGGGAGTATAAACAAATACAAACTACTATTAACATATATAAATAGATAAACAACAAGGTCCAATGGTATAGCACAGAGAACTATATTCAGTATCCTGTAAAAAACTGTAATGGAAATGGATATGTATATATAGAGATATTCATGTATATCTATTATCTATATCTATATATACATTGTTAGTTACTCAGCTGTGTCCAACTTTTTATGTATGTATATATATATATGTGTGTGTATATATATATATATATATATATATATATATATATAACCACTTGGCTGTACACCAGAAACTAACACAACATTTTAAATCAACTATACTTCAAAAGAAGAAAATCTCACTGGACAACAGAAGTGCTATCTGTGGGACACACTCAGCCAGTGGATGTGAGTTTCTGATTTCTGATCAAGACTGTCAGAGTTCCTGGAAGGAAGGGCTATGTCATATGGACCATCTTTGCCCAGGGTGTGTGACTGCAGAGGTACCAAAATGTATCTAATAAATGAGTGAATGAATCAATGAAGGTGAGCGAATAAACCAACCAGCTCTGTGTTGAAAATGTCCATCAGCCCTGCTGTGTCAGTTTGTTTCACTGGTCAGCATTTAGATGCGGTGACTTCCGGGGATTTTTCCTGTCTTTTTCCAGGAGAGTGGTGGTTGTGTCTGAGGAGTGGCTCAGAGTATGTTACAGGGTTTGCTGAGAGCATACTTAACCTTCTTCCATTGGGATGGCACAGGGCCAGACTGCAGCCTTCGTGTTCTCTTTTTGAGCGGAGCAAAGTTCACATACTTGCCGTAGGCTGCTTCTCAGAAACTTGGCTAAATTGAAAACTACTTTCTTTTACCTAACCCTGAAAAACTTTTCAAAAGCCCCTCTGGAAGAGTCTTGAGTGGCTATACTTTCATGAAGATAAATAAGACTCCAGCTGGCTCAGACACCTCAGCCAGAAACTCATGGCAAACTGAGTACAGTAACATCCATCACTCAAAAATGCCCGTCACAACCCACAGTGACACGCGTACACAGAAGGAGCAAAGCAGCGCTCTCTAAGTACCAACCACGGTCACGCTCTTCCCTGGGAAACATAAATTGTTGTTGTTCAGTTTCTAAGTTATGTCTGACTCTTTTGCGACCCTGTAGATTGTAGCCTGCCAGGGTCCTCTATCCGAGGGATTTCCCAGGCAAGAATACTGGAATAGGTTGCCATTTCCTTCTCCAGGGTATCTTCCCAACCCAGGGATCAAACCTGCAGCTCCTGCATGGCAGGCAGATTCTTTACCACCAAGCCACCAGGGAAGCCCCGGAAACATAAATATCATCCCAGAATTCAATCACTTACCACCAAGCCACCAGGGAAGCCCCGGAAACATAAATATCATCCCAGAATTCAATCACTTATCTGTCAGGCTTCTCCAAAGAGACATCCACCTCACAACCAAATAGAAATACTTTTCTTGACAGGACCATCATTTAAAATTAATATTGAAATAAGCAGCAAGGCTTTTCATCATCACCTCGTTAACAAGGCAGAATTACAAATTGAATTAAACGGCTTCCATCTCAAAGCAGTTTTGTGGCACTGCACATTTTTCAGTAACAAGCCGAGAACGCTAAACCATTGATCAAACTCTGCCATCTCGGAATGATGGGCGGGGAAAGAAATAACACTGGCCTCTGAGCTGGGAGTTGTAGCTATTACTGTCAATTATGGTTTCTGCTGAGAAACATGAAGAAATTTTATCCCTGCTGGCTGCTGCTTCCTTCAATACATTTTTGCAAGAACTGGGGATACAAACCTGGAACATGAAAAGAGGTGATTACGACTGCCTGCTAGGCTGAAATACTACTCAGAAACTCAAGGACTGGACCCGGTTGGTCGATAAAATTATTGAGATCGGTTGGCTCAGAAATGACAGTAAGTGTTTTTCTCCCTGATCACTAACTAAAGAAACAGATAAATCTCTGAGAGGCTGCATTATTTCTTGGAACTTCTGTGGAAGATTCTAGGGGTGATAAAGAACTCCCAAAGCTGGGTCACCCCAGAGTTGGGAGAAGTCAGAAGGAGTTTCCCAGGGGAAGGAGTTTAGAAGCAGGGAACAGCATTTGATGAGGTTTTGAGCTTGGTGCCTCTGTTGTGCTAAACTGCGCACATAAGATGCCCTAAAGGAACTTCCCTGGTTCCAATGAGAATTCCAATGAGAATACGCCTGCCAGTGCAGGGAACCTCAGTTCGATCCATGCTCAGGGAACTAAGATCCCACATGCCTCTGGGCAACTAGAGAAGCCCATGTACTGCAGCGAAGAGCCTGTGCAGCCAAAAAAACTCTTCATTCAAATAATAAAAAATTTTAAAACGATGCCCTAAACACACTCAGTGACATGTCACGTCACACCAGCTAGAAACAAAACAACATTGAAAAGACCACATATTATATGATTCCATTTATATGAAATGTCCAGAAAAGGCAAATCTCTAGACAGAAATTAAATGTGCAGTTGCCTGGGGCTGGTGGAGAAGAGGGAGATTGGCTTTAAAGGCTCCCCGTGATCTTTTTGGGGTGACGGAAGTGTTTTAAAATTGGATTGTGGTGATGGTTACACAATTCAGTACATAAGCCAAAATGTACACTGAATTGTACACAAAAACAGGGAACTTGACAAAATGTAAATTATACATCTGTAAAGTGTTTAAAAAACATGACATGAGGACTCTGTCATCTATTCACTGTCCTCTATGTAAGCACCCCATTGAGGGTACGAGTACACCAAATCATCTAAGAATTTCTACCACCAAGTAGAACAGGAGATTCAAAATAGAAATTAACTTTTATTAAGAAATATTTGAGGTGCTATTTTTTTATCCATTTGCATAGCATGCATGCTCAGTCATGTCTGACTCCTTGCAACCCTATGGACTGTAGCCTGCCAGGCTCCTCTGTCCATGGGATTTTCCAGGCAAGAATACTGGAGTGGGGGCTAATTGTGACTTTTGACAGTAAGAAGGAGAGCAAGAATGAGGAGGTGATATTCTAGTGTAACTTGGCAGGTTGGTGAGTTGCTAAGACCACACTGGGGAGGAATTATGAATATGTGCTATATGCTAAGTCACTTCAGTTGCGTCCGATTCTCTCTGACTTTATGGACTATAGCCCTTCAGGCTCCTCTGTCCACCAGATTCTCCATGCAAGAATACTGAAGTGGTTGTCATGCCCTCATCATATATGAATATGGGTATGGATTAATCTCAAAAAACAAATTCAGTGAAAGGAAAAACTGCAAAACACTATGTCCAGTATCTTTATTTATGTAAAGTGAAAATTAATTCACATTCTCATAAAAGAGAGATGCACACCAAACAAAGGACAGAGGTGAATCGTGGGACGGTGGGGAAAAGGATGAGGTTGGAGGAGGTGGTTGTGGAAGAAACTGCTAATTGTCTCCTCCAATTCATTTCCCTTCTTCTGCTAATAATAGGACCTTGATTCATAAGCTGAGTTTATGATCTGCTATATTCATAACATCAGTTCAGTTCAGTCGCTCAGTCATGTCCAACTCTTTGTGACCCTGTGGACTGCAGCATGCCAGGTTTTCCTGTCTATCACCAACTCCTGGAGATTGCTCAAACTCATGTCCATCGAGTCAGTGATGCCATCCAACCATCTCATCCTCTGTCATCCCCTTCTCCTCCTGTCTTCAATCTTTCCCAGCATCAGAGTCCTTTCCAGTGAGTCAGTTCTTCGCATTAGGTGGCCAAAGTATTGGAGCTTCAGCTTCAGCATCAGTCCTTCCAGTGAATATTCAGGACTGATCTCCTTTAGAATGGACTAGTTGGATCTCCTCACAGTCCAAGGGACTCTCAAGAGTCTTCTCCAACACCATGGTTCAAAAGCCTCAATTCTTCAGTGCTCATTGGTTGTGAAATGGCCAAACCTGAACAAACTTTCTGGCCAGCCCAATACCACTTAGCTGTAGACATGTGACTAAATTGTATCCACTGGATGATGAGAAAAAAATCACCTGTGTAACCCCAAGATCACATCTATAAGTGGAATTTCCTTAACGGCCACCTGTTCTTTCCTTTCCTTCTAACTGAAAGAAGGACTTGATGGTGCTGGGCCACTTGTTTCCATGTGGACAAGGGCACTGTCCTAGAAAACAAGACACTAGAAAGAGTCTAGGTCTTGAACAACCATGTAGTTGCATCTGCCTTCCTAGCCTGGGTAACTAGGCAGCTTGGATTTCTGTAGAAGAAAAGAATAAAGTCTTTATCTTTTTCACATTACCAATGATTCTTTCTTAAAGCACCTCAACTCAACACACTACATAAGGTCCTATTTAAAGATGATGTTATATCTGAACATTTTTATTTCTTAACAAATCCAAGAGCAAATATGATAAAACCATATTGTTGTTCATTTTGATGGAAATAAGCTATGTCTACAGAGTTATTTCTACAAATGTGTTAGTTTTTACACTTTCCTGAAACTTTTATCTTTGTCCAAGAAAATATAAAGACAGTCACACTGCTTGTGCACTCAAAATTGTAATTTAAGATCTGTTTCCAGGGACCTTCCTGGTGGTCCAGTGGTTAAGAATCCAAGCTTCCACTGCAGGAGCCTGAATTCAATCCCTGATTGGGGAACTAAGATCCCACATGCTCTGTGGTGCAGCCAAAAAAAAAAAATCTGTTTCCACAAAGTATCTATGGTATCTATCCCATAAACATACTTATATGACTATTTTGTTTGTGGGTTGTTGCTGTTCAGTCGCTAAGTTGTGTCCAATTCTTTGTGACCCCATGGACTGCAGCACACCAGCTTACCTTCACCATCTCCCAGAGTTTGCTCAAACTCATGTCCATTGAGTTAGTGATGCATCCAACCAACCATCTTATCCTCTGTCACCCCTTTCTCCTCCTGCTGTCAATCTTTCCCAGTGTCATGGTCTTTTCCAGTGAGTGGGCTCTTTGCATCAGGTGTCCAAAATATTGAAGCTTCAGCTTGTGGGTAAGTTTATTTAATAACTCATATCTTCTCCCAAGCCCTGATCAGAAGAATAAACCGATTCTTAATCTTATAGGAATATTGCCAATATACGCTTAGTTTTTTTAGTACTCTGGGGTGTAAGAACCTGTAGTCCACTTTGAGCATCTCACCTCACACAGTGCGTCTCAGTATAGAAAACACAACAAATGTTTATTGACCTCTCCAAGTGGCCTTTAATAAATTCGTCTTTGCCCTGTGAGCTTTCTGAGGAGTCTTGCTTGTCTGAGAGACGGAGTTTTCCATGCCCATCACTCACCAAGTGTGTGGCTGTGTCATTTAGGGTCAGAAACTAGATTAATTGTGTTCTTGATGAACAGCATTCTTTACAACACCACCGATCCTTAACCGTGTTATGCATTTAACCTTTCCAACAAACACCATAAAATATAATGAAAAATAGCCCTAGAAGGCAATCAGAGTAGTATCTATCAAAAACTTGGTTGAACACTTTCTCATTTCTTGATTCTATTATGCCTATCCTGGGACTGAGGATCAACAGAGAAAAGAATCTGGGAGCTGAGAATTCAGGAAAACTGCAGTGTCAGTATCTTCATTCATCTTTCTCCATGTCTGGGAATGTATCTGATGCAATCAGTGATCATTCTGGGGTGGTTGAATGATTTCCCACTCAACAAATAATTCTACTCTTCTGTCAGCCAACATTCTTTTCCCTAAAATGGCCTTGAATGGAAAGCATAGCTTAATAGTGGCATCCAGTCTGGACAATCCACATCTGCTTTGGCTTCACTGAGCTCTACTTTGATTCATCTCAGGTTGTGGAACCAGAAGTCTCGCAAGAAGGCAAAAGTCAACCCACAGATGTGGAGTTGACAGACCCCTGCAATCAGGGCCTTTTATTTAGGGCCAAAGCTTTGGTTCCTGCATGGGAACACCTTAGGGAAATAGTATATGTAATACCTGAAAGTCACAGAAGATGAGAGGAGAAGGGACTGGGGAAACTTGTACCTCAGGAGTTATGAGAGAAACCCAGAATGCAGACTAGGTGAAAAGACCAAGTTCAGGGTTAGTGGGAATAAACTGCTGCTGCTGCTAAGTCGCTTCAGTCATGTCCGACTCTGTGCGACCCCATAGACTGCAGCCCACCAGGCTCCCCCGTCCCTGGGATTCTCCAGGCAAGAACACTGGAGTGGGTTGCCATTTCCTTCCCCAATGCAGGAAAGTGAAAAGTGAAAGTGAAGTTGCTCAGTCGTGTCCAACCACAGCAACCCCATGGACTGCAGCCTTCCAGGCTCCTCCATCCATGGGATTTTTCCAGGCAAGAGTACTGGAGTGGGGTGCCATTGCCTGAAACAGGCTGGGACTGGGACGCTTTGCTGCACTGCTTGTACCTGGACAAACAACTCCTCGAATAACAAAATGCAAAGAAACTATAAGGGACTAGAAATAACTCTGTGCATGTGCAGTTGGAGCAAATTATGGACAAGATACAAAATGATCAAAAAACCCAACTGCTGCTTCTGAAGAGCTGGGAGCTAAAGCAAGGGTTCAGGAGCTAAAGGAGGGTACTGCACAAGCCCCCTGCAAAGGTAGGCAAAATACCTAAGCCACCTCTCCAGCTGAACCTCAGGACACATCCCTCCCCTCACCCCATATAAGGAACCAGCTCACCCCTGACTTGGGAAGTGAGAGCACAAGGGAGCCTGTTATTTGCTCTCTCTCCCCACTGCTGCAGGAGGGGCCCCAATAAAGCCCTGGCTGAATTTCTTTTCTAGTCTCTGATAAGTTTCTATTGATTAAGGAAGGCCAAGAACCCTGCTTGGTATCACAGATGCAGGCACATTAGTTAACAGAGAATCCTTTTAGTTTGAATCTGTAACCTATGCTGGGTTGAACCATAGTCCTGCCAATGGGTTTACGTGGCCCACACCTCTTTATATGCAGGGCCACCTGGGCTACTTCGGCAGTGAAATTTATTCATTTTGCATCTCCAAGTTCCAATCAATGAACCGCAGGGTCCAATCCACTCAACACTGATGTTTTCAAATCAGTATGATGGGAAGGGAATTGTATAATTTGCACTTTCTGGAAGAAAAATTCTTGGGTAAAATATATAATCTGGATGCCAAGTTACATATGTAATATTTTTCGCATTAACTCTCAGTTGTTCCATTTGAGTGGGAAAACTACCAAGATCTTTGTGGGAAAAACGTGAGTCACAGCAGGTTGGTCATTTAGAAATTATTCAACGAAGGAAAAAATACAGCATAATTTCTTTTAGTCTGACTTCCCAAACATAAGCAAAGTTCTGAGCATGCGTGCAGTCCTCTTAGGCTATTTCTCCGTCGATAGATCTAGGGTGATGCTTCTTTTCCATTACACCCCTCAAGTTTTCACTGAAATCCACTGTTGGTTTAATTTTTCTGCACTGAGTTTGGCTGTGAGGGATCTGTGTGATTTGAGCTGCAGAATGACAGAGGGACTCGGAGGGACTCTTATAGCCCATCTTCTTTTCAGTCCCCAGAGAAAATGTCATTGAACTGGAGCTATACAGGCAATACAGCTATACAGGCTATTGAAGCCCCAGCTTCTGGCTTGAGTCTGGGTGCCCTTCCCTCTACTTCTCCACCTCCTCTGTTCTCTTCAATCTCAGTGACCAGAATAATCTGGCTCTCTATAGATGCCCGCAAGTGTTTAAGGATGTGAACTGATCCCATGAAGTCAGCTGGTGGACTCAGTTTGTCTTCTCTTGATGGGTCTGCTAGCTCTGTGATGGTGGATGCATCAGTCTCAGTACCACCGGGGGAAGCGAATGGAGGGAGATGAGTTCACTGAGAAGCCCAACCATGGAGGCTCCAATTCCATCCCCTTCTACAACCCAGCATCACCAAGGGCAGAAAGCAGCTACCCTAGACTCCATGCGAGGCAGGAGAGGGCGGATTAGTTTCTTGACTAGCCAGGTTTCCCGCGTGTGCATTTACCATCTAGTTTTGGAATTTGTTGTTGCTGTTGTTTGTCTGGAGGATGACCAAAGAGAGAAAGATTAGAAACTCTTAGGGGAGTCTTGACAAATAGCTTTGAACAGATTTCCTAGAAGTCTGCCCCTAAGGCTTCATAAAAGAAATCAAACTTACGGTGGTAGCTAGAACCCAGCATTCATTTGAGCCTGTACAGCTCCAGTTCAATGAGATTTTCACTGGGGACCGAAAGGAAGATGGGCTATAAGAGTTCCTCCGAGTCCCTCTGAGAAGATGTCTGGGAGGTAGAGCTCACTGCCTGTCACACGGGTCTATGAGCTTTCTTACTAGGGTTCTCAACCAGAAATGTTAAATCTCAGCTAATCAACATGCCTCAGCCCTTCAGTTCAAGGACAAGATGTAATCCATCCATTTCATTCTGTAATTGATAGGGTAAAGAAAGTGTTTATTTTCCACCGGCCATGAGGCTGAGAGGATGGCCGGGGAGTCTGGTGGGACAGCTGGTGAAGAGCAGAGAGATTGAGGATCTAGTCCTGGGGGTGTATTTCTCTCAGCATCCGGAGGCAATCTTATTTCTGAATGTCCACGTACTTACATGGATGAATTCTCCTTTGTTTACTAGTTTGAATTGTGTTTTTCAGCCATGGGTTATCAAAGAAGACCCATCCCATGGAATCATTTACCAGGATTGTGGTTGGCTCCTTGAAAGTCCCAACTGAGTGCCAAATACAAATTATTAAAGGACTTTGTCATAAATAAACAATAGTCTTCACTTAGCAGTTCCCTCCAAGTCACCTCAATTACCCAAAGGATAAAGTTCCCATGGCTTGAGTAATTTTACTGCTTGTTATCAAAGACTTGTCAGGCAAGGTGACTGCTACAGTGAGTCTCCGTGTGATTAGAAGATTCATCTGGAATGCTGAAAAGCAGCAAGTGGCTTTAGAAAATGCTCCCAGGCATGTCTCTCTTAGAAGAATGTAGACACATCCTTTAGAATACACACGTATCTCCTTAAAAGGAGTGTCGTAAGGAGGAAATTCACAAAACAGATGTTAGGAAGTGATGGCAGAGCACTCACGTGAAGTGAATGATCTCAAATAGAAAACTGCACTAATGCATTTTAAATAGATTTTCACCTGCAAAAATTCAGCTCATATGTAACTGCTGAAGAACACATCTGCTGTGGAAAGTGCAATGCACTTGTAATGGGGAAAAAAATCAGACAAAAGCAAAGACCTCTCCTGAACAATTTGTCACTGTTCATTTATGTGTTCAATTGCTATCTTTGGAGCATCTACTACTTGTCAGGCAAGGTTGTAGCAATTGTGGATATAGAGGAATGTGAGAGGGAAAAGGTCCCTGCTATTGGCATTCTGCTGAGTGAGTGATGTTGTATTAGTCTTTATTTTTAATTAAAATTTTTAAAATTTAAACTTTAATTAAAAAATAATTGAAAATAAATAATTGAAATATAATTGATTTACAATGTTGCTTTAGTAGCAAAGTGATTCATATATATCTATATATATATATATATATCTATATATATATATTGTTTAGTCTCTGTCTGACTCTTTATAATCCCATGGACTGTAGCCCACCAGGCCTCTCTGTCCATTGGATTTCCTAGGCAAGAATACTGGAGTGGGTTGCCATTTCCTACTCCAGGGGATCTTCCCAACCCAGGGATCCAATTGGCATCTCTTATGTCTCCTGCATTTGCAGACAGATTCTTTAGCACTAGAGCCACCTGGGAAGCCATATATTCGCTCTGGACAAAAGATACAAAGAGACCAAAAAAAAAAAAAAAAAAACCTAACTGAAGAGCCTGGAGCAAAAACGGGGTGTTGGGAGCAAAAGTAGAATACTGCCCATGCCCTCTGCACACAAAACCACCAGAGGGGTGTGCAAACTACCTAAGCCACGCCTCCTGCCTGACCCTTGCACACACCCCTACCCTCTCTCCATTTAAGGAACAAGCTCACTCCCTCCTTGGAGTGAGCAAGGAAATCTGTTTTTTATTCTTCCTCCCCACTGCTGCAGCAGAGGCCCCAATAAAACCTTGCCTAAAAAATTTTTTTAATTGAAATATGACTGATGTACAATATTGTTTTCATTTCAAGTGTATAGCAGAGTGATTCATTCATATATATATATATATTATTTTTTATAGATTCTCTAAAACTCATAGGTTCATGATGATATGTAAAGTAGATGGAGAATAAAGAGAACATTAATTAGAAAGATGGATCAGCAAAGGCTCTTTGCAGAGGTCACATTCAAGAAAGGGGCTGGATGAAGTGTGAGAACCAGCCAAGGGAGAGCAAAGGGAAGTGTGTTCCAGGTGGGGGGCAGAGCATGAGCAAAGGCCCTGAGGTTGGTGTGTGCTGGGCATGTGTGAGGGATGGTAAGGAAAGAGAAAGTGGGCCAGAAACTATAAGGGCTTTCTCTCTGGTAAAGATTTTGGATTTTATTCTGAGTGACACAGGAAGTCACTTTAGTTCTTAAGCACAGAGGCTCTCTGATTTGAATGTTAAAAACAGCACTCATTTTTTTTTTGAAATGTAAAAATGGATGGAATATAAAAATAAAAGTATAACATTCTAATTGTGGGACCATGGTGTGGCCATGAATGAAATGGGGAGAAGACATCTCAGTCTATATATTTCCATGTCATTTTGTTATTGGAGTCTAATTGCTTTACAGTGTTGTGCTAGTTTCTACTTTACAACTCATTGAATCAGCCTCATGTATACAAACAGCCCCTTTCTCTTGGGCCTCCTGCCCACCCTCCGCACATCTCATCCGTCTAGGTCATCAAAGAGCACTGAGCTGAGCTCCCTGTGCTATACAGCAGGTTCCCACTAGCTGTCTGCTTTACACATGGTAGTGTACATATGTCATGACCCAGAAATCCTGGGCATATATCAGGAGAAAACTCTAATTTGAAAAGTTACATATACCCCAGTGTTAATTGCAACACTATTTTCAATAGCCAAGACATGGAAGAAACCTAAACGCCCATCGACAGAGTGATGGATAAAGAAGATGTGGTACCTATATCCATCATTTTGATTTTTGAAAAACTTAAATATTAGTTATTGAGTAAGACCAAACATACGAGATTTACAAGAATCTCCCTGGATGTCGGGTGAAGAGGAGGCTGTGGGGACAAGGGAAGAAGCAAGGAGTGATGTTGGGGGAGGTGAGCTGACAAGTGGCCAGATTCACGGTTTCTTTCGGAGAGTAGACCCAATGGCATTTGCTGATGGATTCAGAGTGGGCCTTGGGTGAAATAAGAACATCAAGGATGACTCCTTCAAAGACTGCCATATTTCTTTACGAAGATGAATCCCTCTTCTCCACCTCCCATCCTCCCACAGTTCATCACTTGTAGGGATATAGAGTAAGTAGATAACTTCCTTTGAATCTTACAAAAGAGGAAAAATGAGAGTTCGTGAAAGTGGGACTTCCCTGGCAATCCAGTGGTTAAGACTGTGCTTACATGTCACGGGGCATGGGTTCAATCCCTTGTCAGGGAACTAAGATCCCGTGTAGCCAAAAAAGAAAGAAAAGAAAAAGAAAATTTCTTGAATTGAATAAAAATGAAAATACAACATATTGACTTAAAAATCATTTTAAAAAAGAATTTACGAAAGATACCAGATATTTTTCTTTAGAATTTCTTTTTTCTTCTAGAAGGGAAATTTAATCAAGTTCTCATTTTTTTAGATAATGGTTTATTAGACTAAATAGTCTAATAATTTGTCTAATTAAATTATTAAAATCCCCAAATTTCCATAGAATCCAATTAGTTTGATTCACTCAGTTCAGTCACTCAGTCATGTCTGACTCTTTGCAACCCCACGGAGCACAGCACATCAGGCTTCCCTGTCCATCACCAACTCCCAGAGCTTGATCAAATTCATGTCCGTCAAGTCAGTGATGGCATCCAACCATCTCATCCTTTGTCATCCCCTTCTCCTCCTGCCTTCAATCTTTCCCAACCAGGGTCTTCTCCAATGAGTCAGTTCTTCGCATCAGGTGGCCAAAATATTGGAGCTTCAGCTTCAGCTCCATCATCAGTCCTTCCAATGAATATTTAGGACTGATTGCCTTTAGGATGGACTGGTTGAATCGCCTTGCAGTCCAAGGGACTCTCAAGAGTCTTCTCCAACAACACAGTTCAAAAGCATGAATTCTTCAGTGCTCAGCTTTCTTTATGGCCCAAATCTCACATCCATACATGGCTATTGGAAAAACCATAGCTTTGACTAGACGGACCTTTGTAGGCAAAATAATGTCTCTGCTTTTGAATATGCTGTCTAGGTTGGCCATAGCTTTTCTTCCATGAAGCAAGCGTCTTTTTATTTCATGGCTGCAATCACCATCTGCAGCGATTTTGGAGCCCAAGAAAATAAAGTCTGTCATTGTTTCTATTGTTCCCCCATCTATTTGCCATGAAGTGATGGGACCAGACGACATGATCTTTTTTTGAATGTTGAGTTTTAAGCCAGCTTCTTCACTCTCCTCTTTCACTTTCATCAAGAGGCTCTTCAGTTCCTCTTCGCTCTCTGCCATGAGGGTGGTGTCATCTGCATATCTGAGGTTATTGATATTTCTCCAGCAATCTTGATTCCTGTTTGTGCTTCATCCAGCCCAGCGTTTCTCCTGATGTACTCTGCATATAAGTTAAGTAAACAGGGTGACAATATACAGCCAAATTGGGAAAGACTCCTTTCCCAATTTGGAACTAGTCCATTGTTCCATGTCCGGTTCTAACTGTTGCTTCCTGACCTGCATACAGATTTCTCAGGAGGCAGGTAAGGTGGTCTGGTATTCCCATCTCTTTAAGAATTTTCCATAGTTTGTTGTGATCCACACAGTCCAGGAAGGCTTTGACATAGTCAATAAAGCAGACGTAGATGTTTTTCTGGACTCTCTTGCTTTTTATATCATCCAACAGATGTTAGCAATTTGATCTCTGGTTCCTCTACCTTTTTTAAATCCAGCTTGAACATCTGGAAGTTCTTGGTTCACGTACTATTGAAGCCTAGGTTGGAGAATTTCGAGCATTACTTTGCTAGTGTGTGAGATGAGGGCAGTTGTGTGGTAGTTTGAGCATTCTATGGCATTGCCTTTCTTTGGGTTGGAATGAAAACTCACCTTTACCAGTCCTGTGGCCACTGCTGAGTTTTCCAAATTTGCTGGCATATTGAGTGCAACACTTTCACAGCATCATCTCTTAGGACTTGAAATAGCTCAACTGGAATTCCATTACCTCCACTAGAATCACTCAGAAACCTCATTAAAAAGAGGAGCATCCTTCTTCATAAATACATTCATTAATATATTATAAATACATTTTTCATGATGGTTATACAAAATAAAATTTCAGAGTTGTCAAGAATTTAGTCAAATTTTTAGTCAAATTTAGTCAAATTTGTGTTTTAGAGTAATTCAACTTTAGTCTTACAAACTATACTTTTGGAAAACAGTGTTTGTTTATATACTTTAACTGAAAGTGAATTAGGAACAAAGAAAGTTTTTAAAGCAGACTTCAATGTATATTTTTACAAAATATGTCCACATATACATATTTATACGCAAATATTTATACATATGGGCTTCCCAGATGGCTCAGTGGTAAAGAATCCACCTGTCAAGACAGGAGATTCGGGTTCAATCCCTGGGTTTGGAAGATCCCCTAGAGTCGGAAATAGCAACCCACTCCAGATTCTTGCTTGGGAAATTCCATGGACAGAGGAGCCTGGGAGGCTACAGTCCATAGGGTCCAAAAGAGTTGCACAACGACTTACTAAACAGCAGCAGCATTTATACAGACACATACAAACGTGTAATTACACATGCATGCGCCTATATGCATACATACGTCTTGTATGTATTAATGCATACATGGATATTTATGATAAGTAGACACACATGTCCATACACCATATACACACTGCACATTAGGTTTGAACCTGAAGTTTCAGCAGTGAGACAAATGAGACCAGGTTGCTTCCTATGCCTCACAGGTGGTGGGTTGTATATTTAGACTCTTGTGTGAAAGCATCCTACTCACCTCAAACTGTGCAGTATACCAACTATGGTCCCGGGAGTCGCGTTCTCAGATACAGACACAGAATACAGAGTTCTGTTCAAGCCTATTAGTTTTTCTCCTTGCCTCTATTCCTCCAGCACACACTGCATGTTAATGACAGATTAATTTTCTTTTAACAATGTCCTTATTAGATAAACCAAAGGTCCCCTTGATATAAGAAAAATGCTACCAGAAAAGGCAACTTGAAATGACTTTTCCTAAACCAGGGTCCAACTTTTCAAAATCAACAATGAACGAAAAAATTAAGCCTTGATTAAGACCTAATTTAGGAAGCTAAAGTTATTAAAATGTTTGCTATATATCTCTTTAGCAACATTTAGGTTTTAATTGCAATTACAGAGTGATTCGCAGGAAAAACAGAATGCAAGCCAAGTCATTTTCTAATTAACACAATTTTACAGAGGTTAAAAATGTTAATTTGCTAAGTATAAACCTTTAAAATACAATATGACACTTGTAACTGTCTTTGCCATTTCTTCATCAGTTAGAATCGTGGAATTCTTACAAATGGGAAGTGACCCTGGCACTCTCTGTCTCTGAGAAGCTCAGAGAAAAAGTCGTAAGATTGAACTTTAAATTCATGTATTTAGGTATAAATGGTCTTGTCTGCAAAGCATAAATAGAGACCCAGACACAGAGAACAAATATATGGATAC
This sequence comes from Bos mutus, assembly GCF_027580195.1. Taxonomy (NCBI): domain Eukaryota; kingdom Metazoa; phylum Chordata; class Mammalia; order Artiodactyla; family Bovidae; genus Bos; species Bos mutus. The sequence continues at coordinate 24,856,506 of NC_091633.1, forward strand.
AAAGGGAGAAAGTGAGTGTGTGTGGCATGAATTAGGAGACTGGAATTGACATATATACACTACTGATAATATGTATAAAATATTAATAGATAACTAAGGAGAACCTACTGCATAGCACAAGGAACTTTACTTAATGCACTGTGGTAACCTGAATGGGAACAAAGTCCCACAGGGTGGCATACAGATACACGGATAGCTGATTCACTTCGCTCTACAGTAGAAACCAGCACAACATTGTAAAGCAACTGTACTCCAAGAAAAATTAAGAAAAAAAGTCCCCAGGGAAACCAAAGGTAAAAAATAATGCCCCACTTAACCATATAATGTGCCTGGACCTTACTTAGGGCAAGGCTGATTAACCCAAAAGGCAATGAGTGTATGTATATCAATTCTAACTTTTTAATAATAATCAATAATACCTAATACTTATTGAGAGTTTGTAACAAGATTTGTTCTAAATGCTTTGTGCTTTTCTGAGTTTTTAGTGAATAAAAAATTTTTCTTTACAAAAAAATCATGTATTTATTTTATCAGAAACAATTACAGAAACATCTAGACAACCATGGTGGGATGATTTGAAATATCACCATGAATAGATGCCAAATTACTAAAATAAACTAGTTCATTTCTGGATTTGAAAGAAATTGACCATTGTGCCATTGACCTATTGTTCTTAGAGAAACCTTTCCTGGCAATCCATCCAATTTTAGCATTGTATTTTTCCTGAAGCACCACCCTTTACACTGTTTTATTTTTACCATCACTCTGTCTGTAAGATAGCATTTTCTCCTCCATTTGCACACATTAGAACGTAAAGGATCTTGTCTTTCTTGCTTAATTTCAGCATTTGGACAGTGCCTGGCATCATGTATACTCACTGAGTATGAATTTTTCCATTCTATTTTTTTCATACGTGATTAGCATGTAGGTTTATAATTTATGTGCAGGATGTATCTTCATTTTTTGAAATATTTTGGTTATTTCATTACTTCTCTTTTTTGAAATATTTTGGTTCTTTTAAGCATTCTTTTTTCTAGATGAATTTGAGAATTATTTGGTTATTTTTCTGACCACCCTGTTAGGATTTAAATGAGCATAATACTGCATTTATAAATTAATTTGCTGTGGATCTGCCACTTCTTGGTATCAACTTTTTTTTTTTTTTTAATCATCCAGGAACATGAATAAGACTTCAATGACAGAAGTCTTATTTCTTATCCCTTAGTTGAGTTTGAGGGTTTTTTTCCATATTGCTCCCAAACAACTGTTCTTGAGTTTATTCTTGGGTGCCTTATATTTTTACACATGGTCATTTAATACCATTGACAGATGGTCAGAGGAAAAGTAATAAAGCATGCTCTGGTCAGTGGTTCTAAAATTTTGGGGTCACTAATTTCTTTGAGAATATGAAGTTCATGACATTTATGAACTCTCTGTACATATAAATGTGTTTATGCGTGTGTGTCTGAGTTTCATGGGTTCCATGAACATAGGTTGACCATAAGTAGGTAAACCTTATGACTTTTAAATGAATTTTTATTTATTTTGCTTTACTTGGTCTTCATTGCTGCATGTGGGCTTTTCCTAGTTGCAGCGAGCAAGGGCTACTCATCATTGCAGTGCATGACTTCTTATTGCAGAGCACAGGCTCTAGGCGCATGGGCTTCAGTAGCTGTGGCTCTCAGGCTTAGTTACTCTGCAACATGTGGGATCTTCCCAGACCAGGGATTGAACCTGTGTCCCCTGCATTGGCAGGCAGATTCTTAACCATTGGCCCACCAGGGAAGTCTTGTAATGACTTTTTAAGTACAGAGACTGATAGACATTCAGAGAGAAATCCACTTTTATTTAAAGGAAGCATTATGTCTGTATGTCTCTACTCCAACTTACCTATGTCTTTCTTGGGAAAAAAAAATGTGTAAGAAATAGAAGTGAATTAAGATAGAAAGTCTGTCTGTCTGATACACACACATACACAGACACGTTTTCATAAACACAGGTTCAGAAGAAGACAAGCAAAGCAATATGAATATTTTACTGGATTCTCTTGGAGAAAACATAAACATTTTCTGTGTCTTTAATCATTTCTGTTCCAGTGACAAAAACACCACGGGAGAAAATTTTTCATCCTGTGGATGCTGAGAACCTAGTGGGTGAACCACCTGTAGGAAATGTGAATGACAGTGTTCAGCAGTTCAGGAGATTATTTTGCCAGCAATGTTCTGACATTTCCGTATATTGTTCCAACTTCTGTAAGATAAACAGAAGCATTTCTTTACACATAGAGTGTGAAAGCACTGGGTACCTATCAATAGTAAATACACATATTTGAACACTACGTTATTTCATATTTATATGCCACAGAACTCCGACAGTAGAACTTAATAATGCATATAAAATAGTAAACATCATTCACTCACTTTGATACAAGCACAGAAACACAACCGAAATGCTTGAATGGCCCAGAAAGTCAAGCATGTTTATAAATGGATAGAAAAAAAACAACAAAAAAACAAAAACTAGAGGAATGTAAAATCTGCCAACCTCAGTAATACTCTGGGAAGTGGACATGCTTTTAGAATAAGTCTTTGGCTTTCAAAAATATTTAATTTATTTATTTTTGGTTGTGCTAGGTCTTTGTTGCTGCCGATGAACCTTCTCTAGTTGCAGTGAGCAGAAGGTACTTTAGTTGTGTGTGGGCTTCTCATTGTGGTGGCTTCTCTTGTTGCAAAGCATGGGCTCTCGAGCTTGGTAGTTGCAGCGTGTGGCTCGGCTGTTCAGAGGGATGTAGGATCTTCCCAGACCAGGGATCAAATCCACATCCCCTGCGTTGGCAGATAGAGTCTCCACCACTGGACCACAAGGGAAGTCCCAAATCTTTGAGTTTTTTAATACATTTTTATTAAAAACATTTTTATAATGAACATACATATAAGAAAAATCATAATCATCACAAGAAATACAGCTATTTCCACTTGGAGAAAAAATATAGAGGTTTCTAGCACTAAAAATGTGGCCAGTGTGACTGAAATCACTTAAAATTTTAATTTAAATAGCCACAGGGGTCCAGTGGTGTCCATAATGGACAGTGTGAGTTCACTTCCATGGAACAATAGTAAGAAGCAAGAAAATAAAGTCTATATGGATTTAAAATACCTGGTTTATTTATATTTATATTATTATATATTCTCCTAAGAGAATACCATGGACAAAGGAGCTTGGCGGGCTGCAGTCTGTAGCATCGCAGATCCTACATGACTGTGCAACTGAGCACACACACAAGACTGGTCCTAAGGATGACTGTGGAATGAACAATGCTGATGCCTAAGGCACCCTCAAGCAAGCAGGCAGGCTCCTATATTCTTTCATTTACCTCCCAAGTCCTAATTGACAGGTTCTTACACTTTCTTTTTGCAAGTTCTCCCAATCCATCTCCCAATTCCTCTTTGCAGATGGAGCTCACAAAACAGGTGTTACTATGGCAAACTACTGTTGATATCATTAGCAGGAGCAGGGGGCAATGAATGAGGGCATTGCAGTGGTACCCGAGTGGTTCAAATGCAGGCAGAGATCACCTTTCAGGGGTAAATTCCACACATCTTTCCCTATGACAAACAACCTTGCAAGATGCATATCCATCTTTTCATGTATTAATATTTGACACTGTCCATTGAAGAGAGATCTCTTGACCTGGAATTGCTGGTCAAACAGCACATGCCTGTCTAATCATTGGGATATCATAAAATTCCCTCTCTTAGGAGTTGTGGCATTTTTAATTCATCTGCTCCCTTCCTCACGGCTATGCCAAAAGAGGATGCTATGAAACATTCGATTTTTTTTTTATTAATTTGGGGGTGGGGGTTGAGATGTGGTATCTCAAAACACTTTTAATTTACATCTCCTTGTATATGATCAACAGTGAGCATATTTGATATATTGAATGACCATGTGCTTTTACTTTCTGCAAACTGTTTATACCTCTGAACGTTTCCCTTTAGGGCCAGTGACCTTTTTTCTCTCTGGTTTTAAAAATTCTTCATAGGTATATGGTTAGGTCTGTCTTAAAATTTATAGATATTTTCTGAAGTTTGTTATGTTTGCCTTCTGGTGAATTTTCCCCCATTCATAGCTTTGTTTATGTCATCCTATTTGTCTATCTTTTTTCTCTCTGAATTTTGGGTCCTAGGAGGGTTTTTTTTTTTTTTCTCAGATTATGGAGGAATTTCAGATTATGGAGGAATTCATCCATATTATCTACTAGTATTTGCATTTATTGCTTCAGTGTGTTTTGCTTTTACATTTACATCTCTGATTCATGTGTTATTTACCCTGGTATGATATGCGCAGAGCAGCATATCATGTCATTTTCACAAGGTGTATTCAGCTATTCCTATACCTCTTATTAAAAAGTTCATCTTTTCTCCACTGATTTGTAATGCTTTCTCATAATAAATCTCAGCATGATAAATTTTTTCTACTATGACCTATGGATTTATCTCACTACCCATGTAACAATACTACAAAGACCAATACTATGATCCTGCTTTAATTATACAAGATTTCTGATATGCTTTTTAATTTTTTTAATATTTATTCATCTATTTGGCTGTGGCAGGTCTTAGTTGCAGCATGCAAACTCTTAGTTGTGGATGTGGGATCTAGTTCCCTGACTAGAGACTGAACTCAGGTCCCCTGGGTTGGAAGCATGGAGTCAGCTGCTGGACCACCAGGGAAGTCCCATCTCATATGTTATAAGATTAGGTAGGCTTCCCTGGTGGCTCAGATGGGAAAGAATCCACCTTCAATGCAGGAGACCTGGGTTTGACCTCCAAGTTGGGCAGATCCCCTGGAGGAGGGCATGGCAACCCACTCCACTATTCTAGCCTGGAGAATCCCCATGGACAGAGGAGCCCGGTGGGCTACAGTCCACGGGGTCGCAAGAGTCGGACATGATTGAGTGACTAAGCACAGCACAGCACAGGTATACTGCACCGTGTTTTTCTTGTTCAATATATTCATGAATCTTCTTGTTCATTTAGTTTTCTAAATGAACTTTTAAAGCAACCTGTATAGCTCCAGAAAAAAAATACGATAGTAATTTTATTAAAGATCACTGAGTTTATTATTTTCAGGAAAACTACCTTCATGATGTAAAGACTTCCTATTCAACGACATGGTATATCTTTCTATTTTGAAATAGGGTTTTCATTTTTCTTTTGAACTTTAAAGAAGGTTTTATAATTTCCTACATTTTGGTTTTGAATTTTTTTTCTAAGTTTGTGCTTCAGCACTTTATGTAATTTTTGCTATTACAAGAGCAGTCTTGTTAATAAAAATAAAAAGTTAAGTCTTTGTTGTCTGCATATAGAATGCCTATGAGTTTTGTGCTGATTTTTATAAATCCATTATTTCATTAGTTTGTCTTACTATTTTTCTCAGTTTTCCCATTGATTCCTTGGAATTTTCTGGATATATAACTATATCATCTGCAAAGAGAGATGCTTTCATGTCTCCTTTTCCAATTCTTATGCCTCTAATTGCTTTCATTTGTCTAGTTAATGGAGTAATATCACCAACAAAATGTTAAAAGTTTGGGAAGAGCACAGACATCTTTATTTTGTTCCTGGTTTTAGTGAATGCCTGTGCTTTGGTTAATGGCTGTAACACTAGCTTTCTGCTAGACTTGATATTTTTGAGTCCTAAGCTCTCTCTGAGGTTCTGTGGGGACACACAGCCCTTTAGCTGTTCATCCCTACACCTGGGGCTACACTGCCCCCAGCCCCCTCCAACCACACAGATCTCCACATTTCCTCTTCCCAGTCCCCCATATCTCATCTTTCTCTGTTCTGTGTTCATAGCTTTTTCTTTTCTTTTCTATATTTTATATGGTACCTTGGCAGGGAAGGATATAATATGTGTGTATAAAACTGAAAGTTGTGCAGTCGTGTCCAACTCTTTGCGACCCCATAGACTATACAGTCCATGGAATTCTTTAGGCCAGAATACTGGAGTGGGTAGCTGTACCCTTCTCCAGGAGATCTTCCCAACCCAGGGACTGAACTCAGGTCTCACACATTGCAGGCAGATTCTTTACCAGCTGATCCACAAGGGAAGCCCAAGAATACTGGAGTGGGTAACCTATCCCTTCTCCAGCAGATCTTCATGACCCAGGAATCAAACAGAGTTCTCCTGCATTGCAGGTGGATTCTTTACCAACTGAGCTACTATGGAAGCCCATGTATGTTTAAGCTTCACCTTAAACTAGATTTACCAAAGGAGAAGTTGACTGAAATGTAGTACTCCCGTCAACCACCTTTTTTGTTGTTGCTGTTCATTTGCTTTGAAAATTAGTTTCTTATCAACAGTCTGCATTGGAACAATTAGCCAAAATGTCAGAAAATCTCATTTGAAAGACAGTCTATATATATAATATCAATATTTATTTTTCAATGTATTTATATTTAAAATATAAGTGTATTTAATAAACATATATTATATACCATATATAATAATACATATTATATGTCATATATACAACATACGACATATATATAATGTGTATATATGGCAGACAAATTCTATGGTAAATGCTACAAAATAGAGGTTTTAGACGGTGAGCTAAAATTTACAAAAATACTCATTGCTTTTGAAGAGTCTAAAGTCTATTTTTTAGAAAATAAAATATGACTGAGCTCTCTCTCTGAAGCAGGAGCAGTTTGAATAAACTGACTTGTTTACTCAGGAACCCTGTGTGGATGACATTGCTAGTCGTCTATCCAAAATCCATTTCCCTTTTTCTCTTATTATAAGAGCCTCGATTTTGCTTGAGTTGGCAGTGATCCTAGCTTTGATAAACACAAACAACGACTCCCCTTGCCTTCAGGGTGGCCAGGGCACAGTTCTGCCAGGCATTTAGGAAGCAGAAGTCTGCTGGGGATTCTGAAAACACTTAGCTTTCCTGCTCTATGTGTCACTCCTGCCTCATTCTTCCTTCACAGAAGGAAGGAGGGGGAAGAGCTGTCTGAAAACCAACAGGGAGAAAGCCATACTTTGGGGACAGGATAGTGGAAAGATGGTGCCAACCTGGGACATCGAACGCATCAGTCCTGGACCATCTTCCTCTGGGCTAATTTTCTTCATGAGAAAACTATAATCCTCTATTGGGTTAAAAAGGTTAAACTACAGTAGTCCAGTTTCAGCCACACAGATTCAAACAATATCTAGTGAAGGCAGATTTCTGTACATTTAATATAATTAGTTTGAGATAGAAAATTCCTCTAGAAAGTAAGCTATGCTATTTCCTACAGTTTGGGCATCAAACCCATTTGGGAGGATGGGGTGATTTTTGTACCCTAAGAAATACAGGCGATATTAGAAAACATTAGATAAATCCGCTTTCCAGCAAGCACCATTCTAGAACCTTTAGTCTTTGGAAGATGGTAATACATCCTCAAGGTTTCAAGTTCCACAAATATTTATTGCACACCAAGTACTTCTCTGAGTGCAACATGAATAGGAAACTCTTATTTTGACCTTGGAGAGATTACACTTTATCTATTCTAGGAGACAGACAATCAAACAATATGGTAAATACTGTAATAGAGGTTTTGGACAGTGATCTATTGAAATACAAACAAGGAGTAATTATTCTTTCCATGAAGTCATATGAATTAAGTATTAAAAACATCTTAGCTGGCTGTGAATGAACAATGTCTTACACCCAATAAGCCCTTACAAAATATTTTCTAAGCAGAATTACAGCATTTCACTATGCCTCCAGTGAGAACACAATCCACACACGCCTTTGAGTGTCCTAGCCCTGTGATGCTGTATTATAAAGAATCAAAATTAAGTCACTGAACTTCCCTGGTGGCTCAGACGGTAAAGAATCTGCCTGCAATGCAGGAGACCCCGGATGAATCCCTGGGTTTGGAAGATCCCTGGAGGAGGGCATGGCAACCCACTTCAATATTCTTGACTTGGAGAATCCCATGAACAGCGGAGCCCGGTGGCCACAGTCCACAGGGTTGCACAGACTTGGACACGATAGATGAAACTTAGCACAACATGGTGTTAAATACTGGCCCTCAAATAGTCGTGTCTACAGACTTTATGATGATGTCCAAGTGATATGCATTTAATAGAAACTGTACTTTGAGTTTTGAATTGTGACCTTATCCCAGCCTGGTGATACATGATTCAGTCCTCCCTCGAGATTCTGGATAGTGGCAGCTACATCTCACATCAGCCACATCATGACCAGGGTAAACAACTGATACACTTACAACCATCCTTGACCAGACAACCATTCTGTTTTTCACTTTCACTACAGTATTTAATAAATTACATGAGACATTCAACACTTTATGATAAAATAGGTTTCGTGACAGGTGATTTTGCCCAATTGCAGGTTAACGTATGTATTCTGAGCAGGGCAAGGCTAAGTTACGATGTTCAGGAGTTTAGATGTATTAAATGCATTTTTGACTTACAATATTTTCAACTTAAGATGGGTTATATTAAGACATATTGAGACATAATCTTATTGTAAATCAGGGAAGATCTGTACTTGGAACCTGAGAATGTGATCTTAAGTAGGGTCTTTGCAGATGTAATTAGTTAAGATGAGGTCATAATGTATTAGGGCCCTAAACTCAACAGCTGGTGTCCCTAAATCCAATGGTTGGTCGCAGAAGCAGATAAAAAAGCCATGTAAAGGTCCAGTGGTGAAGAAAGTGTCTGCAATGAAGGTGACACAGGTGCGATCACGGGTCTGGGAAGATCTCACGTGCCCCACAGCACAAAGCCCACACGTTATAACTACCGAAGCCCACACGTCTAGAGCTCTGGAGCCACAGCGAGAGAAGTCACCACAATGAGAATCCCAAGAGTTGCCCCTGCTCACTACAACTGGAGAAAAGCCTACAGCAACGAAGACCCATCACAGCCATAAATAAATATACATAAATAAAATAATTTTAAAATAGCCATGTAAAGACACAGGGGCAGATACAGACTCAGGGAGAAGGTCATGTGATGATGGAGGAGGAAATTAGAGGGATGTGCTACAATCGAGGAACACCAAGGATTCCTGACAATACCAGAAGCTTGAAGGAAACAGGGAAAAGTCCTACCCTGGAGGTTTCAGAAGGAGCAGAGCCCTGCCAACACCTTGACTCCAGATTTCTAGTCCATGGAACTGTGAGAGGATGAATTTCCATTATCTGAAGCCACCTAGTTTGTGGTGCCTTATTCCTGAAAATTAGGTGCAGGAAATGAATCCACCATCTTTCTTGTATGTTCCTTGGGGAGCCACCATTTCCCAGCTTCACTCCCAGGTTCAGGAGGTGCTAATGTCACATCCCCAAGTTTCCATGGTGTAGGATGTAGACCTGGCCAATCAGTCTTGTCTGTGATTGGGTCACAGGGAGGAGGGATGTGACCCAGTTTTGGCCAAAGAGAGAGGACTGAATTCCAGAAATTCCATGGAAACTCCTGAAGCATTTCTATTATCCTTGGATGCTCTGGGATAAAGATTTAAGTTCAGGTGCAGCAGCAAGTATTTTGCCACCATGAGGGAGACAGGCACTGACAGAAGACATGTGTGGAGCTTAAAGACAAAGGCTTCCACAGAAGTAATACGGCAAAGAAGATAGAAACCCTGACCCTGGTGATGTCATTCAGGGGAATTAATGAAGCTTTGCCTCAAACCGGAACCACCACTCTACTTTGCAGAGATGTGAGCTAATGTTATAACCAAGAAAATCCTAAATAAGTAAATAAATAGTATATATATATATACAGACACACAGTATACATATACACTATATATATGTGTATATGTATATTCATATTATATATATATATATAAGCTATACTACACTATGTTTTCTTCACTGCATCCACAGTTAAACCCTATCACATAAGAATATAAAATGCCAAGTCCACAGTCTTTCACTTCACAGGTAGCAAGTAGCTGCTAGATTTTATTTAGTCATATATTTTTTAAAAATGTAAATGTATATTGTATGACATCACTTACTTGCAAAATCTAAAAAGAAATTATACACATGGACTTATTTACAAAACAGAAAGAAACTCAGACTTAGAGAACAAACTTATGGTTACCAGGGGGCAAGGGTGGTTGGTAGGGGAGGGATAATTAGGGAGTTGGGATGGACATGTACAAACTGCTATATTTAAAGTGAATAACCAACCAGGACCTACTGTACAGCACAGGGAACTCTGTTCAATATTCTGTAACAACCTAAATGGGAAAATAATTTAAAAAACAATCTATACATGTATATGCATAGCTGAATCACTTTGCTGTACACCTGAAATTATCACAGTGTTGTTTATCAATTACACTCCAATATAAAATACGTTAAAAAAAATGACCTGAATGGGAAGGAAGTCCAAAAAAGAGGGAATATATGTGTATACGGCTGATTCACTTTGTGGTACAGTAGAAACTAACATAACATTGTAAAGCAACTATACTCCAATAAAAATTAATTTTAAAAAACTGTCAATCATCGCCACACACATCCTGCTGCTGACAGTTCCAAATCATGCCTAAGAAAGCAGAGTAAAGTTTCCTGTGCACAGCATCATGGCAGAACCGTCCAATAAATGAGGAAAACAGCAGGGGAAAAATGCGAGCCAACAGGACAGCCAGGAAAACCGAAAGCAAATCTATTTCTTTTGCTAGACTGTTTATGTACTTTCTCACTAAGCTCAGGTCCTGCAGGAAGTCACAAAGGCAGATAATCATCCCTGCTGCCAAGAAGCTGCCAGTACAACCAACAACATAGTGAAGGATAAAGGCCCCCCATCACCCCAGTAGACACGCTCGTTTCTGCCTCCCTCCAAAATCTATCTCCAACTAAACCAACACAGAGTAGGTGCAGCCTCCAATATTTTTTGAGTACTGACATAGGATACCCAGTATAAACCTACTAATTGGTGAAAGATTCCAGGAACATTTTTATATTTCCATATTTAAGCATTACATATGGTGTCTGATGTGGAGTTTTGGTATCTAGTCTTCATATAGTTAAAAAAAATTCTCATCCATTCCTACAACTTGAGCTTATTGTGTATTTTAAAAATCTTTGAGACATTTTCTTCAGATGTTTATAAGACATCAAGATGATCACATGTTTCTTTATTTATTCTATTGATCAATGATTTTAACCAGTTTCTCATGTAGGGGAGATTTTGCCACCCAGGGAATATCTGGCAATTTCTGGAGATATTTTTGATTGTCATATATGATGGAGGTTACTATGATATCTAGGTAGTAAAGACCAGTGAAAAAGTGAAAGTGTTAGTCATTCAGTCATGTCTGACTCTTTGTGACCCCATGGACTATATATAGCCCAGCTCCTCTGTCCATGGGATTCTCCAGGCAAGAATACTGGAGTGGGTTGCCATGACCTTCTCCAGGGGATCTTCCCAACCCAGGGATCAAACCCATGTCTACTGAATTGCAGGCAGATTCTTTACCATCTGAGCCACCTGGAAAGCCCAGTGGAGGCCAGAGATGCTGCTAAACACCCCTCAGTGTCCAGGACAACACCCCCTGGACCCCTGAACAAAGAATCCTCTGCTCTAAACTGCAATAATGCAGAGACACTGGAGAAACTCCTAAAGCTGATTCCCTGATGTTCTAATGTTGAATACCTACTGAATTGTATTCCAACACAATCTCTACTTGGTCATATTTTTAATACACTGTTGGATTTGATTTACTAATATTTTAGGTAAGATTTTGGCCCCTATGCTCCCAAATGAGTTGACCCTTATTTTTCTTTGTTTTTCAACTATTGTCAAATTTTGTCATCAGGGTAAAGCTAGATTCATATAATGGGAATCTTTTCTCTCATGAAACTGATTATGCTCAATTAACATACAGTACAGTTTCTTCTTACTGTGCACACTTTTGTGAGTTTCGACAAGAGTATAGTTTTATGACCATCACCACAGTAAAGATACAGAAGAGTTCCATCGGTGTCACCCCCACCCCAAAACGATTTCCTTGTCCTGCTTCTTCAGGTCAAATCCTCCCCTAACTACTTTCATTTTTCTGTTTTTTTTTTTTCTTTCTTCCCTCTCTCCCGCCCTCCCTCCCTTCCTTCCTTCTTCATATTTTTAATTTTCAAATTAATTCATGCTCATTCAATTAATCAAATCATATAGCAATTTAAATAATGCTTTTCTACTTTTCTCTTATTCTCACCCCTTACTGGCATTAATCCTAGTGTTTAAGAGAATATTTACATATTTGGGGATCATGAACTGTCATATAAAATAGACAACAATTCACATCCATATAACTGTTTAACTTTGGTTGGTGAAGGCACCATCAACAAAAGCAAAAGAGAGATACATGGTAGCTGTATCATTGAACAGAAATGTCACCATCTTGACACAGGACAAGGACACTTAAAGATAATAAGGTGCCCTTGTTATAAGACAAACAACAAGAAACAAAACCCTTAGCATATATGTACCACAATTTCTTTATCCATTCATCTGTCAGTGGACGTCTAGGTTGCTTCCGTGTTCTAGCTATTGTAAATAGTGCTGCAATGAACAATGGGATACATGTGTCTTTTTCTATTTTGGTTTCCTCAGGGTATATGCCTAAGAGTGGAATTGCTGGGTCACATGGTGGCTTTATTCCTAGTTTTTTGGGAATTTTCTGTATGGCTCAGAAAACTCAAACAGGGGCTCTGTATCAACCTAGAGGGGTGAGATGAGGAGGGAGATGAGAGGCAGGGTCAAAAGGGAGGGGATATATGTGTTCCTATGGCTGATTCATATTAAGGTTTGACAGAAAACAACAAAATTTTATAAAGTAATTATCCTTCAATAAAAAATAAATTAATTAAAAAAACCCAAAACCTTAGCATAGGGCATCAACAGGCACATCCCCAAAGAGAAGCTGCCAGAGGCCAGAAAACATCTGGAAAACACTCTTCCTTATAAGCAGTCAAGACAAAATAGAACCACAAAGATTACACAGTTCCTCATCAGATTAGGAAAAAATGAGCTAACATCTAAGTCCAGGGAGCTTGTTGCTAAATAAGAACTTTCACAAACGTTGTCAGACAAATGAAATGCTTTGGTGTTCTGAAAATTAATTTGGCCTTGCTTATTATCCTAAAGAATTAAATATTCTTTGACCCATAAATCTCAATTGGGATTTTATCTTCAGTAGTAAAATCACCAGTACATAAGGATGTGTGCAGAATTATTCACACTGACAAAATATTGGGAAGAGACTTACCTGTCAGTAGGTGAATGGCTGAATCAATTATAGTAAAACTTTCCTTTTGATTATCATGCAGATTTTTTTTTAAAAGAAATAAGTAATTCGGTATATACTGATGTGGAAGAAGAAGAATACACAGAATATACCTTTAAGCCAAAATATGTTAATCTTTTATGAAAAACTATGCATATATACAAACATTCATTTAGATAGTATAGTTGACATTTCAGGCTTCCCTGGTGGCTCAGTGGTAAAGAATCCACCTGCCAATGCAGGAGACATGGGTTTGATCCCTGGGTCAGGAAGATCCCCTGGAGAAGGAAATGGCAACCCGTTCTAGTATTCTCGCCTGGAAAATCCCATGGACAGAAGAGTCTGGTCGGCTATAGTCAATGGGGTCACAAAGAGTCAGACATGACTAAAGTGACTTAGCACAGCTGACATTTTAACTGAAATCATATTATTTGATAGTTTCCTTTCTTTGTTTTACCTCTCCTGCACAGAAACATGAAAAAGTGTTCTGCAAATTATGGCATTCCAGTTGAGCTATTTCAAATCCTGAAAGATGATGCTGTGAAAGTGCTGCACTCAATGTGCCAGCAAATCTGGAAAACTCAGCAAGGGCCACAGGACTGGAAAAGGTCAGTTTTCATTCCAATCCCAAAGAAAGGCAATGACAAAGAATGCTCAAACTACCGCACAATTGCACTCATCTCACACGCTAGTAAAGTAATGCTCAAAATTCTCCAAGCCAGGCTTCAGGAATATGTGAACTGTGAATTTTCAGATGTTCAAGCTGGTTTTAGAAAAGGCAGAGGAACCAGAGGCCAAATTGCCAACATCTGCTGGATTATGGAAAAAGCAAGAGAGTTCCAGAAAAACATCTATTTCTGCTTTATTGACTATGCCAAAGCCTTTGACTGTGTGGATCACAATAAACTGTGGAAAATTCTGAAAGAGATGGGAATACCAGACCACCTGACCTACCTCTTGAGAAATTTGTATGCAGGTCAGGAAGTAACAGTTAGAACTGGACATGGAACAACAGACTGGTTCCAAATAGGAAAAGGAGTACGTCAAGGCTGTATATTGTCACCCTGCTTATTTAACTTATATGCAGAGTACATCATGAGAAACACTGGGCTGGAAGAAGCACAAGCTGGAATCAAGATTGCTGGGAGAAATATCAATAACCTCAGATATGCAGATGACACCACCCTTATGGCAGAAAGTGAAGAAGAACTAAAGAGCTTCTTGATGAAAGTGAAAGAGGAGAGTGAAAAAGTTGGCTTAAAGCTCAACATTCAGAAAACGAAGATCATGGCATCTGGTCCCATCACTTCATGGGAAATAGACGGGGAAACAGTGGAAACAGTGTCAGACTTTATTTTTTGGGGGGCTCCAAAATCACTGCAGATGCTGACTGCAGCCATGAAATTAAAAGACGCTTACTCCTTGGAAGAAAAGTTATGACCAACCTAGATAGCACATTGAAAAGCAGAGACATTACTTTGTCAACAAAGGTCTGTCTAGTTAAGGCTATGGTTTTTCCAGTGGTCATGTATGGATGTGAGAGTTGGACTGTGAAGAAAGCTGAGCGCCAAAGAATTGATGCTTTTGAACTGTGGTGTTGGAGAAGACTCTTGAGAGTCCCTTGGACTGTGAGGAGATCCAACCAGTCCATTCTAAAGGAAATCAGTCCTGGGTGTTCATTGGAAGGACTGAGGCTGAAGCTGAAACTCCAATACTTTGGCCACCTCCTGTGAAGGGTTGACTCATTGGAAAAGACCCTGATGCTGGGAGGGATTTGGGGCAGGAGGAGAAGGGGACGACAGAGGAGGAGATGGCTGGATGGCATCACCGACTCAATGTACGTGAGTCTGAGTGAACTCTGGGAGTTGGTGAAGGACAGGGAAGCCTGGCCTGCTGCAGTCTGTGGGGTTGCAAAGAGTCGAACACAACTGAGCAACTGAACAACAACAACAAAACAATGGAAATAAGCCACAGTGGACTGACTTACATGACTGAGTGGGTTGCAAGTCTTTGCACTGGTAACAGTCACTATCCCTGTCCTGTCTTGTCACAGAAAGCACACTCTCTTTCATGACATTTTGGTGACATTCTCATTAGGGGGCCTGATTCTTCCAGAGTTGGGCTAGCAAATAGATTCCATCTCAAGAGCAAACTTGGGTGATTGGTAGTGGCGTCTGAAGCTAGGTCAGGGCTTAATGGAAAAACATCATGATTAATTACCAAAGCCTTCCTTTCACCAGTGGAGGTGGGGACTGTTGAAGGAGAGTCTGAATGTTGACAATCTAGTTATAGATGATGTTTAAGACAGGTGTTCTGGGTGGTTCAGTGGTCAAGACTCTGCACTTCTACTTCATGGGGCACGGGTTTGATCCCTGGTCAGGGAACTAAGATCCCCACATGCTGTGGTATGGTCAGAAAGAACAAAACAAGATACAAAAGGGGAAAAAAAAGACAGGTGTTCTGTGATGGGAAACAGAAATCACAGTGTCCATTAGTCGAAAAAACTAATACCAGATACCTTCAGAAAGTCTCCGCACATAAATATTAATTTGTAATCTGTTGACTTGAAATAGAAAGATGTCACAAATTTTTATAAGGAAAGCCCACTACATCCTAATTTTTAAAACATATTTTTACAATCACAGCCATTTAGGGCACGAAATCCAATTCATTAAAGCCAAACAGATCATAAGTGTGAAATTCCTTCGATTATAATAGCCTCATGGGTAAGTCTCCTGGGCAGCTTTGGCTGATGAAATACTTGACATTTTTAGAAAATTACATACAAATTTTACAACCTTTAAAAAAACTTTACAAAGATGTATTATTTTCTATGAGTATTATATCTGTTTGATACTAGTGACACTTGGATGATGATAATCAAGAAATTTGGAAGCATTTCTGTACACGGATGACTTACTTCCCAAAAAGTTACGTGTAAGTGCTTTCATTTGTGTTCAAGGCGAGTCTATGACAAAACTTTCTTAATAGGATTTCCACTCTTTTTACCATGAAGTTTCCCAATAATGTAGTTTTCTCTCAACATCACACCAACGATATAGGTGTTCAATATCGGGGCTGACTCTCTAATACAACATTCACAGTTTCTTGTACCCCATCACCCTTCCCTTTCCTCACCCTAATTTTGACTTAGCCAAGGCATGTCTACCTCTTATTTGATAATACTCTAGCCTTCAGAATTCTTCCTATTTTCCATTGACTCTTAAAATACACAAAGAATTCTTCACCATGAAACAGCTTTGGGGTTTTAAAACATATGTATTGAAGTACATTTTAAATACTATTTAATACAACCATTGCTGGTGTATATTTCAATCACTGTAATTACATTTCCCAAATTGTGCGATCATCTAGACCATTTTGAGGGTATTTCCACCATCCTAGCAAGATCCCTCATGCTTATTTACGGTTAATCTCCATTTCTATCCTAAGCCCCTAGCAACCACTAATCTACCTTCTGTCTCTGTAACAGTTTGCCTTCTCTGGACATTTTTCATGTAAATGGAATCATGCAATATGTGGTCTTGCGTCTGCTGCTTTCACTTAGAATAATGGTTTTGAGGTTCAGCCCATGTTGCTATCTTTATCAACAGACCATTTCTTTTTATTGCTTACTGTTTCTTTGCATGAATATCACACATTGGGCTTACCCATTCATAAGCTGATGGACATTTGTGCTGCTTCCAATTTTTTATCATTGTTAATAATGGTGCTGAAATCACTCGTGTGCAAGTCTTTGTGTGGACATAAAATTTCATTTCTTTTGCATACATATCTAGTATTGAAATTGCTAGGTCACGTGGTAAAGCTATGTTGAGCATTGTAAGACAAAGTTTTCCAAAGTTGCTGCACCTTCTTCCATTTCTACCAGCAAGGTAGGAGGCTTCCTGTTTGCCATATGCTTCTATTGTAGGTTTGTTTTTAAATTCCTACGTTTGTTTCATTATAAGGAAAATTTTTATATTGCAGTTGGTTTTATACTAATTGACATTATAAGATTAACATACATATGTCCCAACCTTCATAGCAGCTCTATTTACAATAGCCAAGATACAGAAGCAACCCAAGTGCCCCAAAACAGACAACTGGATTAAGAAGACGTGATATATACATGATATAATTTTACTCAGTCATAAAAAGAACAAAGTAATACCATTTGCACAACATGGATGGACCTAGAGAATATTATGCTTAGTGAAATAAGTCATACAAAGACAAATACCATATATCATTTGTATGTGGACTCTAAAAAAATAATACAAATGAATATATATACACAAAACAGAAACAGACTTACAGATATAGAAGACAAACTTCTGGTTACCAAAGAGGAGAAGAAAGTGGGGAGGGACAAATTAGGAGTATGGAATTAACAGATTAAAAACTACTATGTATAAAATAGATAAGCAATAAAAGGATATGGTAGAGCACAAGGAATTATATCAAATATCTTATAAAAAACTTACAATGTTATCTAATCTGCAAAAAAAAAAAAAACTAAGCTAAATCACCATGCTGTACACGTGAAACTCATATAACATTTTAAATCAACTACAGTGCAATAAAAACATTAATCTCTTTTGAAAAGCACTCTGGAAACACAACAACATGCAAATGACTAAATGAACACGGTGGTCAAGAAAAAGTGACCATGAGACTTCCCTGGCGGTCCAGTGGCTCGGACTCCACACTATCAATGCGGGGGGCCCAGGTTCGATCCCTGGTCAGGGAACTAGATCCCACATGCCACAACTAAGAGTTTGCATGCTGCAACGAAGACAGCAGATTCTGAGTGCCGCAACTATTAATAAGATCTGTGTAGTCAAATAAACACATATTTAAGAAAAGTAAAATTATAGTTAAGTTCCATCACAATAACTTGGAGATCAGAAATTTTTTATGTGCAGAAAGAAAAGAACTGTCAATACAAAATTTTATGTCCAGTAAAAATATCTTTCAGAAATGAGGGTGAAAATTAATGTATCTTTAGATAAAGAAAAAGCAAGAGAATTTTCCATCAAGATCTACCCTAAAAGAATTTTTCTAAACAGAAATGATAAAAGATGCTATCTTTAAATATTAGGAAGAAAGTACATAATAAGCAAAATATGGGTAAATAAAATCAACTTTCTTTTAAAAAAAAAAAGAAAAGTAAAATTGACCACACACACATATGCTGACAGAGCTTAATCACGCCCTTCTTTTTGAAGTAGAACTTTGTTCCTGTTTATACAGTCAAATAGAAGTGAGTCTCTGATACTGATGTGAGGTGGGCAGGATATGGTATTCATAGTTGCCATTCACCGAACATGTTTCAAGAACAGGAACCAACTGTGATCCTTTCCAGCTTTATCGAGTGTGGTTTAGAACAACCCAGTGAAGCAGCTTTGATTGTCTCTATCTACACTCAGAGACCAGTATTTGGAAAGTTTAGCACATTCCCCAGGCCTGCACAGGCAAGGCAGGACTGAGATGACATGTGAAGCCTTGCCATAACATGTGAAGAGCTCATGTTCCAGCATGAGATCTTTGGGAGAACAGCATGACAATTGGTGTACAGTTGAAGAAGAATGAGATGTGGCTGTGTTTGGTGCACACATTTTCAGGGGCCCAGAAAACTGGCAGCTGAGAGACACCCATCTCTCTATCTAGGTCCACTGAAGGCCACTGTTAGTATTGGCTAGAAATTGTGCTCAGGAGCTTGAAAGTGAAACCATAGAAGTAATTCCTTTTTCTCAAACAGCCACGAGTCTAGAAGTAGGCACTTCAGGTTTGCATAACATCTTGCATCTTCATGACCTAGTGCATGGCCTTCCTCTTATAACTGCCTCATTATCACAAGATGGCTGCACCACATCCTTCCTTCAGTCAGCAATTCAGGAAGGGAGATTATGAAGGAGAAAACAACAAGGAGAAAGAAAGCTCTTAGAGCAAAAAAGGAAAACCTTTCCAGAAATTGTTTGGAATCCCTTTCATAAGACCCCACCTAAGACCAGAGGAGGCTCAGAAATGTAGTCTTATAGCTGAGACAGTTGTTTCTCTGCAGAGAGTCAGGATTCTGTAAATACGAAAGAAGGCAGAAGGAGGATGAGGAAGGCAGTGAGTAGCAGTTGCCACATTAATGTTTAAATGTCTCTCATCTTAAGAGAAGCTCAACACACTCCCTCTCCAATCCTGTCTCAAATTGTTAAAATATTGGAAGAACCACTTGCTGAGCATGAAATTTCTAAATAATAATAATGATAATAGCAGCAGCTCACAAATAGTGCTTACTGTGAACCAAGTGCTCTTCTAAGCTCTTTACATATATTAATTACATTTATTTAATTTTTATTGGCGTATAGTTTGTTTTTTTTTTTTTTTTGCCACACTCTGCAAGCATGTGGGATCTCAGTTTCCCCACCAGGGATTGACCTGCAAGCCCTGCAGTGGAAGCTCAGAGTCCTAACCACTGGACCGCTAGGGAAGTCTCAATATATTACCTAAATTTAAATCCAACAATCATGTGAGGGAAGCAATATGTGAGTATCATCACCATTATTCAATGGGGACACTGAGGCACAGAGAGGTTGGGTAATTTGCCTCAAGCCACACAGTCTGGCAGAAGTCGGAGGAGCCACGGATGCAGTGCGGCTGCAATGCACATGACATTTTCATCCATCTGACGCTCTTTCACAAGCAGAATGTGTGGTCTCGTTTAGAGACCTATAACCTCTTAAGAGATACATGACCTTGGCAAAGTCACTTTCCTCTTGCTGAAGTTTTATTGCTCACGTGCCACGAGGGTGATGACAAAAACCTCAAAGGATGTTTGTAAGGCGTAAGTAAGACCTCATATGTGAAGCACACATACCAAGCGAGCTTTGCATCATCAGTGCTTCTGCTGAAATGTTTATCATCTCTGAGATTTGAATCTCATTTAGGGTGAGAACAATGATGTGTGTGTGGATGGTAGGAGATAGGGAGGCGGATGACCTAGGGGGTACACTTGCCAGGTTTGGCAGAGGGATAACACTCCATCATTTCTTCTCTTGGTCAGAAAATAAAGCCTAGGGCTTTCCTGGTTGGCTCAGTGGTAAAGAATCTGCCTGCCAATGCAGGAGACGTGGGTTCAATCCCTGATCTGGGAAGATCCCATGTGCTGAGGAGCAGCTAAGCCCATCACCACAACTACTGAGCTCGAGAGCCACAACTACTGAGCTCGTGAGCCACAACTAATAAAACCCACATGCCTAGAGCCCACGCTCCACAACAAGGGAAGCCACAGCAGTGAGAAGCTGGAGCCCTGCAACTAGACAGGAGTAGTTCTTGCTCGCCACAGCTAGAGAAAACGCCTGTGCAGCAACGAAGACACAGCACAGTCAGTAGATAAATAAACAGAGGAATATAAAGCCTACCATTAAGGAAGCCTCCTCTGCTTTTCATTTGATCCCGGTCATTTTGACTCCCTATGCAACCAGTTTTTTTTAAGAATACTGATAAAATTAAAAAGCACTTAAAAAAATAGCATTTCTGGGAGAAAGTGAACCTTGTGAATTTCCTACAGGAGGAAAATAAAATAGTGGATCTGAGGATGCCGCAATGCAAGAGGTATTAAGACTCTGAGTTTACTTCAAGGGGGATTTTCACTTTAATTGCTGTATTAACAGATTTTCCAGGTATTAAGTCCCACTGAGCTGATCTCAATCATCTTTTCACATCCTGTCTCTGCTCTTATTGCTGTGTTTTCAATCCTCTCTGCAATTAATGGAAATTTGTAGATGGGTCATTGAAGCTTCTATAAAGATGTATATACAATAGTAAATGTTTTCAATTACCTGATAAACAAAAACACAAAATCCATGAAGGGAAGAGTGAATAGAGGGACAAAAGACACAGAAACACAAAGAGGAGAAAACCAAGAATACGGCAGGTCAGATGTGACAGAACTGGGGACAAGAGATCGGTTTCTTTTAAGTGAATTTAAAAATCCGTTTTAAATTGGATAGTTCAGTGTCCAGGTGTACTTTACAACTATGTCACAACACAACAACATTTTGTTATAGAACATCCAAACACTTTTCCTTTAAAACAAAAACAAAAGGAAAAAAACAAAACCCTTCAGGGCCCAAGTGTGAAATTTGAATGATGAAGACCAAAGAGGTGAAGTCTTCGCATTTGCATTTTTCTATTTTGCAACTTTGCGGTTAATGTGATCCATGTTCAAGAATTCTTAACATGTGTTATTACTGGGATGAGGGATTCCATTGCTTATATAAGATAGAGAGGGTTCAAATAGAAACTTTGATTTTTATTTATTTTTTTGGCCCTAGGACAAAAATCTAGTTTTCCTTGGTAGAGAAATGGATTAGCCATGGCCAGTTCTCAATTTTCCATATTCATGAAGGCTGACATCAAACAGCCAAAGACAACCCAAAACAAAACAGAAAACAATATTTGGCTTCAGGAGGCATTATGCTTTTTAATGGAAATACATGTCTTGGACATTTTCTCAAGGGAAAAGCTATTACCTTTCATTACCTGGTCCTCAATCCTTACGAAGGCCCTCGAGAACGATGAATTCCTCTCACTACTGAGGGGGAGGGGATGGAGAAAATGCCATCAGCCATGGCTAGAGATTATCCTTGGGAAATAAGCCTCCTTGAGAGCAGCTGAAGAAATGTGAATTTTGCCACTTAATTGTATTCAACAGCTCATCATCACTCATTGGAAATCTCTTAGGTTGGTCTGGCCAAGTGTTTGGGAATTGCGCCCTAAACTCTACTGGGTGCTGAATTAGATGAGCTGGGTCTGTCAGTAGGGGTTCAGCTGCCATTCACAGAAAGCCCCCTCATCGTGATACACAGAAAGGGGGGCTACTAGATGGAATGACTTTACAAAATCATTGTCAGATTAATGTGACTAATTAATCAAGAGCTGGAGAAACCAGCTCCAGAGTGGGATTAGAAACCCACAGAGAAGGACTACCAAGGAGTTGCTGCAGCCTCTGCTGATTAGGAATTCAGAAATTCAGGAAACACTGTCCCACCAGGGGCTCCTGGAACACACTTTAGCTCTTGTTGGGGAAGTTTGGCCAGAACTGCTGGATCCAGAGCAATGACACTGGCCCTTGCTAGATCCACACCAGGTAAAGGTTGCTTCAGCCTGCTGCTTATCACCTTATAAGGTAGTTCTGAGGTTTGATTGTGTTTGAGAGCATCTGATGGACAGATCCCTAATATGCAGGATCTTGGCTTCCTGGGAGTCTGCAAAGTACAGTTTTTAGATTTTTCCATCTATAAAGTCTCAAAGGATGTTGACTGGGCCAACTGACCATTCCTAACTCATCTAGGTTTAAACCCAGCTCTGCATTTTGCCTGTGGAACAGCCCTTAGACACCACTCTGCCTTATTTTTATGATCTGTAAATAGTGATAAACTATCTCATGGGGTTGATTGTGAGAATTAAATCACTATAAAGCCCATGACAAAGTGCAAGCTCACAATAAATGCTGATTAGCCCTGACTCCCCTGACCTTTTCCCATGGGTACTATCTTCCAACTGGCAACAAGAGATGGAGACATACAGGAAGGAAAATGTCCTTGCTCCTTAAACTTGGGGAGGTAACGACGGATATTGCTAAGGAGAGTGAAGGAGACAGGCATATATCTCAGCCAAATTAGACTGAATACCCAGTGTATACTCTGGCTAGGCCTTGGGTGCATGCCTGGTGGTGGGAACCTGGCTTGAGATGAAGGATCAGTGACGGTTAGCTTAGACTCACTGGGGACAATCCCAGGACTCAGTCATGTCCAGCTCTTTGTGACCTCATGGATCATCACCCACCAGCCTCCTCTGTCTGTGGAATTTTTCAGGCAAGAATACTGGAGTGGGTTGCCAAAGCCCTCCTCTAAGGGATCTTCCCGACCCAGGGATCAAACTCACATCTCTTGCATCTCCTGCATTGACAGGTGGATTCTTTACCACTGTGCCTCCAGGGAAGCCCCCAGGTTCATGTTCTTCTGGCTTTATTCTGGGGAGCTTCCAAGAATGGAAACTGGTCCTGCACTTCCTTATCACAGCAAGGAGGATGGATGCCTCCCACCTCTATCTCATCAGGTACTCACAGCTTGCCCTTGTGCGGGCCATTGTCCTTGTCCCATATTTGCAAAAAAGGACACCGAGTTTCAGAGCGATTCAGTGACTTACTTGATGATCCCAGCAGCTGAGTCTAGTGCTCACATGTTTCTGCTTCAATGTGCTGCTTATCTGGATTTCCCAAAGGATTATTCTTCTGGGCCTCAGATGTTCCAGAAAGTCAATTTTCTTTCAGTTTACCTCTCATGGGAGATGAAGGGCAAAGACCCATCTGTCACGTCTGGGCTGAGAGCCTAAGAACCCAGCTGCCTGGAGTGTCTCTCGTCTTCTCCAGAGTGATGCACATGAGATTCCTTTTGGGTATTGGATCCGATCAGCGGGTCTTACTTTACACACCAGATCTGGGTTCCAACCACGTGTTCTCAGCTTTATCACTCTTGCTCTGCTGGAAGCCATCATCACCTCCTCCCAAAGAATTATCGGGTTGGTCAAAAACTTGGTTCAGGTTTTCCCGGAGATCTTACAGAAAAGGCCAAATGAACTTTTTGGCCAGCCCGATACAGTAGCCTAAGTGGACATCCTGCTCCACTGTGATCCCTGTAATTTTATTGTTCATGTAGCAGCCAGGAAGAACTCAGAACAGGCCTCTCATCTCCGCTGGTTTCCCATCTCACTGTAGACAAAACTTGAGTGCTCATCACCTGCCCAAGTCCCCACATGGTCTGGTCCTAGGCTCCTTGGTTGACTCACCTCTCATTCCCTGCTACTCCTCTGCTCCATCCCCTTGGCATCTGCACTTTCCTAAAGCACAGCAATTGCACGCCTGCCCCAGAGCCTTTGCATCTGCTATTCTCTCTGTCTTTTCTCCTCCCACATACCTACAGAACAGTCAGGTCTCTCTCTGATGTGACTTCTCCCACCATCCAACACAAAATTCCACTGAAACTTACTTCATCATCTTGCTTTATCCATCTCCAAGCATTTATCCATACTCACAGGTTAAGTAGCTAGGTATGTTTGGATTTTACTTCCTCCTACTAGCTTTTGAATCATGCTGGAGAATACTCTTTAGAGTCCTTGGACAGCAAGAAGATCAAACCAATCAATCCTAAAGAAAATTAACCCTGAATATTCATTGGAAGGACTAAGGCTGAAGGTGAAGCTCCAATAATTTGGCCACCTGATTCGAAGAGCTGACTTGTTGGAAAAGACCCTGATGCTAGGGAAGATTGAGGGCAGGAGGAACAGGGTGCAACAGAGGAAAAGATGGAGGGCATCACTGATTTAACATGAGTTTGAGCAAACTCTGGGAGATGATAGTGAAGAACAGGGAAGCCTGGCGTGTTGCAGTCCATGGGGTCGCAAAGAGTACGATGTGACTTAGCAATTGAACAACAACGAGGATGTAAGCTTCTTTTAATGACATGCATCTACTTTTTAAAAATGTATTTTATGGAAGGAGAGTTGATTTACAATGTTGTGTTCATTTCTAGTGTATAGCAAAGTGACTCAGTTAAATATATATATACTCTTTTTCATGTTCTTTTCCATAATGGCTTGTCACAGGATATTGAATATAGTTGTCCATGCTACACAGTAGGATCTTGTTGCTTATCCATTCTCTATATACTATTGCATCTACTAATCATAAATTCACAATCATTTTATATTTATCTATTGATTGATATATATATATATTTATACATATCACACACATCTTGTTTATCCATTCATCTGTCGATGGACATGTAGGTTGTTTCCATGTCTTGACTATAGTAAACAGTGCTGCTATGAACATAAGGGTGCATGTATCTGTTTGAATTACAGTTTGCTCTGAATATATGTCCAGCAGTAGGATTGCTGGATCCTATCGCAACTCTTTAGTTTTTTTGAGAAACCTCTATACTGTTCTCCATAGTGGCTGCATCAATTTACATTCCCACCAACAGTTTATAAGAGGGTTTCCTTTTCTCTTCCCTCCCTAGCATTTGTTAAATTTGTAGATTTTTTAAAATGGCGGCCATTCTGACTGGTATGAGGTGGTACCTCACTGTAGTTTTGATTTAAAACACACGCATGTTTCTGACAAGCAGAAAATTCTGAGCTCACCTGGTACTTAGTACTTGCCACGGGAGGTTGCTGCTCGGGGAGCCAACACAGGTCACAGCCACCCTCACCTGGCCGTCTTTCACACCTTTACGCTACTCTCCTGGCTACTTCAGCAAATGAAGGTGATGTTCAAATCAGTCCTAAAGGTTGGTTTCTTACCTGCTTGCTTTTCCCATACCACCTCTCTACCTCAAATGTTCTCCACTCCATTTTCCCTGATCAACTCTCAATTCTTCTTAGGGTTTACCTCCCCAGGAACTTCTGGGGACCCCTTGGTTTGTACATTCTTACTCAATGCTCAAAGAAGGAACCTGTGCAGACCTGTATTCCTGCCCTTCCCCCATCACTCAAGCCTCCTGTTAGGACCTAACTAGCATTGCTCTACAAATATTACATGTAATTTACTCTTTCCAACAATCCCACAAGGAAGTGTGGTTCATATCATTACCAAAAGCATCTGTACAAAGGCTGACTCCCTCCAGCCGACAATCAATGGCCAAAAGATTTTATAGACAGAGGGAGGGGGCTATATGCAGAAACAGCACCGTCAGCTCTGACAGTCATCTTCACATTGATCATCAGTGGTCTGACCCATGTCACTCTATTTGTTTTAGGTACAGTAATCTTCAGTTCCAGGGTCAGATTCTTTCCATTTCTTTGAGGCCAATTCTCAGAACTGTGGCAGCTTATGTCATGGCGACAAGCTGGTCATCATGTAATTAACTTCTCTCCCTGGTGGGGGTTTCAGTATCTATAAGACAGCTTCACAGGATGGCTCAGAATATTATCTACAGCCCTTGAGGAGGAACTAAAGGTATTTGACTGTGCTTAATGAGTACATTATCATTATTATTATTATTATTTGGTCTTGACTGTTTTCCTCTGTTTCTGCATTTTCTCACTTCTGTGATTAAACTTATTCTTTGGCTAAAGTTTTTCCACAGACAAAAGGCAGCAGGGGACATGGAGGTCAGGGACCGTAGAGTCATGCTCCATTTCAGTATCATCTTTATTTACAGAAGAGGAAACAGGACCGAACAAGCCTGGCCAAGAACATTCACCCAGCACATGGCCAAGTCAAGATTTAGTATCGGGTTGCCTGGCTTCAGACTCCAGGATTCTGTTTACTATAGGAGACTATCTCTCCTGTACACTGGAGTTTATTTAATGAACTGTCTCCTTCATTAGTGAGAGAAATTCTACAAGGGAGAAGATCCGTCTCTTTCATCCTCTCCTGGTTGCTGCAACTCCTTGTCTGAGCTGAGAAGAATGTTTTCATTCTATAGCAACTCATGTCTACTGTACATGAGACCTTAGAATGTCATTCAGGTGTGTGCAACCCTGGAACAAATATCAGGGATGGTATTCCACTTGGGTTTTCCCCCAAAACATTGCCTAGTGACACTTCTTTTGTTCCTTGGTTACTGGGTACAAACTTAGGATCATAAAATGAATTGTGTAAAAAATATCAGTATATCTGTTTGTGTGTGTACTAAGTCGCTTTAGTCATGTTCGACTTTTTGCAACCGTTTGGACTGTAGCCCTCTAGACTCCTCTGTCCATAGGATTCTCCAGGCAAGAATACTGGAGTGGCTTGCCATGCCCTCCTCCAGGGGATCTTCTGGACCCAGGGATCGAATCCTCATCCCTTATGTCTCTTGCATCGGCAGACGGGTTCTTTACCACTGCCCCATCTTGGAAGCCCACGTCTCTTTACTGCCACTCAAATCACTTTTTAATTCCAGAACCCATCAGTCTCTCTGGTGGACATTTAAACTCTACTATGCTCAGGAATTTCCCCCCAATCTTTTTGTTAAAGTGTTTTAAAAGAATGAAAACATGGTCATACTTGTGTTTAGAAAAGATCAAAAAAATCAACTAAAAAAAAAGACCTTTTGATTGATGTCAAGTGTTGGTGAGGATATGGAATAACTGGAGTGCTCCTACACTGCTGGGGAGACGAGCGGAACTTGGCGTAATCACCCTGAGAAAGTGTCTGCCAGCGTTTGTGCAAAACATACCTACTCTACACAACAAATGTATGGATACCAAGGGGGAAGCAGGGTGGGATGAACTGGGAGACTGGGATTGTTATATATACACTGCTATTATAAAACAGATAACTACAGTATAGCACAGGGAACTCTATTCATTGCCCTGTGGAGACTCAAATGGGAAGGAAATCCAAAACAGGGGATATATGTATATGTATAGCTGACTCACCTCGCTGTACAGTAGAAACCAACACAACACTGTAAAGCAATTATACTCCAATAAAAAGTAATTTAAAATGAAAAAAAGAAAACACATCTCCTTACAATATCATAGATAAATCTCACTGATACAATTTTGAGCAAAAGAAGACAGACACGAAAGAGTGTATACTGTATGACTTCATTTCTGTGAAGCTCAGTAACAGGGAAGACAAGTTTATGATGAGCGAGGTCCGAATAACTCTTCTCCTCCAGTGGAGGCGGGTCCTGGCACGCAAGAGTGAGAGCATCTGTTGGGATGATGGAGAAGTTCTGTATTTAGATCTGGGAGGTGGGGACCTGACTTCACATGTGACATTTCATCACGATTGACACTTACGACTTTTGCACATTTACTGTATATGTTAGAATTTGCTAATTTTAAAAATTATATTCTTCTATCACCAATAAAGTGCTGAACAGGAATAAACTGTAATTAAAGGGTAACTCAGACATAATATGACAGAGCAGTATGTGTTTTCAGAATCAGTTTACTTGTCAGTTCCATGTATAGTACGCCATATGGAATCTGCTTTGAATGTTTTTTTTAATTGCAATTCTCAATGGAATCGCTTACGCAATAGCTTCTGGCCACTGTTTTCTCATTCCAAATCCCCAGGTTTTATGCCTGGTACAGGATTAAAAATAGACCAATAGCTACAGGATTCATAACTCCCTTTTGGGATTTTCCTCCTATAAACATTCAATTCAGTTCAGTTCAGTTCAGTCACTCAGTCATGTCCGACTCTTTGCGACCCTATGAATCGCAGCATGCCAGGCCTCCTGTCCATCACCAACTCCCGGAGTTCACTCAGACTCACGTCCAGTGAGTCAGTGATGCCATCCAGCCATCTCATCCTCTGTCGCCCCCTTCTCCTCCTGCCCCCAATCCCTCCCAGCATCAGGGTCTTTTCCAATGAGTCAACTCTTCGCGTGAGTTGGCCAATTTCTGGAGTTTCAGCTTCAGCATCAGTCCTTCCAATGAACACCCAGGACTGATCTCTTTTAGGATAGACTGGTTGGATCTCTTTGCAGTCCAAGGGACTCTCAAGAGTCTTTTCCAACACCACAGTTCAAAGGCATCAATTCTTCTGCACTCAGCTTTCTTCACAGTCCATTGCTGCAGGAAATTAGGGGGAAAGTGCACTACAGCAGGAATTGGGACTTTGGGAATTATTCTTAACAAAGACATTAACACATTAATATTAAATACCCCAAACTTGAAATGTACAAAGTTAATCAGGTTTACTTTGGGGGTCAGATTCCTCTCTTTAGGGGCTCTGAAACGCAGTACAAGAGGTTCTATTTCAGTCAAATATCCCCACCTGGTAATAGACAAATCCCGGCAAGAATAAGGTCAGTCCAAACACCTGATGGTCAATACTCTGCTTGCATACATGGCAAGATCATGTTTTTAAAAAATTTTTTAATTGAAGTATAGTTGATTTACAACATTGTGTTAGTTTCTGCTGTACAACAAACTGACGCTGTGATACATACATATATATACACACATTCTTTTTCATTGTGGTTTATCACAGGATATTGAATAGAGTTCTCTATGCTCTACAGTAGGACCTTGTTGCTTATCCATCCTGCATAAAACAGTTTGCATCTGCTAACCCCAACCTCCCAATTCATCCCTCTTCCACCCCCTGCCCTCCTTCTTGGCAACCACAAATCTGTTCTCTATGAGACTATTTTTTAAACATTAGCTTAGGTCTGCCCTACTCCCTGCTTTTGTCTCCTAACCCACTTTCTCTTCACCATTCACCCATAATCTAGTCAGTTCTGTTCTTAATGTTCAGCATAAGGGCAGACAAAGACTGTTTCCCAAGCAGTGAAATTTTCAAAAGTATGGCAGATTATTCAATTGTTTCCAAATACATGCTGGCCCTCCCTTTGGTAGACTTCTGTTTTTCTGCCTATTGATATCAAGCTTGGACATGTGACTTGCTTTAACCCATGAAGTTAACAGAAGTGACATATGGCACTTTGAGACAGATGCTTAAAGACTTATGATGTGTTTCCAAAATATTTCTTTATCCCAAAACAAAGCTGTCCTCAACAGCAATGGAACATAGATAGAATGGAAAAGAGGCGCCCCATAGCTATTTGTCACCAAGCATGGACTGGCAGAGAGAGCAAAAAGCAAGCTTTGGTTGGCATGAGCCCCTGAGACTTCAGGGTCATCCATTACCTAAGCTGACTTGCATAAAACATAGTTCTCCTAGGAAACAAGAAGGACACAGGTGCACAAAAGTAGAAATGGATTTTGAAGTATCCATGATAATGTAAGAGTGAAGCATCCAGTTCTTAAAACAAAAAATTATTTATTTTTTTAATGAATTTACAAGAGAGATATTTGAAAGGAAATCAAGGAATGAGTAGAAACTGTGGACATCTGGGAAAAAAATGGCCAGGTCTGTCTCCCTAAGTCTCAGAGAGAGAAGGCTGCAGACAATGAAGAGATTTAAGGATTGACGAACCATGGAGACCATGACTCTATCTCTTAAAAAGAAGCAAGAACCCAGAGAGGAAATGATTGTGCAGTGTGATGAGGCAAAGGATTCAAACAACAGAGGTATTTTTCCAGATTCAGTGATGTAAGGACATGATGATAAACATCTCACATGTCCCAGAGAAGCAGCAGAGTCTTTGAGGCATCTCTCTGTGTTGGAGTCATTCTCCATGACTTGTAGAATGAAAGATTCATGATGTATAAAAAGCCTAGACAGACCCACACCTGAAGCCCAGGTAGACCTCAGACATCTCAGATGTTAGCTGGCTAAGTGATGACCAAATACACTTTCCCTTCACTTTCCTCTTGAACCCTTGGCAACTGCAGATCACTCAAGACTTAGATACAATTGTGCAAAGCAATTGGAAGCCTGGATCAGGAGGGTGAAGTATGTAAAAGAACCTGATATGATTGAGAGTGAAGTGCCTTCATCCAAAAGAATGGAAGTTTGAAGTAGATACTAAGATCAACTATAGAAAAATAATATTAAGTCTTGCCCATAGGAGTTTTTAGATTGGGATTTGTATCCCTCTCTATTCTATTTAACAATTATTTTGAAATTTTCATTTATCTAGCTTTGATTAATGATCTTATGGGTTTAAAATCCAGTCAGGAAAACAGTCTTTGTCTGGAGTTAACAGAGTGAATTTAATCCAGGGGATTAGTTTAGAAGATGTTGGATGTTCATGAAGATGTACAAAATTACATGCACTTAACTGTATACATAATACATTTTAGCAAAAACTTCAAAAGGTATTGGAAGAACCAAAAACCATAAAAAGAAGCAGTGAGGCAACTTAGGAAAGCAACTAACATCTCCAGGGATGGAGGTGGCCAGAAGGAGGTGGTCTTACTAGAGTCAGAAATGGAAGCCACCTGTTAGGAGCTGGAGTCATGGTGGAGGATGTTTGGTATGAGACAGAGCCATAGGGGAGGGAAGGCCACTGAGTAAGATGTTGCCCACAGCAGAGACAGAGAGACAGAAAGAGAGAAAGAGACAGAAATCCTGGGTTCTCCATTCTTCCTGCTCTCAAATCTCCTAAACTTTCTTCCATTAACTAAACGTTATGAGCACCCAGTGGGCCAGGGAGCTTGAAATATGGAATTTGGAACAATCAACCCTTTGTGATTGGAAGTAGAGCAAGGAAAGTGTGAAGAAGGGGTCTGTGAACAACTTGCCAGAAATACCTGGTTCTACATGTGCATCGCTAGTGGCTCAGAAGATAAAGCATCTGCATGCAATGCAGGAGACCTGGCTTCGATCCCTGGGTTGGGAAGATCCCCCAGAGGAGGGCATGGCAACCCACTCCAGTATTCCTGCCTGGAGAATCCTCTGTCCATGAGGTCACAAAGACTCGAACATGACAGTGACTAAGCACATTCTTAGCTCTCTCCGAGGAGAGAGCCCCATGCCTCTGTGGTAAAGTAGAAATGATCCTGAACTTAGATGTCTCAAGACTCTTCCCTTTCCCCCTGCTGTGTAATTCTGGGCAAGTCACTGAACAGTCCCTATGTACTGAGATATAAAAGCCAGGACTCAACAAGCTGCAAGGCAGTAGAGGAGTCTTCAAATTATCCACCCAATTCCCCTTCCATTTTGTCCTGGTGCCTCTTGAGTGGTACAGACATGTTTGGAATAGGGTGCTGGAATTGACTGTAGCCTCAAAGCACAGCAAAACCCTGAACACACATCTGTGTTTGATGATGCCAGAATGCACACCCAAGGCAGTACAATTGCATCTGGATTAGATGCGGGAATTTCCTTCTACGAACACAGTCAAAACAAGGAAAAGGGAAGAGCCACCTGCATTTCATTCATGACCCAAAGTCCTTCCAATTCCTTACCTTTATTGAGTAAATAAGGTATATAATGGGTTTCCTCAATGGCTCAGTGGTAAAGAATTGGCCCACGATGCAAGAGACGTAGGAGACATGGGTTTGATCCCTGGGTCAGGAAGATCCCCCGGAGGAGGAAATGGCCACCCACTCAAGTATTCTTGACTGGAAAATCCCATGGACAGAGGAGCCTGGTGGGCTACAGTCAACAGGGTTGCAAAGAGTTGGACACAACTGAAGCGACTGAACACACACCATGGATGTCCTGGGGTGCTTTATCTGCCCTGCTTCCAGAAGAAGGCAGGGATCCCCAGCTGATTGGCACATTGGGAGTGGACAACTTCTAGGAACTGCCCCCAGATGAACAGACCCACCAACCCATTGCCTCCCACCCCATGCCAGGTCATGCTTCCTTCCAGACAGAAGCTGCTATTGAAAGACTGGTCGAGCCTGATACAAAGATCTAGTACCCTGGCTTCACCCCAACCTCAGGGCTCCCCTAGGGATGGACTGAGACTTTTGTTGAAACTGCACTGAATATGCTCAGTCCTGCTTCCTCCACAAGCTTTTCCCAAGGACACACCCTTAAATACCTCCTGCACACACAAATAAGGGCTAAGGGCTGGAGCAGAAAATGTGGGTGGTGCACCAAGACACCCACCACTAGTGCAGCCAGTCCTTCACGGAAGAGAGAATGGGAGACCTTGGAGAGAATATGGTGTGACTTGGTCAGTACTTCTATCCCTATGACCCAGGGTTGCAGGATCGCTGCTTACACTAGACACGGCTTGACTTTCAGGGCTGTGCACCTTAGCTGCCCTGCTGGTGCCCATGCAGAAATGACTTATCTATTCATTCAAAACTATGTGCTGAGAATACAATGTCCCAGATGTGGGAGGTCCAGCTTTGCATGAGGGAGACAAGATTCCTGCCTTCACAGTAGAATAAGACATTGAATCAGCACATGGATATACCGATGGATGTATTTACAAATTGATGTTTAATGTCTCCTGTTGACATGAACATTTCTCAGATCTCTGCCCTTAAAGAGCCCAGTCCTCCCTTGCCTTCTGAGCCTGGGTGAGCAGTAAATACATCCACTGTTCCACATTTGGCCGAGTGAGGTGTGTGAAACTGATTTTAAAAAGGCAATTGAAAGCTGGTGTCAATGATATCTTTCAGGCTTTGGTTTTTCTCTTTCTGTCACTTTAAGAAGAAAAGATGCTGTAGGGAGTAAGTTCTTCATTGTGCTTGTTTGTGGTTGTGCTTAGTCGCTCAATCGTGTCCGACTCTTTGCGACCACATGGACTGTAGCCTGCCAGGCTCCTCTGTCCATGAGGATTCTCCAGGCATGAATACCGGAGTGGGTTGCCATGCCTTCCTCCAAGGGATCTTCCCAACCCAGGGATCGAACCCAGGTCTCCCGCACTGTAGGCGGATTCTTCACCATCTGAGCCACCACTGGAGTGTGAAGCCTATCCCTTCTCCAGGGGGGACTTCCTGACCCAGGAATCAAACCAGGGTTTCCTGCATTGCAGGTGGATTCTTTACCAGCTGAGCTACCCGAGTCTTCATTAGAAACAGCAATTGCACCTGCCAAGCTTTAATCAATTGCCTGGCCATGAGACCAGGCTGGCATTAGCTGTCTTTCCCAGAAATGAAATGTCTCTGATTCTGATCACACAGCAAAGCCCCGAAGTGGACCACACATGGCATTATTTAACCGTATTTGAAATCTAAAATAGGCTAATCTGCAGTGATAAAAGCCTGGAATCTCAGGTGCTGAGTTTGTCCTTCTCAGACATAAACTGACAATTTCTCTGTTTCTCTTCTCATCTTTCCTGACACAAGGAAAGTGACTTTTTGGCACAGAAGCCACAGAACACATGCACAATTCGCTTTTCCAACTACTATTCAAAACGCAGCACTTTCTCCAATTTTATCTTTTCTTGAAAGAGTTATTTTTAGCTCAGTAAATAGTCTGGCTCAGGGCTTTTCTGCTTCAGTCATTCTGGAATCC
This sequence comes from Bos mutus, assembly GCF_027580195.1. Lineage (NCBI taxonomy): Eukaryota > Metazoa > Chordata > Mammalia > Artiodactyla > Bovidae > Bos > Bos mutus. The sequence continues at coordinate 24,890,657 of NC_091633.1, forward strand.
GATGTTTGCTCCATATGCATGCAAGTGACACTTAGGCAAACTTAATATTTTTATTAAACTGACTTGCTTTCTTGACTTAAATACATTCATTTGGAAAGGAAGTTTTATTGCACGGCTGTTAAGTTAAAATGGTGCTATTTGCCATAAATAGAAGGCAGTCATAAACATAACCAAGGAGAAAATAAACAACATGATTAATTCTAACTGTATACTATTGCCTGCCAAAGGCTCTGCCTCTGACTTGTACTTCACTGTGAAAAATGAGTGAAGCAAATACAGGGATTTAAAGACACCCAAGTATGAATGGATAAAGAAGATGTGGTATATATACAAAGGAATATTACTCAGCTGTAAAAAGAATGAAATATCATTGCAGTAACGGGATAGACTCAGACATTATCATACCAAGTGAAGTAAGCCAGATAAAGAAAGGCAAATATCATGTGATATCGCTTGTATGTGGAATCTAAAAAATGATGGAAATAAACACATTTACCAAATTTGGGGGCGGGGGGCGGGGAACCTCACAGACATGGAAAACAAACATATTGGTTTCCAAAGGAGATGGGGGGAATAAATTAGGAGTTTGGGATTAAGGATTTCCTGGGTGGCTCAGACGGTAAAGCATCTGCCTACAATGCAGGAGACCCGGGTTCGATCCATGGGTCGGGAAGATCCTCTGAAGAAGGAAATGGCAACCCGCTCCATAACACACTACTATATTACTAAACATAAAATAGATAAATAACTAGGACCAAATATATAGCACAGGGAACTATATTCAATATGCTTTAATAACCTATAAAGGAAAAGGATCTTAAAAATATATATATGCACATTATATATATATATACACATATATGTATATATATATACATAAATCACTGAGCTGTACACTTGAAGCTAGTAAAACATTGTAAATCAACTATCTTCAGTAAAATAAAAACAAGATATTCTAGTATCAAATACAGCCTTTCTACATGGGGGAAGCTGTATGGTGGGAAAAGAAAGGAAGAGACTCATATTCTTCCCCTGTGAGTTATTGTTGTCTACTGCTATGTCCATGTTCCTCCACTGCAGCACCTTCAGCTTTCCTAGATATACAATAATGCAAAACATGGTCATTCATCTGGTGACCTGGAAGCAACATCAGAATCAGGAGCCCTCAGTTCCTGGTCTCTGCCACTAACCAGCTGTGTGAAGCTACCTAATCACTTCACCCGTCTGGGTACCACTCATCTGAGTTGTAATAATCTTTAAGCCTGACCACCAGTGAACTGTGAGCTCCTAGAAGTTGAAAATTACACCCTGCACATTGCGATCTTTAGGGCAGGCAGAAGAAGAGAGGAGCACTTTCAGCATGATGCTCAGTGCACTGTGGGTGCTCAGTGAATTTATGTGTGCTGAATGTCTGGGCACCAGGCACTTTACACATTAATGACTTTATTCTTGACAATTACACAACAGAGTATCCATTCTCTGGGTCTCACAGATGAGGAAACAGACTTACTTTGGTTATTATTCTTGACAATTACACAACAGAGTATCCATTCTCTGTGTTTTACAGATGAGGAAACTGAGACTTACTTTGGTTAAACAACTTTTTCAAAGGATGTACCAATATGTGGTGAAGTATATAGTTTTTAAAACTTTTCTTTTTTTTTCATTCTGAAACACTTGAAGTTCACAGGAAAAATAGAGGGAATGACATAATGAAAGCTTGCATATCCTGCACCTGGATGTAAACAGCTGTCTGTGCTCTGTCATACTTGCTCTGTCTCATACTAAAAGGCAAAAGTACTTGAAAGTAATGTACAATAAATCCCCTACATACGAACCTTCAAGCTGAGAACTTTCAATGATGCAAACATACATGCCAGCCCCTGTATGACAGCTGTTGTACTATATTACTGTAGTATTCAAGGTACTGTACTGTAAGATTAAACATGCTTTCTTTATTTTTATATTTGTTTGTCTTTTATGTATTATTTGTGTGAAAAGTATTATAAACTTATTACAGTACTATAGAGCCAATTGTGTTATTTCAGTCCCTGAGCTAACTGTTAAATTAAAAGATGCTTGCTCCTTGGAAGAAAAGCTGTGACAAACCTAGATAGCATATTAAAAAGCAGAGACATCACTTTGCTGACTCTATCTAGTCAAAGCTATGGTTTTTCCAGCAGTCATGTATAGATTGAGAGTTGGACCACAAAGAAGGCTGAGCACCAAAGAATTGATGCTTTCAAACTATGGTGCTGGACAAGACTCTTCAGAGTTCCTTTGACAGCAAGGAGGTCAAACCAGTCAATCCTAAAGGAAATCAACTCAGCATTCATTGAAAGGACTAATGCTGAAGCTGAGGCTCTAATACTTTGGCTACTTGAGGCAAAGTGCCAACTCACTGGAAAAGACCCTGATGCTGAGAAAGATTGAGGGCATGAGGAGAAGGGGGTGACAGAGGATGAGATGGTTGCATGGTATCACCAATCAATGGACATGAGTTTGAGCGAACTGTGAGAGATAGTGAAAGACAGGGAAACCTGGCATGCTGAAGTCCATGGGGTCACAAAGAGTTGGACATGACTGAGGGACTGAACAATAATAGGCTAACTTTGTTTGACTTACGAACAAATTGGACTTACAAGTGTGCTTTCAGGACAAAATTCATTTATATGGAGGGGACTTACTATAGTAGTTTCTTATTCATTCCTACACTATACTAACTGCTATAGATTGAATATTTGTCACCTCTTCCTCCACTAAAAAATTCATATGCTGAAACCCGATGCCCAGTGTGATGGTGTCAGGAGATGGGGCCTTTGGGAGGTGATCAGGTCATGAGGATGGAGCCCCCATAAATGGGGTTAGTGCCCCTATTAAAGAGGCCCAAGAGCTCCCTCTCTCCTCCTACCATGTGAGGACGCAGCAAGAAGTTGGCCCTCTGCAACCCTGAGAAGCACTGCCACCAGAATTCACCCTCACTGCCCCCTGATCTCAGACTTACAGGATCTAGAATGGTGAAAACTAAATTTCTGTCCTTTGCAAGCCACCCAGTCTGTGGTATTTTGCTATATCAGCCCAAACAGACTAAGTTCCTATTTGATGTAATGCCAGGAACATGTCACCACTCAAATATTTTCAAAAGACTGAATGTATCAATATTCTGTGCTCCAAATCTGCTAAAAGAAAGATAAGGGACCCCAGTATTTCATTTAGCCATTAGTCACCAATCAAATAGTGATGAAGATTTTGAAGCTCTCTCTCACACTCATATGACTTGCCTGATTTTTATCTTCTGATAAGTGAGATTTCATTGTTCACAGTGGGTATGGAGTTTGGTTGGGGGGTTGGAAAGGGTATAGGAACCAGCAGAGCTATTGGCATTGGGAGGTCCAAGGTTCAAATCCCAGGTAAGTCACTTCATCAGTCTTGGGTATTTATCTATCAAATGGTAACAATTTAAAAAAATCAGCTCCATAAAAAAATTGCTTTGAGAATAAGCTCCTTGATGACAATGTTTAACCCTGCCCAGCATTCAATCAAGGAGCTCACTGATCCAATGGCAAATAAACTTGCAATGCAAATAAACTTCCAGGGGATGGTAAGATTGCAGTGTAAGTTTCCACCACACCCACTGGGGCTCCAGAGGCTTAGGAGAAGTCTCTGAGGTGTAACACATCTTTACACCTCCAGATTTTGTTGGAGGAGCAACCATTATATGGCCTTGCCCTCCCAGTCAGCACCCTAAGTGCGGAACAGTCCTTAGGTGGAGGCCAGATGGGAACTTTCATTCGGTCCATATTCTTCTTCCAGGTTGGAAGAAACATTTCTGTTGTTCCAGGCACACAGTGAACTTCATAATATTGACCAAGAATGTGGTCATGTGGCACCTGACATCAATCTCATCAGTGTATCTGCCCACCTTAGGGAGGAAGTGCGTCTTTGTCTGCAGAATGAGAGGGGTACCTGCAGCCCATCAGTTGGTGGGAGCCGTTAGGAGGGACCCATCACTTCTTCCTGCCAACTGGTGCCTTGTGTTTTAAGCCTTCCTTGGCATCTCCAAGCCTGGAGAGGATGCAATGGCTCAGGTCTGTGGGTGTCTACTTTTTGTGCTTGGCATCACCGGGATCTTTTTCCTTCACTTGGTGGGAGGCCTCCTTTGGGGTTGATAGGTGAATCTTCCAGCCTCCCCTGGTCATGCTAGATGCTAACACAAGTCCTGCAGAATCTCAGCATATGTGTGGTTACTTATACAAATGCAGCTTCAAATGACATTCGTCCATCCAACTGATCAGCACCTTGGACAGTGACTCAGTGGGCAGCATGAATATGCTGTCTTCTAGAATCTCACAGTATGAGAAATCTCAGCACACCAAGTATGAGTCCAGGGTGTGAAAATGTACATTTTCCTACAGCGTGATCCTTGGTGTCAGCCAACCAATGACTTCTTTGGGTACCTCAGAAAAACAAAACAAACCTCCCAAGCTGGAAACTGTAATCTGCTCAGAGCTGGGGGATAAACAGATATGTTTGATTAGTTGAAAGTGAGTATACTTGTCTTGTGACAAGGATTTTCAAAAATGATTTTGATTCTAAGTGATTTTCAATGATGCTTTGATTTCAGTCTGATCCTTATGTAAGTTAAGATCCCAGGTTTGATTTTTAAGTAGCAGTGAAACGTACTCCTATTAGAAAAGAAAAGAAGCAAACAGTGCTACGCTTTGCAAAATTATTAGCTATAATGTCCTGATAGTAGCATCAGCCATGAAACTTGCAAATTACTCTGCTTCTTTGCAAATAGCAGGTATTAGGGCTCATTAAAGAAATCACTTGGCACCCAGACAGGCATTTCTGCCCTGGGAAGTTTCCATAACTTCTTATCAAGGTTTCCTGGGCTTTCTGGCAAGTGTGTCTGACTTTTGCTTCCCGATGCAGTGAAATTCAAATCATGGTTCACAGATACTCTGTCTTCTGTGAATGTTCACTTCATGGGTTTCCCACGAAGTGACTGAAGCTCCTCAATGTTGTCAAGGAAAACAAAATACACAGATGCTGGCAAGAAGGTCATCATAAATTTACCACCCCCCAAAATATGCTGGAATTTACCCAGCTGGCAACACAGACCTCTGATAAACAGGCATTAATCATGGTAGAAGCATTGTTAAAACTCAAATCTGTATTGCTGCATAGCTGCCTCCCCCTTTATGCATCTTGTTTCCCTGTGTAAACATTTTGCTGCATATCTGGTGCCTGCAGACTGCACATTAGTTATAGCTTCTACGGAATTCACACAGAAGTTTGAGTGGCAATTACAGGGCAATAAATCATGTAAACTAACTAAATGTTCAGAAAGAAGGGGCCCAGCATATTGATAACCGAGCAGAAACATTTCGCAAAGTACATAAAGCCAAAGAAAGAACTTCAAGAACAAAGCAGAGATAAAGTAAATTCATTAAAGATGTCAAAAATCAGAAACCTGACTATAGAGGTTTGTCAGTTTAACGTGACCTGCCCATCAAGGTTCTTCTCCTGTAACAAGTAACCCAGATAAAGGACAGCCAGGGGCTTTCCTGGTGGTTCAGTGGTAAAGAATCCACCTGCCAATGCAAGAGACACACGTTCAATCCCTGGTCTGGGAAGATCCCACATGCTGTCGGGCAGTTAAGCCCATGTGCCACAACTGTTAAGCCTGTGCTCTAAAGCCCAGGATCCACAACAACTGCAGTCCACAAACCTAAAGGCTGTGTTCCACAACAAGAGGAGCCACCACGATGAGAAGCTCACACACAGCAACTAGAGAGGAGTCCCTGTTTGCCGCAACTAGAGAAAAGCCTGAGCAACAATGAAGACCCATCATAGCCATAAACAAACAAATAAATAAAATCATATATATAAGGACAGCCAGGTCTGGGCAGCAGCTTAATGATAAGAGGAACCCAGGCAGGAGGGGAAGTATATCCTCGTAGGAGCTCCGCCTGGAAAATTCCACCTGTCCTTATTACAAGAATTGTGTCACATGACTTCTTAGTGGCAAAGATCTAGGAAGGTGGTTTCACCTAGAACACTGTTCTGTCCCACGGTGAGTGCAGAGGAAGGGCAGAATTGACATTAAGCAGACAAACAGCCATCTGCCACAGTGACATAAAAGGTTAGAACAAATAGTTCATCTTGAGTCTGGGTTCCTTGAGGTCAGTATAAAGAGATGAAATGCTGTCTCCCAGCTCTGGTGAACGTTCCTCTTTTTCCTCATTTCCTCAAAGACACCACTCAGGAATCATGATGGATGATACCTCCACCTACCCCATTCCACGTGGCCCACTTTTCAGAGCAGCGAGGAGAACTGTGGTATTTTGCTTGAAAAGAGGGCAGTGTGGAATAGTGCCTGCTTGGGGAAAAAAGTAGTGTGTGGACCCTGGAAAGAAATTCTCTCTGTTTATTGCAAAGATAACTATAAATGGACATGAGTTGATGGAGAATCAAGTCTTCACACTTGCTTTCTTGTCTATCAATAAAACTTGGAAGTCATCTCCGAAAGGAAGGATGCTGTTTCATCAATCACATGCAAGATGAGATGCTGATTGCATTCTTTCTTCCTGCTCTCCCTGGATGTTGACTTAACTCTTGTCACGGGTATTATCTTCATCACAACCCAAGTCTCTGCTTATGTTTCCCAGCCAGTGTCTGAAGAAACGAACGGGCATTCACATCGGTGGTGACACTATCCTAACAGAAACATCCTGGGAACTCATGAGTTGATCATTTTTACTGTTAAACCTTTGTTGAGCCTTGGTTTCTGAGTACTTTTTTAGAATGAAGGATGGATGGGAGGGAGGGAGAGAGGAAGGAAAGGAAGGAGGGAGGGGCAGGAACCTGTTATTTATCCCTTGTTTTCTCAGATTCACTCATCCCCCCCATCCCCCACCCTCTGCACAGTTTAACCAGGATGCAGTGTACAGATTCTTTTACCATATTTTAGGATCACCTTTGCATTCTAGCTCTTAGCACAAACCCAGGCATATTGTAGATGATCTGAAAATCTTTGCAGACTAAAAAGCAAGCGTCCATATCTGTTCGTTTCTGCCTCCTGGCTTCTGTGTGTGGCAGTCCTTGGCCTGGAATTTCCTACCACAATATTCAATCCTTTCTAAAGGATTCAAGTTGTATTCAAAGAAGGGGTTAAAGCTGCTTCCTCCGACTGAATGAGACTCTTTCCAATAATCATCTTGGTTGGTTGCAAATACTAGAAACCTTAAACTAACTAAAGCTAACAATAATCATTTTAAAAAGAATGTATTTGCATGCAATGAAACAGTCTAGCAGTGGCTGGACCCAGGGGTTCAAACCAGGTGCAGGCATAGCATAGCTACTTCCTCTACCTGTTTCTGTTTGTTTTCTAGCTTTACTGAGGTGTAACTGTCATATGTTTCAAGCATACAACATGGTGATTCTTCCAGCTTTTGACTGCGTTATCTATCTCCTCTGTGACTCCATTCCCTGGACAGGCCCCGGGAGCTACAGGCTTCCACGATCAGTGCCATTAAACCCAGGGGATTAGAACCATCTCACCCTTAAGGTCTACCCAACAGCCCTAGAATTAAATCGCATTGTGTCCTGTTGACTTGGCGTGGGTCCTGCACTCACACTGGAGCTAATCACTGTCACTACTATCTGTGTGTGTGTGTCTCATTGTGTGTACATGTGTGTGTCTGTGTGTGTCTCTGCATGTGCGTCTGCCTTTGTGCCTGTGTGTCTGTGTGTGAATCTGTGTGTTTGTGTATATTTGTGTGTCTGTGCATGTGTGTGTGTATCCGTCATGTCTCTATGTGTGTCTCTGTGTGTTTTTATTCACGTGTGTGTCTCTGTGTATATCTCAGTGACTGTGTCTGCATACGTCTCTCTGTGTTTGTATCTGTGAGTGTGCGCATGTGTGTCTCTGTGTGTATATGGGTGTGTATCCGTGTGTGTCTGTGGCTGTCTGTGTATATGTGTGTGTATCTCTCTGTGTGAATCCATGTGTGTCTGTGGGTGTACCTGAGTATGTGTTCATTTGTGCTTGTGTCTAAGTGTCTGCGCCTGTGTGTGATGTCCTGTTTGGTTTTCCTTTGTTCTCACATCCCCTCCCCGACTCCCACTCCGAAGCCAGTGTCCTGTCAATTACTCCGTAACCACATAACAGGAGAAGTAGTTGGAGTTCTATTTCTAAAACGGCTACTAAGTAGCAACCATAATGCTTCCTCTCTATCATCACTCATGATATGCCTTGTTGAATAAATCTCTGTAGGGTTCGATTATCCCTCAGGCAAGAACATAACTCCTCCAGGTCACATTCTGTGTCTTTGAGCTTGTTTCCTGCCAGTGCTAAACGGAGTGCACAACTATTATGCATCGCACTGAATGAGTTTTGAGCATCATTATTAGTATTGAAGAAGAACCTTCAATTCTTCTTAAACTATTACACTGGAGACATTAAATTACTCTTAATATTGAAAATACACTATGGGGGCTTCCCTGGTAGCTCAGTGGTAAAGAATCTGCTTGCCAATGAAGGAGACATGGGTTTGATCCTTGATCTAGGAGACCCCACATGCCGTAGGGCTGAGCACCATGACTGCTGTGCTCTAGAGCCCGGGAGCCACGACTACTGAGCCCACGTGCTGTAACTACTGAAGCCCACTGCCTAGAGAAGCCCGCATGCTGCAACTAGAGAGTAACTAACCCCTGCTCGCTGCAACTAGAGAAAAGTCTGCATAGCAACAAAGACCCAGCACAGCCAAAAATAAATAAATAAATAATTTTTTTTAAAAGAAAATACACAATGAAATTTTAGAAAAGATGAGACTTCGAATGTAGGGCTTTCAGTGTAAGGTCCTCCCCTAAGCAGTGGGTGTGGTGCAAAGTGACTGACTCGAGGAGCAAAGTCAACAGGGGCAGTAAGATCTGGGAGGCACCAAGACACATTCCTGTGAAAGATTTTCCCTGTGAGGACATCATACAGGTGATGTCACTGACTTTAAGAGGTCTCCCTTTTTGCTTCTAGCTGGGGAATGAAAGAGTTCTGTGATGGTTAATTTAAGGCTCTCTAGGCACAATGATACTTCACCAGCAAGTGAAAAATATCTTTACCAATGTGCTAAACCACATAATCCTTCAGTTGGTGTAGGAGCATCACATTTGCCCTCCAAATAGGAGCTTTCTCCCTGGAAATCACCTCTTTAGCCCTTGCATTAGCCAAGGATGGTACCATCTAAGAAGGAGTTGATTCTCCTGCAAGAAGGTGTACTTCCTGTCTCTCTCTGCCCCTCCTCTCCAGCTCACAGACACTGTGTTCTGAGCCATTGTCTGTGACTACCATTACAGTTCAAGATAGCAGGCAGTCTGTCTACCTGTTTGTTTTTCCCCAAGAACTCCATGGCTGCAAACACTGGATGTGACCTCCCATCTCTCATGCATGACAACCAAAGTTAAGTGCAAGAAATTCTGCTAATTAACAGCTGACCTTTAGAGAGTTTGAAAAGAGTCCAAAAGGCAAAGGGGACTCATAATCCAGCATGCTTCCTCGGAACCATAGGCAACACGTCTAAAGTAGACAGGTGCAGGTATGGGAGCCCGAAAGCTCACAGGGCTCATCAATTAACAGCCAAGTGTCTGGGCTCTGGCTGCTGATTCCAGGAGCATTTATCCAATGAACATGCATTTGGGTTTTATCACGGTCTAGAACTATAAAAGTTTAGGGCTTCCTGGGGGGCTTCAGTGGTAAGGAATCCACCTGACAATGCAAGAGGTGTGTGTTTGATCCCTGGATAGGGAAGATCTCTTGAAGAAGGAAATGGCAACCCACTCCAGTGTTCTTCCCTGGGAAATCCCATGGACAGAGGAGCTTGATGTGCTAAGGTCCATGGGGTCACAAAGAGACAGGACTTAGTGACTAAACAACAACAACAAGAAGGGTAGTCAGAGATAATCATACAAAGCCATAGGATATGACACACACACTGTAGAGACAGGAGTGATGCTATAGAGCAGTAAGAATGAGCAAAGCTAGGGGCTGGGGTGGACATCCTGGCTCTAACCCAACTTCAGCACTTAAATGCTGTGCATCTTTGGACAGAGTACTTGACCTTTCTAAGTCTCCACTTCCCCAGTTTGAATTGAGGATAATCATACACTTGTCTCACCAGGCTTTTCTTTTTTAGTACTACCGGAGGTAATACGAACGATTGTTACTGTTTTAAAGATCACAGATTTGAGGTGGAAGCTGACTTCAGCAATGTGATTACAACACGTTATGATGACAAACATAATGAGGAGAAAGGGCAGAAGAGGAGGACAAATAACTAAGAAGGAGGGAGCTGGGGCAGGCTTGTAAACAGAGCATCATTTCCCTGGGTGCTGAATTGTTACTAAGAATTCTCCACGTGGGGGGAAGGAAGAAGGGAACTACAAACAGAAATCACAGCACGTGCAAAACCATCGAGTGTTCCAGTAGGGATCTGATACATGGCTGCAGCTTAAAGGGCAGAAAGCAGTGCCTAAAGAGAAGCTTCTGGTGAGAATGGTTTGGATGGTCTTGTGATGATGACCTTGCCTTGGGACGAAATGGAGGTTGTACTTGTCCTCTGGGGAGCCAGAGGTTTTCAGTTCAGGGGACAATGGCTGTGTGTTTTCCCAGAAGGACAACTCTACTCTTTGCATGTAGGAGGGGCTTCTCAAAAGGAGAGACAGGACAAGCAGGGAAATGATTTAAGGGCTCAGTGCAATCACCCAGGAAAGACATGATGGTGGGAGGTGAAGAGTTCAAAAGATGCTTAGTAGACAGAACAGACAGAACCACATTATTGATTGAACAAGGCGAAAGGATATTGCAAAAGTTAAGAGGAAAAACAAGGATATATAAGGATATATATATATAGGCTTCCCAAGTGGTGCTAGTGGTAAAGAACCTGCCTGCCCATGCAGGAGACATAAGACATGTGGATTTGACCCCTAGGTCAGAAAGATCCCTTGGAGGAGGGCATGACAAGCCACTCTAGTATTCTTGCTTGGAGAATTGCATGGACAGAGAAGACTTGTGGGCTATAGTCCATAGCGTGGCAATGAGTCGAACATGACTGAAGCGATTTAGTGTATATATCACAGGGAACTCTGTTCCAATATTATGGAACGACCTAAATGGGAGGAGAACTTGGAAAACAATAGATACATGTATATGAATAATTGAATCTCTTTGCTGTACACCAGAAACTAACACAACATTGTTAATCAACTTCAACATAAAATACAACTTAAAAAAAAAAGAAGAAGAAGTTAAGAGAAAAACCTGGAGACTCAAATAGCACTAACCTCAGATCCTGAGTTTGCCACCTAATCACTCTGTGTGGATATATTATTACGCTTGTGTACACCGTTTCCTCATTTCTCAACTGGAGATGATTTTAGTGGCTCTTTTATTTTTTTAGGACCATCAAGAGGATTAAATGAAAGAACATTAAAAGTTGTTAGCATAGAGCCAGATTCATGGAAAGCATCCAGGAAATGTTAGTGGCTATTATCACTGATTTTATTACCATTGTCATTATAATGATCGTGGTGACACTGGGGGAGTGGGGCAGGGAGGAAGAGGAATAGACTGAGTTCTCCCCACTCCTGCTGAGCCTGTCTCAGGGTCCCCTGGCTTAGAAGCCGACCCCAACATCTTCCCTTTTTTCCAGTCACCGACTCCCCAGTATCTTCAGATTCCTCCTGGAACACATTGATCTGACCTTCCAGATGGCCCCCTCTCTGCAGACATAAAATAAACAGTCCCTGTGTACAACAGCAAGGGCCTGTGCTGGTCCCTGAAAATCAAAGTGGTGGGGCTACCACCTGCTTTCTTTTAGGCTGAAGGTGAAGGAGGCCTCTTCATCTGCTCCCTTTATCAATAAATGATTAATAGAGCTGGGTTTTCTCTATTTATATCACTCCCCCACTTACCCATCTGCCACCCCAGTTCCACCCCCCTTCCTTCTGCTCTGTTTTAGAATCCCTAAGGGCTACAGCTCTAAGATCCTTTATTTTCTGGCTTCTGGTTAGTTTTGGACAAAAGACAGAGGAACAGAGGGGAAGGGGTGTTTATTCCCCAACTCTCCCCTGATCAGTTGCCCCATTTCTGACAGCAGTTGAATCTCTCTGGGCTAACAGCTCTTATCCTGGGGTCCTTCTCCAGGAGTCCAGTTCCACCTTCACTCTGGATATTGTTTTCTCTCTTGGCCTTCAGACCCAGGGAGGTAAGAACTTCCTACTGCTTTAGTCACTTATTGGGCCTTTCTCCCTGCCCACACCTCTATGAATAATCTCTCTGTAACTCTTTCTCTCCACTCTCACTGTATCTCTTCTGCTTCCTGCTGTGACTTCAGCTGTAACAACAATAAATGGGGCAAAAACTCAGCCAGGCTGACTCTTTTTGGTATAAGTCCTCTCCACTGCAGAGGATATTAAAGGGAAAAAAAAAAAGCGTAACAACAACATAATAGCATTGCTATTTCACAAGCTAGTATTTGCCTTACATCTGAGTAGGAAGAGGTTTGTGTCTTATTTTATTTTTCTCAAGATGGGATTTGAGTCCACTGATAATGATACCACAAGACACAAGCTAAATTCATTACAATTTTCTTCCTTTTCTACTAAAAGACCTTCTGATGTGGTTTAATCAGATGCCTCGGAGAAAGATAATTACACAGACAGCTTTGGGCATCACACAGAGAAAGAAATAGATTTGAAAGACCTGCTGATGAAACTCTGTCCCTAAGGAGACTTGAACTCACAGTCTTCCAACCAGGAGTTAAGATGTTCCAGGAAAGAGGCAACAAGCTAAACAGCGGAGTTCAGAAGGAACACCCTGGACTCCCTTGGTGGTTCAGTGGTTAAGAGTCCACCTGCCGATGCAGGGGACACAGATTCCATCCCTGGTCCAGGAAAGATTCCACATTGTTGTTTTTCAGTAGCTAAGTCTTGTTCGACTCTTTGCGACCCCATGGACTGCAGCACACCAGACTTCCCTGTTCTTTACTATCTCCCAGAGTTTGCTCAGAATCATGCCCTTTGAGTCAGTGATGCCATCCAACCACCTCATCCTCTGTTCCCCCACTTTTCCTCCTATCCTCAATCTTTCCCAGCAACAGAGTCTTTTCCAGTGAATCGGTTCTTTGCATCAAGTGGCCAAAGTACTGGAACTTCAGCTTCAGCTTCAGCATCAGTCCTTCCAATGAATATTCAGGGTGGATTACCTTTAGGATCTACTGGTTTGCTCTCCTTGCTGACATGCCTTAGGGCGATTAAGCCCCTGAGCCACAACTAAGCCTGAGGACCCTAGAGCCTGTGTTCAGCAATAAGAGAAGCGACTGCAATGAGAAGCCTGTGGACCACAATTAGAGAGTGAGCCTGGTTTGTTGAAACTAAAGAAAACCTGTGCGCAGCAATGAAGACCCAGCAGAGCCAAAAATAAATAAATAAATAATTTTTAAAGAAAGAAAGAATACCAGGTCGCTGTTAAATTATTCCCCAAGAGAGGCTCACAGTAGTTCTGTAATTCATCAGCTACAACCTACAGTAAGACTGGAACTGAACACACCACACATAAGTCAGCTTTCTACTCTGACAGTTTCACCCAGGGAAGTTGAGAGAAGAGACATCCAGCTCAGGGTAGGCAGGTAAGACCCACTGAATACCCTGGGAGCTAGAAGGCAGCTCAGAAACCATGGTCTCCACTCTCTCCCATTTGACAGAAAAGGGAAAGACATTTTTCTCAATTACCAAGAAAAAACCCAGGGCTAGTGTTTCCTGTCTGAGGTTTGGAACGTCACAAGTTTCCTGAATGAGCCCACTGGGGCTCTTTGCTCAGTAGGTTGTAATGACACCAGAAACACCTCCCCGTGTGTTCTCTGAATATCTCCAATGATGTTCCTGTCACCTTGGCACCTAGCGACACTCTGCTAGATGGATATCCTGGGGAAGCTCAGAAAATCACCCGGAAATGAGGACGAGCTGCAGGCTGGTAGTCCTGCTGATGTCCATAAAAGGGTTTCTTCTGCAGTCAAAATCAAGAAAGCATCCATTTTCTTCAGTGACTAGGATCAGAACACTCTTTCCTCATTTGCAATGCTTTGTTTTTGCACAGTGTAAACGACTGGCCATGCTAATTCAGTCACAGATCCATCAAATGTCTACTGAGCCCCTAAAACTTGGCAGGAGCTCTTCTTGGTGCTGAAGTTACGTGGTGGACAAGGCAGACAAGATTCCATGATGGTGGGCAACACAGACTATAGGCAAAATGATTTCCATTTGTAATGGTAATATGGGTATTTTATAAAATGTGAATTGTATGGCTAGACATATTCTAGAACACTGGCTAAAAGCAGGACTTCATGCAGGTTGGTGCTCTGAATTCTTATACAATATGAATATTTGGAACTTGCAAAAGAGAAACTGAATGTCCCAGGAATTCTCAGAGGATTTTTAAAATCATAGGTTATTCCTAAAATACTACCAACACTTCACACCCTCTACTCATTATTATGGATAAATAAAGTGTGTCTAATAAGTCTTACGTTTAGTTGAATTTATAGATAACGATATTCCATGGTGAATGCTGCAACTCTAGAAAACACTAGTGAACATTTTGGGGTAGTCTATGAGTAATTTTACATTAATATTTCGTATTAGGGTGAATGGCAATCACAGAAATGGCCAATTTAAGGACTTAATTTGCTTTGAAGATGTGTTATTTCTTGATATGTTATTTCAAGGGTTGATATAAAGTGTGCTGTGTGTACAAACATATTGTTATTTCTTTTATTAGCAATAGTGACTTACTGTTAACAGAAGTCAGGGCCACCAGCAAATATCAAAAGGGACACAGTTACAGGAAAGACCCATTAGATCACAGGGATTTACCCCTACATACTGCAACCTCAGTGTTCCCAAATGTTCACCTTGCCCTTCAGTGCCACTCCCAGTGTTCCCGCTCTTGTTTTCACCTTGACTTTGGGGAATTTTCCTGAAGCAGGACATCTCTGTGTGGTTTGTTAAGCTTGAATACTTGTGTAAGAATTGCCATACTTTTTCTCAATTTCCCCACTCAATTTTCTCAGGATTCAAGATTTGAAACATCTCAAGATGTTTCTCAAGACAGGGTGGGAAGAAATTCCTGCCTGGGAACACTAACTCATGCTGTCTGTGTTTAAGGAGCAGCTGTGTTATTCACTGACACAGATCAACTTTTCAAGTTTGGATGTTTTACTAACCTTCTATGGGACTCCATCTCCTTGTCTGAAAAGGGCATAATAATTAGCACCTATGTCATAGAACTGAAGTGAGATTAGATTCTTGAATGGGTAGAAAGCAGTGAAAACAGCATTTGGCATGTAATTAGCACTGAATAAATGTTAGCTGTTGTTAAAAAGGTTACAGTTGGGATTGCTGACGACTGTATGCAGAAAATGAGGAATGAATCAGTGAAGACTTATGTGTTTGCATATGAGTGTGATGAGTCGCTACAGAATTCAGTGAGCTGATTAGGAGAGCTATACAGAAATGCCTAAGGTGATTATAAAGACCTTACTTCTCACTGGGTGCTGAGGACACCCCCATTTTCAGATACCCATGCCTATAAGGCAAACCCAGACTGCTAGAGGTCCCCCCACAAAATGAAAGTGAAATTGAAACAAGTGTGTGAAACATGTTACTGGATATCGAACATACATTAAATGAGAGAAGTTAACTCGAGCTGGCCAGATGTGAATGGAGGTGGTCCTTGAATGGAGGTGGTCCTTGAAGAGGTTACAGGCTTTCTGGTTACCAAGCTCACCAGTGTGAGTTTGATGGCAGAGCTGGAAGTTTTACAGTGACTCTGCTGATCAGGGTTGAAGGTGATGGGAAGTCCGGTCAATATAACTATGGACAGTAAAGGCTTAGAAAAAATCAGTTGGATGGAGGAAATAGAGACAAGAAAGCACAGAGGCTGGCAATTCAGGAAGGTTTTTTATTTTGCTGGAAGGTTCCATTCAGGAATATGAAGTCTGAGCCAAGAGAAAGACCAAGAACCAGAATGGGGACTCTAGGAACAAAGTCATGTGTGACCGCTGACCTGAGCTTTCCAGTGGATGCAGGGAAAGAGATTCAAATGGAAGCTCTTAAAGGGCAGAAGTAGACATGTGGATTGAGAAACAAGACCAGAAGATTCTGTTAGCCCAGTGGCCTGACAGGTTAAAGGGGTGTTTGGTTTGTAGACAGACATAGATGGACTCAGATGAAAAAAGTAAAAACAAGACAAACAACAAAAACAAACCCAGGGACTTCTCGGGAGGTCCAGCGGTTAGGATTTTGCTTTTCAATGCAGGGGGTATGGGTTCAATCCCTAGTCAGGGAGCTAAGATCCTACATGCCTTGTGGCCCAAAAACATAAAACAGAAACAATATTTTAACACATTCAATAAAGACTTTAAAAATGGTACACATGAAAACAATTTCAAGGGAGAAAAAAGAAAAAACTCAAAGAAAATCCCGGTAGGTGAGATAAAATCTCTATCCTTGTGTTTCATGAAAGGATCAGTCTAAAAATTCCACCTTCCTTCTGACTCATTTGTCTTTTTGAGGGTCTTCACATGAAACTGGAAAGGCTAGTGTGGCTGAGCAGATGTGTAAGCTCTTTTGCAGGGACCAAGAAAGAAGAGAAGACAACCAATCGATGGATGATTGATAGATTCATATAGGTAGACGTGTCCATACGGACATGTTCCTCTCAAAGATGGAAGGCTCAGTTCAAGAAGACTGAGTAAGGAAGCATCAGAGGCTAGACATTCCAGGAAACTTCATCTCATTTAATTCTCCAGAATTCTAGAAGGAAGGCATTGCTAGCTTGTGTTACAGATAGAATGTTTGAGGGATTTCCCTGGTGGTCCAGTGGTTAAGAATCTGCTTTTCAATGCAGGAGAAGGGGGTTCGATCTCTGGTTGGGGAATCAAGATCCCACATGCCTGCAACCACTGAGCCTGTGTGCTCTAGAGCCTGTGCTCCACAATTAGAGGAGCCCCCACGTGTCACAACTAGAAAAAAGCCCACACACCACAATGAAGAGCCTGCATGCTGCAATGAAGACCCAGTGCAGCCAAATAATAATAATTTGAGAAAGGATAAAGAAGCTGTGGTACATATATACAAAGGAATATTACTCAGCCATTAAAAGGAACACCTTAGAGTCAGTGCTAGTGAGTGGAAGAACCTAGAACCCATTATACAGAGTGAAGTGAGCCAGAAGAAGAAAAATAAATATTGTATATTAACACATATATATGGAATCTAGAAAGACGGTACTGAGGAACCTATTTGCAGGGCAGCAATGGAGACCCAGACACAGAGAACAGACTTACGGATGTGGTGGTGGTGGGGAGGGAGTAGGAAGGAGAGAGTGCAGCAAATGCAGAGAGTGGCATGGAAACATATACACTAACGTATGTAAATTAGACAGCCAATGAGAATTTGTTGCATGACGCAGGGAATTCAAACTGAGTCTCTGTACCAACCTAGAGGGGTAGGATGGGAAGGGAGGTGAGAGGGAGGTTCAAGAGGGAGGGGACATAGGTATACTTATGTCTGATCTATGTTGATGCATGGCAGAAACCAACACAATATTGTAATTACCCTTCAATTAAAAAGTAAGAAAAACAAACCAAAAATGTAATTTGAGCAGGAAGAAAGAGTTAAGTGACTCACTCTGAGTTTCAGAGCTGGGATCTGAACCAGATCTCAATGACATTAAAACCCAGGGCCTTTCTTCTGAAGGGGTAGGAGAGAAGAGAAATTCACAAACTGAGGAGAAATGAATCTTTGCAGTGAGACCACTGTAGGGGCACTTTTCCCCAAAGTTTAAAGAGAGGGATGAATGGGAGACACTGATTAAGGATATGCTTAGGAGGGCATTCCATAGACAGAGAGACACAGAGACACAGAGACAGAGAGACCAATGGAAGGAGGTAGAGATAGAAAAAAAAATAGAGAAAGTGGGGGACATGGAGAAAACCTGAAAGAAAGGACGGGGACTTAATTTTCTTAAAATGGACAAGGAATTTGAGGAATTGAAATGGTATCACAGACCAGAATAAGAAAAATGTTACAATTTTGAGTTACAAATCTGAGTTGTAATTTTCACATTTGTATGACAGAACTAAAATGGTGCTTAGGACAGGGTTTTATGGCTGACTTTGCTAAGGAAATTATTATGAAATCTATGCGGTTAATAAACACTATTCACATTACCAGTCTCTCAGCCCTCTGACTATTGTGGGGGTCGAAGCATAACACACCCAATTAATTTTACAACAGCATTAAATATCCCTCTTTGTTAGACAGAAATTGCCTGCACAAACAAGGCTGCAGCAATTAAATTTTGGCTACCCTTGGGATATGGTAATAAAGAATTCTTTTGTCCAATTAACAACCTCAAATTGATTATAAACGGGACTTTGTAAACGGGAGGTCAAGGCAATAGAGAATTAACCCGTTGAATTTTAAGCCTTCAATGGAATGAGACATGTAGTCCATACCCTGTTCATCTTATGCTTTCACCACTTTTATGAGAAGCAGGTCTTGGCAAATAGGCTCCATCAACTTTGATTCAGGGAACCCACCCAGTAATCTCAGAGCACACATTCGTGCATACTCAGTTGCTTTAGTCATGTCTAACTCTTTGTGACCCTATGGACTGTTGCCTGCCAGACTCCTCTATCTATGGGATTCTCCAGCAAGAATACTGGAGTGGGTTGCCATGCCCTCCTCCAGAGCAGAGCCCACAGCAAACCACAAAATCTCAAGCTGATAGACACGTGAAATTCTTATTTTAAGAAGTCTGATCTAAAGGGCACACAAAAGGATATTGGATCCAGCCAACATCACTTATTCTTCAGATACAGTTGATCAGATTGTTTTGAACAAGAGCTCAGAATAGAGACAGTCCTTTCTGGTTTTCCCTCCTACCAGCCTTTGAGTACGCATATTCACTTAACTGGAGGATAAACTGTAGCCTTGTTGGTACAGGCAATTTTTGTCTATCCGGATGAACTTGGTCTCTTAGCCTCATTTCCTTCATTTTAAAAATGGGGACGGTTTCCTCGTGGTTCTGTGGCTCAGGGGCTTCCCTGGTGGCTCAGTGGTAAAGAATCTACCTGCAATTCAGGAGACAGGAGATGCGGGTTTGATCTCTGGGTTGGGAAAATCCCCTGGAGAAGGAAATAACAACCCACTACAGTATTCTTGCTGGGAAAATCCCATGGATAGAGGAGTCTCGTGGGCTACAGTCCATGGGGTTGCAAAGAGTCAGACATGGCTGAGTGCCTAAGCACTCACTCACTCAGTGTCTAAGACACCAAGTTCCCAATGCAGAGTGCATGGTTCGATCCCTGGTCAGGGAACTAGATCCCACATGTCACCACTAAACATGCCTCATGTCACAACTAAGACTAACTAGAGCTAAATAAATAAATAAGAATAAAATATGAAAATAAAAATGAGAATATTCATAATTTCCGTATCTCTGGATTACTATCAACAGTGATTGACACAATGCAAATAAATTGCTTAACACAATTCCTAGCACCAAGAAAAGCCTTCACAAATAACAAATCATTGCTGTTAAGAATACTTTTGTTATCATTTGCTACATGCCCAATCCAATCAAATGACAAAGGCTGTCATGTCTGGTCTCTCATTCACAGTTGGTTTGACAGGAAAGACTAGTATAACACTGGTTGGTTGAACAGACTTTTAATTTTCACATAACAATTATTTTTCTGAGCCTCAATGAATCATTCCTTCTCATAGTAGCTGTTATGAATTTTCTATGACCTGTAACAGCACTTGACAATGATGTTCACTCATTAACTCACTCACTCACAAACATTCCTTCGGGAAAGCACTGTTCCTTAGGTACTTCAGAAATCAGCTGGGGGAATTCCCTGGTGGTCCAGTGGTGAAGATTCAACGCTTTCACAAATACCATATATTCATGCATTTATATGGAGTTTAGAAAGATGGTACTGATGGCTTTATGTACAGGGTAGTAAAGGAGATGCAGGGGGCTTCCATGGTGGCTCAGACAGTAAACAATCTCCCTGCAATGCAGGAGACCTGGGTTCAATCCTGGGTTGGGAAGGTCCCCTGGATAAGGGAATGGCAATCCACTCCAGTATTCTTGCCTGGAGAATCCCATGGACAGAGGAGCCTGGTGGGCTACAGTCCATGGGGTTGCAGAGTTGGACACGACTGAGAAACTGACACTAAAGCAGACGCAGACATAAACGACAGAATTTTGGACATAATGGGGGAAGAAGCAGGTAGGACGAATGGAGAGAGTAGCATGAAATCATAAAATAGATAGCCAGTGGGAATCTGCTGATTAATGCAGGGAACCCAAAGCCGATGCTCTGTGAAAACTTAGAGGGGTGGGATGGGGAGGGAGGTCCAAAATGGAAGTGACGTAAGCACATCTATGACTGATTCATACTGATGTATGGCAGAAACCATCACAATATTGTCAAGTAATTATCCTCCAGTTAAAAATAAAATAAAATAAATTTTTTAGAAGACTCCACACTTTCGATGCAAGGGGCACGATTTAGATTCCTGGTCAGAGAGCTAAGATCTCACATACTGTGTGGTGCAGCCAAAAAAAAAGGGGGGAGGGTATCAGTCAACAACATCGGACAGTCTCCCTGCCATGATGAATTACGTGTTATTTTCCCCTCAAATCATTATACACCCTCTTATTTGTTCTCATATATTATTTCCTTGGCTTGGAATGCTTAGTCCCTGCTGATCTGGTAGGAAACTCTTATTTATTCGTCAACATCCAGCTTAAATGTCACTACCTCCAAGAAGTCTACTCAGTTATATCTGGAGTTGCAGGAACAAGGCAGATTCTCCGAAGTGTCTACTAAGCTACTTTGCACTGCTGTAATTATTTACATCTCCCCCATTTGGTTGGATCAATAGCCCTTAAGAGGCAGGAACTGAACTCAGTGCCTGATAGGGAATCTGACAGATACTACATACTTCATAAAAAATGTATGTTAACTGAATAATCAAAAACAAAATTTAAAATATGCATCCATGATTATAATCCAGCCAAGAAAATAAATGTTACTGCTTTTATAAGTACCTAAATAGAAAAGTCAGTAATACAACTCTGGCTTAGACCAAAAAGAAAATTATTTATTGGGTTATAGTCCTGGGAAATTCAAATGGTTGGTCTTAATCCAGACCCAGCTGAATCCACAGTTTAAATTCTGTCACCAGTATATGCTTTAAGCCTTGCTTTTCTCCATCTCAATTTTATTCCCAAGCAGGCTCTCAGAGATGGTGGAGAGCAGTTCCAGGCTTATGTGATACCAGCTCTGTTCTTGGTCTATAAAGAGACGGATTTGCCTAGTAACTCCAGCCAAAGTCCAGGGATGGAATCTCATTGGCTATCCTTGAATCATATGACCACCCCCAGCCAATCACTGTGGCCCAGGGGAGTGGGCTGTTCTGATTGATGGGGCCTCAGTTACCTGCCCACATCTCTCAAAGGGAGCAGATTCTCCTTACATATTCAGGATGCAAATAATGGGAAGAAGAGGCAAGGATGCTGGGCAGCCAGAGGAGCAAACCTCCACCTTACAAACCTTATAAAGAAAATGTGATATCTCCTAGGAATTCGGAAATGATGACAGGGCAGGCATGGAGGGGTCAAGGCATGTGTACATGGCCTTCAAACCAGGAAGAATTTAGACAAGTATAGGGGCCTCCTATCAGAAGGCACCAAGGGTGATGGGTCCACCTCTGTGCTTGAACAACTTTGTTGTTCAATTGCTCAGATGTGTCTCTTTCTGACCCCTTGGACTGCAGCACACCATGCCTTCCTGTCCTTCACCATCTCCCAGAGTTTGCTCAAACTCATGTCCATTGAATTGGTGGTGCCATCCAACCATCTCATCCTCTGTCAGCCCTTTCTCCTCCTGCCTTCAATCTTTCCCAACATCAGGGTCTTTTCCAGTGAGTCACTTCTTTGCGTCAGGTGGCCAAAGTATAGGAGCTTCAGCAACAATCTTTCCAATGAATATTCAGAGTTGACTTCCTTTAGGATTGACTGGTTTAATATCCTTGCAGTCCAAGGGACTCTCAAGAGTCTTCTTCAGCACCACAGTTCAAAAGCATCAGTTCTTCAGTGTTCGGCCTTCTTTATGGCCCAACTCTCACATCCATACCTGACTACTAGAAACACCATAGCTTTGACTAGATGGACCTTTGTAGGCAAAGTAATGGCTCTGCTTTTTTATACACTGTCTAGGTTTGCATAGCTTTTCTTCCAAGGAGCAAGCATCTTTTAATTTCACAGTTGCAGTCACTGTCCACAGTGATTTTGGAGCCCAAGAAAATAAAATCTGTCACTGTTTCCATTGTTTCCCCATCTGTTGGCCCTGAAGTGATGGGTCAGATGCCATGATCTTAGTTTTTTGAATGTTGAGTTTTAAGCCAGCTTTTTCACTGTCTTCTTTCACTTTCATCAAAAGGCTCTTTAGTTTCTCTTCACTTTCTGTCATAAGGATAGTGTCATCTGCATATCTGAAGTTATTGATATTTCTCCCAGCAATCTTGACTCCAGCTTGTGCTTCATCCAGCCCAGGATTTCACATGCATATAAGTTAAATAAGCAGGTGACAATATATAGCCTTGATGTACTCCTTTCCCAATTTTGAACAATTATAATGGGCTAGGCATTTGGAAATACACTTTAGAACCAGTGCCCCAAAGACCTTGCATGCTGGACAGCAGGAGCTGAATTTTATTGAGAAGCCAGTGGGAGACCACTGTAGCTTTTCACTCACAAGGAGGATGGAACCAGTTGCTGCTTTAGAAAGCTGGATCAGGCAGCTGCATGAGCTACGCCTGGGGAGCATGAAGAGAGAGGTTCAGTCATCCAGGGAACAGATAAGGAAGGCCAGGCATTCTAAGAAAAGCACATGGGACAGTGCGATTCGGGAGTGACTGGGAAAGCAAGGGCTGCTTCTGAAGTAGTTTTTCCACACAGACAGCTCCTCGCTTCAGCCGCTTGGCATCTGGGGGTGGCATTTAGGAGAGAAAACAAAGATGTTTTCAAGGCTAGCATATTAGGCATTACACACAACTACTTTTGTTTTTTTTTCCCCTGGCTTCTGCCTCCCAGTAATTGCTTTTTCTTTCTCTTTGAGCGAGAAGAGGAAGATGAGCCAGGAAGGCGATTTCCATCATTCTTTGTGGTGCTCTGACCCTGGGTGAGGCAATTTGTGGCTGATTCCTCTGGACCATGATGACTGGAGACAAAAGGTGGGAAGCCCACATTCCTGGTTCCCTTCCTGGACATATGCACATCAGCATTCATTATCACAAAGGCAACGTGGAAGGTGCTGATTCAAATGTGGCCCACCCATCATTCCTACATCCACAGCAGGACAGTGAAGCAAAGAGAACTTGTCACCAGCCCCAGCCTCAAAGAGGCTCCAAGCATCCACCCAGCCTCTTCAGAAACCTTCATTGATAGCTTTTGGTTTTCATTTTTTACCTTTTTGGCTTTCCAAAATGCAGTTCATGAGGCCTTCATCAAGAATGCAACTTGGGCTTCCCTGGTGGCTCAGTGGTAAAGAATCTCCTGCCAATGCAGGGGACATGGGTTCGAGCCCTGATCTGGGAAGATCCCTCCTGCCAATGGGCAATGAAGCCTGTGTGCCGCAACTACCAAAGCCCAGGTGCCTGGAGCCCATGCTGAGCAACAAGAGAAAGCACTGTAATTAGAAGCCTGCACCCTGCAACTAGAGGGTAGCCCCCATGTGCTGCAAATGGAGAAGGTCCACGCACAGCAACCAAGACCCAGGGCAGCCAGAAATAAATCAATCTGTAAAAAATGCCAATGAGATCCAGAAATATTTCTCCAATTGTATCTTGGTGATTACACTTCTTTGAAACCCCCCTCAGTAGCCTCTCCTGTTCTGTCTTCACACTTCATGAAACAATATTTTCCATGTGATACTTTGCAAACTGCTTTTTACCCTGACAGCCGTATATTTCTAATTACTCCAAGCCGAGGGTGCGTGCTGCATTTTATTTTGCTTTATCTTTATGATTGGATAAATCAATTTTAATGTCACGCCTTTAAAAATCTGGCTTATTCCAGCTGGAAACAGATGTTTTGTTTTCTTGATGATACCTTAACGGGTCGTTCTTTGAAAGAGGCCCCAGTGGTAAGACAGACTCCTTAAACTCTCCTATCTTACATGGTGCTCCAAACCTGCATGTCACCTAACACATTAAAACAGGAAGAAAACAAAACATCTCCTCCTTGACTTAATGAAGAAAAATAGCCCACAGACAAGGGACCATAAGATCAAAAAGAAAGAGCTTGATTACATGCTCTAAAGATACAAGAGATTGTACCTTTTTTTAAAAAAAAAATTATTTTGTACTGGAATATAGCCAATTAACAATGTTGTGATAGTTTCAGCTTCACAGCAGAGTGACTAAGCCATATATACACATGTATCCATCTTCCCTCTGGTGGCTCAGACCATAAAGAATCTTCCTGCAAGGCAGGGGACCTGGGTTCAGTTCCTGGATCAGGAAGATCTCCTGGAGAAGGGAATGACAACCCACTCCAGTATTCTTCCCTGGAGAGACCCAGGCACAGATGGGCCTGGTGGGCTACAATCAATGAAGCTGCAAAGAGTTGGACAAGACAGAGGGACTAACACATTCTCCCCAAAATTCTTCTCCCATCCAGGTTGCCACATAACATTGAGCAGAGTTCCCTGTGCTATACAGTAGGTTCTTGTTGGTTATCCATTTGGAATACAGCAGTGTGTTCATGTCTATCTGAAACTCCCTAACTATCCTTTCCCCCACTCCTTTTCCCCTGGTAACCATGAATTCCTTTTCTAAGTCTACGAGTCTGTTCTCAGTTTTGTAAATAAGTTTATTTGCATCATTTCCTTTTAGATTCTGCATATAGGGGATACTACTACTACTAAGTCGCTTCAGTCGTGTGACCCCATAGACTACAGCACATCAGGCTTCCCTAAAATAGGTATAAAACAACAAGGACCTAATGCATAACACAGGGATCTATATTCAACGTCTTGTAATAACCTATGACGGAAAAGAATCTGAAAAAATAATACACATACACAAATAAATATACATATATACATACATAAATATAAGAAGAAAAGCTATGACCAACCTAGCTGCTGCTGCTGCTGCTAAGTCGCTTCAGTCATGTCCGACTCTGTGCGACCCCATAGACGGCAGCCCACCAGGCTCCCCCGTCCCTGGGATTCTCCAGGCAAGAACACTGGAGTGGGTTGCCATTTCCTTCTCCAATGCATGAAAGTGAAAAGTGAAAGTGAAGTCGCTCAGTCGTGCCTGACTCTTAGCGACCCCATGGACTGCAGCCCACCAGGCTCCTCCGCCCATGGGATTTTCCAGGCAAGAATACTGGAGTGGGGCGCCATTAGCATACCATATTTCCCTTTCTCTGTTTGACTTACTTCACTCAGTATGACAATCTCTAGATCCATCCATGTTGTTGCAAATGGAGACTGTATCTTTTTAAAAGATTTCAAAGTAATACATGCTAATTGTAGAAAATTAGGAAAATGAAAACAAGTAAAAAGATGGTCAGTATTCTTGCCTGGAAAAAATCTCACTACCGGAGAAGCCTGATGGGCTACAGTCCACAGAGTTGCAAAGAGTCAGACATGACTGAGTACGCGCACACACACAAAAAGATGATCAAGCATCAGCTACAAATATTCCACTCATATATAAGTTTTTTTTAATACAAAATAATTTTGGTGTTTTCTTGTTTCGCTTTACATCGTGTACCTGTGTAATCTATCTACCTACCTGTCTATCTATCATCTGTCCCTTTGTCAATGTCAGACTATACTGTAAATAGTTTCCTTTATTTTTCATCTGACAATACATTATAGGTAGCTTTAACAGGATGACTTTCAGGTGGTCCTTTTCTTTTCTCCCATTCTCTTTCATAGAATGGCCTGATAGCTCTTTAATACAGTGCATTCATTTACTTTGAATTATCAGATATGTTTTTTAGAAGTGTTTTGTGAACCACCTTGTTCTAAGTGCAATTGGTTGATGAGGGATTTTAATTGAGAAAATTTCAAGGCTGAAAGAGAAAGCATAAGCAAAATGACCCAGAACTAGAGAAGTATTAACTAGAAACAAGCTAATAGCTTTTGAAATTTTTTTCCTGATTTTAAAAATAAACAAAACAAAACCACTCCAATTCCCAACTTGTCTCTGAGCTCTTGTGATTTATATTTCAATTCAACTTCAACTATTCATAAATTGCTATTGTAAATGTACTCCTGTGGGTGACACATGGACCTGTATTTTCACAGAGTGAATGCTTTTTAGATATTTACTGCATATTTCACCCATAAGAGACCGAGCAAAACTGCAAGAGCAAGACGGAGCAAGAGAGAGAGCAAGACTGCTACTTTTTTGTCTTCCTTTAGTACAACAGCTGCCGTCTATGGGGTCGCACAGAGTCGAACATGACTGAAGCGACTTAGAAGCAGCAGCAGCAGCACAACAGAAATTTATTCATTGCCTTGAGTCAAAACAGTAAAAAGTGTCTGTCTTGAAAGGATAAAGAAGATGTGGTACAGAATGTACAATGGAATATTACTCAGCCCTAAATAATGAAATAATACCATTTGTAGCAATATAGATGGACCTGGAGAAGGCAATGGCACCCACTCCAGTGCTCTTGCCTGGAAAATCCCACGGGCGGAGGAGCCTGGTGGGCTGCAGTCCATGGGGTCGCTAAGAGCCAGGCACGACTGAGCGCCTTCACTTTCACTTTTCACTTTCATGCATCAGAGAAGGAAATGGTAACCCACTCCAGTGTTCTCAGAGAATCCCAGGGACAGGGGAGCCTGGTGGGCTGCCATCTCTGGGGTCGCACAGAGTCGGACACGACTGAAGCGACTTAGCAGCAGCAGCAGCAGAGATTATCATACCAAGTGAAGTCAGAGAAAGACAAATATCATATGATATCACTCATATGTCAATCTAAAAAAAAATATACAAATAAATTTATATACAAAAACAGAACTAGGCTAACAGACATAGAAAACCAATTATTGGTTACCAAAGGGGAAACAAGGGAGGGAAGGGATAAATCAGAAGGTTAGGATTAACAGATACACACTACTATATATAAAATATATAACAACAAGAACCTACTGTACAGCCCAGGGAACTATACTGGATATTTTATAATATCCTATAAGGAGAAAGATTCTGAAATTGATTTTATATATACGTATGTATATATACGTATGTATCTGAGTCACACTGTTATAAACCTGAAACTAACACAACATTATAAATTAACTACACTTTAATTTAAAAATGTCTGTCTTTTCTAGCTTCTATGCCTGTAAGACATTTTTTGTTTTTGAGTCTACAGATGTTTAAAACAATTAAGGGGCTGAAATGTGATAGGAGTTCTCGAAGTGTGTCCCACCACCTGGGAGCTTGTTAGAAACACAAATTCTCCAGACAGATTAAATCTAAAATTCTGAGAGTGGGCCTAGCAATCTGTGTTTTAACAAGCCCTCCAGGGTGATTCTGGTAAGTGTTAAAATTTAAGAACCACTCCTGTAGGGTAACTGAGAAATTAAAAATTAAAACAATCTAATGATAGAACAGAATGTTCATTCCATCCATCATCACTAACAGAATCACTGATCATGTATTCAGTTCAAGATACAGGACACTGACCACCCCACTGGGCACAGAGACTGAGAATAATATTCATCATCATTGCTGTTGTAGTACAGTTGTTTTTTTAATGGGGAGAATGTAGGATCTATGAGCTTATTAATAATTGCATTCCTTTTTTAAATATTTATTTATTTAGTTTTGGCTGAGGCAGGCTTACTTGAGCCACAGCATGTGGGATCTTAGTTCCCTGACCAGGGATTGAAATCACCTCCCTTGCACTGGAAGGCAGATTCTTGACCACTAGACCACCAGGGAAGTCTCTGTAATATAGCTCTTGCTTTCTTACAAAGTCAGACAGAAATACCTCTCTCTGTTTCCAAAATTTACTTCAGGGACTTCAGATTACAAAGATCCAAACATTGTGGACTTTCCACTGGGGTAAACCTGTGCAAAGGGAAATAAGAATTTCCCCTACGAAGCTGAAAGGACAGACTTCAGCCTATGTCTTCACATCACTTTGAGTTGTTGCCTCTGTCAAAACCCCAGAAGCCTCTAAAGTGAAATCACAGAAAATGTTTGACAAGGTGATGTTGGGAAACTTAAAACTGAACCCCCCCGCACCCCAGGCCCTGTTGGATGCAAAATTAACCTTTATGAACTGCCACTCCCAAAGAGGAGGTGAACGTTTGGGGCTTCCCTAGTGGCTCAAATGGTAAAGAATCTGTCTGCAATGCAGGAGATCTGGGTTTGATCCCTGGATCAGGAAGATCTCCTGGAGAAGGGAATGGCAACCCACTCCAGTATTCTGGCCTGGAGAATTCCATGGACAGAGGAGCCTGGTGAACTATAGTCCACAGAGTCGCAAGGAGTCAGACACGACTGAGAGACTAATGCTTCTCACTGGGGTCATAGTCCCCTTCAAGCCTCGGTGAAACATGCTGAGCGGAAAAGTTATCGACTATGTAATTTTGAAGAGGGATGGAATGTGGCTGCCTGGCCTGAAAAGAGTATGTGAATCAACCTGGAAGCTATAGATGGGAAGATACTGGGCTGATCAATCTTTATTCCCAGGCAATCAAGCAAGGTAGCATCTTTAGTTCTCTCCACCGACAGCTCATAAAATAGGGGTATTGATCAAGGGGTCTAAATTTGTCATTTTGACTATAAAAGCAATTTGTTTTTGTGGAATGGTCATAAAAGATGAATGCATTTGGGTTCCAAACTTCAAAAACTATTCTTCTGGATAACTTTGCAAGGTATCTTTGCAAGGTAACTTTGCAAGGTATAACTTCTTTGGGAAGTTACCAAGCTTTCTTCAAGTATTTTTATGGGTATGTGCATGTAAATTACTTTAGGTGATTGAAGTGCCTACCAACACATCTGGAAGTGTATTTCATAGAGAAGTTCATACTTTTCAATCCTCTGAAAGACATAAGCTAGCATTTATTAAGGGTTCCCTACTTTGTGTCAGGCATATTATGAGGATTTTGCTTATGATTCCTGATTTAATGTATCCTGATAAGTCTATGTGTGAGATATTTGGGTTTTTGTCTTTATTTTTTGGGTGATGAAACTTTTGCTACAACAGTGATGTAATGTGCTTAAGGACACATAGCTAGGAAGCCAATAATGGACTCAGGGCTGTTCCTTTCGAAATCCTGTATTCCTTAAGAAGGTTGAAAATATTGTGGAAAATGTACATGCGGGTTCCAGGCCACATAGACCACAGGCAAAGATGTATACAATTTTAGAAACAGCTTCTTTCCTCCAAAACAGACATTTATGAAACAGGTTGCTCCTTCACTGAGCTAAAAACTGGCCTGTATGTTGTCTTAGTTAGCACCTTTTGTCCCTAGAAAAGTAGAGGAAGATTGTAATTTGTAGTGAGAGTTTGGAGGCAATCAGCAGTATATGTAAACGCACATCAGTAAATGATCCTGGTGGCTCAGATGGTAAAGAATCTGCCTGCAATGCAAGACACCCGAGTTCAAAGCCTAAGTCAGGAAGATCCCCTGGAGAAGGGCATGGTCACCCATTCCAGTATTCTTGCCTGGAGAATCCTATGGACAGAGAAGCCTGGTGGGCTACTGTCCATGGGATCACAAAGAGTCAAGACACAACTGAGCAGCCAACACTTTCAGCCGTACATGTAAAGTACATCAGTAAATGATCAGAGAACTAATCTGCAGTGTAAGAAGAAAAAAGTAGAATGAAATAGAGATGATAAGTCATGAGGACCCAGAGAGACAGAGATGAGAAAGCAGGTAATCGAGAATTTTCAGGACCTGTGAAAGCTGAGCATGTGTCTTCCACTAATTTGTAACAATCTGGATCTTCACCATAAATCCTCCATGACATAAACAAGCATTTGTAAATTTCTCCTTGTGATCAAATAGACATTTAACCAGGATATAAGCTACTGTCTATGAGCTACAAGGAAGCAGATATCAAATCTTTCTTTTTCTCCATTGTTTACACATGCCTAGTATAACACCTGGCACATCATAGGTACTCCAACAAAAATAGACCAATAAGTGAATTAACTCCTTAAATATATGTTGTTATAAACTGCATTCCTGTGCAAACAACACACAAGCCAACTCTATCCCCAAGCTGTGCCTTTTCGGGTGGAACTAGGGACTTAAACAACAAGGCTTTTCAAAATGCAGAGACTAGCAAAGTGAATCACTTAATCCTTTTTTTTTTTTTTCTTTTCCCTTTCAAAGATCTCTCTTCTGGGGAGTTTCCTGGTGGACTAGTGGTTAGGACTCCAGAATTTCACTGCCATGGCCTGGGTATAATCCTTGATTGGGGAACTGAGATCCCACAAGTCCTGTGGTGTGGCCAAATATATATCTATATCTATCTATCTATACACATGTATAGGTATATATATGATAGATATAGATATATATCTATATATGTAGATGGCCTTCCCTGGTGGCTCAGATGATAAAGAATCTGCCTGTAATGTAGGAGACTGGAGTCCTATCTCTGGGTTGGGAAGATCTCTGGAGAAGGGAATGGCAACCCACTCTAGTATTACTGCTTGGAGAATTCCATGGACAGAGGAGCCTGATGGGCTACAATCCACAGGGTCACAAAGAGTTGGACACGACTGAGTAACTAACACACACACACACACACACACATGTATCTGGTAGCTCAGTTGTAAAGAATCCACCTGCCAATTCAGGAGACGCAAGAGACGCAGGTTCAATCCCTGGGTCAAGAAGATCCCTTGGAGAAGGAAATGGCAATCTTCTGCTCCAGTATTTTTGCCTGGAAAATCCCATGGACAGAGGAGCCAGGTGGGTCACAGAGAGTCAGACAAGATTGAGTGACTGAGCATGCATACTTCCCTTCTAATAGTTCTGATGCCTGAGTTAATTCAGGTCAACGGATGACAGAGTTGTTTATCAATGCTAATCCTTCAAAGATATCTTCAGTATAGTAGAGGATTCTGGGATACAGTAGTACTCAAAATTGTAGAAATACTATAGCGACATGTATGCATATAGCAACATGTATGCATAGATACATTCTCTTCTAACACATTACCTATTAATTTGCTGAGTGCTCGCTCTGGTCCAGGCCTAGTGGTGCTTTAGGTAATTTATTATGTTTGATTCTCATATCAATCCATCACTCCAGTGAGGCAGGTATGATTATTCTCTTGTTCAGGTCAGTTCAGTCGCTCAGTCGTGTCAGACTTTGTGACCCCATGAACCGCAGCACGCCAGGCCTTCCTGTCCATCACCAACTCTGGGAGTCTACCCAAACCCATGTCCATCGAGTCGGTGATGCCATCCAACCATCTCATCCTCTGTCATCCCCTTCTCCTCCTGCCCTCAATCTTTCCCAGCATCAGGGTCTTTTCAAATGAGTCAGCTCTTCACATGAGGTGGCCAAAGTATTGGAGTTTCAGCTTCAACATCAGTCCTTCCAATGAACACCCAGGACTGATCTCCTTTAGGATGGACTGGTTGGATCTCCTTGCAGTCCAAGGGACTCTCAAGAGTCTTCTCCAACACCACAGTTCAAAATCATCCATTCTTCAGTGGGCTGTACAAACTAAAGCTCAAAGGTAAGATATTTTGCATAATAAGTTCATGGATAATAAGTAGAATCACTGGTGCTAAGTGATGTCCACGGCACCAAAGTGTGCAGGGCTGACATCTGGCCCACTTCCCTTTTGTGCAGACTAAACTGGTGTCTCTACTGACCCACTGTTCAAAGTAGAAGGGATTTGGTGACAGACACACCAAACATTGTGTCACACCAGCAGGTGAAAATTCCATCAAGGTGCACAGCTCACGTTGACCATATCTAACCTACTGGCCACAACAGGGCGAAGACTAAATCATAGATATTTCTACTGGCTCAGTCTGCTGGGCCATCTTGTCGAGCTCAGGTATCAGACTATCAGACTGAGATATTTTCTGGAATGTGTGACATTGGCCTCACGAGGTTAGCACCATAGTCTAGCTTTTAAATATCTGAGAGAAGACAGAAAAAGAGAGAGAAAGGACTTTCTTGGTGGTCCAGTGGTTAAGAATCTGCCTTCCAATGCAGAGACAAAGGTTCAATCCCTGGTTTGGGAACTAAGATCCCACACACTATGAGGCAACTAAGTCCATGCATCACAACCACCCAGTCTGTGCTCTAGAGCCCAGAAAGCCACTTTAATGAGAAGCACAAACACCACAACTGGAGAGTAGCCCCTATTCACCACAACTAGAGAAAGCCTGTGAACAGCAACAAAGACCCAGAGCAGCCAAAAATAAAATAAAACAAATATTTTTAAAAAGAAAGGTGACATTAACTGACATGTAAAGAATAAGCCGGATGCTGCTTGATAAGTAGCAAGGGGCCAGCAAAGATGAAGGCCCTGGTGTGGAAATTGCTTGGTGTTCCAGGAACCTCAAAAAAGGTCACTGTGGCTGGATGTTCCTGGATGATGAGAAGGTGGGATGCTGGAGTTAAGTAGGCATCTCCCATTGCCCATCCTTGTGTTAACTCACTCTGTGTACATGACCCTTCATGAGGCAGGGCCTACTAGAATAAGCTTGCCTCCACAAACTGCTTCCTCAATTCGGGGCGTATAGGAAAGAACACACACAAAACACAGAGAGGGAAAATAAAGGGGTCATATCTTCTCAAAAAAGTGGATTTTGCTTGGAATCTGTCCAGGACAGTATTTTCAATGCCCCTTCTTTATAACAATCATTGTGTTTTGTCCTCTTTCCTCTCTAAAATGAAATTCATACATAACAGGATTATCTACATGCATAATTCAAAAGAAATATAATGACTTATCCATAAGGTAATGAACCCATGAAAGGAAAGTGATTTTGAATGAAACAATATGCATTTCAATGTGAAGATGCGTCAACATGACTACTCTGAAAGGCACAATGAAATCATCAAAGGCTTTAGCCATTGGAAGAGATATCATAAATGTGGTACCATACAAAGTGATAGACTTCTCTAGAAAGCTTAATAACTTTTGAAACTTCTCTGAACTCAACAGAATGCAATCTTATCTTGACATCCCCCAAATTTGGTGTATATTGAAATGATGCAAAGTACTGTATTTCTATATCAATGGTGTCAAGCAGTAAGACCCACTATTTTTATATAGGCTTCCCTATCTATCATCAGACTTCCCTGATGGCTCATCAGTAAAGAATTCGCCTGCAATGCAGGAGCTGCAGGAGGTGTGGGTTCGATTCCTGGGTCGGGAAGATCCCATGGAGGAGGGCATGGCAACCCACTCCAGTTTTCTTGCCTGGAGAATTTCATGGACAGAGGAACCTGGCGGGCTTCAGTCCATGGGGCTGCAAAGAGTCAGACACAACTGAAGTGACTGAGCATGCATGCTCGCACTCATCTATCATTACCACTGTCCTGTGCGGTATTTGAAAACCGACTTGATTCTCTGTTGGATGAACAGCCCCATCCCATCACTATAGGAGATTAAACATCCCTGGTCTTTGTCCACTAAACATGAATGGCATCTCCCAGCACGTATGTTGACCAAAAATAATGCCTCCCACACATTATGAGGTGTGTGCATGTGTATCCGTGTTTGCATGCAGTGGTGGCGGGGGGACTATTAGGAAAATCTGTGGGGCTGTGGCTTTTGGTTGGGGACTCAACCATGCTGAGAAGCAATGCTCCTTGTGACCAGAATGATGAAGATATCAGCATGACTTCCTAAATTGTACATGACCAGGTGACCCACAGCCATATTTACATATATTTGTGTATTAATAAAGGAGAATGAAAACAGCATGATAAATGAAATGTTATATTCCTGAAAGGAAAAACTCATGATCTCAAAGATCTCTGTCCTCCAACCAATTAATCTATAAATTCATCACCATTCCAATCCACAACAGTGGTATTTATTAGGGGATTTTCCAGACAATTTTTAAATCCACACAAAGGAGGAGGGATCTGTAAGAATAACCACCACGATTTTGCAAATGATGAACCATTAGGGAGGACATGTGGTACCCACTATCAAAGACAAAAGTATAATGTTCACATGATTAAAAGAGGGTGATATTTGCTCAGTGGAGTAGGGACCGGGGATGAAACAGAATAGTGAGTCTAGAAATAGATGGACTGGATTTACATGCAGTGATCAGTACACATCAAAATCAGACATTTCAGATCAGCAGGAAAATGAGATTAGTTATTCCATAAATGATCTTAGAATATTTTGGATATCCAGGACAGAACAGGGGGAGGGGGTTCTTTAAGGTGTCTGTGAGGTTAAAAAGAAAAATGAGAAAATTCACGTGAAAGTGTTATGGTAGAATAGGGACTTCCCTGGTGGTGCAGTGAATGGTTAAGACTCAGCGATCCCAATGTGGGGGGCCTGGGGTCCATGCTGGTCAGGGCGCTAGATCCCACCTATCACAACTAAAGATCCCACATGTGGCAACTAAGACTAGCACAGACAAATTAATTAATCATAAAACGAATTTGTTAAAAAAATTACTAATACTGAAAAAAAAGAAAAAAATTACTAATACTAAATTACTAATATAACATTAGATCCAATGTGAAGAATGACTGTCATGCCCAAATGAGCCAGTGTTGAAGTTCAGGATGAAAGGTTGCATGATAATTAAAGGCTTTAGTGCCCTGACCATTCATTTTTCAAAAGATATTTTAGCTTCCTCTCAAAATGAAATAAAACATAATAAATGAATTAATAAAATATAATGATATGTGTATTACAGAAATAAAAACATTATAATTTATAGTTATATTATTATAGAAATATAAAAATAAATTCTAATTAATTATCTAATTAATTAGTGGATCCACTGCACAAACACTAAATTAACTTCTGAAGTGTTGTCTCTCTGACTATGAGTGTTCCACACTTTGCTTAGGTTGCAGTGTTGTTCAGGTGTGGAGAACCTGGCCCAAGTTACTCAGACCTTGATCTTCCCATCACTCTCCGGGGCC
Source organism: Bos mutus (assembly GCF_027580195.1). Taxonomy (NCBI): domain Eukaryota; kingdom Metazoa; phylum Chordata; class Mammalia; order Artiodactyla; family Bovidae; genus Bos; species Bos mutus. Next base: position 24,925,937 of record NC_091633.1, read on the forward strand.
AATGGATGCCACCTGTTGTTCAGTTTTATGCTAAAGCTCACATTCTCTAAATTAATTAACAGCACATCTCTGAGCTTGCCATGCTGAAATACCATCAGGCATAGTTTCTCAACCTGGACATCTTGGGCCAAATAATTCTCTGTTTTGGGAAGCCCTTCTGTGCCCTGTAGGGTGTTTAGCAGCATACTGGGGTGGCATCTAACCACTGGATACCAGTAGCGAACCTGTATCCTACAAAAAAATGTCCCTAAATGTCCCTGCCAATCTACCCAAGCTGAGAACCACTGGAGTAAAATGTAATATTTGATTTCTTTTGGTGTTACCAAAAACGGGATCCAGCTGCATGCCATTCAACAGTCAATAAAGAGGCCAAGTTGGTGGAAAGTTAAGTTTGCTTTATTCTGGATGCCAGCAACTGAGAGTTGATGGGGAGGGCAGATATCTGTCCAAAGGTCGACTCCCCCCACTTAAAATCAGGGGTCAAGAGCTTTTACATTACAGATGGAGGGAGGTGGGTCCATGCAGAAATAGCACAGTCAGCTCTGATGGCCATCTTGAAATTGGTCATCAGTGATCTGACCAGCATCATCTTGATTGTTTTAAGTACAGTTAATCTTCAGTTCCAGGGACAGTCTGTTTCCATTTTCTTGAGGCCAATTCTTAGCACTGTGACAGCTATGTCATGCCTACAGTCTGGTCATCATGTAGTTAACTTCTTACACCTGGGGGGGTTTCAGTATCTACAAGACAGCTTCCAAGATATGGCTCAGAATATTATCTTTAGCCCTTAAGAAGGAACTGAAGGTCCCTGACTATGGTTACTGACTAAACTACCACTATCTGTTTCCTTTGTTTCTGCATTTTCTCACTTCTCTGTTAACTTATTCTTTGGCTAAAGTTTTCACACAGACAAAAGGCAGACTGAGGACATGCAGGGCAAGGACTGTAGGGTCCCACTCCACTTCACTGATAGCCACATCAAAAGACTCTTCAGCTGTCTTAAGATTCCCCTTGTGCTTTACAAGCCTGACATGCTGAAATATTCTATGCTAACTCTCAAAACTGCCCCTGGCCCAAATAGAGATGCTAAGGAGAGATAAAAATATATATATATATATATATATATATATATATTTTTTAAAGTGTTGCCTTTTCTTCACTAGATCATCATCTTCTATTCCATAAGTATCACCTCCTCTTAAACCTGGTCCTGCCTCAAGGTCTAACTTTGGAGAGCAACAGATTAAAAATATATATATTTATATATACTGGACCAAAGTGACAAGGCTGGGGTGTGTAGTGGCCTTTCATCTGTGGGGCGGTTCAGAACATGCAGGCAAGTATTTCATCTGAAACTAGACAGAGGTACCCACAGTGTCTTTCCATCCCACTTCCCAAAGCTCCTTGGCTGTGCTGAGAGAATTTCCCTCTTGGCTTCAAAACTGACTACACATTTAGCTGTAAGGGATGCAGGATGCTGACTTCAAATTTTAGAATCTGAGCTTCATAAAAAAGTTTCCTTTGAAAAAGACTGAAGGTACAATAAAATGTGACTACTTGCCCCTTTTTCATTTTTCAGTTTTTTAGGGTTTGGTATTCTTCCCTGATAGCTCAGCAGGTAAAGAATCTGCCTGCAGTGCAGGAGACACAGGAGGCATAGGTTCAATCCCTGGATTGGGAAGATCCCCTGAAGAAGGAAAATGGCAACCCAGTCCAGTATTCTTGCCTGGGAAATCTCATGGACAGAGGAGCTTGGTGAGCTATAGTCCAAAGTGTAGCAAACAGTTGGATACAACTGAGCAACTATGCCCACATGATTCTGCCCTCCAACATCACAGTGACTTAAAATGTTAGAAATACATACAAACAGAAGCCAACACATGTGAATGAGGACATATTTGCTGGTCACTGCTGGAGCAGAATTCATCATTTAATCCTCTCTGTTCTCTGCTCTCTGAGGGGTTTCCAGTGACTGCATCTTCAATTTACATCCAGTTGGTTGGGACCATCTCAAGAACTCAGTGTTGAGAACAACCCTTTCAGACAAGGGTGTTAGGTCAGTAGCCTTTGAGTCTTCAGCATCCGAAAAAGTACATGAAATGAATTTGATTTCATTTTGATAAAAAAGTCTGCTGAAAACTAGTCCTTATTATTAAGGGAAGCAGGAAGAGATTCCACCATATGGATAAGCCTGGGCAAAGAAAAACGAAACCAAACCTCTATTTTGCTGCAAATTTAAGGACTCTATGTCTAAATTGGGAATAAAGAGAATGATCTCCTTTACTGGTTAAGTGTCTAGCCTGGAGATCAGAATCCAGGGTTTCTGGGAGGTTGGAATCCCAACGATCACTACTGGCCTTCATGCTGCTGTTGTTTAGTTGCTTCAGTTGTGTCCGACTCTTTGCAACTCCATAGACTGTAGCCTGCCAGGCTCCTCTGTCCATGGGATTTCCCAGGCAAGAATACTGGAGTGGGTTGTCATTTCCTTCTCCAGGGGATTTTCCTGACCCAGAGATTGAGCCAGGGTCTCCTGCGTTGGTAGGTGGATTCTTTACCACTGACCCACCAAGGAAGCACCTCTTAAATATTTATTGAACTTCCAAGATGTCCCAGGTACTGGAGGTACAGGAATAAAACAATAAAAAGTAAAATAATATCAAATAAATGATCTAGGGTATAGCTGAAAGCTTCTCCAGTGGTCATGTATGGATGTGAGAGTTGGACTGTGAAGAAAGCTGAGCGCTGAAGAATTGATGCTTTTGAACTGTGGTGTTGGAGAAGACTCTTGAGAGTCCCTTGGACTGCAAGGAGATCCAACCAGTCCATTCTGAAGGAGATCAGCCCTGGGATTTCTTTGGCAGGAATGATGCTAAAGCTGAAACTCCAGTACTTTGGCCACTTCATGAGAAGAGCTGACTCATTGGAAAAGGCTCTGATGGTGGGAGGGATTGGGGGCAGGAGGAGAAGGGGATGACAGAGAATGAGATGGCTGGATGGCATCACTGACTCGATGGACGTGAGTCTCAGTGAACTCCGGGAGTTGGTAATGGACAGGCAGGCCTGGTGTGCTGTGGTTCTTGGGGTCGCAAAGAGTCGGACACAACTGAGCGACTGAACTGAACTGAGAGATCTAATAGAACAGTTCCTATTGAACTAGAACTTAAGGAAGAGCTTAATACACAAAAAGATTTTCCCCAAACTATACAACAACCTTCTATATAAAAATGTAAAACAGTTTGCAGAAGACGTGAGGGATTCGGCTGAACAGCAAATACGTGAAAAGATTCTCAATCTTAGTTTTGGTAAAGGAAATGGAAACTAAGCATATACCAGTTTTCACCTATAATATTGTTAAATTAAAAAATTAACATTTACTATGTGCATCGATTTTGGAAATGAGCTCTCATAGGTTCCTTGTGATAATGTTAATAGCCCCACCTATTTGTAAGGTGATTTGCAGGATTTACTAAGATTAAAACTGTATATACCCTTTGACCAAGTAAAATTGCTCTTGGGACTTTGCTGGCAGTCCAGTGGTTAGGAATCTGCATTTACATTGCAGGGAGTATGTCTTTGATCCCTGGTTGGGAACTAAGATCACACATGCTGTGAAACAGAGTAAAAAAAATTAGACTGCTCTTAGGTGGCTCCAGGGAGCCATTTCTCCCGATAGTCATACCATTCTGTACCCATCCCCTGCACCACACACATGCAGACATTGGACTTGACCATGACACTTGCTTTGGCCAATGGAACGTGAGGATGTATGAGGCAATGACAAGGCTTGGATCATTCCCTCTTGGAGACCTAAAAACTGCCGTGTTGTTATACTCCAGCCATATTGAGAGACCTCTGAGAGAGAACAAAGTTGTCCAGCTGATCAGCCAGAAGGAGGTCCCAGACCTACAGCCTTAGAAGAGCTGGGTCAGTTACACCCTTGCCATTCAGGCAATCCTAGCTGAGACCTCAGATGTCATGCCCCAGAGTTGATCCATCTCCACCATGGTTGTATCATTACTGCAGTGAGTGGAGTGGTGAAAAACAGATGCAGCCAGAATGTCTACCAACAGGGGAGGGATGAACGAACCATGCTACAACCATTCTATAGATTCAAGCAAGTGTCAGGACCACAGAAGAAAAAATCTTCCACCTGCCCATCTGAATACATACCATCCTATGATAAACGGAAAACGGCAGCATTGTAGACAATCCTGGTGTTGTAAAAGTACATTCAAATCCTTAAATAAATGCAAAGTAAATGTGAGTATGAACAGGAAAAATGTGGAAGACTGTATTGGGTTGTTGATACTAGCCATTTCAGGAGGGTGGGAGGAGGGACATGGTGAGGTGGAGATTATTGCCTTTTTAAATCTTTTTAGAGTAATGCAGTCATTACATGCACAATTCTGGTAATTAAAGAAAATCTAATGAAAAAATGGGAGCAAAAACAGCGTTTTAAAAAGATCAGCCTCTGAAAAAAATCAACATCAAAGGAAAAAAAACAGGGAGAGTAAAACTAAGGGTGCCTGCAAGAAAGTTCTTTCACAAATTTTAAATGAGCATTATTATTATTTTATTTTTTTGGCCAGCCTTAAATTCAGATTAATTCTGTGAAAAGTTTCAGTAGCCTTTTTCCACCTGGGTTTTCAAGATTCATTTACTATGATGATTTGGCATTTTTCCTAGCAAGTCCCACTGGAAAGCGCACACATCGGCTTTTATCTCTGTGAACACATTTACCGTGTGTGTCTGTGTGTTGCAGGAAGTGCACTAAATGGTCAATTTAAGTCCTTTTGCTCTGGAATTCGAATGACCTGGAAGCTTAAGAAAATATTCTGTCTTCTAAATATCATACACATGGAACAAATGATCCCGAAATGTTGCTGTCTGATACCTGTCATTGTGTTTCTTTTTTTGTAGGAAACTCCTGCATGTACAATAGAATCTAGACAAATTCATGCCGATATGCTTGACTTTTTCCTTCCTTTGTCTAATACCGTGGTTCTCCACTTTGCCTTCCTATTGAAAACTTCTAGAAGGCTTTGAAAATACACAAGTGCCTGGATCTCACCCAGAGATTTTGATTTAATGTGGATGAAGCCTCGGCATGAGCATTTGGGAAAGAAACCTCAAGTGATTTTAATCCTCACTCAACGTCGAGAACCACTGGTGTTACAAAGAGCATGAGTAATAATTATTCTCAATGAACACAACATATTTTTATCATTTCTTTTGAATCCATGACAAATTGAATACTATTTCACAAAGTTTTAACATGAATTGTACCTTACGGGAGTTGAGTTGTTTTGAAAATTGGTCAAAGAAATGATCATTTAATTAAAAAATTCTGCTAACCAGGAGTATCATTTAATGAGAACACAAGTCCTGCGTGAATTGCAAGAGGTTTTCAGAGGATGGCATGTGTGTTTCCGTATCAAAATATCAAAGCCTCACTTGATAGTAACAAAAAATAGTGTTTAGGACTTGGGGCTATAATTAGGTTGGCATTTTATAGCTGTGTTGTAATGTTTAATCAGGTTGTAGCATTTCATTCACAAAATTCCTTCCATGAGGTAACCTATGATTTAAAAAAAAAAATCTGTGTTTCACAATGATTTTTCTCTAATGTAGGTTGAACTTAACAAAACATATGTGGACAAGATTCCTTTAAAATCGTGAACTTAGAATAGCATTGACATATATACAGTGCCTTTTGTAAAACAGCTAGCTAGCAGGGACCTGCTGTACAGCACAGGGAGCTCAGCTCGGTACTCTGTGATGACCTAGAGAAGTGGGCTGGGGAGATGGGAGAGACGCTCAAGAGGGAGTGGGTATATGTGTACATACAGCTGATTCACACTGTTGTACGGCAGAAGCCAACACAACTCCGTAAAGCAATTATACTCCAATTAAAAAGATACACATAGAATCATGAACTTGCCCTGAATTGGTCTTCACTCACTTCTTTACTCTTATAGGCATCTTTGAGCAGTTGATTTTATGCCTCAAATGCTTCTAAACTCTTCCCCTGGACTGTACACTTCTCCGGGGGACAGAAAGTTTGCGTTCACAGTGCTAGGCACATAATAGGGTAATTAAATGCCTGCTCCCCTGGTTAATCATTTTTGCTTGGTAATTTTGTTTGCTATAAAATATCATCCCATGCACTAGAAAGGTCGCCAAGATTCTGGCATATTTGAGGAAAAGTCATCAGATCCCTGGGGTTTTGACAAGTAGTATATTAACTCTATGAGTGGTGAGACAGACTTCATCTTGTTTCTTTTCTCAAAAGGTCTAATGTGTTCTCTTGTGACTCTTGGGTTTTCATCAGCCCAGTACCAGCCCACCATAAGTGTGACTTATAAAAACCAGACATTGATTTTTCACAGTTCTGGAAGCTGGAACTCCAAGATGTCAGTGCCAGTACGGCCAGGATCTGGTGAGAGACCTCCGCTAGATTGCAGCCTTCTTATTGTGTCCTCACATGGCTGAAAGAGATTCTTGGCCTTCTCTTGTGTATGCATGCATGCTAAGTCGCTTCTGCTGTGTCCAACTCTTTGCCAACCCATGGACTATAGCCCGCCAGGCTCCTCTGTCCATGGGATTCTCCAGGCAAGAATACTGGAGTGGGTTGCCATGCCCTCCTCCAGGGGATCTTCCCAACCCAGGGACTGAACCTGTGTCTCTTATATCTCCTGTATTGGCAGGCAGGTTCTTTACCACTTGTGCCACCTGGGAAGCTCTTAGAAAGAAAGTCAAGTCACTCAGTCGTGCCTGACTCTTTGCGACCCCATAGACAGTAGCCACACCATGCTCCTCCCATCCATGGGATTTTCAAGGCAAGAGTACTGGAGTGGGTTGCCATTTCCTTCTCCAGGAAGCTCTTATAAGGGCACTAATCCCATTTGTGTGAGCTCCACCCTCATGATCTACTCACCCTCCAAAGGCCCCACATCCTAATACCATCACACTAGGGATTACGACAACGACTTCTGGGGGTCCTTCGGCCACTGTGAGGTCAGCTTTCATGGGCACAGTAAGGATGGAGGCGCTAGCAGTCAGGCACTATCAGTGTTCGTCGCCTGGGGACCCTGAAAGCTGTTGTCCCAGTGGACCAACCCACTTCTGCATCTGCACATCCTCTTCCCTGGATGCATCCTCAGCGAACCCACATGGGTCCACTGCCCATGTGTTTACAGCCAGACCCAAGGGGTGGTGAGGGGCAGCTCTTTGCAGAGGGCACTTAAGATGCTCTCCAAATGCCTGTGTATGCCCCTCGTGGTTGGCCAGGTGGGGAGGCTTGGAAGTGGGCCCAGGTTGATTGTGCCATGGGACACAGATTCTAAGGCAGAATCTGAGGACTTGCATCCAAGAATTCTGGATCCTAATGTGGCAGCCCAGGTAGTTACAAAGGTAGATTAGCCATGATGGGAGGACAGAGCATCTTTTATTTATCAGCTTGTTTACTTGATTTATAACTCTTGAGTATGGAGACATATGTTGTGTGCAGCAGATGCTGAGGGTGCCCCTCACCCCTCCTCGTGTTCCCAGGCTTCCCCACTCAGGTGCACTCAGCCTGACTTCCAATTGTCAAGACTGCATCTCTGTGCCTCGGGGCTTCAGGTTCCTGCTGGAGTCTGCTCTGCTGCCAGAACAGCAGGCGGAACATGAGAGAAATGGGTCTCCCAGGAGCAACTTCCAACAAAAGACCGATGGGTGTTGGGACAGAAGTACCCCAGGTTCTCCACTCAGGGGTGTTCACCCTCAGTTACCCCATCAGGGGAAGTCTGCCGTCATCCACATGACTGACACACTTGATGCCACCTTTTATTGGCTCTATGCCCTTCCTTGTCTTACTTCCCCTTCCCTTTTTGTCCACAAAATATACCTGCATTTCAATGTTTGTTTCAGCTTCTGCTTCTGGGAGAATCCAAACCAAGATGGTGCACAAGCTCCATTTACGTGCTTGTTCCAAGTCTACAAATGTAAGGGGGTGGGCCTGGTGTGACCACTTTGTCTCCCTCATCTTGACTCCTCTCTTCAGCCAAATGAACGAGGTTGTGATGATCCCCATTTGAAAAGGCTTTGAGCATGAAAGTCATTTGTGCAAAGTCATAAGACAATAATTAAAAGTGTATATAATCTCATCTGTGCAGGTGGCATCTGATGCACAAGATGGAGATGATGGGGAAGTCGTATCCATCTGAACTATTTACTGGACTGCTGCCAAGGTCCAGGGAGATGATGGCAGTGAGAGATCAGATACACTATGAACTGCTTTCTTCTCAGGATTATTACATCCACACTGCTCTAACCTCAAGACAACGGAATTGGGTTCCCACCTCTTCTCTACCTCTTTATCAATTTCTTATTTCTTCTTCCCTTTCCTCTCTTCCCTTCTGAGACCTGAATGATAAGAATTAAGATTTCTTATTTTATGACAATCATAATTATCTAGACTCAAGTAAAAATATAACACAAAATTTTCTCGTTGAATGTCCCTCTTTTTCAGTATAACTTCAGTTGAACAAAAACTAAGGTCTTTACTGCTCTGCTAGAACCATGGAAACATCAGACATTAGTGTCCCTAGGCAAAGAATCCAGGGGCTTCCCAGGTGGCTCAGTGGTAAAGAATCCACCTGACAATGCAGGAGACTCAAGTTCAATCTCTGGGTCAGGAAAATGCCCTGGAGAAGGAAATGGAGACCTCCTCTAGTATTCTTGCCTGGGAAATCCCAAGGACAGATGAGCCCGGCGGGCTACAGTCCAAAGGGTCGCAAAGAGTCAGACACAACTGAGAGACTAAACAACACAAAGCCAAAGAATCCACTAGCTCTTGGGAATACATGTCATCTTTAATCAATGTTTATTGGTTCTCAAACAGTATTTGAGCATCGAAAAACAAAAAACACTATTATGTAAGATTCTGTCTTGTGTGCTTGCTAAGTTGCCTCAGCAGGGCCCAACTCTTTGTGACCCTGTGGACTCTAGTCCACCCGGCTCCTCTTTCCATGGGATTCTCCAGGCAAGAACACTAGAGTAGGTTACCATGCCCTCCTCCAGGGGATCATCCCAATCCAGGGATCGAACCCATGTCTCTTAAATCTCCTGCATTGGCAGGTGGGTTCTTTACCACTAGCACTACCTGGGCCACCTAAGATATTATCTTATTTATTTAAAATAAAATGATCAGGGATACTTGTGAATGTATATATGTGACGTGTATATGTTAAGCGACACACATTCCTTGGCCCTATAGTTTTGACAACTGCAGTTGTAAATGTTATTTGGCCTTGACCTTTTAAAGAATACCATTTTTATGTGCTATATTCCTGTGAGATCATTTGAGGGAAATGGGAATCATTAGGGTAGAATATAATTATCTCTTTAAAAACTTTTATTATTTTCTAAAATATGCAAATAGTATTCTTAAACAGTAGACGAGTTCATAATTACAGACACACAAGTGGATTCTTAAAATCATCATTATAAAATCCCACCATCCAAAGAGAATTAACATTTTGATACAGATTCTTTTAAAGTCTTTTGTATATAATACAACAGTTGTCCACATGACTAGCTGACCCATTCTTTCAGGACAGAGACTAAGCCCTCCTTCCCATTGCCTATCTGCTGAGAGAGAGAAAGCGTATCTAGGCAACCATAGGCCCATGGGGACAGAGGCTAAAGCCATGTGCCTCTTGAAATTAGAGTAAGCAGACTCTTTCTTAAAATGCTTTGGGCTTAAATATGTACCAAGGAAAGCTTTCCAACTATTTCATCATATCTAATGACCACACGATATTCTGTTTAATATAGCTACTATAATCCATTTGGTCAATTCGGAATGACTGGGTACTTGAGCTTCTCTAGTGTCAATCTACTATATACAATACTCATAAATAAATAAGTTTCTACACCCACTTCAGGGCACTTGACATAATTTGCCAATCTGTTTGCTTCAGGTCTCCGGATACCCATTTGGCTTTGTAAGACCCATCAAAACATCAGTTCCTTCAACCTTCAGCTAGAATTTGCAGACTGATGACCCACAGATGTATTCTGTTTGTTCTAGATGATATTGTCAATATTTGGAAACTCCACCTGAATATATGAATGTTTTCTTTCTCAGAAAGAACTGGCCACTGTAGATCCATAACCCCATATAGCAATAAGCAGCAGGGTCTGAGTTTCAGGGCCTCATTAGTTTGTACCCCGGTTTCCACAATATCCTCCTCCCCATACCTCCACTCACAATTTGTTTGCTCATTCATATCTTCTGCCTGCCCTCACTCCTCAGGCATTTCAATGTGTGACCATCTGTTGGTCACCATGGGTTTCTTAGTCATTGAATGGCACCTACCTGTGTTACCCTATAAGCACTGGAATCTGGGCTAAAATGTAATGTCCCAACTCTAAATTTAAGAGATGTGTGACTTTAGACAACTGAGTTTCCCAAAGACTAAATTTGCCCTCTGATGATATAACCTCATTAACTCATGATCCTTATGAATATCAAATTAGATAACTCATGTTGAAAGCCCCTTGAATACAGCACAATCCCCAACAAATGTGCACTATGATTATCAGCCCATGGGAGAAAGCTTCCTGTTTCATTAATATGTCCACTCTGAGTGCAAGATAAAAATGAGGGTAAGCATAGCGCAAGCAGGCCAATTAGACTATTAACCCACGGTAAAGAATAACAAAACACCAAATTTACATTACTGGTGTCACCAACACTCATTGGCTGTTCACCAAAACCATTTCTTCTTATTTGTGGCACAGAGATAGACTACATTTCCCAAGCTATCTTGCTACATAGATGGTCATGTGACTGAGGTCAACAGAATGTGAACATAAGTGATGTATGCCACTCAGGTCTATCCCAACAGCCTCTCCCATGATCCTCACTGCTTTCTTCCTCCCTTCACTTCATCCTGATAACTTTGGTAACCTTGGAACCTATGTACCAAAGGCAATGGGATGAAATTGGATTTGTCAATCTTCGCTTAATGAGAGCTATCTATTAGCAATATCTGTTTGTATTTTACATGCAATAGAAATGAATATCACGTGTATAAGCCATTATCAATTTGGGTGTGTTTGTTAACAATTTCTATTTTTAAGGGAGAATTTTCCGGTGGTCCAGTGGTTAGGACTCCACACTCTCATTGCTGAGGGCCCAGGTTCAATTCCTGGTCAGGGAACTAAAATCCCACAGTCAAACAGTTCCTCAAAAAAAAAAAAAAAAAAAAAAAAAAGTTCCGTAATAAAGAGTGTTAATGGAAATAACCAATAAACCTACTTGTAGTAGGAATTTTAAATGAATTTTAAAAGAATTTTAAAAAGGATTTTATTCACTCCAAACTGAGGACTATAGCCTGGGAGCCACAGATTCAAGAAGCACTTGAATTCTATTTTGTTGAACTACAACATGAAGGAGGCTTAGAAAAAGCAAAAACTGCAAAATACATAAGCTGTTTGTCAAGAATTAGGATTGGAGCTGGCAAGAAGTAAGGTGCTTGTTAAGCAAGGGTTGGTTGGGGTCTGAAATGGTTGCTTAGTTACAAGAGGAAGCCTTGAGATGCAGCTGGCAGCTGCTCACAGATACTGTTTTGAGAATGTCTGGTGGTGTCCTTGAGTCTAATAGAGTTCAGAAAATTTAAGTTCTCGGTATTATAGGAACATGTCTACAACTATGTCCACAAGGGCCACCCAGCTCCATTTTGATGCATGAATGCATTCTTTTATTTAATGGTTAAAGTCTAAGCACAATGCATGTTTAATAGGCTACAAAAAGGCTATTTTGTTTACCCTAAAGTCCACATGGGGCTTTTCTGGTGGTTCAGTAGTAAAGAATCTGCCTGCAATGCAGGAGATGTGGGTTTGATCCCTGGGTCAGGAAGATCCCCTAGGGAAGGAAATGGCAACCCACTCCAGTATACTTGACTGGGAAATCCCATGGACTGGCAGGCTACAGTCCATTGGGTCACAAAAGAATGGATGCGACTTAGCAACTAAACAACAACAACAAAAGCTGAGGTGAGATCATGTAGAAGTCAGAACGACTTCCCCAGGGGTCAATGTGTGAAAATTCTTTCCATCAATAGTTTGCAATGTCTGAAATATTATAGGTCGAAAAACTTCCTGAATCTAGTTATGAATTTCTTATCTTTTTCTGTCTTTTATTTTTTGAGTTAAAATCAGTAAGAAAAAAATAGAAAATGTCAGTTTCAAGCCAATTAAGGATACTTTTGGTTACAAATGCAGTACTTGGAAACTGATTATAAAATACTTCCTGGGAGACACATCTTTTTGCTCACAGAGTTAGCTGAAAAGCAATTAATTTTTATTTTAAGAAAACATGAGAGAGCTTTTCAGTACAAAGCAGAGAAATCAAGAAAGAAATGTGTCTATAAAGTGATAGAACATAAGTGCACTTAGATGGATAGCAGAGAACATCTAATTATATATCATATCATTAAGTACACTGTCACAGAATCACAATTCATGCACAAAATATAACTATATGCAGCCCCCATATTTCTACATTGCACACTCCACTCATTACCTAAGCACGACCTACAATTTTCTTTCTGTCACTTTACTTATCGGAAGGTCTTTTTCCTCGGATGCCAAATGAAATGCAGTATACATGCAAGACAAAGTTGACTTTGTCTTTCATGTGATGATAGAACATTTTTGTTTTTTGGGGGGCAATGACACCTTACATTTTGTGGGAGGGTTGGCTGCAGTCCATGGGATCGCGAAGAGTTGGACACGACTGAGCGACTTCACTTTCACTTTTCACTTTCATGCAGTGGAGAAGGAAATGGCAACCCACTCCAGTGTTCTTGCCTGGAGAATCCCAGGCATGGGGCAGCCTGGTGGGGTCTATGGGGTCTATGGGGTCGCACAGAGTCGGACACAACTGAAGTGACTTAGCAGCAGCAGTATCTATTACCCATTCTTTAGGTTCCTAAGAGGTTGCCCTATCCTAAAGTACATAAGGCTAGCATGAACCAAGCCTGGACAGTAGGGCCTGTCTTTTTAAGGCTTAATACTTAGACAGGACACATGGCCCAAGGCAGATCAGAGACGGACCTGAAACTTTCACTGTGACTCTTGTGAATTAGTAATCTTCATTCTTCCTGAGATTATAATCTAAATGGTGGGCCCAAGCCACTGCATGGAGTCTTCTGAGAACAAGATGATGTGAAGAACGCTGAGTCCAGTGGTGGAAAAACCATGCCCTCATGACACCATTTGTGTCTTCATATCCAGCTGAAGCTATGTATGCTGGGCACCTATAGGTCCTTGAGCCAATAAATGCACTCTCTCTCCCATTTTGTTTTTGTTTAATTTTGAGTTTGGATTCCATCACTTGCAATCAAAGAGTCCAGATTAATCCAACAGTGAATGGGAAACTATTTTCTTATAGCTACCATGATTAACTATCTATTCTATGACAGGCATCAAATTTGGTAAGGCACAGACCCATTTGAATCTCCAAAACAATATTGAGGGTGATGTCAGTTAACATCTATTAGGTACTTGCTTCATACTGAGCAGCACTCTGTGTAATTTTCATTGTTGGAATAGTAATCGATACATATGGTTCAAAAATTCAAACAATACAAATTGGTGTAAAATTAAAATCAAGTCTCTTCACTCTCCCAGACCTCATTCCCCAGTTCTCGGGCTCAAATACAGTACTATAGCCAGCTACTCTGTAATCTCTTGGGATATTCAATATAAATAAATGTGCATAAGAATAAAATGGATGTGAGGGTGTGTTCATTTTTAACACAAATAGCACCAGCTAATAATAAAAGACTGGCTATCATAGACTAGGTACACTTTTAAACACATGACACTGATTTAATTAAATTTTATTTTAAATGTAATTTATTATTAAATTTAATAATTATTTAAATTTAATAAATTATATCTTATTTAATTATCATGAGACTCAGGACATGAGTCATCCTATGAGGAAAACGAAACATGGACAAATTAGGGAAACCAAGCAAGCCTTCTGAGCATGAACTCTGTGGATGTGTTAAGGGATCGGTAGATAACATCCCAGTTTTCCACCTGAGTCTGCAAGAAAGTGAGAGGTGAAGCTCAACTCATGCCATCTTGGAATCAGGGTTAGGCTGTAGGAAGCAGCTTGGGAATACAATCATGTTGGCAGTGGCGGGGTGGAGTTCTAAAACCTTTCCCTCCCACATGGGGAAAAGGGAACCCATATGTACTGCCAGTGGTAATGTGAACTGTACAACCACTATGGAAAACGGTACGGAAAAAAGCTAATAGTAGAGTTTCCATATGATCCAGCAGTCCCACTTCTGGGCATATACCCAGAAAAAACTAATTCAAGAAGATACAAGCATTCCAGAGTTCAAAGCAGCCTTATTGACAATAGCCAAGACATGAAGACAACCTCAGTGTCCATCAACAGATGACTGGATTAAGAAGATGTGGTACAATGAGAAAGAAAGAATTCTGCCATTTGTGGCAACATGGATAGACCTAGAGATTATCATACGAGGTAAAGTAAGAAAGAGAAAGACAAATATCATGTGATACCACTCATTATGTCAAATCTAAAAAATAATACAGATGGATGCATATACAAAATAGAAACAGATAGATAGAGAAAACAAACTTGTGGTTTCCCAAGGGGAGAGGGAAGGAGGAGCTGGACAAATTAGGGGTTTGGGGTTAATAGATACAAACTACTCTGTATAAAATAAACAACAAAGATTTACTGTATAGCACAGGGAACTATACCCAGTATCTTATAATGACCTATGAAAGTGAAAGTGTTAGTCACTCAGCTGTGTCCAACTCTTTGTGACCCTATGGGCTGGGGCCTGCCAGGCTCCTCTGTTCATGGAATTCTTCAAGCAAGAATACTGGAGTGGGCTGCACTTTGCTTCTAAAGGGGATTTTCCTGACCCAGTAATCGAGCCTGGGTCTTCTGCTTTGCAGGCAGATTCTTTACTGTCTGAGCCATATAATCTGCAAAAATACTGAATCACTATGCTCAACACCTGAAACTAACAAAATACTGTAAATCGACTACATTTCAATAAAAGCTTTCCCTCTCTTTCCTACTCCCACTATCCAGCCTAGAGTTTGGGGCAGACCCCCTCTTGGAAAGTTAAAATCAACAGAGGCAAGCTCATCCAATATTCCTGCCTCACCCTGTTGGGGATGGAGAGGAAAATTAAGAGAAAATCTTCATGGTTCAGGCATTTAATAGAAACTTGGATTTAGGTGGGAAATTAGATGGATGTCACCTACCTAGTAAGTAAGAGGACAGAAGTGCTTCTCTAGTGCCTGTATATGGACTCGTGCTCGGATGCTCAGTTGTGTCTGACTCTGCAACCCTATGGACTGTACCCTGCAAGTTCCTCTGCCCATGGGCTTTTCCAGGCAAGAATACTGGCGTGGGTTGCCATTTTCTCCTCCAGGGGATCTTCCCAATAAAGGGATGAAATGCTCTGTCTCTCATGTCTCCTGTATTGGCAGACAGGTTCTTTACCACAAATGCCACCTGGGAAGCCGATATGGACCCATGAGGGGGTGAGTTATTCATGTTTTCTTTAGCATCCTTAGTCACTTTATGAGGAATTGAGGGTCAGAGGAGTTAAGGAATATGCCTAAGTCATACAGCTAAGTGTCAGGGCTGGAAAATCTCTGGCTCCAAAGTGTGTATAAATTCACTACCATGAGCTGCCTCCCAGAGACAAGCTGCATTGAAAGACAGGAGCCGCCTACCTGCAGGCACACCTTTTCTTTTTGACATGACTCATGAATCTAATTTTCTTAACATTGCAAGCATATGCCTGCTGGGTGGACAGAATATGTAAATGACTTGTTTACATTTGCATATTAAGAAATGTACAAAGAAGTATAAATCGGCTTATAAGTAATGGATTTTTCAGCTTCAATCACTGGCATTGCCTCGAATTCTGTCCCTGTGCTTCTGCTGGTCTTTGATAATATTTTATTGTAGAATGATGATCTCCTCCCCTAAAAAAAGAAAAAGGACAAAGCATGACATATCCTCCTTCAATCTCTTAAATATCCTCATCACTGAATCAAACCAGATGTCTGTATCTTGGCCTTGTGTCTGTCTGTCTTCTCCTTCTCTCAGCTCTAAGCATCCTGGCCTCTTGCCGATCCCCAAACACTTCAGTAGTCAGCCCTGTGTTCAACAGTGGGTGTCCAGTGTCTAGAACAGTGTTTGGCATGTGGTACATGCTTAGGCATTGCCAGCTGAATAAATGGGCAAGCATTTCTAAGCAAAGCAATGAGCACACACAGAGTCCCAGGGTTTGAGGCCAGCGTTTGAGGCCAGCAGGGTGGAATGAGAGTGGGCAGAAGTGGACTTGGGCATTTTTTTTTAATTATTCTTTTTATTTGACTCCATCTCGTGGCATGCAAGATCTTAGTTCCCCAACCGGGGATTGAACCCATGCCTCCTGCAGTGGAACTGCAGAGTCTTAACCTCTGGACTGTCAGGGAAGTCCTTGGTCGTATTCTGAAAAAGCTAATTTTCTCAACAAAGGGGTAAGGAACTTAGCAGTAAGATAATATGTGTTTTGATGATCAAAACAGATTCACATACACAAAAGAAGATGAAAGCCATCATCAAGCTTTACCAATAATTTCAAAAGATACAAATGACTGATTGATACAGGCAGAACAGAAACAGCTTCGGAACAAGAGGGTCAGGCATCCAGATCTTTCTCCCCACTTTGTTTTTATTTATTTTTACTTTTATTTTCTAATTCTCATTTTCTTGGCCGTGCACCATGCAGGCTTTCTCCAGTTGAGTCCCATGGGCTTCTCTTGTTTCAGAGCATGGGCTCTAGAGCACACGGGTTCAGTTATTTGCAGCATGTGGGCTCTCTAGTTGTAGTTCACAGGCTTAGCTGACCCTGGCATGTGGGATCATTAGTTCCCCGACCTAGGATTGAAACTGCTCCCCCTGCATTGGACGGCAGATCCTTAACTGCTGGATCACCAGAAAAATCCATTTCTCCCCACTTTGCACAAAGCAGCCTCACGTGAACATCTGAAATCTCCAAGTGGTGCATGTACACGGTGAATGTCACTTCAAAGAAAGTTGGCAGCCACCAAGCATCTCCGTTTTATTAATATAAGCAGATGGTCACCAGCTTATGTGATTGTCCTATGAGGCATGACATAACTCCATTGATTCCAGCTTTGTTTGTGTGGAAGCTTTGTTTTGACCATCAAGACACTGCAGCCACCCCTGAAGATGCATGCACTCTGGGGGGATTCAGATGGAGACAAGTAGGATACTGGCCCCAGACAGATGAAGTGCATATCAAAGGAAAGATTTCAGTGAGCCCAGATTATTGCATCTTCCCATACATAGAAAAACACAAAAATCATTAATCTGAGATGTCTGGCTTTGTGACTAGCTGTCATCTTTTGAAGTTTCACTACATGTTTTGTTTGTTTGCTTGCTTTCCCCCACTCCCCCCAGCAAAACCTTCTATATATCCTAGCTCCCTCTTCGGAGCAGCCCCTCAGATTGATCTGAGAGGCTGCCATTCTGTGCTATTGCCCTCAGTAGGGTATTGGACTAAAACATAGTTCTCAATTTTTAGGTTGTTTTTTTTCTTTTCTCCAGTCTATACTTACCTTTAGCAATATTAGGCTTAAAGCATTGTCAAGATAAGGGTACTCCTGACTGCAAACACCAGGGAGTCTGTTATTAAGTTACTGAACCAGTTGACTTGGACCCATCCTCAGGGTCCTAACCCCAGTTGAGACCCCCTGTGTTGGCCAGAGAGATTCTTTTTCCACTAGGATTTGCCCAATCAATAATGAAACCAATGCAGAAACTGGAACAGTAGTAGCTCTATTCAATGGTCAAAACATGAAGAAATGAGAATTTAATTCACAAGTCAAATTCTCAACCTGATTTGAGAGGGAAATCACATATATGGGACGGTCGAGGTAAAAGGGAAGGAATTCTAAAGAATGGAAGGAATATTCATTACTTATCCAAAAACAGAGGTGTGGTTTGGACCCCAAACTGATACAACTCTCCTTTTCAGTCCTTGCCTGGGCTTTTCTGGTGGTTGCTATGGTAAAGTCAACTGTCGTGACATCCATGGGTGTGTCATTTAGCTAAGATATTACAATGAGCAGGTGAAGTTCAAGGTTTATTGGAAGTCAAGTCTTCTGCCATCTTGGACCTTGGACGTTCTAACCAGTTTTGCTTTTCTCTTTGCAGCTTTCTCTTGAAACTGAGATTACAGTAACTGGTTTCCATTTGAGGGAGGGGCAGGGGTATGGTCCTGCAGTGATGGCCTTGGTTACAATTAGTGTGAACAGAAGGTGAGACGCAATCACTTTCCTTCTTTTTGGTGGTGTCCTCACCACTCCCTCCTTAACCTAGGGAGAGAATTGTGAACCTGCTGATTAAGCCTTTCCTTTCAAACCAAAATCTGATAGAGAGCTTTGAAGGGTTTTATAAAGAGAGTGACTCGTGACACAATTAGACTGTCTTTCTATTATGAAGTTGCTTCTGATCACCTTCTAAAGAGAAGGGCACTGGTTTAACATCCTCAGGGTGGGAACTTACAGCTTAGTTCTTTCCGAATCTCATTTCACTCTGGGGTAAAAATGCCAATCTCTCAACAAATGGTTTTTGAAGTGATTACAAAATAATGAGGAGTTTCATTTTGACTTTTACAAATGCATTACAAAAGAATTCTATGATAAATAGAAAACACAGTAGGAAAGGGGTCTAGAAATTTACGATGAACACAAAGAGAACAATATTCGTGCTTTTTTTTGGCAAGAGATTTATTTGGAAGCTCTGTGAGTTGAGAGATTAAATTGTTTCATTCATCATCATACCCTTCACATTTAGTACAGTACATCCATACAATTAATATTTTCTTGAATGAATTTATTGAATGAATACCTACAAAAAATTGGAAGTTATTGAGAAGGATAATGGCTATATTTAGAAGCACACATGGGGGGGTGTGGCAGCAATAAAATTTAAGATATATATGCACTCAGAGAAAATTACTAAGCCCTTTAGGAGAGAATTAGAAAATTCAGGAGAGTAATTCTGAACTAGTTTTGGCAACAATGGAAAAAAAAATCACTAATGATGACAAGGCTAGCTTGTGGAAGAAAGAACATTGCTTGGCTGACTCAGTCTGGACCCCCTGATGTTGAAAGAGTAAGGCCTTAAGCAGATCACAAAGGAGGAAATTACACTCATCAGTGTGGGAAAAGATGTTGGCATGAATAATGATCAGGGTAAGGATACATTTTGGAAATGTTCCAAAGATGGTAAAAGGCAACTCACCAGCCAGAAATATTCGTGTGGGAAGAAAAGAAAATATGTATCTCTGTACTACTAATAATATTATATTTCCCAACTGCAACTTATAGTGGGGGGAGAGGAAGTCATGAACCCCCAGTATAAGGAGAGGAAGAAGAAAATCCTAAAGGTTTCCATGGCTTTCTTGAAAGTAAACACTACATATTGACTGAACCTGAAATGTAGAAGTCTACTGAAAGTCATGGTGCACTGATTATTTTC
Organism: Bos mutus; assembly: GCF_027580195.1. Taxonomy (NCBI): domain Eukaryota; kingdom Metazoa; phylum Chordata; class Mammalia; order Artiodactyla; family Bovidae; genus Bos; species Bos mutus. The sequence continues at coordinate 24,945,555 of NC_091633.1, forward strand.
TATTTATCTCTTCTTTTGTCCAAGATTCATTCTCCGCCTCCTGTGAACCCAGGGCTGACTGAGATGGACCACATCACCCAGGGGCTCAGATCAAGGTCCCCATTAGCCTTCAGCTTCCAACTGGGTTTGCCAATGGGATTTTCCTGGCATGAGAATAGAAGACAGAGGATAGGTATCAGTCTTCTTTCCCACTTCTCTGCTATATTCCAGATTGCATATGGCTGCTGTATTCCTTCAAAACCCTAGCTTGTGACAGGTGGTCCCCTATCTCTGAGTCTACCTCTTACTGGGCCCTCCTCCCTCGTCAAGCAAGAGTCGTGGCTTGTGACCACCCTTGGGAGTCTGAGGGAACTAACACTGCAATTTGCCTTACTCCTGCTCACACCTCATTCTTCACTGAAGTTTCTCCCATTCCAACCATCTGGAGTTTCCTGCTGGAGCCCTGGCTCATATGAAATAATTCAGTTTGTTTAATAAGGTATTTGAACACATCTAAGATTCAAAATAATCTGGGGGTGTCAACTGGCTAGAGCTACAAGTTAGAAACTATCCATTGGTTTTCAGAAAGTTTTTTAAAAGTCCTATTATTTGAGATTACTTAGCCACACAATTTCCCAGGCTTGGTTGTTGGGGTTCCTCTTTGAGCAGCAGAAATTAAATAGATAAAAAGAAGTCACACTAACACCATTCCCCCCGTGGCTCACCTTCCCACATGAACTCAGACAGGAAACAGGACATAGGATGCCCAATAATAAAATGTTCCAGGGGCTTCTTGGTGAGAAGAAGGCACTGTCAGAATGAATAAATGCAAAGGTATGCTGTAAGCTTCAAGATGAGACACGACATACCAAGATCTCGATGATTAGAAACAGTGCTATTTGCAATTTCCCAAATCCTTCTCAGAAATATACTAGTTGGCTTGGGTCAGAATGCAGAGTTTTGAGTACATAACAATACAGATACACATTTAGGCAAATAAAAGTAAGTCTACTCAGTCTACAGCAGTGTCTCTATTCAGCATCTCCTATTTGCCTTTATCAAATAAGCTTCTTTAGCAGCAAGAAAAAGAGTTTGACTCAATATTGTTTAAGAAGAAGGAAATATTGGGACTTCTTCGTGGTCCAGAGGTTAAGACTCTGGGCTTCCACCGCAGAGGGCTCAGGTTCCCAACCCTGGTCTGGAAACTAAGATCCCGAGGGCCTCGCGGTGAAGCCAAAAAAACCCCCACAAGTCTCACACGAGAATATAGGACCACCCAATGGAATCAAAGACTGGGGATATATAGAGATTCAGATAAGAACTGAAGTTAGGAGTCCATACGCGTAAGAGCTCTCTCTCTCTCTCCTCGCCTAGGCTGCTCCCCAAGTATCATGTCCACTCTTTCTCTATTTCTCTAGCATCGTCTTCTGTTTCTCTGCCTTCAAAGAATATGTCTGCCAAATTCAGGAAAATGCCAGCTTGCCTCTATCCATTCACTCATTTAAAATACTTATAGATTCCTTATCACATATACTGTATTGTTCTAGGAGCTGGAGAAACCATAGGGAGAAAAAAAGGAAGGTGACAATGTTACTGCTCTCATAAAGTTCGCTTTTCAGTGGGAGAGACAGGTCATACTTAAGTATATATATATAGTGTGTGTGATATTGAAGTGTGTGTGTGTGTGTGTGTGTGCACCATGTGGTTTATTTTATATTTTAGCTAATTTAGTATCATATCATATAAATATACAACATGGGATTCCCTGGTGGCTCAGATGGTAAGGAATCTGCCTGCAATGTGGAAGACCTGGGTTCAATCCCTGGGTCAGGGAGATCCCCTGGAGAAGGAAATGGCAACCTACTCTCGCATTCTTGCCTGGAGGAACCTGGCAGGCAACAGTCCATAGGGTCACAAAGAGTCACACAAGACTGAGTGACTGACACTTTCACAAGTATACAACATGATAAAATTACATCCTAGAATATGTAAGGTTGACCTTGGGAAGATGGGTTTATATCATAAATTAAAAACCCTGGAAAGAGGTCCTGGGTGACACTTAATCAGAACAGAAATATACTGCACTGGAGAAGTGAACGGAATAGAATCAGAATTAGTGTGTTATGTGAAAAGGTATGAATACAAGGTTAAGCATGCTTCAAGTATTCTCTATGTTTCTAGAGCAGAAGAACAGTGTTCATCCAGTTGACCTTGGTCCGTGAGATCAATAGCCAGGACAGAGGTATCGTGAAGAAGATGTAGAGTTTTGACCTTTTTGAACCCACAAGAGCACATAAACTGAGTATATGTGGAATAAGTCCCAGTATAACAATCATTCTTAATGTTCCGATAAGAGGCCTCTTCTCCACGCTGGTGACATCATGAAGAAAATGAAGCAAAATGGATAGGAGTGAGGGATTATGTGCTACTAGAAATGCTACTAGAAATGGTCCAGGGACCATTTTTCGGGGGACCTTCACTGTAGGGGAATCACTGGGTAAGTTTGAAAAGAAATCTGAGTATGACCTCACCAACAGTGAGATCATACATGGGAGGTCATGGCAGTATTCCTTAATGTTTCCCCCACCATGAGATCCTCTAGCAGGGCTTAGAGGAGCTCCCCCATCTGGAGGAGAGACCACCCCAGCCTCCCTACGGCTGTTGTGAGTTGCCTGGATCACCAGCAGTTGAGTCTGCCTTTCTACCCTTGGCTGCTGTTAGAAGATGTCACACGAGATGTGCCCAGAGGACACGAGGTGAGGTCTTCCCAGGAGGTTCAGTTCAGTTCAATCGCTCAGTCCTGTCCAACTCTTTGCAACCCCATGGACTGCAGCGTGCCAGGCTTCCCTGTCCATCACCAGCTCCTGGAGCTTGCTCAAATTCAAGTCCATTGAGTCGGTTCTGCCATCTAACGATCTCATCCTCTGTCGTCCCCTTCTCCTCCCACCTTCAATCTTTCCCAGCATCAAGGTCTGAAATGAGTCGGTTCTTTGCATCAGGTGGCCAAAGTATTGGAGTTTCAGCTTCAGCATCAGTCCTTCCAATGAATATTCCCAGGCAGAGTGAGGCATTTAAGTACTCAGTCCAACCCTTGATGAACAAAGTATGCTATTGCGTGTACAAACACCACCTGAGTGCTCCACTTCCCTTCTCTACCTGCTCCTGATGGACAAAGAGAAATTCTATCACGGATCACAGCAACATGTCTAATGAAAGCAGCTCTTTTGCCCTTCCCCACCTTGATCTGACCTTAAAAGAACCTAATTATACAAATTAGCTCAGTAGGCAATTTAAACAAACTCCTGACCGCGCTCTCCTGAATGCACACCGTGCCATGCCTAACCTGTTGATTCTTTTCCGGGATTCAAAGAAGTCCGAATGAAGAAGGAAGTAGTTAAAGAATGACTAGTTCTCTACACCCAGAGGCCCGCTTAGCAATCCTGCAGGCAGATCACATGGGTATGATAACATCTGAAGAGAGTCAGCCAGTCTGCATGCAGTGGAGAAGAATGCAGAACCCCCCCTCCTGGGAATTCCCTGGCTGTCCTGTGGTTAGTACTCTGCTTTCATTGGTATGGGTGGGACAGGCTGACACATGTCTGGGACCCTTTGCTGCAGTGCATGCACTTCAGCACACCTCGCCTTGAGCAAAAATTACAAAGGGAGCTATGGAATGAGGTTCGTGACATTGTACAGGAGACAGGGATCAAGACCATCCCCATGGAAAAGAAATGCAAAAAAGCAAAGTGGCTGTCTGGGGAGGCCTTACAAATGGCTGTGAAAAGAAGAGAAGCGAAAAGCAAAGGAGAAAAGGAAAGATATAAACATCTGAGTGAAGAGTTCCAAAGAATAGCAAGAAGAGATAAGAAAGCCTTCTTCAGCGATCAATGCAAAGAAATAGAGGAAAACAACAGAATGGGAAAGACGAGAGATCTCTTCAAGAAAATCAGAGATACCAAGGGAACATTTCATGCAAAGATGGGCTCGATAAAGGACAGAAATGGTATGGACCTAACAGAAGCAGAAGATATTAAGAAGAGATGGCAAGAATACAGAAGAACTGTACAAAAAAGATCTTCAAGACCCAGATAATCACGATGGTGTGATCACTGACCTAGAGCCAGACATCCTGGAATGTGAAGTCAAGTGGGCCTTAGAAAGAATCACTATGAACAAAGCTAGTGGAGGTGATAGAATTCCAGTTGAGCTATTCCAAATCCTGAAAGATGATGCTGTGAAAGTGCTGCACTCAATATGCCAGCAAATTTGGAAAACTCAGCAGGGGCCACAGGACTGGAAAAGGTCAGTTTTCATTCCAATCCCAAAGAAAGGCAATGCCAAACAATGCTCAAACTATCGCACAATTGCAGTCATCTCACACCCTAGTAAAGTAATGCTCAAAATTCTCCAAGCCAGGCTTCAGCAATATGTGAACCGTGAACTTCCAGATGTTCAAGCCGGTTTTAGAAAAGGCAGAGGAACCAGAGGCCAAATTGCCAACATCTGCTGGATCATGGAAAAAGCAAGAGAGTTCCAGAAAAACATCTATTTCTGCTTTATTGACTATGACAAAGCCTTTGACAGTGTGGATCACAATCAACTGTGGAAAATTCTGAAAGAGATGGGAATACCAGACCACCTGATCCGCCTCTTGAGAAATTTGTATGCAGGTCAGGAAGCAACAGTTAGAACTGGACATGGAACAACAGACTGGTTCCAAATAGGAAAAGGAGTATGTCAAGGATGCATATTGTCACCCTGTTTATTTAACTTATATGCAGAGTACATCATGAGAAATGCTGGACTGGAAGAAACACAAACTGGAATCAAGATTGCCAGGAGAAATATCAATAACCTCAGATATGCAGATGACACCACCTTTATGGCAGAAAGTGAAGAGGAACTCAAAAGCCTCTGGATGAAAGTGAAAGTGGAGAGTGAAAAAGTTGGCTTAAAGCTCAACATTCAGAAAACAAAGATCATGGCATCCGGTCCCATCACTTCATGGGAAATAGATGGGGAAACAGTGGAAACAGTGTCAGACTTTACTTTTTTTGGGCTCCAAAATCACTGCAGATGGTGACTGCAGCTATGAAATTAAAAGACACTTACTCCTTGGAAGGAAAGTTATGACCAACCTAGATAGCTAAAGCCTAACTCTACAACTAAAGCAACTAGAAAAGGAAGAAATGAAGAACCCCAGGGTTAGTAGAAGGAAAGAAATCTTAAAAATTAGAGCAGAAATAAATGCAAAAGAAACAAAAGAGACCATAGCAAAAATCAACAAAACCAAAAGCTGGTTCTTTGAAAGGATAAATAAAATTGACAAACCATTAGCCAGACTCATCAAGAAACAAAGGAGAAAAATCAAATCAACAAAATTAGAAACGAAAATGGAGAGATCACAACAGACAACACAGAAATACAAAGGATCATAAGAGACTACTATCAACAATTATATGCCAATAAAATGGACAACGTGGAAGAAATGGATAAATTCTTAGAAAAGTACAACTTGCCAAAACTCGACCAGGAAGAAATAGAAAATCTTAACAGACCATCACAAGCATGGAAATTGAAAATAATCAAAAATCTTCCAGCAAACAAAAGCCCGGTCCAGACAGCTTCACAGCTGAATTCTACCAAAAATTTAGAGAAGAGCTGACACCTATCCTGCTCAAACTCTTCCAAAAAATTGCAGAGGAAGGTAAACTTTCAAACTCATTCTATGAGGCCACCATTACCCTAATACCAAAACCTGACAAAGATGCCACAAAAAGAAAACTACAGGCCAATATCACTGATGAACATAGATGCAAAAATCCTTAACAAAATTCTAGCAATCAGAATCCAACAACACATTAAAAAGATCATACACCATGATCAAGTGGGCTTTATCCCAGGGATGCAAGGATTCTTCAATATCTGCAAATCAATCAATGTAATACACCACATTAACAAATTGAAAAATAAAAACCATATGATTATCTCAATAGATGCAGAGAAAGCCTTTGACAAAATTCAACACCCATTTATGATAAAAAACTCTCCAGAAAGCAGGAATAGAAGGAACATACCTCAACATAATAAAAGCTATATATGACAAACCCACAGCAAACATTATCCTCAATGGTGAAAAATTGAAAGCATTTCCTCTAAAGTCAGGAACAAGACAAGGGTGCCCACTTTCACCATTACTATTCAACATAGTTTTGGAAGTTTTGGCCACAGCAATCAGAGCAGAAAAAGAAATAAAAGGAATCCAAATTGGAAAAGAAGAAGTAAAACTCTCACTATTTGCAGATGACATGATCCTCTACATAGAAAACCAAAAGCAGAGACATTACTTTGCCAACAAAGGTTCGTCTAGTCAAGGCTATGGTTTTTCCTGTGGTCATGTATGGATGTGAGAGTTGGACTGTGAAGACTGAGCGCCGAAGAATTGATGCTTTTGAACTGTGGTGTTGGAGAAGACTCATGAGAGTCCCTTGGACTGCAAGGAGATCCAACCAGTCCATTCTGAAGGAGATCAGCCCTGGGATTTCTTTGGAAGGAATGATGCTAAAGCTGAAAGTCCAGTACTTTGGCCACTTCATGTGAAGAGTTGACTCATTGGAAAAGACTCTGATGCTGGGAGGGATTGGGGGCAGTAGGAGAAGGGGACGACAGAGGATGAGATGGCTGGATGGCATCACTGACTCGATGGACGTGAGTCTCAGTGAGTTGGTGATGGACAGGGAGGCCTGGTGTGCTGCGATTCATGGGGTCACACAGAGTCGGACACGACTGAGTGACTGATCTGATCTGATCTGAAAAATAACCACGTGCATGTGCATTTGGGACAAATTCTGGACAAAAGATACAAAAAGACCAAAAAACTCAACTGCAACTTCTGAACAGCCAGAGCAAAAACAGGATGTTAGTAGTAGTAGGGCTCAGAGCATGACCCCTGCACACCGTGCCATCAGAGGGGTGGGCAAATCATCTGGGCCACCCCTCTGGCCAGACCCTTGGACACACCCCTACCCTCACCCCATGTAAGGCAGCAGCTTGCCCGTCCTTGCCCACCCTCCACTCCCCTTACCCTGGCCAGGGAGCGAGCAAGAGAACTTGTTACTTGTTCTCACTGCTCCTGTTGCAGCTGGAGCCTCAGTAAAGCCTTGCCTGTATTTCTTATCTGGGCTCTGTGCATGCACCTGTGGTCACTTCGGTCATGTCAGACTCTCTGCGACCCCATGGACTGTGCCCACCAGGCTCCTCTGTCCATGGGATTCTCCAGGCAACAATACTGGACTGGGCTGACATGCACTCCTCCAGGGGATCTTCCCAACCCAGGGATAGAACCCACATCTCTTAGTCTCCCACACTGGCAGGCGGGTGCTTGACCACAACACCACCTGGCGGCTGTCGGGCCTCTAATGAATTTCTATTGGTTGAAGAAGACCAACAACCCTAAGAGTATAGGTTCAATCCCAGGTTGGGTGCAGCCAAAAAGAAAAAAACAAACCCAGCTTCCTTAATGATTCACTGAGCTTCTGCACAGTCTTCGGAGATGGCCTCTGGACATGAGGTCACTTTCTCCCCTGATTACCAGCTTTTCTGACTAAAGCAATTTTCCTTTCTCCTGACACTTGCCTCTAGAATTACCAGCTTTTGAGTGATGGGCAGCTGAACTTGAGTTCAGTACTGCTTGTTCCTGAGTTGGATTCATCTCTGGCAGGAAAATGGACACTCTGCTCCTGAACGGCCCACCAAGACCCAAGTACCTAATTGTGTTTATGCTATCATGCATCTCATTTCCAACACCGATGACCCTGGTCCTTTATGGGCATCTGATAACACATCATATGGGAGTGATAATAAGCATGTCATGGTGATTCCAATGGTTCACAAGAAAACGGGGCTGATAAAATGAGTTTAACTTCAAAACATTATAATTTCAATTATGATAGCATTTGTTTCTTTTCTGTTTTCTCCCTACAGACTCCCCGGTAAATGAAGGTACAGTTTGAGCGCCTTTTGTCTGCCCCAAAGCACAATGCCCTACATAGAGAACAGAAGCTTGAAATTACAGCATCAAAGTAGAATTAAATTTCAGGCTATAGATAGAGGAGCAAAATGAAATAAAGCTTTCAGGATTAAGGGGAAATTCATACTTAAAATGACAACCAAAGTGAAAATCATTTCACAGAGATTGAAAGACTCAAGATCTATCTCCTTAGATTAGAAAAATGAGGCAGGGGAGGAGAGACGGAGGTTTACTTAGACAATCCTAAAATACAATCTCACATCTCATGATTTCTGAGGCTGCTAAGAAAAGTAGCTTGGGGAACCACCCTGCAATTTCTCTTCTGAAAAAAAAAAATCTGATTATATCCAAGAGACGTGCTTATTTCTCATTTAAAAACTTTCTAAAATCTCCAGACTTCCGAATATCTTCAAAGCAATACATGCAAAGAACTATCAAAAGTTTGCAGCAGATCCTAAATTCAACTAAGGCTAACTCCCAGATGGGAATTGGTAATGATAAATGCCTTGAACATCCTGAGACCTGGATTCTAATGATCCAGGCTCAGAACAATTTCTCCATCTGTGAAATATATGTCTTAGACCAAACACCGCTTACTCACAATTTCTGTGATTTTCTTAAGTGATGTTGGCGACCACAGGAGAGATTAAATGCCAAGTATTAGATAATGGCTTTGTAATTTGGCCAAAGATGCAAAATCACAGAAAAACAGATGTTAATATATTCCCTACTTGAAGCCACAGATCAAATGAAGAGATACTCAGAGGGCACCCTCCCAAAGATTTAAAATTTTTTACATAAGAAGTACTCATATATAGAAACCTAGTAATTTCAAGCTCTATATCTTTAGTCATTTTAAATAAATGCTTTTGCACACTGGCTGGAACCAGAAGTTCTTCTTTTTGTGCCATTGTTGCAATTCCATGACATGTATTCTAAAATAAAATTTGACATTTTTATACTAATTTGTGGTATATAAGCAGAACAGTAACCTGGTGTATAAGACAGGTCTGCAACGAGCAGAAACCCAGCTTCGACTGGTTTTTGCCAATAAACATTATTGGCAAGTGTATGTGACAAATCCAGGGAAAGTACTAACTTCAGGTAAAGCTTGACTTAGGTGTAAAACATGGCTACCTAGAAGACACATCTAATTTTATGTCTTTCTCTGTGCATACTATTCTCAGAAAGAGTCATGCCACATTATGGCAAATTAATTACCAGCAGCTCTGAGTCTGCATCCTACCATTCCATGTAGAAGGAGCAGAAGAAAACTGAAAAGCTTATTTCCTGTAAAAGTTGTAGAAACGGAGACTTCACTGGTGGCCCAGGGGCTGGGACTTTTCCCTCCCAGTGCAGAGGGTAGGGGTGGAGGTTCATTCCCTGGTCAGGGAACGAGATCGCACATGCTGCAGCTGAAGATTCCACATGCCATAGCTCAAAGATCCTGCATGCTGCAACTGGGACCCAGCACAGTTAAATAAATATTATTTTTCAAGTCATGGAAAATGACATTCAAACATATTTTTCATCTACCTAGACCAGGGGAACTATGTGGATTTGGACCATGTCCCTCTCTCCTCTAGAGTCAGAGGGTGGGCTTGGTTCTACTCTAAGCAAGTGAACTGAGAAGTGGGGAGGACTGGTCCCAATTTTATCTAGTTATGCATTAATCTGTCTTTGGCCCCTAGAATATAAGCTCCATGAGGGCAGGAAACTTGTCAGTCTTCTTTACTACTGTATCCCTAGTACCTATAATACCAAATATCACATAATAGGTGCACAATGAGTATTTCATGAATGAATGAAAAGAAGAATAGATGACGGTCAGCCAAAAGCAACAGAAGTCCAGTACCCTAGGATACTTGGTTTGTAAACTCATAATAAGTATTGACTATCTGGTCATAGTCAACAAATCTGTAAATCAACCTAAACAGACACACAGATATCAAAAGCAAACTTCTAGTTACCAAAGAGGAAACCTAAGGTGTGTGTGGTGGGGGAAGAGGGGATAAATCGAGAGTTTGGGATGAACAAACACATACTACATAATATAGATAACCAACAAGGACCTACTGTTTGGCACAGGGGACTTTACTCAATATTCTGTGATAACCTATATGAGAAAAGAATCTGAAAAAGAACGAATATATGTACATGTATAACTGAAACACTTTGCTATACATCTGAAACTAACACAAACCAGTACATTATAAATCAACTATAATCCAATAAAATTAAAAAAAAAACACCCAAATCTATAAATCACCAAGAGTGATTTTCTAGTTGCTTTAATATTTATGTGTGATATGCAGAGTCTACAGAGGAAGTCTAAAGATTCCCCAAGTCTGGAAACAGAGACAAAAGTCCCAAACAGCAGCATATACACACTGTCGTTGTTCAGTCACTAAGTTGTGTCTGACTCTTTGTGACCCCATAGACTACAGCACATCAGGCTTCCCTAAAATAGGTATAAAACAACAAGGACCTAACGCATAACACAGGGATCTATATTCAACGTCTTGTAATAACCTATGATGGAAAAAATCTGAAAAAATAATACACATACACATATAAATATACATATATACACACATAAATATAAGAAGAAAAGCTATGACAAACCTAGCTGCTGCTGCTGCTGCTAAGTCGCTTCAGTCATGTCCAACTCTGTGAGACCCCACAGATGGCAGCCCACCAGGCTCCCCCGTCCCTGGGATTCTCCGGGCAAGAATACTGGAGCAGGTTGCCATTTCCTTCTCCAATGCATGAAAGTGAAAAGTGAAAGTGAAGTCGCTCAGTCGTGCCCGACTCTTAGCGACCCCATGGACTGCAGCCTACCAGGCTCCTCCGTCCATGGGATTTTCCAGGCAAGAGTACTGGAGTGGGGTGCCATCACCTTCTCCATGACCAACCTAGACAGCACAGTAAAAAGCAGAGACTACTTTGTTGACAAAGGTCCATATAGTCAAAGCTATGGTTTTTCCAGTAGTCATGTAAGGATGTGAGAGTTGGGCCATAAAGAAAGCTGAATGCTAAAGAACTGATGCTTTCTAACTGTGATGTAGGAGAAGACTCTTGAGAGTCCCTTGGACAGCAAGGAGATCAAACCAGTCAATCCTAAAGGAAATCAATGCTGAATATTCATTGGAAAGACTGATACTGAAACTGAAACTCCAATACTTTGGCCACCTGATCCGAAGAATTGACTCACTGGAAAAGACCCTGATGCTGGGAAAGATTGAAGGCAGGAGAAGGGGATGACAGGATCAGATGGTTGGATGGCATCACCAGCTCAATGGACATGAGTTTGAGCAAGCTTCGGGAGTTAGTGATGGACAGGGAAGCCTGGCATGCTACAGTCTGTGGGGTCGCAAAGAGTTGGACACGACTGAGTGACTGAACTGAACGTATATATGTAAAACTGAATCACTCTGCTGTACTCCTGAAGCTAACACAACATTGTAAATTGACTATACTTCAATGTAAAAACACAATAAAAAATAAATAAAATTTACAGTGGTTGAAAAAGAAATCTAAAACAGCAAATGAACAATGGTCAGTGTGTTACAGGAGCAGAGAAGAGAAACAGTTCCATTTATCTTCATTCAGGAGGCTAGGGTTGAAGACACCCAGAAATGAGGACATTTAAACTGAATAATAAAGGATGTGTATATTTGGATAGGAACCCAGGTTCGATCCCTGGGCCAGGAAGATGGCTTGGAGGAGGGAATGGCAACCCACTCCAGTATTCTTGCCTGGAGAATCCCATGGACAGAGGACCCTGGTGGGCTACAGTCCAAGGGGTTGCAAAGAGTTGGACACGACTGAGCGACTAACATTTTCACTTCACATATCTGGATAGGCAGAGAGGGGAGGGAAGGACACTGCAGGCAAAGGAAACAGCATATGCAAATGCAAAGAGAATGTTTTAAAAACCTATCTTATATACTGTATACACACATTTTAAATTTAGAAATTGATGTTGTTTTATAATGGAATTTCTCAGCATCATAACCTACCCCCTGAGTGATAACCACCATCAGCTGTACAGTCAACTTTTTTTAAAACCTACACAGGAATACCACAGGAGAAGGCAATGGCACCCCACTCCAGTACTTTCACCTGGAAAATCCCATGGCTGGTGGAGCCTGGTAGGCGGCAGTCCATGGGGTCGCTAAGAGTCAGACACAATTGAGCGACTTCACTTTCACACTTTTCACTTTCATGCATTGGAGAAGGAAATGGCAACCCACTCCAGTGTTCTTGCTTGGAGAGTCCCAGGCACGGGAAGCCTGGTGGGCTGCCGTCTATGGGGTCGCACAGAGTCGGACACGACTGAAGTGACTTAGCAGCAGCAGCAGCAGCAAGAATACCACAGAGGGGGGTTGAGATGCGGGTAAAGAAAGATGGGAAACAAGTCAAAAGATGGACCCAAGTAAGTTTCTGGAATGTTTCTTCTGTCTGAAGTTGCAGCTGAGAGTTCCTTTTTTTCCTTCTCTTTAGAAACATAATGGTCCAGATTCCTGTCCTCCCCTTCGCCCCCTCTTCTTCAGCCCCCTCCTCCTTCTTATTCTTGTTTCCCTTCCCTTCCTCCTTCATAATCTGAGCCCTCATTGGATGGTTCTCCTCTCTCCTTGGAACCCCAAAGCTTCCACACCCACTGCAACTTCATCTACAAGCCTGTTAATCCCACTTCTCACACTTCATCACTGAGGACCTGTTCTTCTCTGGCTCTTCAATTCTATTTGGTCCACCGCCCATCAGCATCGTGGTCTTCCCACCGTCCCTCTTCTGTGTACTCTTGGGCACACAATTCAGCCCACCAGCTTTGTGAATGACTGCTTATTCTCTCCATTGAGAGGATGGGGTCAGCTCTGATCAGCCTGAGGATGGCAAGTGGTGCTGGTGCATCTGTGGACCAAACATGCTGAAAGGACAGTGAGATTCTAGCATCTGAAGGGTTCTCAAGAGCATGCTACAGAGTCTTGTTTCTGTTACACAATATTCTTTTCAGTTTTTAAAATGGTGTATAATACATGAAAGGTAATGCTTTGGAATGCTTTTTTCAAGAGTTGACATGGAGGGAATATTTGATTTAAAAAAAAAAAATGAAGCAGGGAAAGGAGGTGACTTCCCTGGTGGTCCAGTGGCTAAGGCTCCGAGCTCTCAATGCAAGGGGGCCCGGGTTCAATCCCTGGTCTGGGAAATAGATCCCACATGCTGCAACTAAGACTCAGCGCAGCCAAATAAATGAATAAAAATGAGCGAAGGGGCCTGGGTCTCAGGGCTGCGTACTGATGCAAACTGGTCTGTGATTTCTTCTACAGAGGGTAACCCCTCCACTTGCGCTGACTGCAGTCACAGCCCAGCAGACCGAGATCATACTGATTTGCGGGAGATGCAAAAGTCTATATTTTGAAGTAAAATTTCCCAAATTCTAAAAGAACAGTGTGAGGGAAATAAAAAAACGTGTACGGAGACCTGATCTAACGGGTGGTTCACCCTATTGCAACCCTTGATTATACAGATTGTTTATTGAAGCTACTACTTTGCACAATCAAAACAATTGAAATGATTCAGAACCTCCCTGCCTGCTGTACAGAAATGTCTAAAGCTCAAATTCTCCAAGGTCATTTGAGAGGACTTCACTTCTACTCATCACCAGAAGGCCATTTAAACCCTTGAAAGGTCAGAGGAAGCCCTAGTGAAATGTTAACTTACTTTTCAATGAAATTTATTGAAGTACAATTTGCATATAATAAAAAGCCACCACTTGAGGCATATAGTTAAACGAATTCTGACAAATGTACACAGTCATGTAACACAATCAAGTTATAGAACGGATCCATCAATGCAATAAGTCCCTTATGAATCCATGGAGTCAATTCCCAGCCTTTCCACTGCCCTAGGTAAGGCCTAACATGCTTTCTGTCACTATCATTTAGCTTTTCCATTTATCAAGTTTCATATAAAAAAAACAGTACACTATGCACTTATTTGTTTCTGGCTTCTTTTACTCAGCAAAATGTTTTTGAGATTCATCCATGTTGTGTGCATCAGTACCCCATTTCTTTTAATTTTTGAGTCTTATTCCATTTATAGATATATAGAAATGTATTCACCAATTAGCCTGATGACAGACATTGGGTTATTGTGAATAAAGCTGCTATAAATAAATGTAAGTATAAGCTATCCACCTTTTAAAACTTCATTCTAGTGGGTATGTGTGGTACCTCATTGTAGTTTAAATTTAGGTTTCTTTGATAACTAGTAGTGAATATTTTTTTTCATGTATTCATTTACCATATGTATATATATTTTTGGGAAACCTCTGTTCAAATGTTTTGTCCATTTTTCAGATTGGTCATTTGTCTTCTCTTCTGGATACTGGTACTTTGTCAGCAGTATGATTTGCAAGTATTTTCTTCCAGTCTGTGAACTTGGTTTCAATATTGAAAACAATATTCTGTACTTCATATATTATTTCCACATACATCACCTCATCTCATCCTTAGGGTAGGGTGCAGGGGGGACTTGCCAATAGAGAGAAGAAGGTTGTATTTTAATTTTTCAGAGGAAAAAATAAGAGGAGAAGAATATGACTTATTCTGGGTCACACAGCTGTTAACTTGATAAATATTGCACCATTAGTTAGATTTGCAGTATTTTTAACCACCTCAGAATTCATTTGCTGAAATGTAAGCAATACAAAATGGAAATTTTTGTTCTTTTTTCCAAGCCCTGATGTATCCTCAGGGCTTAGAACTGTGCCTGCACATAGCAGTCGTTGAAATAATTGTTGACTAAATTCCTCTCTCTTTTCATAATAAGACCATGTTCTGACTGGATAATTGCCTCGCATCCCGCCTCTTTCTGTGTTTCACTGACTAACTAATCCCTCTCTCCATCATGGAACCTAGGTCCCGGCTCCACTGATTGGTCCAGAGAGAGGCACATGACTAAGGCTGGTCCAATCAGAGTAAGTCTCAGGATTTCTGGAGGAATTAACTGGAGAGACACTTTATCGTGTCTTTCCTACTGTAAAATGAGATGATTTGATGTTGGAGCAGTTGTAATCAACCTGCCATGAAGAGAGGTAACCTTTCTGAGAATGTAGCCAGCCCAGAGAAGAGTCAGGGATTAGATAGAAATTCAGGACTGACGCCATCTTCTAAACTACAAATCCAGATTGGTGTAGCAAAACAAGAGTAAATGTTTATCATTCTCATGTTCTCTGAGGTCACAGATTTTGGAGTGGCTCAGTTGGGTTGTTTTGGCTGAGTCTCTCAGAAGGCTACAGTTAAGATGTAGCTAGGGCTGCAGTTATCTGAAGGCTTGACTGGGGTGGAAGACGGACTTCAAAGGAGCATGATGCATAAGACTGGCAAATTGGGCTGGCTGTGGCCAGGGTGCTGTGTTCATCCCCACATGACTTCTCCATCGGCTACTTGAGTGTCTACATGTCACGGCAGCTGGCTAGCTTGTGCCAGAGTGAATGTTTCAACAAAGATCAAAGTAGAAGTGGTGATGTCTTATGATCTAGCTTCAACTGTCACACATCATTAATCTGCCATGCTCTATTCATTAGAGAAAAACAACTGAGTCTGACCCACACTTAGAGGGAGGGTTATTAGACTGTGCCTTTTGAAGGGAAGAATGTCAAAGAATTTCTAGAAGCTTAAAATTTTTATTTTATTGAAGTATAGTTGATTTACAATGTTGTGTTACTTTCTGCTGTACATCAGAGTGATTCAGTTATACATACATATGCATCCTTTTTCATATTCTTTTCCACTATGGTTTATCACAGGGTATTCAAAATAGTTGCCTGTGCTATACAGTAGGACCTTGTTGTTTATCAATCCTATATATAATAGTTTACATCTGATGATCCCAAAATCTCAATCCTTCCTCCCCTTGCCGCCCGACCCTGGGAACCAGAAATCTGTTTCTAGACATATTTTAAAACCATTACACCAGCCATACTTGCAGCTCCACATTAAGACCTGTTTCATGAGCCGATAATTCCACCACCATCATCTCCACCAAATCTCCTAGTTTATTTTTTCTTTGTACCTTGAGTAAACTAGCTGGACTTGGGTTTTCTGACACTTTCAATAGGAGACTCCTAGCTGATATAGAAATCAGAAAGACGTTTTCTCACTCTAAATGTAGTGTTCCTTCTGATACACCACAGTAGTCAAATTATGGTCTGATTTTTGACACTGATGGGCTAGGTTTTTATGTTTTGTAGAGAACACTGGGGCTTCTTTTAAAAAAAAAATCGATAGTTCAGTGCTCACATCACTCATCTTGCTCACCTCAACGAAATGACCTGATTTATCTGTGCCTGTGAACTGCATGAACATGCAAGGCTGTATTTTATTATCTTTGCATCTCCAGTGCCTAGCAAAGTGTCTGCTGTAAATTAGACGCTTAATATATATTTGCTGAATAGGGCAAAACTGATTGCATTTCACTGCGTGAAATGAGTGCCAGTATTTAAGATGGTTAGAATTCTGCTTTTACGATACATTCTTTTCATAGCCATGATTTGTTGGAAACTGGAGCCCTCCATCAGGAATGTGACCCTCCAATTGCAGTGCTGTTCTTACGGGAAAATATGGTCCAGTGTGAGACAATATGCTATATGATTAGTGATGTTCCAGAATGCCCAGTGATGGAAAACAAGGACTGCCCATAATAGAATTGCTCTTCAGTCATTTGGAGAGACTCATTTAATCAAAGCCTTCCAGCACCAACTGCTGCTCTGTACCATGAGAGGCAGTTTCCAAAGAACATTAACCCTTGCATCTCCCCAGAACCCCAATTCAGCATGTTTGGAAATCAGCGAAAAGAAAGTCAAAGTGTTGGTTGTTCAGTCATGTTGGACTCTTTGTGACAACATGGACTGTAGCATCTGTCCATGAATTCTCCAGGCAAGAATACTGGAGTTGGTACCCATTCCCTTTTCCAGGGGATCTCTTCAACCCAGGGATTGAACCCAGATCTCCTGCATTGCAGGCAGATTCTTTACCATCTGAGCCAGCAGAAAAGCCCCAGGGAAATCAGTTTATATATATCCCATAATAACCATAGACACAATACTGCCCACTTTATTTCACTTATCTATTAATCTACTTGCTTATCAATTTTCCCAGTGTGAAACCAGGTGTCCATATACATAACTCTCCCTAAAAATCAAAACTCTGTCTCATAACTATCAGTGACTTGGCTTTCAGCCTTTCACTGTCTTTTAAAATTCATTCCAGGAAAGACTTTTTGGACACACACCTCCCTTCACATACTAGTTACAAATAGAATAAATACATACTGCTTTATTTAAAATGGATAACCCACAAGGACCTTCTGTATAGCACAGGGAACTCTGATCAATTTTATGTGGCAGCCTGGATGGGAGGGAAGTTTGGAATAGAATGGATACATGTATATGGATGGCTGAGTCCTTTTGCTGTCCACCTGAAACTATGACACATTGTTAATCAGCTACATTCCAGTGCAAGATAAAGAATTTAATAAAAAATAATAAAATGATTGTGAATGAATGAAGAGTCCAAGAAATGTTATTGAAGCTTCACACTTGAAAACTTAATTGGCCTTTCAAAGTCTTCATGTGCCTTCTGTTACTAAATGTGATTGTGACATTGACAATGAGATAAGAATCTTGTAAAGTGCTTTCCAGACATCAATTCCTCCATCCTTAGGATCCCTAAATGCATGTGTGACTATCATGTCCATTTCTCATGTAGATAGTGAGATTAGGAAGCCATATATCTTGACCAATGCCACACAGCTGCCAAGTGCCAGGACAGGGACTCTGTTCATTTAACCACTAAGCATTCATAACTTTAGGGGACTTAACTTGAGTCAAATGATCTTTAAGTGCAGCACTATGGCTAAAAGCTCCAGCCTAGGGACTGTCTCCCTGGAGTTTGAGACCTCATTATACCATTACTGCAGGAGTGAAAGAAGGATGTGTTCTAGATTCCTGCTGCTGCTGTAACAAACTACCACAAACTGAGTAGCCTAAATCATACACATCTACTCGCACAGCTCTGGAGGTCAGAAGTCTGAAATCAAGGGTCAGCTGGACTAGTCCTGAGGTTTGGAGACATCACTGGAGAATCCACTGCCTGCCTTTTTCAACTTTTAGAGGCTGCTTGCATTCCTTGTCTCCCTGTCTCTTTTTGAATTCATCAAACATCTAATTCCATTGTCACTTCTCTACTTCAGTAGTCAAGCTTCCCTCTACCTCCCTCATATAAGGACAATTGTAATCACCTTAAGTCTACCAGGATATTGCTGTTGTTAATACAAGAGTTGTTGTTGTTCAGTCGCTAAGTTGTGTCCGACTCTTTGTGACCCCATGGACTGCAGCATGCCAGGCTCCTCTGTCCTCTACTATCTCCCAAAGGACAGAATTTGCTCAAATTCACATCCATTGAGTCAATAATGTGATCCAACCATCTCAACTTCTGCTGTCCCTTTCTCCTCTTGCCTTCAATCTTTGCCAGCATCAGAGTCTTTTCCAGTGAGTCAGCTCTTCTCATCAGGTGGCCAAAGTACTGAACCTTCAGCTTCAGCATCAGTCCTTCCATTGAATACTTAGGGTTGATATCTTTTATGACTGACTGATTTGATCTCCTTGCAGTCCAAGGGACTCTCCAGAGTCTTCTCCAGCACCATAATTTGAAAACATCAATTCTTTGGCGCTCAGCTTTCTCTGTGATCCAACTCTCACATCTGTACATGACTATGGGAAAAACCATGGCTTTGACGATGCGGACTTTGTCGACAGAGTGATATCTCTGCTTTTAAATACACTGTGTAGGTTTGTCGCAGCTTTCCTTCCAAGGAGCAAACGTCTTTTAATTTCATGGGTATGGTCAGTGTCCGCAGTGATTTTGGATACTAGGATAACTGGATAACTACCAGGATAACTTGCTGTAATCTGCCCATCTCAAGATGCCTAATGTAAACACATCTGCAAAGTCTTTTTAACCTATAAGGTAACAAATTCACAGACTCCAAAATTTAGGAGATAGACACATTCTGCAGAGAGGGAAGGAGGAAGGCATTATTCAGCCTACTCCAGGGAGTCATTTAGATTACCAAAATTTAGCTGGGTCTCCATGATGCATGGAGAAGGCAATGGCACCCCACTCCAGCACTCTTGCCTGGAAAATCCCATGGATGGAGGAGCCTGGTGGGCTGCAGTCCATGGGGTCGCTAAGAGTCGGACACGACTGAGCGACTTCACTTTCACTTTTTCACTCTCACGCACTGGAGAAGGAAATGGCAACCCGCTCCAGTGTTCTTGCCTGGAGAATCCCAGGGGCAGGAGAGCCTTGGTGGGCTGACGTCTATGGGGTCACACAGAGTCGGACATGACTGAAGTGACTTAGCAGCAGCAGCAGCCATGATGCATAAAATGAGGATGATATTTCTACCTGTAGGGTTAGGAAGATGAATCAAATGAACTAACTGTACAGTAGTATAGGTAAAACACTGGAAGACATTGGATCATTACTCATCTCTTAATAAGTGGAAGACATTAGCAGTCAAATGACTGTTTGGAGGGGTCCAAAAATAGACAGTAGACTGTAATGAAAAGGGCTCAGCTGAGATCCTGGGAGTATCTAAAAATGGCAGAGATGAGGGGAGGGATAAAGACAGACAGCAAAGCCATTAGGGTTTGAGGGATCACAACTGCCCACCCAGGGTGGGGTGAAGCTGGGGGTCATCTTCAAGGGTGTCAAGCCATCTCATTGCCTTATGTTAAAACAGCACTTGACAACAAATACTAAATGAAATTTCCCTTCCCCATGCAAAATTCAATTCACATCTTCTCATAAATCCTGCCTAAGGCTCCTGCTACAATTTCTTAGGCTATAACCCCATCACAAGGTCACTCTGAAATTAGTTTGGAGATTTTCTCTGTGGCAAGCATGGGCGAATAAGGAATAGGGGGAAATTATGCTTTTTTTAAAAAAAATATTTTTTGTTTTAAAAAGAAAATTGAACTTTTGATGCTATCTGTTGAATCACAATTTGTTGATTTCTTTTTTTATATTATTTTGATATATGTCCTAAGAATATTATATAATAGATCAATTCCAATATATCTTACTAAAAGATAAGTGAGGTACGGCATGAGTATTGCAAATATTTTCATTAATCCAATCCAAAGTGAATTTAGCTTTGTGTTCTTAAATGTAGACAGATACAAAAATGCACAATGTATGTAATTACCAAGATAATCAAAAGGCAATCATTTTCAAAGACAGTTCTTTTCTAAGGAGAAGAAACGATTTCACAAATACCTTGACAGCTCCCTTCAAGCCAACCCTGATATCCTGAAGAAAATGTGTGTATTTCTCTATAGCAAGTTTGGAATAATAAAACTAAAATTTCTGGAGAGGGCATTCCTTGGCAGTTCAGTGGTTAAGGGTACCTGTCCATACAGGGGACACAGGTTTCATCTCTGGTCTGGGAAGATCCCATGTGCCCCAACGCAACTATCCTCACAAGAGCCCAAGCTCTGCAGCAAGAAAAGCCACCATAAGGAGAAGCCCACGTATCCCAGCTAGAGAGTAGACCCTGCTCCCCACAGCTAGAGAAGCCCACACACAGCAACCAAGACCCAGTGCAGCAAAAAAAAAACAAAAAACCTTCTGGGTATTTTATGTAATTATTAAAACTAGTCTAAGTTCATTGTAAAGACTCCCAAATGTCAACAAATTAAAAACAGACTTTAAGATCCACGAGAACAGATGCTCTGTTTTGTTACCATTGAACTCATGTACAATCCAGTACCACACACATACTGCTGCTGCTGCTGCTAAGTCGCTTCAGTCGTGTCCGACTGTGCGACCCCAGAGACGGCTGCCCACCAGGCTCGCCCGTGCCTGGGATTCTCCAGGCAAGAACAATGGACTGGGTTGCCATTTCCTTCCCCAATGCATGAAAGTGAAAACGGAAAGTGAAGTTGCTCAGTCGTGTCCGACTCCTAGCGACCCCATGGACTGCAGCTCACCAGGCTCCTCCGTTCATGGGATTTTCCAGGCAAGAGTACTGGAGTGGGGTGCCACTGCCTTCTCCAAGGTTCTCAAAAAATAGTGTAGAGATTGGATTGAGGACAAAATAAATACGACGTATAATCTCACTGTTATTAAAATTCTGTGTTACAAATTCCGTTTTTGTAGCCTTCAGACAATGCTGTATGTATGTGTGTATGTGTGCGTGCGTGCTCAGTCATGTCACTCTTTTGTGACACCATGGACTACAGCCTGCCAGGCTCCTCTGTCCGTGGGCTTTCCCAGGTAAGACTACTGGAGAGGGGTGCCATTTCCTCCTCCAGGGGATCTTCCTGAGCCAGGGATCAAACTCATGTCTCCTGTGGTTCATGCACTGGCAGGCAGATTCTCTACCACTGAGCCACCTGGAAAGCTCCTCATATTTGTACACCCACAAGTCAAGTAAAAGCATTTTCTGGTATCAGTAAATCTTTAAAATAGCATTCTACTGACCCTGTCATATTCTGCTATGTGAATATCCTCAAGTTTTATTTTAATCACCCCCATCCTTAATATTTAGTGCTATTAATTTTTATTAATGCTATTAATTAAAGTGTGAAGATCATGCTTGTGCACAATATTTGTGATTACTTATTTAGAACAAGTTCCTAGAATATAGGACCAAAGGGTGAGTAACCATTTTAACAAATTCTGGCACATGCAGATATATTATTTTTCTGTATAAGAACTTTTGTGAAGACTTTTTTGTTGTGTACAAATACATCCAAGTGTACTAAAATATACTTTTCTGTATTTAATGCAGCATAGAGAGGTTTAGGTTTTGACTTGTTACGAATATTAAGTCCTTGAATTTATGTCTTACCCTGTTTTAAGAAACCTAAACTCCTTTTTTTTAAAGAAACTATTCATGTATTTATTTTGGTATTACTTGACCTGCATCAGGTCTTAGTTGCGGCCCTCGTCCTCTTTGTTGTGTTACGCACAATATTTCATTGCGGCACACGAACTTTCTAGTTGCCGTTCTCGGATACAGCAGTGGCCACATACAGGTTTAGTTTCTCTGGGGCATGTGGGATCATTGTTCCCCAGCCAGGAATCAAACCCAAGTCCCCTGCACTGCAAGGCACATTCTCAACCACTGGACCACCAGGGATGTCCCTAAATTCCTTTTAAGGAAGGCTCATTAATCGAGTGCTCAAGGAGATGAAATTCAGGGATGCTGGAGTAGAAAAATGTACCTTTAAATTAATTCATTCATTCAGTCTTGAACTGAAATTTAGCATAGCCTTCAAAAATGAATGAGAGCAACAAGCAAAGTGGTGATGATGGTAACTTCCAGCACCCAAAGTCACGGTGATCTTCATATCAACTGTATTTGTAAAAGAGATTTCAAAACGTATTCTGCCCTTCACACTTACTTAAAAAGCATAGTACTTATCAGACATGCTGCGAGTCTTTCTTATTTTAAAATACTTATTTATTTATTTGGCTGCTCCTGATCTTGGTTGCGGCATGTGAAATCTTCAGTTGTGGCCTGTAGGATCTAGTTTTCTGACCAGGTATCGAACCCAGACCCCCTGCGTTGGGAGTGCAGAATCTTGGCCATTGGACCAGCAGGGAAGTTCCTTTCCAGGGTTTTATTAAGGAAACACATACAATAAAAAATATTTTGAAAGATGTAAAAGAAAAGTCTATGCACACAACCATGAAGCTGTGCATGTTGACAAACATCTTTATTCCTCCAACTTCTATATATGGTATTTAACACTGACATTCATTCTCTCCATGTAGCCCCTTCAGAAGCCTGTGCTGTCTCATTTCTTTCCTAGGACTTCACACAGGTTTTCTCTGAGAGGATTTGTTATAACAAGCATCTGCACACCACGCAAAGTGCTTCTCTCATCCACGTTCCGTTTGGCTCCAGGAGTGTGTAATCAAAACCACATTTAGCAAGTATCTCAGACTTCAAGAGTTCCACAAGCAAAACGCTGAGTGGCTATAGACAAGCACAACATCCATCACAAAAACTGATGTTGACTGAACTGAAAGAAAACCTTGGTATGTTTAGGCAGTTCCCATGTGATTTTTGCACATTGTGAAATTGATCCTAATACAATTACATCTATAGGTATTCTGTCTACAACGGAAAAAAACAGACATTTTTTTTTTCTTCTGAAATATTTCAGACTTCAGATTATATATCAAAGGGATCACCGACTTTGCAGTGTGAGTTAAAGTCATCCTTAGCATCTCATTTCTATGATATAAAGACTTGGATCTACTTTTATGACAAAGATGAATGATCTTAGAGTTCCCTGCATTTATTGATTGGCATCTTTTGTTTAAAGAAACAAATCCCTTCAAAATAGTGAGATGAAACCTTTTCATATTGCCTGTAATTAGAATGGCTGGTCAGTGGGTCATTTCTTCTCCTGATGATTGTGTGTGTGCTCAGCTGTTCAGTCATGTCTGACTCTTTGCAACCCCATGAACTGTAGCCCCCCAGTCTCATGGCTCCTCTGTCCCTGGGATTTCTCAGGCAAGAAAAATCAAATGGATTGCTGATTCCTTCTCCAGGGGATGTTCCTGTGGACTTCCCTGCTGCTCAGTGGTAAAGAATCCCCCTGCCAATGCAGGAACATAAGAGACGCAGGTTCGATCCCTAGGTCAGGAAGATGTCCTAGAGAAGGAAAGGGCAACCCACTCCAGTATTCTTGCCTGGGAAATCCCATGGACAAAGAAGCTTGGTGGGCTACAGTCCATGGAGTCACAGAGTGGACACAACTGAGCGCGTGCACACACACACACACACACACTCACACACACACGAATATATATGAAAAAGTGAAGTGAAAGTGTTAGTTGCTGAGTTGTGTGTGACTCTTTGCAACCCCATGGACTGTAGCCCACCAGACTCCTCTGTCCATGGGATTTCCCAAGCAAGAATGCTAAAGTGGGTAGCTATTCACTTCTCCAGGGGATCTTCCTGAACCAGGGATCGAACCTGGGTCTCCTGCAATGCAGGAGGATTCTTTACTGTCTGAGCTACCAGGGAAGACTGTATATACACATACACATAGTCATTCCTCAATATCTGTAGGGATTAGTTCCCACCACCACCCCTGAGGCTACCAAACTCTGAGATGCTCATATCCCTTTACATACATGGTGTGGCATTTGCATATAATCTACACCTCCTCTTACATACTTTAAATCATTTCTAATTACTCACAATACTTAATACAGAGCAAATGTTTCGTAAAGAGTTGTAGATACAATATAAATGCTATGTACATAGTTGCTGGTGTGAGCAAATGCAAATTTTGCTTTTTGGGAACTTTCTTGAATTTAAAAATTTTTGATCTACAGTTGGTTGAATTTGTGGATGTGGGACCTGCAGATATGGAGAACTTATTGTAAATGGACTCATTGAATAGGTCATCTCATGTGACTGGCTCCTTCCAATCAGTGTAATACTTTTGAGTTTTATCCAGATTTTTTGTTTGATTTTTCTATCTTTTTTATTCCCCCACACTTCATGGCTTGTGGGATCTTAGTTGCCCGACCTGGGATCGAACCCTGAGCCCTTGGCAGTAAGAGCACAGAGTCCTAAACACTGGACCATCAGGGGACTCCCTAACCATATTTTTTCATGCATCAGTGGCCACTTCCTTTTCACTGCTGTGTAGTATTCCATTGCTAAAGTGTAGCACAGCTTTTAATCCACTCACCAGTTGATACATATTTGGATTGTTTCTGACTTGAGCTATTATGGAAAAAGCAAAATTATGGATTCAGAAAAGAGACAAGTGGTTGCCTGAAATCGGTGAAGAAGTGGGGTTTCATGGCAAATTGGTAAAAAGGGACTTTTTCCACAGATGGAAATCTTCTTAAACAAGATGACTGGATAAAAAAATTTTTTTCTAAAATTCATTTAACTGCACACTTAAAATGGGTGCATTTTATGTTACATAATTTATAACAAAACTTTTTTTTAAGAGCTCTAGGTAGGAATATAAAGTCCTGTGCCCCACCACTAATTTTTCCAACTATGTCTCAGTTCAAGTACAATTCCAAAGCAGACAAGGCCCACCAGACTAACTGCTGACCAAATCAACCACCAGGGTTAAAAGACTAATAAGTTACCAAAGAAACTTTTTGAACTGGCACCCAGCATGGAAGGTGAGTGCTGTCAGAAAAAAAAAAAAAAAACGAGTTTAGAAATGATAGCAAATCTAAAACATGTGCTCTTAAAAATAAAATAAGACATCCTGGCTGAAAAAACAATAATCAGAGCAAAATTTTTAGAACATAAGAAACAAGATGATACTTTTCACAGTTGGACTGTAAATAAAGCTTCTTTGGATGGATCCCATAATTTTTCTTTTGTTTCTTTTTTAATGTTCCATGAAATACTATTATCTTTCTAAACTGCTCCCCAGGCCTTCAAGAAAACAGATAATCCAAATATAGCTTTTGCTTCTTCCAGCTAAGCACACAGGAAAAACCTGGGGATTTTGAGAGGCTTGGTAGGGTGCTGACAGCAAAGGCTTGTCATCGAGGATGAATGCACAGATCAGAGACTGTGGAGGCTCATACAGGTAAATGATCCAAAAAAAAAAAAAAAAATGACTTTCCCAAAGAACTTGGCCCCTAGAAAACATCTAAGTTATGCAGTGCACCATTTTTGCAATGGATACTTAGCAAAACAAATTTGACTACAAAAGCTCATGACCCTTTCAAAATAAAAATAATTTTATTTTTTGCATGATGCATATTTATTATGCATACATGTGTAATTATAAACTGAGACATGTATAGGTAAGTTATCAGTATGGATATATATGAAAATACAGATGCAGAGATAAAGACATACAGATATATACATATCAATGTAGATACAGACTTGTTTTTTTTTTCCTTTAAGACTTCTACTGATAATGTTCTCCATGTTTGGAAGGAAGGACACTAAGGACTATGATTTGTGGCTGTAGACACACACATACACACGTGTACACACACTTATCCAATGAAGTTTCAAGTTCAGAAATTTACTATTTAATATTGTATTTAATTTACTATTTAAATTTAATATTGAAGACAAATATTAGCCCATGGTTTTCTTGATGGGATATTACATGTCACACCAGATACTTCTGCTACTGCAGACATTTTTCATCATTTCTGTGAAGGAAGAGGCAATATATAGTGGCTTGGTATGACTTTGTGAAATCACAAACCTGGGCAACCCAACATTAGCCATGATCTACAACCCTGGAGTGTGCTTATGAAATATTCTGATGAACACCAGCCAGTGCCATCATATAATTATTGCTGCTATTAGGTTATTATTTATGCTGCATTCGTGTAGCTCTAGCAGAGAAAACAGTTGGCATTTTTTATTATAGTGCCCTGGATATCCTACCCAAAACAAAGGCAGATTCTCTAGTAAAGATGTACAGCGGTAACTCACATTGTTCCCTGCCGAGAGTGGGTGTTTAATAATTTAATTCTAAGCGTGGTACTCTACTTGGAAATGGGAGATGTTAAATATCAAATATATGGATGTAATAAAAGTAAAGCCACACCAGGGTACATTCAGGCAAATCTCACACTCCCCCCTGCGACCACCTAATAAGATGGTGTATGTGTCAGGAAGTGGTAAATGAGTCAGCCCAAGGTATAAATTCATTGGGAATTGGGCTTGTAATTTTCCTTCACTGTAATGCCATGGGCTTGAAGGATTGCTGCCTCCTTTCTCAGTCTATCTGTTTCTAGAGGAAGTGATACAAATAAGCTTACCTTTCCAGGGACACAACTAGGATGCTATTTTAGGAAAATTTTAAAGCTTTCCCCTACATGATGCCTGCCTGACACCCTCACACACCTTCCTCTGGATTATCTTTCAATGGTTGGTCTTTTAAGAAGCAGCCATGGCTCATCCCATTTATATCTGTATTAATCCAGATTAATACAGATAGAATGACTTGAGTAGAATCATACTCTACACGTTATTTAATTTAATTTTCAGTTGGAAAAATATTACTTTACAATATTGTGATGG
The DNA here is from genome assembly GCF_027580195.1 of Bos mutus. Classification (NCBI taxonomy): domain Eukaryota; kingdom Metazoa; phylum Chordata; class Mammalia; order Artiodactyla; family Bovidae; genus Bos; species Bos mutus. Next base: position 24,972,688 of record NC_091633.1, read on the forward strand.
CTTCTACTATACATCAGCATGAATCAGCCATCAGTTCAGTTCAGTTCAGTCTCTCAGTTGTGTTTGACTCTTTGTAACTCCATGGAGTGCAGCATGCCAGGTTTCCTTGTCCATCACCAACTCCTGGAGCTTGCTCAGACTCATGTTCATTGAGTCTGCGATGCCATCCAAGCATCTCATCTTCTGCCTTCAATCTTTCCCAGTATCAGGTTCTTTTCCAATGAGTCAGTTCTTCACATCAGGTGGCCAAAGTATTGGAGCTTCAGCTTCACAGTCCTTCCAATGAGTATTCAAGACTGATGTCCTTTAGGATTGACTGGTTTGATCTCCTTGCTGTCCAAGGGACTCTCAAGAGTCTTCTCCAACAGCACAGTTCAAAAGCATCAATTCTAGCCATAGATACACATATGTCCCCACCCTCGTAAAGCCCCTTCCCACACCCTCCCCATCCCACCCCTCTAGGTTGTCACAGAGCCCCAGGTTGGAGTTTCCTGCTTCATACAGCAGATTCCCACTGGCTGTCTATGTTGCATATGGTAATGTATATGTTTCAGTTCTAGTCTCCCAAGTCATCCCACCCTCTCCCTCCCCACTGTGACTATAAGTCTGTGTTTCGCATCTTTGTGACCTCTGCTGCCCCGCAAATAGGATCATCAGTACCATATTTCTAAACTCCATATATATGTGTCAATATATGATATCTGTCTTTCTCTTTCTGACTTAACTTCTTTCTGTATAACAGGCTCTAGGTTCATACACCTCATTAGAATGGATTCAAATGCATTCTTTTATATAGTTGAGTAATGTTTCATTGTGTATATGTATCACAACTTCCTCATCTATTCATCTGTTGAGGCACCTCAGCAACCTCTCCAGCTGGACCCCTGGATACACCCCTATCCTCACCTCTTATAAGGGAACAGCTCTCACGCCCTCCAAGAGTGAACATGGGGGCCTGTTACTTGTTCTCGCTCCCTCCTGCTGCAGCAGGGGCCTCACTGAAGCCTTGCTTGAATGTTTTGTTTGGCATCTTATCCATTTCTATTGATTAAGGAAACCAAGAACCCTGCCTATCAAAACAAATGTTAATAAACATTCATTAATAATTACACTTAGGTAATTCATAATTGTTGTCTTATTGCTTCATAATTGTTGTCTTATTGCTGCATAGATTTCAATTAGATAAATGTACAATTTTAAAATCAATTTATCTTTTGATGGATATTCAGGCTGCTTTTAACAGTTAGCTGTTTTTCAAAAATGCAATAATGAATACTCCCGTACCCATCTCTCCATATCCATGGCTAAGTGTTTATCTGGAGAAGTATCTAGACCTGTCCTTTCAGGGTCACATGGATGCATGTTTTAAACATGCATCAATGGCCAGTAGGTCCCTGCTGATTATCTATTTTATGTATGGTAGAGTGTTTATTTTTCTCTCAACCTCCTAATTTATCACTCCCCCCACCTTTCCCCTTTAGTAACCATAAATTTGTTGTCTATGTCTGTGACTAAGAACCTACTGTATAGCACAGGAAACTATTCAATATCTTGTAATAACTTAGAAGAGAATGTGAAAAAAGAATATATATGTATAACTTTGCTGTACACATGAAAGTTGCTGTTGTTGTTTAATCGCTCAGTACTGTCTGACTCTTTGCAACCCCATGGACTGTAGCACACCAGGCTTCCCTGCCCTTCACTATCTTCCTGAGTTTGCTCAAACTCATGTCTATTGAGTTAGTGATCCTATCTAACCATCTCATGCTCTGTTGCCCACTTCTCCTCCTGCCCTCAGTCTTTCCCAGCAACAAGGTCTTCTCCAATGAGTCAGCTCTTCACATCAGGTGGCCAGAGTATTGGAGCTTCAGCTTCAGGATCGGCCCTTCCAGTGAATATTCAGGGTTGATTTCCTTTAAGATTGACTGGCTTGATCTCACTGCTATCCAAGGAACTCTCAAGAGTCTTCTCTAGCACCATAATGAAGTAACACATTGTAAATCAACTATATTTCAGTAAAAAAAAAAATTTTAAGTCAATAGTTGGATACTGACAAGTATTTCTCCAAGGAGGACAAACTATTTTATAATTCTTTCAATGGTGTATGAGGATTCTGTGTTCTTCCTCATTCTCAGAAAAATATTTCATTATTTGTATCTTTGTTTTGCCAATATAATTAGGACAAAGGTCCATATAGACAAAGCTCTGATTTTTCCAGTAGTTACGTATATATATGAGAGTTAGACCACAAAGAAGGCTGAGCACTGAAGAGTTGATGCTTTCAAACTGTGGTGCTGAGAAGACTCTTGAGAGTCCCTTGGACAGCAAGGAGATCAAGCCAGTCAATCCTAAAGGAAATCAACCCGGAATATTCTTTGGAAGGACTGATGCTAAAGCTGAAGCTCCAATACTTTGGCCAGATGAAGCGAAGAGCCGGCTGATTAGAAAAGACCCTGATGCTGGGAAAGACTGAGGACAAGAGGAGAAGAGGCCAACAGAGGATGAGATGGTTGGATGGCATCACTGACTCAATGGGCATGAGTTTGAGCAAACTCCGTAGATAGTGAAGGACAGGAAAGACTTGCTGCTGCAGTTCATGGGGTCACAAAGAGTCAGACATGACTGAGCAACCAAACAACAACCACAAATAACAACTAAATCCGTATGTTCCACACCTGAAACTAACACAACACTGTAAATAAACTACAGTCCAACATAAAATATAAAAAAATAATAAAGACAGTGGGAAAACTTTCTTCATACTCAAGTACGAAGCTCCATATACAACTCAAGCTCCATGTACAACTAATGTAATTCATCTGGTATATTAAGGAATTTTCAGTTAGGCTGTGGAAATAAAGCAAAATCTTTCATGATCAAGGAGAACTTGGGTATGTGTTCTTTTAAAAAAAAAAAAAAAAAATATATATATATATTTTGCTGCCCTGGTCTTCATTGCTGCACACAGGCTTTCTCGAGTTGTGGTGAATGGGGGCTATTCTCTAGTTGCAGTAAGAGGGCTTCTCATTGTGGTGGCTTCTCTTGTTGCAGGGCACAGGTTCTAGGGTGTGCAGGTATCTGTAGTTGTGGTGTATGGGCTTAGTTGCCCCATGGCCTGTGGGATCTTCCTAGACTAAGGATTGAATCCACGTCCCCTGCCTTGCAAAGTTGATTCTTAACCACTGGACCACCAGGGAAATCCAGGTATGTATTCTTGATTATTTCAAAGTGTGTCTGTTCTTGTTTAGGATTACATGAGATTCTCACAACTGTCCAGTGAAGGCTAACATTGATAGGGTTGATGTTTAACCTTTTATTGCCTCTTTGGTGAACTGCAAGATGGCCAGGATAAAAATGAGCAATGAATATTAGATTTCATGAATCTTACACCTGTATTGTTTCTACTCTTTGTGAAAGAATTATCATTCAGATGGTAATACGTATTACTATTATAATCCATAACAGCCAACAATAAGGATACTGAAAGCATTTAAGGCGTCAAAAAAAAAAATCACACTTTCCACAAGAAAGACATAAAATTTTGATAACTTTATACCGTTGTCTCAGGTCTTGTTGTTAAACTCAAGTTCTGGATGTCAGAAGACCTGAATTGCCTTGACGAAGAGAAATTGCTAGAAAATAACTCTAATCAAATCATTACATTAATAAAAAAAAAAGATCTTTTTATTTCTATCACTTGATCTGTCATCCTGACATTGTCAAGTAGCTGTAAATTGCAATCATTAAAACTTCGCTTTCTAAAGCAAAACTGAACATTTTTAACCGATCTATAACATCTTTATTACGAGATTTTTTGCCTGGAGCCAAAAAGAAGGGCCAGCTCTTTCCGGCTTCAAATTTGGACAAGTCAGCAGATGAATAAGGCATTGCTAAACTGTCAATATTCCACTGCACAATGACAAGAGAGATGTACAGACTCTATTAAACAATTTTCCTAGCCACAGTGCATTACAACTTTATTTTTTGTTGTTTGTTTTCCATATCTGATATTTTCCTAATTAAAAGAATTTTACGTTCACCACGGGAATTTTCAGAAATACATACTGAGTCAATGAAGGGGACATTATGAATCACGAGTCATGTTGCCATCTGGCAACATCCTGATTGAATATCTGCTAAATTTTCCCTCTCCTATATTTATTGATAAAATTGGTCTTATCTCATTAGCTTTTTTGTAATAAACTGACTTTATAGCAGATTTATCAAGATATAATTCATATACTATAAAAGTCACCATTTTAACGGTGGTTTAAATCCAGAGGTTTTTAGTTGAACAACCAGCATGTGTGCATGTGTGCTAAAGCTGCTTCAGTCCTGTCCAACTCTTTCAGACTCCATGGACTATAGCCCATCAGGCTCCTCTGTTCATGGGGATTCTCCAGGCAACAATACTGAAGTGAGTTGCCATGCCCTCCTCCAGGGGAATCTTCCTGATTCAGGGATTGAACCTGCATCTCTTACGGTTTTCACATTGGCAGGCGGGTTCTTTACCACTAGCACCAGCTGGGAAGCCCTGAACAAACCTCAGCACTATCTAATTTTAGAATATTTTTTATTACTTCCGAAAGAAGCCCCATATTCATGACCAAAATCTCTCCATTCTCCCCTTCCCAGGCAACCACTAATCTACCTTCTTCCTTAAAAAAAAAATTTTTATTGGAGTATTGTTGGTTTACAATGTTGTATCAGTTTCTGCTGTATAGCAAAGTGAGAGGTATACATATATTCCGCCCCCCTCCGGCTTTTTTTTTTTTATTTCCTTCCCATTTCAGTTACCACAGAGCACTGAGTAGAGTTCCTTGCATTCCTTTGCACGGATAGGTCATGTGTTTATCTGCTCATCTACTAGCTGTGATAACAAATGCTGCTGTGAACATGTTTGTACTTAGTTCTTGTGTGGACATTTGTTTTCAGTTCTCTTGGGTATAGAACTAGTCGTGCCAGACCTTATGGTAACAGGTTATCTTCAGCTGTACCTGTGGTCATTCTTTCTATATAGCCTTGTTTGATTGGTTTTTAGGGATTTCTTTATTTTCAGTTCTTTTATTCTCTCTTCTAAAAATTCTTTCTCCCAAAGTTTTCTCTCAAGTTCACTGACTTCATTTTAAGAATTTTTTAAAAATGTACAGCATTTTTTAAGTTTTTATTGAATCTTTTACAATACTGCTTCTTTTTTATGTTTCAGTTTTTTTGGCGTGAGACATGGACTCTTAGCTCCATGACTAGGGATCAAACCTGTACCCCTTGCATTAGAAGGCAGAGTCTCAACTGCTGGACCACCAGGAAGTCCCTGATTGCAGTTTCTACAGTGGCAAGTCCAAAAGTCATTGAGTTTCTCATTCCATCTTTCTTACCTCACGGACTTTCTCTCCTTGCTGGCTTCATCTGTCTTTGATGACATCATGCTTATTTAGAATCTGAGACCACTGGTCAGTGTTTAAAATTATCTCTATTTCATGCACAAAATTCTGTTTCTGTCTCTGATTTTTAAGAATTTTTCCAAAATTTCTTGAGGTGATATTTTTAAATGCCTATGGGTTTTCTGCAGCTTCCCAACTGGTGCGGTGGTATTGAATCCACCTGCCAATGCAAAAGACACAAGAGACTTGAGATCAAGTTGGGAACATCCCCTGGAGTAGAAAATAATAACCCACTCCAGTATTCCTGCTTGTAAAATTCCATGGACTGAGGAGCCTGGCGGGCTACAGTCCATGGGATCACAAAGAGTCAGACACGACGGAGGGACTTAGCACACACACACATGGGTTTTCCACCTGCTTGAGTACCTGCTCCAAAAGTGTGCTCCTCGTCCAGTAACTGCCTTTTATTGTTACCAGTCCAAAGAGGAAATCTTACTGGCTTTGACATGTCCGTGCCCACCTGTACTAGCACCTGCTGTCAATATTAGGAGACAGTCCTGATTTGTGTGTGTGTGTGTGTGTATGTGTGTACCTGGATTTCTTCTACACAAATTCCTGGTCCTTTTCTTTTTTTAAATTAATTTATTTTTTATTGAAGGATAATTGCTTTACAGAATTTTGCAGTTTTCTTTGAAACCACAACATGAATCAGCCATAGGTATACATATATACCCTAATGCACAATTGAGATTGGCAATCTTGGTATCTTCCTTCAATCCAGTCTTGTACTTTTCACAAATATGTCTGTACATTTCTAACATATGCATGATAATTTTTTCCTATATGTATGTACTTATTTATTTAATTGGAGTATAGCTGATTTATAATGGTATGTTAGTTTCTGGTGTACAGCAAAGTGATTTATATACATATACAGACATATATGTGTGTACACATATATATCCTTTTTCATATTATTTTCCATTATCATTTATTACATAGTATTTAACATTGTTCCCTGTGCTATACAGTAGGACCTTGTTATTTATCTATTTAAAATACAATAACTGAAAATTTCCATGGGAACCTGGCAGAATGAAAGGAATGGTTAGGTATCATGTCCTTTCCATCATCCTACTGGAAATCCCACAAGATTTACACTTTATAAATTGCTGAGATCAAGGTTTCTGGTCCCTTAACCCATCCAGTCCACTTTTCTCTTTGGAGCAGAAAACTGATTCTGACTTAAGTATACTGCTGCCTGCAATACATGATGTTTCTTACTTCCCTCTGAAGTCTGGTTAGGCCATGTGATTAAGTCCTGACCAATGAGAAGCAGGAGAGTATTGGAGGTTGGCCTAAATTTCTAGAAAAGTTGTTCAAACGGAACTGATCCAGTGGAGAAGGCTCTTTTCTGTCAGTTTTTTTTTTTTTTTTAGCCTGCAATGCAGATATGGTGGCTGGCACTCCAGCAGCCATCTTATTCTATGAGGATAAGAATCATGCATTAACATGGTGTTAAAGAAAAATAGGTGCCTGGGACCCTGATGGTACTGAGGAGCTGCCAGGCCATCTATGGCCTGCCTGTATCATGGTTTCTCCTATGAGACAGAGAAGTAAACTTTTACTTTACTTAAGTCATTTTATTTTTTGTAAGTCATTCATTGAATTATCAAACTTAATCCTAATAAAAGTATTATGAGATGGATTTATCATGCCAGCATATATTTTTTGAACACACATTCATGATTGTAATCATATCTGTGTATCCTTTAAATATTACTTTCTACTTATGGTATGTCATGCTATTACTTAAGCTATATTTGTTTTAAAATGAAACATATTGTTACAGGGAAGAACAAATCTGACTCCATATTGGATCTCTTTATTTTTACTTTAACTTCTGTGTTCTATTGCTTTTGCTACAAGTTAAGAATTTGTCTATAGCCTGAAATATACAGCATAGTCCATTCTCAAGGCTCTGATCTTTAAAGCTTTAATACTTTATAGAGATTAAAAGGTTGCAGAATGGGCTGTAAGGTTGCAACCTGACTTACATGGATAGTTCCAAGAACAAAGGATTCCTGCACCAGAAGTATGCAACAGTCAACACCCCCCGCCTCCCGTTTTAGTATAAAAGAAGCCTGAATTCTAACACAGGTAAGATGATTCTTTGCAACACTAGTCCACCCATCTTCTCAGTCTGCTGGCTTTCTGAATAAAGTCACTATCTCTTTCCCCAACAACTCATTCATCAATTTATTGTCCTGTCATGTGGCAAGCAGTATGAGCATGAAGTCGTAACAAAATTACCTATAATAAATGGAAAAGCAGTATCTTATGAAGTAAATGGATAATCATGAGAAAGGATTAAGCCTAACTATGTACTCTTGCTTGTCTACAATCTATTAACAAAGGATAGAGACTTTTAAGACATATTAGCCCCAAAAGAGATGAATTTCTCTTCAATTAAAAGTCCTGCTGGATAACTGGAAAACACACACATTTTTGTCATTTAAGTTTATTTGATCCTGTTTCTTTATACCACCTAAAATCATTTAGATAGAAACTATGGCAAACTTTGGAAAACACTCATCTATGCAAAGAAGAACAAAGAAATAAAAAAATACATGACTTTTGTTACACATTTATTTAAGTTTACAAAGTGCTAGAGTGAGCAAGATTTAGAAAATGCCAAATGGAATTTGATGGATAGAGCATAATTAGTTATTCTCCTTCTGTTCCATAATATTTCCTGGCAATGCTTAGTCAAAACAGATCTGATAGCTGTGGGTAACATTCATATGTTAATACTCTGATGATAAGGCTTTGAATAACCACAGTTCTTTAAAAAAATGAAGGATGTAGTTCAACTTAGATAAGAGATCTTCACTTACTCCTGTTGAGTTCATCACTAGACAAGCATCTCCTTAATCCATAAAATTACACCTGTCACAGGAACTTAACTTCATTAATGCACCTTCACAGTCCATGGTAAATTATTAGCAATACACAACCCATGATTCTCAAGTTCATTAAGACTGACTCTTTTGCATCTTTATGATCTGACTCTGACTCTAAGAATAACGGATGCATTTTCCTGGTGGTCCAGTGGTTAAGAATCCACCTTGAAATGTAGGGGACATGGGTTCGATTCCTGGTCAGGGAACTAAGATCCTACATGCCATGGGGCAGCAAAGCCCATGAGCTGCAACTAGAGAATCCCTGTCCCACAACGAAAGATCCCACATGACACAACAGAGATCCCTCATGCTGCAACTAAGACTCAGCGTAGCCAAAATAAGTAAATAAATAAAGTCCAAAAAAAAAAAAAAGAATAACTGAAAAACATTCAAAGAGAGTAGGGAGAATGTATAAAGCAAAACTGCTTCTGAAGCAAAACCTATTAACATGAAAATATCCAATCCATCATATGTTCTCCAATTATCCTTCAAGGAAAAGGAAACGGATCTTCTGGTGTGCTCACTACCCCCAAGAGTAGAGCATGATTCTTCTGCATTTAACCCCATAAAGACAGAAGCAAAATAAAAACAATTTAAAGGGAGGATAAAAGTTGAACATAGTAATTTACTTTCAGCTTTCTTCCCCAACTTCCCAGCTCATTCCAAAAGAAATTACAGTTGCCAGTCCCTCTGCTGAAAAAGTGTCCTTTTCTGGGTTTTCCCTCAATAGGTCATCAATGCAGATGCTCTTATGCACCTTACTTGATATGAACAGGTATGTCAAGAGACTATTCAGTATGTGTACTTACAGATTTGCATAGTAATACATAAAGTAATGTCTTTATAGTCTTATATATAGTCTTATTCTAGGATGTCACTAAAGGAATATTCATGGAGACTCTCACAGGTAACATGTGTTGCTGTAGGGTCTGGAAACAGCTACCAACCAGACCCACCGGTGGTGTGGTTTTCCATCGGATTCATTTTGATATTTGGCAAAACTAATACAATTATGTAAAGTTTAAAAATAAAATAAAATTAGAAAAAGAATCTAAAAAAAATAAATAAATAAAAGAGCATGCATTCTACAGCTTCCTCATTAAGCAAAGCCTTCCTGGCTGTAGTGTAACAACTAGAGTGAAAAACACTGAATAAACTTCTGCATCATAACATACTTTTCTATTTCTTATTGTGGGTCCAGATGATGAAAGAAAGCATATGTACTCATGCAGACATACACAAGTACGCATAAGTATGTCATGTATACATGCAGATACTGAAACACCCATATCCCTTATATGTCCTAGATACATATACTATATATATGACATATTACAAAGACATGTAATATACTGCATATGCACATACATATAATAGTCTACATATGCACACAAATATAACATATTATAGATATAGAGTTGTGTGTGTTTCTGTATGTCTATATTAGGCCACATGCTTTCTTTCGTCATCTAGACCCATAGTAGAAAATAGAAAACTGATATCAGAATCTACAAATGGATAAGGAATAGTCTCCATAGTGAGTGGCATGATGATATCAGAACTGTGAAGGAGTAGCTTGACAGTCCATTCAGCAAATTTGTTTCTTAAAGATACTGATACAGATGAAAGGGGGGAAAATGGCAAGCACCATACATTTGTACATTTTGATATGTCCTAGAGCTGTTGATTTTCTGTTTCATCTGAGGAAGTGTTAAAGCCCCTTGGGAATGCCTATCTTAGCTGATGCATAAAAAGGCAGCTTACACCTTACATCTTAATGGGAATGAGCTTCTCTTGGAAAGTTTCCTTAATTTCTCCATGCCCAAGACAGACTGAATGAACGCTTAGCCAGAAAGTCAAGAATACATTTCAAATGATTCAAATCTCTTCGCATTTCATACATAACACTACAATCACTGCTACTCCCACTAATCCATACAGTAAATGGCAAGAAGAAGCAAGCTGGAAAAAAAGCACCTTGGTTGGGATTTCTCCCAAGTCTCCCCCAGACTCCTGCAACTTTCTGGTAAAGAAAAAAATATATGTTTGTCTATATATCTATCTGTATATGTATCATTTATCTCTCCACCCATCCATCCATCACATTATCTATTATTTATCTAACTATCATCTATTTATTGTTTATATATCTATCATTATTCATCTACCTACCTATCTATCCTCCTAATTTTTGCTAACATTACAACACAAAGGAAACCCTTAAGGGAGCTGGCACCTTACTTCCCAAACCACGTCACTGGCACAGACACTTTTGGACGTGACCTTATTTATAAGTTCTTGAAGGTACTCCACATGGCAGACCATTACTACATAAAGACTTAGGGCAGAACTCAGATACAGATCTCTTCTTCTCTGCTCTCATTTGCTCTACAAGCAAATCTTCAAGAAAAAAATTCTTGAAACACTGGTCACAAGAGGAACGTCTTGACAGAGCTTGACAGTTGATAACCCAAATCTCAGAGCACCCACGTGAAACAGGAGCATGGAGGGAAATTCACATCATGTCACCCCCAAATTCACATCAAATGCTCTTTGGAAATAAATCCCCAAAGGCAAACTAGACATCAGCTGAGATTCATGACCTCCATATTAGAATAAACAATGGAAAATAAACTTTCTCTAAACATGGAGCTAGGAAGTTTAAAAACCTGACTCCAGAAATAATGCGTATAGGTATGGCTGGTCCATTTATTATTATTTCAATTGCCGGTAATACAATGAGCAAAAAAAAAACCCAACCAACCCCAAAGTGGCAAAAACAGGTGACCAGACCAGAAATATTTTGGAATCACAAATGCTGCTGCTGCTGCTGCTAAGTCGCTTCAGTCATGTCCGACTCTGTGTGACCCCATAGACAGCAGCCCACCAGGCTCCCCCGACTCCGGGATTCTCCAGGCAATAACACTGGAGTGGCTTGCCATTTCCTTCTCCAATGCATGAAAGGAAAAGTGAAAGTGAAGTCGCTCAGTTGTATCCAACTCTTAGCGACCCCATGGGCTGCAGCCTACCAGGCTCCTGCGTCCATGGGATTTTCCAGGCGAGAGTACTGGAGTGGGTTGCCACTGCCTTCTCCGGAATCACAAATGAGGTTTCAGGAAACAGAACTAAATCAGGAACCACTGAGTTTCCAAGTCTCTCTGCCCAGCTGTGAATCAACTGCTTCTAATTTGGTGAGTATCAGAGACAAAGTCACAATTCCCTATAATTCCACAGCAGATTGTTCACATGCCCATCAGAAAATGCCCACACAAAATGCAATCCTTGCATTATATTTAAATGACACGGCAAATGTAAAAGGCACCTTTTCAGGCCAGGAAATCTACCAACTTTACTCGTTTGTTTGTTTGCTTTCTCGAGAAACTCTTGTTTGGAACACTTGCAAAATGGGCCGTTTTATCAGAGCTGCCCAGACTTTCCGTTTTCCCTAATCGTACAGATTAGAGAGAGGTCGCGTTGCCATGTAACATCATTTGGAGATTAAACTCCATCTGCACGGAGGAGTCCCTGCAGGTGACCCAGAGCTGCACTGGGACTGTAAGCAGGTCCACCGTGAATAATAGCTCACCTTTTTCCAAATGAAGGACTTCATCCGTCTTACCTAGAAGCGCTAATAATACAGACGCACAGCAAATGCAAACCACAGTGAAAGTGGCTGTTAACGATGTGGGGAAAACAGAGGCCACCCTCACTGATAATCTGAATACACGGCAGGCCGTGGGGACTCACCTTTTTTCCGAGCCAGCCGACTTCTTCTGACAAACAATGACAGCGGGTGTGTACTTCCCAGCATAATCTGTGCTCTCCTTGACTTCCCACACGGAAGGGCTGCTGGCTCTCACCCCAATGATGTTCATGCCTTTCATCACCTTTACCCTGTTGGAGACAGCAAGTGCACAACTGAGACGCCGGTGGGCATCCCTGGGTCACCTCTGCTTCTGGGGACACCCAGCACTTAATGGCACATGGTCAACTGAGACGCCGGTGGGCATCCCTGGGTCACCTCTGCTTCTGGGGACACCCAGCACTTAATGGCACATGGTCGCCTGGCAGGTGTCACCCCATGTTTAACAGAATTTAATCACACATTGACAATTCCATTCCAATCCATCCATCCTCATTTTTTCTCCTGGTCATTACTTCCTTTAACAGAAACAGAATAGTGACACAGGCAAGGATCGGTCACATAATAGTGGATGGCTTTAATTAAAAAAAAAAACTACCTGAATACCAGTAGACTGTTAAAATTAAATAGAAAAAAGAAATTCATTCAAACTGCAAAAGTGAATTAATAATAACAATGCACAGTTTAGGAATGTCTTTTCCATGCCGCATACTGATGGGCCCTTTCTCTGTATTATCTAATTTCCCAAGCATCGTTCCAAGTTCAAGGGTGGAGGACAGGCCCTGCCACTCAGACAGTTTTGAGAAGCATGCTAGTTCATAGGAAAACAGATGTTGACAGGGTACAGAGGCATGCCTTAATTCCTTTTTTTTTAAAGATTTTTTTAATGTGTACTATTTTTAAAGTCTTTATTGAATTTGCTGCAATATTGCTTCTGTTTTATGTTTTGGTTTTTTGGCCGCAAGGCACGTGGGATCTTAGCTTCCCAACCAGGGATCGAACCTGCAACCCCTGCATTGGAAGGCAAAGGCTTAAGCACTAGACTGCCAGGGAAGTCCCTGCCTGACTTCTACTCTTGTGTTCCTCCCACAACATCCTCATCATCAGCATTGTCATCACCAGGACCATCATTCCATCATCACTATCACTTATCGATTCCTTTCCACAAACTGGGTGCTCTTCTGAGTTCATGACAGTTTTATTTCATTTCACTCCCACGTATGCCCTGTGAGGTCAGGATCATTTTAATTTTCACTGAGAAGCTGAGCAACCAGGGGATCTGGCTGCAGGTGAAGCAGGATTTGAAACGGTTCCTGAATCACAGTGTGGGTCCAACGAGTCTCAGGGCTTTCCTTGGCATCACATAAAACTTCCTCGTGCTCAAGCCACTTATTTGAGCTGGTTGATTTCTTTGTTAGCCAACACTGGCCAGTACCTGTCCTGAGATTTAACATCTTCTCAGACCTAATGACAAATTTGTGAAAGCAGGTGAGGCCTCATACCAGACTGCTTATTATTTCTCTCCTTCCCTGGTGGCTCAGGCAGTACAGAATCTGCCTGCAATGCAGAAAACCTGGGTTTGATCCCTAGATCGGGGAGATACCCGTTGAGAAGGGAATGGTACCCACTCTAGTACTTTTGCCTGGAGAAGGAAATGGCAACCCACTCTAGTATTCTTGCCTGGAGAATTCCATAGACGGAGGAGCCTGGTGGGCTACAGTCCATGGGGTCGCAAAGAGTCAGACAGGACTGAGTGACTAACACTTTTACTTTCCATTCACACATTCCTTCTTTCATTCATTCACGGAAAGGGACAGATGACACGCTTGCAAATTTTTCCCCCAGATATCAGAGAAGCAGGATGAGAGAGGCAGAGAATGCATGGCGGAGCTGGTTTCCTCATACACCCTTGTTTTTCTCTAAGAGATTTCAAGTGAATAAATATATGGGAAATGGAAAGGATATAGTCAAAGGACAACGCAATAAATCGCAAACAGTTGGATGCACAAACTGCTGGGAAGAGTCATGCTTCCTGTTGTGTCTTCTTTTCTTAGTCCCTTGAGGAAAACATGAATGGATCTGAAGCAAGAAGGCCAGGGGACAAATGGGGCAGGCTGATGGGTGACCAGGTGGAAGATGCTCCCAAGAGGGGAGCCCCAGAGGTATGCTCCCCAGACTTATAGCTGTGGTACCTGTAATGACACAGAGGCAAGGAGGTGGGCTCTGAGTCTCCATCTCTAAAATCCTCACTCTTATCACCAGATGAGACAAGCCAAGTCACCCCTAATATTAAGAACAAAGCGGGAAGAAAAGATGCCACTTTTAGGAATGGGGCTTGGTGAGAAAAGGACTTGCCTGCATGCACTATGAATGGAATTTCCCAAAGAAACAACTTGAAGACAGATTGTGCAAAGAAAAGTGAACTCAGCAGGTCTGAGACTGCCCCCCTAGAAAGGCATGCTGGCAAGGCTGCCCTCTGGTATCTGGATTTTGAAAGGGGTTTCCTCAACTCTTTAATAATGGGCTCACTAAGTCTAAATTTTTTGTACAAGCAATATAGTTGATGACGGACTCCTGCTTTCTTTCTGGTGGTCTGAAGTTACCGTGCCTGCCAGGCAGGTGGTGTCTAGGAGACCTGCCCCCAGTAAAAAATGCTTGGCTCTCAGGCTTGGATGAGCTTTCCAGAGAGACAACTGTTTATCCGTGTTGTCATAACTTGTTGCTGGAGGGATGAAGGGCACCCTGTACAACTTCCTGAGAGGGGACTTTCCCAAGCTTGTGTCTAGTACCCCGAGACTCCACCCCGTGTCTCTTTTCCTTTTGCTGAACTTGCTTTGTGTCCTTTTAATCCAATTATGACTGTACGCTGAGTCCTTAGAGTTTTCCCCGCAAGTCATCAAACTCAGGGGTGGTCCCGGGGACCCCAAAACACATACTACTTTGCCTTATCTAACAAAGACAAGAGGAATCACTTCTTACATTTGAACCCCAGGGCTGAAGTTAGCATTTGTAGGTGAGCACCATGCACATTGGTGCTTCTAGAGGAAAAACAATACAATGCTTTGTGTCATAAATAATCCAAGTAGAAACCAACATCTTGAATGCAGTCACTTATAAATTGGGGATTGTATGCACAGACTAGGAAGCCATCTGACCTTCTGGTGACAGGAGCTGGGATTCCTGCCTTGCAGGAACTTATTTAAATTGTAAGCAACCAAGATGGTTGATGAAAAGTTCAATTCACTACGGACAGCTGCTAGTCTATGAAGATGAATTCTAAGGGCTGTTCCAATTACTGTGCACTGGGATTTTATTGAGTCAAATTTACTTTAAATAAATAGGTCATCATCAACTTGGATTTGGCAATCTTTTCGTGATACAGGAGTTATTAGTATCTAAGCTTTTTCTGATTATAGAATAGGCTCTTATTTTTCTTAAAATTTATTCATACGTAGGTTATTTAGAATTCAGATACTGTTTCTCCAATGAATCATTTTTAAGTTCTTAGGAAAGAACATGGTTGCTTATTTAACCCACAAAGTACCTAATATCTGTTGCCAATAATTCCAGTGCAGCTACCCGAAGCTATAATTTATAGCATTATTTCTAAAGAGGGATTATGAAATTGAGCACTGGGCACTAAGAAATGGTGCTTTGTGGACATAGAATGTTTTCATAAGAGAAGACACATTTCTATAGCATATTTCAGATGTTCTGAATTGGGCAAGAGGTCCCTGCTCAAGAAACATCCGTGAATAGAGTACAAACATCAAGAACGAATGAATGTATGAAAGAAACGAGAGTGGTTGTTTCTCAGAGACACATCTGTGGTACACACTGAATATGGTTTGTGTTGGGAGCATCATTTTGAAACATTCATCTCAGCGCTGTAAGTAGCAGCATTTTGGAACTATTAAGATAATCCTCAGAACACATGAAATTTGGCTCTGCTGGGTCTGAACCAAATGCTACTTCCTTCTTTTGTTGATGACAACTGGGTTACTTACATTCATTAGTGGAAATTTTATAATCTACTTGTGGTTCAATAAATACAGGTTACACTGACAGCTTTACTACATAGAGATAAACACAGCACTTGATTTCCAAAGACATTTACTATATATTTACATTTAATAGTATGACTACTGTAGTGGCTGGAGAAAAAGCCATACATTTACTATATATTTACATTTAATAGTATGACTACTGTAGTGGCTGGAGAAAAAGCCATAATTTCTCCCCACAGAATGTACATGGACTGTGGACTGGAATAAACAAACCCTGCTTGGCTTAAAGGTATAGTTTATTTCAAAAACATAACAGAGTTATTGTATTTATATAGGTATACACACACAAATATATCCATAGATAGATGTAAATACACATACAAACACAAATACACATACACGCATATAAACACAAATATAAACGCATTGATATACACATCATATATACACACATGGACATGTACACACACAGACATATACAGATGCATATACACGCATATACATACACAACAACATATGCATACATGTGCACACACAAATATACATGTATATACACATAGACATATTCATGACAATATATGCACATTACATATACACACAGGTATATATACACATATTGACATACACAGACATATATACCTGCACATACACATACTCATATATACACACAGTGACACACACAAGCACAAATATAAACATATATATATACACACATACATGCATGCACACATAGATACATACAGAGACATATAGAAACATGATACACATATATACATACACACATATGTATATACACATATATCTCTGGCATTGCAGGCAGATTCTTTACCATCTAAGTCACCAAGGAAGTCCATATATACACACACACACACACAGATATATATAGACACACATAAACAAATATTATGCATGCATATATGCATATGTTTATATATACATATAGACACATACCCATATACACACATGCGTGCACATCTATGCTTGTGAGTGTTTCAAATACAGTATCCAGTAACAGTTGAAACAGCCAGCAGCCTGGGATCAGAGCTGTGGTGTGCACCTGTTATTTCTGCTCTCCCTCATCCCATCTCTCATATCCTGGGTAACAGAAGGATGCTACACGCTTCCAAGTGCTGTGGATTTGGTTAGCGGCATCCTTTCCAATTAACTGATGGGAAACCTGTCACTTCTCATTGGTTCATAGCCCAAAAAACCCCTTTGGTTCAAAATAAAGCTGTTTTGAATTCCTCCCTGTCTCCTTACTTATCTTCCCTCATTAATTATGGAAAAGAATTAAATATACTGTGTTTTCTCATACTCAGTAACTTTATTGTAATATTAATAGTCCACAATCACTCATTATTCTAATTTCTAATTGATGAGGATCAATTTATGACCATATTATGTCCCACCAAGACCACATCTTTTATAGCCTATAACATTTCATTTAAGAACCATTTTCAGACAAACACCACATGATATCATGTAGATGTGGAATCTAAAATATGACACAAGTGAACTTATTTATGAAACAAAAACAGACGCTCAGTCATAGAAAACAAAATTATGGTTACCAAAGAGGGAAGGTGTGGGAGAAGGGATAAATTAGAAGTTTGGTATTAGCAGATACAAATTCCTATATATAAAATATCTTGAAAAGGTCCTACTACACAGCACAGGGAACTCTACTCAATATCCTGTAATAAACCATAATGCAAAAGATTAAAACATAGAACAACTTTCAGCCCCATCCCTACATCTTGGACCTGCCCCAGCCAAAAATTATTTTAATGTGATTATTTATGATGTAATTAACAGCCTTTGTTAATCTTGTCCCATTTCTCCTTCCTGGGACACTGGGCCCCTCTTCCCATCACTGGAATGTACTTTGCTGAATTTCTCTGCGCATGACTTTGGGACTAACCTAATATATGTAGTTCAAGGCCGACAATGCTACACACGAGTGAACCCTAGTTAAAGCTGTAGTGTGAATTAGCAGGTTCTAAAGCATTTCTTTTACAACCAGGAACTCCTATCGGTAAATTATTTTTTAGCATTTCACTTTAATATAAATATATTTATCAAATCTATACTTGAACTACTGACATAACATGCATGCTAGAAAATATGCAGAAAAATATAAATAAAAATGATGAGATTACAAAACAACATGGTGAGAGGTCCTATTTTTGCATCATTGCAATTTTTTCATCACTTTGCATATCTCTTGGGGTGCACACACCTCACTTACAGGGAATTGCTCAAATCTCCAGACCCTTTAATTCCCAAGCGTGACATGAATAAACATAATGAACAGAAGTCCTGTTATATGGAAGCAAGTAAATAAATGCACATTAATAAGGAGATAAAACTCTACTGCTGATTCCGTGTGTTCCTATAAGTATGAAGAATCTGTTTCCACACTGCCATTTTGGTAAAGTTAAATTCAGAATGAAGGCCAGTCACTTCAAGGCAAGTCGTTTTTGATGTATTGCTATCTTGAGGCATTGAAAGTCCTAGGCTGACACAAGGCGTGTGTACCATCATCCCAGCTGTCAAAGGACCACACTCTAGGGGGATTAAAGAGCAGAAGATCAAACACGGAGTGGATCTGCGTCACACAGGAAGGGGCATTCCCCACAACCCACAGTGGGAGGAGCCAACAGTGGAGAAAGAGGGGGACATGGCCTCCAGGAGCCCCTGCCAGCCAGACGGGAGGGAGGTGGACACTTTTTAGTCACTGGCTGATCAACTGAATTTTCAAAGGCCGTGGAAGTGGAGATGATGTCATTCCTTATAAAGTGCAAACTTAAGGAGGGTTGGACAACTCAGACTATGAGCCCAGGCCTGGTGTTGCCAAGTCTTTAAACATTGAAGGGAGGGCAGAAATTCTCAGATGTATGTGAAATTCCAAAAATGTAAAAACACCATCCTCGCTAAGCAAAGTCATTCAAGGATTGGAAGCTGCTCAGCGTTTGTGACCTCTGTTAGCTGGAACGCAGTAAGATCAATCCATCATGAATGAGTGAATGAATCAATGAGGTATGTGACGTCACGTTACCTCAGAAGTATCACTGAGGTCTCCAAGCACAGAAAAGCACACCAACATCTTGCCCCTCTCTACACGCACACTGGACATGATTAATACCTTTATCATTTTTGTCCTGATTAAGGGGTTGGGATATGCTCACTGTAGAAAAACACTGAGTAATACACACAGGTATAAGGAAAAAAGTAAAATCTGCCTGAACTTCCATCACACTGAACTTAGATCATCAAAATTTTAGTCATCATCCTGCTTTGTTCACACCTGTGGATAAAGAATGTCACCTGCCATTTCAGTAAACAAAGGACGGTCTAGACATCAAGCCCTCAGCTCCTGCAGCCACCCTGACTGTTCACCCTGAGGGGACTCAGGATGGAGAAAAACAGGATACTGGCTCTGGACAGCTGTAGTGAACATCAAAGGAGTAATTTCAATGAGCTCAGACTCTTGGATCTTCCTATACAAAGAAAAGCACCAAAATTATTCACTCGAAATGTCTGTTTTTGTGATTAGCAGTAATCTTTCAAACTTCAACTACTTTTTTTTTTTTCCCAGCAAAAACTTCTATACATCCAGTTCCTCCCTGACCTCTTTGGAGTAGACCCTCAGAGCAATCTGAGAAGATGTCTTCAAGTCCATTGAATAAAATGTAATTCTTGACTTTGAAGCTGTATTTTTTTTTTACAGTTGACACACCCAGGTTATAATTCTATAATTTTCTATAAATAAGATCATGCCCAGGATTGTCATGCCCTGACCAACTCCAGGAAGTACCCTGCATAGAAATTAGGACGTGAATTGGGCCTCGTAGAGTTGAGCAGTGTACAGTCTCTACAACTGTCTGCAACAATCCCGATCATACAAAAGATGCTGCTTTATTCACAGATCACCCTGGCCGCTCTTCTCAACTGACTCCGAGGACAAATTAATTGCTGAAAGCAGGAAGCAGGCTGGCCGCCAACCAACTCAGAAGAGCCCAGTGAGAAGAAAAGCCAAAGCAACAGAACTCTGCATCTTGACCCAAAGGGTGAGCGACATGTGATGCCAGTCTCTGGCCAGGCTGGCTGCTGGTGCAGAGGCTGAGGACTTGCTGTTTCTCCCGGAACTTCCATGAGTCACCACCTTTCACCCCAGTAAACTCAACCTGTGGGCTACCTTTGCCAGCACACAGAGATGCTCTCTAACTCTTTAAAAGCCATTGTAGAGCTAAAGGTGTCCTGTACATAGTCCTTAGTCTCTCCAAGTACCTGGTTTCCTCTGACTCTCAGTTCATTCACAAGAAGGTTCCAGAGACCCATCTTTCCTATGGGCACATGTCCAAAACATGTGGTGAGTAGAAACGGGACAGGAAGGACTGCACACCACACGGGAAGCACACCAACAGGACGAGTCTGGGTGCTAACTGTTAGAAGCTTTGGAGGGAGACTTCCCTGGTGGTCCAGTGGCTATGACTTTGCACTTCCAATGCGGGGGCCTGGGTTCAATCCCTGGTCTGAGAACTTGACCCTGCATGCTAAAACAAAGAGTTTGCATGCTGCAACTAAAGATTCCACAGTCAAATAATAAAACAAAAAATAATATTAAATATTTATTTAAAAAGAAGCTTTAGAGGAAGTGATGATCCCCCTCCTAGTACCTCCCTTCCACCAAAATGTTCAGATATAAATGCCTAAAGCAGGTCATGAATGTAATGAGTAACACTAGGTGAGTAAACCAATCCTGTCTCTTTGTCTGCTTCTTCAGTCACTGATTCATTCAACAAACACTGAGTCCCACCTGTTCTCCAGGCATCATTCACAGTCCAGGAAGCTTGTTAGGCACAAACCATGCATACTTCCTATTGACAGGGAACTAACATTCCTGGGGAAGAGACAAAACACACACACAAACCCACACACGCTTCTTACGTTGATAAATCCTACGAAGAAAAAAGAAAGCAAGACACAGAGATGGAGATCCCAGGATGAGGATGACTATCTTACACAAAGATGGAGATCCCAAGATGTGAGTGACTATCTTAAAAAGACTTTGTTACCCACATAATACAAAATGGTAAAGCCAGGAACCAAAACATGTGGGAAAGTAGAAGGGAAATATATCTATTGGGGGGAAAATTTGCCAGCCCAAAATGTCTCTGGCATGCAGATTATTTTCAGATGAAGACAATCACAGACCCAAAAACTCAGGAAGAAACTTTGACCCTTCCCTAACTGCCTGAAGAATTTCAATAGTGGTCCTATTGCAGGAACAGAGCTATCACCAGGGATAGAGGACCTGAGAAGAACAGAGACTAGGTGTGGTGGAGGGAACTCTTAGAGATCAGAGATGTCTCTGTGTCCCACGGTCTCTGCCTGGCCCAGCAAACATTTGTTCACCAAACACTTGCTTTTCCATCTCCATGTCAGTTGCCTTTCTCCCCACCAAAGTACCAAACCTCTATCCCCAACATCCTCTTCAGCCATTAGCTGAAGCTATTGTTGAAGGTGAAGATTTTGGTCTTTTTTCGAGTTAGTCAATTTTCCTGGTTTCTCCAATGTATACATATGATTACACTTTTGTTTGACGTTCTCCTGTTCATCTGTTTCATCTCAATTTAATTCTTGAACCAGCCAGAAGGACCTAGAAGGGGTGAGGAAACTTTCTTCCTCGCTCCAAAATAGATATATGAATGTCTTCTAGATGTGATTTGATCTTTGCCTGGCATGTGAGCAGGAAGCACAATTCTTGTTCCTACTGAAAAATGGCAGACCACCATCCAACCATCAAGGATGCAATTTAAATATTTCATAGCTTATTATGTGAGACTAGTATCTAACATACAGGACTTCCCTGTAGCACAAACTGTAAAGAATCTCCCTGTGATGCAGGAGACCAGGGTTTGATCCTTGGGTGGGGAAGTTCCTCTGGAGAAGGAAATGGCAATCCACTCCAGTATTCTTGCCCGGAGAATCCCATGGACAGAGAAGCCTGGAGGGCCACAGTTCGTGGGGTTGCAAAGAATCGGACAGGACTGAGCAATTAACAAAAAGTGTATAATGTAAATATGTTATATATATGTTGACAGAACTTGATAGAACTCTGTATGTGTTACTAGAATACATAGACTGGGGCTTCCTTGGTGGTCCAGTGGTTAAGAATCCACCTGCTAATGCAGGAGATATAAGACATGCAATTTTGAGCTCTGGATCAGGAAGATGCCTTGGAGGAAGAAATGGCAAACCACTATAGTATTCTTAACTGGAAAATTCCATAGACAGAGGAGCCTGGAGGGCTACAGTCCATAGGGCTACAGTCCATACAGTCACAAAGAGTCAGACACGACTGAACACACACGCACATGCACAGCGTTTATGGATTCCTTTGAAAAACCAAAGCCTTAGTATAGACAAGGTCTCTCATCACAGCTTCCCAGTAAATGATGGCTGAGCTCAGAGGGGTAGCAAAGGCATGCAGAAGGCATGCCACATGAGCACATCACATTTCTTGAAAAGCAGGAGAAATTATTTGCCTCATTGTTACCAAAGCAATAAGTAACTACACTCTGTGAACTGACCATATGTCCATGAATTAGGCCACCTCATTCTTTACATGCTATTGAGTCTCTTATCACAGAGTCACAGATACATCAGCAAATACATCAGTGAAATACATCAGCATTCATGCAAGAAAAAAGTCCTATTCTTTGTTGAACATAATGAACTCTACAAGATACAGTGTGCACCACTATACTTAAAATGGATAAAAAATAAAATAACCAACAAGGAGCAAGTGTTTATCACCGGGAACCCTGCTCATTATTAGGTGGCAGTCTGGATGGAAGGGGAGTTTGGGGGAGAATGGTTACATCCGTCGCTATGCTACACACCTGAAACTATCACAATGTAGTTAATCAACTATAATATAAAATTGAAAGTTTTTTTAAACAGATACAGCGTGCCAACTCCATAATGTCCACTAAAAATAGTCTATTATTATTATTACTATTACGATTATTATTTCCCTTGTTACATAAAAGTTTACTGGGTGAGTAAATCAAACTGGTCTCTTTGTTTGCTTCTTCGGTCATTGATTCATTCAACAAACACTTACTGAGTCTCATCTCTTTTTCCAGGCACCATTTTGAAAGCTGGACAGCTATTTTGAATCTCTTTCCATCTCATCCTCACAACAGTCACTACCCAATGGCCTGGTTTTCCTAAAAAACCAAAACGAAATGAAATAAATCTGCATCCACGCTGTCCCGTGGGAGGTGGAAGATGCAGAGTCAAAGTTCACGTCGGTCTCAGGAGTTCCAAATTCCCAAGGGCGGAATCGCAGCAGAGCAAGCGCGATGAGTATCTGGAGCACAGCAAGCCTGGTGGCCTTCCTCAGTGACTCGTGTTTGGAACATTAGTCTCCCGACTCTGCTCCCAGGGCACAGAGATGCACTGGGGGCTGGGAGGGGTCTGGCTCCCGGGGTTTGGAATAAGACCTAATTCTCTTATCTGTTATGAGTCCCCATCCTCTAATTTCACTACAGCACATAATAGAACAGGATGGCTGTTTCCTTCAGCTTTCAAGGTTACCAGGGTTTTAGAGGGATTGTTTAAATATACTTCTTTAATTAAGGAAAACATTCTAAATCAAAACCAGAGTTATAGTTAACAAACTTGTATTTTCAGAGGCTCTTTTTGGAGGGATTCAGTGTTAATTAACTTTTTTTTTTCATTGAAAAGAATCATACAAGCATGTTGGTAAATATTTCAACATAACAAAGGCAGAAACACAAAAAGCTTCACTGCAGACTTCTCCCCCCAGACTTCTCCCCAGTTCAGTGCCCATTTTCTAGGAGATTAACACATTTAGAAAAGTAGATCTTTGGAGACTTCCTTGTGGTCCAGTGCTCAAGACTTCACTTTCCAATGCAGGGGGTGCAAGTTCAATCCCTGGTGGGGGAGCTAGGATCCCACATGCCTTGTGGCCAAAAAAACAAAAAGATGAAACAGAAGCAATACTGCAACAAACTCAATAAAGACTTTATTAAAAAAAAAAAAGAAGTATAGATCTTTTAAAAATACCAATGGCAACATACTGTATACACTTTTACACATCTTATCTGTCATTTCAGCTCAGTCGCTCAGTTGTGTCTGACTCTTTGCAATACTGTATCTTTTCATGCATCTATATCAGTGTTTATATTCCCACTTCCTTCGATGTACTACTTCAATGTGTAGATTTATTTGAATAAAATTTAACTGCCTGTTGGCCATCTGATGGTCTTATAGGAGGTGTCCAATCTTTGCTACTTACAACCAGCACTTCAGAGAATTTCCATACACTCACAGCTTTGTAGACACAGACAAGCAGGTCTACAGTAACACTTCTTAAAAAAGAAATTGCCAAGTCAAAAAAGATGTCCATGTTCAATTTTGATAGAACGTGCTAAATTACCACTCAAAGAGATTCTACCAATTTGCACATTCACTGAGAATGTGTTAATGTGCCTTTTGATCACTACAGATCTAATACAAACAATACTTCATTAAGTTTGAGTTTCACTGAATATTTTTCATATACCTATAACTTTTTTTTTTTTTGCTAAATATCTGTTCAAATCCTTTATCTACTTCTCTGTTGTTTTCTTGGTCTTGGAAGACTCTTGAGAGTCCCTTGCACAGCAAGGAGACCAAATCAGTCAATCCTAAAGGAAATCAACTCTGAATATTCCTAAGAACTGATGCTAAAGCTGAAGCTCCAATACTTGGGCCACCTAATGCAAAGAGCTAACTCACTAGAAAAGACTCTGATGCTGGGAAAGATTGAGGGCAGGCAGGGAAGGGGGCAACAGAAGATGAGATGGTTGGATGGCATCACTGACTCAATGGACATGAGTTTGAGCAAACTCTTGGAGACAGTGAAGGACAGGGAAGCCTGGTGTGCTGCAGTCCATGGAGTCGCAGAGTTAGACATGACTTAGCGATTGAACAACAATAAGAACATGTTATTAGTAAGGAAGTTAGTCCCTTGATCCATCAGGAACTCATTTTAGTGCAAGAAGTTAATGAAAGAGGGATCTTCCTTTATCTTTTCTCTGTATGGGTTTTACCAGCATGTGGTTTATTAAATGATTCCCTCAGTACTTGATTTAAAATGCCATCTTCAATATGCACTAAATTCGCCTTTTTATGTTTATTTTTGGCCTCTCCACTTACTTTCATCGATCTGTCTGATCTGTCTTCACATGAGCCAGTACCCAAATGTTTTACACACAATAGCTTATGACATTTTAATATCTGATAGAGCTATTTCCTTCTTATTATCCCCATTTTTTCGGGAGTATTTTGATGCCTATTTCAACAAGAATCATTTATGTCAGCACATCTTCAAAGATGGCCTTTCAGCTTCCAAGAAAAAAGAAAAATGTGCTTTTTAATATCCCTCTCTGAAACTGAAGCGCATACACGTCAATCAATTAAGACAGGTGATGGCCACAGCAGAACTTATCTCTTGCAAAGATAACATGCATGTGTGTTAGCATTAGGGTGACAGCTGGATTCGAACACAACACTGGCTGCTTCAAAAACCAGGTTTTCGAGGACAGTGATAACCTTCCAGGGATTTGTGGTTTGCCTTGAAAGTATTCCAATTCTTTGGGAACTGCCTTGGGTCCACGTGTCCTATGGATTACAGTGGTGTGGTCCAATCAGACTGATGGGCTCAGGAATTTTCCCAGAGCAGCAAGAAAAGACTATCTCTCCACCTCAAAATATCCTCACTAGCACGTGCATTGTCATATAGGACCCTTTGGGACCCTTTTTTGGGACCCTTTAGACTGTAGCCCTCCGGGCTCCTCTGTCCATGGGATTTTTTTCAGGCAAGAATACTGGAGTGGGTTGCCATTTTCCTCTTCCAGGTGATCTTCCCCATCCAAGGATCAAACCCAGGCTTCCTGCATTGGCAGGAGGATTCTTTACCCACTGAGCAATCAGGGACACCTGACCTAACCAGAGCCTTTTTTTTCTTTTCATTTTTATCTTTACTTTTTAAAAAAAGCAGTAAGAACACTTAACTTGATATCTACTCCATTAACATATTTTTAAGTGCACAATACTGTATTGGATTTATTCTATTTAAAAAGACTCTATTTCCAAATAAAGTCACATCCACAGGTACTGTGAGGTAGGAATTGAGGGGGACACAATTCAACTCACAGCAAGGTCAGTTCGGTTGGTTCTCTGCAAACTCTAGTGGGCAGCTCTTAATGCAATTTCACCCAAACATGATGGACTGTTAAAATTTGTTCTACATGATATTCTCCAACTAGAAAGCATCCAGTGAATAAGTTAGTGCATGGGTCTTTGCTTAAAATTTTAATGTTGAACTAGCACTTTTTAACAAATTAATAAACTTTATTTTTTAGAGCAGTTTTACATCAACAGCAAAACTGAGCAAAAGGAGAGATTGTTCAGGTACTCCTTGCAAGCTCACCACACACACACACACACACACACACACACACACACACACACATACACTAAACCTCTCCATCACTGACATCCCAGAGTACAGTGGACAGACTACAATAACGCCTCATCATCACATCTCATATTGTGTTTCTGGAGAGAAAAACCAATACACCACATAAAAGAATCTTGTCCAACATAGAGAGTAGACATACAGTTGCCAAGAAGGAGGGAGAAGGGAGTGAGGAATGGGTTTGAGTTTAGGGTCAACAGATGCAAACTATCATATATAAAATGGATAAACAACAAGATCCTATTGCAAGCACAGGGAGCTCTATTCAATATCCTGTGGTAAAACATAATGGAAAAGAATACAAAAATAATATACATATATGTATAAGTGAATCAGTTTGCTGTACAGCAGAAACTAACCCAACATTGTAAATCAAATATACTTTCATTAAAAAAAAGAATCTTTTTTCCAAGTCTTCTGTAAATGTCTTATCATACTTCCACAATTTAAAAAGTAAAAAAGAAATAAAATTCCTATCTGAAAATGGTATAATTTTTCAAGGGTGCTTATGGAGACAAGACATAGCCTTATGAAGACTGAGGCACAGGGAAATTAAGCAAGTTGCTTAAAGCCACATGGCTAATAATGCCTCCAGGAGCCCTACTCTTACCCACTATGTCTTATTGGTCCTTTTTTCTTCCTGTAGGATATCCCCTGGCTAAGTTGACAGTCCATGCCCTCAGCTACCCTCCCCTGCCCCTCCAAGGACACATGGGGACTTGGTACATGGATATGCTATCCCACACTATTACAATTGGGCTGACATAAATTTAGACCTGGGCTTACCAAACACTGACGATTGAGTCATTGTGTAATCCACCACTGAGACAACTTCTTTCCAGAAGCTAAATGCTACTTGCTAGCAGAGGTCCTTCCGCCCTTGGAGTTCCTAATGACTTTTCTGGCAAAGTCCTGTCACCCAGCTCAGATTTTCTGCCCCATTGGTGGCAACACAGACACGCAGCTCACCCTGTTTCCACTATTTCTGGCCCTTTTCTTCTTTCCACAGTCCCTCAGGACCACGTTTACATCCGCAGAGGTGGGATTTGGTCTTTCTACATCCTCTTCTCCCCACTCTGGCCCCTGCAGTATAGCAGAATCTATTATCTGCTGGGCCCCCATCTTAGTGGGTTGCAAAGTGGGGGATAAAGAAGGTTTTCAAGAGATTTTTCTCTCACTCTGTAAACCTGGCTTCCCAATGAATCATCTAAGGACAAGAGAATCCCACTTTGGAAATTAGAATCTGAACATTGACCCTTTCTATTTCTCTCTTTAACTTCCATCTGTACCACTCTCCCTCACAACACCATGGGGTGGTTTCAATTCCTCAAACTTCCCCCTGAATTCGACACCTGTCACTTCCCCTCACATTTTGTTGGCTGAAGCAAGTTACGTGACTATACCTACGTTCAAAGCGGGGGTGGGAAAAGTTGATCCTACCTTCTGACTTCCCCGGTGGCTTAGATGGTAAAGCAAGCATCTGCCTACAACGCGGGAGACCTGGGTTCGATGCCTGGGTTGGGAATATCTCCTGGAGAGGGAAACAGCAACCCACTCCAGTATTCTTGCCTGGAAAACCCCATGGACAGAGGAACCTGGTAGGCTATAGTCCATGGGATTGCAAAGAGTCGGACACAACTGTGCGACATTTACTTTACTCTGCCACACTTAGACATGGGATTGCCTTGAACGAAGAAGAAAGCTATTTTCCCCCCCATGAAAGTATTTCCAAAACTTGTTCAACTTTCTCATTGCACAATGAGAAAACCAAGATTTAAAAGAGATTAGAGGGACTTCCCTGATGGTCCAGTGGTTAAGAATCAGCCTGCCAATGCAGAGGACATGGGTTCAATCCCTGGTCTGGGAAGATTCCACATGCCTCAGAGCAACTAAGCCTGTGCATCACAACTACTGAGTCCATGTGCCTAGAGCCCATACTCCACAACAAGAGAAGCCAGAGCAATGAGAAGCCATGTGCACCACAACTAGAGTAGCCCCTAATCATTGGAAGTAGAGAAAGCCCAAGCTCAGCAACAAAGACCCAATGCAGCCAAAAACAGACAAATGAAGTTTAAAAAATTTTTAATGTTTAAAAAATATTTTTTTAAGAAGAGATTAGAAAGACTGGCTGTTTCCTTAGAACGCCTGATGAATTATTAGACACACAAAGAAAGGGAAACTTAGGACATGTACTGTCACTTGTAGAGAGTGGCAGTTGCATGACTTTCCTGTTTTTTCTTCCAGGTGCGTGGTATGATTTATTTCTCCACCTCTCCTTGAAGTGAGATCTGGGTTTGTGGCTCTGGCCAATAAAATGTGGGCTGGAGAGACACGCATCACATTTGGTGAGGTTGGAGCGTGCTCGGTGTGATGTCTTCCCCTCCCCGCCAGAGACAGTGAGTGTTCCAGGTGGTGACTTTCCCATCATCCCAGATCCCGACTGAGGACACACCAAAGCAGGGGCACCAGCAGATATGTAGTGTGACAGAGAAATAAAACCAGCTGGCCTCAAAACACTGCAGTCTAGGGGCTGTTTGTTACAGCAGCATAACCCGGACTATACTCTCTTTTAGAGAAATTCTACTCTGACTCCTTTTCCTAGGAACATATAAACTGAAAGCCTGAGTAAGAATCTGTGAATGTTTCTTCAGTTCTGATTAGATAACAAATAAACTGATCAGGCAGTCATTTGAAAGATCTGTTCTTTGGGTGAAAGAGAGAATTTTCCAGATTCAATGGCACTCACTGGGTGAAAAAAGGATAATTCCAGTCTTAAAAAAATTTATTTCATTGACATATAGTTGATTTACAATGTTTTGTTAATTTCTGATATACAGTAAAGTGGCTCAGTTATACTTCTATATACATTCTCTTCTCTTTGAATAGTCTTTTCCATTATGGTTTATCACAGGATACCAAATAGAGTTCCCCATACTCTAGAGTAGCACTTTGCTGTTTATCCATTCTCTGTACACTAGTTTGCAACTGCTAACCCCAAATCCCAACTGATCCCTCTTCCATCTCTTCTCTCTTGGCACCCACAAGTCTGTTCTCTGTATCCGTGAGTCTGTTTCTGTTTCAGAGATAAGTTCACTTGTGTCATATTTTAGATTCCAGATATAAGGGATACATTTCATTTTTGAAACTAATTATTATTTCATTCTCATGTGTTTTTTCATATTTTTATATTTAAAAAATCCTGACAGGGACTTGCCCAGTGGTCCAGTGGTTAAGACTCTGCCTTCCACTCCAGGGGTTGCGGGTTTGAGCCCTTAGTCTGGCAACTAAGTTCCCACATGCTGTAGGGTGTGGTCAAAAAAAAAAAAAAAAATCCTGATAGAGAAACTTGATGTTGAAGCCTTGGGAGCCAAGGGTAAGGATTTAATTCCTCTGCTTTCACTACTGAAAAGTGGGATTTATTCAACAAAGGGAAGGCTTGGTATTCGTCCTCCCTGATTGCACCTCGGAGACTGTTCTTTCCTGTTGCGATCCATGAGGCTCTTGAGTGACAGCAAAGAGGGATCCTCAGCTCACATGTGAACCAGCATCTCTGTTGACACTGCGCGGCGGCCCCTTCCAGCCCACATGCTGCAGGGCTGGTGTTTGTCAGCAGCCAGCTGTTTCACTTTATACAACACTTAGGTAACAATTTCACAGCCATTACCAGCCTGCAATCACGACTCTGGCTGAAAGCTAAGTGCTAAGCTGGTTGTAAACTACAAAGCCAACCAGGGGAGGTGAACACAGAGGCGCTGATAAACAGGAAGAGACAGCCTGTACATTTTAATGGCTTGATTTAAATCTCCATTCAGCTTTGCTTTCATCACCTCAGTCTACTGGTTTTTAGCAGATAGGGAAGGTTGTCTTGTCCGAAAACAACCCTAAGAGCATCTATCTCTTCTTTCAGTGTGAGCTTGTCTCTCCTTCTGTGAAGGAGGGAGAATTGCATGTAGGGCAAAAGAGAGGGTACAAGACTTGTGAATTAGGTCAGAGAAGATCCGTCGGCTTCCATGGTTTTCCCATGATGCTGAGCCTCTCCTGAGCAGTCTGAAGCTGCCATGCTGTGATGCAGCCCTACTGCTAAGGATGACAGGGCTTTGGAGGACACGCCCAGCTGAGGCCCAGGAATGAGCCAGCATCCACCATCAGGCATGTCTGCAGTGAGACTTAACAGGATTCCCACCATCAATGGTCTTGTCATCTCTTTCAAGCTTTCCTGGTTGAAGCCCCAACTTTCACGGTGTAAGGACCACCTTGGCCAGAGAACTTAGTTGTACTTTATACTCAAAGCCTTTACATAAGATAAAATATACTAGTTTAGTCACTAAGCAAGGCCAAAGACCTTTATTTTCTCCTCAAGAGTCATAGGTAATATTCAGAGCCATCTCCTGGGAGGTGTTTTACAGATACTGAAGGCCCCCCCAGGTGGAAGATGACTTCATGATGACCTATTTGAAGCCATGGTATCAGCTGCTCTACTTCACACAGTTCTAAGAACTGGTCTCAAAAAGCTGGGAATAGACCATGGAACTAAAAATTAACTGTACTCAAAACAACCAAAGGTGTTTTAACCACCTTCTGGTGGCTCAGTGGTAAAGAATCTGCCTACCAATGCAAGAGACATGGGTTTGATCTGCATGATGTAGTTTGATCTCTATGGGTTTGATCTCCATGATTCGGGAAGATCCCATATGCCGAGTAGCAACTAAGCATGTACCACAACTACTGAGCCTGTGCTCTAGAGCCCAGGAGCCATGACTACCGAAGCCTGCACACTCTAGAGCCTGTGCTCCAAAACAAGAGAAGCCACTGCAATGAGAAGCCCGAGCACTGCAACTAGAGAGTAGCCTCTGCTTGCCGCAACTAGAGAAAAGCCTGCACAGAGACGAAGACACAGCACAGCCAAAAATAAAATAAATAAATAAATAAAACAACCAAGGTGACATTGGTCAGATCACTGCATTACTGATGTTGAGATGACTATGCTGCTCTCTTCCCTCCCCCTGCCTATACAACGCTTAAACTCCCCTTTAAAAGCTCCTGTTCCCTGAGCAGCAATCGGGGGCTGGTTTTCAGATGGGAATCCACCTTCTCCTCCTGTTGCCAGCCTCCACAATAAAGCAAATTTTCCCTCCCTATGAACACAGGTCTCTGAAGAATCGGCTTTCGAGCAGCGGGTGGCTGGACCTGGGTTCCATAACAATGGAGCAGAGACATTTACTCTAGACACACTGCTTCACAATGCCTGACACACAGAATCCATGAATGAAGAAAATGGGTGTTGTCTGGAGCACTAGATGTGTTATGCAGCAAGAAAAACTAGCACTTGTTTCTCAGTTGTGTCTGTCTCTTTTGCAACCCCATGGACTGTAGCCCTCCAGGCACCTCTGTCCATGGGATTTTCCAGGCAAGAATACTGGAGTGGGTTGCCATTTCCTACTCCAGAGGATCTTCCCAACCCAGGAATAGAACCCATGTCTATTGTGTCTCCTGCATTGGCAGGCGGATTCTGTACCACTGAGCCACCTGGGAAGCCCATGTAGCAAGAGAAAATGCAACAACAATGTTCTGATGCAAAACTGGAAAACCATTGCCTGCCTGTCCTTAGTCTACATTGGAGGCTGGGCTCTACCTGGGAAGGTGGGTTTCTCCCTCGGAAGTCATAAATGGCGGCCCATGGACTGAATTGAGCCTACACATCTCTTGTTTGACATTGTTCTATTCCATTTTGATAATTTGAACCAGTTATTTTCAAATTAAAGCATTTCCTTTAAGAATCCACATCATTGACTTGTCTTGAAACATAGTGTATAACAGTACCTGATCTGCTGCCTTAAACACCAATCAACTGAGGCTACCACCTGAAACGGTACACAAGTTGTCCAGTTTTCCCTGGTGTCCACCATCCCCTAGTGCATCTTCATCCATCAACAATTTTCTTAGGCCCAACCTGAATTAATTCACTCAATTTTGTTGTCGTTTAGTCACTAAGTCATGTCTGACTCCTTTGGCACTCCATGGACTGTAGCCTGCCAGGCTCCCCTGTCCATGGGATTTCCCAGGCAAGAATATTTGAGTGCATTGCCATTTCCTTCTCTAGAGCCACCAGAGAAGCCCAATTCACTCAATTTTATTACTTGTCTGCCTCTTGAAGGCAACCAAGTTCGGGACCCCTGCTTTTGTCCTTGGAACTAACAGAGTCCAACATTGCCTTTGCATCAGTGATCACAGAGTCTAACAGTTTAATTACAGTCCTGTGACATTAAACAACAAAGAGAACTCAGTGTTCTCTGATGTTTTGGTTAAGGTGATGAATACAAAACTGGAAAGAAGAAGTAACACACACGGCCAGAAACAACAGTAAGTCCTCCTCTGATTGAAAAGTTCTTGTTACAGGGATTAGTAGGTTTCTCTCCTGCTCTAAATTCCTTCCCATCAGATTGGAAAAGAGTATGTCTATTGGGGCCTGAGAGTAAATGAACAAACTGTGTTCAGAAATAAACATCACAAAGAAATGAGGAAGGTAAACCTGTGTGTTACATGGAAAACTTCCAACAAAGCCATTTAAGTGTACGAAGATTGGCAATTGAAAGATTCAATTTGCAACGGGAACGTAACCTTGAAATGGTGTTATCT
The DNA here is from genome assembly GCF_027580195.1 of Bos mutus. Lineage (NCBI taxonomy): Eukaryota > Metazoa > Chordata > Mammalia > Artiodactyla > Bovidae > Bos > Bos mutus. The sequence continues at coordinate 25,005,876 of NC_091633.1, forward strand.
CCCATATTAAATCTTATCTACCTATTTAACCATATGTCTGTCTTTCTACAGAGATGTCTGTCCTACAGACAGAGGGTGAGATGGTTGGATGGCATCACTGACTCCATGGACATGAGTTTGGGTAAACTCCGGGAGTTGGTGATGGACAGGGAGGCCTGGTGTGCTGCAGTCCATGGGGTCGCAAAGAGTCGGATATGACTGAGCAACTGAACTGAACTGTTTTTCTATTTTCTTTCTATGTACCTGTCTACATATCAATCATCTATCTACATATCTATCAATTGTCTATCTACCTACCTACTTAGCTTTTATTTATCTACTTACCTACCTATCAATCATGTATTAATTATCTATCATCTATCTAACTATTGATTATTTATCTGTCACCTCTTGTCATTAACTGTTTCTCTTCTAGTTTCATGCATGCTCCTTTAATTGTGTTCTCTTTTCTGAATCAAAAAGCCTGATCCCGGCCCCATCTATTACCACCTTCTCTTCACTATCATCTCTCACATCAGTTCAGTTCAGTTCAGTCGCTCAGTTGTGTCTGACTCTTTGTGACCGAATGAATCACAGCACACCAGCCCTCCCTGTCCATCACCAACTCCTAGAGTTCACTCAAACTCACAAGTCCATCAAGTTGGTGATGTCATCCAGCCATCTCATCCTCTGTTGTCCCCTCCTCCTCCTGCCCCTAATCCCTCCCAGCATCAGAGTCTTTTCCAATGAGTCAACTCTTCTCATGAGGTGGCCAAAGTATTGGAGTTTCAGCTTTAGCATCAGTCCTTCCAATGAACACCCAGGACTTATCTCCTTTAGGATGGACTGGTTGGATCTCCTTGAAGTCCAAGGGACTCTCAAGAGTCTTCTCCAACACCACAGTTCAAAAGCATCAATTCTTCGGCACTCAGCTTTCTTCATAGTCCAACTCTCACATCCATACATGACCACTGGAAAAACCATAGCCTTGACTAGACAGACCTTTGATGGCAAAGTAATGTCTCCGCTTTTGAATACGCTATCTAGGTTGGTCATAACTTTCCTTCCAAGGAATAAGCGTCTTTTAATTTCATGGCTGCAGTCACCATCTGCAGTGATTTTGGAGCCCAAAAAAATAAAGTCTGACACTGTTTCCACTGTTTCCCCATCTATTTCCCATGAAGTGATGGGACCAGATGCCATGATCTTCATTTTCTGAATGTTGAGCTTTAAGCCAACTTTTTCACTCTCTTCTTTCACTTTAATTACTTTTAGTTCCTCTTCACTTTCTGCCATAAGGGTGGTATCATCTGCATATCTGAGGTTATTGATATTTCTCCTGGCAATCTTGATTCCAGCTTGTGCTTCTTCCAGCCCAGCATTTCTCATGATGTACTCTGCATATAAGTTAAATAAGCAGGGTGACAGTATACAGCCTTGACGTACTCCTTTTCCTATTTGAAACCAGTCTGCTGTTCCATGTCCAGTTCTAACTGTTGCTTCCTGACCTGCATATAGGTTTCTCAAGAGGCAGGTCAGGTGGTCTGGTATTCCCATCTCTTTCAGAATTTTCCACAGTTTATTGTGATCCACACAGTCAAAGGCTTTGGCATAGTCAATAAAGCAGAAATAGATGTTTTTCTGGAACTCTCTTGCTTTTTCGATGATCCAGCGGATGTTGGCAATTTGATCCCTTACATAGAGACCTATAAAATGTGACCATGCACTGAATTTGATATTCCCCACCAAGTAACTCTCCTTTTATGAGGAAGAGAAATCTGGAGACCTGTATCCAGGGGGAATCCAACCAGCTTCCCTGTAGGAGGCAGACTGTAAGGCTTATGGTGCTTAAGATGGTAGTACCTGAGTTCAACTTCCTAAAATTTTTCAACGATATGCACTCAAGCTAGATCAGACCCTCAAGTCACCAAGCCTGTGACTTTGAGATATTGATGGTCTGATCTCTGGCGCTTTCTCCCTATTCCTGATGAAGTCCCAGTCACTTGAATAACCTTTCTTCTAGCCCTACTGTGACTTAAAGCATCCAGTTTTCCAGTGTATCTTCCCCAGCTATTTTGCTGTCTCTCTCTGTCCTTCCAAGACACCAAATATCCTGCCAATTCTTAGGTTGCTAGTGAAAACATGCCAACAGGAACTGTACCACTTCACTAAACCCGTCACAGTGTCTTCTTGTCCCCAACTTGGAAAGAGAAGCTGTTTATACAGAACTTAAACCCATTGTTTACTGGAGTTTGACAGCCCCATGGCATTGATAGAGAGCTGGGAGGGTATCAGCCAGATTGGATGCATAAGAAAATATTAACCTATCATAGAGCACATTTGAATTTGAGGATGCCTTAATGAAAAGGTGGAACTGTTCTAGGCAGTATCTTTCAAAGAACAAGCTGCCAGGTGGCATGACCTGGGTCTGCAGCCACAGAATTAAGCCTGGGTTGACCCCTTAGTAATTGATGACTTGAGAAGTGTTCATTGTTTACTGTGCAGAATATGTGTGAAATATATACACAAAAAAGCTAGAGAAACAAAAGACATTTATTTTAAAGTCATTGATCTAAAAAGGATATTAGATCATCATCAGAATATTTTTTGGGCCTTTGAAAATGTATTTTGCCTTTCATATTTTATTTCTACTGGAAAATAATTAGCAGAAGAACGTGGTTCTCATAATCTGACAGTGCCTAGGGCTTTTAAGGTTCTTAATGTGATTCTGCTAATCTATGTCATATCTCCCCTAGAATCTGAATACAGTGAAAACAAAAGAAGAATAAAGAAAATAAACTTATGATATAGATTTAAGTGAGCAGACTTTCTGACATTACAGTTTTACTTGATATGTTCCTCCCTGTAGATACTATAGATGAATGTATAGATATGTATCAGAAGGCTGGGCATATATGTCAAAACTGAGTAGTGACATCTTGGGCAATTGGGTTACAAGTGATTTACATATTGTGCTTTGTACTTCCTCCATAAAGACACTGGTTTTCTCTCATGAATATTCATGAATTATGAATGAAGGCAAAGTTTAGAGGATGTCGCAGGGAGTTTTACATTTCCTTTCTGCCTTCATTGCTTGCATATATAACTGACTTGAATACAGCCTTGAGGAATGTGCAGGGCAATGGGAAAAACATTCACTTGTTTTCTGAGCTGTTCATCCTTGAATTTAAACACCTGCAGCAGTCCACACCCCCACCAACCCCATCACTGGCCCATGTATCAAAGTGAGAGGAGGAAGTGGTATCTCTATCTAGACCACCACTTCTGCCAACACCAAACCACCTGGCACCCAGATCCTCACTGGGTTGAAAGAAGTCTCTGAAACTCCACCCCATCAGTCCAAGTTGAGCCAAATCCCAACATATCCTTCATTACAACGGGGATGCCTCTCACTGCACTTCCTCTGGCAATGGAATGGAGCTTTATCTTCCACAGGTGCTGAAGTGAGAAGGACAGGGTTGTCTCTGTAGAGGTTAAAAATTGCTGAACATACCTCAAGTGCTTACCCTTCTTTTACAGCAGTGAATGTAAATAATTTCACAATTTTACTTGGCCCTTTTTTGCTAGTTTTTAAAGTTTTTTTTTTAATGGTTATTGCAGTTGACTTACACTGTTGTTAGTTTCTTCTGTACAGCAAAGTGAGTCAATTAAACATGTACTTACTTGTATGGCTCTTTTTTCCATCTGATAGCCCATAACTATTCGCCTGGCATGCACAGACCCTGAAAATGCACTATTCAAAAAGTTAGCTCTTGGTCCTGTGAATCTATTTAAATTTAAAATTGTAGAGACTGGCACTTGCCCAGAGGTACATTGGTTAGCACTCTGAGCTTTCTCTGCCAACAGAGCCCAGGTTCCATCTCTGATTGGGGAAACTAAGATTCCTGCAAGCTGCATGCAGTGGCCAAAAAAAAAAAAAAAAAGTAAAGATAAGATAAATTCAGTTCCTCAGGGGCATAACCATAATTTGAGAACATAACACATGCAGATAGGCACTACTCTGTAAGCTAGGATAGGTAGAGAACATACCCATGTCATAGAAAATGTCGTGGGATAGTAATGCTCCAGAATAATTTTTACAAAACAAGGTCTCTGCAGGCACATTTGAAAGGTGGCATTTAAAACTTTCCTTCTCAGCGGCAAAGGTTGAAATTTTCAGTATATTGTAACCATTGGCATTTTAAAATTAAACTGCTATATCAAAGTATTCACCGGAATCTAAATATTGTAGTGATTTGATACCTCCCATTATTTGTTTTAAAAAAGCACACAGACCACCTGTTCTTTACCAGGCTTGAATTTTATATTTCTTTTTTCTCTTTTAGTTTGTATATCCATTTTATTTCTTTCACAGAAGTTAACTCTAATGTGTTATGTTTTCGTGCCTGAAAGTTTTTTATTGATTACTCTGTCACACTTCTTTGCAACAGATATATGTATATAAATTCAAATTTATTTTTCCCTGTGTCCACGTCTCTAAATGTGGTTTTTAAAATTCTAGACTGAGATGCATTACAATTATGTTCAGTATACATTTAAGAATATATATATATATGTATATATGTATTTGAAAGAATAATTATTCAACACAAGACAGTGAAGGATTATCGGGAATGAATTGATTAATAACAGGAAGGGGGTTCTATAGTCAGGAGAGCCCTTCTTATGCTGACGCAGCAAACAACCCTGATGCTTACTGGCTTAGAGTAACAGATTTATTTTTTGCTCAGATCCGCCTGCCAACGCAGCAGACATAAGAGACAGGGGTTCGATCCCTGGTTCAGGAAGATTCCCATGGAGTGGGCCTGGCAACCCACTCCTGTATTCTTGCCTGGAAAATTCCATGGGTAGAGGGACCTGGTGGGCTACAGTCCATAGAGTCACAAAGAGTTGAACACAACTGAAGTGACTTTGCATGCATGCATGCAGACAGGGAAGAATTCAGACTGATGGCGCTTTAGAATTTCTCAGCCAAAGGAAGATAGAACATGAAACATCACCCCATGTTTCATACTTTCTTCTGCATGGAAACGACATACATCAGATTGGCCAAAGCAAGTCACATGACTGCAGCATACTCCATGGGAGCAGAGAAATGCAGGGTTCCTGTGGGTCCCATCAGGGTAGAAGAACTGAAGCAAGTCCAAGTGGAGAGTATTTAATACAAGGAAGCAGAAACTATTGGCAACCTGGAAATAAGGGCTGGAAAGCCCCTTCCAACTATCTCTACCATCTGCTGCAGGAAAATGGATGATTCCCAGTACTAGCTCCCCAGCTTCTGGGAATATCTGGAATCTTCAGAAGCCACACAGGAGAACAACGCCTATTCTCTTCTACTTTCCAAAGCCTCATGCCTCTGCTTGGCAGACTCTAACCCAGCAAGACATGGGGAAAGGACATCTGGAAAGCATAGGTGCAGGTTTCTGCTCTGAGATAAAGAGAAGAATACAGAAGGGGTAGCAATTACAGCAAACGGATAAAGATGTTCTAGTTCAGGAACCTTCTTCTTGAGTTAGCACATGTCAGTGGATGTGTTTCACATCATAGGATGTGTTTCATGAACTGCAAGAATGAGATGGTCAGCTTCCATTCCAGTCCTGCAACTCGACCTCATAGGTGGAGTCCAGGGCACTTTGTGACAGAGATGTCACTCGTGGTTCTCAACTCTTTAGAAGAGAAACACCACATTGTGATTCATCCTCAAAGGGGATGTTTAAAGATCTGACAGTGTGATCAGAGCCCCTTCTACTGCTTTGTTAAAAGCAAAGGATTAGAGATTCTGTGGCTTACAAAGGAATTTGTTATCTAGTCATTAGAGTAATCTGCTTTCTCAAAGGCACTAATATCACTAAACTGTCTACAGCTCCTAAGCCTTTACCCAGTGCAATCCATCCAAGTGAGATCCTAGATGGGTGCATAGAACAAATAAGAAGCTGATGGGTACCTTCATGGTACATCAACTTCAAGAAAGACAATGTATGGAAGTAGAGAACTCAGAAAACAGATTCCATTTTTAAGAGAATGTCTTAAATGTTCTCTTCAAGAGAATGACTTATTTCTATATACTCTTTGAATGGCTTGGCATAACATCAGGCATACATGTACCCCAGGCTGAAGACCTTTATAATTTAAAACTGTCTTCAAAATTCCAAAAGAAGAATGGAGTTCTGGTAGATGAATAATCACAGACAACCCACCAACACCTAACTGAACACACCAGCTATTTTTTCCAGCAACTACAAAGATTCTGAGTTTTCTGCACATGTAATATTTTATACATGTTGTGAGGTTAGATGAGGTAATACGTGAGAGAATAGACAGGAAATCTATTTTAATTTTCATTCCTTTTCATCTAACATGCAGAGATTATGATTTAACCTAGAATACTTCTTCCTCCCTAAATCAAAAGTGTTTATTAATAGTCTTTCTACTTTGGGTTCAATGTTGGAAGACACCTAGAAAAATGTCAACTAGACAGATTCTTTGATACGAAGCCCACCCAAAAAGACTTCGATTTCTCTATAATATTTTTTGATGTAGAAAGAACAAGTATAACCTTGCTTCCTGTCATGTGAATCTAATCTAAAAGATATAAGGAAAGTTTTCATATTGAAAATCTACTGGTAAAATAAGAAAGGACATGAGCATGGCTTCAAGTAACATGAGAAGTGTGAAGTGAAGTGGGGTGTAGGTGGGACGTGAACACCTGAGAGGCCAGAGAAACGTAGAAACATTGATAGAAGGTGCATTTTGCTTCAATATGAAGAGTGTCTGAGCACTCGAAGCTAACTGAAGCTTAAAGAGGCACACTTATAAGTGCAGCCATACGTAAATTTCTAAGAATGAGCCCAGTTCTCCATTGATGAGATCCCAAGGGTTTTATTTGTAAATTAAAAACATTTACTATGCATCATCCGTGTACCTGGCCTTGTTTATTGCTAGGGGTACAGTGGAGCACAAAATAGTTCCAGTTCCTGTTCTCATGGAGCTTATCAAGTTAATGGGAATGAACAGTCAGGTTAGGGCATGTGATGCTGCAATAACAATTCATGCCTACGAAATAAATGACACAAGGTTATTTCTCATCTGTGCACCTGCTCACCCAGGTCAGTGGGAGAGCCAAGAGAGGCTGTACCATCTGGAATGTTGGCAGACCCCCACTAGAGAAGAAAAGATGGAAACTTTTCACATCAGTTTGCCCTTGCATCCGTGGTGGAGTGACACGTCACTGTCACTTGTCTTTAGTCTGAACAAGTCATAGCATGCCTACCTTCACGGTTATGGGAAAACATAACCCAGTTCTCTTCCTAGAGTAGATATTAGCCTATGGCTGTTGTTGTGTTAGTTGATAAGTTGTGTCTGACTCTTTGTGATACTATGGATTGTAGCCCACCAGGCTCCTCTGTCTATGGGATTGCCCAGGAAAGAATACAGGAGTGGGGTGCCATGTCCTTCTCTAGGGGATTTCCCCAACCCAGGGATGGAACCCGTGTCTCTTCATTGGCAGGCGGATTCTTTACCACTGAGCCACCTGGGAAGTCCCATTAATGGTTGGTAACAATGGCCAATAAAGGAAGACAGATGATAAACAAATGATTACATGACGATGGATCATGGTGACTGGACTGAAGAAGTCTCAGGTGTCATGAGAAAGTAAATAGGGGATCTAATTTGGCTGCGTGGGCACAGGAGGGCTTAGAAGAGCTATCCCATGTTGAAGGTCAGGAAGAGCAGCGGTGAGGAGATACCCCTCGTCCAAGGTAAGGAGCAATGGCTGCACTTTGCTGGAGCAGCCATGAAGAGATACCCCACGCCCAAGGTAAGAGAAACACAAGTAAGATGGTAGGTGTTGCAAGAGGGCATCAGAGGGCAAACACACTGAAACCATACTCACAGAAAACTATTCAGTCTAATCATACTAGGACCACAGCCTTGTCTAACTCAATGAAACTAAGCCATGCCCGTGGGGCAACCCAAGACAGGCGGGTCATGGTGGAGAGATTTGACAGAATGTGGTCCACTGGAGAAGGGAATGGCAAACCACTTCAGTATTCTTGCCTTGAGAACCCCATGAACAATATGAAAAGGCAAAATGATAGGATACTGAAAGAGGAACTCCCCAGGTCAGTAGGTGCCCAATATGCTACTGGAGATCAGTGGAGAAATAACTCCAGAAAGAATGAAGGGATGGAGCCAAAGCAAAAACAAAACCCAGCTGTAGATGTGACTGGTGATAGAAGCAAGGTCCGATGCTATAAAGAGCAATATTGCATAGGAACCTGGAATGTCAGATCCATGAATCAAGGCAAATTGGAAGTGGTCAAACAAGAGATGGCAAGAGTGAATGTTGACATTCTAGGAATCAGCGAACTGAAATGGACTGGAATGGGTTAATTTAACTCAGATGACCATTATATCTACTACTGCGGGCAGGAATCCCTCAGAAGAAATGGAGTGGCCATAATGGTCAACAAGAGTCCAAAATGCAGTACTTGGATGCAATCTCAAAAACAACAGAATGATCTCTGTTCGTTTCCAAGGCAAACCATTCAGTATCACAGTAATCCAAGTCTATGCCCCAACCAGTAATGCTGAGGAAGCTGAAGTTGAACGGTTCTATGAAGACCTACAAGACCTTTTAGAACTAACACCCAAAAAGATGTCCTTTTCATTATAGGGGACTGGAATGCAAAAGTAGGAAGTCAAGAAACACCTGGAGTAACAGGCAAATTTGGCCTTGGAATACGGAATGAAGCAGGGCAAAGACTAATAGAGTTTTGCCAAGAAAATGCACTGGTCATAACAAACACCCTCTTCCAACAACACAAGAGAAGACTCTACACATGGACATCACCAGATGGTCAACACTGAAATCATATTGATTATATTCTTTGCAGCCAAAGATGAAGAAGCTCTATACAGTCAGCAAAAACAAGACCAAGAGCTGACTGTGGCTCAGATCATGAACTCCTTATTGCCAAATTCAGACTTAAATTGAAGAAAGTGGGGAAAACCACTAGACCATTCAGGTATGACCTAAATCAAATCCCTTATGATTATACAGTGGAAGTGAGAAATAGATTTAAGGGCCTAGATCTGATAGATAGAGTGCCTGATGATCTATGGAATGAGGTTTGTGACATAGTACAGGAGACAGGGATCAAGACCATTCCCATAGAAAAGAAATGAAAAAGCAAAATGGCTGTCTGGGGAGGCCTTACAAATAGCTGTGAAAAGAAGAGACGCGAAAAGCAAAGAAGAAACGGAAAGATATAAACATCTGAATGCAGAGTTCCAAAGAATAGCAAGAAGGGATAAGAAAGCCTTCTTCAGCGATCAAGGCAAAGAAATAGAGGAAAACAACAGAATGGGAAAGACTAGAGATCTCTTCAAGAAAATCAGAGATACCAAAGGAATATTTCATGCAAAGATGAGCTCGATAAAGGACAGAAATGGTATGGACCTAACAGAAGCAGAAGATATTAAGAAGAGATGGCAAGAATACACAGAAGACCTGTACAAAAAAGATCTTCACGACCCAGATAATCACGATGGTGTGATCACTGACCTAGAGCCAGACATCCTGGAAAGTTAAGTCAAGTGGGCCTTAGAAAGCATCACTACGAACAAAGCTAGTGGAGGTGATGGAATTCCAGTTGAGCTATTCCAAATTCTGAAAGATGATGCTGTGAAAGTGCTGCACTCAATATGCCAGCAAATCTGGAAAACTCAGCAGGGGCCATAGGACTAGAAAAGGTCAGTTTTCATTCCAATCCCAAAGAAAGGCAATGCCAAAGAATGCTCAAACTACCCCACAATTGCACTCATCTCACACACTAGTAAAAGAATGCTCAAAATTCTCCAAGCCAGGCTTCAGCAATATGTGAACCGTGAACTTCCTGATGTTCAAGCTGGTTTTAGAAAAGGCAGAGGAACCAGAGATCAAATTGCCAACATCTGCTGGATCATGGAAAAAGCAAGAGAGTTCCAGAAAAACATCTATTTCTGCTTTATTGACCATGACAAAGCCTTTGAATGTGTGGATCACAATAAACTGTGGAAAATTCTGAAAGAGATGGGAATACCAGACCACCTGACCTGCCTCTTGAGAAATTTGTATGCAGGTCAGGAAGCAACAGTTAGAACTGGACATGGAACAACAGACTGGCTCCAAATAGGAAAAGGAGTACGTCAAGGCTGTATATTGTCACCCTGCTTATTTAACTTATATGCAGAGTACATCATGAGAAATGCTGGACTGGAAGAAACACAAGCTGGAATCAAGTTTGCCGGGAGAAATATCAATAACCTCAGATATGGAGATGACACCACCCTTATGGCAGAAAGCGAAGAGGAACTAAAAAGCCTCTTGATGAAAGTAAAGAGGAGAGTGAAAAAGTTGGCTTAAAACTCAACATTCAGAAAATGAGATCATGGCATCCGGTCCTACCACTTCATGGGAAATAGATGGGGAAACAGTGGAAACAGTGTCAAATTTATTTTTCTGGGCTCCAAAGTCACTACAGATGGTGACTGCAGCCATGAAATTAAAAGATGCTTACTCCTTGGAAGGAATTTATGACCAACCTAGATAACATATTCAAAAGCAGAGACATTACTTTGCCAACAAAGGTTCGTCTAGTCAAGGCTGTGGTTTTTCCTGTGGTCATGTATGGATGTGAGAGTTGGACTGTGAAGAAGGCTGAGCACCGAAGAATTGATGCTTTTGAACTGTGGTGTTGGAGAAGACTCTTGAGAGTCCCTTGGACTGCAAGGAGATCCAACTAGTCCATTCTGAAGGAGATCAGCCCTGGGATTTCTTTGGAAGGAATGATGCTAAAGCTGAAACTCCAGTTCTTTGGCCACCTCATGCAAAGAGTTGACTCATTGAAAAGACTCTGATGCTGGGAGGGATTGGGAGCAGGAAGAGAAGGGGACGACAGAGGATGAGATGGCTGAATGGCATCACTGACTCGATGGACGTGAGTCTGAGTGAACTCCGGGAGTTGGTGATGCACAGGGAGGCCTGGTGTGCTGCGATTCATGGGGTTGCAAAGAGTCGGGCACGACTGAGCGACTGATGATCTGACAATTGATGTTGAAGGATTCAGATAATGCTTCTCTGAGGGATTGAAAAAGGGCAAGTTAAGAACCTAAAAATTCTGTCCCATTTTGAGAGTCAATTCTGATTCTAACTAGGCAATGTAAAGTGAAAGTCACTCAGTCATGTCTGACTCTTTGTGACCCCATGGACTATACAGTTCTTGGAATTCTCCAGGCCAGAATACTCGAGTGGGTAGCCTTTCCCTTCTCCAGGGGATCATCCCAACCCAGTGATCGAACCCAGGTCTCCCGCACTGCAGGCGGATTCTTTATCCGCTGAGCCACAAGGGAAGCCCAAGAATACTGGAGTGGGCAGCCTTTCCCTTCTCCAGCAGATCTTCCCAACCCAGGAATTAAGCTGGGATCTTCTGCATTGCAGGTGGATTCTTCATCACCTGAGCTAATCAGGGAAGCCCCAACTAGGCGATAGCTATGCCTAATTCAAAATAATTAGGCAAAATAAACAACTCCAAATCAATCATCTAACCAATGTCTGAGCACCTACTATGTGAAGTTCATTTCCGATGACCATGTGTGAAAGCCTGTGTGTCTCTTCTCTACCTGTGCTGCTATTCACCAGGGACAGTGAGCATGGCTAGTTTCTCCAGAACTAATCTCATTTATGGAACACTAGGCATGCAATCAGTGCTGTTCTTCATAGAAGTAGGCTCAGAGTTGCTTCATGTCACACTAATAGTCTCAGTGATTGAAAATCTGCAGCAGACAAGAACTAGGAGTCCCCGAGATACTGCTGGAGTTAGAATAATTTATGGAGAGCAGTCTAGCACAACATAAGCTATTTAGAGCTGCATAATATACCCGAAAACTCTTATTAAGGGCTGTGGTTTTCAACCCTAGGAGACAGAAACCAGTTATCATTATGCATCACCATGAAAGCAGATTAAAATTAAATCAATTTGTTTATCTCTGGGTTCTCTGCACAATTAACAGTTCAGAAAGAAAAGCATTCTGTCCAGATACCAGGACAACCCTCATTCAAATAGAGATATTAAAAATATAAATCTCGGGAGGTTTCAGGGCTAAATTCAGTTATGAAAAGGGCAGAAAACTAGTTTATGAATGATTTGTACTATGAGATAGAGCTGGAATTCTTGGACACTATCCACTTGGATTAATGGTAGGTAAAAGTTTTCTATATATAATGATTACAGTAATATATAATAATTCAGAATATAAGTAGATTTCTTTCTAGAAATAGAAAAACCACTTTATTTTGATGGCTTTATACATATACATATACACACATATTTCTTGAAAAATGTTTTACAGTGAAATATTGAAACTTTGGTAGAATAATCTATGTATTTATTAATAAATTCATAAAGTTTATGGAGAACTTTGGCTTCAACTGGGCTTCCCTGGTGGCTCAGATAGTAAAGAATCTGCCTGCAATGCAGGAGATCTTGGTTCAATCCCTGGTTGGGAAGATCTCCTGGAGAAAGGAATGGGTACCCACTCCAGTATTCTTGCGTGGATAATTCCATGGACAGAGGAGCCTGGCGGGCTACAGTCCATTGGATCACAAAGAGTCAGACATGACTGAGTGAATAAAACCTTGGCTTCAACTACCAAGGATTTCCTCCCTCTGAGTGTGGATAATCTTTTATAGCTTGATTTCAATTGGACAGTCCAAGTCCAGGTAATTCTTGAATTCCCAAATCATGTGTTTGAAAGATGACATTGAATTTAGCAATTTTTCCATGGTAGAATGTAATAGGTTGAGAGCATAATATACTCTCAGTCAGAAAGCTAATGCTGCTTCAGACCAATTAACCAGTTCAAAGAGCGCTTCCTACTAGCCAGAAACCCTACTTTTCATCAAATGAGTTAAGAAATCTTTCATAGACAGGTAGCCAGACGACAAAGAATAGATTAGACCAGAGAGGCTGTGAGCAGGCCCTGAGTCCCCCAGACCTCTTGGAATCTCATGGAATAGTAGATACATCCCCATCCTCGTAGAAGGAAGACCCAGATTCCAGCTCAAGAACAGGCACTCACCAGCCCTGTTTTCTTGGACAATGAATGTGACAGTCTTCCTGACCCTGAACTTCCTCTTTTGAGATAACCCGACTGGGTTATCCCAAATTAGTCTCAAGAATCAGCAAAGCCTATGTGTGTATAAGATCTCAACCACTGCATCCTCTGCTATTCCCCAAGGTACCCCATGCTCCCATCTGGGTGTTTAAATGCCCATGCTCTTCCATGGTATAGAACCGGGGTCCTTAATTCCCAGGCCACAGACTAGTTACCAGTCTGTGGCTTGTTATAAACCAGGGCACACAGCAGGAGGTGGGCTCCAGGCAAGCCAGAGAAGCTTCACCTATATTTACAGCTGCTCCCCCTTGCTTGCATTACCACCTGAGCCCTGCCTTCCATTCAGTCAGTGGCAGCATTAGGACTGGGAACACTACTGTGAACTACAAATGCAAGGTATCTAGGGTGTAAGCTCTTTTTGAGAAGCATCCCCAAACCATCCCCCATCACACAACATCTGTGGAAAAACTGTCTTCCATGAAACCAGTCTCTGGTGCCAAAAAGGTTGGGGACCTTGTCTACAAGGTACTTCAACCGTTTTCCTCATCTGGATAAATCTCATGCTTCCTTTGTGACCTCCTTTATAGCAAGTCCTCTAGTGAAGTCATCCCTGATTTATTCTTCTTTGACCAAGTCCTATAAACTTCCCTGTTCTCCACAAGTACTTCTATTAGGCATCTACTGCCTTGCATGTAATTGACATGCAATCAATGTGTCATTTATCATACTAAGTAGCAAACTTCTCTATCTATGTACTTCTCATCAAGATTGCCCTAGCCTCTAACAGAACCGTAGGCATAGGAGGTGCTCAGGTAACAGGGTGACTTATCGTATGGATTAATTATTTCAGAGGGTGCTTTCATTTACTGAAGATATAAAACTAAGATTCTAAAATTACACAATAAAGAATAACCACAAGCTATAATGTCCCAAAATAACATTTAAACAGACAGTATTTCTCTGTCTTCTCCAATCCTCTGTTCATCTTCATAAAAATTCCAAGACCTTGTTCAAGGACCACGGTGACATAAATGTCTACTTTCCTTAAGATGGTAACATAAAGGTCCACTTTTTCAGAAGGCACACAGCTTTGCTTTACTGTTTTATATATTTTTGATCCTGAGTGCTTTTGATCCTGTGCATAGTTGAAGATATTTATGGATATTTTCCCCCATCCTTCTTTCTTTTACCCCTCCCCACTTAACCCTTCTTGAGGGGTAGAAGGATAACAACCCAATTCTGCTACAGAGACCCAGAATTGGTCAGCAGAACAGAACAGTTAAATTATGAGGAATGTTACAAAAGAGATGTTCATTTTTCTGGTAGGTATCTCATTCTGTAAAATCTGAAGGACCTAAAGCCCTCTTCCTGGTCTGTATGTCACAGAGCAACTAAGGTTGTCCTTTCAGAATGAATTCCTGGAGACCTTGGGAGAAGAACAACCTGACTGGGAAAAGATATAAGACTGTCAAGGAGGAAAGAGAGAAGGTTAACCTTATCTGAATGCCCATCTGAGATGATGTCTTATATCCGGGGAGTGGTAATCAAAGTATTTTTTTTTTTAACAATTGGTATATTACTAAACCTGTCAGGACAGCCATGAATTCTTTCAGTTGCCCTGACTTGGGATGGTGTGGAGTGTAAAAGGAAATGACTAAAGAAAGAATCAAACCCTTGGCTGATCTGATATGAGGTAAGTGGTGTCTATTTCTGAAGACAGACGATAGGTACTTTTACACACTGGTAGTATTTCAGGTAGACGGACAGAGTTAACAGATCAAAAGGAACACAGTACAACAGCCCAAGGCATTTCACAAGATTTCACTTGTTTCTCCCAGAGAATCTGGTCTATGCAACAATTTAGTGATGATCTACTCAACCTGCCTTATTTTTTAGACAAGAAGACAGAAACAAGAAGTTGAACAACAGCCCAAGGTCAAAACTGCTGATCAGTGGCAGTGCTGGCCTTAGAATTCTATTCTCCTTCATTTGTTGAATTTATTGAAATAGAAGCAGGCATTCTTCTGATGGGTCATGTGACACAGCTGCAGTGTGGTTATAGGATCTGACAAAGTTGACAGACTAAAAGGAACATGAACCAACAGCCTGGTGCCTTCTGGCAGGACAGGGCTTGAATCATCTGGACCAAGGTCGTCTTCTTGATCCTTAGGAACTTTGTGGACAAAGGGTCCCATGACCTTCCTGGACAGTTGTCTGAAGCATCTGCTATTTTATTTAATATTTATTTATTTGGCTATGATGGCTCTTATTTGCAGCACTCAGGATGATGAATCTTATAGTTGCGATGTGCAAACTCAGTTGCCGCATGTGGGATCTTGGCTTCCTGACCAACAATTGAACCTGTGTCCCCTGCATTGGGAGCACGGAGTCAGCCCCTGGGCCACTAGGGAAGTCTTGCATCTGCTATTTTTGTCACTCTGCTTTCTTTTACTCTGACTCAGATGGTAAAGAATCTGCCTGCAGTGTGGGAGACTCAGGTTCAAACCCTGGGTCAGGAAGATCCCCTGGAGAAGGGAATGTCAACCCACTCCAATATTCTTGCCTGGAGAACTCCATAGACAGAGGAGCCTGGTAGGCTACAGTCCATGAGATAGCAAAGAATCGGACACCACTAAGCAACTAACACTTTTGTTGAAACAGTACATTTTTGTCTCTCCAGACAATATTTCCCTGTGACTTAGCGGAAATGACCCATGTCTCAGTTGTAACCAGGGTTCTTGATGGCTGACCTGTGATTCTCAAAGTACAGCCTGGGAACCCCCGGGGAATCCTTCAAATGTTTTCAGGCACTCTAAAAAGGCAGAACTATATCCATAATGAAACTAAGATGCGACCCACTTTTTTTCTAAGTTGTCATTTGTAATAATGTTGCAAAAGCAATGCTGGATAAAACTGCTGTCACCTCAGCATAAACCAAGGCAATGAAATCGGCCTGTACTCCTAATAATGCTATTATTCACGGTAACACACTCAAAGTAAAATGCCAATTTTACTGGAGGATGTCCTTGATGGAACAGTAAAAATGACTGTTTTTATTAAATGTGTCTTTGAATACATGTCTTTTTTAAATATTCTGTGTGACAAATATATACAAACTTATATCTCTCTTTTTAAAAATTTTTGGCCCTACCAACATAAGTGGGATCTTAGTTCCCTGACCAGGGATCAGACCTGTTCCCCCTGCATTGGAAACATGGAGTCTTAATCACTGGATCACCAGGGAAGTTCTATAGATACATATAAACTTCTACTACATACTGAGTTCTTATGGTCTTCTTGAGGAAACATGCATACTATTCTTTGAGCTGTGAGTTAAGCTGGCTACTTTTTTTTTATGGAATACCATTTTTTAAAAAAAAACAACTAACAAGCTATGGGTATTCAGTTTGGGTATTTCACAAACAAATATGACAAATTGAGGTTGCCACTTCAAGAAAAACATCTAACAGTACTTGTTACCAGTGAGCCATTGACAGTTTTCTAGCAAAAAGTGGATTTTGGAAAACTGGTATCTGCCACTGTGATTCTGAAGTGTCACAGTGGGTATAGGCTTTTTCTGATGTTTAAAAGAAGATGTGAATTTTTAATGCTGTGCAATAAATCGGTCAGCATTTGAAAGTTGTACATAACCAGTGAATCAGTATTTTCTAAATAACCAATGCATGATTTTACAATTCATGAGTGGTTTTTGAACCACTCAAAAGTTTTAGTATCCACATTGCAACTAAGAAACTATATGACAAGTTTTGGTGTAGTATTAAAAACACACACACATATACACACACAATGATCTGAAAGATTATTAAAAATTCCTCTCTTTTCCAACTACATCCACATGAGGCCAAACTCTATTTTTATGTCAATAAAAACAATGTTGTCACCACAGCTTGAATTCAGAAGTATATATAAGAACCCAGCTCTTACTTGTTAAGTCAGATGTTTAAAAAAATTGACAAAAATGTAAGAGTGCTGCCTTTCTCATGAATTTTGTTTGAACACGAAAAGTAGAGTTGCATTTCATAAAAATATACTGTTATGTTCACGTGCATTGGCTTTACAACTGTTTTTTTTTAATAAATTCATAAATACACATTTTTTGCATTTCTCAGTTTTAATTTCTAGTGGGGTAACTATTGATGGGTACAACTTAAATAAACAAATGTTTTTTAGAGTCCTCAATAATTTTAAAAAGTGTAGCCTGAGACCATGAAGTCTGAGAACTTTAAGCCAGTTAATGCATCCAAATGTCTGATCATTGTAGGTGGTTTTAGGGATGAACACGTGACCTGAATAGAACAAAAGTTAAGAAGATGTTCTAAGACCTTTGGAAGAGCAAAAAATTAACTTTATCACCCACAAGGGCTTCCAGGAGGTGGGTGTCTACTATGGGCCCTTCAAGGGAAGAGCAGACAGGAGCTTGGGCGCTCCACACAGCCAAGTCCAAAAGCAAAGTGCTTAAGGATATTGTTTGAAATGCTAAATTGAACCTCCCTAAAGCCTGGCGTGCTGCGATTCATGGAGTCGCAAAGAGTCGGACACGACTGAGCAACTGAACTGAACTGAAAGCCACCCTGTGGGCTTCTCTGGTGGCTCAGACAGTAAACAGTCTGCCTGCAATGCCGGAGACCTGGGTTCGATCCCTGGGTCAGGAAGATCCCCTGGAGAAGGAAATGGCTACCCATTCCAATATTCTTGCCTGGAGAATTCCAGGGACAGAGGAGGCTGGTGGGCTACAGTCCATAGGGGTCGCAAAGAGTTGGATCTGACCAAGTGACTAACACTTCCACTTAACAAAGCCACCTTGCACTTGAAGTTTTCGTTTCACAAGTCATATATTCCCTCTGCTGTTAAGTCAGTTTGAGTGTTTTCTGTCACTTGCCACCAGAATCCTAACTTATACAATTGGTTCAAATGATAACATATTATCTGATAGTCAATAATTCACCACACTGACACATCAAACTCCCTTATGCTAGAAGCTGAGGAGAGTCTTATTTCTTGGGAAATGAACATCACCCCAGAGTACTCATGAATCATTATTTTATGACATAATTTCCCCTACTGTTGTGTCTTAGACATCAACTTTGATTGCCTCGATGTTATATTTAAATGTATCTGTTGTATTTTAAAATCTCAAATCATATTGTTCTCTTCCCTATGAAGTCCCACTGCACATCTGTGGAAAGGCAGGTCATTTATTAAGAAAATTTGTTTCTAAAAAAAATCTTTCAAACGTATTAAGCAATGCATTAAGCAATAGAAACTTCTTATATTTATTTCATTATTTTATTGTATGTTATATCATATTAATACCTTCTTACTACTAATATTATATTAGTATAGCATGATATTATTATTTTATTTTTAATCCATCATATGTTTGAAGAGAATCTGATTAATTTTTTTATTGTTCAGTTGATTCAACAGAAAAGAAAACAAAGTAGGTAAAGGTATATCTGTGGACTTCTTTTTAAAAATATTATTGAAGTATAGCTGATTTACAATGTTCTGTTAATTTCTAATGTATAGCAAAATGACTGAGTTATACATATACATATTCTATTTCATATTCTTTCCCAGGATGTTTATCACAGGATACTGAATACAGTTTCATGTGCTATGCAGTAGGACACTGTTGTGTATCCATCCTATATATGCGCTGTGTTCAGTCGCTTCAGTCGTGTCCAACTCTGTGACCCTATAGAGTGTAGCCTGTCAGGCTCCTCTGTCCATGAGATTCTCCAGGCAAGAATACTGGAGTGGGTTGCCATGCCCTCCTCTAGAGGATCTTTCTGACCCAGGGATTGAACCCTCGTCTCCTGTATTGTAGGCGGATTCTTTACCTGCTCAGCCATCGGGGAAGCCCCCATCCTATATAGACTAATTTGCATCTGCTCAACCCAAACTCCCAATTCTTCCCTTCCCCACCCACCTGCTTGCCAAACCTGTGGACTTCTACAGTAACTAGTTCTACAGGTCAGAAAGTTCAATATAGTATAAACAGGGATACACTGTCTGCTGCTAAAGCAGTGGTTCCCAAATCCTGGCACACATCAGAATCACACTGAAGGCATCAAATTACTGGCTCCTGCTGTCACAGTCTCTGCCTCAGCAAGGCTGGAGAGTTTGCAAGTCTCCACTGCCAAGTGACCCTAGAGTGACTTAGGGTCATCTCACATGACATGGCTAGTTGTGAGATATTAAAGTTCTACCAGTTAGATTTAGAAACACTAGAGGAGTAAGAAGAGTCGAGGTAGGAGAGCATCTTCATTCATAAACAAATTAGTAAGATTTCACACGGATGGTCCTCTGATTACAACATAACAGAGATTATCTGACTTTGATCAATGTACCTATCATGACAGCAGCATTAAAAGCGCAAAAATGGAGGAGTTCCCTGGTGACCTAGTGGTGAGGATTCTGAGCTTTCACAACCATGGCTCAATTCAGTTCCTGGATGAAGAACTGAGCTCATGCAAGCCACAGAGTATGGCCAAAAGTAAATAAATAGATAAAAATCAAATGTAAATAAATAAAAGTGCAAAAAATGACCTATTGTATAACATAGGCAACTATACTCAGTATCTTGTAATAATTTATAATGGAAAAGAATCTGAGAAAGATAATACATATATTGTATATAATACATATATATAGCATATAGGAGACTATATATTACATTAGTGTATATAATACAGATATGTTATATACATAACTGAATCACATTGTTGCACACATGAAACTAACACAGCATTGTAAATTAACTATATCAATTTGAAAAAAAAAACCAGATTAAAGTGATCAAAAATATGACTACCACATTGTAAAAAGGATAATGAAATTTTCACAAGTTGTATGATTGCAAACTTTTCTCTATCAAAACATTCTTTAATCTTCTTTTTAAATTTTTCATCCCAATTTTTCAGAAGTTTATTAAACTTTATATTGAACAAAGAAAAAAGTCCAATAAAATCCGAGGTTAAAGGTAAACTTGGACATCTGGGGGCATTTTCCATACTTAGGCACAAGAAAGAGATAATGGTTTTCAGATTGGCATTACAGTACGATGCTTGCCACTGGCCGTAGCACTTAAACAAACATCACCATCTTCTGGATTTGATCAGTGATTTCAATTGCCGCTAATACTCTCCTGCGTGCTCAATACTATAGGAAGGGCAGGGTGGCAGAGAGATAAATATGTATAAAAGAGCTTCTCTTCTGTATGACACTGTAGAGTGAAAAGATTGCAGTATGTAAAATTTTAAATACAGATTTATTTGACTTTCCAAAACTACATTTGTGAAAGGTGTAAGCACAGAATTAAAGTATTGCTCAAGGTTATACAACCTGCCAATTTCCGGAACACGCATCAAAGCTGAACCTGCAGGCTTTGCAAAGGAAGTCAAATGAAGCAACAGCTTCATCTCAGCAAGTGGCACTGGGAGATGACTGCCTGCTGGAAACGGAGACCTGGGACCGACACTCAAGGTCGATTACCACACAGTTGCTGCTATCATATAGGGAAGAGGAAGCCTTTTATTTTCATGGTTGCGTTTTTGTGGGAGGTAGATGAAACTGTACACTGAGCGTTTTTAATTAAAGTGGACATAGCTAATGACAGCTTGTCATCCCCGTAAGGCAGTTGTGTGTGTTTTTCACTAGATGGCAAATAAAGCCAGATGTTTCTTCAACTCTAAAGGAAACAGCTCTTAGATAAAAAGAATGAAATGATGGCTTTTGCAGCAACATGGATGGAACTGGAGATTATTGTACTAACGAAGAAAGTCAGACAGACAAACATCATATGACATTACTTACATGCGGAATCTTAAAAAATAAAACACTTCTTTACAAAACAGAAATAGACTCACAGACTTAGAGAACAAATTCTTGATTACCAGGGCTGGGAGCGGGAGAGAGTGAGACTTCGGGATTTACATGTACACACTATTGTATTTAAGACAGATAACCACAAGGACCTACTGTATAGCACAGGGAACTCTGCTCCACACTCTGCAATAACTTAAATGGGAAAAGACTTTGAAAAAAGAACAGATACATCTATGTGTGTAACTGAATCACTGTGCTATACACCCGAAACTAACACAGCATTGTTAATCAACGGAACTAAAATATAAAAGACAAAGTTTAAAACTTAAAAATATAAAAATTATTAAAATGAAAATAGAAAAATTTAAAGGAAGGAACCCTTGGAAGAGGAGCAGGATGGTGGAATAAATCTTTAATGTTTTTCAGTTGGCTAAATAAAGCCACCCAGAAATGACTTATTAGAGACAATGGTGGGTCAAAAACAAAAGAAACATTGGGACAACAGTTAGGAACTTTGGCTTGAAGTAACAAAAGACCACCTACAAGGTGCTTAAATAAATAAGGAACTTATCATCTCACAAACCATTAAATCTAGAGGCACAGCAGCATCAGGGTTGGTTAATTTTGCAGCCCAGTAAAGATTCTGTTTTGATGCCATCTAAGTCCAAGGTGTTCCTTTTCTCACAGTTCCAAGATGACTATGGTACTTCCAAGCACCTCAGCAGAAAGATATTTATCTTAATTTAGTTTTATCTAGAATTATACTCTGAAATGCAGGAGACTCCGGTTCGATTCCTGGGTCAAGGAGATCCCCTGGAGAAGGGATAGGCTAACCCACTCCAGCATTCTTGGGCTTCGCTTGTGGCTCAGCTGGTAAAGAATCCGCCTGCAATGTGGGAGACCTGGGTTCTATCCCTGGGTTGGGAAGCTTCCCTGGAGAAGGGGAAGGCTACCCACTTCACTATTCTGCCCTGGAGAATTCCATGGATCCTATAGTCCATAGGATCGCAAAGAGTTGGACATGACTTAGCAGCTAGACACACTGCAGTCACCAAGGGAGTAAGAACAGAGGAGCTAATGGAGGAAATCAATTATGGTTGCTATAATTAGACTAAGTTAGAGAGAATTCCATTCCATTTAAATGTAACCAGAAGAGAGGACCTCTTCTTCTGTGTCCTCAGACGGACACTGTTGAATAAAAATTTAATTTTTTTTTAAGTTGCCAAGCTTTATTTAGGTTGCAGTGGTGATGCCTTCTTGATGAGCATGAAGCAATTTCTTTTTTGGCCATGCTGTGTGGCACGTGGGATCCTATCTCCCTGATCAGGGATTGAACCCATGTCCCCTGCACTGGAAGCATGAAGTCTTAACCACTCAACCACTAGGGAAGTCCCTAGAAATTTCTTACTGTGGGGTGGCTAAAAGTCCTTATGAATGCTAGAAGTTATTTGCATATTACTCTTCATTCTTCATTCAAATATTAATTCAAAATTTAAATGTGTGTGGGGAATGGAGGGATTAACAGACGCCAACTATTATATATAGGATGGATAAATAAGGACCTACTGTATAGCACAGGGAACTATATTCAACATCTTGTGACACATCATAATGGAAAATAATATATGCTGAATACATATCAAAGAATCACTGTGCTGCACACCAGAAATTAACACATTGTAAACCAACTGTATTTCCATAAAATACAATTTTAAAAATAAACACATAATAAAGTCTTGCTATATGTGCACTACTTGAAATAGCATTGAACTGACTTGCTATTACATGTTAAATGATGTGGAGTTGGCAGGTATAAGGTTGTTCACGTGTTTTCCCTGAACAAATAGGTGGGGTGTTGCAGACTGTACACTAGAGTGAGAAGGTACGAGGAATAGGGGGAGACAGGTGTGGACTGAGGGCCGAGGGGTCTCTGTGAACTGGAGGTGCACCCACTGCAAGACTTCCATTTCAAAATAATCATTCTACTACTACTTGGATTCTGGGGAAAGCTAGTTTAGTGCTCTTAAAGTCTTTTCTCTCTCTCTTTTTTAATTGAAGTAGAGCTGATTTACAATGTGTGTTAATTTCTGCTATACAGAAAAATGAATCAGTTATACATATATTTTTGTCTTTTTAATTTTTTAATAGTTTATCATAGGTTACTGAATATAGTCCCCTGCAGTATACAGTAAGACCTGTTGTTTATCCACGCTATATATAATAGCTTACAACTGCCAACTCTAACTTTTCTCTTTTAAATTAATCTGATGGCCATAAAAGGGCAAAGCAGCTCTGTGTGGAGGCCTTGGGATGACTGAATACCCAGGGTGGCAGCCTTGAGGACCCCATACCTATATGGAGTGGCCAGTTCTTATCAGAGGATGATGCTTCAGCCAGTGGGCCAGATTCTTTTTTGGGATACTGATTTTGAAATGCATCAGAAATAAGATGGATCAATAAATGCAAAGAAAGATACATTGATGGATGTATGAGACATTTACATAATAATGTAAAGGAGACATTATTAAAAAGTCCTTTGTAGGGACTACCCTGGTGGTCCAGTGGATAAGGCTCCATGCTCCCGATGCAGGGGGTCTGGGTTCAATCCCTGATCAGGGAACTAGATCCCACATGCCGCAACTAAGAGTTCACCTGTGGCAACTAAACAAACTTCATGCCGCAAAATGAGACCCGGTGTAGCCAAATAAATACGTATATTTAAAATATTATTTGAAGAATTTCGATGAAGGATATAGGTGTGAAATCTAACATTTGATTAATATAACTGCATGTTCAAAATTTTTTATCAGTATAATAAAATGTTGGGGGGAATATATATGCCTGAACTCTATCCAGTTTAAATCAGAATCTTTAGGGATATTAAAACTCCAAAATATTAAAAAAAAATTAACAAAAGGCCAAGACACACTGTTTTTCTTGGGAGGGAATAATGATACATGAACAGAAGTGGCAGCTGTGTGCAGAACAAATCCCATTACAAAAGTCGCTGAAACCCATTCACTTGTCTGACAGCGGAGGTGGTGGTTTAGCCGCTAAGTCGTATCCTACTCTTGAGACCCAGTGGAGTATAGCCCGCCAGGCTCCTCTGTCCATGGGATTCCCCAGGCAAGAATACTGGAGTGGGTGACCGAACTTGGGTCTCCTGCAGCGCAGGCAGATTCTTTACCGACTGCGCCACCAGGGAACCGGACAGTACAGGGGTGGGACTTCATGGATGCCCTTTTGAGCAGAAAGGAAGCTGAAGCTCAGAGAAGGAAAGTGATGTGTCCAAGCGCCCTCAGCAAGTCAGCGACTGAGTTCAAATGAAAATCTAGGAATCGAGTTCACAGCTCTTTCCAGTATTTGGGAACCTGAGGACTGCAGTATCCTTCAGTGTTTTCTGATATCAATGACAGATGATAAGATATGAAATGAAGTAAATAAGAAAGACTTCCAACTAAGGAAGCAGCAAAGTCAAAATGAAAGAAGCTAAGAAGAAGCTTGATATCAGAGAAGATGAGACGTAGATGCCAAATATTCCCCCAGGTTCGGCTGGCTCTGTGTAGAGATGGAATCAGAGAAACTGTAAAGCCAAATTCTATAGGAGGGCAGTTCACTTCCTCATCACATCTGCAAGGAGATACATTTTAAGTCTAAGCAGATCCCTCTGCCACCCAGAGGGTGTAAGGAAGTTTCTCAGAAGAACAGATCATTGAAATGGAAGCTCTCAGTTTCCCAGAAAACTTTCCTCACATGAGCCTGGTTACTGGTCCCTGCATTATTATGGCTTCCCAATTGCTGCTCGTTGAAATTATTCAATGCTCTCTGCTTCCATGAAGTAGTTAGAAATCTCTCCCTAAATTAGTGAGCTGCTGCTGCTGCTAAGTCACTTCAATCGTGTCCGACTCTGTGCAACCCCATAGACGTCAGCCCACCAGACTCCCCCGTCCCTGGGATTCTCCAGGCAAGAACACTGGAGTGGGTTGCCATTTCCTTCTCCAATGCATTAAAGTGAAAAGTGAAAGTGAAGTCTCTCAGTCATGTCCAACTCTTTGCAACCCCATGGACTATAGCCTACCAGGCTCCTCCGTCCATTGGATTTTCCAGGCAAGAGTACTGGAGTGTGTTGCCATTTCCTTCTCCCAAATTTGAGAGCAAATAACTCTTTATGGACAAAAGTGAAATGATTACTGAAGCTGGGCTGGGTGTCAAACAGGAAATAAGAAGTGATGGCACCGATCAGAATGGCTATCATCAAAAAGTCTCCAAATAATAAATGGCAGAGAGGGTCACACTGTTGGTGGGAATAAACGCTCCCACAATGTTGGTGCTGCCAATATGTAGAACAGTATGGAGGTTCCTTAAAAAACTAAAAATAAAGTTACCGTATGATCCTTCAATCCTATTCCTGGACATATATATGGAGAAAACCACAATTTGAAAAGATACATGCACCCCAATATTCATTGCAGTACTGTTATCTACAATAATCAAGACATAGAAGTACAATGGAATATTACTCAGCCAGAAAAGAGAATGAAATAATGTCATCTGCAGCAACATGGATGGACCTAAAGATTATCAAACCAAATGAAGTCAGACAAAGACAAATATCATATGGTATCTTTATATGTAGAATCTAAAAAAAAAGATATAAATGAACTTAGACACAAAACAGAAACAGATCCACAGACATAGAAAACAAACTTATGGTTACCAAAGGGGAAATAGGGAAGGGAGAGAGAAATTAGGAGTTTGGCATTAACATATACACACTACTATCTATCTACTCTTTACATGAGTGTTCGGTTGCTTCACTTGTGTCCAACTCTGCGTTGGTACCCGCCAGGCTCCTCTGTCCATGGGATTCTCCAGGCCAGAATACTGGAGTGGGTTGCCATCCCCTCCTCCAGTGGATCTTCCTGACCCAGGGACTGAGCTCACATCTCCTGCATTGCAGGCAGATTCTTTATCCACTGAGTCACCAGGGAAGCCCATCTATCTACAAAATAGACAACCAACAGGACGACTGTATATCACAGGGAAATATATTCGATATTTTGTAACAAACTATAATGGAAAAGAATTTTAAAAAGAATCACTTTGCTATATAGCCCTGAAGCTAACACAACATTGTAAATCAACTATACTTCAATGAAAATGTTTTTTAAAAAACATATTTAATTACTGAAAATAGCTGTTATGCAAACAAGCAATAATATAAAAGTAATTTGTAGTACAAAAATGTAAAAGAAAATAAAACCCTTAAAAGAGGAAATGGGAAGTGATAGGAATGTGTGCCCAACTGGATTGCTAAAGCCAGTATTGGCTAGAAAGGTCCAACCAATTTTTGCTCAGTATAAATATGGACAGAGTGTTGTCAAATCTAAGTTTTTGATGAAATTAAAAAATCCAGTTTTATCTGAAATCTGTACATATGTCAGAGATTAATTCAATTACACATACTTATAAATAAACAAAGTTTTCAGGCCAGTTTTCCCATTTGTGAGTCAGTTTCAACTTACGGACCTTTGTGTACAAAGATCATTTTTTCTCAAGACAGAATTAGCTGTCTTCACAATAACACTGCCTAAAAAACCAACACAAAATGTAGCAGCTCAAACAACAATAATTTTTCCTGAATGTCACCTGAGGGTATTTCACTATGATTTTTATCAATTTTTCTGAATTTCTAATTGAAATAGACCCATACAATGAGCTCCCTGAAAATAGCAATTTTGTCTTATCACCATCATAGTCCCATTACCTAGAATAGGACTTAGGTGTGGAATATCTGTTGAAAAACTAAATAAATACATGCCTCTCTGATTTTAAATACAGTTTTCCTGGGGAAAAAATCCATTTTAGATCATCAATGCAAATCCTATTCCACTTTTCACCCCTTTTAAAGACAGAAACATCAGATTTATTGACAATATTACCAGAAGAGGAAATTGGAATGATTTCAACTAAATTTACCTTCCTTCACATGTTCTGAACATTTACAGAAGAGTTTTTCCTGTTAGAGGCATCTTAGCTTGAATTGCTCCAGAAAGAAAGTCAAAGATAAAGTCTGATCACACTGATATGGCAGTGTGATCTCAGGGTGTGGAGTCAGGGATAAAGGCATGAGGAAGAGGAGAGAGTAAACAAGAGACGTGTTATTGAATCGGCAATCAAAGACGCAGTAGTTTCCTGACCAGGGAACTCTCTGAAAGAGAGGAGGCAATGCAGAGCCAACGCTGGAGAAAGAAAGAAAAGGTGATGTGCTTGCTTCAGTCCCCTAGTTATTCAAGAGTTGCCCCAAGAGGCATATGCTTTTCCCAAGTTTCTGGGAAGCACACACATCAATGTCAAGTGGTTCCTTCAAGGTGAGAGAAACCCTGGGGTAGAAACACATACAACATGCGTGAACTGGGAGCCTGTCAGACAGTGTCTGGACCAATCGAATTGAAGCCCATGTAGAACTAGTCTCTGCTTCCGTGCCTGGAATAAGAGCTGAATTTGAGAGGCTTTCCTAGTGGCCCCATGGTTAAAAATCTGCCTTCCAATGCAGGGGATGCAGGTTCGATCCCTGGTGGGGAAACTAAGATCCCACATGCTGTGAGGCAACTGAGCCCACACGTCACCACCAGAAAAGCCTGTGTGCCATAACGAAAACCCAGCACAACCAAAATGAAAAAGGTTGAACTTGACAGAACTTGAAGGAGTGCCCCAGAGGTGCCTCATATACAAACGTCTTGTGTTAAAAAAGAACACCCCTCACATAAAATGTTGGGGGGAGGTATGCGGTGGCTAACACAATTTTCATTTACTAACAGAAGTCTACATTCTTCTAAGCATTGCCTTAAAAATTTCCAGATACGAACACTCAGATCAGATCAGATCAGATCAGTCGCTCAGTCGTGTCCGACTCTTTGTGACCCCATGAATCGCAGCATGCCAGGCCTCCCTGTCCATCACCAACTCGCAGAGTTCACTCAGATTCACGTCCATCGAGTCAGTGATGCCATCCAGCCATCTCATCCTCTGTCGTCCACTTTTCCTCTTGCCCCCAATCCCTCCCAGTCTATGGTTTGTCTTGACCTTTTTTTGTTCATGTAAATTAGATTGGCAGAGTCTATTATTGATTTTTAGAGATTTCAAATGACAGGCAGGATCTTGGTGTGAAAATGTCTACCTCTAAAACTGGTACCAGGTAGACAATGGCTGATTGTCTATCACTGATTAACAGTGATAGCAACTGATGGTTCCAGATTTTGGGATTTGGGTCATTCTCCAATGCACACTGACAAAGTTTGTAGTTAAAAATAAACTCTGCCTTAACATCATTTGCCAAAAACACCATCCCTGATGGGCTTTTTTAATTTAATTTTTTACATGGATAAAGGCATATGTGCTGATGGGAAGAGTCAGCGAGACAGAGCTGGAACAAACCAAGTGTTCATATTGGATAAGTTATGCCAAGGGGCTCACAGGTCCTCTCTGATTTTATTTCCCATCTCACCGAAAAAATGTTGAGTTTTGATCTCGTGGCAGAACAAAAAATTGTGGTTCACACTTCACAATTTCCATGGCCAATCTCATGTGCTATTGACATTTCCCCTGCTTTAGCCAGTATTTTTTAATTGTTCTTAATTGACGTAGAGTTGATTTACAATGACTCATGTGTACAGCAAAGTGATTCAGTTATAAATACATATATATATACACACATTATATACATATATATATATACATGTGTATTCCTTTTCAGATTCTTTTCCATTACAGATTATTACAATATACTGAATGTAATTCCCTCTGCTATAAGTAGGCCTTGTTGTACACCTATTTTATACACAGTAGTGTGCATCTGCTAATCCCGTACTCCCAATGTATCTGTTCTCCCACTTTCCCTTTTGATAATCAGACATTGGTTATCTGTGTCTGTGAGTCTGTTTCTGTTTTGCAAAGAAGTTCCCTTGCATCATTTTTTAAGGTTCCACATAAAAGTGATACCATATATTTGTCTTTGTCTGACTTACTTCATTCAGTGTGATGATCTCTAGGTCCGACCATGTTGCTGCAAGTGGCAGAATTTTCTTATTTTTAAGGCTGCGTAATATTCCATTGTATATATAAGCACTACATCTTCTTTATCCATTCATCATCTATTAATGGGCACTTAGGTTGCTTTGGTGTCTCAGGTATTGTAAACAGTGATGCTATGAACACTGGGGTACATGTATCTTTTCGAATTTGTATTTTTATTTTTTTCCAGATATATACCCAGGAGTGGAATTGCTGGATTAATGGCATCTCTATTTTTAGCTTTTTAAGGAATCTCTATACTACTTTCCACAGTGGCTGCACTGATTTACATTCCTGCCAACAATCCAGAAGGGTGCCCTTTTCTCCACAGCCTCACCCACAAGTCTGTCATGTGTAGACCTTTGTATGATACCCCTTCTGACAGGTGTCTCATCCTTGTTTTAAAAACTAAATTGGAATATGTTCTTTTTACTGCTGTTAGTAGTCCTCATTCTAAGCATGGTAGACGCAGGTGAAGTACTTGCTTTCACAGAAGTTACATTCTGGAGGGAACAGAGCCGTAAATAAGGAAGTAGGGAAACTGGTGATAAAAATAAAATGCGATAATGTAGTAGGAAATGACCAGTCTGGGCACGTGCCTGTTTTAGAGAGTAGTGAGACAGCTGTCTCTGAAAGGGAATCAAGGTCAAACTGGAAGACTAGAAAGAATCAGTCAAGTGCAAAATTGGGGAAAAGCTATGTCAGCTTTATTACACTTATAACAACATGCTAGGTGTTCTCATTTAATAATGTCTCCTGATTCAAGAGCCCAAAGGGAAAAAAAAAAGGCAGCTGTCTTTGTTTTATCTTTTTCTCATTATTAGTTCAATAGACCACTCTTACACATTTTCTATTTTATAAATAAACATTTCATTTTTGAAACTCAATTGCTTTTGTTCAATGTGACAAACGATTTTCTCATTATAGCTTCAGTTAGACATGGTTTAAAGGTTAGAAGTTTTAAATCACACTCTGTTGTAACTGGAAGGGAGACAAATAATTTGCTGATAACAATTTATCCCTGTTTTTTCAAGTTTTGACTGAAGGAGCACATAGCAAGAAATTCAGATTGTCATAAAACTACAAAGGAGAAAAATAAAACCCCTTTCTCTTTTGCCAGTCTTCAGATGCAACTTCTATTTCTAGCTTATTATTCACATCAATGATAGCTTTCTCTCATTCCCTCTGCTATTATTTTTTCACTTAATAATATACCTGGGAGATTGATTCAGATTGGTCAATTTATACACTGATGCTTTCCCCTTTCAGCACACACTATCCTATTTTAAAGTAGACCATCATTTATGGAAACAGATGTTTTTTTGATAAGCATTCACCTACTCCCAGCCTTTGAAAGTATAAATGATGCTACATAAGTGTCCTTTATACAATTGTCAGAGGCCAAGGCTCTAGGTTATGTCCCTAAAATGGAATTTCTGGGTAAACAAAGATGCTTCTTTGACAAATACTGAGGGAGGTCAAATTGCCTTTCAAGCTGATTGTACCAGTTTCAACTTCCAAGAAAAATGTGGAGAGAGCTTTCTTTTCACATCCCTGCCAATACTTTTTTTCAAGAATCTTAATCCTGGGCATCCCTGATGGTTCAGTAGTAAAGAATCCACCTGCCAATGCAGGAGACACGAGATCAAAGTCTGGCCTGGGAAGATCCCACATGCCACAGAGCAACTAAGCCTGTGGACCACAGCTACTGAGCTTGTGCTCTAGAGGCCAGGGGTTGCAACTCTTGAGCCCACAGGCCGCAACTACTGAAGCCCTAGCACCCTAGAGCCCATGTTCTGCGACAAGATAAGTCAATGCAGTGAGAAGCCCAAGTACCGCAATGAAGAGTTGATTCTGCCTGCAGCAACTAGAGCAAGCCCTCACAGCAAAGAAGACCTACAGCCAAAAATGAATAAATAAAATTTTTAAAAAGAATTTCGATTCTTACAAATCTGTTGGATGAAAATTGACACTCCTTTTCTGAGGCAGGGTACCTATTTAATGCTTGAAACCACTTGTAGAGCCTCATGGTAAATTTTCTGTTCCAGACATCTGACTCTTTTTATATTGAATTGTTAGCAGTTTTCTTATTGATTTCTTAGAGTTCTTAATATAACGAAGAAATTAGCTCTTTCATCCCATATTTACATGTGATAGTTATTCTGTGTGTTCAGTTAAAGGATGTTACCGCTTGATTCAAGCCCATTTGGTTCCCCTTCCAATTTGTAACCTTTATATCAGGGGTTGCCAGTTATAAGTGGATGGGTCAAATCCACTGACCATTTGGTGTTTTTTAACTTTTTATCTTGTATAGTATAGCCAATTGACAATGTTGTGATAGTTTTAGGTGGACAGCAAAGTAACTCTGCCACACATATACATGTATCTATTTTCCCCCAAACTCTTCTCCCATCCAGGCTGCCACATAACATTAAGCAGAGTTCCCTGTGCTATACAGTAGGTCCTTATTGGTTATCCACTTTAAATACAGTAGTGTGTACATGTCAATATCAGTCTCAGTTTTTTATTTTATCAAAGTATAGTCGCTTTACCATGGTGTGTTAGTTTCAGGTGTACAGCACGATGATTCTGTTATACACACACACGCAGGTATGCTCTTTTTCAGATTCTTCTTCCATCATAGGTTATTACAAAATATTGGGTATAGTTCCCTGTGCTACACAACATGTCCTTGTCAACCACCCATTTTTTAACAGCTTATAAACTAAAAACCAAAAACTACATTTTTAATTGTTGAAAACAGTCAAAAGAAGAGCGATATTTCATGACATATGAGACTTACGTATCATTTAAATTTAAATGTCTACAAATAAAATTTTATGGGAAAGATGGCCACATTGAATTCATGATTCCTCCACTGACTTCAGTTGCTTTCCCACTAGAATGCAGGGGCTGAACAGCTGCCGGGAGGACCATATGGCTCGCAAAGCCTCAAATTTTAGTATCTGGCCCTTTACAGGAGATGTTAACGTAGACCGGAATTTATAGCTAATATTGGTACTTTTTCTAGTTGAGCAGGAATTCTCTAACAGACTCACTTTCAAAATGTTGCTGCTGCTGCTACTGCTAAGTCGCTTCAGTTGTGTCTGACTCTGTGCAACCCCATAGATGGCAGCCCACCAGGCTCCCCTGTCCCTGGGATTCTCCAGGCAAGAACACTAGAGTGGGTTGCCATTTCCTTCTCCAATGCATGAAAGTGAAAAGTTAAGGTGAAATTGCTCAGTCGTGTCCAACTCTTAGTGACCCCATGGACTGCAGCCTACCAGGTCCTCCATCCATGGGATTTTCCAGGCAAGAGTACTGGAGTGGGGTGCCATTGCCTTCTCCAAAATGTTGCTAGACAGACATTAACCAATTGGTCAAGTTCAGCACAAGTGATAAAATTCATCACCACCAGGGTCTAGGTTCAACTATTTCTATTATTTCTTTACATTGTCTCATTTAGAAATTTTCATACAAGGAAAGTTCAAAAATAGTCTCTTTTGAGACAAACCCAAATGCTCATAGAAAACATTATAGTCATCTTGCTAGAAATCTTTTATTGACTTATGTGCAAAGTCTTTAAACTCACTTTCCCACTTTAAAAAAATGCATTAATTTATTTATTGGCTGGGTCTTCATTGCTGCTCAGATTTTGTTCCCTAGCTGCGGCGAGTGGGGGCTACTCCTCACTGCAGCGTGCAGGCTTCTCACTGCAGCGGCTTCTCTCATTGTGGAGCACGGGCTCTAGAGCGTGGGCTCTGCAGGTGCAGGTCTGGGGCTCTAGAGCACAGGCTCAATAGTTGTGGCACACAACACTAGTTGCTCCACGGCGTGTGGGATCTTCTGGGACCAGAGATCAAACCCATGTCCCCTGCACTGGCAAGCAGATTCTTAACCACTAGACCACCAGGGAATCCCCCACCTTCCCACTTTTAAATACCTTTCTTCCTCAGTTAGAATTTTCCATCCCAAGAACTGCTAATTTACCAAGATGAGTATCTTCCTTGATAAGAGAAGTATTTATGAGGAAGTAATCTGTCTTATTCACCAAAATTTTCAGACATTTTTAAAAATTCAGGTTTTTTAAAAAACTTTGCTTCCTTTATGTGCATGCAAGTAAGGGTCATTTTCAATGGAATGTTTTCCAAAATAATATTTTTACTTTGATATGAGAAAACTAACCATCCACACTAACAAAAGATAACATCTACCATCTTTGAATTTCTGCCATTGACCTATATACAATGGATTCAATGTTTTAAACCAACGTTTGAGAAGAAGGTAATAAAATGCCCCAGACTTGCCATAGGATATTTTCTGAGGTTTTCTCCCCGTGGAATCACAGTACGATCATAAACCTTGGCATGAATTTAGTAAACTTCTAGTGGATTCCAGTTAGTACATTCAGATGAGAATTTTCACCTGGTTCCTCTGATAGTGTCACCTAGACATTATTTCATATCCATTTACTTTCTGTGAAGAGGAAAAGCAAAACACATCATTCATGTACTTTCTCAAACCTATCACCTTGCAAACTCACAGGAAAAGTTTTTCTGGAGAAACAGTTTTATGTAGCTTTAAATAATTCTGTTAGTGTTTTCCCTTACTCTCTGAGAAAGACATTTTCTGCTCCTTCTGTATTTAGAAGTGCTATCTTAACAGCAGAGTAATGGAAGGCTGTCACCGATGTTTATCCCCTCTCTTTAAGAGAATCATGAACAATTTAATATTTTTAAGTTTGAAATTATTGTTACTGTTTTAAGAAAGCTTCTGGAATAATGTATCCTAAAGGAAAGTAAAGAAACTTTGAAAAGTATGCTCATATGAGCTCCCATCAAATAAAATTTCTGAAAAATGACTTCTACAAAGAGTTGGCAGAGACACTCCTTATTAGAAACAACAAAAATACTTTTATTTCGTGTTATGTAGTTTTACTTTTTTTCCCCTCTGTGTGAACCATTATACTGAATTGTGAAAACTGGCATCTTGTTGGATTTGGTTTTTGGTGATTCAGGAACTAGCTTGAGCTTTGTGTTTGTGCTCATATTTATTTTGTCTTAGCAATACTCCAAAGTTTTTGGCTTAGGGAAATCTGTCTGTGTTTTTTAAATTCCAAGGATAGTATTGGCATTGTTCCTGAAATGAATATATGGTAGGTGAAATTATCATTTATAAATAATATCCCACTCTTTCCAGAGAAGAAGCATATTTTCCACCTTACTGATCTTTGAATGTGGCTACATGAATTCCTTTAGGACCTCCCCCAGAGGCTCAGTGTTGAAGAATCTGCATGCAATGCAGGAGATGCAGGTTTGATCCTTGGGTTGGGAAAATTCTCTGGAAGATGAAAAGGAAACACACTCCAGTATTTTTGCCAGGAAAATCCCATGGACAGAGAAGCCTGGTGGGCTTCAGTCAATAGGGTCGTAAAGAGTCAGACATGACTGAGCACGCACACACACTCACGAATGCCTTTAAGCTCATGAGGATGGTGGTCACTTCCTCATCATTTGCCTTTGGGCTCTGCCATGTGACTTGCTTTGGCCAATGGGATGTGAGCAGGTGTAACATACGCAAGCCTGAAGTAGGGTGTTATGACTGGACTTTGTCTATTTCACTTTAACCATCACAGAGAAGTACCTTCCTTGACTACCCTCCATGGTCCAAGTAGCCTAAGAGAAACAGCCTAAGCTGGGCACCACAAGGCTTGGCTGCAAGCTGTAAGTTGGGTTCCCCGCATTGATTCAAATGACTTTCTGTATTTATCAAAGATGGGAATGTTCCAGGAGATTGTGGAAAAGATCAAGGCTTTCTCCAGTCACTAAACATTTATAATGAGATAGATAATAGCAAGAGGAAAGAATAACTCTGAATTTCTGTGTAAGCTGCCCAAAGAGAACTGAAAGGGAACGTCATTCCATGAGTGGAAGAAGCGTGGGAACAGAGCCTGAAGACTGGAAACTGGTTACCGGCTCTGGGCTTGCAGTTTGAGAGACCTTCAAGATTACTCTCTCTGTCCCAGTTTCCACCCCTGAACAATGACGAAAATAATAGTGCCTACTTCACACGTGGATCTGAGGATGAAATACACTGATGCAAAGAAAACAATGAGAATGCTGTTGACACACAACACACGCTTAATCAACAGTAGCTTTGTTGTTATCATTATTAATCAGACAGAAGTTTAATTAGTCATTGAAGAAGACTTCATCTATATTAAAGAAGCATGTGTGATCACTGGAGTGGCAGAGAAGTTTAAAAATGATTTCCGTAAGATGCATGAAAAGGCTTAGTTGCTATGAATATCAGTGTAATATTTGAACAACTGCAGTTTCCTTTCAAAAGAGTCAAGGGCGAACTAGATACATTGTCATGCCCCTGTCTTGC
The DNA here is from genome assembly GCF_027580195.1 of Bos mutus. Classification (NCBI taxonomy): domain Eukaryota; kingdom Metazoa; phylum Chordata; class Mammalia; order Artiodactyla; family Bovidae; genus Bos; species Bos mutus. The sequence continues at coordinate 25,041,348 of NC_091633.1, forward strand.
ACTTAGTGGGGATGAGGTTTTGAGAAAAAGAAAGCATATCCTCACACCCTTAGAACTATCAGTTTGTCCTGGATTGCAATTTAGGAATCTGAAAACAAGATGAACAATTTTTTAAAACATTTGAAAATGGACCGAACCCATGGCAGGCAGCAAGCTCTGCCATGTGTTGGACAGACATTGAACCAAGGGTCCCTGGGCACGATTTACCATGAAGGAGAGACCCTTGCAGGATTGACTGACAAGTCATAATCTGTCCCCAATGATTCTTCAAATGCACAAGGGCCTGGTGAACTGTGTGATTTGTTCACAGGGATTTCCACGTCTGATTTCTTTCTACTCCATTAAATAATGTTATCACAGGATAACTGTCCCACAGATTCTTTCAAAGGGACTTTGGGTTAAAATTGCAGGTATTTTTGTTTTGTTTTCAAAATATCAGCAACTGAAGGAAATAATGAATAATATATAGATATTGATGTTTCTCCTCAAAATGAAAATATGAATGTAATACATTTCCAATCAAAATGCCAGTGAGATTGTGTGTATGTTTGTGTTGAGAATATCTTCATCATTTTATTAAATGAATTTATTTGCATAAGAAAAGCCAGGAATATTTAAGGGAAAAAAGACATAAAATAAAAAGATTTTTTCCTACTCTATGTCAAAATGTACTGGAAAAATATAATAATAGTCATTAAAAGAGAGCTGTGCTAAAATAAGAATAGATAAATAGTTCTTTGGAACAAAATGGAGCATCTAAGATCAGAACCATGCATGTGATGATCTAGGGTTGAGATACTGCTATATGCTCACCAAAGCTTCTTTTCTCCATATACATACAGGATGAATAAATCTCTAAACATTCTCTGAAATTAGATTGGAAACATGCAACTGAGTTTTGCCTATGAAGGGTGGCAGAAGTCACATAAGACACATCTAGATTTAGCACTTAAACTCATGTCTTTGATTCTCCAGCCCATTTCTGACCTATAGCATCCAACTTGAGGGCCATCTCTTCATCTCTTCCAGATGGCATAACTTTAAGATAGAGGAGGATCCCATGACCAGCCTCAGAGTGAGCTGGGTACGGCAAACACGTGTTTATAATGCTATGCTAATGATTTCCTAAAGCTTACAGTGCTACAATACCATAGCCTGGCCTATCTCCACTAATACAGGCAGATAACGTGTAATAAAGGTCACAACAGCATTTACAAGGAATAAGGAAAGAATCGATTACTCAATAGATAATGTTCAAATAATTAGTCACTTTGAAAATGAAAAAAATGAGAGAGAGATACCAAGAACCAAATGTAAAAATTATTTTTGTTGGTTTCCCACAACAAAAATGTATTAAGGGCTTCCCTGGTGGTCCAGTGGTCAAGAATCTGCCTGCCAGTGGAGGGGACATAGGTTCAGTCTCTAGTCCAGGAAGATCTCACATGCCAGGGAGCACCTAAGCCCATGCACCACAACTACTCAAGCCTGCGCTCCTAGATCTGTGCTCTGCAACAAGAGAAGCAACCCTGATGAGAAGTCTGTACAACACAATTAGAGAAGGCCTGTGTGCAGCAACGAAGGCCCACCATAGCCATAAGTAAATAAATAAATTTTTAAAACATGTATTAATTCCTCCCAAGGCAGTCAGAGATGGGTCTAAAGACCATGAAATAAGTTGGAAAATACTCATTAAATACCAAATTAAAAATACAGATTTTAAATAATATTTATGTAGTAATATCAACCAGGCTTCCCAGGTGGCTCAGTGGTAAAGAATCCGCCTGCCAAAGTAGGAAACAGAGGAGACTGGGGTTTGATCCCTGGGTCAGGAAGATCCCCTGGAAGAGGAAATGGCAACCCATTCCAGTATCTTTCCCTGGGAAATTCAAGGCACAGAGGAGCCTGGCGAGCTAGAGTTCATGGGGTCACGAAGAGTCAGACACGCAGAGCATGCACACACAGCAACACAGTAATATCAACTAGAATAAAAGTTATCACTGAAAAGAGAATCAATGCAGAGATCTCAGAAATTACATTTGCAAACCTGCAAATAAGGAAGGATTTGTATTTGGACAGATGCCCAGTTTTGTCGAGAATCACATTTCCATTAAGACTGCACACCCGCCTTGGCGTGCACTGCCAGGCTGGACAGCTCTCACTATCACAATTTCCTCTATTCAACAGGTGGTTTGCACAAAGAAGAACTATTTTAATCAATGCAAAAGGTTATGACAAAAAGCAACTAGAAGGAAAAAGTCAAGGTGACAGAAATGCTGGTCAGTATTAGTTTCCTGCTGCTGTAATAAATTACCACAATCTCAGTGGCTTAAGAAAAATAACATGAACAGCCATCTCACAGCACTGAAAGTCAGAAGTCCAAATTCAGTCTCCATAAGTTAAAATCAAAGGGGCAAGAGGCTGCATTTTTAGGGGAAGGATCAGGGCTTCTGAGGCGGTGCTAGTGGTAAAGAACCTGCCTGCCAATGCAGGAGACAAAAGTGATGAGGGTTAGATCCCCAAGTGGGGAAGATTCCCTGGAGGAGAGCATCACAACCCACTCCAGTATTCTTGCCTGGAGAATCACATGACAGAGGAGGCTGGTGGGCTAGAGTCCATGGGGTCGCAAAATAGACACGACTTAGTGACAACTGAGTGACTTCACTTTCACTTTTCACTTTCATGCATTGGAGAAGGAAATGGCAACCCACTCCAGTATTTTTGCCTGGAGAATCCCAGGGACAGAGGAGCCTAGTGGGCTGCCGTCTATGGGGTTGCACAGAGTTGGACACGACTGAAGCGACTTAGCAGCAGCAGCAGCAGTGACTAAACAACAACAACAAGATTCTGGTGTAAACATAATTGCTTTAAGACAAATAAAAGGAATGGAAGAAAATACACCTGAGGTAACATACATAGAGTTGCAAGAGTGCTTGAATGAATGATGAACTGTGTCTTCTCAACCCCATTTTCATTTTTTAATGATCAGCTACACTCTTATAAAGACAAATATATCTTACTTTAAATATATTAATAATGATGACTCTAGAATCACACCTAAAAGGGAAAATAGCTAAAAAAAAAATCACAGCAAAGGAAACTATAAGCAAGGTGAAAAGACAACTCTCAGAATGGGAGAAAATAATAGCAAATGAAACAATTGATAAAGGATTAATTTCAAAATATACAAGCAGCTCATACAACTCAATACCAGAAAAATAAACAACCCAATCAAAAAGTGGGGAAAATGACCTAAACAGACATTTCTTCAAAGAAGACATACAGATGGCTAACAAACTCACAAAAAGATGCTTAACATTGCTCATTATTAGAGAACTGTAAATCTAAACTACAATGAGATATCACCTCACACAGGTCAGAATGGCCCTCATCAAAAAGTCTACAAATAATCCATGCTGGAGAGGGTGTGGAGAAAAGGGAACGCTCTTGCACTGTTGGTGGGAATGTAAATCGATACAGCCACTATGGAAGACGGTATGGAGATTCCTCAAAATACTAGGAATAAAACCACCATATGACCCAGCAATCCCACTCCTAGGCATATACCCTGAGGAAACCAAAATTGAAAAGACACATGTATCCCAGTGTTCACTGCAGCACTATTTACAATAGCTAGAACATGGAAGCAACCTAAATATCCATTGACAGATGAATGGATAAATACACAATGGAATATTACTCAGCCATAAAAAGGAATACATTTGAGTCCATTCTAATGAGGTAGATAAACCTAGAGCCTATTATATAGAGTGAAGTAAGGCATAAAGAGAAAGATAAATATTGTATTTTAATACATATATATGGAATGTAGAAAAAACGGTACTGAAGAATTTATTTGCAGGCAACAGTGGAGAAACAGACATAGAGAACAGACTTATGGGCATGGAGAGAGGTGAGGAGAGGGTGAGATGTATGGAGAGAGTAACATGGAAACTTATATTACCATACATAAAATAGATAGCCAACGGGAATTTGCTCTATGGCTCAGGAAACTCAAACAGGGGCTCTGTATCAACATAGAGGGGTGGGATGGGGGAGGCAGATGGGAGGGGGTTCAGAAGGGAGGGGACATATGTATACCTATGGCTGATTCATGTTGAGGTTTGACAGAAAACAACAAAATTCTGTAAAGCAATTATCCTTCAATAAAAATAAATTAATTTAAAAAAATCACTTATCATTAGTATTCATATAAATATTACCAGAATGAACTTCTAAGTGTGGTTCTATAATGTAATATCAATTCTTTAAATAGGAAACTGCCCTGTAGCAGTTCAAATGGTTCAAAGTATTCAATCTTTCAAATTTTTTAGACAAGGGAGAGATCCTTGCCAGAAATTCTTTATTTTCTGATGAATTTATTTATTTTTATTGAAGTATAGTTGATTCACATTGTGTCAGTTTCTGGTATACAGCAAGATGACTCAGTTATTTATATAATATATATATAATTATTATTCTATATAATAATATATTATACATAAGTGTATGTATTTATAATAATTAATATATATTATATACAACTGAATATATATATATATATATCCTGTTTAAGATTCTTTTCCATTACAGATTACAAGATATTGAACATGGTTCCCTGTACTATACAAGAGGACCTTGCTGTTTATCTGTTTTATACTTAGTAGTGTGATTCTGTTAATGCCAAACTCCTAATTTATCCCTTCCTTCCCTTTTCCCTTTGGTAACCATAAATTTGCTTACTGTATCTGTTAGTCTGTTTATGTTTCTTAGGTAAATTCATTTGTATCATTTTTTTTAGATCCCACGTTTAAGTGATATCATATGATATTTGTCTTTCTCTGACTTCACTTAATATGATCATCTCTAGGTCCACCTACGTTGCTGAAAATGGCACTCTTTCTTTTTTATGGCTGAGTAATATTCCATTGTATATATGTACCATGTCATTCCTTATCTATTCATCTCCCCATGAATACTTTGGTGGCTTCCATATCTTGATTATTGTAAATAATGCTTCTATGACCATTGGGGTACATGTATTTTTTTGAATGACAGTTTTGTTCATAAGTTTTCTCCTTGGGAAGTGTGGGGGAGGAATTGGTGTCTGGCTACAGATTCAAGAACTAATGTTCCTGATATATAGATAATATATCTTTGTCCAGCAGTCCTTTTTGCTATTTCCTACTCCAAGTCTAGATCCCTACACAGATTTCCACAATCAACCAGCATGGCAGGGAAAGAAGATTCAAACAGCTTATACATATTCTTGAGGAGAGCCACCTGTTGCCACGTGGTTCTTCTGGGCTCGTGGAGCAGACTGATCTTCATGGCTGGTTTAGTAAATTTACTGGCACAGTCCCACAGTGAGCAGAGAGCAACTACATCTCAACATAGAAGCATTTATCCCATTCTCACCAATAGGATTAAGTCCATTAGGCGCTGAATCTTCCACGGCAAGACTGGTGTGATCAGACGGAGTTCATTGCCTGGATTGCTCCCTGGACACTTGGAGTACATTTCTCTTTTCTGAATTTCACTTCCTTTCCTCCTGGGTCAATGACATTAAATGATTCCTTCCTGTCTTTGTCACTTCAAGACTGTATAGTTACCATGAAAGATACATATTTAGTTGGTTTTATCTTCCTTCATGAATCAGTTTCTTCAGTATCCTGCTTCATGTGTTGTTCTTTTTGCCTTTTATTTTTCATCTAAAACCCCCTCTATTTGCGTGTGTCTCGATCCTGGGGGAGAAAGATCCCCTGGAGAAGAAAATGCAACCCACTCCAGTGTTCTTGCATGGGAAATTCCATGGACGGCAAAGCCTGGGAGGCCACAGTCCATGGGGTCACAAAAGAGTCAGACATGCCCGAGGATGTACGCACCTTCTGAGAAAAAGGTATCTCAAATGAAATGCATTTTTCCAGTTTCCATCTGATTTGTGAGCCTGAGTTGTTTGTCACAGCTCCTGACTCACCAAGAAATGCCAGATCAGGACGGCCCTTTACCTGACACAGCCACCACTGAAACAGATCTCTTTTCGCACACGGCCACCCCTAAGTCTGTTTGAAAGCATGTGAGTCCCCTGTACCCACCAATCACCCATTTTTCATATCACAAGTTCACTTTCAGGTACAAATTCTTTCAAATACCATTTCATTTTTTGCCCCTCGTTCTCATAATTCTTGCAAGAGTCTGGCCCACATGCCCAAAGAAAAGGAGAAAATTTTACTTCCGTTCTTCTTGGCTGGCTGTGTGAGGAAACATCAGAATTGTATCATTTAGGGTAAAGTTTCAGCAGCTGGAGCAGAGATCGAAAGTAATGGTAGTGTCAGTACAATAAAATAGCAGTTTATTTTTTATTCTTAATATTTTTTGTTGCAGTAAGGTGGCACCAGTAGTAGAGAACCCACCTGCCAGTGCAGACTCAGGTTCGATTCCTAGGTTGGGAAGATGCCCTGGACGAGGGCATGGCAACCCATTCCAGTATTCTTGCCTGGAAAACCCCCATGGACAGAGGATCCTGGTGGGCTACAGTCTACAGGTTCACAAAGAGCTGGACACTACTGAAGGGACATAGCACACACACATAGTTGATTCACAATGTTGTGCTAATTTTAGGTGTACAGCAAAGAAATGCAGCTGCATATTTACACACACACACAAATATATGAGTGAGTGAAAGTTGCTCAGTCGTGTCCAACTCTTCGTGACCGCATGGAGTATACACTCCTGGAATTCTCTCAGCCAGAATACTGGAGTAGATAGCCTTTGCCTTCTCCAGAGGATCTTCCCAACCAAGGGACTGAACCCAGTTCTCCTGCATTGCAGGCAGATTCTTTACCAGCTGAGCCACAAGGGAAACCCATACACACACACACACACACGCACGCACGCACACACACACACACACACACACATATTCTTTCTCAGAGTCTTTTCCCATATTGGTTATTATAAAACACTGAGTAGAGTTCCCTGTGTCATACAATAGTATCTTGTTGTTTATCTATTTTATATATAGCAGTGTGTATGTGTTAATTCCAAACTTCTAATTTATCTCCCCTCACACATTTCCCCTTTGATAACCATAGTTTGTTTTCTATGTCTGTGAGTCTGCTTCTGTTTTGCAAACAAGTTTATTTGTATCATTTTTATAGATTCCGTATATTTGGTTGAATACTCCAACCAAAAGACAAAGACTGGATGAATGGATACAAAAACAAGACCCCTACATATGTTGTCTACAAGAGACCCACCTCAAAACAAGGGACACATACAGACTGAAAGTGAAGGGCTGGAAAAAGATATTCCATGCAAATAGAGACCAAAAGAAAGCAGGAGTAGCAATACTCATATCAGATAAAATAGACTTTAAAACAAAGGCTGTGAAAAGAGACAAAGAAGAACACTACATCATGATCAAAGGATCAAAGAAGAAGCAATAACAATTATAAATATATATGCACCCAACATAGGAGCACCACAATATGTAAGACAAATGCTAACAAGTATGAAAGGGGAAATTAACAATAACACAATAATAATGGGAGACTTTAATACCCCACTCACACCTATGGATAGATCAACTAAACAGAAAATTAACAAGGAAACACAAAATTTAAATGATACAATAGACCAGTTAGACCTAACTGATATCTATAGGACATTTCACCCCAAAACAATGAATTTCACCTTTTTCTCAAGTGCACACGGAACCTTCTCAGGATAGATCACATCCTGGGCCATAAATCTAGCCTTGGTAAATTCAAAATATTGAAATCATTCCAAGCATCTTTTCTGACCACAATGCAGTAAGATTAGATCTCAATTACAGGAGAAAAACTACTAAAAACTCCAACATATGGAGGCTGAACAACATGCTGCTGAATAACCATCAAATCACAGAAGAAATCAAAATATGCATAGAAACAAATGAAAATGAAAACACAAAAACCCAAAACCTGTGGGACACTGTAAAAGCAGTGCTAAGGGGAAGGTTCATAGCAATACAGGCATACCTCAAGAAACAAGAAAAAAGTCAAATAAATAACTTAACTCTACTCCTAAACCAATTAGAAAAGGAAGAAATGAAGAACCCCAGGGTTAGTAGAAGGAAAGAAATCTTAAAAATTAGGGCAGAGATAAATGCAAAAGAAACAAAAGAGACCATAGCAAAAATCAACAAAACCAAAAGCTGGTTCTTTGAAAGGATAAATAAAATTGACAAACCATTAGTCAGACTCATCAAGAAACAAAGGGAGAAAAATCAAATCAATAAAATTAGAAATGAAAATGGAGAGATCACAACAGACAACACAGAAATACATATACAGAGTGAAGTAAGCCAGAAAGAAAAACACCAATACAGTATACTAACACATATATATGGAATTTAGAAAGATGATAATAATAACCCTGTATGCGAGACAGCAAAAGAGACACAGATATATAAACAGTCTTATGGACTCTGTGGGAGAGGGCGAGGGTGGGATGATTTGGGAGAATGGCATTGAAACATGTATAATATCATATGTGAAATGAATCGCCAGTCCAGGTTCGATGCATGATACAGGATGCTCGGGGCTGGTGCACTGGGGTGACCCAGAGGGATGGGATGGGGAGGGAGGTGGGTGGGGGATTCAGGATGGGGAACATGTGTACATCCGTGGAGGATTCATGTTGATGTATGGCAAAACCAATACAATATTGTAAAGAAAAAAAAAAAAAAAGAACTGGACATGGGACAACAGACTTCTTCTAAATAAGAAGCAGGAGTACATCAAGGCTGTATATTGTCACCCTGCTTATTTAACTTATATGCAGAGTACAGTTCTGAAATGCAGTTCTTGGGTGCAGTCTCAAAAATGACAGATTGATCCCTGTTTGTTTCCAAGGCAAACCATTCAATATCACAGTAATCCAAGTCTATGCCCCAACCACTAATGCTGAAGAAGTTGAAGTTGAACAGTTCTAAGAAGACCTAAAAGATCTTCTAGAATCAGATCAGATCAGTCTCTCAGTCATGTCCGACTCTTCGCGACCCCATGAATCGCAGCATGCCAGGCCTCCCTGTCCATCACCAACTCCCGGAGTTCACTCAGACTCACGTCCGTCGAGTCAGTGATGCCATCCAGCCATCTCATCCTCTGTTATCCTCTTCTCCTCTTGCCCCCAATCCCTCCCAGCATCAGAGTCTTTTCCAATGAGTCAAGTCTTCGCATGAGGTGGCCAAAGTACTGGAGTTTCAGCTTTAGCAGCATTCCTTCCAAAGAAATCCCAGGGCTGATCTCCTTTAGAATGGACTGGTTGGATGTTCTTGAAGTCCAAGGGACTCTCAAGAGTCTTTTCCAACACCACAGTTCAAAAGCATCAATTCTTTCTCTTCAGACCGTATAAATCTTCTAGAATAAACACCCCAAAAAAATGTCATTTCCATTATAGGGGACTGGAATGGAAAAGTAGGAAGTCAAGAGATATTTGGAGTAACAAGCAAATTTGGCCTTGGAATTCAAAATGAAACAGGGAAGAGGCTAGCAGTTTTGCCAAGAAAATGCACTGGTCATAGCAAACACCTTCTTCCAACAACACAAGAGAAGACTCTACACATGGACATCACCAGATGGTCAATACTGAAATCAGATTGATTATATTCTTGACAGCCAAAGATGGAGAAGCTCTATACAGTCAACAAAAACAAGATCAGGAGCTGACTGTGGCTCAGATCATGAACTCTTTATTGCCAAATTCAAACTTAAATTGAAGAAAGTAGGGAAAACCACTAGACCATTCAGGCATGACTTAAATCAAATCCCTTACGATTATACATTGGAAGTGACAAATAGATTCAAGGGATTAGATCTGACAGAGTGCCTGAAGAACTATGGATGGAGCTTCATGACATTGTACAGGAGGCAGTGATCGAGACCATCCCCAAGAAATGGGAATGCAAAAAGGCAAAATGGTTGTCTGAGGAGACCTTACAAATAACTGAGAAAAGAAAAGAAGCTAAAGGAAAAGGAGAAAAGATATACGCATTTGAATGCAGAGTTCCAAAGAATAGTGAGGAGAGATAAGAAAGCCTTCCTCACTGATTAATGAAAAGAAATAGAGGAAAACTAGAAAAGAATGGAAAAAGAAAAAAGGAAAAGAAAGGGAAAGACTAGAGATCTTTCAAGAAAATTAAGAGATATCAAGGGAAGATTTTATGCAAAGATGGGCACAATAAAGAACAGAAACAGTATGGACATAACAGAAGCAGATGTTAAGAAGTAGTGGCAAGAATATACAGAAAAAGTATACAAAAAAGATCTTCATGACTGAGATATCCACAATGGTGTGATCACCCTCCTGAGCGCGACATCCTGGAATGTGAAGTCAAGTGGACCACTCAAACAAAGCTAGTGGAGGTGATAGAATTCCAGTTGAGCTATTTCAAATCCTGAAAGATGATGCTGTGAAAGTGCTGCACTCAATATGCCAGCAAATTTGGAAAACTCAGCAGTGGCCACAGGACTGGGAAAGGTCAGTTTTCGTTCCAGTGCCAAAGAAAGGCAATGCCAAAGAATGCTCATGCTACCACACAATTGCACGTGCGTCACACACTAGCAAAGTAATGCTCAAAATTCTCCAAGCCAGGCTTCAACAGTACGTGAATCATGAACTTCCAGATGTTCAAGATGGATTTAGAATAGGCAGAGGAATCAGAGATCAAATTGCCAATATCCATTGGATCATTGAAAAACCAAGAGAGTTTCAGAAAAACATCTACTTTTGCTTTATTGAGTAGGCCAAAGCCTTTGACTGTGTGGATGAAAATGAACTGTGGAAAATTCTTCAAGAGATGGGAATACCAGGACACCTTACCTGTCTTCTGAGAAATCTGTATGCAGGTCAAGAAGAAACAGTTAGAACTGGACATGGAACAACAGAGTGGTTCCAAATCGGGAAAGGAGTAGGTCAAGGCTGTATATTGTCACCCTGCAAAGAGTTGGACACGACTGAGCAACTTTCACTTCACTTTACTTCAAGACACTGCTGATTTGCAAGACATGCCATGGTTCATGTATGATTCAGTTCAGTTCAGTTGCTCAGTCATGTCCAACTCATTGTGACCCCATGGACTGTGGCACTACAGGCCTCCCTGTCCATCACCAACTCCCAGAGTTTATGCAAACTCATGTCCATTGAGTTGGTGATGTCATCCAACATCTTATTCGCTGCTGTCCCCTTCTCCTCTTGCCTTCAATCTTTCCCAGCATCAGGGTATTTTCCAATGAGTCAGTTCTTCACATCAGGTGGCCAAAGTATTGGAGTTTCAGTTTCAGCATCAGTCCTTCCAATGAGTATTCAGGACCGATTTCCTTTAGGATGGACTGGTTGGATCTCCTTGTTGTCCAAGGGACTCTCAAGAGTCTTCTCCAACATGTATGATTAAGAAAACAAAAACACCACTGAATCTAATTGTAAGCCATCACGAGTATAACACCCATCTGATTCCAGGGAGTGAGAAGAGAAAGTGACTTGGAACTGGTTAAAAAAAATGATGAAATATCTTACTTTCCTGTTCTAGATGGTTCTCTGTCCCCCAGTTCTACTGATCAGCTTTCTAGATGGAACAAGAGGTTATAAGAAAAACTATAAGGCATCCACAAAATACAGGCTGTTTAAAGATAACGCTTACCTATCCTAAGCACTATGAATTAGCTTTGCTTTGAAGTCTCCCATTTCATAGGATAATCCAATAGTCCTATAGAATTTGGCAATATTGTTCCTTTGAGCCAACTTCTTTTTAAAAAGTTTTTAAAATTAAAAAATTGAAGTATAGCTGAATTACAATATTGTGTTAATTTATGCTATACGACAAAATGATTCATTTATACATTATTAAAGGACAGTGACTGCGGCCATGAAATTAAAAGATGCTGGCTCCTTGGAAGAAAGGTTATGACAAACCTGCCAGCATATTAAAAAGCAGAGATGTCACTTTGCCGACAAAGGTCCGTATAGTCAAAGCTATAGTTTTCCAGTGGTCATGTACAGATGTGACAGCTGGACCATAAAGGTTGAGCAACCAAGGATTGATTCTTTCCAATAGTGGAAAGACCACCTGACCTGCCTCTTGAGAAATCTGTATGCAGGTCAGGAAGCAACAGTTAGAACTGGACATGGAACAACAGACTGGTTCCAAATAGGAAAAGGAGTTCATCAAGGCTGTATATTGTCACCCTGTTTATTTAACTTATATGCAGAGTACATCATGAGAAATGCTGGACTGGAAGAAACACAAACTGGAATCAAGATTGCGGGAGAAATATCAATAACCTCAGATATGCAGATGACACCACCCTTATGGCAGAAAGTGAAGAGGAACTCAAAAGCCTCTGGATGAAAGTGAAAGTGGAGAGTGAAAAAGTTGGCTTAAAGCTCAACATTCAGAAAACAAAGATCATGGCATCCGGTCCCATCACTTCATGGGAAATAGATGGGGAAACAGTGGAAACAGTGTCAGACTTTATTTTTGGGGGCTCCAAAATCACTGCAGATGGTGACTGCAGCCATGAAATTAAAAGACACTTACTCCTTGGAAGGAAAGTTATGACCAACCTAGATAGCATATTCAAAAGCAGAGACATTACTTTGCCAACAAAGGTTCATCTAGTCAAGGCTGTGGTTTTTCCTGTGGTCATGTATGGATGTGAGAGTTGGACTGTGAAGAAGGCTGAGCACTGAAGAATTGATGCTTTTGAACTGTGGTGTTGGAGAAGACTCTTGCGAGTCCCTTGGACTGCAAGGAGATCCAACCAGCCCATTCGGAAGGAGATCAGCCCTGGGATTTCTTTGGAAGGAATGATGCTGAAGCTGAAACTCCAGTACTTTGGCCACCTCAGGCAAAGAGTTGACTCATTGGAAAAGACTCTGATGCTGGGAGGGATTGAGGGCAGGAGGAGAAGGGGACGACAGAGGATGAGATGGCTGGATGGCATCCCTGACTCGAGGGACTTGAGTCTGAGTGAACTCTGGGAGTTGGTGATGGACAGGGAGGCCTGGCGTGCTGTGATTCATGAGGTCGCAAAGAGTCGGACACGACTGAGCGACTGAACTGAACTGAACTGAATTGTGGTGCTGGAGAAGACTCTCAAGAGTCCCATGGACAGCAAGGAGATCAAACCAGTCAATTCTAAGAGAAATCAACCCTGAATATTCATTGGAAGAACCGGTGCTTAAGTTGGAGCTCCAATACTTTGGCCACCTGATACAAAGAGCTCACTCAGTGGAAAAGACCTTGATGCTGGGAATGATTGAGGGCAAGAGAGAAGGGGATGACAGAGGATAAGATGGTTGGATGGCATCACTGACTCAGTGGACATGAATCTGAGCAAACTCCAGGAGACAGTGAAGGACAGGGAAGCCTGGGATGCTGAGTTCATGGGGTTTCAAAGATCGGGACATGACTTAAAAACAACAACAAGAAGGGCGCTAGGCAGGTAAAACCATGTATCTGAAAGGAGAGACCCAGGGAAAAGGACACAGCTCAGACACTGGATTATATTGGGAAATGTTAGAAAGAGGATTATTTTAATAGTACACATCTTTGTACTTTATAGTTTTTTGATCTGTCTCTCTCTATATATATGTATATATATATGCTATATGTATATGTGTATATATATGTGCTATGTGTGTGTGTGTGTGTATATATATATATATATATATAAAACATATATATATGCTATTCTGTGCTTAGTCGCTTAGTTGTGTCCAACTCTTTGTGACCCTATGGACTGTAGCCCCCAGGCTCCTCTGTCCATGGGGATTCTCCAGGCCAGAATACTGGAGTTGGTAGCCTTTTCCTTCTCCAGGGCATCTTCCCAACCCAGGGATCAAACCCAGGTCTCCTACATTGCAGGTGGATTTTTTCCCAGCTGAGCCACCAGGGAAACCCATATATATGTGTTGCCAACTCAATACTGATGATGAGGAGGCAGAGGAAGGGACAATGAAAAGGGGATGAAACCAGAATACATTCCCCAACTGCTGTGATATCAGTTGTGAAGAAGTAAAGGGTATATATTAGTCAGGGAAATTAAATACTTGGAGGGTCTCTTGTTCTGACTTACAGTGCAAAGTGGGCAAGGCCCCAGGCAGCACAATGATGGTAAAGGAACCATCCCTTAATGGCACGTTGGTAAAACTATACCAGCTCAAGACAACAGAAGATGAAAATGCCACATGACCCAGATATTTTACAGCCATAAAATTTCCATTACCAGTATGGGAGCAAAGCAAGTAAAACTGGCCACATACGTTGGCTGGATTCAAGGGTGTTTTAATATATCAATGAAATAAATCAGGTCTCAGACACCTGAACCCCAGGAACGGCTTGGACAGATTTCAAATGTACTAGAAAGTGAATGGTAGCAGGAGGCAGAGAAGGTTTAAAAGCTGAGTTAAGAGAAAATATATTGAGGTCAAACACTAACAAATTTATGGTTTTGGCTTTGGGAGGAAGACTAGCAATTCTCATGAAAAAAAATGAAGACCAATTTCTGAGAGGAAGAGGTTTTCCTTTACTTGCTCAGTATTCACTATTTTGTGTTGTGCTGTGCTTAGTTGCTCAGTCACGTCTGACTCTTTGCGACCCCATGGACAGTAACCCACCCAGCTTCTCTGTCCATGGAGATTTTCCAGGCAAGAATATTCGAGTAAGCCTCCATGCCCTCCTCCAGGTAATCTTCCCAACCCAGATATTGAACCCAGGTCTCCAGCATTGCAGGCAGATTCTTTACCACCTGAGCCACCAGGGAAGCCCATTCACTATTTTAGGCCAAGATAAATTAGCATGGTGCCAATTGAAACACTATAATTTGTACCTTCAGTTCTCAGGAGGTGAGAACACCTGATCTGCCTCTTGAGAAATCTGTATGCAGGTCAGGAAGCAACAGTTAGAACTGGACATGGAACAACAGACTGGTTCCAAATAGGAAAAGGAGTTTGTCAAGGCTGTATATTGTCACCCTGTTTATTTAACTTATATGCAGAGTACATCATGAGAAATGCTGGACTGGAAGAAACACAAACTGGAATCAAGATTGCCGGGAGAAATATCAATAACCTCAGATATGCAGACGACACCACCCTTTTGGCAGAAAATGAAGAGGAACTCAAAAGCCTCTGGATGAAAGTGAAAGTGGAGAGTGAAAAAGTTGGCTTAAAGCTCAACATTCAGAAAACGAAGATCATGGCATCCGGTCTCACCACTTCCTGGGAAATAGATGGGGAAACAGTGGAAACAGTGTCAGACTTTATTTTTCTGGGCTCCAAAATCACTACAGATGGTGACTGCAGCCATGAAATTAAAAGATGCTTACTCCTTGGAAGGAAAGTTATGACCAACCTAGATAACATATTCAAAAGCAGAGACATTACTTTGCCAACAAAGGTTCATCTAATCAAGGCTATGGTTTTTCCTGTGGTCATGTATGGATGTGAGAGTTGGACTGTGAAGAAGGTTGAGCGCCGAAGAATTGATACTTTTGAACTGTGGTGTTGGAGAAGACTCTTGAGAGTCCCTTGGACTGCAAGGAGATCCAACCAGCCCATTCGGAAGGAGATCAGCCCTGGGATTTCTTTGGAAGGAATGATGCTGAAGCTGAAACTCCAGTACTTTGGCCACCTCAGGCGAAGAGTTGACTCATTGGAAAAGACTCTGATGCTGGGAGGGATTGAGGGCAGGAGGAGAAGGGGACGACAGAGGATGAGATGGCTGGATGGCATCCCTGACTCGAGGGACTTGAGTCTGAGTGAACTCTGGGAGTTGGTGATGGACAGGGAGGCCTGGCGTGCTGTGATTCATGAGGTCGCAAAGAGTCGGACACGACTGAGCGACTGAACTGAACTGAACTGAATTGTGGTGCTGGAGAAGACTCTCAAGAGTCCCATGGACAGCAAGGAGATCAAACCAGTCAATTCTAAGAGAAATCAACCCTGAATATTCATTGGAAGAACCAGTGCTTAAGTTGGAGCTCCAATACTTTTGGCCACCTGATACAAAGAGCTCACTCAGTGGAAAAGACCTTGATGCTGGGAATGATTGAGGGCAAGAGAGAGGGGATGACAGAGGATAAGATGGTTGGATGGCATCACTGACTCAGTGGACATGAATCTGAGCAAACTCCAGGAGACAGTGAAGGACAGGAAGCCTGGGATGCTGAGTTCATGGGGTTTCAAAGATCGGGACATGACTTAAAAACAACAACAAGAAGGGCTAGGCAGGTAAAACCATGTATCTGAAAGGAGAGACCCAGGGAAAAGGACACAGCTCAGACACTGGATTATATTGGGAAATGTTAGAAAGAGGATTATTTTAATAGTACACATCTTTGTACTTTATAGTTTTTGATCTGTCTCTCTCTATATATATGTATATATATATGCTATATGTATATGTGTATATATATGCTATGTGTGTGTGTGTGTGTGTATATATATATATATATATATAAAAATATATATATGCTATTCTGTGCTTAGTCGCTTAGTTGTGTCCAACTCTTTGTGACCCTATGGACTGTAGCCCCCAGGCTCCTCTGTCCATGGGGATTCTCCAGGCCAGAATACTGGAGTTGGTAGCCTTTTCCTTCTCCAGGGCATCTTCCCAACCCAGGGATCAAACCCAGGTCTCCTACATTGCAGGTGGATTTTTTCCCAGCTGAGCCACCAGGGAAACCCATATATATGTGTTGCCAACTCAATACTGATGATGAGGAGGCAGAGGAAGGGGACAAGGAAAAGGGGATGAAACCAGAATACATTCCCCATCTGCTGTGATATCAGTTGTGAAGAAGTAAAGGGTATATATTAGTCAGGGAAATTAAATACTTGGAGGGTCTCTTGTTCTGACTTACAGTGCAAAGTGGGCAAGGCCCCAGGCAGCACAATGATGGTAAAGGAACCATCCCTTAATGGCACGTTGGTAAAACTATACCAGCTCAAGACAACAGAAGATGAAAATGCCACATGACCCAGATATTTTACAGCCATAAAAATTCCATTACCAGTATGGGAGCAAAGCAAGTAAAACTGGCCACATACGTTGGCTGGATTCAAGGGTGTTTTAATATATCAATGAAATAAATCAGGTCTCAGACACCTGAAGCCCAGGAACGGCTTGGACAGATTTCAAATGTACTAGAAAGTGAATGGTAGCAGGAGGCAGAGAAGGTTTAAAAGCTGAGTTAAGAGAAAATATATTGAGGTCAAACACTAAAAAATTTATGGTTTTGGCTTTGGGAGGAAGACTAGCAATTCTCATGAAAAAATGAAGACCAATTTCTGAGAGGAAGAGGTTTTTCCTTTACTTGCTCAGTATTCACTATTTTGTGTTGTGCTGTGCTTAGTTGCTCAGTCACGTCTGACTCTTTGCGACCCCATGGACAGTAACCCACCCAGCTTCTCTGTCCATGGAGATTTTCCAGGCAAGAATATTCGAGTAAGCCTCCATGCCCTCCTCCAGGTAATCTTCCCAACCCAGATATTGAACCCAGGTCTCCAGCATTGCAGGCAGATTCTTTACCACCTGAGCCACCAGGGAAGCCCATTCACTATTTTAGGCCAAGATAAATTAGCATGGTGCCAATTGAAACACTATAATTTGTACCTTCAGTTCTCAGGAGGTGAGAACACCTGATCTGCCTCTTGAGAAATCTGTATGCAGGTCAGGAAGCAACAGTTAGAACTGGACATGGAACAACAGACTGGTTCCAAATAGGAAAAGGAGTTCATCAAGGCTGTATATTGTCACCCTGTTTATTTAACTTATATGCAGAGTACATCATGAGAAATGCTGGACTGGAAGAAACACAAACTGGAATCAAGATTGCCGGGAGAAATATCAATAACCTCAGATATGCAGATGACACCACCCTTTTGGCAGAAAATGAAGAGGAACTCAAAAGCCTCTGGATGAAAGTGAAAGTGGAGAGTGAAAAAGTTGGCTTAAAGCTCAACATTCAGAAAACGAAGATCATGGCATCCGGTCTCACCACTTCCTGGGAAATAGATGGGGAAACAGTGGAAACAGTGTCAGACTTTATTTTTGTGGGCTCCAAAATCACTACAGATGGTGACAGCAGCCATGAAATTAAAAGATGCTTACTCCTTGGAAGGAAAGTTATGACCAACCTAGATAACATATTCAAAAGCAGAGACATTACTTTGCCAACAAAGGTTCATCTAATCAAGGCTATGGTTTTTCCTGTGGTCATGTATGGATGTGAGAGTTGGACTGTGAAGAAGGTTGAGCGCCGAAGAATTGATACTTTTGAACTGTGGTGTTGGAGAAGACTCTTGAGAGTCCCTTGGACTGCAAGGAGATCCAACCAGCCCATTCGGAAGGAGATCAGCCCTGGGATTTCTTTGGAAGGAATGATGCTGAAGCTGAAACTCCAGTACTTTGGCCACCTCAGGCGAAGAGTTGACTCATTGGAAAAGACTCTGATGCTGGGAAGGATTGGGGGCATGAGGAGAAGGGGACGACAGAGGATGAGATGGCTGGATGGTATCACTGACTCGATGGAAGTGTGTCTGAGTGAACTCCAGGAGATGGTGATGGACAGGGAGGCCTGGCGTGCTGCGATTCATGGGGTCGCAAAGAGTCAGACACGACTGAGCGACTGATCTGATCTGATCTGATAGTAAAAGCAAGTGAAGCTGTGATGAAGTGTCACAGGGAACTCCTTCGCTTGATCTAGATTTTTCTAAAATAATAAATTCCTTGAAGATCCCAGAGTTTTATCAATGGAGAAGTCCTGACTTAAACCTGCAAACCATCATGTGCTTGTTTCCTGGGCTTCGCATGATAACCTGCTGTAACTGGCTTCCCCAGTTCCCCAAGGGCTTTCTTCTGTTTTTAGCAGAAGATGACGTATTTAAGGTGATGGTTTTGGTCATCTCAGGGAGTGACTCAGTCTTCCTTCAAATCAACCCTGTATAAAAGAGGTATACATGTTATTAAACTTCTGGTTTTGTCCTGGTTTAAAAAGAAAAAAGCTTGCAGGATTTTTAAAGCTTGCATGATTTCAACTACTCTTCACCAATGCTTTTCCTTTCCCCCACCTTTTATCACCCTGATCTTAAGCCACCTCCTATGATGTATCATTTGATGTCAGACTAAGAGAAATCCTTAGAGATTCCATTTTGACAGATTTCCAAGCCATGGTATAAAAACAAGGGGCTTGCTTCTGGGCTTTCATGGTTCGTGTTTAAGTGATGAGTACATGTCACTTTGACCTGTGGATACACCAAAGAAAGAGGAATGGCTTAATGCCAGAAACACAAAGCACTTCCTGGGGCTTCCCCCTCCATATTCAGAAGTGGTTTTAAAAGCTTTTGTAAGCTGACTCAGCTTAGTAACTCCATAAGCCACATGACCTTGATTGAGACCATAATTTGCTTCTATGTGATTTTTATATTTAAGGTTCATCAAGAGATTTTATTGACGTTTATCAGGTAGATTGCCAGCTAAATGAACATTAATGGTCATGTCCAGAGGAAATTAATACATTTGTTTACCCAACTGTCAGGAGGAATGATGATTAAGAGAGGTTCTCAGTAATACACAGCAAGTTGCCTTCAGTTTTCACTGGAAGACATGTAAAAAGGGATATATCACATATTCTACGTTTAGCCAAACTATGGAGAATACCTGAGCTTCCTTGGTGGTTCAGACAATAAAAAGTCTGCCTGCAATGCAGGAGACCCAGATTCGATCCCTGGTCTGGGAAGATCCCACATGCCCTGGAGCAACTAGGCCCATGAACCATAACTACCGAAACCTGCACACCTACAGCCTGTACGCTGCAATAAGGAAAACCACTGCAGTGAGAAGCCCACACAACACAAGAAGAGTCACCCTTGTTTCGCCACAACTAGAGAAAGCCCACTTCAGCAATGAAGACCCAGAGCAGCCAAAGATAAATAAAAAATTTTCTAAAGTGGCTACAATAACTTCCCACTGAGATTAGAGATGTGTGGTCAAAACCAGTTGCAGGAATCACATTCAGCCTTGCACTAATGCTCCACAGCTTTCCTAAATCCTCTATAAATTATTCCTCAGTATTGTACATTCTACCTTTTCACATCAGTGTTTCACATTTGCTATTCTTGTAACTTTCTTGGAGCAGATTCCTTGGCATGCTAGTATATCCAGTCCTCCATCTCAAATACACTATGTATTTAGTATGAACATGACTGACACTTGCTGAAAAGCTTTCCATATCTGGGGCTGCTGCTCCGATTGTGGACAGATCATTTCCTATGGCTCTAAGAATGAAAGCAATGTAAATTTACCTTATTCAACAGACTCAGGGTCTATCATCAGAGATGGGGAGAATTGAAAGCGAAGTAACAAGCCAAAAGAGTTAATAGTTTCCTTTTACAGACTGAAGAAAAGAAGGCTGGAGAGAATTAACTTGCTTCTAGACACAGATTGTGCTCAAGGGGACTCTGGATAAGAAATCTGATCTCCTAATTAATTTCAGAGAAATCAGATACAATGCAAACATAAATGTGAATAGAAGCTGACATTTAAACCTGTCATTGATGCAAGAACACTATATAAAGTGCCCACTTTGTACTTATGCTGAATCTTATATTAAAGGGAGGTGAGAGGAAGTAATATGGAAACAAGATAACTTTAGGAAAGGAGGAAGTAAAATGGAAACAAAATAACTTTAGGAAGTAAAATGCAGTCTTGTAATAGGGAAACCCCTGCTGGAAGATTGGGGCATCTTCAATGAACTAGTGAGAAGCTGTCAGCCAGGATGGTAATGTGAGTTATTGGACCCAATTCTTCACCCAGTTCTTAACGTTTGCTCTACAACTTCACAGCTGTATAAGAGGGGCAGGGACATTTCTCCACCATTGACTTTGAATTCAGTTCATGGGACACACTTTGGTCAACAGAATGAGGTAAGCATGCCTTTGAGCCAGTTCTCAAGAAGTCTTGTGCATTTCCACCTGCCCTCCTGCACTTTGGCTCTTGCCATGAGAATACCCCTGGGCTGGCCTGCTGATTCTGGGAACTGGAAGAGAGGCATGTGGAAGGCAGCCAGCCCCAGAAGAGCCAGATGGTTGCAGATGTGTGTGTGAGAACAGTTGATACCAGCCCAGCCACTGAACTGAGCCCAGCCTGGATCAGCCAATCTCCAGCTGACCCTCTGCTGCTGCTGCTGCTGCTAAGTCACTTCAGTCATGTCCGACTCTGTGCGACTCCATAGATGGCAGCCTACCAGGCTCCCCCGTCCCTGGGATTCTCCAGGCAAGAACACTGGAGTGGGTTGCCATTTCCTTGTCCAATGCATGAAAGTAAAAACTGAAAGTGAACTTGCTCAGTTGTGTCTGACTCTTAGCAACCCCACGGACTGCAGCCTACCAGGCTCCTCTGCCCATGGGATTTTCCAGGCAAGAGTACTGGAGTGGGGTGCCATTGACCCTCAGCTATCCTGTAACATAGGACCGATAGAAGGGCAGACTCTTTCATGCTGCCCATCTTTGGGGGCTGTCCGCTCTACAGCACGGTGCCGTCAAAGCTGCAATATATTTGCACATAGCTGCGTTCATACACTTTGGAAACAGATGATTCCAAAAATGCAACAACTTCAAATATTCCAAGAAAAGTACAAGTCAGGCTTTGAGAAACAGAAAGGGGTCCAGTGTGACTGAGCCACTCATTAAATGCTTGAAAATTTGCAGAATGTGGTTTCAAACAAATAGAAAAGGGCTAGGTTCAGTGTGGTCCTATGGGACAAGGTGGAGATTTTATCACAACTACAATGGAAAGATGTTGAAAAGTTATAAAACTAGTAACTGACAGAATCTCCTTATCTTGCTGATACATAACTGGATACTCTGCAAGCATCAGATACAGGCTGGTGAACAGAGAAGAAGGTAGATGAAAGGGGGCTATTTCAATAGTTGCCATGAGACAATATACTTCTTAATGTCTCTGAACAAGTATATTATATATTTGTGTATACATGTTGAGTGCACATATATATAATAAATTTATACATTTAATTATACTACATTACATATAAAATCATACTTACAAATGCATATATTATCTATATACTATATTACATATATATTTTACATATTATGTATTATATAATATATACATATATAATTATATATATATAATAATTATATAAATTGTATATATACACTATATATAATATATAATCACTTTTATCATATATGATATGTATCATACATACATATATATAGTTATATCTGTATTTAATAGTGGATAATATTATCAAGCTAATGGACCACAGTTGTGCTGCTATCAACTAGGAGGACATTAAAAAGAATAGTGATATAATCCTCTCCAATTTATTTGCATAAATTGGTGACCAGAATGTCCTAAGATATTTTTCAGGTCCTGAAACAGGTACATTTAGAAATAAAATATAACTCAATCTTCTATAATGAACACCCAGTATTTACATAAAGCAGAGCTATAGAACTTCCCAGGATGATAACTAAAATGATGTTATAAAGAGAAATGTTCCATCAGAATTCCCCAGAAGCAAATAACACATCCATGCGGTCCAAGTAGGAGTGTCCCCTGAGAAGGCAATACTACCTCTCAATTCATCCTTTATACAGGTTCCCTGAGGCAGTCCAAGGACAAAAGTCATTCCCCTTAGATGAACATGGAAAAATTCTTTAAAAAATAAAATGAAGAGCTAGGAAATCCAAATATCATGTTAAAGAGCCTTAACTACACCACAGTTGTGTTTAACCACAACCGCCTTTCGACCACAACGTAGCATTTGAACTTGTAGCTATATTGGCTGAACCACTGTCTGCAAATCACAAAATGCCTCAAAGGTGGGCCTGCCATTATTCACAGATCAACCATTTCCCATCTGGCTTGGACCATGGGTAAAGTTTAGACAACCTCAGAATATCCCAGAGTTCAAGCTGGTCCTACATTAGATGTGCTTTATTGGGGGGTGATGAGTCCCTTCAAACATGTTTTTTAAAATGCTATTTGAAAGAGACACGTGTACCCCAATGTTCATCGCAGCACTGTTTATAATAGCCAGGACATGGAAGCAACCTAGATGCCCATCAGCAGATGAATGGATAAGAAAGCTGTGGTACATATACACAATGGAGTATTACTCAGCCATTAAAAAGAATACATTTGAATCAGTTCTAATGAGATAGATGAAACTGGAACCTATTATACAGAGTGAAGTAAGCCAGAAAGAAAAACACCAATACAGTATACTAACGCATATATATGGAATTTAGAAAGATGGTAACAATAACCCTATGTACGAGACTGCAAAAGAGACACCGATGTATAGATCAGTCTTATGGACTCTGTGGGAGAGGGAGAGGGTGGGGAGATTTGGGAGAATGGCATTGAAACATGTATAATATCATGTATGAAACGAGTCGCCAGTCAGGTTCGATGCACAGTACTGGATGCTTGGGGCTGGTGCACTGGGATGACCCAGAGGGAGGGTAGGGAGGGAGGAGGGAGGAGGGTTCAGGATGGGGAACGCGGGTATACCTGTGGCGGATTCATTTCGATATTTGCAAAACTAATACAATATTGTAAAGTTTAAAATAAAATAAAATTTAAAAACAAATAAAATAAAATGCTATTTGAATAAGGTCAGAGACATATCAGAATTCAATGAAATTAGTGGGAATATAAGAATTTCAAAGGTGGAAACCCAGTCATGACATTCTTTGAAAAAAATAAATAAATAAAAAATAAATAAATAAATAAATAAACAATAAAATTCTGTCACAGGGATTTCCCTGGCGTCCAGGAATTAGATTTCAACTTTCACTGAAGGGGTGCAAGCTTGATAACTAGTCGGGGAGCTAAGATCCAATATGCCTTGAGGCCAAATAAAATGAAACGTAAAACAGAAACAATATGTAACAAATTTTTAAAAAAGACTTAAAAAATGGTCCACATCAAACAATTTACCAAAATATTTGATCACAAATATAAATTACATATATCTTTGAGGGGTAGAATCCTGGCACATGGTAAGCCAGATTTCTAGGATAGATTCTTAGGAAACACAGGAGTGTTTTCACACATTTCAATCTTCCATGAGAAAAATGCATCCTACAAAATGCTCTTCATTCCTTTCTGGGCTGTTGAGCACAGTGTAGCCTGGAATGACTCTCAGAAGTGGCTGAAAAAGGGCTGTAAAAATAGACTTACTTAGGTCAACCCTCAGACCACCTAAACACATCAAACCAGACTGACATCTGAGCAAGGCATCCAGATCTGGATTTTCTATGATTTTTCTTTGCCCCAAATAGAATCATCACTCTCTCTCTCTCAGCCAAAGGTTCCTACTGCTGTTGCACAATTAAGATAGACTTTGTACGTGTTTGTATTTTCTATTGTCGCTATAGTTCCAGGTGTGTATTGGCACTAATGGCAGAAAATAAGCAAGAAATGGTACAATCAAGATAAACGTAAGCCAAAGGAATACCACCAACAGAGGAACAATAAAAATATAAAACAACAAAGATGGATGGAAAAGTCACAGCTTACAGAAACATTGCTTTGATTTCTAGATAATGGTGGTCATGGGTACTGGATACCAGTTTCCCTGTTTTCCAAGACTTGTTCTCTCTTTATCTCATGCTGGGGACTTCACTGATGGTCCATTGGTTAAGAATCTGCCTGCCAATGCAAAGAACATGGGGTCGACCCTGGTCCGGGAAGATTCCACATGCTGCAGGGCAACGAAGCCCGTGGACGCAACTACTGAAGCCTGCGTGCCTAGAGCCTGAGCTCAGCAACAAAAGAAGCCACCACACCGAGAAGTCCATGCTCTGCAATGAAGAGCAGCCCCCACTTGCTGCAACAAGAGAAAGCTCAAGTGCAGCAATGAAGACCTAGCACAGCTAAAAACATAAAAGATAAATAAATACATTTTAAAAAATCTGATGCCACTAGCATCAGTTTCCACTTCTTCTTCATCCAAAGTCCATGTGGTTTGGTGGGGTGAGTCTATCCCAAGCTAGGCTGGGCATTTGATCAAGGCAGGACCATCATACCTTTTCATAGCATTGCATCGTATTTGACTGGAAAACTCATTTTGTGTCATGTATTTGGATGCCTGATGTGATTAAACCAGCCACAGAAAATCCCTAGGCTTCTGAGGGATGCTGGGGACTACTGACCTTCCCCTGTAACTGTTCAGGGACAGAATGCAGGCTTGGGGTTTCTGGAAGCCATATTTCATCAAGAAGGGGAAGCAATGGAGAAAGGAGAGCAGGGCTGAGAAGCAGAGAAAGATTTATTGCCCTTGGCTCCTAATCCTAGAACTAGCCATGCATGAAAGCAGGGCCACCCTTGGAATTCCCAGTTTTATGAACCAATAAATCCCTCATTCTGCTTAATCTGGTTTCAGGAGGGTTTCTGTCCCTTGCAATTAACACATTCACAACTGATATATTTTGGTGCATATGACTGTCATTCTTTGTGTATAATCCAAGGCAAAAGTAATAATAAACATGAAACTTGGAATTACAGAAGCTTTTAAATACCAGTGACTATACAATATTCATACAAAAAATTCCCTGCCAGTCAAATAAGAAAGAATTTAAAAACAACAAATGACTACTGCTATCATATAATTTGTTTCATCAGTTGGCATGTATAATTGCCCCAAAGAGGTTACATTTTAGTTTTGTTTTTTAATTATTTATTTATTTGACTGTGTCAGGTCTTAGTTGTGGCACACAGGATCTTCTTCATTGTGTTCTGCAGGGTTTTTCGTTGCAGTGCACAGACTCTCTAGTTGTGGCACATGGGCTCCAGAGCATATGGGCTCAATAGCTGTAGTTTGTGGCTTAGTTGCTCCTCAGCATGTAGGATTTTAGTTCCCTGAACAGGGATTGAACCTGTGTTGCAAGGATTCCTAACTACTGCACCAACGGGGAAGTCCCAAGACGTTGCATTTGAAACCACAATTCAGAACCACCAAAAAGCTCTCCGTCGTGAATCAGTGGAATTTCTCCTGTATTTTATACTTTGTGCATTTTAAACGTTCCATCTATATCTTGTGAATGTTGTCGCAATCGCTTGTACTGAATGGATTATGATTATTTATTTCTGCCTCCCCAGCTGGAGTCTATTCAAACTTGTAAATTCAGTACCTAGGACAGCACCTGGCAAAGCCTGTGCTCTGTTGGAACATCTTTAAGGGCCGACTGATAACATTAAAAACCATCAGGCAGAGAGGTTAAAGGTGAAACCTGAGCAGCTTATCTCTGTTTATTACAACCACACCGTATAGGTTAAGAATGTGCAAACACCTACCCATATTTCCAAAAACAGTGCACCAAAAAACAAATACTGATACCAGAACAGATTAATGAAGCTATCAACAGTCAGTTCAACTTTTGTTTTTAAAAGCAGACAGCAGTTATGCCTGGATGCTACTGGCTTATTTAAATGTAGGCAGGAGACGATGATAAAATGAAAAGTATGAGAAAACAGTAAGAGAAAATAAGTGAAGAACAGGAAATAATAAGAACATGAGAGGGAAAAGACAATTTGAGGTAATACCAGAAGTTTATACAGGTCACCTCCAGCTCTCATGACATCAACTTTGGGGCCCACTGATTGCATTTCTTTGGGCCTCGTATTGATTTTAGTCACATGGGCAAATGCCATTTTTGATTCAGAACATCACAGATGTCATCATTTCCAGACCTGACCCAACTGTCTAGCCTCTGGTAATTGTTTTCAGTTGAATGAGGAAAGAACGGACGCATTCAAATCACTATAATGCAACTAACCAATTGGAAAATGACACAGACAGGAAAAAACTCCCCCTCATGCCTGAAGCACTATCATACTTAGATGCTGAAGCATGAGATTTCATTATCATTATCGTTATCTAAGCTTGACTAGCTGCAAATGAATTTCAAGTTCCGGGTACCTAGCCAAGGCACAAAATGAAGACGCTGTTGGCAGACAATATTAAACAATACAAATGCATACCTTCCTAAGAAAATAGTTTTAATTAAAACAGCTTTGCCCTTGAGGGAGTAAGGGTAGGGAATGAACACATTGAGATGTGAGATAACCATTTCAGAGCAAAGTTCCCCCCCAACAAATTGAGTGACCTATCCACATATAAATTTCAGAATTTTCCTCTTCATACTGTAGGTATTAATACAAATGAATCATTTGCCCTTAAAATATACTAGAGGTATAAATCCAAGATGACCTTGATGGGGCTCACTCTTAAAGGTTCTCATCATTGGTCCCCTTCCAGATTTTCTTCTCACGTACTTTGTAGCTTGTGTTCTGCTGTGTCACAAACACCCATCACTGTGCCACTGAAGACTTAAATATGATGGGTATGATTATTAAAATGATATGCACTTGTGGGGACATGACTTTTTATCATGGCATTGTGGATTTCCTCTCCTACCAAGTCATCCCTAAATGGGCACACACCAAATACAAAGTAACAGACAACTGGAAAGGAATACAGATGCCCTCACTTTAACTCCTCAACAGTCATGAGGGTTCTAGCCTCTCTTTCACCTCCAGGAAAAAAAGATCTTGTCTCATCTTATATTCTCCTGAACAGTCCTTGAGTGACACTGGATCTAAGGGTTAGAAAATTCTGTAGTTTCTCTTGCAATATCTTCATGCCTCTATCTACATAGCCTTTTGATGATTATGGGCAATTAGGGCTCCATGTAGAGAAGTTGTATTTAGGGAGAAAATGTGCTGATTGGCAAACACTCATTTGGAAACCTTGAAGACCACATTGTCCATTGTAAATCAATAACCAGGCAATGCAGTTTTTCATATATCCTTGTTTTTATGGGTTGGTGTTCTTGGTTGCCATCAACAGCTGCCATATTGAATCTGTGAAGGCCAGATAAACAGGCTTAGTTGCTGGGAAGCCAGAAACAAGGCAGCCAGGAAAAACGCTCAACTCTGCCCCAAGGCTGTTGTGACGATATCACAGCAGATGCTCCTACTTCTGTGCAGCTGTCCATGTTAGGGATCAGACGACACACAAACCAACAAAGCTGGTTAGGAAGGACCAGACCCTCAGCCACCCAGCTTGATAATTTCCCTGCACAGGGAAACCTGAGCTTGTATAGTTACCCACTCACCTCTCCCCCTTGGTCTTGTGAGTGGTGTCTCCTTGGGAGAACAGGTTATAGATGGACCCCAATTATAAAGGCCTTTAGGAAATATCATTTTAGCCTATTTTTCACCCTTCACAGTATAAAAGGAAAGTTGGAAGTGAGTCACAGTGGGTATGGATGAAGACAAACTACAGACGCCTCTACAGACTTTCTTGAATAAAACCTGGGAAGATGGAGGAAACTGACAAGGAAGATGTAGAAGGATGAGACAAGTCATCATACCCAGGTGCAGAGACTCTAAGACAGGCCCAGAGTTTGCCAGGGTCCCCTAGCCATGTGGGAAAGCTGCTAAAATTCCCCTGTATCCAAGAGATGGTGTAGACTGGCTCAGTTACCAGCCCAGCTAGAGAGAAGCCTGCAGAGAAACTCAGTAAGGTCATAGCTTTGGTGAGAGTGGATGAACACCCAAGGACCTGAGACCACACCAACCTCATTCTCCATCACTCTCACCCAAAGGCAGGTACTATCAAACTGCCTGAATCTTAGAAGCAACTACCCAGAAAAGCAGAGAACTCAGAATTGACAATAAGAACCATATTGAATTACCTGACTGATTGAGATAAATTTTCTGCTGTTTGGGTAAAAAGTAGGGAGAAGAAAAAGAAATTACCTTAAATTTGGAGGAATACAATTGCATTTCTTACACACCTAAGTATATAACTTGATGTAAGCACCCTCTACAAAATACTTAGGGTACAGTGTAACTCAGAATGCAGCCTTATCCCAAACAATGCATTTGGAATAGAAAGGGCAGTAAGTGTACTGATTCTCTGGTATACAAAGAGCCTTTATTATGCTCTTCCGCCATTATCGGTTTCCTTTTCTCTCTTGGAAATGAAGAAAGAGACTTTGTTCTCATCTCTGTGTCTCCAGCTCTAACATAGTCCCTGACTTTTTGAGCAGGCACTGAAATACAGGAGGTCCCCAGGTTTATCCTGAATAAGAATTAACTAGAACTCAGCAAACTCAGTAAAGCTATAATACTCCCAGTTATGGTTTATTACAATGAGAGAACACAGATTAAAATCGGCAATGGAGGAAAACGCATAATGGCAGGGTCCAGGAGAGACCAGGTGTAAAACTTTCTGTGGTCCTCTTCCAGAAAAGCCGTGCAGACAATGCATATTTCTCCCATCAATGATGTGTGATAATATGCACAGAGTATTGTCAAACAGGGAAGCCCAGGGAAGCTTGGTGTCCAGAGATTTTATTGGAGTTTGGTCCTATAGGCATGGCTGATCACCTGCATGGTTGACCTTAGTCTCTAGCTGCTCCAAAGATGGAGTTGGTATCTTTTGGATGAATCAAGGGCTCCACCATAAATCATATTGCTGCCACTGACTATCTGGCATGACCCAAGGTCCTCAGGTAAACAAAGATACTTACCAGGCAGAACATTCCAAAGGCGGAAAGGTTAAACCCCAGGAGCTGGGGACCAAGGACCTGTCTTCTGGAGACATTAATCTTTTAGTGCATCTTTCAGTATTTGTTTAATAAACAGAATGGCTGATAAATAAACGAATGACAATTCCACTGTTGCTGTCCAGTCACTAAGCTGTGTCCAGCCCTTTGTGACCCCATAGTCTGCAGCATGCCAGGCTTCCCTGTCCTTCACTACCCACCAAGATTCACTCAAATTTATGTCCATTGAGTCAGTGATGCCATCCAACCATCTCATCCTCTGCCATCCTCTTCTCCTCCTGCCCTCAATCTTTCTCAGCATCAGAGTCTTTTCCAATGAGTCGGCTCTTCGCATCAGGTGGGCAAAGTATTAGAGCTTCAACTTCAGCATCAGTTCTTCCAATGAATATTGAGGGTTGATTTCCTTTAGGATTGACCCACATGATCAGTATGAAAAGACAATTCTATAATAAATATGTATTTTTTAAAGCCCCTTTCTGTATTTGTGGGCACTCGGGTGTCACACAAGCTTTCTCCCACAACTCTCAAAAGATATAGAGGTTTCTTGTTGAGTTGTTCAAGGCATGAATTCATCTTTTAATTCTACCAATCAGCTTATAACATGCTTTACCAGGCCAGAATCGCTATCGTCCAAGTGTACTGTATCAGATAAAGATTTCCAGACCCCATTGGGTGTACTGGATGGGGTCGGGGAGGCTGGCAAGACAAAGAGTTGTTTCTACTAGATTCTATGAGATATTGATTGCTATGGGGAAACCAGATAACACACTGCAAGAAGAACAGAATAATCACCCACGAATCCCTGGCTTTTAAATGAAAATCACTGTGAAGGAACAGTGAAGTGTGGTTTAAGGAGTTTTAATTCAGCACTCTTGACCCTGCAGTGGCAGAAACAAGAACGCTGATGTTTATTCACTCGAGACGCACTGGCTTGCCACTTAACAGAGTAGAGGAGTCTGTAAAAGCTAACAAAATGCCAACGTTGCTGCAGGGAGTGGGCTGAGATGCCCAGCTGGGGAGACTAAAAGCTCTTTTGAAACCCATCTTCATTCTATCCAGATCCAGAGTTGTTTTTCATCTGCAAAGATGGAACCTAACTATGTCGATGATGGATGAAAGTTCAAATGTCACCAGAAAAGATAAGAAACCATGAGGCAGGAGAGCTCTTAGATAAGCACAGCTCGCATTTGACAAATGATGGATGCTGTTAATGAGAGACCAGTTCACTGGATGGAAATGCAATTGATTTTTTTTTTAAGATTTTTTTTAATGTGGACCATTTAAAAAATCTTTATTGAATTTGTTACAACAGTGCTTCTGTTTTATGTTTTGATTTTTTGGCATGTGAGATCATAGCTCCCTAACCAGGGATCAACCCCAAACCTTCAGCATTGGAAGGTGAAGTCTTAACCACTGGACCACCAGGGAAGTCCCTGATTTTCTTTCTGAAACCTGTACAGAGAGTCTTCTTTTAACACTCTGTTTCTGGGGGGAAAATACAGAATTTGGAGTTAGAGAACAAAAACTGTGTGCCCTGTAGAAAACCAGGTGATTTCTGTTAACAGATAAATCTAAAATATCAGTTTATTGACCCATCAGCTCCTGTCTTTCTCCCTCTCTCTGCACCATCCTCATTCCTTTCCATCGCACAATTTCCAACCAACTCCCCTTGTATTTTGTCCACAAAGAAACCCATCAGAGAAGTGGCTCTCAAAATTCAAGTGTACCCCAACCACCTGGTGGCTTGTTAAAACACAAACGGCTAGATTCCCACCCCAAAATTTTCCAGTTGAGTGGGTCTGGGTTGGGGTCACCAAATATTCATTTCTAGTTTAAGTTCCCAGGTGTTGTGGCTGGGAAACTATCCTTGAGAAACACTCACGGGTAGTATTAGAGTCTCAATATATCACTCAAAAGAAAATTAGGTGTCTTCAGTTAGGACATGGAGGTAAGGCACAAGGGCATCATGAAAAGGAGCAGCAGAATTGAACTCGTCTGACCTCTAAGAGCCTTGTTGAAGATCCATGCCTCCTTCCTCCTCTGGGTGTGAGTGGTTTCCCAAGAAAGATGGTGGCCTCTGCAAGGTTAGAGGAAAACTGACAGTGGTTCAGTAATTGATCACAGTCACTGACAAGCCGAGGCTCTGTCCCCTTGAGACCAGCTGGGACCCGGGATGCTTTGCTGCAATGCTTGCACTTGGACACACAATTTCTCCAACAACAAAATACGAAGAAACTATCTGGAACTAAACATAACTACATGCATGTGCAGTTAGGGCAAATTCTGGACAAAAGATACAAAAAGACCAAAAAAAAAAAAAAAAACCCTACTTCTGAAAAGTCAGGAGCAAAAGTTGAGTGCATGCCCCCTGCACTCACCACCACCCAATAGCTCAGTAAACCACCTAAGCCACTCCTCCAGCCTGACCCCTGGACACAACCTTGCCCTCACACCATATAAGGAGCAACCTCACTACCCGCCCATCCTGGGGAGCAAGAAGCAAGGGAACCTATTGTTTGTTCTTAGTCCCCCCTGTGCAGCAGGGGTTGCAATAAAGCCTTGACTAAATTTCTGCTCTGGCCTCTCAGTTCAGCTCAGTTCAGTTCAGTCACTCAGTCATGTCCGACTCTTTGCGACCACATGGACTGCTGCATGCCAGGCTTCCCTGTCCATCACCAACTCCCGGAGCTTGCTCAAACCTATGTCCACTGAGTTGATGATGCCATCCAACCATCTCATCTTCTGTCATCCCCTTCATCTCCTGCCTTCAATCTTTCCCAGCATCAGGGTCTTTTCAAATGAGTCAGTTCTTCATGTCAGGTGGCCAAAGTATTGGAGTTTCAGCTTCAACATCAGTCCTTCCAATGAACGTTCAGGACTGATTTCCTTTAGGATGGACTGGGTGGATCTCCTTGCAGTCCAAGGGACTCTCACGAGTCTTCTCCACCACCACAGTTCAAAAGCATCAATTCTTCAGCTCTCAGCTTTCTTTATAGTCCAACTCTCACATCCATACATGACTACTGGAATAATGATAGTTTGACTAGATGGACCTTTGTCGGCAAAGTAATATCTCTGCTTTTTAATATGCTGTCTAGGTTGGTCATAACTTTTCTTCCAAGAAGCAAGCATCTTTTAATTTCATGGCTGTAGTCACCATCTGCAATGATTTTGGAGCCCCCAAAAATAAAGTCTCTCACTGTTTTCATTGTTTCTCCATCTATTTGCCATGAAGTGATGGGACTGAATGCCACAATCTTAGTTTTCTGAATGTTGAGTTTTAAGCCAACTGTTTTCACTCTCCTCTTTCACTTTCATCAGGAGGCTCTTTAGTTCTTTGCTTTCTGCCATAAGGGTGGTATCTTCTGTGTATCTGAGGCTATTGATATTTCTCCCAGCAATTCTGATTCCAGCTTTTGCTTCATCCACAATCTGGAATCATCTCTGGCCTCTAGTCAAGTTCTATTAATTGGGAAAGGCAAGAACCCAGGTCAGTATCACTCTGATCACACCAGGAAGAGTCTGGTCCTCCCCCCAAACCAAATGCTGGGCTGGCAGGTTGGGCACAAGATTCTGCCTTCACTCGTGCCACTTATGCTCTGGCCCCAGATCATGCTGGAGGCAGAGCCAGTGTTTAATTTTTGAAGCTGAAGAGTTGGGAGCCCTTCCTTTTAACCCTGTAACCATGCTAGGTCTCCACACGCTGCTAAGTGAAAGTCAAAGTCAAAGTGTTAATCACTCAGTCCTGTCCGACTCTTTGCGACCCCACTGACTGTAGCCTGCCAGGCTCCTCTGTCCATGGGATTTTCCAGGCAAGAGTATTGTAGTGGCTTACCAGTAACACAGTGCTGCTAACACAAAGCTAACAAAGACCCACACACCTGCCACTTCTCCTATTTCTGTGATTCCCCTCCGTCCCCTGACAAGCTGTGTTCTACAATTTGGTGTATGAGCCTCTTGACCATTTGCCATTGTTTTAAAGACAACATAGAAAAAACAATGGCCCTTTATTGGGGAACACGAAAGTATGATCCAAAGCATTTGTCAGAGGCAACAGCAAAGTTAACAGGTTTTTCTCCCTGGTTATTTTGTTCCTACGCCTATTACTGCAATTATATGCATCTCTTCAAACACAGTCGCTTCAGTCGTGTCCGACTCTGTGCGACCCCATAGACGGCAGCCCAACAGGCTCCCCTGTCCCTGGGACTCTCTAGGCAAGAACACTGGAGTGGGTTGCCATTTCCTTCTCCAATGTATGAAAGTGAAAAGTGAAAGTGAAGTTGCTCAGTAGTGTCTGACTCTTCGCAACCCCATGGACTGCAGCCTACCAGGCTCCTCCATCCATGGGATTTTTCAGACAAGAGTACTGGAATGGGGTGCCATTGCCTTCTCCTCAAACACAGTGATTTTTTTAAGAGTAAAGATTATGTGCTCACTCAACAGTTCTCAATGTTGTGGTTAAAATGGAGATTCAGATTCTGTAGGTCTGGGGTGGGGTCAGAAATTTTATGTTTCTAACCAACTCCCAAGTGACGTGGTCCAAACATACGTAGCACGGTCTTAGCTCATATTTTTCTCTTTTAATCTCATGACTGTAGAAGAATAATTAGTACACAGTGGGCCGCAAATTCAATAAACACTTCTTTAATAGGAATATATAAGCATTCTACTTCTGAATCAGTCAAAATCCTTAGTTGCAAGCAACAGAAAGCAATGCTGGTTAACTGCAACAAGAAATAACCAATTGCAAGGACACTAAGGGTCTACAGAACTGATGAGAGCTTTGAGGATGTGCTTCCCTGGCAGCTCAGTTGGTTAACAATCTGCCTGCAATGCAGGAGATCCCCATTCAATTCCTGGGCTGGGAAGATCCCCTGGAGAAGGGATAGGCTACGCATTCCAGTATTCCTGGGCTTCCCTGTTGGCTCAGCTGGTAAAGAATCTGCCTGCAATGAGGGAGACCTGGGTTCTATGCCTGGGTTGGGAAGATCCCCTGGAGAAGGGAAAGGCTACCCACTCCAGTATTCTGGCCTAGAGAATAATCCCACAGACTGTATGGGGCTGCAAAGAGTCAGATACGACTGAGCGACTTTCACTTTCACACTTGAGGAGGTGCAGGAGGTTAAAAGAAGGAGTAATAGGGAGAGATTAGAAGCAGGAATGGTCTGCTTAGAATCTTGTCACTCAGAGGGCAACCTAACCATCATCTCTTCGTGCCTCTGTTTCATATTCCTAGTTCATGGAAGGGATGTCTGGCTGACTTGGTTTGAGTCATATGCCTGCTCCATATAGGAAGATGAGCAGCCCTTGATCTATTTCCCTAGACTGTATCCAGTTGGTGAAAGTAATTCAGGTGAAGGAATCAGGGATGCTCTGAAAAAAAAGAAAATGCCTGATGGATGTGGCAGAGGGCACACATCCTCTTAATTTAAGAGAAATTAAAGGGACCACGTTGAAAATCATTAGTTCATGTCCTGAGTCATTGCTTTTAAATAAATCTGTGTTGACCAGCCTTGAAATGTTAGCATCATAAAAAGAATTTATCACAAGTTTTATAGAAACTTAGAAATCAGCCCTGTTAAGTCCGAGTATAGAAGTCAATAGGTTTCTGACCTTAAGCAAGTTATTTCACCTCTGAATTTGAATAATAAGGATAATAATACAGGATTTAAATCTTATTGATCAAGTGCACATCAATGGATCACTGGATGAATGGATAAACAAGATGTAGGGTTTATAGACAATGGCATATTATTCAGCCTTAGAAAGGAAGGAAATTCTGACACACATTATAACATGGATGAACTGTAAAAAGAGTATACTAATGAAAGAAAGGAAACACCGAAGACAATCATATAGAAGTTTCACTTATGTGAGGTTCCCAGAGCAGTCGTATTCATAGGGTGAGAAAACAGAATGGTGGTTGCCAGGGGAAAAGGACAAATGAGGAATTATTGTTTAATGGACACACAGTTTAACTTTTGGATGATGAAACTGTTCTGGAAATGGATAGTTAACACAACACTGTAAATCAACTATATTTCAATGACATTTAATGGATAGTGCTGACTGTCCAAAAATGTCACAGTACTTAATGCCACTGAACTGTGTATTTAAAAATTGTTAAAATGGTGAGCTTTATGTTGTGTATATTTTATCACAATAGAAAAATTTACTGTAAATGGGAAAGTGCACATAATCAGAAAGCACTCAAAATGTAATGGGTAGCATTTAATTTTTATGTTCACTCAAATACCATATGATATCACTTATAGGTGGAGTCCCAAATATGACACAAATGAATTTATCTGTGAAACAGAAGGGAATTCCTAGGGTAGCTCAGTGGGTAAAGAATACTGCTGCAATGCAGGAGACACAGGAGATGCAGGTTCAATCCCTGGGTTGGGAAGATCCCGTAGAGAAGGAAATGGCTACCCACTCCTGCATTCTTGCCTGGAAAATCCCAGAGGAGCCTGGCAGGCTATGGTCCATAGGGTTGCAGAGAGTCGGACATGACTGAAGTGACTAAGCACGCACACGCATGAAAAAAAACAGACTCACCGACAAAGAGAACAGAGGTGTGGTTGCCTGGGAGGGGGCGGGAGGTGAAGGAGGGATGGATTGGGAGTGTGGAGTTGGGGCAAAGTAGTATATACAGGATGGATAAACAACATAAACAACAGGGTCCTACTGCACAGCTCAGGGAACTATTAATATATTTGATGTCTTGTGATAAATCATAATGGAAAAGAATATTATATATATATATACACACACACACATATCTGAGTCACTTTGCTATACAGCGTCAATCAACACTACATTGCAAATCAGCTATACATCAACAAAGTTTAAAAAATACATAAATAATTCTTATGTCCACTTAACTAGTAGAGTTTTCTATGGTCTGTGTATCCTATGAACTAATCAGCATTAATTCATCCATTTATTCTATGTCTGCCCTGGTAACAAAAAGACGAATAAGACAGAGTCATGAGACCAAGGAAATGCTCTCCAGTGGGAACTGATCTCTCATTTCCTGCCTGAGACAGGAGCTTCTGCTAGAGCTCATGAAGACAAAGGCACATTCCTCTCCTTTAAAAACCAGAAAGAGAAAGAGGGGTGGAATGCAGTAAGCTGTCATCTTGAATGGACACCTGTGTTGTCCTTTTTGCCTCTTAAAACTTATAACCCAATACCTGTAAAGAGCTTCAGCAACAGCACTCCCTTACACATTAGTGAATCTATTCCTTGTTCCATTACAAAACTCTCACTTCTTTTTCTTCTTTGTCACCCAGTTCAATAAGACAATGAAACAATTCAAAACACCTGAGATTCGTTTTCTAGCAGTCAGGCAGTTAGTTTCCTGCAGGCTTGGGGATTCTGTTAAAGATGCTCTGAAAAGCTGTTGTCCAGTCAAGCAGAACAGAGCAAAGAGTTCTGACCACTTCATTCCACAGTGCATGTCCAGCATCGCTTAAAATCTCAAATGTATGAATTTGGGGGCTGTATTCCTCAGGTTACAAGCAGGCAAGCGATGGATGATGTTAATAGAAAGAAAACAATAATATTAGAACGTGGCTCTGTTCATCCATAAGTGAATTACAAACGTGTTCATAGGACGTGTTAGGAAGTAAACAGCACATAATCGGAGGGATTTACAGGACAATTAGGTTAAGTACCGACAAAAGTGCATTAGTCTGACACTGCACTAATGTTCTGATAACAGACCTGCAAGGCACTGGTCCAAATTGCCACCCAAGGGGAAGCCCGTGTTCACCTAGGTCCAGGAAGAACAGCAGTGCTCATTAATCCCCAATGTCCCGATCTCAGCTGCACCCCAGCTGACAACGCAGGAGTCAAAAATTCTGCAGTAGAATTCAAAGCAGGATGGCTTACAAAGTATCAGAAGATTGCTCTCTCCGTGTGTCTCTCTTCCCCTCTCCTCTCTCTCTCTACATTTACCATGTATGAGATGTTGTCCAAAGCTCTTCATGTATGCATTACATAACTCTTGCAGCCCCCAAGTTAGATACTATTTTTATTGTTCAGTAGCTAAGTATCCAATTCTTTGGGACCCTATGGATTGCAGCATGCCAGGCTTCCCTGTCCTTCACTATCACCCAGAGTTTGCCAAACTCATGTCTATTGAGTCCATGATGCTATCCAACCCATCTCATCCTCTGTCTAGATTTACAGCTATACATCTAATCCTCTGTATTAAAGTCTAGATTTCATTTATAAGGAAACGGAGGCAAGGAGAGGTAGAATGACCTGCTCAAGCATGACTATAATGCTATTGTCTTTCTAAGGTAATTAACATCAACTGCCATCAACCTTTCTGCCCTGATCATGCTACTCTATTCTCTTGTCTGCAGCTGACATTTGCTTCTGGATTTGCATCTTGGCAGGTTTTCCTCTCAGGTATCTCCCAATTACATCTGAAATGAAGGTGGAGGAGCTGAAGAGCTGCACAACTTTCATAGCTGTTCCTTTTTCCTGGAACCTTGGGCACCCAAGGTTTACTTTAAGCCTAACACAACAAAACTTTCCTTCTCGCTCATACCAGCTCCAGCGTGTGTTGACTGGCAGTGTCCTCCATCCAGTGACTCAAGGCTCCCTCCATCCTGTGATGCTATCCTATCAACTCACGGCTTCCAAGTCCATCCCACTGTGGGAAGAGAGGGATGGGGGAGGCACACAGATGCTGGTGCTTCCTGGACCTATATGCCTGGGATTCAAGGTGATGTACTGTCTTTTTACATCCCTACTTGCCAGAACTCAGTCCCACTGACCCATCTCATACCACAAAGGAGGCCAGGGATATAGACAGGCAGATGGATGGCAGATATGCATGGTCATCTCAGCAACAACTAGAATGCAGAAAAGCCAGTATTGATAGCCAGGCAATGTGGCTCCAGAGACGATGCTCTTGGACATTCATCAGTTAGCAGTGTCAGTTCAGTTCAGTTCAGTCACTCAGTCGTGTCTGACTCTTTGTGACCCCATGAATCGCAGCACGCCAGGCCTCCCTGTCCATCACCAACTCCCGGAGTTCACTCAGACTCACGTCCATCGAGTCAGTGATGCCATCCAGCCATCTCATCCTCTGTCGTCCCCCTTTCCTCCTGCCCCCAATCCTTCCCAGCATCAGAGTCTTTTCCAATGAGTCAACTCTTCGCATGAGGTGGCCAAAGTACTGGAGTTTCAGCTTTAGCATCATTCCTTCCAAAGAAATCCCAGGGCTGATCTCCTTCAGAATGGACTGGTTGGATCTCCTTGCAGTCCAAGGGACTCTCAAGAGTCTTCTCCAAAACCACAGTTCAAAAGCATCAATTCTTCGGCACTCAGCTTTCTTCACAGTCTAATTCTCACATCCATACGTGACCACTGGAAAAACCATAGCCTTGACTAGATGGACCTTTGTTGACAAAGTAATGTCTCTGCTTTTCAATATGCTATCTAGGTTGGTCATAACTTTTCTTCCAAGGAGTAAGTGTCTTTTTTAGGTACAAATAACAGGAATACAAGCAGAGTGGCTTAACCAAAGAGGCATTTCTTTTTCTCACAAGACGGAAAGTCCAGAAGCAAGCTATTTCTATGATAGTTTCAATAGCTTTTGATGTCAAAGCCAGACTAAGTCATCCCAGCTGTAAAGAGGCTGGGAAGGTGGGTGAAAAGTTTGTCATGAGTGAGCTGGGTCAACCAGAGTTTGGATGCAGAGGAAGAAGATAAGGCAACAGTTGGCAGACAGCAGGGGCATAGCCAACCATTCTGTCCTACTCCCTCTTGCAGCACCCCTGAGTTAGATACTATTACTATCTAGAGTTCATTTGTGAGGAAACTGAGGCTTGGAAAGTAGAATGATCTCTTGGTTGGAATACCGCTACCCCTGGAGCTAAAATTCCAATCAAATGCATCTAAAATATGTTGGCCACTGTGAGCTATGGTACCAGATGATGCTAAAAGAGAGCTGAACTTGAAGAGTCACAAACTCCAGGGCCCACAGGGCCAGGTGGATAGAAGGAATGAGCGAAACAGACTGGCTGGGGAAAACTTAAACATGGCGGGTGGCAGCTCCCAAGTGTCAGCAAGTCACGGGCAGGCGAACCACATCAGGCCACATCTTCTGGGACTGCAAATGACAGCAGAAATAGGGATTTTTGTGTGACATATCCTGATTCTACATGGTTGGCACTTCCTAATGAATTTGTGATTTACGTTTTGGTCCCCAAACCTAGAAAGATTTCGTGTTCCTAACCACAGCTGAGACGCTAAGAGAATAGATCTGATCAAGCAGGACCGCTGGGATTCAGAGAAGGACAAAAGTCCTGATGGACAGGAATCCCCACCCCCAGTCCTAAGATCACAATCCTATTAAGGGACTACTGGAGCCAGGCAGATCTTGCTTAATGACAGGGAACAAGGTTAGAATTCGGGGTTGAATTTACAACCCAGGCCAAAGGACCTCCAGGATATCTGCTGATGCTGAAAGAGTCACTTGCAAAGAACCCATGATATCACCTCACCTAAAGTGTAAGGAGTGACTGAGTCCTGAATTCCACGCTTGTGAGACTTGGACCTCAGATAAGCACTCATGCAGCAAAGCAAGACCAGGGTGCCAACTGCCTGACATTCTAGAAACATACAGTTTCAAGGCTAATGCAGAAAATGAATGATAGAAAGACTAAAAGAATCTATGAGAAGAGATTCTAGACCCCAGACTCAGGCAAGAGAGGGTTCATCTACCTTTCAGCCAATCATTGGCATCAGGTCTTAGAGTTCCCCTTCACCCTCTTACACCTTGTTCTCCATCTATGGGATAAGGATGTAGCTTGGGAAGCAGACCGGCTTCATTCAACATCTCAAGTCTGATCCATCCTGACATCTCCTAGCTGTATGGCCTTGGGCAAGTCATTTTACTTCCCTGTGTATTAACTTCCCAGCCTGTAACAAAGCAGAAAGGAAACCTACTTTATACTGTTGTTATGAGGACCACAGAGAAAGCAGGAAAATTGCCCAAAACAAGGCCTGCAGGTGGTGATTTCTGAATTAGATAAAACAATGCAAAAGGACACAAGTAGGAAATACATAGATGCAAAGAAGACTGAGCACCAAGAACTGATGCTTTTCAATTGAGAGTCCCTTGGAAACCAAGGAGATCAAACCAGTCAATCCTAATGGAAATCAACCTTGAATATTCACTGGAAAGACTGATTCAGAAACTGAAGCTCCAATACTTTGGCCACCTGATGCAAAGAGCTAATTCATTGGAAAAGACCCTGATGCTGGGAAAGATGGAAGGCAGGAGGAAAAGGGGATGACAAAGGACAAGATGGTTGGATGGCATCACTGACTCGATGGGCATGAGTTTGAGCAAGCTCTGGGAGATGGTGAAGGACAGGGAAGCCTGGCCTGCTGCAGTCCATGGGGTCACAAACAGGACGCAATTGAGTGAGTGAACAATAACAGTGGCCATGTCACTTTTAAAGGTTGTGCCCTGTCCACTTCCCTTCTGTTTCATACAGTTTCTGTCATAACTACCGTGCTCAAGTTAAACTCAATAACCGAGAGAGAAAAATATCTCAACAGTAATATTCAAGTCCTTAAAATTTGTGCAGTTTCAATAATAATTTAAGACAACATAGGTTTTTTTCTGTATTCAGTAAATTTGCTATTATCATTATTTTTTATTTTTATTGAAATATAGATGATATATATATATGTATTCTTTTTCAGCTTCTTTACTACAGGTTACTACAAGCTATTGAGTATAATTACCCCTGCTATACAGTAGCTTGTTCATCTATTTTATATATGGTAGTGTGTATCTGTTAATACCATAATCCTAATTTACACTCCCCCCACCTTCCCCTTTGGTAGCTACAAGTTTGTTTTCTATGTGCATCTATTTCTGGTTTGTTTATTTACTAGTTCATTTGTATCATTTTTTAAGGCAATATGGATTTCAGATTTTGAAATACACACACACAAACACAGACACACACACACACAAGAACAGATATACCTATGTCCCCAGAGAAATTCATTATGAACACAGCACCCTATAAGGGACAAGTTTCATTTCTCTGCGACACTCACATCACCTCTAGCGGGGGACTCCACCGAGACACAGTGTATGTGCAGGAACGTTTCTGCCAATGAAGGACTAATTACTTAATTAAATATGCAAACACTTAGCCCATTTCCCCACGCTTAGCTAATGTCCCAAAGTGTTTCCATTCATAGGCATTCAACTGTCCCGGGTTATCACAACCTCTCTACCACCGTTTGATTTTTTAAACTTCAGCCAAATTGCCTTAATTTAAACTCAATTAACTTCTGCAAGGAAAGGTATCACTGTAATCCCATTTGCTGAACTAAATTCTCTTAATGTTCCCATTACCAATTCCTGTTTTCAGTGTTTTAAATATGAGGATCATCTGACATTTGGTGTAAAGGTCTCCATCAGTAGTGTTAATGAAAAT
Organism: Bos mutus; assembly: GCF_027580195.1. Classification (NCBI taxonomy): domain Eukaryota; kingdom Metazoa; phylum Chordata; class Mammalia; order Artiodactyla; family Bovidae; genus Bos; species Bos mutus. The sequence goes on from NC_091633.1 coordinate 25,083,491, forward strand.
CATTAAATGACTTGCTTTGATTCAAACTGAGTTACAGTCATCATTTTCTTCTTAATTTAAACACTGTTAAGATTTTCTTTTTAAAGGACATTTCATTTTACAATTGAGTGCATTCCCCTAACAGGAAAGGGACATTTAGGACATAAAAACCAAACTCCCCTCTAGAAAGACATCCAGAATTAGTTGTATTTGATTACAGAACCCTAAAATAGCCCCAAGTTACCCAATCCAAGGCATCAGTGTGTCTCTATTCTATACATATTCATTTCTACTTTTGTCCCCAAGCCTGTTCCACCTACAAGAACTGTCTGCCAAATCTTTGGGGTCATCTTAGACTACGCTCCCTCTTTCTAGCTCACAATCAACCCACTGGAAAATTCTGGCAACCTACCCTTTGAGGTTGACCCAACATCCAGCCACCTGTTTCCCCCTCCCCTGAACATCCCTGGGGAGAGCCACCCTCGCCTCATCGCAATGAGGCAGGAGATTTATGGGGCCCCAGCGCAAACAGTTGGGATTTGTCCTCTGTGGATTGATGGTCCAAGATGAAAACAGCAGGACAACTGAGGGGAGGAGGGCCCTGCCCAGATAGAAGATAAGAGACCACATATTTCTCATACGTGAAGTCAGGAGACCTCCCCTACTATGCATGTGCAGAAAGGCTTCTTAGAGGTCAAAGAGGGATGATGCTAAGTGATGCTAAATACCCATACACCTCTGGGGTAGAATCCAGCTTGGCTGAGAGATGCAGGCGTACATGTGGGAGGATTCCGAGGTCTACCAAATACGGACCCAGGACCAGGCAAATCAGAATGACTGGCCAAGGAAAACTGGAAGAAATGCTCCACAAAAGTGATGTATGTTCCACAAGGGTGTGACTCAAGGACTCTCTGAGCCCACCTGTGTGTCTCTCCACACGTACTGTACTCTTTTCCTCTGAATAAACACTTTACTTGTTTCACTACTTTATGTCTTTGTGGGAATTCTTTACTGCAAAGTTGAAGGGCCAAGGCCTGGTCCCTGACCACTGGCCTAGTTCCTAGGATTTGTTGCTCTCACTGCCATGACCCAGCCTCAGTTTCTGGCTGGAAACCAAAGACCTGCTTTAAGGAGCTGCAGACTAAGGCCACTTGAGATCAGTAACAGCCTTTTCCATTTGTTACCAAACACAAGATCATGTGCCTGATGCACAGAGAGGCCAAACAAGCCCAAACATCAGAGTCTGGAGCACAGAAAGGTTCACTGCAGGGTATCACAAAGAGAATGAGTGGCTCCTGCTTAAAACTCCTGAACTCCCCAGGGATTTTCAGGGAGTTTTCACAGGCAAAATTTGGGGTGAGGGCCGCAGGGAGTGACTTTCTTCTGATTGGTTGGTGTTGAGGTAACAAAGCTCTATTCCAGCAGTTTTGTGCTCAGCCTGAAGCTACCATCCTTCATCTGAGTGGGAGCCTGAATTCTGGAAGAACTCACAAGTATCATTAGGTGTATACCATATATACCTGGGACAGACCCAGGAAAACTGAATAAGTTGCCTAGATGGCTGAAGCCCTCAATTTAAATACCATCTTCAGCTAAAGACAAAAGAAGATGCTGGGGATGGTGGTTTAGGATCTCAGAAGGAAGGAAGGCAATTCACATGGAGATGGAAAGCAAATGTTTGGTGAATAACTGTTCTCTGGTTTGGAGACCATGGGGCACAGAGTGGACTCCATCTCTCCTTCATCATGCCAAGACCTTATTCTTCACAAAGATCTCTGGTGATCACTCTATTCTAGAAACAGCCCTTCTATCTAAATTCTTTTAGGCAGTTAAGCGGGGATGGAGTGGAAGTTTCTTCCTGTGTCTTTTCAGTCTTGATTATTTTCAGCCTGAAATATCCACGTGCCAAAGAGGCATTTGGGGCTGCCAAGTTTTGTTCCCCTACAAATGCCTTTACAAGTTTATTTTCTCTCTTGACTAGAATGCACATTTCACGAGGTAGGGACCTTGTCTATCTTTTCAGTATTGGATCCCCACCAGTCATAACTGCATGCTTGGCACCGTGTCTGTATCCAACAAATGATGCACATGAACGAGGCTCCTGGTCTCTGGCTTTAGTATCCTAATAAAGTAAGATGATGCCGAGGGCCTGCTAGCAGGTGCCAGGCATGGTCCCAAGTCTTTGAAAGATTCGCATATTACATCTTCCAACAGTGGGAGATAGGTTCATTATCCCACTTACCAACAAAGAGTCTGAAGCCCAGAGAGGCAAGCAAACTTGCCTGAGGACACACAGCTGCTTGGCAGAGGCAAGCTGTGAACACAGGTGGTCTGGGTCCAGGGTGCTTGTGCATAACTGCCCACGGCCACTCCTGCTGAGTGCTGTTATTTATCTATTCATTGTATTTGTCTATGCTACGTTCCATCCTTTACCCAACACCCACTTGACTTTTTGGAAAAGTGAAGAAGGTTGTACTTTATGTGACTTAAAAGCCTGAAAGGTCATCTGTTCTCAGAAGGAGATGCTCTGAGCCATAGAGAGGGATCTTGTTTTAGCTATGCTCACTGAGTCCAATGAAGGTGGAAATGTTGAGAACAGGAGTCTGCTAGACCCTGAAGGTATAATGCCACCAAGGGAGGCAGGCTGTGCTCTAAGATCTTCATTCCCAATAAGGAGGCCAGGACCAGAAACCTGCAAATACATTAAAAATAGCTATGATCCTGAAAGTCTACCAACATGCCAGCACACAGGAGTTGCTCTATATGCAAATGCAAAGGAGCCCTTCAAAATCTTAACATATCATATGGGCAACTGACCGTGAATAAATTTGGGGGAAAGTATACCTAGGAAAAGGTTCAAAGGTCAGACACTGAAAAGGTGTTCTGACCACCTATATCCTATGCCAGATTCATCTTCTCAAAATATGAAGAGAAAAAAAAAAAACCTTAATCTCCCAGTGCCCTGAGGTGGGAGAGGATCCATATATCAGTTAATAGGGCTTTCCCTCTTCTCTTCACTCCTCTACTAAATGTTCTTGTAAATATCATGAGTCATTGTCTACTCTTGTAGGGAAGATGTGTCTGCTTTATCTCAATACCACCCTGTCTTATCCATGTGGCACTAGCAGGGCTGTCAGTCATGGAACCCTGCCCTCTAGTTATGGGAATGATCACGTGACATGGGATGGCCAATCAGAATAATCCATTCTCATTGTCTTGGTGCTTGGCTAGGCTAGGGACAAATGACCTAACCCAGGATGGTAAGAGCCTTCCTTTGGACTCTGTTACAGCTATTGGGGGTAAGCCTGGCTTTGGCTAGTTGGGGAGTAAAAGTTAAGGCTGGCATAGGCATTTCCCCAGGATATATGATGCAAAGGAGTTCATCAGTAATAGAGGAAAATGAAAATAACACACAGACAAGTCAGAGCTGAGAGGAAGGTAAGAAGAAGATGGGGTGAGAAAGAGAGATCTAATGATAGCACTTGACTAACTGGATCCAGCTGTCCCTAAAGCCAGAAGCATGCTTTCTTGCTTAAACCAGTTGGATTTGGGTTTTCTTTCTTATTTAACAGCAACCAAAACAAAGGTCTGTAAAGTCAAAGCTATGGTTTTTCCAGTAGTCATGTATGGATGTGAGAGTTGGACTATAAAGAATGCTGAGTGCCAATGAATTGATGCTTTTGAACTGTGGTGTTGGAGAAGACTCTTTAGAGTCCCTTGGCCAGCAAGGAGAACAAGCCAGTCAATCCTAAAGGAAACCAATCCTGAATATTCATTGGAAGAACTGATGCTGAAGCTGAAACTCCAATACTTTGGCCACTTGATGCAAAGAGCTGACTCATTAGAAAAGACACTGATGCTGGGAAAGATTGAAGGCTGGAGAAGGGGACGACAGAGGATAAGATGTTTGGGTGGCATCACAGACTCAATGGACATGAGTTTGAGCAAGCTCTGGGAGACGGTGAAGGACAGGGAAGCCTGGAGTGTTGCAGTCCATGGGGTTGCAAAGAGTCAGACACAACTAAGAGACTGAACAACAAACTAAGCTCACTGTAACACATCAACAGGTGGTGCTGGTAGTAAAGAACCCACCTGCCAACACAGAAGACATAAGAGATATGGGTTTGATCTCTGTGTCAGGAAGATACCCTGGAGAAGGAAATGGCAACCCACTCCAGTATTCATGCTTGGAGAATCCCATGGACAGAGGAGCCTGGCAGGCTACAGTCCATGGGGTGGCAAAGAGTCAAACAAGACTGAGTGACTAACACACACACAACACATCAACAAGCTAAATGACACACGTGGGTGCCATGACAATTCCAAGGTCAACCATCAAAGACCAAATAGTGGGTGGTGACCCGTTACTGGAAATCTCTGTCCCTTTTCCCCAAATAGTTGGAATAATCCTCCCACTCATTAGCCTATGAAATTATCCAGCCCATAACAGCTAATCACATCAGATTTCCAGGCTACTCTTGCCTTCAAATGGCCCACACTCTGCATGTGGAGTACATTTCTCTAAATAAATCTACTTCTTACCTATCACTGTCACTGAATTCTCTCTGTGAAAAGACATCAAGAACCTGAGCTTTGTTAAGTGCTGAAACCAGGTTGGGGGGGGGGGTCTCAGTTGGAAGACGGTGGGTTCAAGTCCCAATCTGAGGTGCACAGTTTCATCATGGACTACTGCAATATCCTTTTGGGGATTGCCCATTTATCATTCGGGTATCCATCAATTTTCCATGACTTGTGGGGAGGTCTTTATATTTTCTAGATTGTACTGAGCCATGTTTTTTAAGATCATCCAGTTCTGGCACTGGTACCCAGTGTTATTTAAAGTTTCAAGAAAAAGATACAGAAACATAATTTTCCCCAATCAAGTGACATTATTCTCTGAACTGGTTTTCACTTTTTAGAAATTACTGTTCTACTCCACCCTAGGAACCCACACTCCAAAGGTTTGCTTTTGTCATATCAGTACACAGAGGAGCTATTGAAGCTATTGAAAAACAAAATCAGAGAAGCCAATTCTATCTCCAGGATCAGAATGTTTGCATGAGTCTGGTCTCCCCAGTAACGAGCACCTCCTCTGTTTCATACTGCTGTTAATCTTACAGTTTTTGCAACTGCCTCAGCCCACAGACCTGCAAAACAATTATCATGTCTCCAACAGTTAGAGTGTGGATAGGCTCCGCCACACTTTAGAAACACTAGGCAAACATGAGCTATTTCAAAGAAAGCCCTGCACAGTAGGTGCATTATTTAAAGACAGGATTTGTTACTTACAACACAATTAGTTACTGTACACCCACAGGAACTTCTTATCCCCTCCACTTGTGAGGTTGCGATTAAACAACACCTACTCAGAGGGGGTATGTGAAGTCTCAATTTGGGATGTTTAAAGAAGATTGCTGTTATTGCAAATTACATAAATAACTGTCTAACTTTAAAAGATTTAACTTGGAGCACTGCTCTTCGTGTTGAAAAGAATATAATTCACTATAGCTGTAAGTGGTCCGTGGCTATTATAAACTTATCAACTTACAGTTGTTTCCCAATTGTCTTTCCTCGGAACACTAGCTTCTAATGGAATTTTAATCAGTATTAGGCTGAAAACAAAAGAGCTCCGTGGTCGATTAATTTCGAGAAACATGGAATTAAATAAAGCTACACAGGTTTCTCCTGTGTGCCTTCTCAGAGGCTCTACTGGTCCAGGGCTTTGAGATGCTCTGGAATAAAGATGTAGGATGCAGTGTTCTCCAAACCTATTTTCTGATAACCTGTGTAACAGACTGCCTGTGTTCCTCCAAATGAGTTTAGAATATCAACTTCCAGAAGTTTCAGAAAAACTCTGATCAGGAAAGAATAGGCTGCGGCTATTTATACGATGCTTCACATTTTGCTGAATGTTTGAAGGACAGGTCCAGGAAAAGGGCAAAGTGATGTTGCAGGAGGCAGGAAGGGTGGATGGATGGAGTGTCTGTTGAGTAGTGACCCCTGGATGTCACTGGATATCTTACCAGTAGATGGAGTTGGCTGTATCACAAACAAAGTGGTTGTTAGGCTGACAGCCTTGGCCAGTCACTCATACACTTTCCCTACATTCAGGAAATATATACTAAGCACCTACTCTCTGCCTGGAACTGTGCTTGGCATGGGAGATTCAGCAGTACACAGGAAGGACCTGGTCCCAGCTTTGTGGAACTTACTGTCTAATTGGGAAACATACAGTGGTCAAGTAGATAAGTAAATGAACAACGCAATTGCAGAAAGGGATGTGTGTCACTTAAGGAGCATGCAAAATGAGTACATTGGGTGTGATCACATCTCACCTCCCCTCTTTCATCTTCTAGTGAACTTCCTTCACTTACTTCCTATCACCTTAAGAAAAAAGTCAGAATCCCTTACCAAGGATAGAGGACCACAAGGGATCTTACTACATTTCTATTCTTATCAATTTCTCTTTCTCTCTCTCACACACAGACAGACATTCTCTGTCTTTCCCTCCATCCCTCCTTCTGCTCTAGTCAAGCTGAAGCCCACCTACAATCCTCTGCTCCACCACAGTGGCTTTGCACATTCCAAGTCCATCATCTGGCATATTCTTTCCCCCTATCTCCCCTAGATAGGCTTCTTATTTTTCAGATCTTGCCTAGATCATCTCTGCCCCTGGGGAGGTTCTCTTTACATTCCCTCAAACCTTCTCAGAGTATCAGGTAAGGCTCTTTGGTGGCAGGTACCAGAATTATAATGGTGATTTAGAATGATTTGGGAGAAGGCAATGGCACCCCACTCCAGTACTCTTGCCTGGAAAATCCCATGGATGGAGGAGCCTGGAAGGCTGCAGTCCATGGGGTCGCTGAGGGTCGGGCATGACTGAGTGACTTCACTTTCACTTTTCACTTTCATGCATTGGAGAAGGAAATGACAACCCACTCCAGTGCTCTTGCCTGGAGAATCCCAGGGACAGGGGAGCCTGGTGGGCTGCCGTCTATGGGGTCACACAGAGTCGGACATGACTGAAGTGACTTAGCAGCAGCAGCAGAATAATTTAGAATTAGAATGGTGTCCGTGTCTGCTCACCATTGAAGCCCTCGCACCTAGAGCAGCGCATGATATACAGTTATGCTGGGCAAGTTTCTGATGAATGAATCCATCAAAACTCAGTTCATGTGTCTTCTCCCACCCCCTCCTCCTACCTGGAAGACATTATCCTTAATTCCCTTAATTTATCTCTGCCTCTTCCATGATATCTGTCTGCCACCTTCTTCCCTAGAGTTACTAAAGCTCATGTCTTATGTTTCCTATGACTTTATTTGTGCTGTTGTATTTTACTTAGGAATTAGATCCTCCAACGAGTTCATAAGAAAGAAAAAACTATACAATCAAAGTCATCCTTGAAAATCTCCCCAACAAGGTCAGTATTTATGACTTTGAACACAAACATGTGACCATATATTGTCCCTCAGTGTGACCAGAGAGAAGGGGCAGACTGCTGGGTTTCAGGAGAGCAACCAGATGGTGTAGTGTGGCTTGTGTTTAGGATACACTTTGTATAAAAATATGGGCACGTATAGTTGAATGTATGAAGTTAACCATTTATTTGGTAAAAGTGCAATGTATTCAAAGGGAAGAGACACATTGTGGGATGGGTTTAAGAGGTACAAACTACTAGGTCTAAAATGGATAAGCAACAAGGATATGTTGTTCAGCACAGGGAATCAAACCATTGTCTTGTAATAACTTTTAACACAGTATCATCTATAAAAACACTGAATCACTATGCTCTACACCTGAAACTAATATTGTAAGTCAACTGTAATTCAAGTTTTAAAAAGTGCAATGTATTCTTTTTTTTTCTAATTTTATTTTATTTTTAAACTTTACATAATTGTATTAGTTTTGCCAAACATCAAAATGAATCCGCCACAGGTATACATGTGTTCCCCATCCTGAACCCTCCTCCCTCCTCCCTCCCCATACCATCCCTCTGGGTCGTCCCAGTGCTCTAGCCCCAAGCATCCAGCATCCTGCATCGAACCTGTACTGGCAACTCATCTCTTACATGACATTTTACATGTTTCAATGCCATTCTCCCAAATCTTCCCACCCTCTCCCTCTCCCACAGAGTCCATAAGACTGTTCTATACGTCAGTGTGTCCTTTGCTGTCTCGTACACCGGGTTATTGTTACCATCTTTCTAAATTCCATATATATGCGTTAGTATACTGTATTTGTGTTTTTCCTTCTGGCTTACTTCACTCTGTATAATAGGCTCCAGTTTCATCCACCTCATTAGAACTGATTCAAATGTATTCTTTTTAATGGCTGAGTAATACTCCATTGTGTATATGTACCACAGCTTTCTTATCCATTCATCTGCTGATGGACATCTAGGTTGCTTCCATGTCCTGGCTATTATAAACAGTGCTGCGATGAACATTGGGGTACACGTGTCTCTTTCCCTTCTGGTTTCCTCATGCAATGTATTCTTGAAAAACAAAATTTGTTTCTGATTTATCTTTGGGTCTAGATAGACAGCAATGAAAAAGAGTTTTGCACATAGCAGGAAGTTAATGCATGTCTGCTGGGTAGCTGGTTAAATAGTTTTTTGAAAGTGGCATATTTGGATACACACCAAATACACAAAACATGTTTGTGTGTGAGGTCGACATGTGATTTTCCAGATGTCCAGTTGGTCTGGGAGCTTGGGTTTACTCCTGTTGTCTTGATATAATAATGGGTGCTGTCTGTTTTCAATTGAAAAGTGCTCTAGTTTGGAACATAATTTATATGTGGCATGTGTGTGTTGGAGAAAAACAGACAGATGGAAACTGTTCAACTCAATGGTTTATGTTTGGAGTTCAGGGCAGTCGCCATGGAGGAAAAAGAAAAGAGGAAACTACACTGCAAAGGTTCAAAAGACATCCAAGAATCAGATGGGGAAACCAGGAAAATAAGAAATGACGAGGCTGTTCATTCTTTGTACAGGGATTACCTTGGAATAAACTAAAACAATCTGAATGTTTCCCATGTCATAGAGAAATGAGGTCTCCCGGAACATTTCTAAGAAGCAAGAGTTTGGAACACTGAAAGAAAGCAAATAGAGACAAGGCAGTTAGCCTGATCCAATAACTGCCACCTAATCTACTGTTCTAGTTATCAGAGTAGCTCCTGATAAGAACTGATATTTACCTGATATTTACCAAAAGCTCGTGACATGTGGCTCAGCTGGTAAAGAATCCGCCTGCAATGCGGGAGACCTGGGTTCAATCCCTGGGTTGGGAAAATCCCCTGGAGAAGGGAAAGGCTACCCACTCCAGTATTCTGGCCTGGAGAATTCCATGGACTGTATAGTCCATGGGGTCGCAAAGAGTTGGACACAACTGATGACTTTTCCTTTCCTTTCCATGACATATCAAGCCACTGGTGAGTCCACCCCAGGCTTCTTCTCTTCCAATGACTATATGAGGTATAGCACTATACTTATGATCATGACACCCATTTTACAGATGAGAACACTGGAACTCAGAGATGTTCATCAACTTGCCCAAAGCCACCAGGGGAGACATTGGAAAAGCCAAACTCAACCAAGGGCTGTGATGTCAGAAGCAGCTCTTCTTTCAGGGCTCCTGTATGCTTGTTCCTGGAGAGAGGGGAAAGGTTAAATGGTCTGCACAAAAGTCCTGCAATATCCAGACATCTCACCCAGGACCGTCTCATGAGAAAGAGCAGAAAGCAGCAAAGTCCAACCTTAAGAGTAAAGGCTTCATCAGACCATCAAAAGAAGCAGAAAGGATTTCAAGTTACTCATTTCACAAACCTCCCAACCAATAGACACAGCCAGACATGGCTTTAGAAACATGCTACCTATGAACAAATTCGTGTCCTAGAGAGAATGATTGAGGGAAATTCTGAACATCCAAACTGAAAGTTTAGAAACACACACTTAGAAAAGCAAAGAAGTTTTCTTCAGGAGTGAAGTAAAGGGAGTAGGAAGGAAATCACAAGACTGATGATCCTTGGTAACATATTTGACAAACTCTTAGCTGGGAAAAGATCATTTGAAAAGATCAAAATGAGATGTCAGGGTTCCACAAAGTCTCACCTCTCAGACAAATGAAACTTTCACCAAAGAGCAGCGAAACTGTTCACATCTTTTTGACTGATGGTCACTCTCAGTTGTTAAGTCGTGTCCAACTCTTTATGACCCCATATAGCCTGTCAAGCTCCTTTGTCTAAGGGACTTTTCAGGCAAGAATACAGGAGTGGGTTGCCACGGCCTTCTCCAGGGGATCTTCCTGACTCACGGATTGAACCCATATCTCTGCATTAGCAGCTGGATCCTTTACTATTGTGCCACCAGGAAAGCCAATTTGGAATGGTGCAAATTTGGTGAGCAATGTCATTCTGAGGAAGAATCCCTTGTTAATAGTAGTGAATGTGACTTGTGGACAATCACAGCTGCCATTTCAGTAAACAAAGGATGTTGCAGCCACAAAGCCACCAGGGTCAACAGCAACTCCACCCCACCTTCACCATGGTACACCCTGAGAGGAATTCATGATGAAGAAAAACAGGATACTGTCCCTACATAATTAAGGGGGATGTCAAAGGAATAATTTCAACAAGCCCAGACTCTTTTATCTTCCCATTGTTTCTGAGAAATTAAACAGCTGATCTAAGAAAAAATGGAAAATTTTACCTGAGCCAAATCTAAGGATTATAAGCTGGCAAGAGCATTTTGGAAAGCTCCCAGAACTGTTCTGCACAGTAGAAATCAAGGCACAGTTAACGTAAATTTTTTTGAGACAGAGGGCTGTACATTAAGTGACATATCACTAACAGTTTACATAATCCATATCTAAGCATCATCGTGGTCCCTTACAAGATCCAGAAGGAATGTTATCAGTTAAGGAACTGTGAATTTGATGCTAAGAGAATGTTGCTGTCTATGGCTGAGCAGGTATTCCTGCCAATGGGGGAGCTTTGGTGGATGTATAATGCAAATATACAGTGCGCTATGTGGGGGGAGAGGAGGCCAAAGAGCAGATAAATTTTTACTTTTCAAGTTTTCTTGCCTTGCCAAGAATATGAATTTGATTTCACAATTTCTCCTTTTTGTTCATTAATCTTTTGTTAGAAAGTATTAAATGATCAAATATAGTTCCTCAAAGCCTGGGTGGCTCCTATTCCAAACATATCACACAAGAACTTTAGAATTTAAGACTAATTCACATACAAGAAAAAAGGAAAAAAAGGAACTATTTCTAGGAATAAAAAAAAAAATGCCAGTGAAAATGACATGAAGATGTTCACTACAGCATTATTTACAACCAGAGAACCAGACAAGCAACATCAATCCACTGTGACTAGGAAGAGTCCTTTCTCTGCCTCCTGTTTCTTGTTTGCAGGTCAAGGCATATACATAAAACAACATCTTTGAGCTCTTCTGCAGAACTAAACACTCCAACAAATGGAAGATGCTAACTACTTAATGAAGCATTCTTCAGAGAAGTTCAGGAGACCACTTGAGGCCAGATTAAAGGAACCACAGAAGTTCAACAGGAGGACCACCTGAGGCCAAATTAAAGGAACACAGGCCCTGCACACACCCCATCATCAACCCTACCCTGGATCCATTGCTGTAAAGCTCCTCACCAAATGCTCGCAGGTTGGGACACACCGTTTTCCAGGGCATGAGCCCACCATGTCCCCCTTTGCCTGGCAAAGCAATAAAGCTATTCATTTCTACTTCACCCAAAACTCTGTCTCTGAGATTTGAGTCCTAGTGCACAGAAACTGAGCATCCAGCATCAAATTTTCGAGTATTTCGCTGCTTACTTACAAAAGATTATTAAGGGCATTGAAAGTTATAATTAGAAAGTTTACCACATTGGGAAACGGTTGCATATAAATGGGAAAAGCTAGACCTGAATTGTATCTGTATACAATTACGATGAGATAAAAATCTTGCCCATTATAGCCAAGGACTGACTGAGAAAAAGAACACAGAACCAATGCAAACTTTGCTCAGTCCAACCTCAGGGTTGGAGGTTTTATTTGATTTTCTTAATGCTTTTTAGGAAAAAAGAAGAGAGAGAGACAAGAAGGATGAAAAAGAAAGAAAAACAGAAGAAAGGGAGGGAGGAAAAAGTAGAAATACTGTTCTCAGCTCTGATGATGTTAACCCTCAACTCAAAATTCATTTATGATCCTCTGTTTCTCTCTCTCCTTTATATAGAATTGGACCCAATATTTGAAGCTTAATCTTAGAGCCGTTATATGTGCATGTTAGACATTCAGCCCTGTCTGACTCTTTGCAACCCCATGGACTGCAGCCCACCAGGCTCCTCTGTCCATAGAATTCTCCAGGCAAGAATACTGGAGTGGGTAGCCATGCCCGCCTCCAGGGGATCTTCCCAACCCAGGGATCAAACCCAGGTCTCCTGCATTTCAGGCAGAATCTATTAAAATTAGGATCTAATCTCTCTTTCATTTTATACTGTTTTCATCCTGGCTGTGTTTTACTTCTCCTGGATCAGCCTCCAGGCCTCACCATCGTGAACCCTGAGTTCCCTCAGGTAAGAAACAGGATGCCCACCATCCAGCTCTCAGCCACTGTAGCCACCCCAGATGATGTACCCAAAGGGACCCAAGATGAGAAAACACAGGATACTGGCCCCATATAGCTGATATGCTTATCAAAGGAATGATTTCAGTGAGCTCAGATTCATATCTCCCCATACATAGAAAAGTGTTAAATTCCTTGAGAATTTTTCTTTTGCTGTTGGAGAAGACTCTTGAGAGTCCCTTGGACTGCAAGGAGATCCAACCAGTCCATCCTAAAGGAGATCAGTCCTGGGTGTTCATTGGAAGGACTGATGTTGAATCTGAAACTCCAGTACTTTGGCCACCTGATGCGAGGAGCTGACTCACTGGAAAAGACCCTGATGCTGGGAAAGATTGAGGGCAGGAGGAGAAGGGGACGACAGAGGATGGGATGGTTGGATGGCATCATCGACTCGATGGACATGGGTTTGGGTGAACTCCGGTAGTTGGTGATGGACAGGGAGGCCTGGCGTGCTACGGTTCATGGGGTTGCAAAACGTCAGACACAACTGAGCGACTGAACTGAACTGCACTGCACTGAATCGCTAGATGTTCCAACTACCTGGTCTTTGTTGAAGAAACTCCCCTCTTGCTTCTTCAGCACAGTCCCTCCGAGCTAAGATGCTGTGTCTTGTGCTTAAGTCCTCAGTTTTATTCACTGAATAAAACATAACTCTCAACGTTTATTTAGGTTGTTTTTTTTTTTTTTTTGGTCAATACCCACATTGGGACAAGTATGGAGCTCAGCTTATAACAGAAGGCAATTCACATGAAGATGGAAAAGTAAATGTTTGGGAAACAAAGTTTGCTGGGCCTGGCAGAGGCCTTGGGACACAGAGAGGACTCTGATCTCTAGGTTTGTTCCCCCCACCACATTCAGCCCATTTTCTTTGCTAATATCTCTGCTGATAGCTTTCTGGGAACAAACCCTCTAAGTTTTTTCAGTAAGGAAGGGCCAAGGTAAAAATTTCTTCTTGAGCCTATTGGAGGTTTGATTGTTGTCATCTTGAAATAATCTGCTTGTTAAAGAGACATTTGGGGATGACATATTTTGTTCCCCTACCGCCCCTCACCCACACACGTTATAAATGAAACAAAGCCTTGGACCAAGAGATAAGCTTCCTCCCCACGGGCTTTGGCTGATTTGTCTCCTGTATTTTTTTTCACCAATGTCTCACAACACTAAACGCATCAGGGAATCAACCATGTAATGGTATTCTGAAACTAGGCAAATTCAAGGTTTCAAAAGTCACATACTTTCTGATTCTTTTTTCTTTTAACTTATTTTTAATTGAAGGATAATTGCTTTACAATGTTGTGTTAGTTCCTGCTGTACAACAACGTGAATCAACTCTACGTAAACATATATCAGCTCCCTCTTAAGCCTCCCTCCCACTCCCCATGCCACCCCTCTAGGTCATCACGGAGCACCCAGCTGAGCTCCCTGTGCTACACACAGCTTCCCAGTAGCTATTTACATAGCATCCAGTTATTACAAAGAGTTTCTTATCTGTTTAAACTCAAGAAACAATATAAAGCCAGTGATCTGATGTTGGTCTAAATTACAGAGATGCTGGAGATTGGTGAGGAAATCTGATCTGTGGGAGAAACTTCTGGGTAATACCTGGGCAGCAAGAAAACTCACAACATGTTTTATTTGTCACCTAAGAACAAACAGAAGCACTGACATCTGAATTCCACAAAAAAATGGCGCCTGCTAAGGGTTCAGTGAACACAGACTCTATGGCTTCTATTTCTTCATGGGGTTAATACAGTTTGAAGTCCAGGGGACCAGGATTAATGCAAGACCTAAGCTTTTTTTAACTGGATTCATTTTATCAGCTTTTTGGGAATTTAAGTACATCCAAATGGCATCTCCCGCTCCTGGTAGAAGTGTGATGGATGAGGGCAGAGTGACAGCAAGGAAGCCTGCTCACACGCTGTCAGGACTCATCGCATCCACCATCCATCTCCTGTTTACCCCCGGGCCTGACAGCCTTCTTTCAAATTGGTTCATTTTCCTACTGCTGAAGAACCACTAATGCATTCTTCCTGGATGCTAGGAAGCTAGAGAAACATAACCATGGTTACTTTGGAGGTGTTTGTCCCTGAAACTAAAAAATATTCAGTCAAGAGCAGGTAAGCCAACAAACTTCTGAGTCTGAGGTTTCCATCTAAGTTAATAAATAGAATAATATTAAAAAAATTTTTTAAACCCTTTCTCCCCTAAGATCTGTCTCTGTTACAGAAGAGGCAATGAACTTGTGCTGAAACTATTATGATTTTCAGAATATTATCTATTCTGCCCATCTCCCTTCCAACTGCTCACCTCTCCCTTCCCTGAGGTTGTCTAGTCCTGTGGGAGGGGCGACGGGGGCCCTCCTGGAGGTGCATCCTTTCAGTTCAATTCAGTACCTTGAACTGAACTGTCCACCATGGACACTTTTTTTTTTTTTAAGTTTTAGGTTTATTCATTCTCCTGTAGAACTTCAATTCTATCAGAATCTTGGATACAAACCTGATGCTTTTCACGTCTCTATCTTGGACTTTACTAAACGGTTCATGGGACTGATCATTTCGTGTTTAAATGTCATGCAAAGAAAACAAAATTTGGACATGTCAGTATCAGAATGTTATTTTTGAAAATTTGTTTAAAGTATTTGCTTTTTAAAAAAAAAACTACATCATTCATATTCTCTTAGCATCTTCTGGGCTTGCACGTTAAAGTGAAAACAAGAGGTTTTGCCTTTTAAAAAATGTACATTAGAGTTCCATTAACACCTAAGAGATTATGAAAAGAAACAAATTTAAGCCAGTAACCTCTGCTTTGCAATTTACTTATTTTAGAATGTTCTACTGCTTTGGGAAGCAGAAACCATGTTTAGGAAAGAATTTGTATTTCCTGGGCTTCTGCAATTCCTTTATTGAAAAGTTTAAGTTTCCAAACCAAGTCTACAACTGTATTAAAATGCTTCCCCATAAGGTATATCTTGTTACATTTACATATACATAAGGTAGACTGAATTATGAAAGAGAATATTTTTTTTATTCTGCATTTCTTTTTTTTTAACTTTTTATTTTATATTGGAGCATAGTTGATTAACAATATTGTGTTAATTTCAGGAATACAGCAACATACATATTCATGTATCTATTCTTTTTCAAATTCTTTTTCCCATTTAGGTTGTTACACAATATTCAATCTCCCTGTTCCATACAGTAGTTCCTTGTTGGGTATCCATTTTAAATATAGCAGTATGTACACGTCCATCCCTAACTACCCCTCCCCTCCCTTCTCCCCTGGGAACCGTAAGCTTGTTCAGAGAACATTTCTAAACCTCATATCTGATGGTGACCCTCACCTTCCCCCACGGTCCCAGCAACTGTGTATTTAGATGTGGCATCTACATTATTTGCTTTAAAAAAATGTTGGTGGCTTAGAATTCGAGTCATTTCATCTTTGCACATATCTCTACAATAGTAAGTCCTCAAATTACTGAAACAAACAAAGGGAAAACAGACGGCCCCACAAAGAGATGGAAGCAAAGAAGGACAAAGAAGCCTCAAAGAAAAGGAAAAGAAACCCAGCCAGTCACCTGTCCGTCCCTATGACCTCCATTCCCCACAAGCACCAGCTCAGTAAATACCTTCCCTCCTCTAAGTATCTTCACTCCAAGCAACAGCTAAAATAGAAACCATCACTCAGAAGACAAGTGCTTAGTTTTCATTTGATGGCAAAGGGCTCTCATCATGCAGAATCAAAGCAAGTTTTAATTGATTACGTTAGGCAGAGATGACAAATAAATATTTGGAGAAGTAGTCTGTCAACGCAAAGCGTTGTCCAAATCCCCAATCTGGTTGTTCCATGGCATTTTCCCATGGGGTAATCAAGTAAGTATCTTTGTACAGATGCAGAGTGAGTGTGTGAGAGAGAGAGAGACAGAGAGGAAGAGGAAAGGGCAGGGGGGAGATGGCTTGAATTCAAAAGTCAAAACTGTTAAAAAGAACACCACAAGCCTGGACTTCTCTGGTGGCACAGTGGATAGGAATTCACCTGCCAATACAGAGAATGAGGCTACAATCCCTAGAGAATGAGGAAGATCCCACATGCCTCGGGGCAACTAAGCCTGTGCACCACAACTGAGCCCATGGGCTGCAAATATTGAAGCCCCTGTGCTCCAGAGCCCATGCTCCGCAACAAGAGGAACCACCACAAGGACACACCCGTGCATTGCAACAAATAGTAGCCCCCGCTGGCCACAACTAGAGAAAGTTCACACGCAGCGACGAAGACCCAGCACTGCCATAAATAAACAAATAATTTTTTTTAAATAAAGAAAACCACAAGCCCAAGATGGAGTCACATATGTGAGGCCACCAAACTGGGGCTTAATGTATGACTTATCTAACTGAAGCCTCAGCTTCCAAAAATAGAGTCTGAACCTGTCACTCAGCAAGAATGAAGTCACCTGTCACAAGGGCGCTTTCCATCCCCCAAAGGTAAATGGAGTATCTGCCACACAGACCCCTTCCTTCCCTGTGGGCTACCTAAGCCTGACACACTCTTTTTTGCTTTTTATCTCCTTGTCTTGCCTTTAGAAACCTTCCCCTTTCTTTAACCCTCTGGAGATGCCCTCTCCATGCTAGATAGGAGGGTCTCCCATTCATGAATAGTTCAATAAAGACAAGTAGATCTTTAAAATATACTTGGTTGAATTCCATGTTTTGTTTTTTTTTTTTTTAAAAATAAGTCACAGCTGAACCTCCTTTTCATTTTTCTCCATTTTTTGGACAATTGAAGACCATATCAGGATTTAGGACAATTGTGGATCAGTTATAACACAGCTTTGCATTTATAAAGTACCCATCATGAGAAAGGACCTCAAAGCTGTCACATACATAAAACAGCTGGGGGACCAAATCCTGCAACCCTGACACACACCCAGTGCTGCCATATGAATTTCTCAGCACTAAATGGACTCGCACACACACAGGTCAGATTTCCAAAGCAAAGATGACTCAGGTATGCATAACCACTCTAACTGCTTTGGATAAAAATCCCCATGCCATCCTACCATAGCTTTTTTTTCTCAAAAGCTTTTATTTAACTAAAATAGACTTTTTTGTAAAGCTTACTCCTTCTCTATGCAAATGACTCAGACATTTTTTCAGTTAGTTACATTGTATTCAAATCTATAATTTTTCTCTAAAACTTACACTGAAAAATGAGTTTGCAGACCTGCTATTCTGTCGGATAGTCATAAAAGGAATTATTTGAATACCTTGGGAAGATCATTATTAGGAGGTTTTCTAGGTTTTTTTTCCCAATAAAAACCATGGATTATATCGATCATTGCTCTTCAATTTACTTTCCAAAAAGATCTAAAAATTCTAGGATGAGGTTTGCATTGTGGAAGGTGTGGCTCTGAGAATTGTGTCCGTGACCCAGAGGGCTTCATACTTGCCTCAGCTTAGCTACACCTTAGCCAGGCCTCCCCTGCCCCCAGCCCTTACAGAATCCAGACAGACTATCCAATGAACCCCTCCTTTTTTTTAGAGCACACACTTTAGAAAACTTGTCACCAGTAAGTTCTTTCTCCACCCCTTTGAGATGTTTTAAAATCTTTTTGAAAGCCTCTTACCAGGGACTTCCCTGATAGTCCAATGGCTAAGACTCCAAGCTCCCAATGCAGGGGGCCTGGGTTCAGTCCCTAATCAGAGAACTGGATCCCACATTCTGCATCTAAAAGACCCTGCATGCTGCAATGAAGATCAAAGATTCCTGGGAGCCACACCTAAGACCTGGAGCAGCCAAGGAAATTTAAAAAAATAATTAAAATAAAAAAACAAAGTCTTTTGCCAGTTTTGCAACCCAGCAATGTCTTTCTCAAGGACCTGGGGGCCAGCCCTTTGAAAACTTCAGGGGAAACAGTGCCACCTGCCTCCTGGTTTTCTAAGAAGGGAGGAGCCTAAAGTGGGTGGGAACTTTGCTCTGAGTTGTCAACCTCCCTCCTGTGGGGAAGAGGTAAGAAAGTTAACTTTCCTTTAGATTAAGCTGACTAGCACACACAGTATCAGTATCAGTTCAATCACTCAGTTGTGTTCAACTCTTTGCGACCCCATGGACTGCAGCATGACAGGCTTCCCTGACCATCACCGACTCCCAGAGTTTGCTCAAACTCGTGTCCATCGAGTCAGTGAAGCCATCCAACCATCTCATCCTCTGTTGTCCCCTTCTCCTCCTGCCTTCAATCTTTCCCAGCATCAGGGTCTTTTCAAATGAGTCAGTTCTCCGCATCAGATGGCCAAAGTATTGGGAGTTTCAGCTTCAACATCAGTCCTTCCAATGAATATTCAAGACTTATTTCCTTTAGGATGAAGTGGTTGGATCTCCTTGCAGTCCAAAGGACTCTCAAGAGTCTTCTCCAACACCACAGTTCAAAAGCATCAATTCTTCAGCACTCAGCTTTCTTATAATCCAACTCTCCAATCCATACATGTCTACTGGAAAAACCATAGCTTTGACTAGATGGAACTTTGTCAGCACAGTAATGTCTCTGCTTTTTAACATGCTGTCTAGGTTGGTCATAGCTTTTCTTCCAAGGAGCAAGCATCTCTTAATGTCATGGCTGCAGTGATTTTGGAGCCCCCAAAAAATAAAGTCTGTCACTGTTTTCCATTGTTTCCCCATCTATCTGCCATGAAGTGATGGGACCAGATGCCATGATCTTTGTTTTTCGAATGTTGAGTTTTAAGCTAGCTTTTTCACTCTCCTCTTTCATTTTCATCAAGAAGCTCTTTAGTTCTTCTTCACTTTCTGCCATAAGGGTGGTGTCATCTGTGTATCTGAGGTTATTCATATTTCTCCCAGCAATCTTGATTCCAGCTTGTGCTTCATCCAGTCTGGCATTTCATATGATGTACTCTGCATATAAGTTAAATAAGCAGGGTGACAATATACAGCCTTGACATACTCCTTTCCTAATTTGGAGCCAGTCTATTGTTCTATGTCAGGTTCTAACTGTTTCTTCTTAATCTGCATACAGATTTCTGAGGAGGCAGGTCAGGTGGTCTCGTATTCCCATCTCTTTCAGAATTTTCCACAGCTTGTTGTCATATACACAAAGGATTTGGCATAATCAACAAAGCAGAAGGAGATGTTTTTCTGGAATTCTCTTGCTTTTTTGATGATCCAACAGTTGTTGACAATTTGATCTCTGGTTCCTCTGCCTTTTCTAAATCCAGCTTGAACATCTGGAAGTTCACGGTCCATTTACTGTTGAAGCCTGGCTTGGAGAATTTTGAACATTACTTTGCTAGCGTGTGAGATTAGTGCAATTGTGCAGTAGTTTGAGCATTCTTTGGCATTGCCTTCTTTGGGATTGAAATGAAAACTGACCTTTTCCAGTCCTGTGGCCACTGCTGAGTTTTCCAAATTTGCTGGCATATTTAGTGCAGCATTTTCACAGCATCATCTTTTAGGATTTGAAATAGCTCAACTGGAACTCCATCACCTCCACTAGCTTTGTGCATAGTGATGCTTCCTAAGGCCCACTTGACTTCGCATTCCAGGATGTCTGGCTCTGGGTGAGTGATTAGCACACACAGCTGGCCTCAAATCTCCCCACCCCAACTCATACAAACCCTTCCACCCTTCTTCAGTGGAGCTGAGCTCAGACTGCGTCCTGGTCTCCCTCTTCTCTGTTACAATAGTTTTGAATAAAATCCTCTTGCTTATTTTAACTCCATCCAGTGCAACGTTTCTGCTTAGATACCTGTTTTAATTCATTACTTCCTACAACAAAATTGTGATCTAAGTATTACTGCTTCTCTGTTTTACAGGTAAGAGGTCATGACCTACCCCAGATCCCACCAAGTGTAACTCTTGCAATTCACATCCAGGTTGAGATTCAAATTCTACAGCACACTTCTTTCCCTACACAGATTAAGAAGATATGCTTCCATGGAAATATTTCACAGGTTAAATTTCTTAATTCTCACACTCAAGCCAACTCCTTCACTTTATTAATGGCCACGCCTTTTCATTTGCAAAATTCAAGGTGAAAAAAATCAGTATTAGCTATAAATCTGTGATGCTTCTATTAAAAAGACTCCAAAACAGTCCTGTGGTGGGTTTTGTTTTTGTTTTTGTTTGGTAGACTTTGAGAAAAGAGTAGAGTGTTAACATAATGCCTCTTCTCAAAGAACTTCTCTGTACCCAAAATGACACAGGGGTTAGCCTGCCAGCCAGGAGCTTGAAGACATTCTCTATCCTCCCATAGAAATTTCAAAGCAACACAATACAGCATAAAGAAGATGACAAAATAGCTGGAAGCTTCTGTCATTATTTGGTTTATTAGTTTGATTTTATACTACTATCTTATTTCTGGAGCAGTGCTTGAAACAGCTCCAATAAGTGAAATTCAATCAGATTGCAAGTTATCTGAAATCTCAGTCTTCCTGTATCCTGGTTTTTAAATTCCATGAAGACACACATTGCTCTAGAGAAGAATGAATCGTCTAATTTTGAGGATGATTTCTCCCCTGATACCAAGGCATAAGAGCAAACTCCACATTGCATGGGAAGCCCTGATTAGCTGCCTGGTGGCTGATAAATGACGCTCCAATCTTCATCCACAAATACTAAGGCACATCTAAGGTAAGAGGGGGAACACTGTTCAGTCCAACCACTTGGATGAGTCTGAGAGTAGAGGTATGTAAAGACCATACCTGGAATTTTAAAATTACATTTCTTTGCTACCAAAAGTTTAACCAAAGATATTATTTCTGAATCACTGAAGGCACATGGAAGGTGGAACTATCAAATCTCTTAACAATTGTGGAGAATGTGGGTCCCTCTTCATAGAATGTCTTCTCGGCTTTGGATGGGAAATTTATCAACCACACAGGTGTGATGCTTGTGAACATCGTTCCTGGGTAAGCCTAATGTGATAAGCACTCTCTGCAATTATGTCTCTAAACCATAATTAACGCTGAAGGTGTCCACATTGCTTCCTCACTTAGAATGGC
Source organism: Bos mutus (assembly GCF_027580195.1). Lineage (NCBI taxonomy): Eukaryota > Metazoa > Chordata > Mammalia > Artiodactyla > Bovidae > Bos > Bos mutus. The sequence continues at coordinate 25,105,115 of NC_091633.1, forward strand.
AAGGGTGCAGGCACATTAGATTAAGTGGAGATTCCTGGAGCCCTGGATAAGTCAGGAGTTCCCAACAGCACAGTAAAAACAAAACACAGGGGTGATGTGTCCAAAAACAGGATGCATTTCTAATCATCATTCTAGCCCTCAGGTAGCAAGAAGTGCATCACAAATGGATTTCAAATGAGCTGGCAGTTTCTAATACTGTATGAAAAGCAATAATTTTGAGAGATACTGCTCAATCACTCAGTCGTGTCCAACTCTTTGTGACTCCATGGACTGTAGCCCACCAGGATCCTCTGTCCATGGGATTCTCCAGGCAAGAATATTGGAGTGGGTTGCCATTTCATTCTCCTGAGAGATACTATGCATTAGGAAATACTGATGCGTTTCAACTGCGGTGTTGGAGAAGACTCTTGAGAGTCCCTTGGACTGCAAGGAGATCCAACCAGTCCATTCTGAAGGAGATCAGACCTGGGATTTCTTTGGAAGGAATGATGCTGAAGCTGAAACTCCAGTACTTTGGCCACCTCATGCAAAGAGTTGACTCATTGGAAAAGACTCTGATGCTGGGAGGGATTGGGGGCAGGAGGAAAAGGGGATGACATGGTTGGATGGCATCACTGACTCGATGGACATGAGTTTGAGTGAACTCCGGGAGTTGGTGATGGACAGGGAGGCCTGGCGTGCTGCAAATCATGGGGTTGCAAAGAGTCGGACACGCCTGAGTGATTGAACTGAACTGAACTGAACTGAAGTCCAAATCATATGAACCTTCAAGTTGTGAACTGTCAGAGATGCAAATGAGCGTTCACATGTCCAATCACAGAAGTTAGTCCGATGTCTGACATACATTGTCGTATGCATGCATCCTCTGGACGTGTGGTTGTGCTTTTGTGTGCTTATTGTACAGCACTGTATGAAGTACCATAAGACAATATCTTTATTTCAAGCCCAGGATGTCCAGGAGCAAATGTAAAAGCAGCAGTGATGCAGATGATACTACTGTACTTTCCAAGGTCATGTAATATATGATTAAAAGTGTTTTATCTATTTTTGTTTGTTTTTATGTATTATTTGTGTGAAAAGTATTATAAATCTATTACAGCATAGTGCCATTTGGCTGATTGTGTTAGTTGGGTAGCTAGGCTAACTTTGTTGAACTTACAAACAAATTGGACTTACGAACATGTTCTCAGAACAGAACTCATTTGTATGTAGGAGACTTACTATATTTCTATTGTTTCATATATACCTGCACAAAACGTCCTTGTTTGAGCTCTTGCCCATTTTTATTCTTGATAGCCCTCTGCTCAGCTCATGGCTCTGGTGGCTTAGGCTGCTGTTAGAATATCCTACCTGAGGTCCACGCCAGCTGCCATGTATGGATGTGAGAGCTGGACTATAAAAAAAGCTGAGCACTGAAGAATTGGTGCTTTTGAACTGCAGTGTTGGAGAAGACTCTTGAGAGTTCTTTGGACTGCAAGGAGATCCAATCAGTCCATCCTAAAGGAAATCAGTCCTGAATATTCATTGGAAGGACTGATGTTGAAGCTGAAACTCTAATACTTTAGCCACCTGATACGAAGAGCTGACTCATTTGAAAAGACCCTGATGCTGGGAAAGATTGAAGGCAGGAGGAGAAGGGGACAACAGAGGATGAGATGGTTGGATGGCACCACCACTGACTCAATGGACATGAATTCAAGTAAACTCCGGGAGTTGGTGATGGACAGGGAGGCCTGGCGTGCTGCAGTCCATGGGGTCGCAAAGAGTCGGACACGACTGAGGGACTGAACTGAACTGAACTGCCCTTAATACCATATTCTACAAGGCTACCAGCAAGCAACATCTTTAAAAATGTAAACCACACACACACACACAATAGAATTGCCATGGGATCCAGCAACCCCACTATTGGGTATATACCCAGATGAAACTAGAATTCAAAAGGATACATGCACTCAATGTTCATAGCAGCACTATTCAAAACAGCCAAGACTCACATGAAGGCAAGCTAAATGTCCATCAACAGCTGAATGGATAAAGAATAAGTGGTACATATATACAATGGAATATTACTTGGTCATAAAAATGAATGAAATTATGCCATCTCAGCAATGAGGATGCAATTAGAGATGATCATACTAAGTGAAGTAAGTAAGACAAATATCATATGATACCACTGATATGTAGAATTTAAAATGGGCTTCCCTGTGGCTCAGATGGTAAAGAATCTGCCTGCAATGCAAGAGACCCAGGTTCGCCTATGTATGAAACAGAAAGAGAATCAGGGACATAGAGAACAGACTTGAGATTGCCAAGAGGGATGGGCATGCAGGGATAGAGTTGGGATTGGCACAGGGATTGGGAGGTTGGGATTGGCAGGTGTAAGCTTTTAGACACAGAATGGATAAACAACAAGGTCCTACTGTATAGTAGAGGGAACTCTATTCAATATTATGTGATAAATCATAGTGAAAGTGAAAGTCAGTTATGTCCAACTCTTTGCAAGCCCAGGGACTATACAGTCCATGGAATTCTCCGGGCCAGAAAACTGGAATGGATAGCCGTTCCCTTCTCCAGGAGATCTTCCCAACCTAGGGATTGAACCCAGGTCTCCTGCATTGCAGGCAGATTCTTTACCAGCTGAGCCACCAGGGAAGCCCCAGTAAACCATAAGGGAAAAGCACATGAAAAATTATGTATGCATATGTATAACTGAGTCATTTTGCTGTACAGCAGAAATTAACAAAAACATTATAAATCAACTATACTTCAATTAAAAAGAAATTAAAAAAATAATCTGGTGGCCTCCTGCATTTCACGTGATTTCCAATAAAGCTGTCAAGACCCATCAGGAAACTCTGCACCCCATTGTGTCCTGACTCAAGTGAGCTTCTACTGGAGGAGGCTGATTGTAGCCACAGACCCCGAGACCCTTTCCTCTCCTGCACCTGCTCTGTCTGGACGCCAGTGACACAGAGCCCTACCACACCCACCTGAGGAGCTATTGTCATAACACCTGGAGCAGAATCGGGGCCGGAGGTGGGCAGCAAGACAGGCTGAGATTCATTCCACTGCCGTTATTGTTCAGATAAGTTAGAGCAGCTCAGAATATGCTTTTCCTTGTACAATGGCAAGTCCTGCAACAGTGCCTTTTAAGAGCCCATTATTCTATTTTCAGATTTTAACTGTGCAAATGTCTCATTGCAGCTCATTTTGTAGCTTACTGAGCTGTGTTATATCATGAAAATTCTCCAAGTGCAAACTGAACATGTCTCAGCGAACACGATTACAGCTCCATCCCATGTTAAACCAAGTAGAAAATCCAGTGGTTCAGAGGTGTGGGGATGGCAGTGTTGTAACAGACAGAGGAGATGGTGGCAAGAGGGCTATAGGCTCTATGGCTAAAGATTAATTGGGTAGCTCTGAATTGAAGTGGATTTTGCTGTGAGAAAGAGAGAGATGGAGACAGGTGAAATTTCATCACACTCTTTGAACAGTTACAAAAGCAAACACATTAGTTCACCTTTTGTAACTACAGAAAATATTCCCAAGTTTCACTTTCTGTGATTGTAAAAACAAACTCATCAGATCCCATGCAAGAGAGGGCAAAAAGCCCTCACACACAGCAAGTGTTGTTATAGATGTTGGCCCTAGACGCAGAGGCTGGTTCGTGTCCAGTGAGAAAGAATAGCCCCGGGACAAAGTACAGTAAACCATTGACTGTAGCCAGAGTCGCTGCTTTACAGACGCCTGGACCAACCAGGTCAACCCTTTCACTCCACCCCTCACTGTTTGCACTCTGACCCCTGCATCCAGCTCATCCTGGGTTCTTTAACCATCCAAACTCAAGCCAAGCTTCCAGCCCCCAGCTCACAACCAAGGTTCCCTCTAAGATGGATTTGTACCCAACTGGTTCCATGGTTTGTGATCAGCTACCTTGCTGAGCTTCATTTTCTTCAACAACCATAAAATGTGGAATGTGGACAAGAATTGTGTCTTTCACACCTCAGATATTCAGGCAGACCCTTTGTGATTTTTTTTTCCAGAATGTATATACCACCAATATTGTAATAGAGTAAATATTACCCTTTAAATCAACTCACTTTAGAAAAAAACTCCATTTCTTTTGAAGAGAAACCTCATATTATTGCTGCATACCCCATTAGCACTCTAGAAGAAGTCTTAGCTTGGTGGCAGCTTATCTTTGCTGTTTATCCTTGCTGCAACCAGAAATTGTCAAGAGTTAGCGACATGTTAAACGCCTTCTGATCACAATTGAGCAATTCTCCTTGACATCACCAAAAGGACTCACAAATAGTTTGAAAAGGAATGACTCACTCAACTCGGGCTCAAATATTATGTGTGCTGAATCACTGAACCACCTCAGATCCTTTCACACACCCTGATGAAGGGGTTGGCAAACTGCAATCCCTGCATCCAATCATGCCCACACTGCCTGCTCTTGTAAAGAGTTTTATTGGAAGACAGCCCAGTAGAGTCATTTATGTATTTTCTATGGCTGCTTCCGCTATACAATGGCAGACTTGAGTAGTCACAATAGAAACTGTATGACCCACAAAGCCAAAAATACTGACTATTTGGCTTTTTACCGAATATTTGTTCACACCTGCACTGATGGATGGATGCAATTTGTAGAACATTGCTGTATATATAAAGCTTCTTGCCTGTGTATATTAAGCTCCTTCCCTTTGCGCCTCGAATCCATATCTGATACAACCTCTTTACTGCCTTAATTGTTTGTCTGTGCATCTTCTGGCTTTAATAGACTATCAGGTCCCCAAGGGCAAGAAGGGCACAAAAAGAGCATTGCCATGGGAATCAAGAGAGGGCGAAAGTGTGAACAAGGGCAAGTGATCACCCTCAGGAGCTAAGGTCTGCTTCCTATTATGAAAGGAAGAACTATAATAACTATTTTGACAATTAAAAATAATTTAGGTCCAGAGAAAAAATCTAATTCAAAAAGATACATGTACCCCAATGTTCATTGCACCACTATTCACAATAGCCAAGACATGGAAGCAGCATGTCACATGAATGGATAAAGAAGACATGGTAAAAGAATGAAATAATGTCATCCAGCAACCTGGACGGACCGCGAGATTATCATAATAAGTGAAGTAAAGTCAGAAGAGAAAGACAAATACTGTATGATATCACTTATATGTGGAATCTTTAAAAATGATATAAATGAACTTGTTTACAAAACAGAAATGTATTCATAGACACAGAAAACAAACTTACGGTTACCAAAGGGGAAAGGAGGAAAGGATAAATTAGGAGTCTGGGATTAACATATACACACTATGATTTGTGAAATAGATAACCAACAAGGACCTACTGAATAGTACATGGAACTATATTCAATATCTTATAATAGTCTATAATAGAAAAGAATCTGAAAGAGAAAATTAAATATACACATATAAATACATATCTGAATCACTTTACTGTACACCTGAAATTGACACAACATTGTAAGTTAACTATAATTTAAAGATGGTTGAAAAAGAATAATATAGGTAAACCACCAAGCACATCCTATCACATTCAATGAGTATTTTGAAACTAAATGAACAAATCTGTAAATCAATGTATTTGTAACACACTGATTTTTTCTTCATTCCAAGAGTAAAGCCCTTAGATCTGGTTTGTAATTAGAACTGTTTGCAATTATATCCAATCAGTGTTAGCATAGTCCTCCAGGGCTGCAATGTCCAATAAGGTAGACACTAGTCAAAGAAAAGCAGGGCTCTGAATTGAGCTGTGCTGTGAGTGTAAAAGCCACACTGGATTTCAAGACCAAGTACAAAAAAGAAGAATGTATCATGAATATTTGTATATTGATTATATATTGAAACGAACATGATTTGAGTTTCTTGGATTCAATAACCTATCTCACTAAAATTCATTTATTCTGTTTGTTTTTGTTTGTAGAGTGGCTACTAGAATGTTTTCTATGATTTGTTTTGTTGGAGTGTATCTGATTTACAATGTTCTGTTAGTTTCAGGGGCCCAGCAAAGCGATTCAGTCATACATATACATGTATCAGTTCTTTTTCAGATTCTTCTCTCATATGTTACTACAGAGCACTGAGTAGAGTTCTCTCTGCTGTACAGGAGGAAATTTTAAATTCTGCACGTGGCACACACTTGTGGCTCGCACTGTGTTTCTCACAGGCAACACTGCTGCAGAGTTGACAAAGTTCATTTCTCCATCATTGCTCACAACTACCATTGAGAAGGAATGACCTTGCCCATTTTGCAGAATCAGATGCTGAGCATCCAAGAAGGTAAGTATTCTATCTGAGGAGGCCTTGCTCATACTGTTGGTGCCTGGACTCCCACTTGTGACCTTTCCACCACATAGCCGAGCCTCTCTTGGTCATTTAGGTCAGCACTTCGTAGGACTTCTTTACAGCATCTCTTCATGTCCACATAAGGGAGGGACAAGGGCTTTCATATCAGGGAATACTTCAGGAATACAAGAGATGTCACTGTCTTAGAGTCAACATCCATGTTGCCACCACCCAGTTTGAGAGAAATACTCTTTCCAGATCCCACTGGACTCTCCTTCCCTCAAAGCAACTACTATCATAAACTTGCACTTACCACCACAACTTGTGTTTATCATTCCTAGATGTGATTTTATACAAATATATGTATGCTTGTAAATAAATTTGTATAAATATGCATACACATGCATACATGCATATACATGCATATAAGCACACAGATACACACACACACACATGACACTAAGGACAGGGAAGCCTGGCATGCTGAAGTCCATGGGGTCGTACAGAGTAGGACATGACTGAGAACTGAACAACAACATACGATATAAAATGTATGCATATGTTTTTAATATGTATACACACACAAGCCAGAGTATTGCTTTGCATGTCTTTTAAATGGCTATAGGGTCATACCATACCTTTTCTACAACTTACTTTATTTCCTGTTTGTTTGTAGTTTGAGAGGAATGTATCCATTTTGATGCATAAGCTCTATTTTAACTCACATACATTGCATGACTGTACGCATAAGTCACAAGGTTTGTATTTAATTCTTTCCTGGGTGGAAGTTTAGAGGGTTTCTAATCTTTCTCTAGGGCTTCCCAGGTGTCTCAGAGGTAAAGAATCCACCTGCCAATGCAGGAGATGCAGGAGACACAGATCCCTGGGTTAGGAAGATCTCTTGGAGGAAATGGCAACCCATTCCAGTATTCTTGCAGGGAAAATCCCATGGACAAAGGAGCCTGGCAGGCTACAATCCATGGGGTCACAAAGAATCAGATGTGACTGAGCCCCCAAACACAATCTTTATTGCAATGAGTGGACATCTTTGTAGCTGCCTCTGGATCCAGATGCCAAGAATTTCACAAGTGTCTGTCTAGCAGAACTGCTGGTCACAGAGGAAGACCTTCTGCTTGGCTTTATTGCCAAATTGCTCCCTTGAGGAGACACACCAATTTACACACCTGTCCCCAGGGAACCCCAGTGAACCAGTATGCCCATTATCCCACTTCTTGTCAGAATTCTCTTTCCACCAATATGATAAATGTGAAACGACATTGTGCATTTTGTGTTTCCCTGATTCCTGAAGACAGAGCATCCTGGGGGCTGGTGACATTTTTTTCCTCTGAGAATTGCTTACTCATGTCGTTTGCTAGATTTTCTATCCTGTTGTTTAGTTTTTCCTTGATGATTTGCATAAGATCTTTAATTATTTGAATCTTTAGTTATTTTTACTGTTTCAGACTGAGTCTGCTTTATGATTCTCCTGTCATATACTTTGCACATAGGGTACCAAGCACATGGCCTATGCTTTTAAAAATGAGAATTAATGATGAATTGGTTTCTCCCTTAAGGATGTATCTATTTATGTTCAATTGTGATACAAGTCAATTTTATTTGCAACAAATCCTCAATGCCCTGTCTAAACAACTGCATTTTATTAACAGATAATTTGATTTCAATGAATAATGCATCAAATAAATGGGAAATTCCATTCTAAAATTTTCATATGATACACATTTTCACTCCATCAAGATTTATTAGAAGAGGATTTTACCTTTATAAATTCATATGTATAATTGGTAAATGAAAACCCCAGGATGAATGAACAACAGAATGCAAAGCAAAATGGACAAGTCTTCCAAATCTAATGGGAAACACATTTCATATGGACTCACTGAGGATGACAGGAAGGAAGATATAAATACCTACTGCGGGCGAGCATAACACTGTGTGTCTCTTAAATGAAATGAAAATGAGTCCATCTTTCATTTAATTCCCACAAGAATTCCGGAAGGTAGTGTGGGGTAATTTGGGGTAGCTAAGCTAAGTCGTTTCAGTTGTGTCCGACTCTGTGCGACCCCATAGACGGCAGCCCACCAGGCTCCCCCGTCCCTGGGATTCTCCAGGCAAGATCACTGGAATGGGTTGCCATTTCCTTCTCCAATACATGAAAGTGAAAAGTGAAAGTGAAGTCTCTCAGTTGTGTCCGAGTCTCAGTAACCCCATGGACTGCAGCCCACCAGGCTCCTACATCCATGGGACTCTCCAGGCAAGAGTACTGGAGTGGGGTGCCATTGCCTTCTCCATATTTGGGGTAGGCTGCCCCCAAATGTGCCTCGATGGCACATTATTTTGAATTGAAATTACTTAAATGGCCAAGGCAAGAGAGACACTCTAACCCTCCATTGTCATCTCCCTGAAGCAAGAAGTAAATCTCCCCAAATAAGAAGGAGATTTGTGTCTGTATGCAGAAGGATACCTTATCACCAGAGATGGAGAATTCAAGTCAAGAAGCCTACATGAAGAAACCTTGTTCCTGCTTTCATTGACAACTCCAGCACCAACTCTGTTTGGATTCTTCATTAACTGAGCACCAAAACCTAAGTTTGTTTGTCTGTCAATTCTTTACCAACTAATGGTTTCTTTGCCTAAAACGTATGAAAACTGCCTGCTTTGGCCAATTCTAAAGTCCCGTCTCTGTAAGACTGAAACCGAGCAGGCTCCTGGTCACAAAAGCCTTTCTGTGTTCCCCATTTCTTGATTACAAGAAATAGGCTTCATTCAGCCTCCATAACTGTCCCTGAGTCCCAAAAGGACTGGTTCAAACAGATGCTAATCAGGGGAGGGAGGTGATGCAGAGACAAGGGCGAACTCAAGAAACAGTAGTGCAGTCTCAGGGCAGAGTCCTGGCCCCCCTCAAAGGATGCACACAACATCTTTGAGCTGTTTTGCAGATACTGAAATCCTCACCAGGTGGGAGAAGTTACCTGTCTGCTGCCCACAAGCATGTAGACCTCAGACCAGATGGACCAGAAGGTTGATGATGCTGACTCCCACTTAGCTTATCAACAACCAAATAGAAAAATGTCCATGAGTTGAACACACCCTCTTTGAACCATGACGGTAAAACTCCTCACTACCCTCTTCTGGGGGGGACACACAGTTTTGAGGGCATTAGCCCCCTACGGCCCCCTTTGCCTGACAAAGCAATAAAGCTATTCTTTTGTACTTCACCCAAAACTCTGTCTCTGAGGTTTAATTTGGTGTAGGGGGAAAAGAGGCCACACTTGGCTTCAAGACCTCCATGTGCATGATTCAAATATGTTTGTTTTTCTCCCATTCATGTGTCTTGCATCAATTTTATTATCACTCCAGCCACAAGCACTCAAGAGGAGTAGAGGCAGAAATTTCCCCCTCCCTCACAATAGATATTATTTTCCCATGTTTTCAAATGAAGAAACTAAATACTCAGAGAGGAGAAGAAACTTTACTAAAGTCACACCCTGAGTGAAACAGTTAGGACCCATAGTTTTTATTACTTATTCAACAAGGTCTTTCTTCCAGAAACTCAGTTCTGAGAAATCAGATAAATGGGGAATCATCACTAACCTGGCTTCCAAATGCTTTCTCTTGTGATCCATCCCCAGATGTTGAGAGTGGTAGTGGGTAAGCTTGGAGTTGCATTGTCAGCAATTTAGGCTATGAAATACCCTATGTGCCTCTGCCCCTGCTTCCCTGCAAAGTTATCAATTAGCTAAATACAACATAAGCGTAAAAAAGCACTTTAAAACGTAAGACAGGGCATAGGATGAGACAGAAACCTTTTGTATCATTTCATAGTGAATTTGTTATCACCCACCACTCTACAGTCTTTGTGAAAGAATTATGATGAATAGAACTCTTTTCCCCTAATCTCCGGAGAAAGCTTACCTCTAGAAAATGTGGTTTCAGATACACAGTAAGACATAGGTACCTAGCACTCAGCTGAAGAAATAAAATGTTCAAATGCAACTGAAGTCCCCAGGGAACTCTTCTTCCTACTGTTCTACAGTTGTTTCACCTCACCTCCCCTCCCCCTCCCCACAGCCAGGTTCCATCTCTTACCCTGTGCCTGGGGTTGCCATTCATATGTATATAGTTATGCTTTCAATACACACATAAATCTTAATGTAGGTTTATATATAACTATTTTACAAGTTAATAGAAAGTACACCATATTGTCCATGCCTACCTAGAATTTTACCTTTTCCCTCACTATTGTGTGTGATATTGTATTAATAACAGGGACGAACAAAATCTGACTCTATGTTGGATTGTTTCTTTTTTTTTAACCTTTACTTTCCACTGCTTTTGTTACTACGATCACTAAAAGGATGCTGACTATAGCTATAAGCATACATAATGGCCTGTCTCCTGGAAAACTGCCCCCTGCCTGAATGTTAAAGTGCCTTTATTCAGCTCAGAGAGACACTGCGACCGCGTCCACCTGTAAATGGCTGCAGAACAAAAAGAAATTAACAAATCCCCTCCCCGATGTTGGCCAAACCAGGAGATATTTTACAAGACTTATGGCCCTTTTTTTTTTACTTTACTTCCTCACCTCCTCCCCCATCTGCTTAATAAAAGAAACTAGCATCCAGACCCCCATAAGATGGTATTCTAGGTCTCTAGTGCACTATCTTCTCAGACGCCCAGCTTTCCGAAATAAGTCACTGTTCCTTGCCTCAACACCTCATCTCCAGATTATTGGTCTGTTGTGTGGACAGCAAACAGAGCTTGGACTCAGTAACAATGTTGACACCACTGTAGTGCACTTACTTTCTCTGCTGTGGAACACATGTTGAATAAGCATTTGAAATGTATGCGTTACTTTTTTTATGCATTACTTTTTGACAAACGTACGTTTGTTTCTCATGTTTTTCTATTAAAAGCGATGCTGTTTCAAACAGTCTTGTATTTATCCTAGTTTAGATGACCAAGAGCTTCCTCTGGAACAGATCATTAAAGAACAGAAAAGAACTACTGGGTCATTTAGATCGTGCATCTTCAAATTAACTCTATGTGGCCAAATCACTTTTCAAAATAGTTCTAACATTTGACCCTCTTACTGGCAGAACCTTGGAATTCTCATTGTTTCATTTTATTTCCAACAGTTGGTCTTGTCACACTTTTTCATTTTGTCAATCTGACAGGGTTGAAACTGTACCCTGATGTGGTTTTAATTTTCCATTTCCATGATTTTATTTCACTTTATTTCTTTGTGAAATTGAGCATCTTTTCTATGGCTATTGACAGGATGATGCAGGTTTCCTCTCTAAGGAATCACATGTTCACGTGTTATGGTTTAGTCTCTAAGTCATGCCCACCTCTTGAGACCCCATGGAATATAGCCTGCCAGGCTCCTCTGTCCATGGAATTCTCCAGGCAGGAATACTGGAGTGGGTTGCCATTTCTTCTCCAGGGGATCTTTCTGACCCAAGAATCGAACCCACGTCTCCTGCGTTGCAGGCAGATTCTTTACCAACTGAGCTACGAGTGAAGTCCCTCCTGTTCACATACTTTTTCCATTTTATTTTGAGTATTCTTCATAATAGAGCTGCTGCTAATGACTTCTACACCTTGAACACTTAATAAATAAGTTACTACTATGTTCGAGCTTGAATGTTGGCTGACTCATAGGTAAACAGGGAAATCAGAAGTAAGTATATATAAAGCCCCAGGGCACGCAAAATTCACTTTGTTTGCCTCACTATCTTCAACCCAGCATCCCTACATAGGTATCAGCCTCTGCGCATGGTGTTCCTTATCTATTCCTTAACCCCAGGCAATGAAAGAGTTTTTGCCTGGTCAACCTATTCCTTTCTAGATATGCTGGTATATTTCTGATCATTTTGGGTTTTGTGGGGATTTTAAGATTTTTTTTTTAAAGGAAGCTTTACACTGCTAAAGATAACAGAAAACCAGTATCAGTGGCCGCCAACAGAAGGTGTCTTCAGAAATAAACATGATGGAAAGAAAAAGCTGTTATGAGAAACCAGCCTTGATGGCATTCCTTGGCTGTTCTTATGTTTGTTTTGCTTTTTGTCTTTTAATTTTTATTTTATAGTGGAATATATAGCTCATTGACAATGTGTTAGTTTCAGGTGTACAGCAAAGTGATTCGTTTACACATGTATCTACCCACCTTCTTGCTTGGAGAATCCCATGGACAGAGGAGCTGGTGGGCCATATATAGTCCATGGGGTCGCACAGAGTTGGACATGACTGAAGTGACTTAGCGCATTTTTTTTTCAAATTTCTTTCCCATTTGGGTTATTACATACAGACTACTGAGCAAAGTTCCCTGTGCTACAGTAGGTTCTTCCTCGTTATCTGTTTTACATATAGTAGTGTGGACGTGTCAGTCCCAACCTCCCATTCTATCCCTCCCCACCCCCAACCCTGTAACCATAAATTCATTCTTTAAGTCTGTGAGTCTGGCCCTGCTCCACAAACAAGTTCATCTGGATTTTTTTTTTAATTTCAAATATAAGGAACATCATAGGATATTTGTCTCTCTCTGTCCAACCCACCCCATCCAGCATGGTAATCTCCAGTCATTGTATTCCTTTCTGGGTGTGCTGATATGCTTGTGGTCATTTTGAATACTTAACCCTCTCTCCCAGCTAGGAGAGTCACTGTGATGCCAAAAGCAAGGACTTAATCACTTTGATTCAAAGGTAATTCCCTGAGTTATCTGAATTTATTCTCTTCCTTCATGATTGAGCCTCATTAATGCTTTAAGGGATGAGGACAGTGCATACCTGTGGTTCTCAATTTATTTTCAATCTTGGTTCATTTAGACAAAACAAAAGATCCATTTCCTAGGCTGTTTCCCCACCATTTTCTATTCCCCAATGGGGTAATTGGGAAACACACATACTTAATGTATTTAATGTAATAATACTACCTATATAACATATAAATATATTTAATATAATATATACTATGTATTTAAGATAACATAATATACATTTCCCAAAATTGGACTTCTTTATTTATATACACTGCATTTAAATTTATATACATACTTTAAACAAACAGTTATATTTAAACCACAGCATGTCTTTAAGTGTAGCTAATGGAAAGTTCCAAGTTGTTACAGAAATAGTTTCTCCAGCATCACAATGACTCTGAAGCTAAACAGACAACCCGTAACAGATTAAGTAGATAATGTTGAGGGTAAACTGAACAGTCATTCATAACTGAGAAGCAAGAGCAGCAATGACTGAGAGCTGCAAACAAGCCAGGACGTCCTCTCCCAGCTCTCCTCTGGCCACTCATGCCCACAGTGGGGACCCTGCAATGTTACAGAGGTTGTGCGACTGCAGCCTTCATAGGAGAACAACAAGGTCTTCAGCAAACTGCAGTAAAATATTGATGTTAGTCTTTGGATTCCAAACTTCTGTAATTTTGATAACTCACTTAGTCGATTCTTCGGAGTAAGCTTTCAGTTCAGTTCGGTTCAGTCGCTCAGTCGTGTCCGACTCTTTGTGACCCCATGAATCACAGCACACCAGGCTTCCCTGTCCATCACCAACTCCCGGAGTTCACTCAGACTCACGTCCATCGAGTCAGTGATGCCATCCAGCCATCTCATCCTCTGTCGTCCCCTTCTCCTCTTGCCCCCAATCCTTCCCAGCATCAGAGTCTTTTCCAATGAGTCAACTCTTCGCATGAGGTGGCCAAAGTACTGGAGTTTCAGCTTTAGCATCATTCCTTCCAAAGAAATCCCAGGGCTGATCTCCTTCAGAATGGACTGGTTGGATCTCCTTGCAGTCCAAGGGACTCTCAAGAGTCTTCTCCAACACCACAGTTCAAAAGCATCAATTCTTCAGTGCTCAGCTTTCTGCACAGTCCAACGCTCACATCCATATATGACCACTGGGAAAACCATAGCCTTGACTAGACGAACCTTTGTTGGCAAAGTAATGTCTCTGCTTTTGAATATGCTGTCTAGGTTGGTCATAACTTTTCTCTAGTCCCATGTAAAAGTGGAATCTATAGCCTCACAAATCATTTAAAGAATCAAAGCAAGGATGTGTACCTTTAGATCAGTCAGCTTGTAAGGGGGCTCTGAAAATCTCTACCAAGTGCTTTGAAACCCAGTATAGATGTCAACAATCCCAGGGACGGGGGAGCCTGGTGGGCTGCCGTCTACAGGATCGCACAGAGTCAGACACGACTAATGTAACTTAGCAGCAGGGTAACACATTCTTTGAATCAAGGTAGCTCATGGAAATCCTTTCTTGGTTCTCTCAGTGGAGAAGAGGATCATTTATTTTCAAATAAAGTTCAGTAGGAGATTATGGGGCCACCTTTACGTAAGAACTTTGGTTATAGAACACTCATTCATTCATTCATTCACTTATTGATTCATTCAACAATAGATAGCTGTCATTTTGAGCACTGCTGGTAAGCACTAAAATAGCCCCCAAAGATATTCATGTCCTATTCCCAGGATTCTGAGACAATGTTATACTAGTAGGCAAGGGGGATTAAGGTTGGACTTCTCTGGTGGTCCAGTGGTTAAGAATCCACCTGCCAATGTAGGAGACACAGATTTGATCCCTGGTCCAGGGAGATTCCACATGCTTTGGGGCAACTAAGCCCATGTACCGTAACTACCAAAGCCCACGTGCTCAAGGGCCTATGGTCCACAACAAGAGAAGTCACCACAATGAGAAGCTACTTACTGCAACTAGTGGGTAGCCCCCACTCCCAACTAGAGAAAGCCCATGCACAGCAAAGGAGATCAGCACAGCCAATATATAAATAAAGAGGGATTAAAGTTGCAAATGAAAGTAGTTGTCAACCAGTTGATTTCATGTTGAGATGACCCTGGATTATCTGGGCAGCCTGATATAATTATAAGGGCCCTTTTTATGTAGAAGAGGGAGGCAGAAGGTCAGAGTCAGACAGAGTTTTAAAAATGCTATGATGCTGGGTTTCAAGATGAAGAAAGGGGTTACTAGTCAAGGAGCATTGACAGCCTTTTAGGAGCAAAAAACTAAATTCTTCCCTAAAATCTCTCAAAAAAACACAATACATCCCTGCTCATACCTTGAAGTTAGGCCAATGAGATCCATCCACTTCTGATGTACAGAACTTAAAATATTAGTTGTTTCAAGTCATCACGTTCATCATCATTTGTTAGAGCAGCTACATGAAACTAATACAAGCATCACTGTTTGCCAGGCATGAACTAGGAACTGGGTGCAGAGTGATGAGCCCAGTTGGTCTGTTCACCTGTCTCTGTCCACCATCCCACTATCAGTCAACAGTCCAAGGCCGTCATTAAGAAAATAAATTATAATATATATTTTAAGTTGCCTTAAATCTTTGAAAGAAGTCAACCTGATGTTAAGGAATAAAGTAAGTTGACACATTATAAGTCAGAAGGTCAAGGAAGCTCCCTGGACACGGTGAAGGCAACCAGGTGAAGCTTGAAGGTCATGACGGTTGGGGACACAAAAGGAGAAATGGCCAGAATGGAGTTGGAGAGGGAGACAGGGCCCAGAACATGCCAGGCCTGCTTGGTTTGGCTTCAGTCTAAATGCAATGAAGCCACTGGAGAACTTAGCCTGATCGCCAGCTTACAGCTGAAAGTGGGATCTGGCTGCTTACCACTCAAAAACCACGAAACAGTCAGGCTGGTGGAAAGAAAAGTTTGCTTTATTTTGGAGTCTGGTGATGGGGGTGGAGTGGAACTCCTGTCCAAGGGCCAACTCCTTCCCTCTACCCCCACCAGACAATCAGTGGGCAAGAGCTTTTATAGATGGAAGGAGGGGGCTCTATACAGAAATGGCAGTAACTCTGACAGTCATCTTAAAATTGGTCACACAGTGGGCTGACCAGCATCTTGATTGTTTTTAGGTACAGTTAATCTTCACTTTCAGGGTCGGTTTGTTTCCATTTCTTGAGACCAGTTCTTAGATTTGTGGCAGCTTACTTATACCATGGCTACAGTCTGGTCATCATGGAGTTAACTTCTCTCACCTGCTTGGACTTTCAGTATTTACAAGACAGTTCCCAGGACATCACTCAGAATATTATCTATTGCCCTTGAGAAGGAACTCAAGGTCCTTGACTTTGCTTACTGGCTAAATGACTATTATTTAGTCTTATTGGGCTATTTTCCTTTGCTTCTGCATTTTCTCACTTTTCTGATTAAACTTATTCTTTGGTTAAAGTTTTCCCACAGACAAAAGGCAGGTGGAGGACATGGATTGGGGGGGAAGGGGGAAAGAATAGAAGGTCCAGCTCCGTTTTAAGTTTCTGGTGCAGAACAGGCAAATAAGTGCATCGTGAAAGATAGTTCTCCTTGGAAGAAGCCTCAAGTTATCTTGCAGTTTGTTCTATTTTGCTACTTTTACTTTAAAACTAACTGATCAAGGGAGAAAACTGAGAGTAGGTAATCTTGGATAAGACTAATCCATATCAGAAAAAGCCAGCAGTCACTTCGGGACTGGAACTGAGCCACCCACCAGGATAAACGGTGCCTCCAACTGCAACCAGCTGCGTTTCTCCATATTTGTCTCCAGATCAGGGTTTCTCAGCCCTTATTTTTTCATTATTGCTCCCTAGGGAGACCTTTTTAAAATAAGCTTTGCAAAATTTTAGAACCATTTTAGAAAAATGGCTAAGAAAGTACAGAATATTCTCCCCAAATCCAGTTTCTCCTATTTTATAGCATCTTCTATTCCTATAGTACATTTGTTACAAATAATGAACCAATATTGGTACATGAGTAACTAAATTCAAGAAGGTATTCAATTTTCCTGTTTTTAAACTAATGTTTCCACCCCCCGCCCCCATTCCAGGATTCCATCTGGGGTTATCACGTGACATTTACTCATCAAATCTCCTTGGGCTTTTCTTGGCTGTGACTGGTATTCAGATTTTCCCTCTTTCTGATGACCTTGACAGTTTTCAGAAGTACTCACCAAGTATTTTGTAGAACGCTTCTTAAATGAAACTTAATGTTTTTCCTCCTGATTAGACTGGGGTGAAGTGTCTTTCGAGAAAGGCCGTACATGTAAACCGGCATTTCTCTTATATCACTTCAAAGGTACCTGCCCAGCTGTGGCCTTTGGGGCCTTTTTCCAGGGGCCTCCTGTGTCTCTGGCATGTTCCCATCTGTGTGTGTGTCTGTCAGCGCTTCTTTCCTTTCTGCCACTAAAAGGTGCTCCAGGTCTGATACTATGTATAAAATAGAGAACTAATGAGAATATACTGTATAGACAGGAAACTCTACTCTTTGCTCTGTGGTGATCTGAATAAGAAGGAAGATCAAAAGGGAGGGGATATAACAATATATGTATGTATAGCTGATTCATTTTGCTGTACAAAAATTAACCCAACATGGTAAGGCAACTATACTCCAATAAAAATTATTTTTAAAAATAATAATTAAAAAAAAGCAAGATGCTCCAGGTCTAAGAAGCTCTGTCACACTTAAATTTCCTAATTACTTTTTTCCCACAAAACCTTAAGCCCACAGATGTCTTGTACATCTGTTAAGTACTATGAATATATCTGTATTTTCTACATAATAAGGGTAAGATTCTTTTTGTCCCCACCCTCCCACCAAAGTAACAACTACATGCCCTTGGAGGTCAATCCAACTGCACTGAAAATGCATGATCTATATCTATATTTACACTTTTTAAAAAGCTATCACAATAGTGGTGCTGGGTCACCATAGTTTCCAGCCTGCTCCTTGCAGAGGAGACATTTGGATAAACCCTTGACTCTTATCTAATTTAGAATTACTCCTTTTTTTTTTAAGGGCTGCTCCAAGACTCAGGGTATTTGATATCTGACAGAGAGGGAAACGTATGTATTTTCGAGAAATAAAAAGGGTACCACCGAAATGGAGGGAGAGACTCTAAAAACTAAAGAAACAAACAAACCAAAGCCCCTCTGATCTCAGACACTTTCCTTCCATTTCTGTCTCCTCTAATTTCCTGTATTCCGCTCCTACTCTTCCTTCAGTGTTGGATGACTCTGAGTTTTCAAACTTCACATGAGGAGACCGAGAGCTAACTTCACAAACCGTGAGCAGCAGTATTCATCACCCCAGCGTGGTCGCAAAGCCCTTCATTTGTTCTGTAATCTGGCTAGAGGGGCAAATGAGCTGCTGACAGCTGAACCGGAAAACAGCATCATCTTAAAACAGCCATTTCTGGGATTGGGCTGCATTTTGTCTCTCTTTGGATAATGCAATATTATGAAAGGAATGAGAACACATAGAAGCAAGTGTGATGACTTTCTGCATGCTGAACCATCTGGATACAGGCCAAAAAGTAGCCACAGAGATACAATTTTAAGTCAACAAACTTCTCATTCGATTTCTCTAGCCTTCAGACGGGCTCCCATGAATCCAGGCTGTTCCAATGCCAAGAGAGACCAGCTCCCTCTCCCCCAAGAGCTGGCTCTGATTGCTTAGGTAACAACAGGACAGAGATGACCCCACCTTTCCATCATCAGTAGGGAAGTAAAGTCTCTAAGCAGCCCTTTAACCACCCCTCAAATATATTTTTGCAATGAAAATAAATTCTGAAGGTCATCATTTCAGAAGGCAGCCTCCCCTTGGGACAGCAAGGCCTTGAGGTCTATAAAATTGCATGGGTAAGTTAATGGCAATGAATGCAGTGGGCCATTTGCCTTTCTCTCATTTTCAAAGCACTTGGCATCTGGTCATGGGTCTGCAGGAAAACAGCTGTGGTTAAAGGAAAGAAAACTTGAAACTGAGACTCTGAGGGTGAACATGAGTCAGTGCTAAGAGACAATTTCCTGAGCTTGCAGCCAAATCACATGGGCTGCTGAAAATGAAGCTCGGTACCTAGCATTTTCCTTTGTGTGTTCAACTATTTATTTTTGGTTGCGCTGTGGGATTCTCTGGCCAGAGTTTGAAGCCATGCCCCCTACACTGGACGTGCAGCATCCTAACTATTGGACCACCAGGGACGTTCCCTGTGTTTGACTATTAATTCAGAACATCAAGAGGGCATCACCAGCTGGACTGGGCCCAGAGCTGGGTTGTAGGTGTGAACCAACCAACCAATTCAACCTGCCTTTCAGCAATTTGGGACAAAGGATCAACAAACTCAAGTGATACACATAAATAATGCATTTCAGATAATGATAGGTGCTCGAAAGAACCGCCATGGAAAGCGTATTTCAGGAGGTGATATTTGGAATGAGACTTGTTCCCGGGAAAATCACAAACTATGCAAAGATGATAGGGAAGGAACAAGCTTTCTAGGCTAAGGGACTCACCAGAACCCAATAACACCTGGTGATGACAATAACCACTAGTTTGAGCAATTTAGATAAACAGGTGCAAATAACTTAGATATTAACTCAGAAGGGTCTTAGAAGGTCTTCTTTCATCTCTCCCACAAACCTTCAATAAACCTCCTTCATCTAATGGGGGAATTTAATCTTTGTTATTACTCAACTATTCATGGTTTTCTCTCTTCCCTTAATTCATTCTATGGTTTCAAGGTTCTCATCCTAGAAATGTCAGCTCCAAAAATCTGCATTTCAGACTATCAGGGAAAATAGTAGCAAACATCACATGGTTGAACTAAAAATGGCTCCAGATTCTTTGCTACACCTGCCATTGGAAGGTGATGTCTGATTCCCTTGATCTGAAACTTGGACTGGCTTCTGTGAATTGCTTGATGGACAGGATGGCTTCTGAAGCTAGGTCCTAAAATAGACTGAGGGACCTCCCTAGGAATCCATGACTAAGACTCTGAGTTCCCAAGGCAGGGGGCCTGGATACGATCCCTCGTCAGGGAACTAGATCCCACATCATGCAACTAAGGGTTCGAATGCCACAATTAAAGATCCCACATGCTGCAACAATGATCGAAGACCCTCTGTGCCACAGCGAAGACCTCGTGGGTCAGATGGTAAAGAATCTGCCTGCAATGCAGGAGACACAGGTTCCTTGGGTCAGGAAGATCCCCTAGAGAATGGAATGGCTACCCACTCCGGCATTCTTGCCTGGGAAATCACATAGACAGAGGGGCTACAGTCCATGGGGTCACAAAGAGTCGGATATGACAGAGAGACTAACCCAGAACCAGGTGCAGCCAAAGTAATTAATTAAAAAAAAAATTTTTTTTTTTTTAAGACTGAAACTTTGGCTTAGTTCCTTGAAACACACAACTTTGGAAGCCAGCCTCTAGGTAAGCTGTGTGACTATTCTAAGCCCACCAAGCTGTGTGACAATTGGGGATGGAGGATGCAAGGTCATAGGTAAAGAGGTCAAAGGCACCACTGTTCAGGTATATGGGTTTAAGAGCCACTAAGCAGTCAAGCAGTGAGTACTGCCCCATCAGCTATCCCACTGATGCCCCCTGGAGCTGACCTGAGCCCTTCCTGAGCTTCTGACACAAAGACTGTCAACAAATGCCAACAAATCTAGTGCTGGTTTAAGTCACTAAGTCAGGGGTGGTTCCTTCATTTAGTGCTGGTTTAAGTCACTAAGTCAGGGGTGGTTCCTTACGTAGTAATAGAGACTCAAAATACATGTGCTTTTTTCTTTTTTTGGTCAAGAATCCAAACATTATCAGATTGATTGCTATACTGGGAAAGTGTTAGTCACTCAGTTGTGTCCAACTCTTTGCAACCCCATGGACTGTAGCCTACCAGGCTCCTCTGTCTGTGGGATTTCCCAGGCAAGAATACTGGAGCAGGTTGCCATTCCCTTCTCCAGGGGATCTTCCCAACCCAGGGATCGAATCTGGGTCTCCTGCATTGCAGGCAGATTCTTTACCATCTGAGCCACCAGGGAAGATTCCCTCAGAAAAGGAAACTTCCTAAAATGTTGGCCATGGGGGCGGAAAAAAGGTCATTTTCTTATATTCCAGCTACTTAGAAATTTCCAAAAACTAATGTGTTTACTCATGCCCCTTGCTCTAATAAACTATAAAGGATCAGTCAGCTTGAAAAGTTATTTTGTGAAGTGAGAACAACTTGATTTTCTCCTAATAATGGGTAAAATAACAGGTGAGTAAAAAAAAAAAATACAAAAACAAAAACCCTGTTGTTCTTCTCTGTTTTGTGCAATTAACCTTAAGAACAGAGAATGCCTTTTCTGCAGATTATTATAAATAGCTTTAGCAATATTATAATATATGACAGGGTGGAGTAGATTTTAATTATGACTATTTTCTTATGAAATGCAGTAGAGCTCTTTAAAAAATAATAGCTATTTCAAAGAATGGTTCAGTTGGAATTATTGAATGGTATTCTCTAAATCTTCAAAGTAGGTCTAATTTCCAGCTAATCAACAAAAGGGTTCCTGTCCTTTTAAGTGAAGACCAAGGAATTTTATTTGGAAATGCCTGTGAATTAAGAACAAAGTGGATGGGATTACCAGGAGCATTAAGCAGATGACCCAGAAAGAATGTTATCTGAGTTGTCAGGAGAATTATCGCTGGGACATGATTCAGAGTCTCCATCTCCATTCCCAGAAAAAGAGGAGTTATGCTTTACAGGAAGGGTGAGAGTAACGGGTCGTGGAGGTGGATGGAGGCTAGTGGATGGGATAAAATACATACCGTAAAAAAAGAGATATGCCCCCAATTCCTGGAGGTGATACAGTAACATTATATGGATATATGAAGAAGTGACAAATAGATAAGAAAGGCAATTCATTCTGTCCCCAGATGCTCTGAGACCTCCTGGAGGTCTTGTGTCTAAGTTGTAAATACAGCTCCAGGGAAAGTTATATTCATGCTGCTTTCTTCTCACCTCTGAACAGGCCTCTCCTGCTTCTTTTGCTTGCATCTCCTATTCATAATAATCCAGACAGTGGTCTGGTTGAATTAGCTTGTGGCCATCCAATATGGAGAACCACGTTGGGTGAATGGTTATGACCAGTGCTGTACTGAATACAATTTTGACATGACTTTGCTTAATGTTGGCTTCTGTGTTGATCCCAGCCTTTGATCCAATCAAGGGGGTAAGAATGAGAGACTCATGTGGCATAAAGTGCAGCCTGATGCTTTCATTAAAAAGAGAGCTGTCCAGGACTTCCCCGCTGGCACAGTGGATAAGAATCCACCGGCCAAGGCAAGAGACATGGGTGTGATCCCTGCTCCAGGAAGATCCTACATGCCATGGAGCAACTAAGCCCATGTGCTGCAACTACCGAAGCCCACGTGCTCTAGAGCCTGTGCTCTGCAACGAGAGAAGCCACCACAATGAGAAGCCCGAGCACCTCAAGAAGGGCAGCCCCTGCTCACCGCAACTAGAGAGAGCACAATGAAGTAACGAATAGCCAGCACAGCCCCCCCCCAAAATAGATCAATTCATTTTAAAAAATAAAAGGAGAGAAATCATAGAAAATATGCTTTAAAAAACGAGGGCTGTCCAGTACAGAGCAAGGAGCAGCTCAAGCCTGGGGGGCACAAGACCTGCTTACACACTTTGTACCAAAATGTAGCACCTTGATTCCCCTGCATGTGGTGCTGAGGATGCGCCATGTGCTGGCAGGAGATACACCAATGGATTTGTCAAGTGAGTCTCCAAGACAGACAGTCTACCTTAATTTCTCAAGTCGACATCCTCTTGACACAATTTGTCTAGAACATCACTATCGCCACCATTATGACTGAGGAAGCAGGGCCCTGGGGGACCAGAACCCACTGCCACCAACGTGTCTCTCTGGACTAAGAATGATACCCGCCCCCATCAGTAAACAAGCCGCCAGCCGCTGCAGCTGCCCCGTCCTCAAATGCAGACCCTGTGGGGATTCAGGATGGAGAAAAACAGGATTTCAGCCCTAGACTTTTCTGGTGCATGATGAAATCTAAGGAATTATTTCAACGAGCCCTGACTCTTGCATCTTCCTATCCATAGAAAAGTGCTAAATTCTTTAACTCACATTGTCTGGTTTTCCTTAATTAACAGTACTCTTTTGATATTCTGACTACCTGGATTTTGTTGCAAAAACCCTTATATATCCTGGCTCCTCTGTTACCACTTTGGAACAACCCCTCAGAACTCTGAGAGGCTGTCTCCTGGGAATGAATCCTGAGAAAGTTCACCTAATTTAATTCTAAACTTTTAGGCTGTGCTTTTCTTTTTCCAGTTGACATCCCCTCCAATGTTGATATTTTCCACAGCTCTATTTATTTCCTGAATCTTATTGGACCATTCAAACACCACTGCTAAAATACAAGCCGTAGTGTAGCAAGTTGAGAAAGCAGTACCTAAAAAAGAAAAGAAGGGACTTCCCTAGCAGTCTAGTGGTTAAGACGTCTCCTTCTAATGTAGGGGGTGCAGGTCCAATCCCTGTTAGGGAGCTAAGATCTCATATGCCTTAGAGCCCAAAACAACAAAACATTAAACAGAAGCAACGCTGCAACAAATTCAAGAAAGACTTTTAAAAATGGCTCACATCAAAAAATCTTGAAGGAAAGACAGAAAAGGTTGTGGGAGAAGTGGTTTGCATGTCTGGATTAAAGAAAAATCTCCCACCAATGGCCAAGTGTCTCTTAACTTGCAGCTGATGTTTGAAAGCCAGAGACACAGGCACAGCTGAGTGGCTATCCCAAGGCCACTTATATTTTCAAGGAAATGAAGCTTTACTTCTGCTTTTCAGGGGCTTCTGGAGTTGACAAATACAAACAATTGCACTGAAAAGCTAACTTTCAAGACTGAAAAACATTTCAAAAACGGAGGAGAAGGTGGAAAGGTTATTTGGTGCTCTGGAAATACAGTGTTCTGATGGTGAGCTAAGCAACTAGTTCCTGCAGCCCCATTAGCCAGGAAAGTTGTTCTCAAGTCGTACCTCCATAAAGGCCAAACTGTAGTCCACCAACCTCCCCATGACTGAAGGGGGATTCGATGAATCTGATAATTCATCTCAGATTGTAGGTGAGAGCAGGGTTGCATTTGCCTTTAAAACATTCTCTCCAGCTGGGACTTTCTGTTCTCACTTTTTTTTCACCTCTGAACGCTGCAGTACTGCTAAATGGCTGCACTGGGTCTTCCTTGCTGCGCACGGGGCTTCTCAAGTTGCAGCAAGTGGGGGCTACTCTCTAGTTGCGGTGCACAGGCTTCTCAGTCCGGTGGCTTCTCTTGTGGTGGAGCACAGGCTCTAAAGCTCAGGCTCAGTAATTGTGGCACACGGCTGTAGTTGCCTGATGGTATGTGGAATCTTCCTGGACTAGGATTCAAATCCATGTCCCCTTCATTGGCAGAAAGATTGTTAATCAGTGGAATACCTGGGAAGCCCCAAATAACACAATCTGACTGAGTCCACAAATCAGTATCAGGCTAGGTATGTCCTATGGAATATTCAAGTTGTATAAAAAGTCTATGATATCTTCATAGACAATAAACTGGAAAGTAAATACAATAAATATTTGAGCAACAGAAGGAAACAAGCTCTAGCATGTGATGCACATCAGAAATGTAATGAAAGTGCAGGTGAGGGAATATTCTCAGGTGAGAGCCAGTGGACTACCTATTCTGATAGACCGCAGGCTAAGAGCCTGGAGATCAAACACCATCCATGAGCTGGATGTAAGTTTGAGCTTTCTCTTTGTGCTACCCAGGCCATACATCTTACAAAGAAGATAAGGATAGGTCTAAATTTTGCATTAAACTCAGAGGTCTCCTTAGAATGAACACAGTACCAGTGCATCTTCAACTTGTATGTGAGCTGTTTCCACTCTGCGGAATCAGCTGGCTCATCCATTTGTGGATGGTCTTTTACCTGGTCTGTCTCTCCTCTGAATTACTCACGAGGAGCAGCCACGTTCAAGCATATCTGTCTTGTAATTCAACAAAGCTAATAATTTATGCAAATAGAACACACCATCTTGGCTCTTTCTGCCCAAGACTCAAATTCATTGACCTTGTAAGACAGGTAAAAATACGAGTCATTAGGGACTTCCTTGGTGGTCCAGTTCCAGGTGGAACCCATGTCCCCTGTCAATGCAGGGGACATGGGTTCCACCCATTCCTGATCTGGGAACTAAGATCCCACATGCCACTGGGCAACTAAGCCCAGTGCCACAACAACTGAGCCCGTGAGCGGTAGTGAAGATCCAGCACAGCCAAAAATAAATAAGTAAAATGACTAAAAATATGAATCATGAACAGTGAGGGCTGCACTGGGCTACATACAGGTCACAGATTTAATCACAGCAGTTTAAAAAAAAAACAGAGGGGGAGATCATTTTCCCATGTAAAAGAAATGCAGATGAGAGGCAAGGCTCAAGCCTTGAACTGGGTTATCAAGGACCCAGGCTCCTTCTAGCTTCCTGCTACATGTCTAGGTCATGACACTCAGTCTCTCAGTCTCAAGTTTTATTCTCCACACCCATCCTTATGACGCTGTGCCAGGAAGGAAGAAGGGCGAAAGGCAGATGGTGTGTCCTCCACCATCTTGGACTAATCAGGAAGTAAAGACTTTAGCAGGACACTGCTCCCCTGAATTAAATCAGAATTTTATTAGCAAGGAATAAGGGGTAAATGAAGCTGCTAGGCAACTAGCAGCTCTGCATGGCAGACTGACCATGAATTAATTCTAAATAATTGATAGCAAATCAACATACAGTCCATCTGTGACTATCCAAGTAAAGGAACAAAATCTCTGGCAATGGATATAGTCCTCTCCCCCAGATATTTATATTTGGATTATGAGATTCCCTTGGGGGAAACTCTCCTCCACGCGATTGTGTTGTGGCTTTTACTTTCTGTTCTCATAGGCATAGATCATACAGAACATTTGACAATTATGCTCAAATGAGAGAAAATCACTCTTTGGGGGCCTTTTCTAAAGTTAGCCTATGGTATTTGTCTTTCTCTGTCTAACTTCTTTCACTAAACATAATGCCCTCCAAGTCCATCCATGTTGCTGCAAATGGCAAAATTTCATTCCTTTTTTATAGCTGAGTAGGAGCCATAAAAAGACAAATACTCTATGATATCGCTTCTGTATGGAATCTGAAAAAAAATACAACAAACCAGTGAATATAACAAAAGAGAAACAGACTCACAGATACAGGGAACAAACTAGTGGTTACCAGTGGGGAGAGGGCAGTGGGGAGGAGCAAGACAGAGGTAGGGGATTAAGAGGTACAAACTGCTAGGTAAAAAATAAATAAGCTACACGCATACATTGTCCAGCACATGGAACAGGGCCAAACATTTTTTTTAAATTGGTCTACATATTCAGGAGAAAGGATGACAAATGTAATGTTTACACATCTCCTTCATGAAAACTTTTGTGATTGGAAATTAACTATTGCTTGCTTTTTAAAATTTCTATTAATGAAAAAAAGAATTATAGTGAGAAATTTTCCCTGAGACTTTAAATAGAGGTAAGAAAACTGGAATTAGATGCCATTGAGGACTCATTAGAGGAATCTAGAAAAAATCAATACAAGATCTGGGACCACAGCCCTCCTGGAAGGGTGATGGAGCTCTCTCCACACCCATGGCTCAGACCAACAGTCGGGGGAACTTAGGACAATAAAAGGATTCCGCCTCTAAATGCTGAGCAAATAGCAACTAGCTCTAGCTCGGAGCCAGATTTGTGAGGCAATAAGAGAATGTCTGTATGCAGGTCAGGAAGTAACAGAGCTGAACATGGAACAACAGACTGGTTCCAAATAGGGAAACGAATACATCAAGGCTGAATATTGTCACCCTGCTTATTTAACTTATATGCAGAGCACATCATGAGAAATGCCGAACTGGATGAAGCACAAGCTGGAATCAAGATTGCTGGGAGAAATATCAGTAACCTCAGATATGCAGATGACACCACCTTTATGGCAGAAAGCAAAGAAGACCTAAAGAGCCTCTTGATGAAAGTGAAAGAGGAGAGTGAAAAAGCTGACTTAAAGCTCAACATTCAGAAAACTAAGATCATGGCATCTGGTCCCATCACTTCATGGTAAATAGATGGGGAAACAGTGGAAATAGTGGCAGACTTTTTTTTTTTTTTGGCTCCAAAATCACTACAGAGGGTGACTGCAGCCATGAAATTAAAAGATGCTCACTCCTTGGAAGAAAAGTTATGACCAACCTGCTGCTGCTGCTGCTGCTAAGTCGCTTCAGTCGTGTCCAACTCTGTGAGACTCCATAGATGGCAGCCCACCAGGCTCCCCTGTCCTGGGGATTTGCCAGGCAAGAACACTGGAGTGGGTTGCCATTTCCTTCTTCAATGTATGAAAGTTAAAAGTGAAAGTGAAGTTGCTCAGTCGTGTCCGACTCTTAGCCATCCCATGGACTGCAGCCTACCAGGCTCCTCCATCCATGGGATTCTCCAGGCAAGAGTACTGGAGTGGGATGCCATTGCTTCTCCATGACCAACCTAGACAGCATATTACAAAGCAGAGACATTACTTTGCCAACAAAGGTCCATCTAGTCAAAGCTATGGCTTTTCCAGTAGTCATGGATGGATGTGAGAGTTGAACTATCAAGAAAGCTGAGCACTCAAGAATTGATGTTTTTGATCTGTGGTGTTGGAGAAGACTCTTGAGAGTGCCTTGGACTGCAAGGAAATCCAATCAGTCCATCCTAAAGGAAATCAGTCCTGAATATTCATTGGAAGGACTGATGTTGAAGCTGAAACTCCAATACTTTGGCCACCTCATGTGAAGAGCTGACTCATTTGAAAAGACCCTGATGCTGGGAAAGATTGAAGGTGGGAGGAGAAGGGGACAACAGAGGATGAGATGGTTGGATGGCACCACCACCAACTCAATGGACATGAATTTGAGTAAACTCCGGGAGTTGGTGATGGACAGGGAGGCCTGGTGTGCTGCAATCCATTGGGTTGCAAAAAGTCAGACACGACTGAGCGACTAAACTGAATTGAAGATAATGTCCTAATCAAACAACTAAGGGACTTCCCTTGTGGAATGCAGGGGAAATGAGTTCGATCCCTCGTCAGGGAACTAAGATCTCACGTGCCCTGCAAGGCAACAAAGTCCGTGACACTGCCACTGCTGAGCCGACATGCCTCAAGTACAGAGAAGCCTGTGCCACAACTATAGAAATCTACGTGCTCCAACAAGATCCTGTATCCACAGTGAAGATCTGACACAGCCAAATTAGTTAATTTAAAAAGGCATACTTTAATGGTTGGATTTAAAAAAAAATAAAAAGGAACTAAAACTCTGTGAACTACTTTGTGTCTCTTGGTGTTACACAATTAAAAAAAAAAAATCTCAAAAAATGAAGCTTGTACAGAGAAGCTGGGAATCCTCAATTTTGGTCAGTCCTGAAACATTCTGACATAAAACTATGGACATAAAACCATTCAGCCCATGAACACGACAAAAACAATGTCAACAGCATTGAGAAGAACAACTAACATGTACGGAGTACTTACTATGTACACGGCACCATTCTAAGTGATTCAGATGTATTCATCACTATGAGGGGCGGATGCTACCTCTATTTTGTGGTTGAGGAATCTCACGTTTAGAGGACCCAGGCAGCCTGGACTCCTAACTATGGCACCACAGTTGCTTCTTTACACATAGAAGTAGTTACATGTGGTTAACACAGTTTGTTTTCTCTGGATATAGGTACAGGAGTGGGATTGCTGGATCCTATGGCAGCTCTATGGAGTTGGATCCTATGACCTAAACATAACCCAGGTATAAAATGAAGAACCAGAGGGATGTTTAGATGTATCAGCCTTGGGACGTGCTTGTGTCACCCATGGAAGATGCAGCCCTGAGAGTGATGCAGGGCTCAGTTTCGACCTGATCAATACGAGAGAAAGTCAGGAAACCAAGGCACATGCAAGTTCAAATAGGACAAAAGGCAGCAAAACATGGTACTCACAGAAAATAGAAGCAGAAAGCAGAGGAGCTCAGAAAGGGACTTGTGTGATGTTTCTTTGTTTGCTTTGTTTTGATTTTTATTTCATATTGGAGTAGAGTTGATTAACAACATCGTGTTAATTTCAGGTGTACAGCAAAGTGATTCAGTTATACATACACATGTATCTGTTCTTTTTCAAGTTCTTTTCCCATTTAGGTTATTACAGAATATTGAGCAGAGTTCCTTGTGCTATGCAGTAGTGCCTTGATTGTTGTCTATTTTAAATGTACCAGTATGTATATGTAAATTGCAAACTCTGTTTTAATATGCTATTTAAAATATCGACCTCTTTCAGACACAGAATAATTGAACATTTCATCATTTCTGAGGCATTTACAAGTAGTTTCATAAGGATTTTTTAGACTTTCTAACTAAGATATGGAGAAGGCACTGGCAACACACTCCATTACTCTTGCCTGGAAAATCACATGGACGGAGGGGCCTGGTGGGCTGCAGTTCATGGGGTCGCTAAGAGTCAGACACGACTGAGCGACTTCACTTTGACTTTTCACTTTCATGCATTGGAGAAGGAAATGGCAACCCACTCCAGTATTCTTGCCTGGAGAATCCCAGGGACAGGGGAGCCTGGTGCGCTGCCGTCTCTGGGGTCACACAGAGTCAGACACGACTGAAGCAACTTAGTAGCAGCAACTAAGATATGGAACTTCCCTGGTGGCTCAGACGGTAAAGCTTCTGCCTGCAGTGCAGGAGACCTGCGTTTGATCCCTGGGTTGGGAAGATCCCCTGGAGAAGGAAATGGCAACTCACTCTAGTATCCTTGCCTGGAAAATTTCATGGACTGACGAGCTTGGCGGGAAATAGTCCATGGGGTCGCAAAGAGTTGGACATGACTAAGCTACTTTCTTTCAACTAAGAGGTGAGCTCTCTATGGGTAGAGATGTTTATATTACCATTTTTTCTACAAATCATACATGTAGGACCACATATAGGACCATCATTTCTGTACATATATCTATAAGTATTTTTTTGCACAGAGATAGGCAGACAGTAGATAGTCAAATACATTTTGATTTATTACCTAATAATTCAGAACCTCAAGGCATTAATCTGTTTTAGCACGTTTTTGAAAAAATCTGCAAAATTGATGTTCGAAGACTTTCTTCTGCATTTAATAACTACCCCGGTTGAACCTGGGAAGTCTTGAGGAACCTTCAATCACTCTCTCTTCTAATATGAAGTGCATTCTATTTTAATTCTCTTGATTCAACTTTACAAAGAAACAGAACTCATTTCTCTCTTAAGCACATTATTGAAACCATGGCTCAGAAGTCCTCCCCATCATGCCACCAGAAATCTGAACTAAGGTTTGAGCCAGAGGGAGCCAAGAGCTGGGGGAATATTGGGAAGACACACATGTTTACATTTGGCAGGAATCTGTGCAATATTTCTTCCCCATTTGGCAAAGCAAAAGAAAAAAAAGTGGAATTTGGAAGCTTTTGTTTTAAAATCTTGGAACTCTTTCTGATGTTTCCTTCTCACTGGAATGATGAGGTACTAAACATTTGTTTGGCAAAAGAGAGAGGAAGCAAAGACAAGGTAAATACTGAGATGATGCATAAAACCATTGTTTCAGAACACTCCTTGCAAAGACAATAGAAGAGCAAATGTTGACAGCCAGAGGAAAGAAGCCACACATGGAACACTTTTCACATTCAGGAATTTGTATAACTTTGGAGGAAAGACAGTAACTTAAAAGATCACTGGTGGATCACACTTTGTGGATGAGAAGAGTTCCAGTCCCTGTCAGATAAAAAATGAGTTTCCACTATGTTCAATATCCTGCAATAAACCGTAATGGAAAAGAGTATACACACATATATATAGATATATGTATACATATGTAAGTGAATCACTTTGCTATACATCAGAAACTAAACTAACATTGTAAAGCAATTACACTCCAATTAAAACATAAATACAAAATAAATAAAACACAAATACATTTAAAAAAATCACTGCTGGATATCGATTTGTGGAATAAATGTGGTCTAATCCCTGGTAAAATGGTTGCTTCCAATTGGTTTCCAATATAAAATAAAAATGAGTTACTACTACATTCAATATACCATAATAAATCATAATGGAAAACAATATTATATATACATACTAATATATTATGTATAATATATATGAAACTGAATCAATCGCCTTGCTGTCCACCAGAAACCAACACAACATTGTACATCAACTACACTTCAATTCTTAAAAAGTTTCCATAAAAATGTACCCCAAGAAATTAAGGTGAGTGCATTTTTAGATAAGAAGTAAATATGGCTGCTTTCAAATTGTGGTGCTAGAGAAGACTCTTGAGAGTCCCTTGGACTGCAAGGAGATCAAACCAGTCAGTGCTAAAGGAAATCAACCCTGAATATTCATTGGATGGCCTGGTGCTAAAGCTGAAGCTCAATATTTTGGCTACCTGATGTGAAGGTCTTTTCATCGGAAAAGACCCTGATGCTGGGAAAGACTGAGGGCGGGAGAAGAGGGTGATGGAGGATGAGATGGTTGGATGGCATCACTGAATCAATGGACATGAGTTTGAGCAAACTCTGGCAGATAGAAAAGGACAGGGAAGCCTGGCATGCTGCAGCTTCTAGGGTCACAAAGAGTCAGACACGACTTAGCAACTGAAAAACAACAACAAATATGGCCAGGACTCTGGCCAGGGAAGGCTTTATCATCACTGTCAGAAATCAGAAGATCAGCTA
This sequence comes from Bos mutus, assembly GCF_027580195.1. Classification (NCBI taxonomy): domain Eukaryota; kingdom Metazoa; phylum Chordata; class Mammalia; order Artiodactyla; family Bovidae; genus Bos; species Bos mutus. Next base: position 25,137,085 of record NC_091633.1, read on the forward strand.
TTTAAGTTAGTTAAAGAATGTACAATATTGGTTTAATACCAATGGGAATGCAAGAAAGTGAGAAAACAGAGCTGGCTTAAGGAATAAGGGAAGACTATATAGGATAGATAAGATTATGAGGCTGAAGCATTTAAACAATTTGGAGCAGGGCTGGGGAACCAGGCGTGATGCCAGGAGTGGCCGGGTAAGATCACAAGGGAGAGGAGATTCCCAAGGAATCACAGACACAATCCTGAGTGGAGGTACTGCCTTCGGTGCAGCAGAAGGAGCAAGGCTCCCTTAGATATTGAAACAAAGAGTTCATTTATAAATTTAGGAGACACTGTACCTCATCTGACCTGGAAGAAATGAGATGGAAAATCAAGGTAGCACTGAGTTTGATATCAGCTGTGGGTTTCTCAAAACTATCCTGTATCGTATTGAGCACTTTCCTTGCTGTTCCTAGCATCTTGAGAACTTTTACCAGGGGAGAAATTGGATTCCGTCAACTTCCTTTTATGTGTAAGTTGAAATGACCTTTTGTTTTACTTTTTCCTTTCATTATACTCAGGTCATGTATTATACTGGTTGACTTACTTTTGGTTAACCTCCCAAGTATAATTAGAATAAATAGTATTTTATGATGGCAGAAAAAAAAATAAAAGCCAAGTAGCAAAACAGCAGTGCCGCATGGTTAATATTCCTCTAAATCACAAGACTAAGAGTAGACAACAGAACAGTGGGGAATCAGACCACCGAAGACAGAGAGTAAAATGTCAGAAGAAAGGTTAAGAAGTGCTTAATGTCACGATGTACTTCCCAACTCGAGGTTGCTGTAGTGACAGAATTTCCCCTTATATGGTGATGTTGGATGTTAAAAAATATTCCTACCTCATAGTAATGACATGATAATGGGAGAAAAATTCAAAAGAGGTAGATCGTGATTAAGGGTAAAGAGCCATGTTATCTACCTTTGGGCACCAACAATATAATTATAAGGGATGGAAAAGAGACGACCACAGACCAAACCATCGTTATCGGAGTGCACAGCCAGGTCTTGTGTTTTCATGGCCTATGAGTGATGTGTAACCACCTGACCAGTGGAATCTGACCAACAGCATCACAGAGAAAGTGATGTGCGTTTCCAGGAGGGTCACAACTCCCTACATGACCCTCCACACTTAATGCCCACTGGCTGGAAGTGAAGGACTTAATGTCCTATACGAAAGCAGAGGCTCAGAGAAGCACGGGTTCCCACATCCTCCGTGGATGCCTCCTAGTGAACACTGGACTCTGTGTGAGCAAGAAGCACACATGTATTGTGAGAGGCATCTGAGATGTAGTGGTTGGCTTGTTCCAGCATCTGAAGATACCTATTCTAACACAAAGAGGAAGACTAGGATTTAGGTCGGAGAAGGCAATGGCACCCCACTCCAGTACTCTTGCCTGGAAAATCCCATAGACGGAAGAGCCTGGTAGGCTGCGGTCCATGGAGTCGCTGAGGGTCGGACATGACTGAGAGACTTCACTTTCACTTTTCACTTTCATGCACTGGAGAAGGAAATGGCAACCCACTCCAGTGTTCTTGCCTGGAGAATCCCAGGGATGGGGGAGCCTGGTAGGCTGCCGTCTATGGGGTCGCACAGAGTTGGACATGACTGAAGCAACTTGGCAGCAGCAGCAGCAGCAGGATTTAGGTAAGCAAAGCTAACCAGAGACTGTATACTTGAGAAGAGATAAAAAGAAACCATCAATGGGACTTCTCTGGTGGTCCAGTGGCTAAGACTCTGAGCTCCCAATGCAAGAGGCCCAGGTTCAATCCTTGGTCATGGATCTAGATTTGGAATGTCCTAACTCCGGGAGATGGTGATGGACAAGGAGGCCTGGCGTGCTGCGATTCGTGGGGTCACAAAGAGTTAGACATGACTGAGCAAATGAACTGAACTGAACTGAACTGAACTAAGACTTGGCACAGCCAAACAATAAAAAGAAATCTTAAAAAGCAAAATCAATTTTTCACCATTGAGGATAATGTTTGCTGTGGGTTTGTCATATATAGCTTTTATTATGTTGAGGTATGTTCCTTCTATTCCTGCTTTCTGGAGAGTTTTTATCATAAATGGATGTTGAATTTTGTCAAAGGCTTTCTCTGCATCTATTGAGATAATCATATGGTTTTTATTTTTCAATTTGTTAATGTGGTGTATTACATTGATTGATTTGCGGATATTGAAGAATCCTTGCATCCCTGGGATAAAGCGCACTTGGTCATGGTGTATGATCTTTTTAATGTGTTGTTGGATTCTGATTGCTAGAATTTTGTTAAGGATTTTTACATCTATGTTCATCAGTGATATTGGCCTGTAGTTTTCTTTTTTTGTGGGATCTTTGTCAGGTTTTGGTATTAGGGTGATGGTGGCCTCATAGAATGAGTTTGGAAGTTTACCTTCCTCTGCAATTTTCTGGAAGAGTTTGAGCAGGATACGTGTCAGCTCTTCTCTAAATTTTTGGTAGAATTCAGCTGTGAAGCCGTCTGGACCTGGGCTTTTGTTTGCTGGAAGATTTTTGATTACAGTTTCAATTTCCATGCTTGTGATGGGTCTGTTAAGATTTTCTATTTCTTCCTGGTCCAGTTTTGGAAAGTTGTACTTTTCTAAGAACTTGACCATTTCTTCCACGTTGTCCATTTTATTGGCATATAATTGTTGATAGTAGTCTCTTATGATCCTTTGTATTTCTGTGTTATCTGTTATGATCTCTCCATTTTCATTTCTAATTTTATTGATTTGATTTTTCTCCCTTTGTTTCTTGATGAGTCTGGCTAATGGTTTGTCAATTTTATTTATCCTTTCAAAGAACCAGCTTTTGGCTTTTTTGATTTTTGCTATGGTCTCTTTTGTTTCTTTTGCATTTATTTCTGCTCTAATTTTTAAGATTTCTTTCCTTCTACTAACCCTGGGGTTCTTCATTTCTTCCTTTTCTAGTTGCTTTAGGTGTAGAGTTAGGTTATTTATTTGACTTTTTTCTTGTTTCTTGAGGTATGCCTGTATTGCTATGAACTTTCCCCTTAGGACTGCTTTTACAGTGTCCCATAGGTTTTGGGTTGTTGTGTTTTCATTTTCATTCATTTCTATGCAAATTTTGATCTCTTTTTTGATTTCTTCTGTGATTTGTTGGTTATTCAGCAGCGTGTTGTTCAGCCTCCATATGTTGGAATTTTTAATAGTTTTTCTCCTGTAATTGAGATCTAATGTTACTTCATTGTGGTCAGAAAAGATGCTTGGAATGATTTCTATTTTTTTGAATTTACCAAGGCTAGATTTATGGCCCAGGATGTGATCTATCCTGGAGAAGGTTCCATGTGCACTTGAGAAAAAGATGAAATTCATTGTTTTGGGATGAAATGTCCTATAGATATCAATTAGGTCTAACTGGTCTATTGTATCATTTAAAGTTTGTGTTTCCTTGTTAATTTTCTGTTTAGTTGATCTATCCATAGGTGTGAGTGGGGTATTAAAGTCTTCCAGTACAAGACAAGGGTGCCCACTTTCACCATTACTATTCAACATAGTTTTCGAAGTTTTGGCCACAGTAATCAGAGCAGAAAAAGAAATAAAAGGAATCCAAATTGGAAAAGAAGAAGTAAAACTCTCACTATTTGCAGATGACATGATCCTCTACATAGAAAACCCTAAAGACTCCACCAGAAAATTACTAGAACTAATCAATGATTATAGTAAAGTTGCAGGATATAAAATCAACACACAGAAATCCCTTGCATTCCTATACACTAATAATGAGAAAACAGAAAGAGAAATTAAGGAAATAATTCCATTCACCATTGCAACGGAAAGAATAAAATACTTAGGAATATATCTACCTAAAGAAACTAAAGACCTATATATAGAAAACTATAAAACACTGGTGAAAGAAATCAAAGAGGACACTAATAGATGGAGAAATATACCATGTTCATGGATTGGAAGAATCAATATAGTGAAAATGAGTATACTACCCAAAGCAATTTATAGATTCAATGCAATCCTTATCAAGCTACCAACAGTATTCTTCACAGAGCTAGAACAAATAATTTCACAATTTGTATGGAAATACAAAAAACCTCGAATAGCCAAAGCTATCTTCAGAAAGAAGAATGGAACTGGAGAAATCAACCTACCTGACTTCAGGCTCTATTACAAAGCCACAGTTATCAAGACAGTATGGTACTGGCACAAAGACAGAAATATAGATCAATGGAACAAAAGAGAAAGCCCAGAGATAAATCCACGCACATATGGACACCTTATCTTTGACAAAGGAGGCAAGAATATACAATGGATTAAAGACAATCTCTTTAACAAGTGGTGCTGGGAAATCTGGTCAACCACTTGTAAAAGAATGCAACTAGACCACTTTCTAACACCATACACAAAAATAAACTCAAAATGGATTAAAGATCTAAATGTAAGACCAGAAACTATAAAACTCCTAGAGGAGAACATAGGCAAAACACTCTCCGACATACATCACAGCAGGATCCTCTATGACCCACCTCCCAGAATATTGGAAATAAAAGCAAAAATAAACAAATGGGACCTAATTAAACTTAAAAGCTTCTGCACAACAAAGGAAACTATTAGCAAGGTGAAAAGGCAGCCTTCAGAATGGGAGAAAATAATAGCAAATGAAGCAACAGACAAACAACTAATCTCAAAAAAATACAAGCAACTCCTACAGCTCAACTCCAGAAGAATAAATGACCCAATCAAAAAATGGGCCAAAGAACTAAATAGACATTTCTCCAAAGAAGACATATAGATGGCTAACAAACACATGAAAAGATGCTCAACATCACTCATTATCAGAGAAATGCAAATCAAAACCACTATGAGGTACCATTTCACCCCAGTCAGAATGGCTGCGATCCAAAAGTCTACAAGCAATAAATGCTGGAGAGGGTGTGGAGAAAAGGGAACCCTCTTACACTGTTGGTGGGAATGCAACCTAGTACAGCCACTATGGAGAACAGTGTGGAGATTCCTTAAAAAACTGGAAATAGAACTGCCTTATGATCCAGCAATCCCACTGCTGGGCATACACACTGAGGAAACCAGAAGGGAAAGAGACACGTGTACCCCAGTGTTCATCGCAGCACTGTTTATAATAGCCAGGACATGGAAGCAACCTAGATGCCCCTCAGCAGATGAATGGATAAGAAAGCTGTGGTACATATACACAATGGAGTTTTACTCAGCCATTAAAAAGAATACATTTGAATCAGTTCTAATGAGGTGGACGAAACTGGAGCCTATTATACAGAGCGAAGTAAGGCAGAAAGAAAAACACCAATACAGTATACTAATGCATATATATGGAATTTAGAAAGATGGTAACAATAACCCTGTGTAAGAGACAGCAAAAGAAACACTGATGTATAGATCAGTCTTATGGACTCTGTGGGAGAGGGAGAGGGTGGGAAGATTTGGGAGAATGACATTGAAACATGTATAATATCATGTATGAAACGAGTCACCAGTCTAGGTTCGATGCACAATACTGGATGCTTGGGGCTGGTGCACTGGGATGATCCAGAGGGATGGTATAGGGAGGAGGAGGGAGGAAGGAGGAGGGTTCAGGATGGGGAACACATGTATACCTGTGGCGGATTCATTTCGATATTTGGCAAAACTAATACAATATTGTAAAGTTTAAAAATAAAATTAAAAATAAATAAATAAAAATAAAAGAAAAATCAATTATTTTAAAAAACAGAGAGTGAGCATATGGGTAAGACTGACAACAGCAAGCTATTAGATTTTTTTAGATATATGGGGTTAAAAATAGATAGTGTTTCGTACAATTAAATTCATCCATTTGACATGCTTATTGAGTTCTGACAATTTTATAGACCCATGTGATCAGGCAATGTACATAGATGTGTTTCTGTATGTCTGTACATGTATATAAATATTTTGCAGTCCACTGCTATGAGTTTTCAGACCTGTATTGATTCAGGCAACCACCCACACAATCAAGGTATAGATGTTTCATCAGCCCCCAAACCTCCTGACTGTTTCCGTTTGCAATGAAAACACCTCTCCTCCCAATCTATAGCAACAATTGACCAATTTTCCATCCCCATACTGTGCCTTTTCCGGAATATCACAGAAAAACGGGAGCACACAACACCTGGCCTTTTGTAGCTGACTTCTTCCACTCGGCATATTGCCTTTAAAGTCGATTTTTAAGAAATGTTGGTGAGAGGGGGAAATGACACAAAAGTGGTGAAAACTGGCAACCAATGGATCTGGGAAACTGATAACTGGAGGCTCATTAATTCATTCTCACTACTTTCACATGTGTTTGGAAATTTCTATAATAAAAGAAGGTTTCAAATTTTGAAAAAAAAACAAAACACATGTTTTCTCTGGTCGTATATAACCATTTGCTGCTTAAAAGGAATCTAAAGACAGGACTTCCCTGGTGGTCCAGTGGTCAGGACTCCATGCCTCCATGGCAGGAGCCATGGGTTTAATCCCTGGTTGGGGAACTAAGATCCCACAAGCCACACCGCCAAAAAATTGATAAGTAAAAACAAACAAATAAATAAACTAGTATCTCTTAAAAAAAAAAAAAAAAACTAAAGAAACAAAAGACCCTGGACTGAGGAAAAGCCTGGACTCATTCAGTTCAGGCCACCAGATACTGGAATTATGCTGGTACCCTTGCAAGAGGCAGGCAGTAAATAAAACAGTTCCTGAGTCTGCGTGTTCAGGATTTTACTGTTTCCAGGATCTGACAAAGCCAAGAGGCAATGTCCTATTTCTCCAGCAAAAAACCAATATCAAACCTTTGCTCTTTACCATTCTGAGAATCTCTTAAGTTTCTGATTCAAAAGCTCCATAAAGCAGAAATAGGGCAGGCTCCTTCTCTAGGATGAAACTTACCAAAATGAGGGAACCTACTGCAAAAATGGAATTTGCCCCCTTTTCCCAGATGACACAGATCTGCAAGGAGAAAAGACCTAATTTTAGGCATGAGGACTGTCACCACATCAGCCCAGCACAGAGAAAACTCCTGCCTCCTGTCTGCAGATGAACAGGGGAAGCCTTAAATCTGTACCTCCCAGATCCGCTCCATTTATACTTGTCTGAAATATAAGCCCTCCTGAGTTTTCTTTGCTGTTAATATAGTCAAGAGTTTGAAAAGTAGAATTAAAATAAATCTTCCTCAAACCAATGGAAAAGGGCATCAGGTGCTAATTCTGGAGGCAACAAGGAACTGAAATAAGCTTTGAAAAGGGCACATTTTCTGAGCAGCAGGTTGGAAATCCAGGCAGCCCTGCCATAGGTGTTCCTTCTGGCAAAGAAAATGGATAAATCCAGAGCTTTTCAAGCACTTTGATTTTTACTTAGGTAGAGAATGTCAGATATTTTATTTTCTTCTGAGAGTGTGTACTTAGTTTCACCAAAGTAAACTGCGTTTTCAGACATCTTTTCCCAACAAATCATGTCTACAGTAGCACAGTGATTCCCTTGTTTGATCAATTCTTGGTTTAAAAGACACTTCAATACTGAATTTTTAACTCGACATTTATTTTACGTTTTAACCCTAAACCACATCAATTCTGGGGAATTTTCCACACAAAAGATGATGCTGAATCTTATGATACAGAATCAAAATTACTCTCTACCATTCTGGTTGCTTTATTTTTCTAAATATTTACTTATTTGGCTGCACTGGGTCTTAGCAGTGGCTTGCAGGATCTTCCATGTTTGTTGGCGTGCAAGATCTTTAGTTGCAGCATGTGGGATCCAAGTTGGGGCATGTACGATCTAGTTCCCTGACCAGGGATTGAACCCAGGCCCTCTGCATCGGGATTGCAGAGTCTTAGCCACTGGATCGGCAGGGAAGTCCCTCTGGTTGCTTTTAGCATGTAAGTTTTGGTCCCTCAACAAAGTTTCCTTCTGTTTTCTTTCAACAGTATCTAGAGAGTGCTAATATATGTGTCTTCAGAGCCAAATGAGATTGTTCACCATGACGAATGAGGAAATGCCTAGAAAACACCAGAAGATTATGGTAGAAGAAGTTAAGTCATGACAAATCAAGGTATCAGTGAGAAGACGGAACTAGATTTCATTGAAAATAACTGTGTAGGTTAGAAAGGGAGTCTGTAATTCAACTAATATTTCATTCCACGATAAGAAAATGTTTCCTTAGGATAACGGTTTCAGCTGAGGGTGATCTGGACTTCTGGAGATATCTGCCAACCACAACTAAAGGAGGAGGAGGGCTACTAGTGGCGAGGGACCAGGGATGCTGCCCCAAATCCTACAATTCTTAGAACACCCTCTCCCACCCCCCAACTCCTTAGACACAACAAGAAGTATGTGCTAGGGTTCAGAAACCCTGCCTCAGGATAAGACCTGGGAAAACCTTAAGTACAGAATCTGAGATGTAGGACCATAGGTGGGTGGCCCTAGTGGTAAAGAACTCGCCTGCCAATGCAAGAGACAGAGACACCAGGCAGTTGGTGATGGACAGGGAAGCCTGGCGTGAAGCAGTTCATGGGGTCACAAAAAGTCAAACGTGACTGAGCGACTGAACTGAACTGAAGAGACACCAGTTCAGTCCCTGGATTGGGAAGATCCCCTGGAGGAGGTCACGGTAACCCACTTCAGTAATCTTGCCTGGGAAATCTCAAGGACAGAGGAGCCTGGCCAGCCATAGTCCATAGAGTTGCAAAGAGTCAGACACAACTGAAGTGACTTAGAACACACACACAGGTAAAAATTCATCCAGATTTCCACATCAGCAAACCTGGGCTCTGTCAACATACAGAGACTCTTTCAGGGCCTTTAAATTTGCCATGGTTTCTGGCTTTACATGAATCAAAGCACTCGATCCCCAGAGATAAACTGCGATCGACTATGTATCAGAAGCTGCACTTGGGTTTTGAGGATGCACAAGAAAGGAAAGAGGTCTGCTCATGTGGAGCTCACAGGAAGAAGAGCAAAACGGTCAAAGCACAGAGACCTAAACAGCTGGATACCAGGCAGTGGTAAGGTCTGCTGCTGCTGCTGAGTCACTTCAGTCGTGTCCAACTCTGTGTGACCCCATAGACGGCAGCCCACCAGGCTCCTCTGTCCCTGGGATTCTCCAGGCAAGAACACTGGAGTGGGTTGCCATTTCCTTCTCCAATGCATGAAAGTGAAAAGTAAAAGCGAAGTCGCTCAGTCATGTCCGACTCTTCGCGACCCCATGTACTGCAGCCTACCAGGCTCCTCCATCCACGGGATGTTCCAGGCAAGAGTACTGGAGTGGGGTGCCATTGCCTTCTCCGTCTACTGAAGAACAAATTAAAGAAAGATGATGAAAGGAAGAAAAGGACCCGACTTGAGTTGGAATAGTTATAAAAGATCTCTCAATGCCTATTATCTATATATGACGCAATAAAGTACACCTGCAAGTATCTGTGTACCTACTCAGGCAGCCAACCAGCCATGATTCACCCACCCATCCACCCACACATGTAACCACTGATATATGCACCTTAGTATCTGTATATCTAGCTACCTACTTACCTCACTATCTACTTATCCATCCATCCCTATTTATCTATCTATCCATCATCTATCTATATATCTGCCTTCCCATCCATCCATCCATCCATCCTTTATCTTTCTCCCTTTCCATCCATCCATCCATTCATCCTCTATCTAACTAGCTATCACCATCATCCTCAATCTATGACCTCTCTGCCTTTCCATCTGTCTATCCTATGCCATCTTCTGCCCTTCATGTTTCTCACCTAATGTTTTGGAAAACTTTCATATCAAAAAAGCTAGATAGTCTTTTGTGAACAGTATAATGCAAATTTAAAATAACCGATATCCCTTTAATGAGCACTTTAGTCACTTGCAGATATTGCTCTATTATCTTCTGCACTGATGCCATGGAATGTTTCTGTGGAAAAGTCTAAAAACAGCCTGAAATTTTCCCCCTGGTAAATGACAAGTGACTCATTTTCTTTACAAAGCATTTTGAAATCTGGAATGTATCACTCACATACATACACCAATGTACATAAGTATATATAAAGCTTTCACTGAAATTACATATATGTAGATTAAAGAAAATACTATATACCATACAGACATTTTAAAAGACAATAGTAATCACTACTGTAGTAGACCCCAGGTTAAAAACTAGAATATACCCAGTATTTTGAAGCTTCCAGCATGTTTCTCCTTATTAATATCTTCATCCTTCATTCTGAGACCGATTACTCTAAGTTTTATGTGCATCGCCTTGTCGTTTTTCAATAATTTTACCTAAGTGAATGTATATATCCATCATCCATCAACACTTTGCTAATTTATGCTTAGTTTTTAATCTTTACATAAATGTTTTTTTCTGAAACTTTCCATTAAATTTAATATTCCAGATCAGAGGTTACCCATAGGGATGTAATTCAATCATTTTTGTGAATGTATAGGAGTCCACTGTAGGAATATGTCAACATTTATTTATCCATCCTCTCAATGGTCATTTGGGACATTTCCAGTTTTTTCCTATTAGAACGGCACTGCTATGAATATTTATGAATGTCTTCTGGTGATCAAGTATAAGAGTTCTATACCTTAGAAGTGTAAATTTGGGGTCATAGTGTATACATATCTTTGATATAGCTGGGTGATTCCATATTATTTTCTAAAGAGCTTGCATCAATTTTGCCCACCAGCAATAAAGAAAGTTTCCTTTGTTCCACATCCTCTACAATTCATATTATCAGACTTTTGGAAATCTGGTGCACATAGAAATGAAATGTATAATAGTGTTCATTTGTTCTTCTCTGATTTCTAATGAGATGCGGTATTCCTGCTATTCATTGACTACTTTGTTTTTTCTTCTGTGAAATGCCTGCTCATATTTTTTGCCCATTTTTCTTTTCAGTTATTTTTTTACTGAATTATAGGCATTCTTTATATACTCTTCATCCTAATTCTCCATCAGTCTTTACATGTTACAAATACCTTCCCTCAAATTATGATCAATTTTTTATTGTTGAAAAAAGTACTTATTTTAAAACATAGCCATTTGTATCATTTTTTCCTTTGTGGCCAGGGTTTTGGTGTCTTGTTTAAAGAAATTCTTTCATCTCAGAACTTGTAAAGATATCCTTCAGTATATTCTTCTATATTGATTTTTTTTCCTTTGAAAAAAGAATCCTAACTGATCTGGAATTGATGTCTTAGACATCTGATTCCATTTTTCTCATTTGGATAATCAATGTGCTAGTGCTATTTCTGAAAAATGCATCTCTTCTCACTGATCTGTAATTTTAGTTCCATTACACAAACTCCCCTTTATTTACTTGGCTGTGCCGAGTCTTAGCTACAGCACACAGGACCTTTAGTTGCAGCATATGAACTCTTAGCATGTGGGATCTATTTTCCTGACCAGTGATTGAACCTGGCCCCCTGCCCTGGACATGGAGTCTTAGCCACTGGACTACTGGGGAAATCCTCACAAAATATCCTTCTTCTGTTTATTATTCTATTCACCCATTGTGTTCCACTATCACACCATTTGAATATTTATGACTTTTAAAGAACCCATCAATGTTTTTCTTTGCTTTAGTTACCCACCAATTCTTGACATTTTGGTCTTTGTATATATTTAAAAATTAACATATCAAGTTCCTTGAAACATATTCCAGCTGATATTTTATTGCAATAGCATTGACTCTAATGATTAATGTGGGGAAACAGCATGCTTTTCAAACTGAATATGGCATATCCATTTCTTCAGGGTTTTGATTGAATATTTGTTCTACCTGAATAATTAGTTGATTATTTCACTAAGATTGAAATTTCGTAATTAGGATATATCTTGGTATTTACTTTTGCATTATTTTCTTTTTCTGTAACACGAGAATGTCCTTTGGATCTACAGATTTAACTATTTCTAAATTTTAGAAACAAATATATTTGTGAATTTTTGGGGGGGGTATTCATTCTGTGGGATTCTCAGCTCTAGGACACGAATCATCCTTATATTAGATTAACTTTCTTCTTCATGTCTATTATTTTCTTCTTAGTCCTTTTTTCCTTTTTATTTTTTGAGTTACAATCTACATACAATTTACTTTCTTTAATTGCACAATTCAAGGATTCTGGTATACTTAGAGAGTTGTGTAACTATCACCACAGGCACAGATTTTGTTTTGTTTTTGGTGGTGCAGCATGTGGGATCTTTGCTCCCCAACCAGGGATCAAACCCACTCCCCCTACATTGGAAGCATGGCGTCTCAACTGCTAGGCCACCAGGGAAGTCCCTCTTCCTAATTCTTTACTTTTTCATGTTTCCCTAGCACTCACCAAGATTGCCACCCTGCTTATTTAACTTCTATGCAGAGTACATCATGAGAAACTCTGGGCTGGAAGAAGCACAAGCTGAAATCAAGATTGCCAGGAGAAATATCAGTAACCTCAGATATGCAGATGACACCACCCTTATGGCAGAAAGTGAAGAGGAATTAAAAAACCTCTTGATGAAAATGAAAGAGGAGAGTGAAAAAGTTGGCTTCAAGTTCAACAATCAGAAAACGAAGATCACGGCATCTGGTCCCATCATTTCATGGCAAATAGATGGGGAAACAGTGTCAGACTTTATTTTTTTGGGCTCCAAAATCACTGCCAATGGTGACTGCAGCCATGAAATTAAAAGACAATTACTCCTTGGAAGGAAAGTTATGACCAACCTAGATAGCATATTGAAAAGCAGAGACATTACTTTGCCAACAAAGGTCCGTCTAGTCAAGGCTATGATTTTTCCAGTGGTCATGTATGGATGTGAGAGTTGGACTGTGAAGAAAGCTGAGCGCCAAAGAATTGATGCTTTTTGAACTGTGGTGTTGGAGAAGACTCTTGAAAGTTCCTTGGACTGCAAAGAGATCCAACCAGTCCATCCTAAAGGAGATCAGTCCTGGGTGTTCATTGGAAGGACTGATGCTGAAGCTGAAACTCCAGTACTTTGGCCACCTCATGCAAAGAGTTGACTAATTGGAAAAGACCCTGATGCTGGGAGCAATTGGGGGCAGGAGGAAAAGGGGACAACAGAGGATGAGATGGCTGGATGGCATCACCGACTCGATGGACATGAGTTTGGGTAAACTCCAAGTGTTGGTGATGGACAGGGAGGCCTGGTGTGCTGCGATTCATGGGGTCACAAAGAGTCAGACATGACTGAGCGACTGAACTGAACACCAAGATTGCCTCCATCTTTTCTATATATGCCAATAATTCCCCTTTAAACTATGTCTATCTTATTTCTTGTTTAATTTCTATTTTTCACTGTTGGATCCTCAATTCATGTGTTAGCTCTCTGGTCTACCTTATCTTTATTTTCTTTTTATATTTTAACTTCATTTATTTAGTTCATGTCCTTTAAAAATTTTTTTCTACCCATTTAAACACTCACAGAAAAAAAAATTACCTTAAATTTATGTTTCTTCCCAAATAAATTCCTCTTCTCTTATATTGCTGTATTTCTTTCTATATTCCTTTCTTTCTTCCTTTCCCTTCTGCAATATATTTACATAGATGGATGGCCATGTCTTTTGCAATCTGATTCATGTCCAACTTGGACGACTCTGAGCCACCTATTCATGTGGAATGTGGATGAATTTTACTTAACAAGCTTTATCTTGCAAAATATGTACCAACACCTGAGTTTTCAATGGCCTGGGATTTACCTAGAGAGGGTAGAGAGGAGGGGAGTTGGGTCAGGGCCTTGATGGGTGGGTTAGGATCTGTCTCCTCTTTCTGCAGGTTTTCAAATGCTCTGTGCCTGAGTCCACTCAGTGCTTTGTGTGTGCATTTGTGCTGAGATGGGGAAACGAAACGGAGAGGGTTAGTATTGTATTGGGTTGGCCAAAAAGTTTGTTCAGGTTTTTTCTTGTGTGTGTGTGTGTCTTTTCATACAATGTAACAGAAAAACCCAAATGACCTTTTTGTCCAGCTGCAATATTTCTTCCATCTACTTGGGCTTCAGATTATCCTTCCAATTCTTCTCTGGGTCCAGGATCCTTGCTTTTCATAAAGACAAACATCCCTAGATAGTCTTTTATCATCATCAATCCTTCCACCAGCCAAAATGAGAATGGAGAAAGAAACAGAAATGTTGATTTTTTACTTTTGCATAAGGAGTTCACAGACTGGAGAGAAAAGTATTATCTCATGTCTCCGTGTTCTCTTTCTTCTGCCTCTTGGTCTTTCAAAAGCTGTTATCTTGTTTATGATGTTTTCTGTTAGAGTAAGTTCATTTCTGCATTGCTTATGACCCTTCTGCCTTTGCTCCCAGCTGAGGTCGACACAAATGACAAACCTCCAAGACTGTCTCTGCTTTTGGTACAATTCTCGCCTGGAGAATCCCAGGGACGGGGGAGCCTGGTGGGCTGCCATCTCTGGAGTCACACAGAGTCAGACACGACTGAAGCGACTTAGCAGTAGCAGCAGCAGAGTTGATCGGAAAAGATAGTCGGCTTTCATAAAAATTATCTTTTCCGACTGCTGCTACACCCACAGGGTCAAGTCAGGGGACAGAAACCACAGCAGATAAGTGACCAGAAGCACTTGTGACAGAGGGGCTGAAATTACTGACAAAACAAGTAGATGATGGTGATGCAGCCGTGATGATATTAACCGCAGGAAGTCTCTTCTCCTCCGGTCAGAAGGACAAAGCAAAGAGGGGGATTCTAAGGTGCCATCAGTGAGGCCTCACTGAAGGGTTTGGAGCCATGGCACCGGTTGCCTGGCAGGAGCTTGAACCATGGAGGAGCTTTCTGGCCTGAGTAGGGACCGGGAAGCAAGGGAGAAAACTATCCTAACTTTTCCCATTTTCCAGGCCATAAGAGTCCTGCCATGGAGTCACACTGGTCGAACCCAGTTAAAAGCCAGATCTGGATAGTGTAGGGCATCTGGAAGATGCAGGTCACAGAGGTGGACTTAATCACGGCAGAGCAGGAGAAGGGTGAGGAGTAAACGTCAGAGTAAGCAGCTCCAGGGCATCACCTCTGCACTTTTGCAAGTAAAAGTGCAACGAACTTTTGCAAGTTCATTGGCAATCTTTTTCTTGATTATTATTGGATTGGCCAAAAAGTTTGTTTGAGTTTTCCAGGTTAGGGAAAAACTCGAAATTTCTGGCCAACCCAACAGTTACTGAAAACTCCAGCTAACAACCTACCCCAAAATGTAGTGGCCTAGAACACCACAGTTTTCATGTACATCACGATTTTATGTACCAGGAGTCTAAGCAGGGCTCAGCTGTGAGATGTCTCCACTCCACCTGGAGGTGGTGAGGTCCCCTGGTGGTTCTGAGCTGTCATCTGGCTGGTCTACAGCACCCAAGACAGCTTCACACACATGTCTGGGATCCGGACAGGAATAGCTAAAAGATGGGGCTCACCAGGTCTCCCCTCTCTCCACAGAGCTGCAGAGCCTCCCATGGGATCTCCCAGAAGATGAGCTGGACTTTTTACAGGTGGCTCTGGGCTCCCAGAACAAGTGTTCCTGGAGACTGAGGTGGAAGGTCACAGCTTATGTCTCATCTCAGACGTTCCAGGTCCTCACTTCTGTCTTCTACCAGGAAAGAGATACACTAAGCCTAAATTTAAGTGGATGGGGAAGAGCATACAAGTATGCAAGCCACAGTCAGTTTGCTATTGCCCCTTGAAGAGCCACTGAAGGAAAAGAAACTACACTTGTGATCTGTGATCAGATCAGATGCACTGAGCTGATTTTTGCACTTCCATCACTCAGCTTATTTCCGTCTCACTCTTGAGCTGATGTCTGCCCGAGTCCTTTGCTTGTACATTGATGTTAGCATTATTTTTGCTGGATTTTTTTAAAAGAATCAGTTTACTTCCATTCCTTCAGATTTGGGAGAGAGGATTCTGACATCTGGGTCCACTCTCCCGTCTCATACTGGAAGATGCTGAGTCAGTTGCTTTCCGGAGTTACCCAAGAAAATGACTCCTCAGCAGCTTCAAACATGCACCTTCTTTTGTTTCTTCTTCATAGTTTAAGTTAGAGGTGACCTGCTCCTTGTGTTAACAGGGGCCCCTTTCAGAATGAATTGACACTGCTCAGGGTGAAATGACCCAAGGTCATCTGTTTGCATTTCAGAGGACACCTAATACATCCCTTGACTGATTGGTTATTTCCTAAATGCCTGATCTGGAGCCTCACAAACTGCTCAAGGCTTACCTGTCATCTTTTATTTACATTAACAACACCTGGAATGGTAAGAGCCCAGAGACTGAGGCTCAATGACTTTCGATGACCTTCCCAAGAGTGCACTGGCAGTGAGGATGCCAAGAGAGGTGACCATGGTCTTGGCCCCATGACCTGTCTTCTTCCTCATAAACCCAGGTGGTCTTCAAGAGGTCAGTTCTGCCTCCAGATCTGAAACTGTCATCCCACAGTTCAGACTGTGATAATCAGTTCAGACACTGATAATTATCAGTGTCTGAAGTCCCTGGAAAGACCCATGAAAATCCATCTAGCGTTCTTCAGAGCTCTTTACTCTGCAATGACTGGTAAGCCTGACAGATGTTCATGACGGTGGACATACCTTAGTCTGTCTACGCTCCAAAGCACTGTCTGAAGTTGGCATCTCATCCCCAGAAAAGACACCCCAGGTTCACATTCACAGCACCGGCCACTCATTACAGGGCTGTATCCATGTTTTATTCTCTGTTAACATCCCCGGCACCAAGCATCACACTCAAGAAACATCTGCTCAATAAGGGAAATGTTTCAGGTAATTCATTTCCTTAAGTGCTTTTATAAAAATGAGATTTTGGAGTATCTGTGTCTGCCTCTCTGCCTGGCACTGATGAAGATGGATTTTCCAAAACGTGTGCTCGGCAGTGTAAGTCAGCGAGGGTGAGTTCTCAGGACCTCAAAGTAGATGTGGTATGAGCACAAGGGCATCTGCCAGGCTGTTCACCTCTTGTGTTTCTGTTTCCACTTCTGGAAAATCGAGGTGATAATAGTACCTACGTTGTGGGGTTGTTCTGAGAATTAAACATGTGAAAAATATTTTAAGCAATTAGAAGAGTACCAGGCACAAATGCACAAATAGATACTTAATAAATGCTTGTTATTATACTAACATTCTTATTATCACTATCATTATCATTAAAATGATTGTACTCAGCAATCTCTCCCTCAAACCTCCTAGCCTCTGCACATTATTCTTGTGTTCCCATGAGTGACCCAGAAGAGGTACACAGAAAAACCACGTCTGAAGGTGACTGGCAAAGGATATGAAGATATTCGATCAACAGCCTCTGTGGCCTCCTGACCAAAGACCACCTGGGAAATGGAATCTCCATGGATACCAAATGCACAGATGACATCAAGGACCAAAACCCATCCCCGACTCCTCCCCATTAAGGTCATATAACCCTTCACCCAGTCCTTTCCCTCTGGCTGCTTGCAGTCTGGTTGAAAAGGAGACTGTCAGGTGGGTCTAGCATGCAAGGGATGTGATGAGGTCCTCACACGGAGACGAAGGTCAGTTCAAGGTTATAGAGTACAAACATCTGTAACCAGAAGCGGGCACAGTCAAAGAAGACCACAGGGAGCTTTGGTTGCAAGACATCTTTTCTGTGTGTACATCTCTAATGTAACAATATTTTTTTTAATACACAAAGGCTAAACATACTGAAAAAATTATTTTCATAAAAATCACTGCACCCAGCCCACAGTCAAAGGATATAATGGCAGCCACCTGGCTCATATCCTTATATTCTTTGAAAACCAAACCCCACACAATCACTTCTCAGAGAAACTTCTAGAACTATATGCAGAGAGGAACGGCCATGTCCATTCATATCTTTTCCTCTTCCACATTTCTTGGACTCTGCCTCAATAGACAGGGACTTGAGAAAGAATGTCATGACCCTCTTTCCTGAGGCCCCCATTAGCTGCCCTACTCCAACTCCCAGAAAAATATAAAGATTGTGAGCAAAACACTTCCCTGTGGTTTTTTGTTTTCTCCTTCTGGCTCTTTTCCAAGTCCAGTGAATATAGGAATTTCACGTTGACAGCCACCTTTTGGCTCCCTTGAGGTTTTATGTTTTGAGGCAGGGAGGAGAAAATTGCTCCTTTCATGAGGGGTGGAGATAAATTAGGAGTTGGGGATTAACAGAAACACACTACTATTTATAAAATAGGTAACAATGATGTCCTACTATGTAGCACAGGAGACTACATTTAATAGCAGGTAATAACCTACAGTGGAAAAGAATCCGAAACTGTACACCTGACACTAACACAAGATTGTAAATCAACTGTAACTTAATAAATAAAAAAAGAAATTGAAGGCATTATGCGAAATGTTGCAAATTTATTCTATCAGTGTTTGGTGTATCCTGGCCACCATGGTGAGCAAAATGACATTCAGAATAAGCAGAATTTGTCTGCAGATGCATTTCATAAGGGATTTTGTTTTTTTCCTGAACAAAGATGAAAGTGTCAGGTGATGTAATGGGTAATGAACGGCCCCACCTATAATGAAAAAGAATTCAAAAGAGAACATGTGTGTGTGTGAATAACTGAGTCCCTCTGTTGTGCACTTGAAACTAACACAACACTGTAAATTATCTATAGCTCAATTAAAAAATTGCTCCTTTCAAACATGCTTCTCACCAAGCCTTGAAGGCAGTGTCCTGAACACCACACGATCATTCCTTAGAGCCCCCGGGGCCTCGAAGACACACAACAGTTTCCTGTAGCGCCTGCATTTTCTGGGCCTGTCCGAAGCGTAAACAACACACATACACACACAGTGGACTCTAGGGGGTTTCAGGCCACACTGCACAAACCATGAAGAGGAGTGTGGAGGTATGTCCACCCTGCTCTTTTTGTGTGTGCAAATTAATTTCATTTCATCTCATCCATGGGGATGATAACCTTTCCCTGAAGGAGTGTGCAGCAATCACGTGTCCTATTTTGGCTACCAGTCTCTCTGCCCTCTTTCTGGAAGCCCCCTGAGTTCTGAGTCGGGGGATCAGTGGTCTCTCACTGGGACTGATCAAGGAGGGATGGTAAATGCAGCACCTACTTCCCTCCCAGAAGTTACTGAGGGGGTCACATATTTTCTCTCACTGCTCTGGCATGGCCAAGGGGTGGACACAGGACTCAAGCTTGAGAGAATGACCTCCTCCCTAGGTTGGTGAGGTCTAGGCTAGAGATAAAAGAATGGAAGAAATGTACGAAGAGCATTGATTTCTGCAGGAGCTCTTCCTGTTACAGAACAGCTGCTTCTTGTTTCAACTCCGACCCCCCAGAATGGCATGGATCCTACTTCATTCAGCATCTTTTCTCTAGTCATTTCATTGATTTCTTTTTGTTTTCTGGCTTTCTTGAGATGTAATTGACATATAATACTGTGTAAGCTTAGGGTGTACAGTGTGATAATTTAAAGTGTAATGTGTAATATATATGACACACATACATAGTGTAAAATGATTTTACAGCAATAAGGTTAGTTTATAACTCCATCATCTCATTTAGTTATCTCTTTTTTCATGATGAGAACTTTTAATATTTACTCTCTTAGCAACTTTCAAGTATGCAATACAGTATGATTAACTGCAGTTACCATGCCGTACATTAAATCCCCAGAACTTGTTTATCTCAGAACCAGTAGTTGGTACCTTCGGACCAGCATCCCTTTTCCCCCTTCCTCAAGCCTCTGGCAACCATCCATCTATTCTCTGATTCTAGAAGCTTTCATCAGATTCCACCTGGAAGTGACATTATTCAGAATCTGAATTTCTTGGACTTATGTCACTGAACATAATGCCTTTAAGGTTTATCCCTGTTGTTGCAGGAAAAAACGAAATCACTGTCTCAAGGAGATATCTGTTCCCCGCTGTTTACTGCAGCATTATTTGCAAGAGTCAAGACATGGAAACAACCTGAGTGTCCAGTAATGGATGAATGGATAAAGAAAATGTGATGTATATACACGAAGAAATATTATCCAGCCATAAAAAAGAAAGAAACCCTTCCATTATCTTCAGAACTTCCAACTCTGCCAAGTTGGCCAAAGTCAATTTCTCTTGGTCATGAGATGAGCCTCCTGCTAGAACATGGCAAAGAGATTCAAGGAAATCTCAAGCAACAGTCCCAGTATCAATATCAGAGCACAGCTCGTACCACAGTTGGCATCTTCCTTCTTTCCTCTCTTCCCCAAAAGAATCAGAGCCATCAGTTTGTTTAACTCAAAAATGGATGTATAGCCATCAGCTTGGGGCAAAGGGTAGTGCTAGTGGTAAGGAACTCACCTGCCAATGCAACAGACACAAGAGATACAGATTGGATTTCTGGGTCAGGAAGATCCCCTGGAGGAGGGCACAGCAACCTATTCCAGTATTATTGCCTGGAGAATCCCACGGACACAGGAGCCTGGCAGGCGATGATCCATAGGGTCACAAAGAGTCAGAAACAACCGTAGTGACTTATCATGAACACTTGGTTAAAACACAGTACAGCTGGAAAGGAAAGGGAGCTATCAGCGGATGGAGGGATTCTTGAGTTGGAGATCACTATGGATTGACATCTTGAAATGTGTGAAGCTGTATGCAGAGAGGCTATGTGTATTGTTACACAGTGGAGTTTGCACAAAAGTTCGTTAAACAATGTGATTCAATTATATAGCGGGAGAGAGGAGCATGAGCAGTTTAATTAACTTAAATTTCTAACTTCACCATTCGACTTAACAAGCATTGACCAGAATAGCAAGAAGGGTGACGTGAACCCAATGGCTCCCAACTCCAACTGCAAGTTCGTATCTCTTGGAGAGGTTTTTGAAAATGCCAGTACCAGGGACTTTTCTGGTAGTCAAGTAGTTAAGAATCCACCTGCCAATGCAGGGGACACGGGTTCGATCCCTGGTCCAGGAAGATCTGACATGCTGAGGGGCAACTAAGCCCGCTTGCCACAATGACTGAAGCCTGCATGCTCTAGGGCCTTTGAGCCACAGGTACTGAGCCCATATGCTGCAATCACTGAAGCCCACTAGAGCTTCTGCTCTGCAACAAGAGAAGCGATCGCAATGAGAAGTCCATGCACCGCAATGAGAAAGCAGCCCTGAGTACCCACACCCAGAGAAAGCCCGCTCATAGGAATGAAGACTCAGCACAACCAAAAATAAATAAATAAATAAACAGAAAAAATACTAGCATAATACATGATATTATAAATCAACTATATTTCAGTAAAATAATAATATTAATAAAAGAGATAATGAAAAAGATAGAAGAACAATTTTTTAAAATCTATTCACAGTATAGGTTTGGATTTCTGTTACCTTAGGGTACATGAATTATAACAGATGGATAAATTACTTAAAGAAAGAAATATGCATTCTTTTAGGTTCATGGATATGTGTGCTCAGTCACTCAGTTATGTCCAATGCTTTGCGACCCCATGGACTGTACCCCACCAGGTTCCTCTGTCTACGGGATTCATCCAAACAAGAATACTGGAGTGGATTGCCATTTCCTCCTCCATGGGATCGTCCCGATCCAGGGATTGAACCCACACCTCCTGTGTCTCCTGTACTGGCAAGAGGATTCTTTACCACTGAGCCATCATGGGTATTGTTGTTACTAAAAAAAAAAAAAATTACTAACACCAAGGCTTCACCCCAGACTGTTATGGAGGCCAGAAGATCCTAGAAGCTGTCATTGTTGGAAACAATGGCCTCAGATCATCTCAGATTGGGGTTCCTCTTACAGAGCAAGTATCTTAATAGGACTACACCTGACTCTGTTATTTTATATTGTTGCTATTGTTCTTTAGTTGCTAAGTTCTGTCCAACTGTTTGCGACACCATGGACTAGCTCACCAGGCTCTTCTGTCCATGGGATTTCCCAGGCAAGCATACTGGAGTGGGTTGCCCTTTCCTTCTTCAGGGGGTCTTCCTGACCCAGGGATCGAACTGAGGCCTCCTGCTTGGCAGACAAGACTCTTTACCACTTGAGCCACCTGGAAAGCCCATTATTTTGTATACATGGCCTTGAAATACACACCAGCCACTTCATCTCAAGTCTAAATGAAGAACCTTGTCTCTGGTCCCCTCCTAAACGGAAGATACATGGAGTGAACTCATGGAGACTGTAACTACTACTCAATCCTCCAACAGTTAATGAGTGGCTGTTTAGGCCAGATATTGTATGAGAAATGAAGAAACAACAGCGAGCAGATGGAAGATTCTGCTCATCTCATGATTCAAGATTCTCATGGAATACATGCTCAGGTGGAAGTAAAACCCATATGTTGGGTACAACATAAGGGATTTTCAAGAAAAATCTGACTCCACACAGTATTTATTTATTCTAAACCTGGTACCTCCCTCTCTGTAAGAGCTGAGCTTTTTAATTTTATTTATTCTTTTTTTTTTTTTTTGCTGTGCTAAAAGTCTTTGTTGCTGCAAGTGAGCTTTCTCTGGTTGTGGTGAGCAGGGGTTACTCTCTAGTTGTGGTGCCCAGACTTCTCATTGTGGTGGCTTCTATTGTTGGGGAGCACAGACTCTAGTGCTCAGGTTCAGAGTTGTGGTGCACAGGCTTAGTTACTTCAAGTTATGTGGGATTTTCCTGGAGCAGGGATTGAACCCGTGTCCCCTGCATTGGCAGGTGGATTCTTATCCACTAAACCACCAGGGGGAAGTCCAAGAGTAGAGTAGTTTCCCAACAACCACAGTCATAATTTTTCAGTTGTAAGGGTGATTCCATCCCCACCCAGGAGATATTAGGAAATATCTGGACCATCTTGGGATATCACAATTCAGGTTGTGTATATAGTGGGTCAAGTCAGAGATGCAGTTACTCAAACTACAATGTACAGACCAGACGGCACCTCTCACAAAAAACATAAGATCCAAATGTCAACAGCCAAAGACTGAGAAGTGTCTATTCTATGGGATTATAACCCAAACTGTAAAGTATTAACAAATATCCAGATGTCCTTATTGAAATCAATGATTGAATAAATATATGCATGAGGGAAAATTAACAAATTTCCCCCACAGAATTCCAAATGATTTACATAGATATACCACTGGCAAGAAGGCACACTATAATTCCATAACTGTGAGCTGTGGATAATTACTTCCTTTTGGAAAATACTGTATAGGACGTGTTGAAAAATCAACTTTACAGTGGAAAAACCCAAGAAATATCACCCCAACCAGTGACCAAAGTTCACATCAACAATGACTAAGTCAGATTGGGAGTAAATATCCTTGATATGATGAAATGAAAATGGCACTTTATTTTTATGTGTTTATTTTTTGTTTTTAAAAATCCCATTTGGTTTTTTTTTTTAATATTTCAATTGACATTTTTATTCATAAAATCCTTTCTTTCAATAACTGTCATTTAAAAAACATGTTACAGATTGGAAAATAAATGTTCTCTTTCGGAAGAGCTGTTTTTCTCCTAAAAGTAAAACATTGGCAAGGTTTAAGGTTATTATATAGAACAGATCAAATATCTCATCAATGCAGGGATTCCTTTCCTAAAACCCATGATTATTGATAATCTGGCCTCTGCTTGAACAACTCTTTTGCCGAAGTCATTTTTTTATCTTGCATCAAAATCTACATTTTGGTTTCACTGAATTTATTAATAAATACACAGGTACACCATCTTAACCTTACCTCTTATGACCATTTTTTAAATATTTGAAGGCAGCCATTTTATTTATTTATTTTTTGCATTGATTGATTTTATTTTTAAACTTTACATAATTGTATTAGTTTTGCCAAATATCAAAATGAATCCACCACAGGTATACATGTGTTCCCCATCCTGAACCCTCCTCCTTCCTCCCTCCCCATACCATCCCTCTGGGTCATCCCAGTGCACTAGCCCCAAGCATCCAGTATCGTGCATCGAACCTGGACTGGCAACTCATTTCTTACATGATATTTTACGTGTTTCAATGTCATTCTCCCAAATCTTCCCACCCTCTCCCTCTCCCACAGAGTCCACAAGACTGTTCTATACATCAGTGTCTCTTTTGCTGTCTCGTACACAGGGTTATTGTTACCATCTTTCTAAATTCCATATATATGCATTAGTATACTGTATTGGTGTTTTTCCTTCTGGCTTACTTCACTCTGTATAATAGGCTCCAGTTTCATCCACCTCATTAGAACTGATTCAAATGTATTCTTTTTAATGGCTGAGTAAAACTCCATTGTGTATATGTACCACTGCTTTCTTATCCATTCATCTGCTGATGGACATCTAGGTTGCTTCCATGTCCTGGCTATTATAAACAGTGCTGCGATGAACATTGGGGTACACGTGTCTCTTTCCCTTCTGGTTTCCTCAGTGTGTATGCCTAGCAGTGGGATTGCTGGATCATAAGGCAGTTCTACTTCCAGTTTTTTAAGGAATCTCCACATTGTTCTCCATAGTGACTGTACTAGTTTGCATTCCCACCAACAGTGTAAGAGGGTTCCCTTTTCTCCACACCCTCTCCAGCATTTATTGCTTGTAGACTTTTGGATCACAGCCGTTCTGACTGGTGTGAAATGGTACCTCATAGTGGTTTTGATTTGCAATTCTCTGATAATGAGTGATGTTGAGCATCTTTTCATGTGTTTGTTAGCCATCTGTATGTCTTCTTTGGAGAAATGTCTATTTAGTTCTTTGGCCCATTTTTTGATTGGGTCACTTATTTTTCTGGAGTTGAGCTGTAGGAGTTGCTTGTATATTTTTGAGATTAGTTGTTTGTCAGTTGCTTCATTTGCTATTATTTTCTCCCATTCTGAAGGCTGTCTTTTCACCTTGCTAATAGTTTCCTTTGATGTGCAGAAGCTTTTAAGGTTAATTAGGTCCCATTTGTTTATTTTTGCTTTTATTTCCAATATTCTGGGAGGTGGGTCATAGAGGATCCTGCTGTGATGTATGTCAGAGAGTGTTTTGCCTATGTTCTCCTCTAGGAGTTTTATAGTTTTGGTCTTACGTTTAGATCTTTAATCCATTTTGAGTTTATTTTTGTGTATGGTGTTAGAAAGTGGTCTAGTTTCATTCTTTTACAAGTGGTTGACCAGATTTCCAGCACCACTTGTTAAAAGATTGTCTTTAATCCATTGTATATTCTTGCCTCCTTTGTCAAAGATAAGGTGTCCATATGTGCGTGGATTTATCTCTGGGCTTTCTATTTTGTTCCATTGATCAATATTTCTGTCTTTGTGCCAGTACCATACTGTCTTGATAACTGTGGCTTTGTAGTAGAGCCTGAAGTCAGGTAGGTTGATTTCTCCAGTTCCATTCTTCTTTCTCAAGATCGCTTTGGCTATTCGAGGTTTTTGTATTTCCATACAAATTGTGAAATTATTTGTTCTAGCTCTGTGAAGAATACTGTTGGTAGCTTGATAGGGATTGCATTGAATCTATAAATTGCTTTGGGTAGTATACTCATTTTCACTATATTGATTCTTCCAATCCATGAACATGGTATATTTCTCCATCTATTAGTGTCCTCTTTGATTTCTTTCACCAGTGTTTTATAGTTTTCTATATATAGGTCTTTAGTTTCTTTAGGTAGATATATTCCTAAGTATTTTATTCTTTCCGTTGCAATGGTGAATGGAATTGTTTCCTTAATTTCTCTTTCTGTTTTCTCATTATTGGTGTATAGGAATGCAAGGGATTTCTGTGTGTTGATTTTATATCCTGCAACTTTACTATAGTCATTGATTATTTCTAGTAATTTTCTGGTGGAGTCTTTAGGGTTTTCTATGTAGAGGATCATGTCATCTGCAAATAGTGAGAGTTTTACTTCTTCTTTTCCAATTTGATTCCTTTTATTTTTTTTCTGCTCTGATTGCTGTGGCCAAAACTTCCAAAACTATGTTGAATAGTAATGGTGAAAGTGGGCACCCTTGTCTTGTTCCTGACTTTAGAGGAAATGCTTTCAATTTTCACCATTGAGGATAATGTTTGCTGTGGGTTTGTCATATATAGCTTTTATTATGTTGAGGTATGTTCCTTCTATTCCTGCTTTCTGGAGAGTTTTTATCATAAATGGATGTTGAATTTTGTCAAAGGCTTTCTCTGCATCTATTGAGATAATCATATGGTTTTTATTTTTCAATTTGTTAATGTGGTGTATTACATTGATTGATTTGCGGATATTGAAGAATCCTTGCATCCCTGGGATAAAGCCCACTTGGTCATGGTGTATGATCTTTTTAATGTGTTGTTGGATTCTGATTGCTAGAATTTTGTTAAGGATTTTTGCATCTATGTTCATCAGTGATATTGGCCTGTAGTTTTCTTTTTTTGTGGGATCTTTGTCAGGTTTTGGTATTAGGGTGATGGTGGCCTCATAGAATGAGTTTGGAAATTTACCTTCCTCTCCCGTTTGGTTTTTATTTCAAAATGACTGGGGATAAAAGAGCATAGAGATACACCTGATGTCTTTGTGTTTTTATCTGTACTGTTCCCTTTGCCTGAATTTCCTTTCTTGGAAAAGAGAAGTACTACACAAACAACAAGGATCTACTGTACAGTATAGGGAACTCCACTCAATATTCCACAATGATAATATGGGGAAAATCCAAAAAAAAAAAAAAACCCAGATACATGCATATGCACGACTGAACCACCCTGTTGTACATCCAAAACCAACACAATAAATCTGCAAACCAACTACACCTCAGTACAAAACAAAAATCAAATTAAAGTGAACCACTACATATTCTCCACTCTTCCAGGGCAGAGCTCACTCTCTCATGCTCCTGTTCCTCAAATAGGAGTCATTTTTCCTTTTTACTCATCTGTGTACTTCCTGACATCCTCAATCAATGTTTATTCAATGAAAAGGTGAAAGAGAGTAGTTTGCAGACAAATACAAAACATTATCTCTGTGGTTTTTTCTTTTTTTTAATCCCCAAGCCCACTCTTTGGTCTTATCACACGAAAAACATCAGATAAATCCCAATTGAGGGACATTCTTCAGAAAGTCTGAACAGGACGTCTCGTAGCTGTCAATGTCAACAGAAAGCAAATCTGAGAAACAGTCACAGACAACAGAAATTAAAAAGACATGATGATTAAATGTGATATCCTGAGCAGGAGCCTGGAACAGAAAAGGGGGCATCAGGCAAACACTAAGAGAGTATGAATGAGTGTGGACTTCAGCTAATAATAATAGTGGAGCATTGATCGTGACAAATGAATGAAGCTAATGTCAGGTGTTAATTACAGGGGGAAGCTAACCATGAGGCACCTGGCACTATCCTGTACTGACCTCACAACTTTTTCCTTAAATCTGAATCTATTCTCAAACAGGGCATTGAAACATGTAAAATATCATGTAAGAAACCAGTGGCCAGTCCAGGTTCAATGCACGATACTGGATGCTTGGGGCTAGTGCACTGGGATGACCCAGAGGGATGGTATGGGGAGGGAGGAGGGAGGAGGGTTCAGGATGGGGAACACATGTATACCTGTGGCGGATTCATTTTGATATTTGGCAAAACTAATACAATTATGTAAAGTTTAAAAATAAAATAAAATTAAAAAAAAAAAGAAAAAGATGGATCGCCCTCCTTTCTCTGTCTGCCTCGCACTCCAGTCTGCTGCAGAAGCAACTCCCTGAATCCATCAGATGACAAAGGGAGATGCAGTGCCAGGCATGGATGTCATGGACCTTTGTGGGGTTTGGAGATACCCAGCATCATCCTCTTCCTTAAAAGCACCCCACTTTTCTCAGGAGGGAAATACCACCTCCCCTGGGATGTGCTCTTAGTGACAGGTGACTCCAGAAGCCCACCTCTCATTCTGGAAGCACACCAGGTAACTCTGCTACCCTGGGCTCAGACACAGCAACTAGGTCTGTGAGCCACTGGGAGCGTCCCAAGAGTCTTTTTTAAAAATCTGAGTGAGTATTTTATCTTGTTTTATTTTGTACCACCTATTTTATTCTATATTTATGTGACCCAAGATTAAGTAACTTGCATGACTGTCTTCATCTCAAAGAATCTAATTCACTCTTTGCCTGCAGGCACTGCCTATATTTTCCAGATATATTTTTCCAAAGCAAATAACAAATAAAATGAAAGCTGTTTTCATTCTTAAAATATACTGGAAATCTCATCTCTTCTTGCTTTCTTTATGATCTAAATCAGTTAAACTTCATTCAGGTCTTAAAGCAGTAATTTTTCCACATCATGAGTTTTCTTGCTTGACAATACTTCATCCATGTCCACTTTGCCTTGTTGTTGCTCTTAAGTTCCTCAGTTGTGTCTGACTCTTTGTGACCCCACAGACTGCAATATGCCAGGCTTCCCTGTCCTTCACTATCTCCCAGAGTTTGCTCAAACTCATGTCCATTGAGTCAATGATGCCATGCAACCATATCATCCTCAGTCATCCCCTTCTCCTCCTGCCTTCAGTCTTTCCCAGCATCAGGGTCTTTTCCAAACAGTTTGCTTTTTGCATCAGGTGGCCAAAGTATTATAGCTTCAGCATCAGCAACAGTCTTTCCAAAGAATATTCAGGGTTGATTTCCTTTAGGATTGACCTGGTTTGATCTCTTTGCAGTCCAAGGGACTCTCAAGAGTCCTGTCCAGCACCACAATTTGAAAGCATCAGTTCTTCAGCACTCAGCCTCCTTTATGGTCCAACTCTCACATTTGTATATGACTACTGGAAAAACCATAGCTTTGACTAGAAGGATCTTTGTTAGCCAAGCGCTCCCTGGTGGTCTAGTGGTTAGGATTCAGCACTCTCATGGCCGCAGCCCCCATGGGGTTCTATTCCCAGTCAGGGAAGCCTTTCGTCTCCCTCTCTGCCTCCCACTTTTCCTTATTTTGCACTAATCCATGAAATTTTGGACTCTATTCAATACATTTCTTTGTTGTCAATGCAGTTCAGTTTAATGTTCAACTTCATCAATGGGATTAACTTCTGTAAACATCCTGCCATAAAGTAGGACATATTTAACATTCAGCACATGAGAACCCTGAGCCTTGAGATGGTTGTGAAATTTCTACAACCATACTGGCAACAAAACATATTACAGAGTCAAACTAGACTATAACTCCTGACTCTTAAAAACCTTTTTATTTTATATTGGAGTATAGCCAATTAACGAGGCAAAACTACAGTCATCAAAACAGTATGGTATTGGCACAAAACAGAAACACAGATCAATGGAACAGGATACAAAGCCTAGAAATAAACCCATGCACCTATGGTTAATTAATCTACAACCAAGGAGACAAGAATATAATGTTGGAAAGACAGTCTCTTCAACACAAATGGTGCTGGGAAAACTGGATAGCTACAAGGAAAAAAATTAGAATTAGATCATTCTTTAAACATCCAAGAGTCTTTGCACCTTTGATTATAAAAAGAACAGAGGGAACTTTTGGAAGAATTCATTATGCCAGGTGGGGAAGAGGTGCTGGGCAAGCAGGCTGTTGCCTCTAAACCAAGGGCATCCTCCGCCTCCCACACTGTGCATTGTCAAGGCAAGTGGTCCCATGCCTTATTAATTCTTAAGACTAACAACATACACTCAACTAACCCTTTCATTTATTTATGTTCTTAAATTATGTAGGTTGGGATTTATGGCATGCAACTAAGAATATCATTCGGTATACCAGGGCATACTTTACCTGCAATAGAATAAGGAGAGACTTTCTGCTTCAAGGCAGCGTCAAAGGCTACATCATTCAAGTGACTCAAGTTCAGGGCCAAACCACCAAAAAACACCACATATTATTTCTAACAAGCTCAAAACCTTCTGCAAAGCAAGCTTCCCAAACCACCAAAAAATACATTTGAGCCTTATCAACCCCAGGCCCACTTTGTCCTCTTGTCAATTATTCTTATTTTGGTTTTTTCCCCTCTTTTATATCTCTCATTTTTGCAAGAATAGTGAATATCTACTTCTTAATAATGCCTTATTCAGAAACCTGCTCTGAGACCTGACCACCTTCTGAGCACAAGATTCTTAACAAATTCTTGAAGATTTAGCATATAAAACTGCAAAGACTTCAGCAAAGTATATGCATTTGTTAATAATTAACAAGACGTCTAAACTTTCCAGGTGGCTTGGTTGGTAAAGAATCCACCTGCAATGCAGGAGATGTGGGTTCAATCCCTGGCAAGATCCCCTGGAGAAGGAAATGGCAACCCATTTCAGTATTCTTGCCTGTAGAATCTCATGGACCAAGGATCCTGGCGGGCTATAGTCCACGGGGTCGCAAAAGAGTTGGACGTGATTTTGTGACTAAACCACCACCACCAAGACAGCCATTCATTCATTCATTCATTTAACCAATCTTAACATATCTCTGACTTTGAGAAAGGCACCCAGACAGTTCTGAGTGCTGTATCTCTGATTTGGACCTTTCCACCTCTTTTTCCTGGATTGTCAGGGAGCCAAGCTAATACTGTGCAAATATTTGGCTCCAGGCTTACATTCAGATCAGACAACCAGAAGCCTTTGAAACTGACTTCTTGTGGGAAGAAGCAACCGAAGAATAGGTGGGGGAGATGAGCAAGAAAGAGTTCTTTGATTCTCCAGACACATAATCAGGTGACAAGAGGCCTCGGATGTTTCTGAAATTGACTCTCTGTGGGAGAAGAAAAAGGGATGGAGTGGTGAGAATGTGCAAAAAAGGTCCACGTGCTGGGTGATGCTTTTGTTGTCCACTGGAAGGAAAACATTCTCTGAAATTAAAAGGGATCCTTAGATGTTTAAAGAATGAAAGTGCTTTGCTTTTCTTCCTTTGTGAAGGTCTGCTTTGGAAGATTTGGGCTCCAGGAGAGAAGAGAACTTCTAAGATGACAAACAGCCCCATTCTGGTTTTCCTCTTTGCAATGGCTAATGCACACACATGCACACACCCAGCTATTTTTGTAAATTGCCCTTGGAGATAATTTGCACCACAAAACTTGATTCTCAGGATAGAAGACAAGCCTCTTTGTGTCAGCTAGAAATGAGAGGCACAGAAGTGACAGGGAAGCGGCAGTTTTTAGGTGGTCAATCACTGTCTGCAGCAGAAGTCCTCAATCCAGATGGGTTCCCTTCTGTTGCTGGCAGTTAATCTGGTCCCCTCTCCACCCTGGCCATCCTTAAGTGGAAAGCTATGTCCTACTGGCACCTGACCCACAAAACATGAACCCACCTGTGGACTTCATTAGCACTGTCACCCCTGAGTCTAGAAACAAGTCACTATTGCAGAGGAAAGCACCCAAGGATACATGGTTGTATCCTTCAGGGTTGTATATACAGCAGATGGCTAGATAGAGCTGGGGCTTCCTGGTGGCTCAGCGGTAAAGAACCCACATGCCAAGGCAGGAGATGTGGGTTTGATCCCTAGGTCGGGAAGATTCCCTGGAGAAGGAAATGGCAACCCACTACAGTATTTTTGTCTGGGAAATCCCATAGACAGAAGAAGTCTGACAGGCTATAGCCCATGGGGCTACAAAGAATTGGACACGATTGAGTAACTAAGCACAGAACACAGCAAAGCCATCAGTTCATGCTGGATATTACAGAAATGCCTCTAGTCATTTAACAGATACCCTTAGTATTTTACTTTGCCAACAAAGGTCCATCTAGTCAATCTATGGTTTTTCCTGTGGTCATGTATGGATGTGAGAGTTGGGACTGTGAAGAAGGCTGAGCACTGAAGAATTGATACTTTTGAACTGTGGTGTTGGAGAAGACTCTTGAGAGTCCCTTGGTCTGCAAGGAGATCCAACCAATCCATTCTGAAGGAGATCAGCCCTGGGATTTCTTTGGAAGGAATGATGCTGAAGCTGAAACTCCAGTACTTTGGCCACCTCATTCGAAGAGTTGACTCATTGGAAAAGACTCTGATGCTGGGAGGGATTGGGGGCGGGAGGAGAAGGGGACAACAGAGGATGAGATGGCTGGATGGCATCACTGACTCGATGGATGTGAGTCTGAGTGAACTCCGGGAGTTGGTGATGGACAGGGAGGCCTGGCGTGCTGCGATTCATGGGGTCACAAAGAGTCGGACACGACTGAGTGAATGAACTGAACTGAACTGAACTGATAGTATTTTATGGATATATTAATACATGTATGTATGTGTACACACACATACACACACACATATGGGCTTCCAAGGTGGCTCAGTGGTAAAGAACCTGCCTGCCAATGAAGGAGATGCAGGTTTGATCTTTGATCCCTGGGTGGAGAAGAACCCCTGGAGAAGGAAATGGCACCCTACTTCAGTATTCTTGACTGGAAAATCCCATGGACAGAGGACCCTGGCAGGCTACACTCCATGAGGTCACAAAAGAGTCAGACACGACTTAGCATCTAAACAACAACAACAGAGCAGACCCAGGCTAATTCTAAATACTCGGAAGCTGTGCTAAACGAGTGTCAAATTGACTTCATTAAAAAAGATACACAGCTTCATTATTTTCTAATTATGAGACATTGCCAGATCCAACTGTTTTCATAAACAGATAAGACTCATAACGACATAGTGTGTTGCCAGATCCATTGCTGGTTTCCAGTTTTCCACCAGCTGTTTTCATAAACAGATAAGACTCACCCTCTCAGCATTTATTATTTGTAGACTTTTGGATTCAGCCATTCTGACTGGTGTGAAATGGTACCTCATAGTGGTTTTGATTTGCATTTCATTATTAGTGATGTTGAGCATCTTTTCATGTGTTTTTAAAGAGATGGAGAAATGTCTATTTAGTTCTTGCTACTTTACCAACTTAAATACACATTTGTAAAGTATTTACTGATTTATTTTACTATTGTCTTAAATGGAAAGCACCTTTCTAAATGATGGACTCTGAACAAACACACTTTGGCTCTACATCCAAAATTTTCCAATCTTTTGACTTCTAAGTGGCAAGATGCTTATTTCTGAATCTGCAAAGCTGTGGATCCCTCAGAATACATAGCCCAGAAACGAACCTCTCCTGGCCATGGCACAGCTTGCCAGTGGCAGAATAAAAAAAAAAAAAAGAAAAAGAAAAAAAAAGATGTAGCGGCTACTTTACCTGTGGCGGATTCATTTTCAACTTAAATGTGAACACACTAGTGGGCAATGGATTGTGGTCAGATGCAGTTTTCTACCTTTCTAAATGAAATGAACAAACAACTTTGGCTCTACATCCAAAATTTTCCAACACTGATAGCTGCTTCCCAATAAAGGCTGATGTGAATATCATCTACTGGAGAGTTAAAGCTTTAGGAGATTCTAGTTTGTAAATCATGGGTCCAGGAATTCAACAAGCAGTAGCTGGCAAATGAAAAAAAATGGTAGATTATGAAATTGTTTGACTTCTTCTTATTCAAGACCTTGAGTTTCCACTGGCAAAATATTTCTCTATATAGGCAGTCATCTCCAAAAAGAATATTATATAAATGTGTCAAGCCTGGGAAAACCAAGCACAAAGCTACACATCAGGCAGAGGGAGGGCCCATGACCAGCTGGATCTAGGTCTGATTTCCAAAGGACAGAAGGGAGCGATCACGAGGTCTCAGTCCCACAGACGTGTTGTTCATACTAAATCCCTGTGTTTAATCCCCAGATGCACCCCCACCCGGCTGAAGGTTTTTCCTGCCAACATCAGCCAGGTCCGATCATGAGGTTAATACTGTCCATTGGTTTCTGTGTCTTTGGTTGAGATTCAAAGGAAATTCCCAGCACTAGGTCACAATCAACAAAACTGAAATGTGCAAAGTATAAGCAAGAGAATGATTTCTTTCTTAAACTCATCCACCCCCTTAACAAACACAGATTTTTTTTTTTTAAGGAAAGAACAGTGGGGGACTTCATCATTCCACCTACACAATGTAAGTGGGATCATCCAGACAGAAAATTCATAAGAAAACACAAGCTTTAAATGACACATTAGAACAGATAGACTTAACTGATATTCATAGGACATTCCAACTGAAAGCAGCAGAATACACTTCTTTCTCAAGAGCACATGGAACATTCTCCAGGATAGATCACACCTTGGGTCACAAATCAAGGCATGGTAAATTTAATAAAACTGAAATCACATCAAGCATCTATGCTCACAATGCTATGAGACTAAAAATAAATTATAGAAAAAACTGTAAAAAACACACACACACAAACATATGGAGGCTAAACAATTTGTTACTAAATAATCAATAGATCACTGAAGAAACCAAAGAGGAAATCAAAAAGTACCTAGAGACAAATGACAACAAAAATACGATGATCCAAAACCTATGGGATGCAGCAAAAGCAGTTCTAAGAGTGAAGTTTATAGCAAGACAATCTTGGCTCAAGAAAAGAGAAAAATCTCAAATAAACAACCTAACCTTACAGCTAAGCAACTAGAGAAAGAACAAATAAAACTCAAAGTTAGTAGAGCAAAAGGAATCAGAAAGATAAGAGAAATAAATGAAACATAGACAAAGTAAAAAAGAAAAGAAAGAAAGAAAAACAGCTATTGAGCCCCAGGGGAGAGGGACAAGAGGGCTTTTCATTGTTGGATAAGCTTTAAAAACCCACATATAAATGTGGTCCCATGTCCAGTAACACTCAGGGGTCATACCAAACTTGATTAGATGGCACTTCAGGTCAACTTTCTGGATTATGTAGCAATGTGAGGACACATTTAGTGATCTAATAATACTTACACCAAATAGCTGTTATAATCAAACTCATGTATGTTTAAAACAAATGAAACAACAACAACAAAACTGTAATGAAAATCCAATCAAGCCAAACTTCCCTCACAAGCTACTGTATGTTCCAAAGAGAAAACTCATCCCTTCTTTTTTCTTAAATCCCACAGGACTCATTTTAAATGCCTCCTCTTGGTATAATTTTTATATAAGACAATCCACAAACTCTACTGGATATCTTCACACTTTCTGCTCTTTTATATTTTGAACACTAAGTTCTATTTCCAGAGAGAAACAAAAGGGTAACTTTGAGGTTGGTGCCACAGAGTGTACTTAGAACTCACATGCTCCGAAGAGATTGTGAGTTGGCAACACTGTATCCTCTATCCTCCCTGACAATTTTTGCCAACCCATTTGCAGAGTTATGTCAACTCTGAGCCATTGAACTCTCCTAAGACCTGCTGAGAACCACCTAAGCCAGGTCCAAGATAGAATATCAGCCTGCTCCTGACTTTTCTGGGACAGCCCAGAAAATCTATTAACAACATCTTCACTGAATCAACTGCCAATTCAGAGAGCTCTAACTGGTCTTTCTACTTGACAGTGAACATTGGAGTCCGCAAAAAGTGGAGGGACGTTTCTACCCTGGCCAGCGCTAACACAGATCTATGCATCACACATAGGGGAAGGGTCTCAGAAGCGCCCTTGACCTTGGAGGTGCTACCGGAAGATAATGAACTCACCTTAACGTGAAGCGGTCCTCCGTGGAGTTTTTGGAGATGGAGACTGGAAAAGTCAGCACGTCTCCCTGCCTGACTGTCTTTGGCACGTACTGCACAGCCACGTGGTTATCCAAGCGCAGCTCTCTCAGCGGCGGCCGGCTGGGGGTCTGGTAAAGAAAAACACTCCCGATCCTGTGCAAGGGAGGCCCAGACTCATCGATGTCATTACGGCCCGTCCGCATACCGCCGGCTCTCCGGGCATCCTCCTTGGCGCAGTCTCCACGCTCGTCCCCTTGCTGCACAGCGTAGTAGAGCTCCACCGGACTCCCTTCGGGGGGCTCCGGCGTCTTCTTCCTTCCGGCCACCACCGTCGGGGGGCCGAACCAGCTGGCCGGGAGCTCCAGCTGCGCCACGCACAGCCCCAGAGCCCCCCGCAGGCGGCAGCTGCCTCGTACCTCCCGGGTCTCCCGGAAGGCGAACACCCGCAGGCAGGGCAGGCTCTGCACCGGGCCAGGGTCGTCCCAGTCCCTGCCCACCACGTGGAACAGCACCTGCACGCGGGGCCGGCTCAGGTAGATCTTGTCCCGCAGGATGTGCGCCTTCAGCTTCCAGTTCAGAGAAAACGTGCTGGTGAATCCAAAGGGGCTGGAGGGGAGCATCAAGTCCTGGGGTACCACCTGCTCAATGGCGAAAGGCCCATAGCTGGCATTCAGGACTGGTAGCCTCTTGGATTTGTAAATCAGAAAGGACTCCACCCGCGACTGTAGACTGGAGTTTCTCATGATGTCCTGGTTGGCTTCCTTGAGGAAGAAGGACACGTCTGCGTGGTGGATGTGGTAGGTCACCGGGAGGTAGGTGGGCAGCAAAGAGAACCTCTGGATACTCTCCAGTATGCCTCGGCTTTCAGCCACTGTTGGGAGGAATCGGGGTTCAGGGGTTAGAAACTTGAGGGCAGTGATACCAATATTTCAGACCTCTTTGTAACCCCTTTATAGTGGATTGCCCTGCCTTAGCATTAATTAAGCGATTCTTTATCCAAAATGTCTTAAATCAATTCATTTTATATTAAATGTATTTCTTTAAAGAAAAATTGATGCCACTGGAGTAAGTAGAGAACCAGCCACCAGCCTCATTGGCCATGCACAGAAGCTAAGCGAGCAAATACAAATAGAATATTACTCGGCTGTAAAAAAAAGAACAATTTTGAGTCAGTTGTAGTGAGGTGGATGAACCTAGACCCTGTTATACAAAGTGAAGTCAGAAAGAGAGAAACAAATACCATATATTGAGGCATATATATGGAATCTAGAAAAACAGTACTGATGAACCTATATATAGAGAAGAAATGGAGATGCAGGTGTAGAGAATGGACTTGTAGACACAGCAGGATAAGAAGAGAGAAAGGAGAAACGAAGTACAAATTGACAAAGTAGCACTGACATTTATACACTATGCTAAAGCATTTCAGTCCTGTCTGACTCTTTCTGATCCCATGGACTTTAGCCCCCCAGGCTCCTCTGTCCATGGGATTCTTCAGGCAAGAATACTGGAGTGGGTTGCCATGCACTCCCCCGGGGGATCTTCCCTATCATGTGTGAAGTAGATAACTAGAAGGAAGTTGCTATAGAACACAGGGAGCCCAGCCTGGTGCTCTGTCATGACCTAGAGGGGTAGCATGAGGAGGGGAGGCTCAAGAGGGAAGGGTATAAATATAAGTTTATAATTATACATATTAATTATATATATACATAAATAATTATGTATATATGGAAAAGGAGGCTCAAGAGGAGAGGTATATATATATGTATACATATATACACATATATAATTATGTATATATGGGAAGAGGAGGTTCAAGAGGGAGGGTGTGTATGTGTATATATATATATGTATGAGGGAGGGGTGTGTGTGTGTGTGTATACATATAGATGTATGATAGATGTATGGCAGAGACCACCACAACAATGTAAAACAATTATCCTCCAATAAAAAAGAAAGAAAATTCAAAGTAATGCCTTTAATTTTCAACTAGCAGTCCTCATGCCTTTTAGGGGGTGATGGCTTATGCCTAAGACTTGCTCTCTTTCAGTTAGAGGGAAAGATCCTCATGAGAAAGGTCTTAAGAAACTGCTGGCATCCAGCAGAGAAGAGTGCTCCCATTAGCTCCACCAGATGGACTGAGATTGGAAACAAGAATGACTTTCTCAGCATGTGGCTTGATGTTGTGTCCATATTTTATCCAATACTATTTCCTGTTCCACCAGATACATACTCTACCCTTGACACATTTACCATGGGAACATGATAAAAGACTTTAAAGATGGACAATCATAAATCACTTGCACATCATGTACTTTCCTCGGGTCTAAGCTGAGAGATGGACAGAAAAGACCTTGGAAAGATACTGCTGGAAGGAAACCTGAAATAGATGCGATGACCCAACCCCATCATGTCGAGTCCATGTGACCCTAAAAACCCAAGAAGCAAGGGAAGTCCATCACTTTTGTGGCCTCCACATCCTTCGTGAAAGCTGTGTTGACACCAATGCACAGAAAGTCTTTTTCCCCCCACCCCCTTCCTGAACATATCCCGCCCTCAGGGAGAAAAAGAATCCAAAAATGTTATTTTTACAATGTGCCTTACATTCTGTAAGAAAAACACAGAAACAGAGATTACATAATTCAAGAACCAATTTAAGGGGCTTTAGAAATGGAAATTACTGGCTCTGGAAACACTGACTTTCTAGGCAAAGCTCCACAAATTATCCAGACCCCTTCTCATTAGCCCTGTCACTCTCTCTGGTTATTTTGCAATAAAAGCAACTCAGGCCCTGACATTCATCAGGCGGACCTGTTTCAGAGGCCCACGTGAGCACATTTTCTGATACATGACGCCTACAGGAGTCCGGACCCCTCCTGGCAGTTGTCTGTGAACAGAGGGGAAAGCAAAGAACTCAGAGAAAGGAGTCTTCACTGTGGCTTTGCTGCTCAGATCTCGTGAGAGAACAGGCAAGTCCCTTAGCCTCTCTGCCTCTCCGGTGCTGCTCTGTAGGAGGGGCCCGACCAGAGGGCAGAAGCCCCCATCCAGTTCTAGCAGCACAGGGCACTCAGCTGAAGTCCATCCTACCCTGGACAAGGAGTCAGCTTGGCATAAACTCGTCCTGAGTTGATGGACAACCCCTGTGGGAAGGGCTCCCTCCATTCCATGGCATCACCCAGCTCAGGCCAGGCTGAGCTCCACTTCAGCAATGAAGGCTTCCATAGGCCTGAACCATCTGAAACCTCCAATATCTTGAGGAGTTCTGATTCACCCAAGCACTGATTTCATATGACTCAACCTAATACCTAGGAGGAGAAGGCAATGGCAACCCACTCCAGTACTCTTGCCTGGAAAATCCCAGGGATGGAGGAGCCTGGTAGGCTGCAGTCCATGGGGTCGCTAAGAGTCGGACACGACTGAAGCGACTTAGCAGCAGCAGCAGCAATACCTAGGAATTCCTTTTTCAAACATCAAAATATCATGGACTTCACAAGAGACTGGAGAAGGCAATGGCACCCCACTCCAGTACTCTTGCTTGGAAAATCTCATGGACGGAGGAGCCTGTTAGGTTGTAGTCCATGGGGTCACTAAGAGTCGGACATGACTGAGCGACTTCACTTTGACTTTTCACTTTCATGCATTGGAGAAGGAAATGGCAACCCACTCCAGTATTCTTGCCTGGAGAATCCCAGGGACGGGGGAGCCTGGTGGGCTGCCGTCTATGGGGACGCACAGAGTTGGACACGACTGAAATGACTTAGCATAGCACAAGAGACCTCATTCCTTAGGAGAATTACATTTTTCTTAACATTCTGGAAATCTCTCAGGATTTATATTTTCAATAAGAGTGCACTGTCACTTGTGAATTTTCATGCAAGTGAAGTACAGGGAGTGAATTTTGTGCTCATGTTCAGGGTTGAAGCTTCCTCCTTCGTCCCTTCTCTGGGTACCACCTCCCCTCCCCGACTCTGCTGGGACATCGCAGGCTGCGTCATAAAAGTCACTTCTCTTGACTGCACGATTCTGCATTATATGCCCCACTGATGTCCTCCTGTAGATCTTATACTTTCCTATTACAGGACTTTATTCTCTGCTGTAATTCCCTCCATGCCCCAGTAGGTTATATGCAAGTGAGCAGAGATGACACGTTGGCCTTTTCTCTGTTTTATTCACAGTCCTTAGAAGAGCACCTGGCAAATATTAGGTTCTCAGTAAATATTTGAGAAATGAATGAGTCAACGAATGCATGGTGCTTTCAGTATTACAAAAAGCTGATTATATTTTTACATCGGGACTTTATACTCTGCCTCCTCTGTTGCATCCCTCTATAATTAGAATCCTCCATTCTTTTACCCCATGAGGAGCTTCAAGTAATGGTGATGATAGGGGACTAACGAAGGGAGGCACCTCTCTATGGAATAAGGTCCCTGATTCTCTTTTATAAATTTTATTGGATTATAGTTGATTTATAATGTTGTGTTGGTTTCAGGTGCACAGCAAAGTTATACATATTTATATATATATTCCTTTTATTTCAGATTATTTTCTCATATAAGTTATCACAAGATACTGAGTAGCATTCCCCATGCAATACAGTAGATCACTGTTGGTTATCTGCCATACATATAGTAGTGTGTATACATTTATCCCAAGCCCCTGATTTATGCCTACCCCTACCACATTTCCCTTTTGGTAACCATAGGTTTATTTTCAATACCTGTTAAGTCTGTTTCTATTTTGTAAATAATTTTTTAAAAAATAACCACTGATTAAGAATCCACCTGCCAATGCAGGGGGCATGGGTTCAGTCTCTGGTTTGGGAAGATCCCACATGACACAGACCAGCTACGCCCAGGAGCCACGTCAAGAGAAAGTCCCCGTGCAGCAAGGTCAAATATAAACAAATAAATAACTTTTAAAAAAATGATACAGATTAACTTATTTACAAAATGGAAACAGACTCACAGATCCCGTGATTCTTAAAAATACGTCTTGGCACCACCTGGAGCGGTTATTCTGGTTGTCATCACATCAGCCTGTCATTCACTGTAGACACTGCTGAAGCCAAATAAATGGTCAGGTTGTAAATAAGGAACAATATCTGACACCGAGGCTCCCTGAACTTTCCTGTTGAACATCTGATCCCTACTACTTGAGAATACCTAACTTTATTGTGCAACTAATTACATATCCCAAAGACAATGGCTGTGGGTCCCCTGACTCTATTTGGGAAAGCAATCAGGGGTTACCACGGGCATCATTCAAAGGGAAGTAATTTCTAAGCTGCATTCTACAAATGGCCTATTTGTCTTTTCACCTGGTTATCTAACCTCGATGTTTATTGCTTAAAAATGCTCCAAGTTGACCCAAAGCTAGTTGTTATTTCCTTTTCCAGTCATTCCTTTTTAAAAAAACAAAACTGAAAAAAAAAAAAAACAACAACAGTGTTCCACAATGCACAGAATGGACTAAGAAGTAAAGCTGAATATCCTGGAATCCCCATGGGGATGACTATTATAAATGAAGAACACCATTTCCATGTAAAAAAAGAGCAAGGTGTCAAATAACAAAGAAGTTGCATGTGGTAAATCTCAGTTAATAATCTCTTAAAGAAAAAAAATTACATCTGACTTTTGTGCTGTGACTTACATGCTTATTTGAAAGAAAGTGACATGTTCCCATCTTTAAGCAACGCAAGCAGCCTTGCAGAGATTTTCTGTTAATTTTAACATTTTGAAAAAAAAAATAATTTCCCCTAAATAATATCTTTAAGAAACCTGAGGAAGATGGCAATTTGAGCACAGACCTTTAAAATGTCCCCTGAGTGGACTCAAAAGCAGTAGCTAAGAGAACATGGTAATAAGTAAAAATCGGCATCTGTGCTGAACATTCAGGGCAAACTGCAAGCCCTAGCCTGGGAGAATTCCTGAGAAATTGCATGAGATGCCAACACCTCATGCAGAAAAAACAGCATGGTGAGGGTTGCCAGATGAAATGTAGGAAAATCAACTATGTTTCCTTTTCTAATTTACAGAAAGGTTACATGGGGGCATGCTTATAATTAAGAACAAAAACAAAATTTGTCAGGTATCTGAAATCCAAATGTAACCAGGGACCCTGTATCGTTATTGGCTAACTCTAGTAGCCCTAAGCATGACATCATAAAAGAAGGTAATAGCCT
Organism: Bos mutus; assembly: GCF_027580195.1. Lineage (NCBI taxonomy): Eukaryota > Metazoa > Chordata > Mammalia > Artiodactyla > Bovidae > Bos > Bos mutus. The sequence continues at coordinate 25,178,727 of NC_091633.1, forward strand.
GGTAGAAATAACCTGATAGTTCTAAAAGCAAAGGGCATGCATCCCAGGGATGCTCTGCACTTGGTAATGCTTCCCGATGCTGACTGCCGACAACATTTGTAATCAGCCAAATTGAATGACTCAAGAGTGAGTGTGACCACACAGTGCAGAAAACCCCAGAATCAGGGCTTCTTGCTGACTTGGAGCGGAAGGTGTGACACAGCCTTGCTGTGGACTGAGTCCAGGCCACACCAAAACGATTTACAGGAAACTGGCCCCCAGGGCAGCAGCTGTACCAAACTGAGAGAAGGGCTGTTATAGCGACCGTCTGGGAATATCAGCAATCCCAATGCATCCCCACGCTGCTCCAGCTGCAGCGTCACGGATACAGGAATGTAGGACCAGTGGCCCTTCCAGGTGGACATTTCCTGTACAGCTATAACAAGAGCAGGTGAAAACCGAATGGAGAAAAGAGGAACCCACTCCACTGTGCCAGTGAAATGCCAAGGCACGATGAGATGACCCTCATTCAAGGACCATGAGAGAGAAGGCAAATATAGACGGAAAACAGGAGAATAAAAAAAATTTTTTTATAAATAAAAACTGCAAAATCAAAGAAAGACATTTCAAAGGGCAATGAAGAGGTAGTTTCAAGAGTAGTTACCGCAGAGGACTAAAGTATATTTCACACAGAATAACTTTTATACTCTCACTAATCAAGGAAATGCAGGCCCTTTGTTACTTTATAATGAAATAAGACCAAGATGGAAGAAGATATGGCAGTATTAAAAGTAAGGGATTTAAAATGGTTTCAGAAGCAATAAAATAGATATGAAAAAGAAGAAAATTGAATTTATCCTAAAAAAAGGAGAATTTATGAAGCTTTCCCTAAAGCTAAATGGCAAAGACAAGAAATGAAAATGATCAGTGGCAGACTGCAAACAAATATGAGACACATTAGATATATACACAGATAATAGAACTTCTAAGAAAAATAGCAGGAAAATGCAAAAGAAGAATTATTAAAAGACAATAGAGAAAGGAAAACAGTCCTGGGGTAAAAGTAAATATTCCACTGAATTCCAACAAAAACTGTAAACACCAACTTTTAGATATTTCCTAAAAACATTTCTTAATGCCACAGATGATGAATAATTCTATAAGTGCTTATTTAAAAGTAAAACTTTTAAAAGAAAAAACTAATGAAATTGGCCTCAGTCATGCCCACTGTACAAAAGTATTATAAAATAACAAGTATTTCCCCAAATCTTATGGGGAGTGTTCTAATTGAACAATTAATTCTCTAAACTAGAGATTGTCCTGATAATATGTGAAGATAACACAAAGATGCAAGGTTACATCCTATCTACCTTTCCTTACAAACATCACTGAACCAAATTATTCAGGCAACCAGGAAGTGAATCAAAGTATAATATTCAGTAACAAGAAAATCATAGCATAAATACAAAAACATTTAAGCATATAGAATAAATTCAAATAAAGTTTAAAACATAGGCAAAACAAAGAAGTTCAAAATAGTTATTGATCAAAAAAGATTCATAACCCAAATATTGTAGCTTTTAAAAATCATATACTTGGTAAAAATCCCAAAAGAAGCATGAAAAGAAAAAAAAAGTAAAAGTGTACTAATTTTGCAATAGAAATGGCTTTATTTTTGTCAACAGTAACCAAATAAATATATATTTAACTGTACTTTTCTCTAAGTTTAAAATCAAGCTGTTTGGCTTACAAACTGGGAAGGGAGAGAGAAAAAGAGAGAAAACAGAAACAGCTCATCAAGTGATATATTGAAAATAAAGAACATTGATCATCAAGAAAGAAAATTGATAAAAAGTATAAAATATGATGAAAGGAATAAGAACAAATTTGTTAACTATGACACTAAATATAAATAAGTTAAACTCTCTTGTGAAAAGAGAGACTGACAGATGACTCAAAAATCATAAGAAAGTAAGTTTAAATTGTCTGCAAGAGAACTCCTAAATAAAGTGACTGAGACATTTTTTTAAAAAACCTAACCATAGATATTTCATAGGGGGTGAAAAAAATAGCACAATTTTAACATCAGAGGATAAGGTAAATTCCAGAGAAAAAATAACTACCTGGGTTAAAGATCTTAATTTTTGTGGAAGGATACAATTCATAGTGCATATGTAGTAATAAGTATTCTAAGCAAAAATATATCTCCAAAATTAATATAGCAAATCTCTTAAAGTTACAATTGGAAATTGACAGCTACTAATTTTTTAAAACTTTATATACCTTCTTTTCCAACCTCTGACTTAAGAAGGATGAAAAAGTAAGGCTATGAAGATATAAATAATATGAATTATGAAGTTGTAATCTCTACAGAGGATACTCTTATATATATTATTCATGACTCTTGACAAATATCATATATAAAGTCACAAGAAAAACCAAAAATTTCACAAAAAGAATTTAAATTGTAGTCCATAAGCATATGTATTAAAATATAAATCAATAACAACAGAAAAATAGAAACAGTGCTACTTGCTTAGGAAAAAAAAAACTACTAAACTGTTCTTGAATACAAAATTAAAAGAAAGCTTTTAATTGCACTATATTTACAAATCCTAATAACGATGATAGTACACATCAAAACATGTGAAGCAGCCAAAGTGTTAGTTGCTTGGTCATGTCTGATTTTTTGCAATCCTGTGGACTGTAGCCCTCTAGGCTTCTCTGTGCATGGAATTCTCCAGACAAGAATACTGGAGTAGGTAGCCATTCCCTTGTCCAGGGGATCTCCCTGACAGAGGAATTGAACCCAAGTCTTCTGCATTGCACGCAGATTCTTTACCATCTTAGCCACTAGGGAAGCCTGTGAAGCAGACAAAGATGTAATCAAAAGGAAAGTCATACTATCTTCAATACTGTCAGTATAAAACAAAATAGAAGGAAGTTGGTAAACTAAGCATTCTACTCAAGAAAAGAGAAATCCCAAACAAAACAAAAAAAATTATGCGGAAAAAATGATAAAACCAAAGGTAAGAAATAATAATATAAAAAATAACAAAATTGAAAATTAAGCCAAAAAAATGCTAAATTTAAAAAAATAAACACAAAATGGATAGTTACAGATGGCAGATTAAGATTGTTCATTTACATATGAATTACAGAAAATCCTCATGAAACGGCCTAAAAGAAAAAATAGGAAAAGCTGGTATAAATCTGGAAAGCAAATATACAATATCAATGGGCCAGAGATACTGATAAGTTCTAAAAGATATCCGATGGGAGGAATTGGTCCCATATTGTGGTCTTTTGGTAACTGTACTCTCAATTTTACTACAGAATCTCTTAGTTTTGTCTGCTATATTTGTCAATGTCTGAGAAAGGTATGTTAAATTATTTCCCAGGGATTCTGAAATGGTTAGGTTCTTATATTTCAAAAACACAAGACCATACCTGTCCTCAATATGTTAGACACTACCCAAGGAATCATGACCATGATAAATTCTTGTGTATTATGTCTCCTGTTGCCAATAATAAAACCTTTTCTTTGGTCCTTCTTAATGTTTTTGGCTTTGAACGTATTTTTTTTTCCTGAAATTAATACAGCCATCCATCTCAGATTTCTCTGATTCTTGTAAACATTTTCTTAATGCAACGTTTTGCTTACTTTTATTTTCAGTGATCTGTGTATTTTTCTTTAGTGTTGATGTCTAAATAGATTTTGATTGTAAGCCTCTACTTGATTGATTTGTTTGGATTTATTCCTGCTATCTTATTTTATGTTTAAATGTCCCACAATACTATGTGGGTTGTTTTTTCCATTTCTTATCCTTCACTGGATTTATTCTTATATGCCTTTATTTTTTTCTGTCTAGTGATTGGAAAATGCTAAAGAAGTTCTTTATTGCCAAGGAAAAAATATGCATTCAACTTGACTAATGATCAAGGAGAAAATACACAAATTTGAAGAGATTCATGACCTTATTACTATGGGAAAATATTTTGGAATTTCAGTTTAATAAATCAAACTGAAGGAATATTAGGTCCACTGCGGTCCTCTCTCTTAAAAGTCAGTGAAAATAACAACAAAAACTTACATGAAGGATAGAAAATTTTCCTCCTCCAATATAAGAATAAGAATGCATTCCAAAACCCGCAAATCACAGTGTCCAACTTAACCTGAATTGGATAGCTTTCCCCAAGAGTGAAAGAAGGTCTCTTCTTGGACCAGAAGGATCTCAGCATGCTTGAAATGACAAGACCTTATTATATAGCAGACCCCACAATCACTGTGGTTTGGGGAAACCTTGGCACTTCCTGTTTCCTGTGCCCTTATACTGGGTCACAGACGAATATGTCAGAGATGGGACGGAAAGCAGATGGCTTTACTGAGAGCTGGGACACACTAGATACCCTGAGTTTCACTAAGTTCCTAAAGGCCCCAGACTGAGATGAGAGGTGTGCCCTCTGAGAACTTGGATTAGAGAGTATTTAACACACAAACCCAAATCAAACTTCCAGATTGGCTCAGCTCACCCACTTTGCTCCTTCCTACTCCTGAGTATCAGGGCTGCCCTACACGGAGATGAATAATCAACAGTCAAAATCATATCATCCCACTGAACCCCAACACAAGTTCAGCTGATGACTTATACTTCAGAATCCACCAGAAAGGAACTCTCTCCTCTTCTCTCCAGAGAAGCTGCCAGCAACTTAGAATTTGTTACCTGTCTTTGTCTGTGATTATAAGCATCTCCTTCTCCTTCAAAAACCAGTCTTTACAGTCCACTTTTCCCTCTCAAGCTTTCACATCATCTATTTCTGCCTCTCAACTGGATAGCTTGCCTCAGTTTATAAGCATGGTATACTCAAACTTCAAAAACAAACAAGCAAAACTGGTCCTTGACTCTAAAGCCTCTTCTATTTTATCTCTCTGCTCCTTTGTCTATACATGAAACTGAAAGTCGCTCAGTCAAGTCATGGACTGTAGCCCTCCAAGCTTCTCTGTAGATGGAATTCTCCAGGCAAGAATACTGGAGTGAGTTGCCATTCCCTTCTCCAGGGGGTCTTCCCAACCCACGAATCAAAACCGGATCTCCTGCATTACAGGCAGATTCTTTACCATCTGAGCCACCAGGGAAGCCCTTGTCTATACACATTAATGAACAATATATAGACACTATTATACATATGCTTGTAGACATGTTTGTATTTATGCCAATGATTGTAAACAGATCCTCAAACACTTGTGCATGTGCACACACAGTTGTCCCTGGTTACTGTCACGGGCTAAAAAATACCTCCCTCCAAAGATATCCACGACCTAACCCCAAGAATCTGAGAATATGGGACCTTCATAGCAAAAGGGACTTTGCGGTTGTGATTCAGTGAAACATTATGAGATGGGGAGATGATTTTGGTTCGTCCAGTGGAACCAATGTCATCACAAGGGTCTTAATAAGAGAATGCCAGGAGGTCAGAGAAGAAGGACATATTTCTTGCTGGCTTTGAGGATGAAGGAAGGGGCTGTGAGTTCAGGCATGGAGGCAGGGAGCTTTAAAGGCAGGGAGACGATTGTCCTCTGGGACAATTGCTGGGACAACACTACCCTGGGGAAAAGTTTACACTTCTGACCTCACTGCCTTTCTCTTTTTATAACTGCAAATGTCATTGATGTTGTTTTACATTATTCTCCTCCTTTTGTAGATAAGGAAACTGAGAGTCAAAGGGATTGACCCCCTGACCAGGGTCACACAGCTAGCCAGTGCCTGGAGGACTGGAGGAGGCAGGTCTAGTCAATGGTGTTGCTGGACCTGGCAGGTGCAGACTCACAAGAGCTGATTCTATGCACCGCCCTCCAGCTGGGTCCAGGAACTTCAGGAGCCAATCGTCCATGCTGAGACTGTTCACACCATGGACACTGGCAAATCCTCCCGACAGGTGTCTCCTTCCCTTGCACCACAGACCAGCATGTACCCTGTTGGTCTGCTGCCTGGGTTGGAATTCCTCACAGTCTACTGTGTCCCTGTCACGCTTTCTGCTATCATTAAAAAAGATGTCCTTAACTCTTCAATGACTTCCATGTGAAATTTAGTAGCCCATTCAAAATCTCTGGGTTTCAATTCTCGCTTCCCAGCCTCAGGATCTTGCTGTCTGCCACATCAAACCTATGCCCCAACCAGGCCAAACTGCTGGTAATTCATCAAATGCCATCCTAGGTTCCCTCCTCTACTGCTCCCACCCTCCAGGTTGCCATGGCCTTTCCCCCAAAGCAAATCTCTAGTAGATAAATGCTCATCTGCTCTAGAACACTGCATATTAGGGCCTCCAGACCTAAGAAACCCTCCCTAGGAACCTCAGTCAAATGGTATCTCCACATCTATGCAATACTTTGATTCTGTGCTTCTCCTTGGGTAGGTAGCAAACTGCTTTGTATCACAGTTAGTTTTGAAATTATTTATTTAATGACTACACTTACTTCATTCTGGACACTGTTTTACACGCTCTAGAATGACCAATGAATGTAATACTCCCAACAACCCCATGCATTAGGTGCTTTTTATCATCCTCACATCACAGTGAGGAAACTGAGGCTCAGAGAGGTTAAGGGACTTGCCTTAAGTCACACAGGTGGTAAATGACAAAGAATTCTAATACAACAGTCTTGACTCCTTTACCACAAAGCAATGCAGCCCTCAAGGATTCATTCAAGGGCCCAGACCCACTGGGTTCATCTTTCCAGATTCAATCAGGCTTTTCCCAGAATATGGCTTGAGTATCAATGACATCATGATTAGTTAATTCACAGTGATACACAGAAAAACATTTTTAAAATTTGCAACTGGCCATGCATCTCTCTTTTTTTAAAAAATAATTTATTTATTTTTGGCTGTATGGGATTTTCATTATTGGGTGAGGTTTTTCTCTGGTTGCGGTGAGTGGGGGCTACTCTCCAGTGCAGTCCACAGGCTTCTCATTGAAGTGGCTTCTCTTGGTGCGGACCACAGGCTCTTGGTGCACAGGCTTCAGCAGTTGCTGCACGTGGGCTCAGCAGTTGAGGTTCCCAGGCTCTACAGCAGAGGCTTAAGAGTTGTGGAACTCAAGCTTAGTTGCTCCGCAGCATGTGGGATCTTGCCCGATCAGGGATAGAACCTGTGTCTTCTGCACAGGTAGGTGGATTCTTTACCACTGAGCCACTGGGGAAGCCCCATGCATATCTTAATGAATACTGGAAAAATATAACTCACACATCAAGTCCAAGAACCATAATTGTTAAAGCTGAGGTTGACGTGAAAGTAGGTACTTCTTGGTGATTGGTCTACAGTGGCTGCTTGACTTCCAGGTCCAGGGCTTACAGGATTTGCTGCTGTAGCACAGATTGGAAGATGACAACTGTCATGCCCCCAGGACCCAGCACAGAGCTGGACACATTTGGGGGGCTTGTCATGTCGTCTTTAATTGAGAAAATGTTAGCTCCAGGAAAAAGACACAGGTTGTCCTTTGGGATTTGCATCAACAAAAGGACACTTTTTGAAGACCTTGAAAAAGCACGGTATCCCTCCCCCTGACTCCAAGGACACCATACATGAAGTATAGGAGAAAGGTCCAGCTATGCAGATGAACAAACACATTTACTTTATTTTTTTAATGACATCAAATATATTTAAATATAAAACATGGAAGGAACTGCATTGCCAAAATAGCTTTTTTTTCCAAATTTATAATTGTTGAAAATTTGACACAAAACATTAACTCTGATATCCGTTAATTACTCTCTAAAAACTTTCATGATGCCCCAGATCTTTAGAATAACACAGAAGAGAATTTTATAAATCTGGAACCAACATACTTTTCCAGATTAAATTATCCTCACTAAAAATTAACCAAAATGGACAAGTAACCATTTTTCTAACTTTACATGGGAAAACAGACTTCATTGAAGGAAAATTTCAATCTCTGGGAATTATGCCAAGAGATATTTATGCATATTTTGCTATTACAATAAAAGATCTTGCTTCCTCATCTTCTCTTATTCCAGTCCCTTCATATTTGTCCCTCCTAGATCCAGTCCCTTCTAGATAGATCCATCTTCTCTTTTCTCCTTGGGATGAGCACATTTACTTTATACACATGGCTCTTAATTTGTTTCTAAAACATTGAGTTTGTTGCTTCTGATATTTCAGAAGGGAATTTGTCTTCATTTCTCAAGCACATTTTCTTTCATACTTTGAATGATTCAGGAAGCTGGTATCTGACTGCAGCTTCCCCAAGGAGTGTGACAACTAAAGACTGTAGCCAGTGGCAAATGCAGCCGATTTAAGTGTAGATTTAAGTGTGAGAAGCACTCTAGCTTAAAGAATAATTTGTTATGAGAAATATGTTTGGCATCCGTAGAGTTCTTTTAAAAGCAAGATACCTCTCTGCCTTTATTCATATTGTCATTCACGGCACGAATACATGTGTCGGGCGCTGTCCACGGTGCTGGAGAGATGGAATTAAATAGAAAGAGTAATATCCCTATCCTCATGAGGCTCACATATTAGTGAGGAGGGCAGATTAAAACACAAGTAAAGAAATAAGCCCACGTAATGTAATTTCATGCAGCAGTAAGTGCCATGAAGAAAAATAAACCAGGGTGCACAGATGGAAGCATGGCCAGTCAAGTAGGTCTGTAACCTGAGACAGGACGGCTGTAAGGAGAGTTATACATTCCCACATATATTAATCATATTTAGTCCCTGTCAGCCTTTACATTTCACTAGCTAAGTGCAAAAGCCAGGAAATTAAACAGAAATTCCGACAGTCTTAACCAAGGTCTTTCCACCCCAGCACTACTGAGGGTAAGTCTTTCTGCGGATGGTACACTGTTGAATATTTATCAGCCTCCTTGACCTCAACTAGATGCCAGAACTCCCCTGTCCAGTTATGACAACGACAAATGTCTCCAGACAGTCACAAATGCACCTCAGGGTAAAGTTGCCTGATAAATACAAGTGAAGTGAACTCGCTCAGTCGAGTCCGACTCTTTGCGACCCTGTGGACTGTAGCTCCGCTGTCCAGGCAAGAATACTGGAGTGGGTTGCCATTTCCTTCCCCAGGGGATCTTCCCAACCCAGGGATTGAACCCGGGTCTCCCGCATGGCAGGCACATGCTTTATCCTCTGAGCCACCAGGGAACTCAATAAATACAAGATGCCCATTTAAATTTGAATTTCAGAATAATAACGAGTACTCTTCTTAGTGTAAGTGACTCCCAAATATTTCATGGGCCATTCAATGTTTATTTGAAAATCAAATTTAGCTGGATACCCTGTATTCTTGTTTGCTATATCTGGCAACCCTAATTGGGAAGAAAAATCATTCCCATTAGAGAACCACCACTCCAGTTTTACAATTTAGGAAACTGTACATATGTATGCCAGGTACATATATATGCATGCCAGTGACATATATATATATATATTAGGCCACAACAAACTCGCTGACCATCCACAGGAATGAAGACACAATTGCAATGACCTTCCAAACAAAGTGAGTGTAGGAGACCCACTTAGATGGGATGAAGGAGACCAGGATCTGTTATTTCCAGATTCTGAAAGTAGAGATAAAATTCATGTCATGCTCAATATATCTTTCCTTACAGACTTGATGAAGAGTTTTTAAAATCACAATGAACAATGCTTCCTGGAGTTTAGTCATCACTATGCTCTCATACAAAGCTTGAGTGGAAACATAACATGTGTCATATTTCCGGAAGAGAACTTGACAATATCTAAGAGAAGTTTGGAGTTCCCTTTCTCTCTGCCCCATTCAGTGCACACTTTGGAATCTATTCCTAGACATGAAAAAATAAATAAATGCTAAGAAATGTTTATATTGAAAGAAAATTCAGTGCACATCAGGTTTAAAGTTTAAGTAAAAAGGAGCAAACTAAATATCCAACAAAACATCTATATAACCACTACACACCTCATGAAATAGCCAGAATCCAAAACACTGACACATCAAATGCTGGCGAGGATGTGGAGCAACAGGAACCCTCATTCAGTGTTGGTGGGAATGCAAAATGGTACAGCCACTTTCAAAGGCAAGTTTGTCAATTCTTGTAAAACTAAACATGCTTTTTCTATACCATCCAGCAATCATGCTCCTTGATATTTACTGAAAGGAGTGGAAAATTTATGTCCACACAAAAGCCTATATGGGAATATTAACAGCAGCTTTATTCATAACTACCAAACTTGGAAGTAACCGAGATGTCCTTCAATAGGTTAATGGAAACAAACAGTGGTTCATGCAATACTGAGGAGGAATAGCATGTTAGAAAGACAGGGCCGCGAAGGTACAGTTTCCAGACGACCCGAGAGCCACCACATTAGCTGGGACATTTATGCAAGTAAGAATAAATTTCTAGTTTGTTTCAGCCACTGTTATAGTTCAGCTTGTTATTCACAGCTGAGTCTAATCCCATCTTTAAGACAGAGTCATAGCTTTTTGAACTCTGTGTTCCAGCAACGGGAACTCCACCTGTAGTCCTGGTGGTACTGGCAGCATCAGCATCACATAAGAATTTGTTGGAGATCCAAATTCTCAGGTCCTGCTGCAACCCCGCTGATCCAGACACTCTAGCTGGGACTCAGTGATCTTTGCTTTCACAATCTCCCAAGGGATTCTGTTAAATGCTACAGTTTGAGAACAACTATTCTAGCCAATTTTGGTAAAATGGTTCTCCTATATAATGTGTAAACATGCATGGGTGACTGCAAACATGTAAAAATCCATCTGCAGAAGAATTTTTTTAAATAGTCATAACTGGGTCCCCTTTAAAGCACCCTGTTTTTTTTAAAAATGCAATAAATTTATTTTTGGCTGTGCTTTGGTTGCTGCATGCAGGCTTTTCTATAGTTGTGGCACATGGGGGCTACTCTCTGGTTATGGTATGTGGGTTTCTCATTGTGGTGGCTTCTCTTGTTGCAGAGCACAGGCTCTATAGCAAGGGCTCAGTAGTTGTGGCGCATGAGCTTAGTTGCCCCATGGCATGTAGAATCTTCCCAGACCAGGGGTCGAACCTGTGTCACCTTCATTGGCAGGTGAATTCTTAACCACTGGACCACCAGGGAGGTTCTCTGCAGAAGAATTTTTTGTGTTTGTTCAAATGGAGGTCGCTCTTATCTCAAAGAATTTTTTTTCTAATTAAGAAATTGCAATACTACTTTAAATAATGTGTGTAAAAGCTCTTTTAGGAAGAAGGCGGAAATGATAAATCCAACTTAATTTTGAAAAATCTAACTAGTCAGGCATCCTAGACAGTTAGATGAGAAGGTTTGGTCCCATCCTCACCAGTCAGGTTTCACTTGAACTTTTGCATAGAAATTCCATAGCTACTGTAAGCCATTAAATTAAAAGACAGTTCCTTCTTGGAATAAAAGCTATGACAAACCTAGACAGCATATTGAAAAGCAGAGTCATCACTTTGCCAATAAAGGTCTGTATAGGCAAGGATATGGTTTTTCCAGTAGTTGCATATGGATGTGAGAGTTCGACCATGAAGAAGACTGAGAGACAAAAAAATTGATGCTTTTGAACCGTGATGCTGGAGAAGACTCTTGAGAGTCCCTTGGACAGCAAAGAGATCAAATCAGTCGATGCTGAAAGAAATCAACCCTGAATATTCATTGGAAGGACTCATGCTGATGCTGAAGCTCCAATATTTTGACCACCTGATGCGAGGAGCCAACTCACTGGTAAAGACGCTGATGCTGGGAAAGATTGAGAGCAAGAGGAGAAGAGGTGACAGAGTATGAGAAGGTTGGATGACATCACTGACTCAGTGGCCATGAGTTTAAACAAACTCTGGGAGACAGTGAAGGACAGGGAAGCCTGGCATGCTACAGACCATGGGGTTGCAAAGAGCTAGACACAACTGAGTGACTGAACAACAATGAAAACTATGAAGACTATATCTGGCAAATGCGGCTGAAAGGGGAGGTGTGTGAGTTCTGACCATAATTTTTAAGACTGCAAAGAAGCAGAGAAACAAAACCCTCTTGCTGTCATTGCATACAAGGGTTCTCACCCTCTGGTCAGCATTGGGAATTACTTGGAGGGCTTGCTGTGGTGGGGTTTCACCACAGAGCTTCTGATTCAGAAGGAGTAGGTCTGGGGTGGAACCAAGAATTTGTATTTTAACAGGTGAGGCTGATTCACCTGGTCCAGGGGCCACACTTTGAGAACCACATACTCACTGCCTCCTTGACCTGGGAACTCATCTGAGAACTATTCAGAAGGAGAATAAGGCTGAACAAAGCAGATACCTTGAGATACCATGCAAGGCCATGGACAAAGTCTTGCATGACACAGCTGTGACCTCTGTCTTCCACTGTAACCTTCCCCCACTCCCCAGCCCACATCCATTCATGCCCTTCATGCCCTTTTTCAAATGCACTAACTCCTGCCTCAGGGCCTTTGCAGTGGCCCCTTCTTCCTGAAATGCTATCTATTCTGCATGGCTAGCTGTTTTTCCTGGGACAGGTCTCAGCACAAGAAGGACCTTGAAGTGGCCTGTCTGGTCCCTGCCTCCTGCCCTGCTTAGTTTCTTTCCATCTTAAATTGCCTTTTCTATTTGTTTTCTTGATTAAACCTGAAGACCCCACCTTCTTTGCTGGGACCTTGGAGGCAGACATCTGACACGACTTGTTCATAGCTATCAATTCAGGACCCGGAACAATACCAGGGCACAGAAGGACGTTAAGTAAATGCATGAATTAAAGAATAAACAAATGGATAAATGAAAGAATAATGGACAAATAGCTCAAAGCCAATCTCTTGGTCTCAGGGTCAGCAACTCATTAACCCCAGACTTTCCCCTGAGATGGTCATCGCTGTTGAACCCCCCTGAAAGCCCACTGAAATACACTCTAGTAAGGAAGACGAGGCCTGAATACAGAGCACTGACTTCATCTCTAACCTCTGACCTGTCAATGTGTAAGCATCCCCAGAAGCCTGGGTGCACACACTCAGTATGCAGGGAGTGTGCTTCATTAAGTTGCTTATATTAAAATTGGTAGAGTGTCACATCTCGTAATTTTGAAAAAACTTGTTTATATTAATATTTAATTAGTTCAGGGATTAAAAACCCCATAAACAACTTTTTCCTCCCTCTCTTGTTTTCTGAGGGCCAAGTGGATTTGAGATTTTTAATCAGTATACCAAATTCTCTGAAAAGAAGGTAAGAGATAGCAAGGGAACAAGAAGGCAAGAGGAAAAAGAAGGAGGAGGTAAGAGGAGATGGAGAAGGAGGAGGGGGAGGGAGGAGGGAGGGGATGAGGGAGGACGGAGGGCAACGGGGAGGGGGGCCCCTGGGCAAGAAAAATAAATACCAACAGAAAATAGCAACCACCGCCATTCACTCCTGCCTGAGGTTCACAGGCCAGCAAACGAAGACCTGCAATCAGAGAAGAGTCAAGGATGCCAAGAGTGGTACAGGCTGCTCAGAGGAGAGTTCATCTAGTAGAAATTGGGGCAGAGACAGAACTCTGTGCTTTTGTGGAAACTTTTCATGCCATTCTAGATTTTCAGAGTGTGATGCCATGGGAACTATTTTATAAGGCCGTAGATAACAGAGAGTAATTCAAAATAAATTTTGTCTATAGGAATGCACATCAGCTCTCTCTGGCAGAGGGACCACCCCTCCCCCACTACTGGAAAAGTCAGGTTTGTGTCTGCAGGTGTGAATTTTGACATTCCTCCTGTGCTTCTCTGCCTTCTCCTTGGGATCAGCTATCACATCTGCTGGGTGTCCCCATTTCATTAATGAGCTACATAAAAATTTTAACATCTTCATTTTATATCCATAAGACAGTCAACGACTTTATCTCTTTCTGAAAATTATCTTTTAATGGGGAAGAAGAAAAGAGGCTGGGGGTGTCTTCCAGGTCCCATGCCTGTGAGGATATGAAATTTCAGTCTCACTCAGCCTACTCCTGCCAGCCACCTCTGCACTCTCCCGCAACGGCTCGCATTGGTACCACTGGGATGTTCCACAAAGACCCAGCACAGCATCAAACAAAGAAACCGAATCAGAGAGCATACCATGTGTAGGAAGTCATCATGATCATCCCAGGAAAAAAACTGAAAACCTCAACTGAAGAACAGAACAGATATATTTCCAAGCAGAAGATGATCATTCACTTACCACATTGCAATATCCAAATTACCAGAGGTGAGAGTTCCTAATTCTTAAAGGGCAGATACAGCAAGGTAACCCAGAAAGATGCCAGCCCCGGAAAGATTCGGGAATTACTTCCCTAGCCTAAGCAGCTTCAGGTTGGCAGTCTCAAGTGTGATTTGAATGCAATTGTAAAAACATGAAATCTGTATGGACTGAAAACAATGCATCTGGGGAAAGGGCCATCCCCTGAATCAAAAGGACACAGCAGGAAGAATGAGATCCCCCAGGGCAATGTTCTCATTCAGTTACCTGGAAAGTGAGATGAGTTCCGATTGCCCAGCTGCATAGAAAAATGGTTCCTGATGTCAAGTGAGCAACAGGGGCTGCTGGTGAGGGTAACAGTGACTCTCCCTCAACAGTTAACTAACATTGAATTTAGCCCAGAAATTAAAAATCTTAAAACAAGTCCGGGAATAATTGACCAAATTTTCTAAAAAATGTAGTAGGTGGAAGAAGATTCCTCCCAAGAGTCTCACCTGACTCCAGTGCTTGTGAACATGTGCCTGACACAGCAACAGGAGCTCTGCGGATGCAATGATGATAAGGACCAGGAGAGGAGAGGTCAGTCTGGAGCATCTGTGTGGGCGCAATGCCATCACAGGGGGTCCTTCAAAGTGAAGATGATCTATCCACTGATGTAAAAGGGGTGTGAAAGTCCCTTCTAATATCTATTATTGTACTCCTGTCCATTTCTTTCACAGCTGTTAATACTTGTCTTACATGTTTAGGTGACTGCCAAGATATGGAGGCAACCTAAGTATCACAGATGGATGGATAAAAATGATATGGTATGTACATACAATGGAATACTGTGCTGTGCTGTGCTCATTCACTCAGTCATGTCCAACTCTGAAATCCCATGGACTGTAGCCCGCCAGGCTCCTCTGTCCATGAGGATTCTCCAGGCAAGAATATTATGTCCTCCTCCAGGGGATTGTCCCAATCCAGGGATCAAACACAGGTCTCCTGCATTGCAGGCGGATTCTTTATCATCTGAGCCACCAGGGAAGCCCAAGAATACTGGAGTGGGTAGCTTATCCCTTCTCCAGGGGAATCTTCCCGACCCAGGAATCGAACCAGGGTCTCCTGCATTGCAGGTGGATTCTCTACCTGCTGAGCTACTAGGAAGCCCATCAAAATACTACTCAGCCATAAAAAGAATAAAATGCTGCCGTTTGCAGCAACATGGATAGACTTGGAGGCTCTTCTGCTAAAGGAAGTAAGTCAGAGAGAAAGACAAATACTGTTTGTAAGCACTAATATGTGGAATCTAAAAAACTACAACCAACTAGTGAATATAACAAAAAGAAGCAGACTTACAGATACAGAGAGCAAACTAGAGGTTACCTGTGGGGAGGGGGAAGCAGGACGGACAATAAAGGGGTGGAGGAGTAAGAGATACAAAGTATTAGGTATAAAATAAGCTACAAGGATATACTGTACAACACAGGCCAATATTTTATAACCATAAATGGAATATAAACTTTAAAAATTGTGAATGACTGTATTATACACCTGTGACATATAATACTGTACACCAACTAGACTTCAAATTGTAAAAAGTGGAAGAGGGAGGCAGAAGGGGAAGCTGGAGTGATGGGATATGAAAGACTCAACATACTGTCTTGGATGTTGAAGGAGGTAGTGAGCCAGGAGCCAAGGAATGAAGGCAATTTCTAGAAGCTGGAAAAATCAAGAAAACATTCTCCCTTAAAACTTGCAGAAAGGAATGCTGCTGCAATGACACTTGGCTTTTAGCTCAGAGAGACCTGTGTCGGACATCAAACCTACAGAACTGAAAGATGACAAATTTGTGTCATCTCTAGTCACTAAAAGCAATAGAAAACTAACACAGCTGTCAATGATGAATTAACACAGGGACCAATCCGCATGATCACAGCATCTAGTTTTTAGGGACATTCAGCATCTGGGTGTAGTAATGGAGCAGGTTAATACCAAGGTGGAGTTCTGCCAGGCCTGAAACTAACTAACATACAAAACATTTGTATAATTAGAAGTAAGTGTCCCTCTTCCCAGGCCAATACAGGCTCATGATAGCCAGCACAGTTCACTGAACGCAACACAGACTGGCCTTTAGCTCCAGGACTCCTCTAGCATGAGAGCATTTGTACAGTGCACAACCTAAACAACCATACATGGCAGCCCATAACAGGGATCATGAGCCATTTCATCATGGAAGGCTTTTTCTCTCCATGCAGATGAAGGAACTTAATCTGCATTCTAGAGAAGAGGGTACACTCAGTTTCTTATGTGCCATGAAACCTGTCATTTCGCACTTCTTGACAGAGTCCTTTGGAGCTCTCATCTGATTTTGCCCATGCATGCTTTATGTCTCAGATCAAAAATCTGCACATAAATGGGACAGGACCCACATTCTCAGGTGTTTGGTAAGTGTTGCTTGCTTGCTTATCTGCATTTTTGTAAAAGCTATTAAAAAATCCAAATCTATCAACTTAGGCAAGTAAGCAATTTCTTTAACCCAAAATCTAAAAAGTCCAGAAGCATGAAGTCAAGGTTCAAGCACACTAGCAGCACCATGTCTTGTAACTGTTTCCTACAAAATGAATGGATCTATTTTCAGGGTGACTCACTCAGGCCAGTGGCCCCTAGCAGCTCCTGGCTTATCATCTCGCAAGGACAAATCCACTGGAAGCGGTAGTTTCTTTCTCTTCCTTAAACACTTTAAAATCCCAGACCTGATGATCATTGGCCCAGCGCAGGTCACGTGCTCACAACTCAACCAATCACATAGGCCAAGGAAATGGAGTATGCTAATTGGCCAGGCCTGAGTCACGTTTCCACCCTGACACTGTGGTGGATTCAATCCCATATGTGTCTTGGACTAACGGGTTATGGCAGAGGATACAGGAGGTTCCCCAGAGGATGTCATGGAACGAATAAAAACAGTAGTGTCTGCTACCTCAGGTTTGCGGTGAACATTTTATTCCTAAAGTACAAAAAGTGGCTTCCCAGGTGGTACAGTGGTAAAGAATCTGCCTGCCGATGCATGAGATGCAGGAGACGTGGGTTTGATCCTTGGGTCAGGAAGATCCCCTGGAAGAGGAAATAGCAACCCACTCCAGTATGTTTGCCTGGAAAATTCCATGGACAGAGGAGCCTGGGGGCTACAGTCCATGTGATCACAGAGTCAGACACAACTGAGCATGCACACACAAAGTAAATAAAACCTGAACAGCCCTGTTGTCCTTACGTTATTCTGGTATTTACGTTTGCATTCTGGTTTCTTTGGAGGAAAACTGAGGGAGAGAAAGTAACATCTGTTGTGTTTTTGCCACGTGTCAGACACTTCATTTATTCATGATCTTGTTCAGTGTTCGTGTGATATTGTTCAGGGTTTCCCTGGGGTCTCTGCTGGTAAAGAATCTGCCTGCAATGGGGGAGACCAGGGTTCGATCCCTGGGTTGGGAAGATACCCTGGAGAAGGGAATGGCGACCCACCCCAGTATTCTGGCCTGGAGAATTATAGGGACAGAGGAGCCTGGCAGGTTACAGTCCATGGGGTTGAAAAGAGTCGGACACAGCTGAGCACCTTCCACGTTTACTTTCTTTCAGTGTTTGTGTAACACCAAGGTAAGGAGTGTATTGTCCCCATTTAGCAGTTAGGAAAATTAAGGCCAAGACAATTGAAGATGCTTGGCTCACTGAGCTCAAAAGTACCTGTGCCTGGATTTGAAGGAGCCTGCCAGAGTCCAGAATGTGTGCTCTGAACCTCTAAAATGCCTGGCTTCACAGCACAATGGGAACTGATTAACTGTCAAAGCACTAATTAGGGCATTAGGAAGAAGAAGTGATTTCCTCTCTGTGCATCTCTGAGCATAAATATGAGTTAGAGAAACTGCCACACCCCAACACGCGCAAATACTTAATTCATTTTCCTCTCAATTCATGTCCTTTTAATATTAATGAGACAAGGAATAAACAGCCAATAATTAACTCGTTTTCTACCACTATTTTAAGAAAAAAATTGAACACGAAAATCAGGCAGTGAAGGGAAAGTTAAGAAACAGGTTCTAAGGAACTTCCCTTATAGTTCAGTGGTTAAGAATCTCCGTTGCAATGCAGGGGACACGGGTTCGATCCTTTGTCAGAGAACTAAGATCCCACATACCACAGGGCAACTAAGCCCGCGTGCTTCAACTACTGTGTCTGCTCCCCTAAACAAGACAGCCTGTGTGCCGCAAGGAAGATTCCGCGTGCCTCAACTAAGGCCCAACACAGCTAAATAAATAAGTTTTGTTTTTGTCTTTTTTTTAAAAAAAGAAAACAGGCTCTGGGTCAGGTGGCCTGGGTTTCTGACCAGGTTATATTGAAGCATAACCCTTCAATAGTTTTCTGTCTCCTTGGCTTGGTAACTTTAGGAAATCATTTAAATTCTCTTAAATTCAGTTTCTTGAATCTATAAAATGGGGGTAATAACAGTATGCACCTCATACAATTGTTGAGAAAATTCCATGAGCTATTTTGTAGAAGTGTTCAATACACATGCGTGAATATATTAATCTTACTGCTTTCAGAAATGATAATCTGGCCATTCTATTGAAAAAGCCACCAAAAGCTACCAACATACTCAAGATGTAGCCTTAAAAAAAAAAAAAGAGATCAACGATATAGCAATACAAAAGAAAATTAAAAAGAAAAGAAAACCTAGCTATGCAAAATGGACCAGAAGCACTTGAGGGACCTAGAGACTTATTAAAAATGCAGTGGTAGAGGTCCCACTCCACGGTTACTAAATCAAAATTTGGATGCTAGTAAGATCCCCAGGTGATTTACACATTAAAGATTGAAAAATACTTTCTTAGATATCATCAGTTTTGCCCAAAATGTTTAGAATTCTTAGCAACAATCAGATACAACACAATCACCTGTGTGCAAGATGCTCATTTCTTTTCTGTTGGAATTCAGACACTTATGGTGTTATGTTTCCAATGCTACGTGCTGTGCTGTGCTTAGTTGCTCAGTCAGTATCTGACTCTTTGCGACCCTGTGGACTGTAGCCTGCCAGGCTCCTCTGTCCATGGGATTCTCCAGGCAAGAATACTGGAGTGGGTTGCCATGCCCTCCTCCAGGGAATCTTCCCAACCCAGGAATCAAACCAGGGTCTCCTGCATTGCAGGTGGATCTTTACCAGCTGAGCTCCCAGAAAAGTCCTTACAATGCAGTACTCCCTTGTTAATCCTTTTTAAAATTTTAAAAAGCCAACAAGGGAAAAAAATAAAGAGGTGAAAATTTGTTAGAACCAGCTCAGTTCTATAGTATAAAATGTACTTCCTAGAATGGAAAAAATGCTCGAGTCTAAAAACAAAACTCGAGGGATACCATGGTTCACAACAATATTACAAAATTTTTTCAGTAGTCCTCTCTGCTGCTGCTGCTGCTAAGTCGCTTCAGTTGTGTCCGACTCTGTGCGACCCCATAGACAGCAGCCAACCAGGCTCCCCCGTCCCTGGGATTCTCCAAGCAAGAACACTGGAGTGGGTTGCCATTTCCTTCTCCAAAGCATGAAAGTGAAAAGTGAAAGTCAAGTCGCTCAGTCGTGTCCGACTCTTCGCAACCCCATGGACTGCAGCCTACCAGGCTCCTCCGCCCATGGGATTTTCCAGGCAAGAGTACTGGAGTGGGGTGCCATAGTCCTCTCTAGAAAAAGGTCTAAATCCACATGAATGACAGATGCAGGGAAAACCTTAATGATTTATTTTTACCATCAGACGTTTCTTCAGATAGTACATGTTTCTGGAAGCCTTAGTACTGAGTTGTGCAAACATCGGGTAGCTGAGATGCTTTGAAAATGATTCCGTTAAGTTATTTATTCAATCAGAAAGTGCTTATTTGAGAGCCCTGGGTTCTTCTGTGGAATATTTGCCTAAAGCAGTACTCTCCATTATTTTAAACTTTTGATTAACTGTTGTGCCTCTCGGTGACAAGTTGATTTCACCCTGACAGAGGAAATACATGGCTTTATATGTGCGTCTTTAAATAGAGCTTCTGGGACTGACTTGCTTGTTTGTGGACTGCCTTCTTCCAAGCTATTCAGTGGCTGGAATTTGCCAATCAAATTTTATAACCAGTAGTCTGGACCCATGATCCCACCAAAAGAAAGAGAGTCAGCTGTGCCGTTGAGGATTCATAATCAAGAATACAGTAAGTATTCTAATAGGACTAGATTCTGGAGTCATCTTCAGCGTGGAATGGATCCCTACTAGACGTGTGACACATCACTATCCTTTTTAAAAAACAATTTTATTTATTTATATTTTTTGCTGTGCTGGGTCTTCATTGCTGCATGCAGGCTTTCTTTAGTTGCAGCATCCACAGGCTGCTTTTGAGCTGCAATGCATGGGCCTCTCTCATTGCAGAGCACAGGCTCCATGGCGTGGGCTCAGGAGTTGTGGTGCATGGTTTAGTTGCCCCAAGGCAAGGGGGATCGTCCCTGATCAGGGATTGAACCTTTGTCTGCTGCACAGGCAGGCAGATTCGTAACAACTGGAACCACCAGGGAAGTCCAGTAAAGGCAGATTCCCAATCACTAGACTACTATGGAAGTCCACACCATTAGTTAAAGACAAGGTATTTGTAAAAATGTTGCACACGTAAATGACGCCAGGCTAATCTCAACAGTGTTCTAAATGAAAGTGTTGACATGACTCTGCAATGATGATAACTCAGATGTGTGGAGAACACATCCATACCCAGGACGGTCCTATTCATCGAAGCATCCAATCACAAGAGGGTTATATCCACGTAGCGCCTTGCATGAAATTTGATAGGAAATGAAAGGGGGCAGGGAGGATGCCCTGTTCAAGTCAAGTGATAGGGAAGAACAAATCTCATTCCATATTTAATCTGTTTTTATTTTTTTTTAACTTTAACCTTTGTATCTTATTGCTTTTGTTACAAGTTAGAAATGTTGCCTATAGCTTGAAATACACCGGAGAACCATTCTCAAGGCTTTGACCTTTAAAGGTATAACACTTTCCCATTCATAGAGAGTTAAAAAGTTGCAGAACAGAGAATGCATTTGTCTTGCTGGAGATTTACTGGAACATCATGAGGTGACCTACTGGACAGTTGTAAGAACAAAGGATTCCAACACCAAGATGCCTGCAACAACCAATCCCCTCCCCCTCCCCCTGCACCCATCTTGCCTTTAAAAATGCTTTGCTGAAACACTTTGTGGAATTTGAGGTTTGGGGGCACGAGTCTGCATCAAGTGGCCAAAGTATTGGAGTTTCAGCTTCAACATCAGTCCTTCCAATGAACACCCATTACTGATCTCCTTTAGGATGGACTGGTTGGATCTCCTTGCAGTCCAAGGGACTCTCAAAAGTCTTTTCCAACACCACAGTTCAAAAGCATCAATTCTTCAGCACTAAGCTTTCTTTATAGTCCCAGTCTCACATCCATACATGACTACTGGTAAAACCAGAGCCTTGACTAGATGGACCTTTGTTGGCAAAGTTAATCCTTCCTTAGCTGAATGCAGCTCCATCTCCAGCTCTGACACTCAAGTATCAGCATCCCTGACTCCAAATGAGAGGACTAAGGCATAGCAAGATTCTCAATCCTGGCAGCAGGTTGGGCCATTTTAAAGAAATATTAGTACCCAACCACACATCCATGCTGATTTCTTTGCATACATGTGACCCAAACATATAATTTTAAAATATATATTTTTTTTTCCTGGTGGGGCTTCCATGGTGACTCAGTGGTAAAGAATCCACTGGCCAATGCAGGAGACACAGGTTTGGAAAGATCCTGGTCTGGGAAGATCCCACATGCCACAGAGCAAGTAAGCCCATGTGCCACAGCTGTTGAGCCTGAGCTCTAGAGCCATGGAAGTGCGACAAGAGAGGCCACCACAATGAGAAGTCCCTGCATCACCGTAGCCCCCACTTGCAGCAACTAGAGAAAAGGCCGCAGAGCAACAAAGACTCAGCATAGCCAAAAATAAATAAATGAATAAAAGTATTTTAAAAAATTTCCAAGTGATCCTAAAGTGCAGCTGAGATGAGCAGCCCCCAACCAAACGGTCTCCAAGCTTCCTTTTTCAATCTCATATGACAACAATGCAACGGTCCTCATCTGAGTGATTCAAAGACCAAGACTGAAAACAAAACAAGGCAGAACAAAATATCGGGGATTTGTACGTCCTGGTCTAAGAGACAGTAAGAGGGCTGGCTGGAACCATGCGAGTCTCTCCACTAGCCTCCCCAAAACCACTTAGTGGTTTATATCACTAAGATCTCGTTACTCAGCACAAGCTATTTTTTCCCTAAAGTGACTTATAATCAAATGAAATTAACAGCTCAAATGTGGAACGTTAAGTATGGGAGAATTAATAGGAATCACTGGAAGAAATTTTGAAACCACAACCTTAAAAGCCTGAATATTTTTTGAACTGAGAGGGGGAAAAGAGCAGGGAGACGCCTATTAGCACTGCAGACAGCTAACCCTGCCTGGTTTATGCAAGCTCCTTACCCTCCCTCACCCATACTTTCAATCAGGAAATTATATTCTTCGTGGATCACAGAGCTGTATCCAGCTTGTCAGCATTTCTCTTCCAAGGCCATTATGCTGCCTCTATTTCTGCATCTCTTTTGTACAGCATTAAATTTTTTTTTGAAAGATAGAGTAAGAAACCAGAAGGATGGCAGCCCATTGATGGTATTGTCGGGGGGAAGAGGGGTCTCCCAAGAGTCTTCCACTTCATTGCATTATAAAAGAAGAATATAGACACAGAAAGTAAAGGACGCAATATGACATGGTGGCAGAGGAAATTCATTCATACAGAAGCTTCACTGAAGCCAGAACAGAATTAAAATATGCCCTGTTTTCTTTAAAGTGTTATCAATGACATTCACATATAACAACAAGTTTTGTTCTTGTTTCTCAATTCATTTGCCAGCAAGTTTTGTTTCTGAGTGAGCGCAGCTCACAGTTTTATTGTCGGTGGCATCAGTGGTAAAGAACCTGCCTACCAAAGCAGGAGACACAAGAGACACAGGTGCAATCCCTGGGTTGGGAAGATCCCCTGGAGAAGGAAATGTCAACCCACTCTAGTATTCTTGCCTGGAAAATCCCATAGACAGAGGGGCCTGGCAGGCTACAGCCCATGGGGTTGCAGAGAGTCGGACACGACTGAGTACACACACACTAAGAGTAATTATAATTAATGTGCAGCTCACTTAATTTTGCCTGGAAATTCTGCTCCAACTGCTTTGTTTTGTGAGAACTCCAGGAGAGGGACAGCACGGAGTAAGGAGCAGTCAGGACCTGGGAAAACCTAGCAGAAGCAGCAGTCTGTGAGACGTGGCCACTGAAGCAGGTCAGAAGCCTGAGAAGCAATGGGGCTTTTACTTTTTGGAGTAAATTATGTTTCCCTGAGTTCAGGTTCTGGCCACTTGGAAAGGAAAAGAGTCAGTTTCGAGTCCCTTTTTAAAAATTCTACTCACTAGAAGTAGAAGAGGATCTAAACAGACATTTCTTTAAAGAAGACATACAGATGACCAACAGGCACAAGAAAAGATGCTCAACATCACTAATTATTAGAGAAATGCAAATCAAAACTACAATGAGGTACAACCTCATACCAGTCAGAATGGACATCATTAAAAAGTTGACAAATAATAAAGGCTGGAGAGGGTACAGAGAAAAGGGCACCCTCCCACACTGTTGGTTTGAATGTAAATTGGTACAGCTTCTATGGAGAGAACACATGGAAGTTCCTCAAAAAAATAAAAATACAGTTGCATATGATCCAGCAATCCCACTCCTAGGCATAAACCAGAAAAGACAAAAACCTCAATTTGAAAAGATACATACACCCCAATGTTCATAACAATATTACTTATAACAGCAAAGACATGGAAGGAACCTAAATGTCTATCAACAGAGGAATGGATAAAGAAGATGTTACATATATTTTCCAATGTAATATCACTCAGCCATAAAAAGGAATGAAATAAAAAAAAAAGAATGAAATAATGCCATTTGTAGCAACATGGATGGACATAGAGATGATCATACCAAGAGAAATAAGTCAGACTGAGAAAGATAAATAACATGACATCACTTATATGTGAAATCTGAAAAATGATACTAATGAACTTATTTACAAAACAGAAATAGACTCACAGACATAGAAAACAAACTTCTGGTTACCAAAGAAAGGGAGGCAGGGAATAAATCAAGAGTTGGGATTAACAGATACACATTGCTATATATAAAATAAACAAGAACCTACTGTACAGCATAGGACTAACTCTACTCAGTATCTTGTAATAATCCGTAATGGTAAATAATCTGAAAAAGAACACCACATAACTGACTCACTTTGCTTTATACCTAAAACTAACACAGCATTGTCAATCAACTATGCTTCAACAAGAATTCTATTGTTTTGAAAAAAATTCTACTTGTTAAATTCCAGGGTAGCTTTCATCTGGGCAAAGGGCATCTGCAGTCATAAAGAGGGTTATAGGTGGCACTTGTTCTACAATAATCTGAGAAGAAATTGTCATTTCCCCAAACTCGTGCTGCAGAGAGAAGCTCAGGTAGATGATGGCAAAAGGTCATCCTCCAGGTCTTACTTCTTGTTTTAAAACTCTCCCCAATGCCCACAGCAGATTTTGTTACCTGGGTTGAATCTGGCTTCAAAGAATTTTAGTTGATTCTTCATGGCGTTACTGAAATTCACAATTAGCTCTTAATGCCCAATACCGACAAAACAGATGATTTCACGTAAGAATCTGTTTCACATTTTTCTTTAAAACACTGCAACATGTGAGAAATCAGGGAATCCATTGCCATCCAGCCACAAACCACAGAGCTGTGCCCTGGGGCAAGAATTCACTAGTTGGCCACAGTCCCCACCCAGCCCTTATGCCTCATTTAGGTCACATACTTATCCCAACAGGTATTTGATTTTTTTAATCTTTAGGCTGCAGCTGTTTACTTTCTATGTATTTTTTTCAGTTTTACTGAAAAATAATTCACATGCATCACTGTGTAAGTTTAAGATACAGTATGATGGTTTGATTTACATATATTGTGAAATGATTACCACAGCAAGTTTAGTTAAGATCCATTTAGTTAACATCCAGTAAAAAGAAAAAAAAACTTATCATGATACATCTTAGGATCTACTCTATTAAGAGTTTTCCTACATAGCATAATTGGAATAACTATTGTCAACATGTTGGACATTACCTTGCTAGTACTAACCCTAGGTGTTTAAAATGACCTGGCTACTACAGGGAGATTAGATGGGGGTGGGGGTAGGACAGATGAAGAAGAAGGACTAGATGGGGAATGCAGCAGCAATCCAGACTAGAGAGGATGGTGGTTTGGGCCAGGACGGCAGCGGTGCTGGTGGTAAGAATCCATGATGTGGACATGTTTCGAGATAGACACCCTGTTGATGGATTCGATGGGGTGTGTAGGGCACATTGTGTACTCGGCCAAGTCAGTCTTGCCTATGCTACCTCCCATCCCATTCTCCCCAGTCCTCTCCCTCCCTCACAAAGCATAGTGGAAGAGTCAGGAGATAAAAAGCAAAGCAGCTGGCCTTCCAATGTCAGAGACAAGGACTCAAACAGTTTGGCACTAAGAACACTGGTCATTCATGAGTGAAGAAGGACAACAGTGGCCAGCAATAGGAGACCCAATGTCAGCTCCCCTGATGAATAAAAAAATCACAATACTTAATTACCCATAATTAGGTATCACGGTTGTCTACTCACGCTGCCCTTGCATTTGGACCTCATGAAAATGTAAGGTGTCATAGATAAAGAGAATATATTTACAAAAGCCACAAATGATGTCCAGAAAAACTCTTCACCTATTGTTTTAAGGTGTTTCAGCAACCTGAAATGAGCTTTTGCCTCTATCATCAAAATTCCATTTGGAATATAAAGAATCAGGTCAAATTCCACCTCTTCAGTGAAGCTTTCTTTCTGATCACCCCATTTGATCCTATTTCTCCCTGAACTTCTACAGCAATTATTATTTGTTCCATTCACTGTGCAATTAGCGGCTAAGTTCCATGCAACAGCCCTTCTATTATTATGGAACTGCTATTCAGATTGTTAATTGTTATGAACAACAGAATACTTTATCAAATCCATAACCCTATAAACCCAATCAAAATCAAGTTTACCACAAATGAGATCTTATATTCTTTGGTATATAAGATTTTGTTTTATACACTGATAAATTGGAGATTATTTTGTTTAATTTAGAACTTAATTCCCAGAAAAGTCTCCACTTCCATCCACCCCCTGTGTTCTTAGGGCTTGAAAAAAAAAGAAGATGAAGCTCTAAAATGATGAAGAATTTGGTTTCTTTACTCACAGAAAGGTAGACTCAGATAGAAGACATCATAACTTAAATTTCTGAATCTAAACCAACATCTAGTTTCTCAGTGGTAAGATAGTTCAGAGACCAGGAGATAATCAAAGAACAAAGAAAGTGCATATACTCTAATCCTTGCAAATAAAAGTATCAAGAATCAATGCTATTTCCATAGTTGCTAAGGTATTAGATGCTAGAATAAATGAGTCACCCTGTAACAGGATGACAACAAAAAAATGAAAAGTTACAAGGATCTGAAAGTGACACACTCCAAATATTATAATTTAGGAAAAAATACTAAAGGTTCACAGTAATTGTTTGGCCGCCACCTAATTACATGGCAGTAGGAACTGTTAAATGAAATTGTGTTAACATTCCCTATCTCAGTTTTTATCATATTTTGCATTCTTGCTTTTTTAATTATCTGTGAAAGGCAAGGACTTTATTCTGAAAAAATATTTATCCCCAGATTTTTGCCCATGTCTGACACTTAGAGAGCCTTTATCCAGTGCACAATTGTGGGGTAAAGCACAACTACTATATAAATTAGGCAGCTGCTCAAAGGACACATTAGAATAAAAACATTTAATGGTCTGGAGATATTTTCATCACACGTATATGTAAAAATATACACTGGTATTACATTTTTGGAAACAAAAATGCAGAACCCTGTATATTTATGCATATCATGGTGGTGTTGCTGTTCTTTAGTTGCTAAGTCATGTCCAACTCTTGCAGTACACTCTGTCCATGAGCTTTTCCAGGCAATAACACTGGAGAGGGTTGCCATTTCCTTTGCAGAAGTTCTTCCCGACCCAGGGATCAAACCCACATCTCCTGCATTGGCAAAAGAGTTCTTTATCACTGAGCCACCAGGAAAGCTCACTTAATACATATAAACAGGGCTAAACGAACAGAAGAGTACAAAACAGAAAACCCAATAAAAAGAGGCAAAACATTGGAACAGACATAACAACCAACAGAAAACTCATGAACATCATGTAGCTGTAAGAAGCCATACACAAACAGCTACAGAGTATAGGATGCTACTTGCATAAAACTCAAGAACAGGAAAAAGCAAAGTATGTTCAGGTAATGGCTACCTTTGAGAAAATAAAGACAGTAAATGGAAGAGGGTGACAGTAAGTTCAGGGATGCCAAGAATGTTCTCTTTTTTTCCTTTTTCAGCTTGATGAAGGTATAATCCACATATAACATTGCAATATATTAATATATGAGCACGGAAGGTCTACCCTCAGCAAATTTCAGTTACATAATACAATATTATCATCCATATGACCACTGCATTAGAAGCTCAGATTACTGTTTCACATTAGATCCCTGAACTTATTCCTCTAATAGATGAAAGTTTGTACCCTTTTCCCCAACCTCTCCCTACTTCCCCATTCCCCAGCTCCTGGCAAGCACATTTCTATCCCTGGATTATAGAAATGTTATATATAATGATTCATTTGTTTCATTTTCTTCATAGACATTATACTTTCAAAAATAACATTTATTTAAAAATATTGATATGGGTTCTCACGGGATATCAAGTTTATGACTGATTTACTAATTTTCTTTTTCACAATATTTATTTCTATTTTATTTATCTGCTTGCACCAAGTCTTAATTGCACTAC
Organism: Bos mutus; assembly: GCF_027580195.1. Lineage (NCBI taxonomy): Eukaryota > Metazoa > Chordata > Mammalia > Artiodactyla > Bovidae > Bos > Bos mutus. The sequence continues at coordinate 25,206,968 of NC_091633.1, forward strand.
GCAGGATCTTTAGCTTTGGCATATGCGATCTAGTTCCCTGACCAAAGATAAAACCTCAGCCCTCTGCATGGAGTCTAAGCCATTGGACCACCAGGGAAACCTCTGTTTTGCTGATTTTCTTATTTTTGCCCATCATTTTTTTTTCTATTTTCTACAGTGATCAAGTATTACTTCTTTTTAATCTAATTTTTATTTATGAGACAGTTTTCCATACCAGTATATATCAATCACATTTTGTACGATAATGTTCTAGTACATTTAACCCACCAATCCTCTACTGGTAGACTTTTGGACTATTTCTAATTTTTTTTTTTTTTTATATATAACATGTGATGAACAGTCCTATGTAGGTATCTTTATATAATTGTGCTGTTTTCCATAGGATGACCAAGGATCGGTTTCAGAATAATACTTCCATAATATTTTAAAAAGTATTTTATTATAACTATAGTATTTTTGACTACTATTAAGTCCCACAGATCAGCATACAAGAGTAGGGTCATTGTGGAGCTTTTAATGCAGCAAAAGCCACCAGGGGAGTTGCAGTACTTCAGATCATCACTAGAGGGAGCCACCATCGCCTCGAGAGAAAGCCCACTGTGAGGCCCAGAGAAACAAACCTGACCCTTTCTCCTCCCTCCTGCAATGCCTAAGGATCAACCTCCTGGGGCACCAGGCAGACAGAGAAGGCAGGAGAGTGAATATGATGACTCAGCAAACAGAAAGTAATCCTTCCCACTATGTGGAATCCCTGCCCCAGTCTGTAATCTCATCCTCTCTGTGTCCTCTGAAACTCATGAAAGGCTGGGTCCGTCTCTCTCTCTCTCTCTTTCCTTGGAATGTTAACTCACCCGCCTCTGGATTCCCACTTTTACAATCACATTATTCTTTGGCATCCACTATTTTCTTCCATTTAGGTAACAGACCACCTTAAAGACAAACTTTATTTATTGCTGTTTCTTTAAAGAAGTATGTGCCCAACAGAAGTCACCCTCTTTATAGACTGTTCACTTATAACAGTGCGATCCTTCTTTTTTATGGTACAGCTAGTTTCCCTTGATGCTGGTTTCACAGAAGCAGGAATAAATATTCTTTTACTCATGGTAGCAATACAATTCACATGAATAGAAAAATATATTTCATATCTGAAATGTCGCTCTCTCCAAGTATTTTCATAAGCACTTTACACATAATATAAAACACTGGATAATTCTGAAACAAATATACTATATCTCAGGGGTAGTGAAGAGACCAGTAGGAAAAGGAGTCAGGTCATTGATTAGAGAGGAAGGAAGTCGGCAGTGGGTAATGGAGTGACGGGCTTCCTGAGGAATTAGTGTTTCAACAAAGAGCAACAGTAAGTTTTTCTATTGAAAAAAACTTATTTACCACATATAATCCCTTAGATAAAAAATGCTCTGAGACAGATGATAATGGTCTTTTGTTGCTGTTGTTTAGTCGCTAAGTCATATCCAACTCTTTGCAAACCCATGGACTGTAGCCCACCAGGTTCATCTGCCCACAGGATTCTCCAGGCAAGAATACTGGAGTGGGTTGCCATTTCCTTCTCCGGGGGATCTTCCTGACCAAGGAATCGAACCTGTGTCTCCTGCTTGGCAGGCAGATTCTCTACCACTGAGCCACCTGGGAAACCCCAACTGTGGCCTTCCTTTATATAAAAATGAATTTTTACTTCTTAAAAGTGAAAGAAAATCTTCGAGACAGCTATTTAGAGAAACATTAATATACTACGTGGCCCATGCTCAAAATCAACCTAAGTTACTGTTGTCTTAAAAACAATTTACATTGTGAAAGTTGTGCATTAAGTTTTATTTGGGGCAAAATGAGGACTACAGCCCAGGAGTCTGTGTTTCAGATAGCTCTGGGAAATACCCCAAGGAGGTGAAAGGGGAGCCAAGATACGTAGGAGTTTTTCGCAACAAAGGGCAGGTAGTTGGAATATCAAAAGATTACCATTAATTAAAGAAAACCAGATACCCCAAGTTAAGGAACTTAGGGCTTTTCTATATATGTGAAGACGCAAAGTCTGTGCTCACTGAAATCATTCCTTTTGTATGCACCTCAGCTTTCTGGGGCCAGTATCTTGTATTTCACATCCTGAGTTTCGTCAGAGCTCACCATCAGGAGTGGCTACAGTCTGATGGCTACTAGATGGCAGGTATTCTATGCTTTCCTGAGTTCCCTCAGGGTTCACCAGTTCATACTGGAGGGCTGTAATTGCTGATGACTATGGAGATCAGTCCTGGGTATTCTTTGGAAGGTCTGATGCTAAAGCTGAAACTCCATTACTTTGGCCACCTCATGCAAAGAGTTGACTCATTGGAAAAGACTCTGATGCTGGGAGGGATTGGGGGCAGGAGGAGAAGGGGAAGACAGAGGATGAGATGGCTGGATGGCATCACTGACTCGATGGACGTGAGTCTGGGTGAACTCCGGGAGTTGGTAATGAACAGGGAGGCCTGGCGTGCTGCAATTCATGCGGTCGCAAAGAGTCAGACACAACTGAGTGACTGAACTGAACTGACTGATGACATCCTTGCTTACTGATAAGGCAGGAAATATTCCGCTTCTCAATATGGTTTCTCAACAGACAATGAAGGCTGGATAACGTTCTTTGTTGTGGGGGCTGTTCCGTGTGATGAAGAATGTTTAATAGCATCTCTGGCCTCTACCCAGGGGCCAGCAGCATTTCCTGCAGGTGTGATGATGAAAAATGTCTCCACACATTACCAAATGTCCTTTAAATATTTTTTTAATTAGTTGCCAACAATGAACACTAGAGATATTTCACAAGGAAATTTCAACTTCTTACACCTCTTGAGTTATCAGAAGATAAGGAATCCCTGAACTTTTGGGCTGACTGGTTTGACACAACTAGCAGCTCCCTTTAGAGCGTGCCCGACCTCTCGTTTATCGATGGTCCACACCAGTCTCTACAGTTCTTCACCGACGGTGTCCCCAGCCGTGCACTATGTGCTTCACACTATTTTTTCCACTTTACACTTGTTAGTTTCACTCAGATTTCACCTTGGCCACTATAAAATCTGAATTTGCAGCATCTCCCCCAATCACAAAGGACCTAGGAATTTCTGCTGTGAACAAGAAAGTAACTGATTTTTACTCCAAATAAAATATAAATAGCAATAAAGAAAATTACCTAAAGAGCAAGGTTAAAAACAGTCATCATGGTCTCACTGAGACCCAGGGCAGTGGCCTGTTATCTGATCTGTAGGGGAAAGCTAGCCCCACCCTCTGTTCTTCTTCAGTTTGTAGCCATTGTGACAACATCACCATGAATCATTTGCAACCAAAACTGGCATTTTTTTTTTAAAAATTGGTCACTCCTCCCCCTCCCAGTAATCTACATGGCCATCCATCATGTGACAGAGTCTGCAGCATCTCTATACCCAATAATGCACTGTATTGATCGATCATTACTGAACAAGCAGATTAAATGACTCCTGCGTTCATTTATCAAAATCTTATTTAAATCGCCTCAGCTATAATATCTGACCAAATACCAAGAAAAATCAATGAGATTAGAAATCTTGCTGCGAAACCTAAATGGCCACGTTAGTCCTTGCTGCGTAATGGATGGAATTAATGTAATCACTGTCTGCAGCCTCAGTCCCACCAGACACGGGGACAGAAGAGATGCTTTTTGCAGGAGAAAAGAAGAAAGAACAGAAACGAGGGTAGATGGGTGAGAAGGGGAGGGAGGGCGGAGGGAGTCTGTGTGAACACAACACGCACCAAACATTTGATATACAGCCTTTTACTAGAGACTCCAGAGATGTAAAAACAAGAAAAAAAAATCCCGACACATTATAGCATAGCAAGACATGGGGACACCCACGTAGCAGGGCAAGCTATTCACCCGCTACTACGAGAAGAGCTCTTCTCCGAGATGGAGCCTCTGCCTTAAATGACTCAGTCAGACCCAGCTCCTTGACTCTCTGTCTTTTCTCACAAAAGCAGACCCAGGTCAAAAGCAAATTCTCCTGAGCACAGTCAAACCAGGGATTTTAATTTCCAAAAGAATAGGGCCATCTTAAGAGTAGAACACAATTTCCCTCTGCAAGAAAATTCCATTAGAAGACAATTCCCCTGTCCCAATAGGCTCTGTTCACCCTACATGACCTAGAAGGAGGAAAAGGGAGTCAGAGCTGGTAGGGGCACTAGCTGGTCCAAGTCCTACCTGCCCTCCACCCCCGCCCAGGTGATGGGGCCAGAGGCGGCTCCATCCCTCTGCAGGAGGGGACAAAATGTTCCAGTCCTAAGGCAGGGTTTCACACCTCCCTCTCACCCCGCCCAGTCCCAGGAGGTACAAGCGGGTGGGTGGGTCATCCACAGAGGCACACAACTCCCAGCCCTGCAACCTGCCCTGTTCTTCTTCGGAGGTTTACCTGGCCTCTCAAAAAGAGAACTGCTTCAACTTCATCTGAGTTCACACTAAGGGGGACAAGTGATGGGGAATACTCAGTGGGGAGGAATTTCTGCCTCCCAAAGAACTGATGAGCTCTCATCTGAGGTAAGGGGTGTGTAGGTGGGGGACCCAAAGAACAGCAAGATGGAGGAGGCACTATAGCCCCTCCAGCACACGTGGGCCTCCCCGGAAAAAGGAGAAGAAATGCTGAGAAATCCAGTTCCCTTGGAGCTCTCTCTAATATAAGAGAGGAAGAATAACTCTCTACTGGGGACAGAGATGGGATTTCCTGGGCCACAGTCATTATGGTCCATTGAATTCACACACAGCAACCTCTACTTTGGATGCAGCATTAGGAAACTACCTTTAGTTAACCATCTCAACTAATGAGTTGGATGCTCTGCTTGCCCATTCATATTTGTGCAGCATGAGTTTGCTCTGTGTGGACTGGACAACATCTACTGGTCATCACAGCTGCTTCAGCTGAGTGCAGGCAGTGGAAGGGACCAGCAGGAGATGTGGGAGGGGAAGCAAAGAAGTGGGGAATTTCCTCTGTCTTCACTCCCCTTTGAGGCCCAGCTTCAGTGGAATGACCTGGCTTCTGCAGGGACCCCTCTCCTAGTCCCAGGATCAAATTTTCCCACCCTACCGTGGGCCAAGCGGCAGTGACTCCACCCAACTGGTGCTGCCCCCTAGGTTTCATCCCTTAACTCTGACCACACTTCTATCATTAACCCCACTAACACATTCCCTGCAAGCACCCATCTGGAGTATGTTACCTATTTCCTTCTAGGATTTCGACTCATGCACTGATGCAGAAGAATTCCGTGACTTTGATAGTTGAAGTTTTTAAGATATTCATATATCTTTTCTAAAATAATTTTTTAATTTATTTATTTAGGCTATGCTGCGCAGTGCTGTGCAGGCTTTTCTCTTAACTGCCTTGAGCATGGCTCCTTTCTAGTTGTGGCACGCAGGCTGCTCACTGCGGTAGCTTCTCTTGTTGCAGAGCACAAGCTTTAGGGCACACAGGCTTCAGTAGCTGTGGCACGTGGGTTCACGGACTCTAGAGTGCAGGCTCAATAGTTGTGGGGCATGGGATTGGTTGTCGCCTGGCATGTGGGATCTTCCTGGGCCAGGGATCAAACCCACGTCTCCTACATTGGCAAGTGGATTCATTTCCACTGGGCCACCAGGTCAGCCGATATTCATATTATCTTATCAATACTTCTATAATTCGTGTGGCAAACATCCACACCTTTAGTGGTTATTATATACCAGGGCATCATTGCTGGACCAGGGAAATCCAAATAAATAAGACATGGTATCTACCCAGAGTCATTTTCAATGCCGGCAATCTCTCTTATTTCTGATATGTCCATTTCTACCCCGGCAGCTACAGGAATTTTCATCACTCCAGGTATCAGAACCCTTGTTCCTCGTACACAGACATATCCTCCTGATTGACACCTAATTATTGACAACTGAAAAAAAATATTCTACGGCTCTTGAAGATCTCAACCTGACAGAGCATACGTGAAAGCATGAGAGAAAAACACATTATATTCTGGCTTGTGCTACAAAGTCTTTTTTGTAGCCATCACAAAATCATTTTAAAACCACTCAATTCCTTTTAAAAATATGTGATTCTATTATAAGATGAATAGAGGGTTCATGCTGGAAAAGTCAGCTGATGGGATGGGAATGGATTTGTACATTTCTGCTGCTTTCTGTTAGCTCAAGGATTCATTCTGTCCACCATTCAGTTACCCTCAGCCGTCCCAATGTAATTATGACATTAAAAATGGATGGTGTCATTTTCATATTTGGGAGTTCTGAAATGAAGTCCAGTGTACAGCTTTTGTTGAAGAACTTTGGAAAAGTCGTGGTTTATAACATGTTGACTCAAGTGTGACCTCCCAAAGAATTTTTACCCTGGCTTAGTTTAAGGTTTTTCTGATGTGGACATTTTAAAAGTCTTTATTGAACGTGTTACAGGACAGCTTCTGCTTTTTGTTTTGGTTTTTTTGGCACAGAGGCAAGTGGGATCCTAGCTCCACAACCAATTATAGAACCCACACACCCCTGCATTGGAAGGTGAGGTCCTAACGACCAGACCACCAGGGAACTCCCTCTATCCTGGCTTTGATGTCAAGTGTCTCCCAGGTGGAAGAGCACAAATTCTTGAAATACCAATGGATATGACTTCATGTCTCATAAACACAAATATACAAGGCAGGTGTAGCAGGCTAATATTTGAAACGTGAAGTTGATCTCCCTTCTGGAAGTCTGAAAACCCTGGGTACCTTAGCCCTGTTTTCTGGCAGGAGATACATTTCCAGCTATTTTCTCAGATGAAGGCTGCTGCTGCTGCTAAGTCGCTCCAGTCGTATCCGACTCTGTGCGACCCCATAAACGGCAGCCCACCAGACTCCCCTGTCCCTGGGATTCTCCAGGCAAGAGTACTGGAGTGGGTGCCATTGCCTTCTTCACAGATGAAGGCAGAACCCAAGAATTTCTTCCTTGTTTTTCATTGTTAAAATGCGTGCGTGCTAAGTCGCTTCAGTTCAGTTCAGTCACTCAGTCGTGTCCGACTCTGCAACCTTATGGACTGTAGCCCACCAGGCTCCTCTGTCCATGGGATTCTCCAGGCAAGAATACTGGAGAGGGTTGCCATGCCCTCTTCCAGGGGATCTTCCTGACCCAGAGATTGAACCCACATCTCTTACATCTCCTGCATTGGCAGGCAGGTTCTTTACTGCTGGTGCGACCTGGGAAGCCCCTTGTTAAAATGAACTCCTTTCAAAGACAGGAAAGGATTCATCGTGTACACCACAGATGATGAGTGCCAGAGAGGCATCCAGAGACAGAGACGGAAAAAAACAATGCATAGATATTGACAGGGCCTCCCTGGAAGGGATCTGGCCCCTGCCCCTGGAGTAAGCCAGGCCTGAGCTTTTTTTTTAAGTTCTGAGAGATCTTTCTTTTTTTAATTTTTTTTTACATTGACATATAGTTGATTTACAACATTGAATTAATTTCTGCTGCACAGTAAAGTGATTCAAGTGTACATATTTATATATCCATTCTTTTTCATATTCTTTGCCATGATGGTTTTTCACAGGACATTAACTACTCCACAGTAGGGCTTTGCTGTTTATCCAGTCTATAGGTAATAGTTGGCACCTGCTAATCCTAAAACCCTAATCCATCCCTCCCTGAACACCTCCCCCTCAGCAACCACAAATCTGCTCTGTACATCCATGATTCTGTTTCTGCTTCATTGATAAGTTCAGTTGTGTCATATGTGGTATCATATGGTATTTGTCTTCCTCCCTCTGACTTACTTCATTTAGTATGATAATTGCTAGCTGCATTCATGTTTCTGCAAATGGCATTATTTCATTCCTTTTTATGGCTGAGGAGTATTTCATTGTTTATTTGTACTATGTCTTCTTTATTCATTCATCTGTCTGTGGATATTTAGGTTGCTTCCAGGTCTTAGCTATTGTGAACCGTGCTGCTATGAACATAGGAGTGCATGTATCTTTTCTGTCTGGCCAGACCTGTGTTTTGAATGAGGGTAGGCCCTATGGAGAGTGGAAACTGAAGACTCAGAAAGGCAACAGCAGCCTAGTGCTTGGAAAACCTCCTAGACTCTCCTGTGCCTTAAGCCAGGACCCAGCTGAGACAGGCACTAGAGCGCCTCATGCAAGTGCGGGGAAACCTCGGCAGGAACCTATGTGGATGGACGTGCAAGCATTAGGGAGGATGATGAACATTTTGGAAGACGCAAGTACAGGCAGATGACATGAGGAACCCAGACGGCCACCCCAGATCCTCCTGGGCACAATGCGTGTTCCCCGATTCAAGACAGAGCCTTGGCACCAGACCAGCTGGGGGCTGGCTCCTGCCACCCTCCTGAAATAGGGTTCAGAACAGAAGGTGACTGAAATTATAAGCAAGGACTCTCTGGGGCAGTCAGATCCTGACCTCAGATCTTCAAATCTCATTTCCATCTTCTGCTCATTCTGTGACTTTAGTGGCCTGTGTCGCCCTTTCTAACTGGTTTTCTCTTCTGTCAACTATGGGGATTAGCAGCAACCATATCCTATAGTTGATGGATTAGATGTGTTGATCCATGAAAATTAGCGCCCAGCCCTTTGTTAGTTCACAATAAATAGAAGCCACTGTTACACAACAATAATGGAAGACACATTCATTTGCCAGCTGTTCCTCATATGAGAAAGAACAACCAAGGCTCAAAGGATTCTTAAATCGCCAGTAAGACATCGCCAAAGATCAACAAGTCAATGCTAAATGGCAGTAAGTTTGGAGAAAAAGACCATCATCTCTCAGGATGGCAGGAAAAGCAGGAGGAAGCACTTCAGCTGGGACTCAAATGAGAACCACGTGGGAGGAGCACTGGGGCCATCAAGGTCAAGTCTTTTCTCAAACTCCTCTGAATCAAAAATTAGGAAATACAATGTAAGTCCCATGTCTGTTGCTTTGGATGAGCCATGCAAGATCCTGGAGACTTCCGTAGCTTATCTACAAAATGAGAACCGTCTTCAAGGTGCTGTTTTACCTTTAAATGTCTGTGATATTGACACAATGGAAAGAGAGTCTTGATGTTTTCATCCTTGAGAAAAAGTGGCAAATAACTATAGCTGACCTTGGACACTTTTAAAGAAAACAGATTCCAAGACCATGACTGGGATCATTACTTTTCCTAAACTAACAACATCTGTATCTTCAGCAGATCACAAAGCATACACAATGATGACCTGAGGGTATTAGTCAGGATTCTCCAGAGAAAGAGAACCAGTAGTAGATAAATAGATAGATAATTGATAGATAGTAGATGATGGATGGGCTTCCCTGGTGGCTCAGATGGAAAAGAATCTGCCTGCCAATGTGGGAGACCTGGGTTCGATCTCTGGGTTGGGAAGATTCCCTGGAGAAGTGAATGGCTACCCAGTCCAGTATTCTCGCCTGGAGAATTCCTAGGTCAGAGGAGCCCAGCGGGCTACAGTCTATGTGGTCGCAAGGAGTCAGACACGACTGAGTGACTAGCACCATGCCACCAGATGATGGATGGATGGTTAGATACATGACAGATGTGATTAGTCACTCAAATGTGTCTGACTCTCTGTGACCCCACGACTGTAGCCCCCCAGGCTCCTCTGTCCATGGGATTCTCCAGGCAAGAGCACTGGAGTGGGTTGCCATTTCCTGTTCCAAGACGATAGATAAATAAATGATAAATAAATGAATAGATAGATAATAGATGATTGATGGATGGATGGATAGAAAATTAAGTAACAGATACTATATGATTGATGGATGGAGGGATGGATGGATAGATAGACAGACAGAGACGAGAAACAGAGATTGATTACAGACACTGGCTCATGCAGTTAGAAGACCCATGAGACCTCTGCAAGATGGAGGCCTGAGAAAGCAGGTGATGTAATTCATTCCAAGTCAGAACATCTGAGAGTCAGGAGCACTGACGTCTGAGGGCAGGAGAAGGTAGACAGATCAACCCAAGAGAGACAGAGATGGCTTATCCTTCCTCCATCTGTTTGTTCTGTTCAGACCCTCAGATTGGTAAGATGCCCTCCCACATGGGTAAGGGTGATCTTCAGTTCACCAGTTCAAATGCTAATCTCTTCCAGAAACACCCTTGCAGACACACCCAGAGATCTTGTTTTACCAGTTCTCTGGGTGTCCCTAAGCCCAGGCAAGTGGGCACCTGACATGGACCATCACATGGGGTATGAGAATGTTAAAGGCTTTTCTGGGGGATTCTCCTGGCAAAGAGAGGTCCTCTGCGGCAAGTACATTAGAATGACTTCCAACAAAAAGTTTTTAGTCAAATACTGAAAAGTTTCATCAACAACCTTCTGAGAAAAGGAGGCCACACAGAAAATGCATTCATTCTGGGTCCTTAAACAAATAAGATTTGCTCCTTGTAAAGTTAACAGAAAATGTATTCTACTCGAACAAAACCTGCAGTGTTCTCCACGAGGAGTCGATTTCCCTGGGGTGCCTGTGATCTTCAGTCCCTCAGAACCCTTTAGAACAAATTGTCATAGGCCAGCACGCTTGGTGCAGCCCTGTGTCTTCCAGCTCTGTGACTCTGCTGATACCCTCCATCCCTGAGACCAAAAGTGATGAAACCCCATTCTTTGAAGCACTGGAATGCAAGAATCTCATCAATTTCAATTGCCCTCTGGCTTCCAGAAGAGGAACCCACTGGGAAGTTAGACCGAGGACTCTGACCCAGCAATATTGAGAAAATGAACACATCGCCTTTGTTTAAAGTGACTGAGGACCCACCGGGACATCACACTGTGAAGGCATCCTGAGAGGGCTTCTAGGACTCGCCATGCAACCCCAGGGCAAAAATCCAACTTCTTGTCCTATGTCTTTTATCACAACCACCTCGGCGCATCTCAATTCAGGCACCCGCTTTCCATGTCTCTGCTTGAGACAGGCTTGGACTTGGGACCTTTTGTTGCAATGTATGCGCCTGGACACACCTCTCCTCCAGCAACAAAATACAAAGAAACTATATGGGATTAAAAATAACTGGAGCAAATTCTGGACAAAGGATACAAGAAGACCAATAGACACCTACTGCCGCTTCTGAAGAGTCCGGAGCAAATGCGGGCTACTGCGCAAGTCCCCTGCACACAACATCGCCAAAGGTGGGGCGAAACACCTGAGCCGCCCTTTCAGCCTGACCCCTGGACACACCCGTACCCTCACTCCCATAAGGAACCAGCTCGTCCCCACCTCAGGGAGCAAGCCCTGTGCAGCAGAGCCCCCAGTAATGCCTTGCCTGAATTTCTTGTCTGGCCTCTAGTCAATTTCTATTGATTGAGGAAGGCCAAGAACTCTGGTCAGTATCGTGAACATGATAAGAAAACCTGCCCACCACGTAGCCTCTCTGCTGTGTCAGAAATTTCCTCCTTTGTTTTTAGCAATTATAATAGACAAAAGAATGACTTCCCTCCTCTCCACCAACAAATTCACATTCAGATCCTTAGAGCGTGTGAATATGCCACCTTACAGGGCAAAGGAGCTTTACAGATAAGATGGAGTCAAGACTCTTGAGATGGGAGATGCTCCTGGATTATTAAGGTGGGCTCTACGTGATCCCAAGTGTCCTTATCAGAGGGAGGCAAAAGGAGCTACAGTGATCAGTGCATGTTAGACCAGGAAGACCGAGAAGAGCCAGGAGCCAGAGGGCAACTTCTAGAAGCTGAACAAGGAAGGAAGCAAACACTCCCCTGGAGCCTGCAGAAGCAATAGAGCCTTGCTGACACCGTGATTTTAGCTCACTGAAACCCATTTCAGACTTCTGACCTCTGGAAATGCAAGAGGGAAAAAACATGTGTTTAAAGCTATGAAATCTGTGGAAATTTGTGAAGCCACATCAGGTAATTAATCCAGGTATTTACCATGTTGTAAATTGTCTGAGGGCTATGAAGTCAGACTCTGTGTTGTGTGAGTAAATAATTTCATCTCCAGTATATAAACACTGAGAATATACAAAATGGAATATTACTCAGCCATAAAAAAGAATGAAATAAGTGACTTGCTGCAACATGGATGGACCTAGAGATTATCATACTAAATGAAGTAAGACAGAAAAAGAAAGACAAATATCATATGATATCACTTATATTTGGAATCCAAAAAAGTGATACAAATGAACTTATTTGCAAAAAAAAAAAAAAACCAGATGCACAGACACAGAAAACAAACTATGGGTAAACAAAGGGGAGAGGCAGCAGGGTGAATAAATTAGAAGTTTGGGATTCAGAGGTATAAAGACAGATGAACAGCAAGGTTCTACTGTATAGCACAGGGAACTATACTCAACATGTTTCGATAACCCTGGTGAAAAACAGAATCTGAAAAGAATATATATATATATATATGTATACATATACACACACACATATATATACAAACTCAATATATATATTGAGCAAACTCTGGGAGATAGTGGAGGACAGGGAAGCCTGGCATGCTACAATCCACTGGGTTGCAAAGAGTTGGACATGACTTAGTGACTGAACTACAACAGCATACACATATATAAGATCGAATCACATTGCTGTACACCTAAAACTAACACAACATTGTACACCAACTGTACTTCAATGAAAGAAAATCATCTTCCTCATCTGTGCAATGGGGGTAATAGCAGTTGCTAGCCAATGGGCTATTTTAAAGATTACTGGTGGCGTTAGTGGTAAAGAATCCACCTACCAATGCAGGAGATATGAGAGACATGGGTTCGATCCCTGGGTCAGGAAGATCCCCTGGAAAAAGGCATGGTAACCCATTCCAGTAATCTTTCCTGGAGAATCCCATGGACAGAGGAGCCTGGCAGGCCTTGGTCCACAAGGTCGCAAAGAGTCAGGCACGACTAAGCAACTTAGCTCATGGCACATTCTTCAAACAATGCCCAGCACATATCAATGTTAACTATCACTATTCTACTGAATGTCAATTTTCACTGTTTAATATTGCAAATTCTACAAAGTTAGGATAGCTCGGGATGTACTTTCCTCAGCTCTGTGCTGAAACTATTATTGTTACATTTCAAGATTCTACTCCAGGATCTCATGTGCCTGAATGATTCCTATTTAATGATTAAAAGTGGGTGGGGAGGGAGATTTTATATAGCCCGCAGCAAGAGGAGACAGGCTGAAACGAAGCCTGTGACAAATATATATGTCTGTGCGTAATTGGAAACTGCAGTGCTAAATGTAGAGATTACGTATTTGCAGCCTTGCATATATCCCAATGTCTAAAAGCTCTCCAGGCTTTAAGAGCTGAGCTTGAGTGAGACAAGTGGAGGGTCCAGGTTCAAAACACAAGGAGGCCTCCACTGCCCAGCACAATCCCTGGACTTCAAGAGCTGGACTGAGTGCCAGGGCACCATATTGGACTCACCCTGGTCCCATCCTGAGCAGACCCCAGTGAGGAGGAAATCCCCAAATTGGAGACTCATAAAGACCTAGGGGGAAACACGCAATGGCATCCAGACAGGGAAGTTGGATTCATCTACATAACATCACCTTCAAAACCAATCAGGAGAACTGGCTGGAAGTGTTGGGTAAGCAAAGCTCTATCACAGCATTTGCTTATCTTTAGACAACTTCCTTGCAATAGTGATGCTTACAAATGGATGATAGACAGACAGGCAGACAGATACGTTGTTATTGTTTAGTCCCTGAGTCATACTCTTTGGCAAACCCATGGACTGTAGCCCACCAGGTTCCTCTGCCCATGGGATTTCCCAGGCAAGAATACTGGAGTGGATTACCATTTCCTTTTGCAGGGGATCTTCCTGACCCAGGAACTGAACCCATGTCTCCTGCCACTGCAGGCGGATTCTTTACCACTGAGCCACCAAGGAAGTCAGATAGATACATACATACACACATAGATGATGGATGGATGGATGCAAAGGCAGAGATATAGATGACAGTCAGATGCATAGATGGCTGGATAGATAGATAATAGAGGGATGGGAGGTAGGTACATAGACAGATAGATAAGATAGACATAGATACACTTCCCTGGCGGTACACTGGTTAAGACTCGGTGCTTCCACTACATGGGGCATGCGTTCAACCCCTGGTTGAGAAACTTAGATCCTGCATGCTGCAAGGTGTGGCCAAAAAAATATATATAGATGATAGATGGACAGATGGTTGGACATATGTATAGACAGATAGATAGGCAGATAGACAGACAAGTGGATGTCTATCTATCTATAGACATCCACAAACACAGATCTGGTCATTTTCCCAAGACCCCAGATGGTCCAGCCCAGGGATCTGGGGATGTCTTCCAGGCCATGTGGTAGTCGTTACCTTCTCACAACCAGCCCACCTGGATGGCCCTCTCACTCCACCCATTCCCCAGCATCTTCTGGTCCTGCTGCTCTAAGCTAGGAGGTGGAGCCCAGACTGCTGGATAGCTTTCTGGAGCTCTCTCACTAATCTAATTGCTTTTTCTTCATTTAAAAATGGAGATCCTAACAGTGGCAAGATGAAACCACACAAGTTAAGGTCTGTCTGTGTCCAGGGCTTACAGTCAGTTCTGGCGTGTGAATGACAGCTGGCAAATGTCAGCTATTAGTATCATCATAAAGAACAGCAGCTGGGCTGCTCCTGCCTGCAGGTCCCTCAGGACAGAGAACACACGGAACGCGCTCAATATGACATATGCTAAAAAAACAAAACAAAACAAGGAGCAAATTAATGAGCTTGAGGGGTGACTTTCAAAGGTAAGGATGATGGAAATTGTTCACATGTGTAGAGTGAAGGTCTCTGATTCTTTTAGCCCATAAACCATTCTTCCCCACCTCCAAACAGACCTACCCAGCCCCACTGAGTAAGGATGCTGAGGACACTCTTAGGAGGGCCAGGGGTGGGCAGAGCTCACAGAGGGCGTGCCCATCAGTCAGGAACCTGCCCCAGGGGAGTGAGTGAGGCCAAGGATCCAGCTTTCCAAGACTGAGAACAACATCTACGGATGAATGAAAAGAAGTCAACTAATCAACTTTTTCAGGTAGAGGAGGGACACTTACAAGGGCTTTGGTGAAACAAGAGGTTTGAACAATCCAATCAGGGAAGCCAGGATGACTGGAACACAGGGAGGTGGGCTGATACCAGCTCATGCACAACCTTGCAGGTCAAGAACCTGCATCTTCTCTTGACCACAATGAAGCCATCAAAGGATGACTTCTGGAGATGACACTGGAGAGAGAGTCTTCCCTGGTGGTCCAGGGATTAAGAATCCACCTTGCAATACAAGGGATATGGGTTTGATCCCTGGTCAGGGAACTAAGATCCCACGTGCTGCATAGCAACTAAGCTGAGTGTGCCAGCTACTGAGCTCACACAATCCAAAGCCCATAAGCCACAGTGAAGACCCTGCATGTCACAACTAAAACCCAATGCACCTAAATAAATGAATGGGAGAGAGAATTGATTTCATGTGCCCTGAAAATCACTCCTGCTGCTGGGAGGGGAATGGGTTGCAAGGAGCCAGGAACAGAACTGGGGTGGATCCATGTGGACACTAACAAGGAAGAAAGATGCCAACAACCTGTACCAATGTAGTGAAACTGGATATAGGAAGATGTCATTGGGCTCACAGCTGACTCGTTGGAAAAGACTCTGATGCTGGGAAAGATTGAAGGCAAAAGGAGAAGAAGGCGGCAGAGGATGAGATGGTTGGATGGCATCACCAACTCAATGGACACAAACTTGGGCAAACTTCAGGAGATAGTGAGGGACAGGGAGGCCTGGTGTGCTGCAGTCCGCGGGATCACAAAGAGTCAGATGCGACTGCGTGACTGAACAGTGACAAAACTTTGGGCTCAAAACACATTAAGGAGAACTTTGGGCTCAAAACACATGAAGGAGAACTCAGGACTTGAAAAGAACCCTAAAGCATGGGAGCGGGCAGTGGGCTGGAGTGCTTTGTAATATTGAACAAAGAATGTTCTATTTTCTTCTCTCTCAATCAAGAAACATTATTTCTCATGTATACACACAAGCCATTTTTGCCGGGAGGAAAGAGGTTTCATCATTTATGTAATCCTTTATTGAAGGCCTCCCAAGGCTGATGATGAGGTAATGAGAGCAAAATGCTTTATACTCTAAAGAGCCCCTGTATAGTGTGGGAGAGACACATGGTCTGGGGAACTTCAGGAAACCACCTGGTCACCCCATGCCTGAAATTGCTTCTCCTGCAGCCTCCCCGGCTTTGTGGACAGAGCCCCATCCTTCCCTCGGTCGGGGCCCTCAAACACTCTTGATCTCAGTCAGTCAGTTCATGTCCAACTCTTTGCAACCCCATGGACTGCAGCACGCCAGCCTTCCCCATCCATCACCAACTCCCAGAGCCTGCTCAAGCTCATGTCCATCAAGTCGGTGATGTCATCCAACCATTTTATCCTCAGTTGCCCCCTTCTCCTCCCGCCTTCAATCTTTCCCAGCATCAGGGTCTTTTCCAAGGAGTCAATTCTTTGCATCAGGTGGCCAAAGTACTGGAGCTTCAGCTTCAGCATCAGTCCTTCCAATGAATACCCAGGACTGATCTCCTTTAGGATGGACTGGTTGGATCTCCTTGCAGTCCAAGGGACTCTCAAGAGTCTTCTTGAACACCACAGTTCAAAAGCATCAATTCTTCGGTGCTCAACTTTTCTTTATGGTCCAACTCTCACATCCATACATAACTACTGGAAAAACCATAGCTTTGACTAGATGGACCTTTGTTGGCAAAGTAATGTCTCTGCTTTTTAATATGTGATCTAGGTTGGTCATAGCTTTCTTCCAAGGAGCAAACATCTTTTAATTTCATGGCTGCAGTCACCATCTGCAGTGATTTTGGAGACCCCAAAAATAAAGTCTATCATTGTTTCCATTGTTTCCCAATCTATTTCCCATGAAGTGATGGGACTGGATGCCATGATCTTCATTTTTTGAATGTTGAGCTTACTTCAGCAACAAAATAGAGGCTTGTAAATCAAAAGAGGCAGGGAGCAACAGTGGCTCTCTCTGCCTGTTAAAATGAAATGCTGTTTCAAAATACAATTGAGTCCAAAGCATCTCCCTATGGTTCTGATTTGCATTTCTCTTAGGATGAAAAATGCTGAGCATCTTTTCATGTACCCGTTGGCCATTTGATTATTTCCTGGTTAACTTTCCAAAATCAAGAGTTTCAAGTTTAGAAATCATGTCGGGGCCCCGTTCCCACTCAGCCAGGACTGAACATCCGCTACTCTCATGGGCATATTCCCGCATATTCCCCCATCCTTCACGTGTCCCATCACTTCCTGCCTTTCCCAGGCGCCCTGCACTCATCAGTTTCCTTGTAGGCATGGATTCAGGGCCCTGCCTTTTAAATGCTGGTTGGAAGTCATTTGCCAAGGCTGTTATCACTCACACACACAGAACTGCTTGTTTGTTTTTGCATTACATGTAGACTAACAAGACTATGTCTGCATCTACTGAACAGGATTTGCAACTTCAGTAAAAACACCATGATGATTTTGTTACTGGAAACATTGGCTGAAACCATTCTCCCTACACAGGCATCACAGTAACCATTTGCATGAGTTATTTTACAAAAGGAGGTCCTGGTAAGGAATACGGAACTAACAAGCCACCACCAACCGGAAGAATTCAGGAAAGATCAAAAGGAGATTCCACATGTCTTACCAACCTCCCAGAATCCTCCTCACTGGAATCACCTTGGCTGAGTGATGTGCACACCACAAGGAAGGAACCTGAGTCACGGTGATTGGCCAGAGACAACCTAGAAACTAACTCTATCACCATAAAACCCAAGGCTGTGAGCCATGTGGCAGAGCAGTTCTCCTGGGTTCACTTACCCTGCTGCTCTCACTCAGCCCAGGCACGCCTTCCCAGTGAAGTCTCTTGCTTTGTGAGCACAAGTGTCTGCTCAGACAATTCATTTCCAAGTGTTAGACAACAGCCCACTCTTGGGCCCTGGAAGGGAGGGCGTCCCCAGCTTCCTGCAATAATTTTGTATTGTGTTAAAGCATTTTCCTAAGAAACCTTAAGGGCACTTCCAAATAGATTTGCTGGACAGAAAACTTGTCTTAGTATAATTTCACTCTTTCACTTTGCTGTCCTCACTCAGCCTTGTGATCTTAATTAAAACCAATCTCATCAGAGACTAATTCATACATTAATCTTGCATGATGCATCGCCAAACTTCAGTTATTATTTGCTTGATAGAATCCTAATTCTTTAAAATGATGAGGAGAGAAACATCAATTTGCAACTGCTCTGTCCCTGTGCCACCCCCTATGACATTCCTGCTAAGATTTTTTTAAGTGGATTATAGTTCACCTTATCAGATATGGGGGAAAAAAAAAAAACAGATGACTTCAGTATTTTTTAAATATTAAAAAGGGGGGTTAAAAGTTTACTATATTTTAAATGCTTAACTTTACAATTTTACATTCCTACACACACACACAATGTGTGTGTTCCATCGCTGGAAGATAACTCAAAATATATCAAATGTAACAAATACCAAGGATGCGAGACTTAGGTCCAGTGGCACCTCATATATTGTCCTCTTACATCCTAAGAAAAGATGTCAATATCTTGACAGCAGGAATTTTTGAAGGAAGAGCCAGCAAATCAAACTTTCATGTCTCAGAACATTGGGAAAAATAAACTTTAAACTCTCTGTGGCTAGATAAGCTCTATCAAATTACCCTTTGACATTATTTGGAAACTTCAAGACTCTCTAATATTGCAACCAGAGGTTTTGGCTGACTTAAACACAACTCAGGACACTCCGGCTGTAAGCAGGAGCAGCAGAGTCCCTAACGTGCAAATCAGAGAGATTTGAAAGGCTCCTGGGGTTGGTCACTGTTATACTGTTATTTATAAGAATAAATATACATTTGGCCTTTCTCTACATTTCTGGCATAAAGCTTCTAAAACTCCTGGAATTTACTGTTAGAAGAGGTGTAAAGATATCTTTTGTTATTGATATATTAATGAGATGACTTTGGGACACATCTAAGGGTGGTGGCTGGTTGCCAGTGGAGCCAACCATCTGACTGGAGGATTGGGGCTCTCAGTCTCCCTAGCATCCCCTTCACTTTCACGTTTCACTTTCATGCCCTGGAGAAGGAAATGGCAACCCACTCCAGTATTCTTGCCTGGAGAATCCCAGGGACAGGGGAGCCTGGTGGGCTGCCATCTATGGGGTCGCACAGAGTCAGACATGACTGAAGCAACTTAGCAGCAGCAGCAGCAGCATCCCCTACCCAACCCTGACTGCAGGGAAGGGAGAGAGGTTGCAAGTTCAGTCAGTCATCAGTGGTCAATAATTTAATCAATTGCGCCTATGTAATGGAGCTTCCCTGGTGGCTTAGTGGTAAAGAATCTGATTGCAATGCAGGAGATCCAGGAGACATGGGTTTGATCCCCAGGGTTTGGAAGATCTCCTGGAGGAGGGCATAATAACCCATTCCAGTATTCTTGCCTGGAAAATCCCATGGACAGAGGCGCCTGGTGGGCTACAGTCCATGGGATCATGAAGAATCAAATATGACTGAAGCGACTGGGCACACATGCATGCCTATGTGATGTGTGCTGTACGCTGTGCTGAGCCACTCAGTTGTGTCCGACTCTTTGCGACCCCATAGACTGTAGCTCGCCAGGTTCCTCTGTCCATGGGGAATGAAGTCTCCATGAAAACCCAAGAGATACGTATATGTATGTCTGAGTCCCTTCACTGTTCACCTGAAACTATCACAACACTGTTAATCAGCTATACTTCAATACAAAATTTAAAAAAAAATTAAAATAAACGCAAGAGGACTAGACTGGGAGAACTTTGGGGCTGAGAACACTTAGAAGCCTGGGCATCGCGGTGCCTGAAGAGCTCTGTACCCTTCCCCCACCTTGCTCTGGGCTCTTCAGTCTGTCTGTTCCTGAGTTATAGCCTTTTATAATAAACCAGTAATCTATGAGTAAAACGTCTCTCTGGATTCCATGAGTCGCTCCAGCAAGTTAATTGAGCCCACGGAGGAGAGGTGTCATTGGTACCTACAATCTATAGCCAGTCGGTCACAGGCAACAGATGACCTGGGGTGGGGCTGTCTCATGGGACTGAGCCTTTAACCTCTGAGGTCTGATGCTGTCCGCCTGGTAGATAGGGTCAGAACTGAGGTGAATCGCAGGACATTCAGCTGGCGTGGGAACAACTGCCACCCCAACACACTCTTCCTTGGAACTGGTCTCAGAACAGCAGTCACGGAAACAAAACTCCACCTGGAAAGGACAGAACCCTGAGCAGCTTTGGAGATTCAGGCGTGAGAACCAAGGAAATCATGTCCAAGATGCCCCAGTTTTGATAAAATAAAGCCCTACCACTTCTGGGTGTTTTTTGTCCCTCCGCTGGGAAATAACGTCTTACTGGTCCAGTGTTGGCAAGACTAGCTGCCCTGGCCAGGAGAGGTGAGGTGTCTTAATAATTCCACCAAAAAGAATAATAATAATAATTCCACCAAGCCTGTATCTGAAGGAGACAGTATGGTACCCAAAGCAACTAGTCGGAGGTTGTTGGATGAACGGAGCGTGGATGTTGGACAGGCAACAGCCACAGACCTCCATCAACCTGTCTGTTAACATTTAACTTTCAGGACCCAAGGGTATGGCTACTTGTTCTTTTTTTATAAAGGAATCTTTTATAAAAAATCTTTTATAAAAGATTTCACGTATAGTTGTTGTGCATGCATGTCCAGTTGTGTCTGACTCTTTGCCACCAGCCCGCCAGGCTGCTCTGCACGAAATTTTCCAGGCAAGAATACTGGGGTGGGTCACCATTTCCTACTCCAAGAGATCCTCCTGATCCTGTGTCTCTTGCATTGGCAGGCAGATTCTTTTACTACTGAGTCACCTGGGAAGCCCATATATATATGCATGTATGTATAAGCTGTATGTATTACATGCCTTCAGAGAAGGCAATGGCACCCCGCTCCAGTACTCTTGCCTGGAAAATCCCATGGACAGAGGAGCCTGGTAGGCTACAGTCCGTGGGGTCGCTAAGAGTTAGACACGACAGAGCGACTTCAGTTTCACTTTTCACTTTCCTGCTTTGGAGAAGGAAATGGCAGCCCACTCCAGTGTTCTTGCCTGGAGAATCCCAGGGATGGGGGAGCCTGGTGGGCTGCCGTCTCTGGGGTCACACAGAGTCAGACACAACTGAAGTGACTTAGCAGCAGTAGCAGCATAAGCTGTAATGCACAGCATGTGGGATCCTACTAGTTTCCTGATCAGGGATTGAACCCATGACCCCTGTGGTGGAAGTACAGAGTCTCAACCACTGGACTGCCAGGGAAATCCCACGGTTTCTTGTTCTTGATGAGGGTTTGCTCAAGGCAAGCAGTAGTGAAACTTCTCTCTAAAAAAACCTAGAGATGGTTATTTAAACAGAGGCTTCTCTGTAAACCCAGATTTACTGGAAACATTTCTATCAGTGCAGCTATCCTCAGAACTTAAGGATACGATGCTTCCAAATTTCCTTTGATTTGCACCTCGCACTAACATCAGGGCCCGCTCCCCGCAACAGACTGAATACCCCACAGGCATCCTTTCTCATCATCATTGCTCTTGTCTGAAAAGTGCCAAAAGCACTCAATATCGAAAAATTCACAAAACACAATGCAATATATAAAGTCCTTTAAAGCCAATAGCTCTTGCATTATTCAGATCTGAAAGAAATCAGAAAGAATCTTTTCCCCTAAACTTCATCCAATTGATTTAAAGAAAGAATTATTTTTTTTATAGGCCTTCCAAATGTCCTCCAAATTACAAAGAGATTCCGGTAAAAATACGGCAGATCAAGTCCTGGATTTTCACAAATCAGTAAGCGCATTTATTTAAACAATGTAGAATAATTTGAAATGCTTTCTTTCCCTGAAAAATAAGGGTAGACTGACAAGTTAATTGAAAAAAGACATACACACTCATACACAATCACACGATGTTCAGCAAGTACTGGAAATGACACACTTAGAAATCATCAGTTTCAACAAAAGGAAATTAAAGAAGCCCATTTCCTGTGTGTTTTCTGTTACATAAGGCACATTTATTCCCTTGATGACTATATATATAACTCTCTACTGGTGCAGGGCACTCTGGTAAGTGTAGTGGAAAAATATTTTTGATCGTTACTTGATACATCCCTCCCTATAATTCTTTTCTCATCTTTGTCATAACATTTTATTTTATTCTTTCCCTTGGTGCCTCCCTCCCGCCCCCCGCCCCAAACACTCTCTCTATCAGATCCTGATACTACCAGGCCACAAATTCCCAATTCACTTGTAGCATAAATGCAATGAATAAAAGCAAAACCTTAGCTTCTGAGTGTAAGAAACTCAGGTCAACCCAGCCCTATACAATATAGATTTTGAAGAATCGGTCCTTTATTCAAACAATTAGAGGATAATTTTCTGATTCAAGGAAGGGGAACAGATACAAAGCAAAGAAGAAGAAAATATACATTAGGAAGAGATTCAATGAAATGGTATTTGAATCTGCCTGCTCTTCAGAATTGCCTCAAAGGGCAGGTGGAGTGAGGTGAGATAGAATCTCACCCCGCTTCAAATATATTGGAAGATCTCTCAGCAGAAGCCATCTGTGCCTTAAATTTCCATGGAAAATCTTGGGTGTCCAAACCTATCAGAATCCCCTACTCTTCCATGGGAAGAAAACCAAAGAACTAATACAAACAGCTGTTAAGTAAGGAAGTTTGGGAAACTGAAGCAACACCACTAACAGTCTGTTTGACCCCAAAGAAGAACAGGAGAGCTAGTCCGCAAGGGGTTCATGCTCTGCTGGAATAACGAGTCTAGATGAAGGGACACCATGGTAGAATGACATCTGGACCAGGCAGCCAGAGAGCAAACACGGAGGTGATGTTCTCAGAAGATGCGAGTATGGATGCAGAAGCGCTAAGGGCTGAAACCCAGCTGAGATAACATGCATCTAGCTGAAGCCCCGTGACCTGGGACTCAGATCCCACCCAAGGGGAAAAAAGAGGAGGCCGGAAAATCTTCAAGGATTATATATACTGCAGTGCTTCTACATTTGGTGAAGTAGCCTGAAAAATCACCTCCATTAAAGGGAGTGGGATGAACATAAAGACTAAAGAGACAGGGATTCTGCCTTTAGTAGCTTATCGTCTAGATGAAGACCAAGCACTTATAAAATTGAGAAACATTCTAACTTAACACTTACACAGGGACTGGAGGCATCTTGTGATATCTTAAGTAAACAGAGCAGAAATGGGTTTAGGAAATCTGCCACATTGTTCAGCAGGACAACACAGAGATATACGGGCATTTTCCAATCACAATGACACTTCTGTTAAGAAATACTGTCCAGGGACTTCCCTATTGGTCCAGTGGCGAAGACTCTGTGCTCCCAAAGCAGGGGACCTAGGTTCAATCCCTAGTCAGGGAACAAGATCCCACATGCTGCAAATAAGACCTAGCATGGTCAAATAAATAAATTTTGTTTTCTTTAAAAAGAAATATTGTCCAAAACCTGGAAACAAGACAAGAGCATGACTTCTGTCCTTCCATTATTATTGGTTAACAGGCTCACCTGAGGGCTGTTTAATTTTCTAGAAGGAGGCACCTATGTTTGGCTTGGCTATTTACTACTGGTTTGGTGTCTGTATACAGTGAAGCTATATATTACTTGGGGTTACAGCTTATTTGCCCTGTAGGGCATAAACCCTCCTTGCAGCTAACTCAGTAGCTCGATATAACATCCCTTTATCGAGTTATCTATAAATATCCAGCTTTTCAAAGTTGACCTTCAAAGGTCTTGAAAGACAACCTTGCCACCTATCCGGTTCCCTCATTAATGAATGAAAGGAATCATGCTCATGTTACAGGTGACACATGTTCATGCATATTTTATTTTCTGGGCATGCTGCACAACTGGTAGGACCTTGAGTGTGTGTGCTCAGCTGTGTCCAACTCTTTGCAACCCCACAAACTGTGGCCCACCAGGCTCCTCTGTCCATGGGATTTCCCAGACAAGAACCCTGGAGCAGGTTTCCCTTTCCTTCTCCAGGGGATCTTTCCAACCCAGGGATCGAACCCACGTCTTTCACATCTCCTGCACTGGCAGGTGGGCTCTTTACCTCTAGGCCACCTAGGATCTTAGTCCCACTCCAGTATTCTTGCCTGGAAAATCCCATGGACAGAAGAGCCTGGTGGTTGACAGTCCATGGGGTCACAAAGAGTCGGACGCAACTGAGCACACACATGACAGACAGATGTGTCTGTCACGCACAGTGAAGTGAGTCAGAAAGAAAAAACAAGTATCGAATATTAACACATGTATGTGGAATCTAGAAAAACAGTACAGACGAACCTATTTTCAGGGCAGGAATAGAAAAAAAGACTTGTGGACACACAGGGGAAAGGGGTGGGTGAGATGTGCTGGGAGAGATTAGGACTGACATGTATACACTTGTGTGCATTAAACAGATATCCTGTGGGAAGCTGCTGTATAGCACAGGGAGTCCAGCTTGGTGCTCGGTGGTGACCTAGAGGGCTGGGGTGCAGTGGGGAGGTGAGAGGGAAGTCCAAGAGGGAGGAGATATATGTGTACACATAGCTGATTCACTTCACTGTACAGCAGAAACCAATACCACCTTGTAAAGCAACTATACCCCAATTGTTTTTTAAAGGCTTGAAATGGTAAATTTTATGCAATGCATATTTTACCACCATTAAAAATAAAAATTCAAAAAGAAAACAGAAAAAGAACAAGTGTTCTAAGGAATGATGTTACACAGTGCTAGAATAATTCAAATCGAGTTTATCACTCACCCAGCTGTCCAGCACGAGGTTCACAGAGCTCCACCATCAACAGTCAGCATGCCACCCTCTGCCTCCTTCTGGGTATGGCTCTGACATTCCCTTCCTTAGTGCACACCACTGTCCCTCACCCTCTCCAAGCACCTCTTCCTCCTCCTCTCATCTCCCCTTCATCCCTTTCCCAACTGATGGCTGTTACTTAAAAGACTGCTGCTAAGTCGCTTCGGTCGTGTCCAACTCTGTGCGACCCCATAGATGGCAGCCCACCAGGCTCCGCCATCCCTGGGATTCTCCAGGCAAGAACACTGGAGTGGGTTGCCATTTCCTTCTCTAATGCAGGAAAGTGAAAAGTGAAAGTGAAGTCACTCAGTCGTGTCCAACTCTTTGCGACTCCATGGACTGCAGCCCACCAGGCTCCTGCACCATGGGATTCTCCAGGCAAGAGCGCTGGAGTTGGGTGCCATCGCCTTCTCCTACTTAAAAGACACTCGGTCTTTATTGAAACAGATATGTGGATTCAACACACACAAGAATTATTTTTAGGGGGCAGATTCTTTTTATTCTTTCAATTTAAT
Organism: Bos mutus; assembly: GCF_027580195.1. Taxonomy (NCBI): domain Eukaryota; kingdom Metazoa; phylum Chordata; class Mammalia; order Artiodactyla; family Bovidae; genus Bos; species Bos mutus. The sequence goes on from NC_091633.1 coordinate 25,232,424, forward strand.
TTTTATTTCCTATTTATTTCATACCTCATATTTAATTTTTATTTCATAGTTGATTTACAATGCTGTGTTAGTTTCAGGTGTACACCTAAGTGATTCAGTTATACATATAAATACATCCATTCTTTTTCAGGTTCTTTTCCCATGCCCATTATTAACCAATATTGAGCACAGTTTCCCTGAGCCATACAGTAGGTCCTAGTTATTCATCTATTTTTTATATAGCAATGTGTATCTGTTCATCTCAAATTCCCAATGTATCCCTCCTCCCCATCTTTCCCCTTTGGTAAGCTTAACTTTGTTTTGAAGTCTGTGAGTCTGTTTCTGTTGTATAAATCAGTTCATTTGTATCATTTGCTTAGATTCTACATATAAGTGATGTCATACGATATCTGTCCTTCTCTTTCTGACTTGTTTCACTTAGTATGATACTGTCTAGGTCCATCCGTGTTGCTGCAAATGGCATTACTATGCTCTTTTTTATGGCTGAGTAGTATTCCATTGTATACATGTATCACATCTTCTTTATCCGTTCCTCCATCAATGGACATGCACATTGCTTCCATGCCTTGGCTATTGTGAATAGGGCTGCTATGAATATTGGGGTGCATGCATCTTTTCACACCACACACAAAAATTTGGTTGCCATAATCATGAAAATAAATGCAAGCCAAAGTCAGAGTCAAGGGAAAAGCAGACCACTATCCAGATGTGCTATTTAACCTATCATTTATCAGATGCTCTCTAAAGTTTTCACATTAAAAATGAGCTTTAAAGGTAGCCCCCATTTTCCAGGAGGGAGATTCTGCCATTATCTCAAAAATTAACAGCACCTATGGGAAAACACGATCTTGGTGTTAAGAATAATCCAGTATGAGATGTCTTCTTTTTTTTCCTTTCATCTCATGCTTTGGCAGAGGGGTCACTGCTGAAAGGTTGCCAGTTTAGTTTGTTCTGACTATATGTCTGTGGATTCAAATACCATCTATATGCCAATGACTCAAAAATTCAAAATCTCAGCCAAAATCCTGCCTGTGAGCTTCAGACCTTTGTATCTAGCTGCCTACTCACCAGGTTCTTATGGATGTCTTGCTGGCATCCCAAATGCAACTTGTCCAAAGCCAGCCTCAAGATTGCTCCGGCCCCAACCTGCTTCTTGGCCAAAGTTTGTTGTCTAAGCAGAGAATGGGAATCTTGGGGACCTCCTTGTCACTTTCTTTTCTTTCAACCTCAGCGTCATTCATTTGCCAAGTTCTCTTAAATCCATCCAGTCCTCTCCACTGTCATCACCCCGATCCAAATTGCCTTCCAATGCAATGAAAGTAAACTACTGTTTCTCTCTCTCCCCACCCCCCGCTTTTTTTTTTTTTTTGACCACACCTTACAGCTTGTAGAATTTAGTTCCCCAGTTCAGTTCAGTTCAGTTCAGTCACTCATTTGTGTCTGACTCTTTGCGACCCCATGAACTGCAGCACGCCAGGCCTCCCTGTCCATCACCAACTCCCAGAGTTCACCCAAACCCATGTCCATTGAGTCGGTGATGCCATCCAGCCATCTCATCCTCTGTCGTCCCCTTCTCCTCCCGCCCCCAATCCCTCCCAGCATCAGAGTCTTTTCCAATGAGTCAACTCTTCGCATGAGGTGGCCAAAGGATTGGAGTTTCAGCTCCCCGACCAAGGATCAAATTTGCACCCACTGCAGTGGAAGCACAGAGTCATAACCACTGGACTTCCAGGGAAGTCCCTGTTTGTTTCTCTTTAAGGGAAACATGATCATGCCTCACCTTGGCTGAAAAGCTTGCAACAGTATCCACAGCTCAGGAAAAAGCCATGACGTGTCCACCCTGCACTTCCTGTGCCTCCTACTAACAGTCCTTCTCACCACCTGCTCCCCTGCCCTCTCTGTGTTACCTACATGGGCTTTTCTTAATTTAGACTATTTCTCTATTTCTGAGCTCAAATAGCTGAATTTGTGTAAATTTTTATTCCTTGTTTTCATTTTATTGTTTTTATTGAAGTATAATTGATTTACAATGCTATGTTAATTTCTGCTATACAGCAAAGTGATTCATATACACAAAATATATATATGTATATATATATATATATATATAGAGAGAGAGAGAGAGAGTGCCATGGAAGCAACCCAAATGTCCGTTGACAGATGAATAGGTAAAGGAGATGTGGTACATGTACATAATGGAATATGATGGAATATTACTCAATCATAAACAAAACAATAATGTCATTTGCTGCAACATGGATGGACCTAGAGATTATTATACTCAGTGAGCTAAATCAGCTAGAGAAAGACAAATATCATATGATATCACTTGTACTTGGAATCTAAAAAAACACAAAATGATACAAATGAACTAATTTACAAAATAGAAACAGACTCACAGACTTTAAAAACAAATTTATGGTTACCCAAGGGGAAAAGTGGTGGGGAGGGTAAAATTAGGAGTTTGGGATTAACAGATATGCACTACTATATATAAAGCAGGTCACCAACAAGACCTACTATATAGCACAGGGAACTCAACTCAGTATTGTGTAATAATCTAAATGGGAAAAGAATCTGAAAAAGAAGAGATATATGTGTGTGTATATATATATATAAAAAAACTAAAAAAAGAAATTAATTAGGAATGCAACTTGGTTTCTGCTTCCTACACTAGAATAAATACCCCATGAGGGGTTGCTCCTGCTAAGCTGCAAAGTCACTTCAGTCGTGTCCGACTCTGTGCGACCCCATAGACGGCAGCCCACCAGGCTCCCCTGTCCCTGGGATTCTCCAGGCAAGAACACTGGAGTGGGTTGCCATTTCCTTCTCCAATGCATGAAAGTGAAAAGTGAAAAGTGAAAGTGAAGTCACTCAGTCATGTCCGACTCTTCGAGACCCCATGGACTGCAGCCTACCCGGCTCCTCCGTCCATGGGATGTTCCAGGCAAGAGTACTGGAGTGGGGTGCATAAGGGGTTACTCTTTTTTAAATCATCTCTGTAATTCCAGAACATCTAAATGCCTGGCAAGAGACAGCCATAATATACACATTTGTTGTATAAATGAGTGAAGGAATGATGATAATAACATATATCCAAAGTGGTGCCAATTCCCCTAATAACAGTTATGAAATTTAATTCATTTGGCAGCTTTTATACTTATTTAAAAATCCTTCCAACCTAAATATTTTCTGGAAGTCTCCATAACTAGAAATATTGGAATCTCAATGCCTTGGAACTTTCTGGAACGGTCCAGAATTAGAAATATTGAAACTTTCATGCCTTGGAACTTTCTAAAGTGTTATTTTTGGAAGACATTTTTTTGGAATTTCTCAGCATTCCAAGCCTCAAATCTTTCAAGGTGATCTACTAATTTTATAGAAGTATGAACCGAATCTCTAGAAGGACAGTGAATCTTCAGTAAACCTCAACCTTGCCGCACTCCTTTCATTTCTTGGCCACTGAGCCGTGTTCCCACACTGAGACTATTTCTATGGACAAAATTTAAGAAAAACATTTGTTGGAGCTGGGCCTTTGGTTGTTTTTATATGCCGTGAAAAAGTGTAAAGTAATATAATCTTTCTGAAGAGAAACTGGCTCTGAAGTCCAAAGACCCTTTGAACCAGCAGAGACAGAGAGGAAGCTTTGCCCTCAGGAGACAAGAACTCAAAGGCTGGACCAACTCATCTGCAAAACGGAGATTATTACAATGTCCTGCTCATTAAATGAGAGAGCATCTAAGTATTACAGAACCAGACACACACAGGAATTAAATTTCTGTTATTATTTCTATCACTCCTACATGCAGGGATTTATCCAAAAGGAAAAATCAAAGATAAGCAAAAGTTGATGTGTATCGCCATGGTTACTGACACACCATTCACAACAGTGAAACATCAGGCACAAAGTCACTTTTAGGCAAATAAACCAGTGAGAGAAGACCAGATAAACTGCTACAATCAGATTCGACAGAGACCATTAAATGTGGTTGTGGACAATGACATTTCCTCTCTCGATGCATAGGAAGTCCACCCTGAGATTCAGAGAGGGGTCATGTGTCTGAGATTTAGTCCAGGGAATGGACAGAGGCAATTAAGCCAATTCTAAACCTGGACCTTAAAATGGTGCCTTATGGTTCCTGGGGAAAAAAAAAAAAACTAAACTAATAACAGAGTTGTCATGTGGCCCAGCAATCCCATCCCTAGGCATATATCTGAACACAACTCTAATTTGAAACGATGCATGCACTCTAACATTCATAGCAGCACTATTTACAACAGCCAAGGCACAGAAGCAACCTAAATGTCCATCAACAGAGGAATGGATAAAGAAGACGTGGTCCATATACACAATGGAGTACTACTCAGCCATAAAAAAAGAATAAAATGCATTTGCGGCAACATGATTGGGCCTAGAGATTATCATACTAAGCGAAGTATGCTAGAAAGAGAGAGACAAATATCATATGAGATTGCTTATATGTGGAATCTAAAATATGATGCAAATCGGTATGTCTAGGAAACAAAAACAGACTCACATACATAGAGAACAGACTTGTGTTTGCCAAGGGGCAGGGGAGTGGGTTTGGGAGAGAGGAGAATTGGGAGTGTGGGATTAGCAGATGTAAACTCTTGTACATAGGATGGATAAACCACAAGGACCTACTGTACAGCACAGGGAACCACATTCAGTATCCTGTAATAAACCATCACGGAGAAGAATATGAAAAAGAATAACTGGATGCTTGGGGCTAGTGCACTGGGACGACCCAGAGGGATGGTATGGGGAGGGAGGAGGGAGGAGGGTTCAGGATGGGGAGCACATGTATACCTGTGATGGATTCATTTTGATATTTGGCAAAACTAATACAATTATGTAAAGTTTAAAAATAAAATAAAATTTAAAAAAAAGAAAAAGAATATATATGCGTGTGTGTATAAATGTATAACTGACTCACTTTGCTGTCAGCAGAAGCTAACAGAACATGTAAGTCAACTGCTCTTCCATGAAATATCAACTAGAAAAAAAATCACTCCCTTTTGGATGTGCAACTCTCTCTTCTCTTTTTACATGGATCCTGGAAACCATATGTTCCAGAAGGATCAAACAACCCAAATACTTGGTCAATGCTTGAAAGAGTTTCTCAAGAGAGATGCTTCAACCAGAAACTTTAAAGGAGACTTTGCATAAGGATGAAATATACATTTGCTGTAGAAAACCACTAATAGTCACAATTTATGAGTTACTGCAACCAAACCTCTCCTATCTTGATGAATAGCTATGCCAAAATGCATACATAAAATGGAAAATAAATCTGTTCATGATCCCAGATAAATAACAATTCAAAAACATGCATAGAAAAAGAGAAAGATATTTACCAAAACATCGACAGTTGCTGCATCTGAATACAATATTGTGAATTTTATGTCCATGTTTTCCTATAATACTGGTCCTCTGAATAGCCCTTGTAAGCCATATTTAATTTCAAAATAAAATTTAAAATAGTAAAAACATATAATCAAGCAGCCAAATTCACTGTGGGGATTAAGCTTTTGTCATTGACTTTATCTTGATCATCATATCGAGACACATTGAGAGAAATTATGTATGTGGCTATGATTATGGAGTGGGGAGGAATACAAGCTTTAAATACAGGGATTTAGCAAAATAAGCACATTCATCCTGAGCCCATTTGTATAAGTGTATTTAATAGCATCTGGCATAGTGCATGGCACACTGAAGGCATTTAGAAAACACTAATTTTCCTATGGTTTGTGTATCTTCACTCTTTTAGTCCATTAGGAGATAAGTGCCTTATAAATGGTAAGAATAACTCAGTAAACATGGGCTGACGGATTCAACTGTAACATCTAAATATTGTTTTGCTCCCGGTACATGTCTGCTATAATGTCAGAAGGAAGAGAGAGCTTTATTCTGGAGCAGACACTCCCACTCTCCAGCATGGGGCTGGCTGCCCCCCACACAGGCCTGGTACATGTACCCTCCTCCTAAATATCGGATGACACCCCTTACATGTGGAATCTAAAAAGAAATAATACAAATGAACTTATTTTACAAAACAGAAACAGACTCCCAAACTTAGAGAACAAATTTTTGGTTGGCGGGGGGAGGATGGGGAGAAGGGGTATTTAGAGTTTGGGACTGCCATGTACATACGGCTATATTTAAAATGAATAGCAAACAGGACCTACTGTATAGCACAAGGAGCTCTGCTCAATGTTATGTGGCAGCCTGGATGGGAGGGGAGTTTGGGAGAGAAAGGATACGTATATATGTATGGAGGGCTTCCCACGTGGCTCAGTGGTAAGGAATCCACCTGCTAAAGCAGGAGATGCGAGTTCGACCTCTGGATCAGGAAGATCCCCTGGAGAAGGACATGGCAACCCACTCCGATAATCTTACCTGGGAAATCCCATGGACAGAGGAGCCTGGCGGGCTACAATCTATGAGGTCAAAAGACTTGGACATGACTTAGAGGCTGGACAACAGCAACATATGTATGGCTAAGTCTCTTTGCTGTTCTCCTGAAACTATCACAACATTGTGAACTGGCTGTATCCCAATGAACAGTTAAAAACATGTACCCTCTCCCCTGATCCTCAGATTGAATCCCCAAGCCTGAACTCTGTGCTCAGAGCCTAGATCCCAAGATAAGCCCCAGGGCTGGACCACCCCACATGAACCTGGAGAATATGGCTTCCCCTACCACCTGTGAAGTAACCTAGAGCACTACCATGGATTTGCCTTCCCAAGTATCCTCCCAGGAAGAGTTGATAACATCTGGAATTGCAGGGGCATTTCATCCACTAATATTTGGGAATCAGTAAAGAATTGGCAGATAGATCCACTTCTATCCTCCCAGTTGGACTGCCAAGCCCCACCCAAACACACAGAAAAGTGACACGTGCAAGCTTTGTCTCAGGGTCTGCTTTTTAGGGCTTTTTAGGGAAGGTGGGCTGACAACCCTGAGCACCCATGTCTCTCCATGTCCTGTTTTAACTTCCAACAACTTCTGTTTGCACCTATGACACGTTCCTAGAAACTGAGTCAATATCCCTTCCCGAGAAAAGAACCTGCCGTCCTGGGCTAGGTCATCAGACTATTGCATTTTCTGTCGACCATGGTGGGTACACAAGTGAGTCCATGGCCAACATGGATCCCAACAGGGTGACCATCAAGATACACTACTCAAAGGCTGGAATAATGTGCTCGCTTCCCTTCAGGACTGGGGTCAATGCAGTGATTTTTTTTTCTGCCACGAGACACTCTAGCCTGAGGAGGAAGCAAGCCAAGAACAGAACTGGGACAATCCAAAAGAAGTGAAGCTAGAGCTTCCAATGTACAGTTATACCACTGAATCAATCTATACCCGAATCTGACAATCCCTAAGTGTTTCAATTACATGTGCCTATGAATTCTTCTCATTGTTTAAGTCAGTTTGATTTGTCTTTCTAGTCATTTGCAAACAAAACATGCTCAATGAAGGTAGGGATGGATATGTGACTGCAAAAAATAGCTCAAATCTAAATCTCCTAATGAGAGGGACACAGTAAAGAGACAAAGTGGGTGATAAAATAGTTAATCCCACCAGGGGACTGTAAGTAGAAAAATATGGGAGACCCCCATAAGTTAATGATTACTCAAGAGAGGTTTGCTTAAAGGCAAAACCAAGCAGGCTTGCTTAGCAACAAAACCATGTGGCAGAAGCATGAGACATGCCCCCAAACAGTAAAACAATGAGACCCACATCCTGCCCAGTGAACTCAGTATGTTAATGATCCCTAGGACACGCTCTCTGCACACATGAATGACAATCATCTGTGCACCCAGCTTGACCATGTAGAGAGAAGAAAACCTCCATGCTCAACCTGGAGAAAGAACTGATGATGGAAGCATGACATCTACTCCGAGAAAGACAAAGATGGTCTTGTCCCCATCCCCACTTTTCCCTTGATTATAAAACCATAGCCTAGTAAGTTCTCGGGGCGTGGCCTTTCTCACCCGCCCACTTGTAAGTCTCAGAAGCATCCTAGTCTAATAAATCGCTTTTTATCTATCACTTCGTCTCTCACTGAATTCTTTTCTGTGCTGAGACATGAAGGACTGAGGTACCAGAGCTCTCCGGAGCTCTCAAAATGACACCCAAAAGGTTTCACTAATCCCAATGATAACAAGAGCTGACAACTTGTGCCTGCTTAAGATGAACAGACCGAGTTCTTTTAAAAATCAGCAATGCTTCTCCAAAAGGGTTGGGCTTTCTAAAATCCTAGAATCAAGCTATATTGCAGTGACTATTCCATCAGAATACAGAGAATTATTCCAACGCTGCTCACAGTCCCTATTCTGTGCAGGGATTTTGCCTCTGTCTCCTTCTCACCCTCCTGAAGTCTCTGGCAGTTGTGCTCATTTTAAGGGCAGCATTAGCATTCTGCCTTCATAAGCAAGTAGGTGAGACAGACAGTGCTAATGGCTGAAGATGCCTCATCAAAGCTGCAAACTCCAGGGGCCTCCTGTCATGCATACCTTCTCCTGACTTAAGAGCCTGGCCCAGTTCACCAGAGTCAGGCAGACTGTTTCTGGAGTCTTTAGCCATTGATTGTGCACATCAACTGGTTTATCCCAGTTTGGGGAGATGGATCAAAAAGCAATCGTTTTCACTCTCACAGCCCCGTGCATCAAGCCACTGAAAAAGCAACCCACTGCGTTTTGTGCCATCCAGGCAAACACACTAGGGTGGGTGGAAATACATCTATTGAATTCTTACAGTTGTTTTCCTACACATTGCTTGAAAAGTACAAAAGGATCCTTTCTGTGCAGATGAAATTAACAGGACACTAACTCACAGGGTACAGTTTTAGCAATTACATTTTAGTTACCAAAGTAAAGGCTGCAAACAGGCTTAAAGGTGATCTATATTAAAATGTTTAAAATGATTTTTTAAATTGTACTAGAACTCAAAATTTTAAAATAATTTCCACATGGACCTCTAGACTTTGGGCTTTTTTTCTAAAGTAGTAAAACATCAGCCACCCTGGGTGTGGCACCAGAATGCCAATCATGCGTTGGCAAGGAGTTATACAGCCTCTCTTGTTTAGTTGCTAAGTCGTGTCCAGTTGTTTTGTAACCCCACAGACTGTAGCCCACCAGGCTCTTCTGTCCATGGATTTCCCAGGCAAGAATACTGGAGTAGTTGGCATACCCTCCTCCAGGGGATCCTCCTGACCCAGGGACGGAATCCACATCTCCTGCAGTGATTGGCAGGTGGATTCTTTACCAATGAGCCACTAGGGAAGCCCCACAGGCTCTTACTCCCACTGTTTTATACCAGCCTGCTTTACACATATGGGTCACCTAACAGCAACCCACTATTCTGAGAGTTTGTAAAACTTTCTTTTAAAGCATGTCCTTAGAGAACAAGGTGGGTGGGATAGGGATGAATTGGGAGTTTGGGGTTAATAGATGCAAACTATTACAGTTAGAATGGATAAAATAAGGTCCCACTCTGTAGAACAGGGAACTATATTCAATATCCTGTGATAAACCATCATAGAAAAGAATATGAAAAAGAAAGTACATATATGTATAACTGAATCACTTTGCTCTACAGCAGAAATTAACACATTCTAAATCAACTATACTTCAATAAAAAAAATTTTAAATAACTAAAGCATGCCTTGTTTTTGTTATGGTTTCTAGATTTTGAGAAACTGTTCATGAAAATCTTCCCAATAAGACACAACAGTGTTGAGAAAAGCTTTGAATAAATGAAACCCTTTGTGTTTACAATGCAAACTGTGATTATCTCATTCTTTTTTTTTTTTTTTCTTTCTTTCTTTAGCCTCCTAAGAATTGGAAGCCTGTAACATATACTAACACAACGCACATGGATAATTGGGACAGGAAAATAGGAAACCATACAGTCCTTTCTCTCCTCCTGGATTTCCACTCCAAATTCAAACTCTAATAAAACAGTGGGGTCGATAAAAGTGAAAAAGCAAAATTACTTCCACACAACAGAAAAATAATTTGAAAAAGAACTTCACAAATGATAGACTTTTCTCACCAGGGATCTTTTCAATGGATATAAACAGGTTACAAATATTCTAGCAACAATCAGATTCTAGGAAATCAATAATGTATTCATTGTGGAGAAAATACTAACAAACACACACACACATATTCACATGTGAATGTCTGTGTGTCATAAGGCAACACAGCAGACTATTCATTGGCTGCTAATAATCAACTTCTATCACTTCCTTGAAAATAAACACTCTACCTGTTCAGGTAGTAAAGACATATGGGTTCCTCTCAGGCAGTAGCCAACCCTACACCAGCCACTCCCTGGTCTAATTTAACAAGGGAGAACCGATTCTTGGCCTGGGATTGGCCTAAAAGCAGGCATGTGATCTGGTTCTGGCTACAGGAAAATTCATGTACTCCTGTGGTGAAGTGTGTATTGTCTAGATTCTAGAGGGAAGCCCTGGGGTCATTTGATTCTATGGAAGCTATTTTGCAACTCTAGGTGTTAGATAACTTACCCGCAGGAGTGCCCACTCCCATTCCCCAATAAAATGGCAAAGTCATTTTAGAATACCCTGTATGTGTTTCTTTATTTCTGTGTTTTATTTTTAATTTTTTAACTTTTTATTTTATATTGGCATATGAGCAGTTAACGGGCTTTCCAGGTGGTGCTAGTGGTCAAGAACCTGCCTGCCAATGCAGGAGCTATAAAGACATGGTCTGATCCCTGGGTCGGGAAGATCCCCTGGAGGGGGGCATAGCAACCCACTCCAGGATTCTTGCCTAGAGAATCCCACGGACAGAGGAGCATGGAAGACAATGGCCCATAGGGTTTTATAGAGTCAGACAGGACTGAAGCAACTTAACACGCACACACACACAGCCAATTAACAATGATGTGATAGTTTCAGGTAGACAGCAGAGGGACTCAGACCTACATATGCATGTAGCCACTCTCCCCTAAACTCCCTTCCCATCCAGGCTGCCACAGAACACTGAGCAGAGTTCCCTGTGCTATACAGTAGATCCTTGTTGGTTATCCATTTTGAATATAGCAGCATGTACATGCTGACTCAAACTGCCTAACTACCCTTTTACCCCATTCTTCTTCTCCAGGAACCAGAAGTTCATTCTCTAAGTCTGTGAGTCTGTTTCTGTTTTGTAAATATGTTCAATTGTGTCATTTATTTTTAGATTCTGCATATAAAAGACATCATACCGTATTTCTCTTTGTCTGACTTCGCTATGTATGACAATCTCTAGGTCCATCCATGTTGCTGCAAATGGCATATTTCATTCTTTTTAATGTCCGAGTAGTATTTCATTGTATATAGGTGCCACATCTTCTTTATCCATTCTTCTCTCAATGGGCATTTAGCTTGTATCCACGTCTTGACTCTTCTGAATAAGGCTGCTATGAACATTGACGCACAGGCATCTTTTTGCAAATACACACAAAAATTCAGTTGTCACCCATAAATAGGGCTTTCTAGTTTTTTAGCCAAAAGCTAAATAAGAGAGGTACAAAGGATTTTCAGCAAACTTTTAGGATATGTTGGGGTCACAGCCTATGCTGGCAATTTAGTTCTGAAGTCGCCAGGCAAGGAGGAAATCACATTTGTTTTCAACTATCTTTGAAAATTCCTCCAACATGTAAAATGCAGTCAACAATATGATAGACATAAGTAAGGCTCTATAGTTTTGGCTGGTACAGAGGAAAAGATGACTGACTTTGGGTTGGAAAAAAAGACATTTTCATTTTATGAGAACCATGCTGATGAGCTAGAAGAGGAGATGCTTGTCAGCAAGAAGCTGGTGCCCCCTCCCCTGAGTTCCTAACACAGTCCAATTTCAGGCTGTTTTACTACTTGAGGACACAAGACTCCCCCTCAAGAACAGCTTTGATTGCAGAGAGAAGAAAGACCTCTTCACACTTGGAAAGAGAAGATTACAAAAGATGTGTCTTGGGAAGGACTCCTCTGGAAGTTAACCTAAGAAGGCCGTTAGAAAGGGGTGTTGCCCACATGCATCTGAAGGAAGGCCCAGTACTCATCGAGGAAGAGTTGGAGGATCAATATTAGAGGCTGTAAAGAAATCATACAGTTGGGGACTTCCCTGGTGGTCCAGTGGCTAAGACTCCACATTCCCAATGCAGGTGGTGTGGGTTTGATTCCTGGTCAGGGAACTAGATCTCTTATGTTGCAATTAAAGAACCCAAGTGCCACAACTAAGACCACGTGCAGCCAAATAATTTTTTTTTAAAGAAAGAGAATAATTCACACAGTCGTCCAGGAATGCAAACCACTAAGGATACAAATCGAGAAGATTCCCCTGGAGTAGGAAATGGCAGCCTGCTCCAGTATTCTTCCCCAGAAAATTCCATGGACAGAGAAGCCTGGCAGGCTACAGCCACGAAGTCACAAAGAGTCAGCATGACTGGGCAACCAAGCATGCAAACACACAGGTGAGTAAGGATACACAGAGTGAAATTCTGCTGATAATGGATAGGCTGATTTCCTTATTTCAGTCACATCCGTGTACCATGTTGGAGATAGAAATTCTCTCAGTGACATTATAATATGACATGAAAACATGCCACTGGGAACCAGCTGCAGTAGGTGTCTTATGTTTAATTAAATAATTACATCTCACTGAGATCTGAGAGATACACAGCACCAAAGGCCTCTGAGAAGACAGCTCATTCTTCCCTCCCAGCTCAACCTCCTTCCAGGCTCCATGTGTAGAAAGAAAGGAGGGTGACTCTCTTCCAAGAGTATACATCACTAACTTCATTCAAGGTAAGCATCCCACGGTAGGACCCCTCTTCTGGGCATTCCAGGTCCCAAGGCAGGTGACAGAACTACTTGATTTTATATAGACCCACACCTGAGAGGCAGGGCTTCCCTGGTGGCTCAGCTGGTAAAGAATCCACCTACAATGCAGGAGACCTGGGTTCAATCCCTGGGTCGGGAAGATCCCCTGGAGGAGCTAATGGCAACCCACTCCAGTATTCTCGCCGGAGAATCCCATGGACAGAGAAGCCTGGTGGGCTGCAGTCCATGGAGTCACAAGAGTCAGACATGACTGAGTGACTAAGCACATCTGAGAGGCAGCATGGGCTAGAATTTCAAATCCCAGTTCTTCTCAGCTGTGTGGCTCTGAATAGGTTTAACCACTGTGCTTCCGTTTCCCCATCTGTAAAATAAAATGTAATATGAGGCACCTGCCTCAGTGGGTTTCTGTAATTATAAAATAGATGGTGTTTAGTAATTGTCATATCAGTGTTTGCTATTGCTATCAACATGGTGAATCATGGCAGCATGTCTTAGTAACTGTTGGAACCAATGCAGCTACTCATCTCACCTCAGTTGGGCTTACGTGTGTGTATTAGTCGCTCAGTTGTGTTCAACTCTTTGCAACCCCATGGACTGTAGCCCACCAGGCTCCTCTGTCCAGGGATTCTCCAGGCAAGAATACTGGAGTGGGTAGCCATTCCCTTCTCCAGGGGAAATTCCCAACCCAGGGATCAAACTCTGGGTCTCCTGCATTGCAGGTGGATTCTTTACTGTCTGTGCCACCAGGGAAGCCCAACAGACTTGCACAAGAAGACCATATATGAGCTTCAGAATAATTCAGTGTTTCTGTCAAAGCCACCACGTTCCTCAACACCAAAGTCTCAAGAGAAAGAAAAGTATCAAGTTCACACTGTGATCTCTGGAATCTAGTTCCAGATACTGAGCCCACTTCTATAATCCCCTTAACCACTGGATGTTTCTACTAGTTGCATGTTGTACACAGTGTAGAATCTCTGACAGCTGGGATTAGGGTAAATCTATCAATCACACTCACATGAAAAAGTTTAACAAAACATTTAGTACTTTACAAATACTAGCTCATCAATTTGCACAACTCTATGAGGTCAGTACTATTATCCCATCTTCTTCGAGTGACTGCCACAGTTACATACACAACAGATGATGCTGATACTAACCTGGGTCAGGGGTGGGGGGTGGGGGTCTGCATTTCCACCAGTACCAACAGGAGGAGATAAATGGACTGAGGTGTACCTTTTGTGAATCGCAAATGGGATCCCACAGGGACATGAAATGTGTCTTTATTTCACTTAATGAGTCCTAAGACTATTTCTGTTTGAAAAACTATAAAACTGCCTCATTCTTTTTAACAGGTGCACAGTGTCCCAAAGTATGACTGTAATAGGACTTTTTTGAGTAATTTTATAAATATATATGTGAAATATAATAGGATATACACCAAAAATTTATTTTTTATACATTTCAAGTAAGAAAGAATTTTTGGAAGAAAACAAACTTTGAAGGTTTTTTTTTTATAATTATTTGGATTCCAAACACTTGGAATGATTTGAATTTGAAATTCCAGATGATTTAATGATTTGGATTCCACATACCTTCAATGATTTAGACTTGGGACTCCAAATTATTTAATGCTTTGGATTCCACGTACTTGGAGTCATTTGGGCCATTTAATTTGGGGGGAAAAAAAGTCAAAAGATAAAAGATACAAGTGCAGTATTTCAAAGAAAATAAATGTATACACTCAGTCTATACCTCAAATATTTAAATCCTGCCCACAACTTGCAGAAAGGACTTCACATCAAAATAACAGTTGCATTCAATCTCTGTTTCTAAAAGGCAAAGGAAGTCCTATCAGAGCCTGAAAGGAGACAATTTAAGGTAGCAGAAGCACAGGACCATGTAACTGTGTTGCCGACAATTCCAAGGTCTGGGTGAGCCCAGGTTCCTGGACCTGTAAGAACAGAAGCATCATGTACTTAAGCCAGTCGAAGCTGGGACTTCTCCCCCATCATTTATCTTCCTTAACATCTTAGAGGAATGGAGGAGACACAGACGCTGACAGAGTACACAAGATTCATGGCTGCGCCACTGAGAAAGGGAAGCAAGAGGACACAGAAGTCTTTTCATCTCCGGGGCTGAGCAGCAGTAGGGAGGAAGAGGCAGGGGATTGTTTGAGGGAGCCTGAAGGGAACACAGGCTGCTTTTTTGTGCATTGGCCACACCGGGTGCCTGGAGATCTTGGGCACAAATGCCCCCTGGGCAGAATAACCCCATTCCTGGGGGATTCATTCAGATGAAACACTTGTATAAAAATCCAAAAAGGTACAGTCAAGCAATCACATGTTCAACATGGAAAGCCTACTGAGTGGTATGTACAGTACCAGGGCTGCAAAGGTGAATAGGCAGATGTGCTGCAGTGGAGGGAGGGAGGCAGACAAGACAGACAAAGCAGCAGAGGATGGTAAGTGCTATAAAGACAACATAAAATAAGAAATGAGCAGTAGCAGGTAAGGGCATCCAGTTTCAATGGACTGGATGAAGATATGGAAGTAGCAGAATGTTACAGGCAAGGGAACAGCTAGTGCAAAGGCCCTGGGGTAGGGTTAAGTTTGTCTTCTCTCAAGAACAGAAAGGTTTAAGTGGTTGGAGTGTGTAGGTTAAGAGCATCTTTGCTCAGTGGATAGGCACACTGGCACAGTGGATAGGAATCCACCTGCCAATGCAGGGGACACAGGTTGGATCCTTAGTCCAGGAAGATTCCACATGCAGCGGAGCAACTAAGCCTATGCACCACAACTTCAGAGCCCTCTACTCAAATTCCACCTCTTGGGTCAAGGCTGTCCTGAGTCCATCGAAACTGGATGCCCTTACCTGCTACTGCTCACTTCTCATCTTATGTTGTCTTTATAGCACTTAGCATCCTCTGCTGCTTTCTCCGTCTTGTCTGCCTCCCTCCCTCCACTGCAGCAGATCTGTCTACTCACCTATGCAGCCCTCAAACGTACATACCACTCGGCAGGCTTTCCATATTGAACGTGTGATTGCTTGACTATACCTTTTTGGATTTTTCATGCTCCAGGGCCCCTGAGCCACAACTACGGAGCCTACATGCTGTAACTACTGAAGCTCTCACGCCTAGAGTCTGAGCTCCTCAACAAGTGGAACCATTGCAATGAGAACCCTCTGCACCACAACAAAAAGTTGCCCTGGCTCGCTGCAACTAGAGAAAGACTGAGCACAGCAAAGAAGACCCGGTGCAACCCAAAAGAAATAAATTAATTAATTAAAAACCTTTTTTTTAGAAAGAGTATCTTTGTACACCCCCAAAGATGTTCAGACTGTGATCATCCAGACTAAGGAAGAATGGAACCAATCTAAATGTCCACGAATGTAAGAAAGTTTAAACAAACAGCAGCACATCACTGGATACAATGTTTCTGTATTAACCTTGGACACCAGTCAGATGAATGGGATGTCAATTCCAGCCCCACCACTTACAAGACTTAGGCAAATTTCTTAATGCCTCCATTTTCTCAGAAGTTAAATGTGGATAATAATGTAGCTCTGTGGGTTATCGTGAGTATTAAGTGCTTATAAAAACTGTGCATGGTGCTGGGAATATAGTACACCCTCAGTAAATGCTGGCTGTCATTATGAGGTGGGGGTTGGTGATCCTATAGTGAATAGAAAGGAGAAGAATATTGATCAAGAAATCACACAATCAATGGAAAATTGGCATCTGTCCTAATATCTGTGGTTGAGAGCTCCAGGGCACTGTGACAACATCAAGAAGAGCACTGATCCAATCAGGGAGGTGTGAAAGGCAGGTGTGCCCAAGGAAGTGACAATTTCCCATGCTCACATGGGAACACATTACATTACACATGTTCATAGGCTCCATTTCCTGTCTTTCTTCTCCACTGCTTTGGAACTCAGATTTCTTTCTTCTTTTCTCCATTTATAGACCCATGTCCCTTTACTTCATGGGCCCATCCTATGGCTCTTCACAAATTACTGACCAGGGGATTTCTGCAGAAACTAACACCTGTGGCTAGTGATTTGTTATGTAAAAGAATATTGAAGCACTCTGGTCAATAATGTTTGGGTAGCAAAAGATGTGTTCACATGTCTCTGGTCAATCAGCTGTTAAGAAAATCTACCTTGGGTCACAAATAATGACTGCCCACGGGTCTTGGTGCCAAGTCTGTGTTTGCCAAGAAAAGACTTTCATGGATGCTACCTAAGTCAAGCATTATCCCAAGGTGAGATGGAGTGTCACTGTATTTGCTCTGCTGTGGTTGAAACCACTGTTGCATGGGGTGGAGAATAAACAGGGATGGAAAAGCAAAAACTGATGGTAAAAAGTAGGGACTGAAGTGTAACCTGGGCTGACACTCTAAACATAATGACTGCTGTTGTTACACAGATTATAATAAGAACAGAAATGTAGAGTTTCTAATAAAATAAGAAGTGAACAAAAGCAGAAAACAAACTCACACAAGGGTTGTACCCACAATAAAACATACAGAGATGTGGGCAAAAACTAGGAAGGAATAGATGAAAACAGGAGACAAAGTATTGCACTGAATCTGTTACTGGCTCAGTCTCTAGAATCGACCGGATTCCAACCAGTCCCTGCCATGCTCTGTGGATGACCTGGGCAAGCTGAGTGATCCCTGTGCCTCAGTTTCCCCACCTGCAAAAGTGGGGGTAATGACAGCATGTTCCTCACTGACCAAGAGCATCAACAGATGACTAGGATAAATAAGGGGCAGAGAACAATGCCTGTGTTCATTTGGAAAGCATGAGTCAGTGCTAGCCATGAATGCCAGAGCCCTGGAATTAATTGGACGGCAGCTTCCTTTTCTTTCCTCAAGTTTTTCTTTTTTTGGCTTGAAAAACAGAAAGAATACTCTCCATACGTGCTTAACTTTAATTCCCACCAAAGTTCAATAATCCAAAGAAAAAAGACCTGTATTCTGCAGCTGTTGAGAGGTTAGAGAGGAGTTAGAGAGGTGTTGCTATTAACATAATTCTGATGTATATCCTGACTTTATTCAAGGCATCCCTTCTTTTCTCCTGCACTCTTTCCTACCCCGAACCCCCACCCTTCTGCAACCAGGGCTCTGTATAAGCAGCACCCTCACAAAATCAGGCATCGATCTTGCAAAGTATCTGGCTGAAGGGGACATCCTAATTCCCCAAAGAATCGGCCTTCTGAAGCCCATCCAGGCTGCACAGAGGGATCGCTCTGAGGCTGCTGGAGAGAAGTACAAACGGCCTCTGTTCCAGGCTCAGAGTCGCTAAGGGATTCTCGGGGCTGTCACATTTCTGCTGCCATTAGCATTTCTGTGACAGACACTGAGACCAATTAACAAAGCAACCCGGGTCTATAGAAGAGATGGGGGCAGATAAATACAAAAAGGAAAAGCCCAGGAGAAAATCAAGGGAGTGAGAGTAAAACCACATAGACAACATCAAGTGGCACTCTGTTAAATGTGATTTCATTCTCACCCCCAGGGACATCCCTCCCTTTGCACTCTTGCCATATAGCAGCTACCAAAGGCATTAAATCCATCACATACACAAACACACACACTAGTTGTAATTATGGTAAAAAAAAAATACATGCACACACACAAATACATATACACATATACAAACACACACACATATATACAAATGTATGTGTATATATGTGTGTTCATGTATCTGTATATATGTATGTGTGTCTAGGTGTATATATACACAAACATATGTATATTTTTTGACACTGAGTACTCTGTGCTACGCTACTTCAACAATAAGGAAAAAAATTCTCTCCTGTCTTGGTGAGAAACCAAGATCCAACAACTAATGAGCCTTGAAACCAAGCTGTAATGAATTTTGTATTTGTGCTGTAATTTGAAAAAAAATCATTCCAGGAAGGCGGAAAAAAGGCATGTATCTTTAAACTCTTTGCTCTGTAAAAGTAAGACCTCAGGAAAGAAAAAAAGGAAAAGATGATATTCTTGTGCGGGGATGCTGTGAATCTCCTTTAAGATGCCAAATACTCCACAATCTGTTGATTTCAATCCCAGGGACCATGAATCACCTAGTTGGGTGAAAACTCTACCCCCAGGGTACCTGGTTTCACAGAGCTGATGCTTGAGTTCAAAGGGTTAGTATGGAGGAGATTTTAGGATTGCTGTTTGGGAAGTCTTTTCCAGAAGCTGACATGGAAAAGCTCCACTCTTTTCAACAGGTTGGTTCTTTCATTATTTCAAGTACTAGTGACCACCCCGCCCCCTGTCCTCATTCCGCCCCCAATCTCCCAAAGTCTCTCGGTTCTTTCTCAGGTTCTTCCTCTTTTGGTTCTTTCTCACGTTGACAGTGGAGTGAGCCAAGATGAGCTCTGAATACTTCCTGGCTGTGAGTCCATGGGGGTGGCAAACAGTGTGTGAGCGCGCGCACACACACACACACACACACACACACACGCACACACACACTCACTACTAGTTAAGAAAGCAAGGTGTTAACCTGCCATTCCTGATACATCACAGAAAAATGTCAGCCTTACCTTGAGGCTTCTATTTTGCTAGCTGTTTTGTAAAAATGGCTCAATTCATTTTTTCAAGCAGACTTGGTGATAAACATATTTAAATTGGATACTTAAGAAGGAAAAGACTGCATTCCTTCATCATTTATGCAAGTTCTTGCTTCTTAACTAGGAAAAAAAGTAACAAGAACAACTTGTCAGGTCTGCAGCTACATTTTTAGATAATAGGCTTCAAAAAAATTTCATCTTTCCAAGGAGGGAAAAAAAATGACATCCTCTTTAATCATCAAGTCCATTGCTTCATTAGCTGCTCTTAATCAACCTTCACACACTTGAGTAAGAAAATAAATCTATACCTTTGAACAGTGGCATTTCTAACAACAAAGTCAGACACCAGGATGTCTTTTTTATTAACAGAGGTGTTTTTAAATATCTGCCATATACATATGTTCAATTCAGACATTTTAGAAAACCCTGGAGAATAGCCGAGCTGGGTCTATAAACTGCTAGGCTGCCCCAAGGCGAAGTGTCATTTGTGATGTTTCTTACTGTTATTACCTGTGGCATTTAGCTAGGCAGGAATAAGAAGCCCAGACTCCATGGGTTCAGGGTGAGTCTAATAGTGTGCAGGTGAAAACTGAGTCAGGTAGGAGCTGCAGGGTACTGGAGCTCATGCCCCATTTCAAGAAGTTAGGACTCTGCTGATCATTATACAGAAGCCAGACACCCTTTTTCCCTCTATGGGACACTAATGGATTTTTTCAGTTCAGTTCAGTTCAGTCGCTCAGTCGTGTCCGACTCTTTGCGACCCCATGAATTGCAGCACGCCAGGCCTCCCTGCCCATCACCAACTCCTGGAGTTCACTCAGACTCATGTCCATCAAGTCAGTGATGCCATCCAGCCATCTCATCCTCTGTCGTCCCCTTCTCCTCCTGCCCCCAATCCCTCCCAGCATCAGAGTCTTTTCCAAGGAGTCAACTCTTCACATGAGGTGGCCAAAGTACTGGAGTTTCAGCTTTAGCATCAGTCCTTCCAAAGAACACCCAGGACTGATCTCCTTTAGAATGGACTGGTTGGATTTCCTTGCAGTCCAAGGGACTCTCAAGAGTCTTCTCTAACACCACAGTTCAAAAGCATCAATTCTTCGGTGCTCAGCTTTCTTCACAGGGCAACTCTCACATCCATACATGACCACTGGAAAAACCATAGCGTTGACTAAACGAACCTTTGTTGGCAAAGTAATGTCTCTGCTTTTGAATATGCTATCTAGGTTGGTCATAACTTTCCTTCCAAGGAGTAAGCATCTTTTAATTTCATGACTGCAATCACCATCTGCAATGATTTTGGAGCCCCCCAAAATAAAGTCTGACACTGTTTCCACGGTTTCCCCATCTATTTCCCATGAAGTGATGGGACCAGATGCCATGATCTTCATTTTCTGAATGTTGAGCTTTCAGCCAACTTTTTCACTCTCCTCTTTCACTTTCATCAAAAGGCTTTTTAGTTCCTCTTCACTTTCTGCCATAAGGGTGGTGTCATCTGCGTATCTGATAGAGTTTTTAATGGCAAATAATCCAAACTTTAAAAAAACAACAACAACTCTGAGCAGGGCAAATAAAATACATCTGTAAGACTTCTGGTTACCAGGCAGGAAGAAAAGGGGAAAGAAATGGGGAGTTTGAGATAGACATGTACACACTGTTATATTGAAAATGGATAACCAACAAGGTCCTACCGTATAGCACATGGAACTCTGCTCAGCGTTGTGTGACAGCCCGGATGGGAGGGGAGTTTGAGGGAGAGTGGATACACGTGCATGTGTGGCTGAGTTTCTTTGTTGTTCACGTGAGACGATCACAACACTGTTAATCAACTATACCCCAATATAAAATAAAAAGTTAAAAAAATACTCTGAGTTATATTCAGCCTATACATTCTCAATTTCAACCTCTAATCAACAGGTTCTCCACTGGACCAGAGCCATCACCTGGCGTGCCCCAACCCATCTCTGACTTTTCATCATCAGAGGCACCAAAAAGTGATCATTCCACATCCTGTGAATACAGGACCATTGGGGAGATTTCATAAAGCGCCCCTCAAGAACTTTCTTCTTTTCTTATACTACACCGAGTTCTTACCACTCTTTCAGAAAACACAAGGGCATCATCAACTATCACCAAGAGCACCCCAAATAGCAAACAAAAACCCTCAAATGCAAAGAAATTTAAATGGGATTCAATTCGAAGGGCAAAATGAAAAATGACACGTTAAAATCACTACAAAGCATGTATCGTTTTTAACAACCTAAGACAAAAAGGAATCTCTGCAAAAGGACAAATCAACAGAAATCCTTGCTCCTCGCCCCAGCAGAAAAGAAAACTTGTTTCATCAATTGCCGTCTTTAAAAGACTAATGCCCTTTGCAGCAACATGGCTGGACCCAGACAGAGACGATCATACGAAATCAAGTCAGTCAGAAAGAGACAGATACCATAGAAAACCACTTACGTGCAAAATCTAAAATACGGCACAAATGAACTTATCTACAAAACAGAAACAGAGAACAGACTGTAGATGCCAAGGGGCAGGAAGGTGCGGGAGCGGGGGATTGAGAGTTCCGGGTTAGCAGATGCAAACTATTACGTATAAACAAAAGTCCTGCTGTACAGCACAGGGAACTACATTCAACATCCTGTGATAAGCTATAGTCGAAAAGCACGTGAAAAAGAGTATGTATGTATAACTGAATCACTCTGCTATATATTAAAAATTAACACAGCACAAATCAACTCTACTTCAATAAAATAAATTTTAACATAAACTCTCCTCTTTCAATTTTAAAAACTTTTCCTAATTTATGGTGCAAGCTCAACTACCCAGACTATACCGTTCCCAAGCGCGATGCTCAGACAACCCAGGGTAGACTCTGATGTGTGAATTCTCAGTCGCTCAGTCGTCTCCAACTCGTTGTGACCCCATGGAGTGCAGCCCGCCAGGCTCCTCTGTCCATGGGATTTTTCCAGCAAGAATCCTGGAATGGGTTGCCACTTCCCATTCCAGGGCATTTTCCCAAGTGAACAATGGAACCCGTGTCTCCTGCTTCTGCTGCATTGGCAGGCAGCTTCTTTACCACTGAGAAATTAACTTCTCAAAACTTTTATAGGATTGTACAGTCTGGGCTCAATCCCATAAAAGTCTTGAGAATATGCATTGATCTAAAATGAACTCAGCTGCCAGCATACTGGTAAAAAGCATCTGGAGAATTTGTCAGTAGTTATTCCCAGCTGTTTATCATTCCTGGAAGACTCCTCTGCACACTCGGCACCATCAAGTTAGCATTAATATGACTCAGTCACCCCACTGGGTACAGTAAATCCTGTGCATCAAAGATGCTTTAGAAAATTGTTTGCAAGTTGCTTGTTGCACTGGGATGATTTCTGACAATCTGAGGCTTTTACAGTAAATAAATGTTTGGAACAGGTGACTATAAAAAATAGTAGCTTGAATCCTGACCCAGATATAGTTTTATTTTTACTTATTTGGGGATGCAGTGCTGTGTGGAGGAAGGTGCTATCTATAATTCTAACATTGAGGAGCTTAAGTTTTATACATTTTGAGGGCTTTTAATTTTTTTTTTTTTTTTTTAATTTTGGGATGGGAGTTCTACCACTTTCAACCACCCCTGGACTGGCCCATCATCATCAGACGACTCCTTCAATTGCACATGACAACAGACTCCACGTGTGAATGAAAGGACAACAACAGAGGCCAAAGGAGCAAAAAATGAACCGTGGTTTCAACAAGTTTACCTGTCATGTAAATGCCGTCTAGTGCTAAGCATTCTAGGGCTGGAACTGTGCCTTCATGATCAGAAAGGAGCCTGGCTCCTTTCATCTTTTCCCACATAGGTCTTTAAAATTCTTATGAAACACAGTGGTTGCAACAGCTCCAGCCATCACATCCAAAATCCAGACAGCAGAAAGGAGAGAAGATTAAAGAGAGGCACTTGCATTTTAAGGACACTATTGGACATCTCCATTCCACAATTCTGCTTACAATCAAATGGCTATACCTAGCTACAAGGAAATGGGACATGTACACCAGGTGGCATGTGCTTGTTGTAAATTAGGGCCCTGTTTTTAAGGAAGGAGAACATATACTGGGAGAGACAATGAGAAGGATCTCATAATAACGGTTCTAGCTATTTTACATTGCAGCCCCTGTGCTGGCAAGTTTCATATCAGTTCAGTTCAGTTGCTCAGTCGTGTCCGACTCTTTGCAACCCCATGAACTGCAGCACGTCAGGCCTCCCTGTCCATCACCAACTCCCAGAATTCACTCAGACTCACGTCCATCGAGTCAGTGATGCCATCCAGCCATCTTATCCTCTGTTGTCCCCTTCTCCTCCTGCCCCAATCCCTCCCAGCATCAGAGTCTTTTCCAAGGAGTCAACTCTTCACATGAGGTGGCCAAAGTACTGGAGTTTCAGCTTTAGCATCAGTCCTTCCAAAGAACACCCAGGACTGATCTCCTTCAGAATGGACTGGTTGGATCTCCTTGCAGTCCAAGGGACTCTCAAGAGTCTTCTCCAACACCACAGTTCAAAAGCATCAATTCTTCAGCGCTCAGCTTTCTTCACAATCCAACTCTCACATGCATACATGACTACTGGAAAAGCCATAGCCTTGACTAGACTACTTATGGTTTATTATTATTACTACTATTGTTGTTGCTGTTATTGTTCAGTCAGTCATGTCTGACTCTTTGTGACACCATGGACTGTAGCACACTAGGCTTCCCTGTCCTTCACCATCTCCTGGAGCTGGCTCAAATTTATGACCATTGAGTTGGTGATGCCATCCAACCATTTCATCCTCTGTCGCCCCCTTCTCCCCCTGCTGTCAATTTTTCCCAGCATCAGGGTCTTTTCCAACGACTCGGCTTTTCTCATCAGGTGGCCAAAGTTTTGTAACTGCAGCTTCAGCATCAGTCCTTCCAGTGAATATTCAAGGTTGATTTTCTTTAGGAAGGACTGGTTGGATATCTCCTTGCTATCCAAGGGACTCTCAAGAGTCTTCTCCATCATCACATTTCAAAAGCATCAATTCTTCGGCACTCAGCCTTCTTTATGGTCCAACTCTAACATTCATACATGCCTACTGGAAAAACCATAGCTTTGATTATATGGGCCTTTGTCAGCATTGTGATGTTTCTGCTTTTTAATATGCTGTCTAGGTTGGTCATAGCTTTTCTTCCAAAGAGCAAGCATCTTTAAATTTCATGGCTGCAGTCACCATCCAAAGTGATTGATATTTTAATAATAATAATTATTATTATTATTAATCACTGAATATTGCAACCACATGCATTTACATGTAATTCTTAGAACCATCCTCCAAGGTAGCACACTCAGCATCATCAGGGAGGAATCGGGGGCTCAGAATTTGGAGCTGCACAAGGTGACACAGCAGGATGTCTGAAGAGCTGAGTGTCCCGTCCAAGGTGAGGAGCATCCTGCAGCCTCAGAGATGCCCTACAGTGTGCCGCTTCCCACTGATTCTGGTCCTCACACACCTGGCCTCAAGTCAGCTTAGATGCGTCTTGCCCAGCCTGCCCAAGCCTGGGGACTCGCTGCCTTTCTGACGTTTAGGTATCGTATACCCAGTCTCGCTTGAATGACGTGATTCGACCCATCAAGTAATTATTCAGCCTGACTATGTGCAGGACACTGTGATGAGCTATGACCTTTTTATCCATTAGGCATCTGCAGGCCAGCCAGTCATAAATAAGCCGCCAGGGTTTTAATTTAGCTCACAGTTTATTGGGGGGTGGGCAAAATGTTTTAAAAACCTTTTGTGAAAATTAGTTATTCACCTTTAAAAGTCAGGTTTTTCATCAAAATCTGCATGCCTGTCTTCTCTTTAGAGGACGGTCCAGTAACCCTGGGTCTACACCGCAATCAGGATGGAGAACTGGCTGCCTCCTAAGCCAGGATGCATCTCCATGGAGACCAAGTTTCCACCTGGCCTGCTTCACTTAAATTTACTCTTCCTGCCTGGCTCTGTGGGCATTTGAGTTTATGACCCATGGGAAGGGGGGAAATTACACAGGGAGCTAGGCTCCAGGCAAAAGGCTGTAATAACTGAATTTCAAGCTTCCACAAACCCCAGTACCTGCTACATAGATAAATAACTAAAAAGCACCTCAGGGCTATTAATCCAGGACCTTTTTATCATCATTAAATTGAAGAGAAAATTGAAACAGTGGCTGAAATCTCTCTTTGATCTACAGCAAAGGGATGTTAATAACTACGTTTCTGGGGAGAGAGCTTATTAACACGGAACTTAGTGGTATTCCTGTAACAGCCATTATCAGGAATGTTCCCAATAAATGAATTTCAGACTAGCTCGTGAATATATGAATGAGGGGATTCTCTGGGTTGCTATGGCCATTCATTCCCAGCAAGTGAAAGCATTTTGAGTTTTGTGAGCTCAAAGGCATATTTGAGAGCTGCAATGTGAATACAAAGGGCTATTTAGTCAAAGGCTCTGTTGCAAAATACATTTTTAAAAATATATAAAATTTATATAAATATATAAAAAATATACAAAATTCTAAGATCAGGGTTTGGTTTTAAGTTTCTTAAGAATCCTAGTAGAAACTAACAGTACAGAAATTACCACATTTGTTTTTCTTAGCCTTTTATCTATAAATATTGAAGTGATTCATCTGTCTTAATTCATGCACACCTCACAAAATTTCTAACTTGTGTGTGACAGACACAGTTCCAAGTATGAAATGAGAGAGACTGTGCAAAGCAGTCTGGGAAAAATTCTACAGATGGCCAGACTTGAGGCATACTTCTGAGTGTACCACTTGGGGTACAACACAAAAGTGACTCTCCAATATAGCAGCTTATACAAGACACAAGCTTACATTTTTTTCTCACATATAGAGTCCTGGGCTAGTAAGGCAGTTCCAAACTCTTACCATATGGCTTCTAACTCTGGGTCCAAAGTGGCTGCTTCGGTTCCCACCATCACATCTATATTGAGACAGTGGGAAGCAAAGATCCAGGCAGCACTTTAAACTACTTCTCATATCTCTCTGATAAAAGTGTAATCCCTGGAGTTCAGTGAACTGTAACAAAGGTCAGGAAATGTAAACTTGAGCTACATTCAAGTGCCTAGCTAAAACTTGGGAGCTACATTGTTGAGGAGAGTGAGAAAAGATCCTGGTAAGCGATCACCAGTCACATTCATACTAGAGAAAGGAGCTCTTTCTAAATTTAAAACACAAAAAGTCCAAAACATTCATAGCCTTTCTGAATACAACCTCATATGCAATGCAATAATAACTCTAGAAAAAGAAGACAGATGGACATTCAAGAAGAGATTAATGCATCTTGTGATCCCTAAGATAAAATACAGGGAACCATGTGCAACATAGCACTTCAGACCATGCACTCTGCAGTTGGACCTTTTGTATTGGGGTTAGCAGATATTTGGTCCTGTCAAAATGCACATAAGGCATTTGATCAACTCCAAAATGTCCTTAATATTTAGTCCTGTCCAAAACCATTTGCCATAAGCCAAATATGCTCATGGACATTTTGGACAAGACCAAAGTTCAAGGGCATTTTGTGTGCTTAGTCATTCAGTCATGTCCAACTCTTTGCAACCCCATGGACTGTAGCCCACCATGCTTCTCTGTCCATGGGGATTCTCCAGGCAAGAATACTGGAGTGGGTTGCCATGCCTTCCTCCAGGGGATCTTCCCAACTCAGGGATCAAACCCAGGTCTCCCACAATGCAGGTAGATTCTTTACTGTCTGAGCCACCAGGGTGTGAACCGAACATCTTAGAAACATTTTCAGGCAGTTCATCTCAGTTGCTCAGTCATGTCTGACTCTTTGCGACATCATGGACTGCAGCATGCCAGGCCTCCCTGTGCATCAACAACTCCTGGAGTTTACTCAAACTCTTGTTCATTGAGTTAGTGATGCCATCCAACCGTCTCATCCTCTGTCATCCCCTTCTCCTCCTGCCTTCAATCTTTCCCAGCATCAGGGTCTTCTCAGATGAGTCAATTCTTCACATCAGGTGGCCAAAGTATTGGAGTTTCAGCTTCAGCACCAGTCCTTTCAATGAATATTCAGGACTGATTTCCTTTAGGATGTACTGGTTGGGTCTCCTTCTGTCCAAGGGACTCTCAAGAGTCTTCTCCAACACCACAGTTCAAAAGCACCAATTCTTTGGCACTCAGCTTTCTTTATAGTCCAACTCTCACATCCACACATAACTACTGGAAAAACCATAGCTTTGACTAGACAGACCTTTGTGGGCAAAGAAATATCTCTGCTTTTTAATATGCTGTCCAGGTTGGTCATAATAACTTTTCTTTTCTTCCAAGGAGTAAGAGTTTTTTAGACAGGACCAGGTGTCGTGCAAGATGTATTTGAGTTCTGCTTCCACTCCTTTTCCTGCTGTTTGACCTTGAGGAAGTGATTCAACCTCTCTGTGCCTTTACTGGCAACAGCATAATGCTTGCCCAGCTATAAAATCATGCCTCACTTCAATTTGCAGCATCCTGCCCATCTCCCAGACAGTGGGAAAGAAGGGAGAAAGGAACCCATACTTATTTCTTACAAATCAATGTCCATTGTGAGACATGTGTTACTCTCACTCACATCTTTGTGGCCAGAAATGAGTCACAGTTTCACCTAGGTTGGGAAATGAAGTCTTGACCTATTTTGTGCTCTGAAAATTCCAACAGAGTCAAGCGCTCCATAATGCAGCTCAATTCCTGCTCCTGAGAACCCCCAATTCTATTTCCAGGGCTGTGCACTTTTTTGTTTGTTCTTGTTATCTTGGTCGTTGTGGTCAGTAAGTGAAGTCTTTGCTAGTAAGTGTCACCCTAAACTTGGAAACTGAGTACCTTTATGCTTCTCTGAAATGGTCATTTCCGTTTCTAAAAGTTTTGCAGCTTGAAGATTCATGTGAGAGCTTTCTGGAAAGAGCCACCCTGTCAGATTCACAGGTTTTCTTTGTAGAGCCCTCCAAACAGACAACTCTGAGAGCCTGGGGATAAATCTGATTCAACCTTTGGTTCACAGTTAAGTAAAAACTAGGGAGCTTCGGTCTTGTCTCCTTTTTTGGAATATAATTGCTTTACAATCTTGTGTTAGCTTCTGCTGTACAACAAATTGAATCAGCTACATGTATAAATATATCCCGTCCTTCTTGAGGCTCCCTTCCACCTTCCCCCATCCCACCCATCTAGGACCTCATAGAGCACTGGGCTGTATAGTAGCCTCTCACTGGCTGTCTATTCTATATACGATGGCATATATATGCTCAATGTTACTCTCCCTATTCATCCCACCTTCCCTGTCCCCAGCCCCACCATCTATTCCACGTCTATTCTCTACATCTGCATCTCTGTTCCTGCCCTGCAAATAGGTTCATCTGCACTGTTTTGCTAGATTCCATATACATATGTTAATATACAATATTTGAAGACCATAATTCAAAACCACACATGCACCCCAATGTTTATTCATTTACAATAACCAGGACATGGAAACAACCTAAATGTCCATCAGCACATGAAAGTATAAAAAGTGGTTCATATATACAATGGAATACTACTCAGCCATAGAAACCAACGAAACTGAGTCATTTGCAGTGACGTGGATGGACCTAGAGTCTGTTATACATAGTGAAGCAAGTCTGAAAGAGCTGTGGTCTCACCTTAGAGGACCAGCAGGGTTAAAAAAAAAAACAAAACAGTAAACATGTCCTATGTTCGAAGATGCAAATTGTCGAAAATAGTATCATAAATACGATCTCATTCTGCAAAGGATGTTGTTGGTAATAAATTGCTTTCCTTCCCATCATCCATGTTCTATTCTCAGGACAATCCCACAGACATGATACAGTCTTGGAATCACCTTTTTCTCATGGAAAGTTACAGGGCTCCTGTGTGGTCAAACCAGAATTCTATTCCGGGTTCCAGTACTTTCGCTGTAGGGTGTCCAGGGCAACTGCTGCAGATGAATGCAACTGGGAAAACAGCTCTTTTGTCTTTGAGTTCTGAAAGTTGTTTGCATTTGAACTCCATGTTTGGAATAACTTTAATTTTGAGTATTCTGGTTGGAGTCAAAAGCTCGGTATTTGATGAAAAGTAAAGTTAGTGGATAGCACTAGAGCCAGTGTGAAAACAGTACAAATAATGAAACCACTTAACAACTGATTGAATGGTGCTTGCTGGTATCCTGTGCCAAGCCTGAAAGCAAAGATCATTTCTGTCTGTGAGATAAGACAGCATCACAGATTATCTTTGAAATCTCTCAGCAAGGCTCATTATAAATTATCAGGATGATGTCTTTCCATAATTCCAACAGAGTAAGAATCTTCCTCTTTGCTTTTATCCACCTTTTTCCTCTTCCAAGATCAGAGGAGATGACTGTTTCTTTAGCACATCTCCAGGTAAAGCCACTGGCTGGCATTTAGTGCCCGTTTTCTAGGAAAAACTCCCCTTGAAATCTGAAAATTACTCTCTGAGTAGCAGGAAGCTCATTCCAGGAATGTTAAGTGGGAACTTAATATCAAAATAGAGAAAAATGAAGCAGCTTCCATTCACTTGAAAAGGGTGTAATTGCTCTCATTGGTGGTTTTTATTTTTTTCATCTTCCTTGTTCAGTTCTTAACTCCTTAAAATCCATTTCATTTATCATTCATGTTTCTCAAAAGTATTTATTCTCATGGTATTCTATGGCATGACTCTTTATTTTCCATGGAGCTAAGGTAATAAACCCACACCCAGCCAATGTGCCGACCACGGATTTTTTTTCTCTTTATCTTATCTTTGTTGTGTCCAAAAACACATATTTAAACTCAAAGTCAATGAACTTGAAAAGTGTCTGATTTAATTCCCTCCTATTAGTGAACAACCTCTGGGTGAGCTGAAGATCGATCCTTTTACCTCGCATCATTAGGAGGCTTATCCTGCAGCGAACGCTTCACAGGGTCCAGAGAGGGGGGGTTGCATTTCCACCCCATAAACCACTGACAGTCAGGAAGTCACCCTGTGCTAAACGTCACATCATGTGTGCACACAAGTAACTTTCTGAAGGATGAGCCACAGCCTTCTAGCTAATCCTCAAAAGCCATCTCTGGCACGAGCCACATGACAGAGAGCTGAAACACTGGCGTGGTGAATTTCATGAGATCCATCACCATTTCTACTTGAATAATGTAGTATAATGTAGAATAATGTAATCTGGAACCGTGAACTTCCAGATGTTCAAGCTGGTTTTAGAAAAGGCAGAGGAACCAGAGATCAAATCGCCAACATCTGCTGGATCATCGAAAAAGCAAGACAGTTTCAAAAAAACATCTACTTCTGCTTTATTGACTATGCCAAAGCCTTTGACTGTGTGGATCACAATCAACTGTGGAAAATTCTGAAAGAGATGGGAATACCAGACCACCTGACCTGCCTCTTGAGAAACCTATATGCAGGTCAGGAAGCAACAGTTAAAACTGGACATGGAACAACAGACTTGTTCCAAATAGGAAAAGGAGTACATCAAGGCTGTATATTATCACCCTGCTTATTTAACTTATATGCAGAGTACATCATGAGAAACGCTGGGCTGGAGGAACCACAGGCTGGAATCAAGATTACCGGAAGAAATATCAATAACCTCAGATATGCAGATGACACCACCCTTATGGCAGAAAGTGAAGAAGAACTAAAGAGCCTCTTGATGAAAGTGAAAGAGGAGAGTGAAAAAGTTGGCTTCAAGCTCAACATTCAGAAAACGAAGACCATGGCATCTGGTCCCATCACTTCATGGCAGATAGATGGGGAAACAGTGGAAACAGTGGCTGACTTTATTTTTCTGGGCTCCAAAATCACTGCAGATGGTGACTGCAGCCATGAAATTAAAAGACACTTGCTCCTTGGAAGGAAAGTTATGACCAACCTAGACAGCATGTTAAAAGCAGAGACGTTACTTTGTCAACAAAGGTCCATCTAGTCAAGGCTATGGTTTTTCCAGTGGTCGTATATGGATGTGAGAGTTGGCCTATAAAGAAAGCTGAGCACTGAAGAATTGATGCTTTTGAACTGTGGTGTTGGAGAAAACTCTTGAGAGTCCCTTGGACTGCAAGGAGATCCAACCAGTACATCCTAAAGGAGATCAATCCTGGGTGTTCATTGGAAGGACTGATGCTGAAGCTGAAACTCCAGTACTTTGGCCACCTGATGCGAAGAGCTGACTCATTTGAAAAGACCCTGATGCTGGGAAAGATTGAAGGCAGGAGGGGAAGGGGATGACAGAAGTTAAGATGGTTGGATGGCATCACCGACTCAATGGACATGGGTTTGGGTGAACTCTGGGAGTTGGTGATGGACAGGGAGGCCTGGCATGCTGCGATTCATGGGGTTGCAAAGAGTCAGACACAACTGAGCAACTGAACTGAACTGAACTGAACATCACTGTTTCTACTTGAATGTACTTTCAGCCCACTTACTGGCAAGTTTATCTTTGTTGTTGCCCATTTACTGAGAGCTTTCAGAATCAACAAGCTCTCACACGAAGTTTCCTTGCACCAGTGGCCTCAGAGGCCCTTTTCAGCTGTGATGTATCACTGGGTGCCAGGCACTGTCCAAGGTGCTAGGATTACCATTACGAGCTGAGCTGAGGGCATCCAGGCTTCTTGGAGCCCCCAGTCTAGCCGCTGCATCCCACAGCCAGTCTGATCCACTCATTGACATCATCTTCCTTGTTCTGTAGGCTCTCAGGTCAGCCCTGCCCCTCGCTGAGTGTGATGTCTGAGCACATACAACCTTTAGGGGACCAGGTGTTTTCAAGAGTAAAATGGAACTAATAGAACTTCCCTGGTGTTCCAGTGGTAAAGAATCCGCCTGCCAATGCAAGAGACACGGGTTTGATCCCTGATCCGGGAGGATTCCACACACTGCGGAGCACCTAAGCCCATGTGTCACAACTTCTGAGCCCGCACGCCCTAGAGCAACAAGAGAATCCACCACAATGAGAAGCTCTCCCACCTCAGGGGAGCAGTCTCCACTTGCCACAACTAGAGAAAGCCCGAGTGCAGCAACAAAAACCCAGTGCAACTAAAAAAATTAAGTGAATAAATAAATTATGAAAATGGAAATAATAGTATCTACCTCCATAGACTCCATCAGCATTAAGGTAACACACAGGACTGCCTGGTATGGGGATGGTGCTAAATAAATGGTGTTTCCTGACTTCAATCACACTCTTATCTGCTCAGTTGCTAAATATGCCAAGGAACATTGCATACATGAGACAGAGTGGCCTTAAGAACCCCAGACTGTTCAGATTTATAGCTCTTCTCATGCAGAGTGGGAAGGCTTTTATAAAAGGTGGCTTCGTCTTTCATGGCTGCCATGGACTGAACTGTGTCCCCTCAGACGCATCCATTGAAGCCTTATGCCATCCCCATGATGTGTTTGTTAGGGGGCCTTTGGGAGAGAACTAGGCACAGATGAGGTCACAAGGGTGGGGCCCCATGAAGGGATTAATGTTCTTTGGTGGGGGGCATGTCCTGAGGCCTGTGAGATCTTAGTTCCCTGAAGGAGGATTGAACCTGCAGAGGAAGCACGAAGTCCTAACCACTGGACCACCAGCAAAGTCCCAAGGGACTGTGTGTGCTGTGTGCTCAGTTACTCAGTCATGTCTGACTTTTTGTGACCCCATAGTCTATAGCCCATGAGGCTCCTCTGTCCATGAGGGTTTCCCGGCAAGAATACTGGAGTGGGTTGCCATTTCCTACCCCAGGGGGTCTTTCCAACCCAGGGACCGAACCTGCGTCTCCTGCATTGGCAGGCGGGTTCTCTACCACTGCACCACCTGGGAAGCCCTTTATAGTAATAAGAGGAAGAGACAGCAAAGCACTCTCTCTACCCTGTGAGGACACAGTGAGAAGGTGGCCGTTTGCAGCCGGGAAGGGAATCCTCACCAGAACCCACCAGCCTGGCACATAGACTTCAGACTCCCAGCCTCTGGAACTGAGAGAAATAAATCTTTCTTGCTTCAGTCCAAAGGTCTATGGTACTTTGTTACGGCAGCCCACCTGGATGAATCCAGTATCTCATATGGGATAGATATTAGCTGAGGGATGCACTATGCTCTTTCCTATTGTAAACATTGAAGTTGCCTCTTTAAAATAAGTGTGACTGTCAAATAAAGTGATCTGTGGAAAGGAAACAGACTCTGACATAGAGAACAGATTTGTGTTGGCCACAGGTGAAGGGGAAGGTTTGATTGGGACTTTGGGACTAGCAGAGGCAACCTTATATATAGGATGGAAAAAACAAAAACAAAAACAATGTCCTACTGTATAACACTGAGAACTACCTTCAGTACCCTGTGATAAACCATGATGGAAAAGAATATTAAAAAGAGTGTATGTATATATATATATATATACACACACACACACACACACACACACACACATATGCATAGCAGAATCACTTTGCTGTACAACCAAAGTTAACATGTAAATCAACTATACTTCAGTAAAATAAATTTTAAAAAAGAACTACTCAGTAATGTGTTTTTTATCCTCATCTACTTCTGACACTACAGGAAGCCCCAAGCTCCTTGGCCATCCTACATCCTTCAGGCTCTAATCCACATGCATTAAAACTGATACAAGTGTGAGTGTCTCCCAACCCACCCCACTTCCTGTCCCCTCTCCCACATCCTTCCTATTTGCCTTCACCAGACTATATGGTCCATGGGGGCAAGGATTTTTATCTCTTTTGTTCAACTGGTGTGTATCCAGGGCCTAGAACAGTGCTGGCATGTAGTGAGTACCAAAGACTATGCAGTGAATGAATGCGTAAATGAATGACTGCAGGAATAAATGGATCAGTCAATCAGTCAGTTCAGTTGCTCAGTAGTGTCCAACTCTTCATGACCCTATGGACTGCAGCATTCCAGGCATCCCTGTCCATCACCAACTCCTGGAGCTTGCTCAAACTCATGTCCATCAAGTCGGTGAAGCCATCCAACCATCTCATCCTCTGTTGTTCTCTTCTCCTCCAGCCTTCAATCTTTCCTAGCATTAGGGTCTTTCCTAATGAGTCAGTTCTTTGCATCAGGTGGCTAAAATAAGTGGATGTGTAAATCAATTACCTTGTGAACAATGCATACATGAATGCTGAAATAAATGAACATAGGTGCATGGGTTCATGAAAGAACCAGGAATGAACAGTGAAAATGAAAGTAGCTCAGTTGTGTCCAGCTCTTTGCGACCCCATGAACTATAGACCACCAGTTACCTCTGCCCATGGAATTCTGCAGGCAAGCATATTGGAGTGTATTTCCAATCCCTTCTCCAGGGGATCTTCCCAACCCAAGGATTGAACCTGGGTCTCCTGCATTGCAGGCAGATTCTTTACCATCTGAGCCACCAAGAATAAACAGATGCATGCATAAATCAATGCACATGAGTTTAAACCTGGGGTTTAAAGCCCACACTTCTTCAGTGGTCAAGTATTGGGCTTTTATGGATAAAAGGTATCATGATGAGTGGATAAACATGGCTCCCATCACGTGCACCAGAGCACGCCCATTTATCTTTCTATTAGAGACTGGTGTTTTGCATTAAGATTTTAAACAAAAACTTAAAAACTGGCACTCATATTTTAAAAGTGTGAACCATCGCTGTCTGAATTGAGTAAAACTGGAAAGAGAAAAAATTGTTATCAAACACAGGCATGAACACACAACCCAAGTTGGTGAGAAAGGTATAAATTACACAACTCCTTCATGAACAATAAAATACAATATGATGGGGATGAGCTATTCAAAAAGCTACGCTCTTTCACCAGTTCCTAAGAGACAATAGGGGCATTAAAAATACAGATTTTTGACCTGAAGGTGTTTTGCATAACAGCAACCCCTGAAACCCCAGCCCATCTTTTTCTCTCTTACAGAACTTGCTCAAGACGGCAAGCCTATGAAAGTACACAAGATTAAAAGATTCCATTTCACTTGGTCTGAACAAAGCATAAAGTCTCAAGGGTAAAGGAAAGCATACCCTTCTCCGCAAACTTTTCAACATGTCCCTGACTTCCCTGGTAATCAGAAATGAAGTTAATTCTTATTGAATTTCCTGACAGCTAGCCTCATCAAGATTTTAAATTTTACTGACTCTACTTATTACATTCATGTATCAGAATCTATTTTATCCGTTCTATCAGAAATATGTGGGTTGTAAGTTTCACGGCTGATGCTTGTCAATCAGAGCTGCCAAGGAGTGGAAAGGACCCCATGTACCAGAAAGAAACCTACAGAAAAGGACATGCAATCAATCAGTTCCCTGACAGGAGAAAAGACAAACTTCCACGTGCACTGTGTCTTCATGTCATGTCTCTTCCTTCACTCCAGGGCAATGATTTTATCCAACCGGAGGGGTTCCTGTTATCACATAAAATAAAAGAGGGTAAGGAAAATAGTGAAGATGGAAGCTCTGAGTACATCTGCATGGGCAAATTTGAGAATGATAAGATGCTGGCCAGGCCATTGGGGTCTCTACTCACACAAGAAAAGAAGGGACCAGGCAGGACACACAGCAAGTGAAAAAAAAAAAGTGAAAGCATTAGCCGCTCAGTTGTGTCCAGCTCTTTGCAATTCCATGGACTGTAGCCCACCAGGCTCCTCTGTCCATGGAATTCTCCAGACAAGAATACTGGAGTGGGTAGCCATTCCCTTCTCCAGGGGATCTTCCCAACCCAGGGATCAAACCTGAGTCTCTTGCATTGTAGGCAGATTCTTTATCATCTGAGCCACCAGGGAAGCCCACACAATAGGCAGAGGAAGTGGCTTTGGAAAGCTCAGCCTCCCCTAGGTGAGGGGAGGTCAACCCAGGAAACACTACTTCCCTTCCTTGTTGCAATCTCTACCAAAATAAATAAATAAAAATGTGAACCATGTTACTAAAAAATGCTTTCATCTTATTAAAGAATGATCCTAAATTTACAGACATTAACATTTTGGCTACTGATGACTTGATGGAAGGAAGGAGGGAAAGATGGAGAGAGGTAACAGTGAGGCAGAAAGCAGATGGGCCCCAGGTTGAGCAGCTGGAATCTTGTCCGCTGTGGACAGATCCTTCAAGACTAAGATAAGATAAGAGCAGGAGCAGAGAGGAGCTGAGTGCTGCCCAGATAAAAGACCACACATTTCTCATCCTGGAGGTCAAGGACACCCAACTACACATGCACAGAGAGGCTCCCCATGGGTCCAAGAAAGGAGGGGTGCCACCCCACTGTAGGTGGTGTCAACCTACCCACAGGCCTCTTCACTAGAATCCATCCTGGCTGAGAGATGTGTGTGCACACAGGGGAGGACTCAGATGTACCAAAGATGGGCTCAGAGTCAGACAAAGCAAAATGACTGGACAGAGGTAACCCAGAAGAAATGCCCCATATAAGTGATTCAGACTACAGCAAGTCCCTACATATGAATGAGATCCCTTGTGAGACAGCACTGGCAAGTCCAACAAAGTCAGTCTAGGGACCTAACTAACACAATTTACACGTAATTTACACTTGCTCCTGGACATTCTGGACTTGAAATAAAGATGCTGTCCCATGGTACTCTATACAGTACTGGGGGCTTCCCAGGTGGAGCCAGTGGTAAAGAACCTGCCTGCCAATGCAGGGTACACACAGATGTGGGTTCGATCCCTGGATTGGGAAGATCCCGTGGAGGAGGGCACAGCAACCTACTCCAGTATTCTTGCCTGGAGAATCCCATGGACAGAGGAGCCTGGCAGGCTACAGTCCACAGGGTTGCACAGAGTCGGACATGACTGAAGTCATGACTTAGCACACATGCATACAGTACTGTACAGTAAAGTGCACAAAAGCACAACCACTTGTACAGGAGGCGTGTACGGGACAACATACACCAGATATGTGAACTAACTTAGGTGACTGGACGTGTGAACACATGTTCGCATCTTCGAAATTTCACAACCTGAAGATTCGTATGTAGGGGACTTACTGTACCACAAAGACACAATTCTCTCTCCGAGTCTGCGCGTGTGTCTCTCCACACATACTCTTTTCTCTGCTAATAAACACTTTACTTGTTTCCCTTCTTTCCATCTCATTGTGGAGATTCATTTCTACACAGCCAACAGCCCAGGGCCTTGTCACTGGCCACAGGCCCTCATGGTCTAGTGGTTAGGATTCAGTACTCTCACTGCCATGGCCTGACTTCAATCTCCAGCTGGGAACAAAAACTCTGCTTCAAGACCCTGCTGGCCAAGGCCACCCAGATCAATGAGAGGGGAAGGGGAGAGAGGGGAGAGGTCACAGAGGCAGATGAGAGAGGAGGAAGGAATGAAGTAAGTAAAAAGAGTACCTTCCATTGACGGGGCCTTCCCCCCTTTACAGATGGTATTAGGATTCTCTCTGAACTCTAACTCCACCAAAGACTGGTGTTGTGACCTCGGGGATATCTCTTCTCTTTGCTGGGCCTCTTTCCTCACAGTATATGGAAGCATTGCACTAGATGTTCTCAAAAAAATGCTGTAGCTCCATCTTATTACAGAGAAAGGGGAAGTTTTACTTGTCCAAATTGATCTGAAAGTAGAATCAACATTTAACTGATTTTTCCCTAAAACCTCAGTCCTGGGACTTCCCTGGTGGTCCAGTGGCTAAGACTCTGTGCTTCCAAAGCAGGGGACCTGGGTACCATCCCTGGTCAGGGATCTAGATCTCACATGTCAAAACTAAAAGTTCACATGCCACTACTAAGATCCAGTCAAATAAATCAATAAATATTAAAAAAAAAAAAAAAAAGAATCAATCCTACACACTTCAGGAAGGGTCGCTTTCCTCCAAAGAGCAAAAACTATTCCAGATGCTCCTGGTTAAGTGTGTAGTGGGTTTATCTCTGCTCTCCGCTCACCCAACATACTATGAACGTGAGCAAATGGAGTTCGAGAAGGAAAAGGAAGAAGGCCACCAGGACAAAGAGAATGCAGGAGAGACGGCATCAGATGGATGATAACTGCCTGGGGAAGACAAAACACTGATGAAGCATTAGGACAACTGGGTTTCTGGAGCAGAGGAGTCAGCAGCCAAGATGCCCACAGAGAGGGGTGGTGCTGGAGGAGCGAGAGGATGGGCCAGCTCATCCCAGAAAGATGCAGAGGCAGAAACAGCAGGTACCAAGGGAGGTGTGGGGTTAGGCAGGGGCCTGAGAAGAGGAAAAATGGTTCAAGATGTGTGGGCTAATCCAGACATCCCCCGCCCACCACCTACTCCCCTCTCCCCGCCCCAGGGACCCAGGTGACTGCCCTCCCCCACCCACTCAGGAAGCAAGGAATTCACACAAGCTTGAGCATAGCTATTTGCTTCTCAAGGGGGTCTTCCTGACTCAGGGCTTGGACCCAGGTCTCCTGCACTGTAGGCAGATTCTTTACGGTCTGAGCCATCAGAGAAGACGATGAAGGAAACCAAGGCATTCACACAGTGCCTCCTCTCAGCTCATTGATAGATGGTGAGACAGAACCATGAGAAAGGTCAGCACATTGTCAGATACGGGCACTCCCAGAGATGCTGACATAGAGAAAAGACGTGTGGACACGGGGGTGGGGCGGGGGCTGGGATGAATTGAGAGATTAGGATTGACATATATACAATACCATGTGTCAAATAGAGAGCTTTAGTGGGAAGCTGCTGTAGAGCGCAGGGAGCTCAGCTCAGTGCTCTGTGATGACCTAGAGGGTGGGAGGGAGGTTCAAGAGAGAGGGAATATATGTATACATAGAGCTAATTCACTTTGTTTTACAGAAGAAAGTGACACAACATTGTAAAACAATTATAATCCAATTTAAACAATGGGTATCCCTTTTCTCTCTTTCACAAAAAAGCCATTCAGGGAATTGAATTTTCTTGACAAGTAGCTTAGAGTAGACCCCCCTCTAGAATTTTTGGTTCAAACTACTATTTCCTGTGTTCTAATGAATATCCTTGGGATCAATTCCAAACACTAGATTAGAAGCTATGTGAGAGTGGGAATTTGGTCTTTTGAGTACTAACATCCTCAAAAGTACATAGCATATGAAAGAGATGGGAATACCAGACCACCTGACCTGCCTATTGACCTATATGCAGGTCAGGAAGCAACAGTTAGAACTGGACAACAGACTGGTTTCAAACAGGAAAAGGAGTAAGTCAAGGCTGTATATTGTCACCCTGCTTATTTAACTTCTATGCAGAGTACATCATGAGAAACGCTGGGCTGGAAGAAACACAAGCTGGAATCAAGATTGCCGGGAGAAATATCAATAACCTCAGATATGCAGATGACATCACCCTTATGGCAGAAAGTGAAGAGGAACTCAAAAGCCTCTTGATGAAAGTGAAAGAGGAGAGTGAAAAAGTTGGCTTCAAGCTCAACATTCAGAAAACGAAGATCATGGCATCTGGTCCCATCACTTCATGGCAAATAGATGGGGAAACAGTGGAAACAGTGTCAGACTTTATTTTTGGGGGCTCCAAAATCACTGCAGATGGTGATTGCAGCCATGAAATTAAAAGATGCTTACTTTTTGGAAGGAAACTTATGACCAACCTAGAAAGCATATTGAAAAGCAGAGATATTACTTTGCCAACAAGTCCATACTAAAGGAGATCAGTCCTGAGTGTTCATTGGAACGACTGATGCTGAAGCTGAAACTCCAATACTTTGGCCACCTCATGCGAACAGTTGACACATTGGAAAAGACCCTGATGCTGGGAGGGATTGGGGTCAGGAGGAGAAGGGGACGACAGAGGATGAGATGGCTGGATGGCATCACTGACTCGATGGACATGAGTTTGAGTGAACTCCAGGAGATGGTGATGGACAGGGAGGCCTGGCATGCTTCAATTCATGGGGTCGCAAAGAGTCGGACACGACTGAGCGACTGAACTGAACTGAACTGAGTTGTATAAAAACAGGAAGAATGAATCAAAGATTGGAGGTTCAAAGTCAAGGACAGGAGATTATGGCTCATTCTATTTTTCGAAAGAAAAAACCATTATTTTTCAGCAAGATGGACAGATACATAAGTACACATACACACACCAAGATCACCATACTCAACTCAGAAGACTGCTCATACACTTAACTCAAGTCTTCAAGAAGACTTGTGCACACAAAATATTTAACCAAATTATGATTAAACTCAGGAGGGACAAATATGACCTAGGGTATGAATTGGTCTATCCATCCACAGAACAACATTTATGGAGCATGTACTTTGCACTAGACATTGTGCTGGGTTTTGGGGGATTTGTCAGTCACCAGCAAGGGAGCCAACATTGTCTCCGAGGAGTTGGTATTTAAAGGACAAGCGATCCAGCTATGGAAGGAGCTGGGGAAAGAGTGTTCCAACTGGATGGAAGACCAAAATAGACAGACAGGAGGTTGGTATTCATAAGGAATAGAGAGAAGACTAGTGAGCCTTGACCACTGTGAGGAATGAACAAATGATTGAAGAAGTCTGGGACATAAAAAGAGATCAGCTCCTGTAGTGAGTCACAGTAAGAAGTTCTAAATATGATTGCAAACCATGATTGCAATCTTCTTATGTTTATACACTGACAGCTCTTTTCAATGAATGATTAGAGATGAGTGTGGAGGACAAGGGTTACAGCAAGGAGTCCTAGCAGGAGGCTGGGGCACTAGCCAGGCAAGGACATAATTGCTTGGGGATGGATGGGGTCAAGGAGACAAGAGAGGTCAATGGACTGAGGATCTATGGATGTCTACAGGGTGTCTTCTATGTTTTTGTACTATAACCACAACATGTATGTACTATGTGTTCAGTCATGTCTGACTCTTTGTAACTCCATGGACAGCAGCCCGCCAGGCTCTGCTGTCCATGGGATTTTTCAGGCAAGAATATTGGAGTGGGGTGCCATTTCCTTCTCCAAAACCACAATATAAGGAGCCTCAAAATCTTTTTAATTTTTTAAAATTTTTTCCATTATAAAATCTTTTTCCATTTAAAATCTTTTCCATTATAGTTTATAGCTAATATTGAGCAGAGGTCCCTGTGCTATACACTAGGTCCTTGTTGGTTACCATATATATAGTGGTGTGTATATGTTTATCCCAAACTTCTAATTTATCCATCTCTCAAGATCTTATAACCATGGAAATCTCTCAATAATCCTTAGACAGCCACGAAGAAACAGAATGGGTCGTTCACCCTGGGTGGTCTATTCAGATGGCATGTATCTACATTCCATAAGTGAGTACACTGAAGACTTTTTGCACTGGCTATGCCATCATCACAATTCTATTTTCTCTACAAATAAAAGATCTTAGATCCCCCCCAGCAAGCCCAGTGTCTGAAACACAAAGAATGCTTCATAGATACTAGTTGAACTGCATCTTAATAACTCTCCAGAGAGTCAGATTATCTTGCTTTAGGAGTTTCTGAATTTGTTTTCAACAGGAAAAAAACAAAATTGTAAACCGGCAACCTTCCAAGAGTCAAAGATCCGAAGACCTTTAATCCAGTATTGCCTTTCTGTCATCCATACTCTGCTGACACATTCCCATTTCCATCTCCACTGGACGTGTCGTAAGTTTAATGTCTATTGCATACATTTCTTTCATTTCAATAGTTTGCGTAAACTGCCTCGCAAGACACAATCAAATTTGCAATGTCTGGTAAAGGCAACAGGAGAGACAGACAGTAAAAATCAGCGGTCCTGATTTTTACATTTTTCTGAGCTGCTCCAAGGAACAAGGTCTTAAATATATTGATCAAAAGCAAAATGGAAATAAAATTTATGAAAGTATACCTCCAACACTGACGACAAAAGAGAAATTGACCTTTAACAATTAATTATGTAGAGCATTTGAATAATACAGAAAATTATATAACCAGTTTCATCTTTTTTTCAAATAAAATGTTGCTTCTAAAGCAAAGGAATGGAGAGAAATAAAGCTATTCATTTTGAATGTCAAGCAAGAGAGGTAGTGAAAAATGGTTCAAATGGCTTAAGAAACTATCATTGCCTTGAACTCTGACTGCTTTAGAACACAAAGGAAAATATTCTAATTTAGATATTTTTCTGGTCCAATTACAAACATCCCCTCTTCCTTGGGAGGAACGACTGAATTAACTTCCACAGTATCCAATCTATGCTTCCCCACACATTTCAAGAACCAAGGTCATGATTTCTCAAAATCTAATTACCAAATGAATCTCTCCATTTCAGGCCAGCTCTGAGTTTTTTTAGCCACTGATGCCTGGAATCTTGGCTGAAAAAAAAAATCAATTTGAAAAGCAAATATTCTAGCAGCCATCAGCAGAGTAAGAAAATCCACAGATCATTTCAATAAAGCACCTATTTTGCTACATATTAGGACAAAGACCAAAAGAAGCTATCAGATCAGATCACATCAGTAGCTCAGTCGTGTCCGACTCTTTGCAACCCCATGAATTGCAGCACGCCAGGCCTCCCTGTCCATCACCAACTCCTGGAGTTCACTCAGACTCACGTCCATCGAGTCACTGATGCCATCCAGCCATCTCATCCTCTGTCGTCCCCTTCTCCTCTTGCCCCCAATCCCTCCCAGCATCAGAGTCTTTTCCAAGGAGTCAACTCTTCGCATGAGGTGGCCAAAGTACTGGAGTTTCAGCTTTAGCATCAGTCCTTCCAAAGAAATCCCAGGGCTGATCTCCTTCAGAATGCACTGGTTGGATCTCCTTGCAGTCCAAGGGACTCTCAAGAGTCTTCTCCAACACCACAGTTCAAAAGCATCAATTCTTCTGTGTTCAGCCTTCTTCACAGTCCAACTCTCACATCCATACATG
Organism: Bos mutus; assembly: GCF_027580195.1. Taxonomy (NCBI): domain Eukaryota; kingdom Metazoa; phylum Chordata; class Mammalia; order Artiodactyla; family Bovidae; genus Bos; species Bos mutus. The sequence continues at coordinate 25,275,750 of NC_091633.1, forward strand.
ACCACAGGAAAAACCATAGCCTTGACTAGATGGACCTTTGTTGGCAAAGTAATGTCTCTGCTTTTGAATATGCTATCTAGGTTGGTCATAACTTACCTTCCAAGGAGTAAGCGTCTTTTAATTTCATGGCTGCAGTCACCACCTGCAGTGATTTTGGAGCCCAGAAAAATAAAGTCTGACACTGTTTCCACTGTTTCCCCATCTATTTCCCATGAAGTGATGGGACCGGATGCCATGATCTTTGTTTTCTGAATGTTGAGCTTGAAGCCAACTTTTTCACTCTCCTCTTTCACTTTCATCAACAGGCTTTTGAGTTCCTCTTCACTTTCTGCCATAAGGGTGATGTCATCTGCATATCCAAGGTTATTGATATTTCTCCCGGCAATCTTGATTCCAGCTTGTGTTTCTTCCAGTCCAGCGTTTCTCATGATGTACTCTGCATAGAAGTTAAATAACAGGGTGACAATATACAGCCTTGACAAACTCCTTTTCCTATTTGGAACCAATCTATTGTTGCATGTCCAGTTCTAACTGTTGCTCCTGACCTGCATACAAATTTCTCAAGAGGCAGATCAGGTGATCTGGTATTCCTATCTCTTTCATAATTTTCCACAGTTTATTGTGATCCACACAGTCAAAGGCTTTGGCATAGTCAATAAAGCAGAAATAGATGCTTTTCTGGAACTCTCTTGCTTTTTCCATGATCCAGCGGATGTTGGCAATTTGATCTCTGGTTCCTCTGCCTTTTCTAAAACCAGCTTGAACATCAGGAAGTTCACGGTTCACATACTCCCCCTTGAAGAGGAGAGATACCCATTTTTTTCCAGGGTGCTAGAAAAGTGTTTGTTATTTATTACGGTGCTAAGTTACAGGGATAAGAGAATTGACTGACCTCAGAAGGTGCCATCAGGCTCCAAAGTAAATGTTTGAATCACTCTGGGAGAAAAGTCCCACATCAGTGATTTCCAGACAGACTAAACATCTCAGCATAAGACATGATTCCCCCACGGCAGCCTAGCTCACTTTATGTGCACTGCTATTAAGTTTCCTTTCCATTCTGTCAGATATTGGAGGGCAAAAAAGTCAAAAGCCCCAGTGTCAGAGTTCATTCTAAATTACCCTTCTCACCATCTCTGTAATCTTCAATAGGGTCTTTCATCTCAATAAGCCTCAGTTTCCTCACCTGTAAAATGGGAGCCATTTATACAGGGGTGTTACGGGAATGAATGAAACAAGACATGTTAAATGAATAACACATGAGAAGTATCCCATAGATTCCATAGGTGTTAGCCATTTTAATGAGCATCCATTTATTCATTCATTCTTCATCCAGTAAATCTTTACTGAGAACCCGTTAGCTGCCAGGTGCTAAGTACAATGTATGGGAAATGACCAGACACAGTCCCGAGGAACACGGGCCTCACGGTCTAGTGGAGAGGGATAGGCACTGAACAAATCAGTACACCAGTAAATACAGAAATAAAATCTGTCATAGCCGCTAGAAAAGAAAAATGGTTCTGAAAGAAACCTACTGAAGGAATCTCACTCAGATTGGGGATTTCGGGGGTGGGGGAAAGCTCTTTTAAAAAATGACTTCAGAAGATTATCCTGGTGTTTCAGTGGCTAAGACTTTGTGTTCCCCAGGCAGGAGGCCTGGATTCAATCCCTGGGCAGGAAATTAGATCCCACATGCCCCAAGGAAGACCCAGTGCAGCCAAATAAATAAATAAAAATATTTTTTAAAAAGAGTGACTTCTTTTTGGAGTATAATTGCTTTACAATGTTGTGTTAGTTTCTGCTGTGCCACAGTGTGAATCAGCTGATACATATACAAATATCTCCTTCCTCTTGGACCTTCCACCCATTCCCCATCCCACCCCTCTAGGTTGCCACAGAGCACTGAGTTGAGCTCTCTGGGCTATAGCAGCTTCCCCCTGGCTGTCTATCTCACACATGGAGGTGTAAATATGTCAATGCTACTGTCTCAATTTGTCCCAAGAAAGTGACTTTAAGAGGAAGCCTGAAGGATGAACATACATTATCAGAGGGAAGAGTCAGGAAAGCTCACGTATAGCGCTTGTTTTTCTGAATGTAATTTATTACATTTTCACTAATACAAGAGAATATAGAAAAGTACAAAGAAAATTAATATCACTCATGATCCATCACCAGGAGGCAAATGGGTATGCATTTTACCAAATGTTTTCTCTAGAAAATATATATTACAGGACATGATATATGCCCACGCACATGAATTCCTAGCCCTGTATATGAATGTGTGAATTAGAACTATCATTTTTACTTACAAATATGTCTTGAGCCCTTCCCCATGCCCTCAAGAATTCTCTAATGAATAAATATGCGAAAAATATATTTGCAAATCATCTAATTTTATTTCCATAGGAAAAATATTCCAGCTGGGCTGTGGTATGAAACAGCAGGAATGTTTTAATGTCTCTCCTAAGAACTGCTAAACTGTCTTTGAAACTTTTGTTTGATTTTCCAAGCTCCACTCTCACCAAGAGTGTGGGAGCATCTTTTTGCTCTACTTCATGGTAGGTCCCTAAACCTCTGTCAGGGCATTAGGGAAAAGCAGTCCCACATCATTCTAATTCCTTCCATTTAAATAAAGATGACAGTATCTTTCAGATGTTATTTTAAATTATTTTGTGAATTGCCTATTAATAGCCAATCTGACTTCTGTGTCAGTGTTACTGTGTGTCAATGTTAGTCTACTTGTTAAAAGCACAATGTATGTTGTCAGGTATTTCGAAAATGTTGTTACAGGTCAGTAAGTCAGCAAAGACACTTGCTCTTTGGAAGAAAAGCTATGACAAACCTAAACAGCGTATTAAATAGCAGAGACCTTACTTTGCCAACAAAGGTCTGGATAGTCAAAAAAGCCATGGTTTTTCCAGTAGTTACGTATGGATGTGAGAGTTGGACCATAAAGAAGGCTAAGTACCGAAGAATTGATGCTTTCAAACTGTAGTACTGGAGAAGACTCTTGAGAGTCCCTTGGACTGCAAGGAGATCAAACCAGTCAATCCTAAAGAAAATCAACCCTGACTATTCATTGGAAGGACTGATGCTGAAGCTGAAACTCCAATACTTGGGCAACCTGATGCGAAGAGCTGACTCACTGGAAAAGACCCTGATGCTGGGAAAGATAGAAGGCAGGAGGAGAAGGGGACAACAGAGGATGAGATGGTTGGATGGCATCACGGCTCAATGGACATGAGTTTGAGTAAGCCCTGGGAGATAGTGAGGGACAGGGAAGCCTGGTGTGCTGCAGTCCATGGCGTCACAAGGAGTCGGACATGACTGAGCAACTGAACAGCAACAACTTTACTTTTAAAATCTTGAATACAGTGTTTTAAATATATGTATGTTTTTGCCTGTAAGTAATCAGAGCAATAAATGTTTTCAAAGTTGTTCTTTTACATTAAATACATACATATAACACAGAGACACTATGACCGGCTTTCTGTTTTAGTCTATTAAACTTCTCCTTCTTAAGCTTCTACTGCAGTATTTTATTTATTTTTATAGGGTGTTTTAATATCTTACAGTTCAGCGTCTTCAAAATTATTCTTCCTTTAAATATCTGCCTTATTACATATAGTCGTACATTTTACTAAATAAAATTCAAAATTACTTTGCCAAGTTATCCTTAAATAAAACACTGCTAGTTTGATTGGAAAAGTAAGATCACAGATTAATTTCAGAAAATTACACTGTATAATACTGTGCTCAGTTGCTCAGTCATGACCTACTCTTTGCTCACCAGGCTCCTCTATCCATGGGATTTTCCAGGCAAGAATGCTGGAGTGGATTGCCATTTTCCCCTCCAGGGGATATTCCCAACCCCGCGTCTCCTGCATTGCCAGTGGATTCTTCACCACTGAGCCATCGGGGAAGCCCCTATGATATTGATCCTTCCATAATTTCACATAAGTGGTCTTTTTTGTCTTCATTTATAGTTTGTAGATTTTAGTTTTGTGAACCAGTTAGTTCAATTTTGTACGTTTTTATTAAGTTCTTCCTAGATCATTTATATTTTTGTTATTTTCAAGTGGGATCTTTTTTCCGTGTCATTTGCAAAGTAATTGTTGCTATTTTGGGGCAAAATTACAGATGTCTGAGTTTCTCAAATCCCCTAAAATGATATCACATTATATCTTCTCTTAATAATGATTTTCCTCTTGGGTAAATAAAAAAGAATACACACACATATATGCACATGCATTTCTGGAAGAAACTTAAAGAATAGTACTAAACTATTTCATGTGAACAGGCAGGCTGAAGGAAAGTGTCTTTGCTTTCCTATTTGTCACCAGTGCATATATTTATATTAATTTGAGTAATATAATCTTGCACGTGTTACTATTATTATTTTTAACACGAGGGAAGTTTACCAAAGGAAAGTGAATTATTGAATTGTATTCTTTATACCTCTTCACATTAAAGACATTAATAACAGCTTACAATCCTTTTCATCCTTTCCAGTGGTTAGTCTGATCCTTTTCTGACTCATTGCATAACTATGATGTGATTGTTTTAAATATTGATCTCTTTGGCTGCACTGGGTCTCATTTGCAGCATCTTTATTTATGGCATAAGAACTCTTAGTTGTGGCATGTGGGATCTAGTTCCCCGACCAGAGATGGAACCCAGGGCTCCTGCATCGGGAACGTGGAGTCTTAGCCACTGGACCACCAGGGAAGTCCCAATATAATATGATTCTTGATTGTTTTCAGCCTCTGCCCTGGTAGAGGATGCTCACAGGCCCAGAACATCCCCAGGCATGCACAGTGCACCTGCTGAAGTGCAGACACTGCAGGCAGAAGCCACAACTCTCAACCAGACAATGGCTGGGTAGGAAGGACCAGGTTGTTCAGGTACTGCATCCTCTACAGTAAATCACTTATAAACGTCGATAAACACACACAGTAATCTAAAAAAGCATTTGACCAACCTCACAAGTGATGCTCACAAAACAGTATTTTATGGCACCGAAGCTCACAACAGCACCGCTACATCATCGTGTCCACAGCCCGGCATCCGACACTGTCTTTTATTTATATTTTGCCCTTACATGTAACATAGTTACTGGACTCAGATAGACACAGTGTGTAACTCTGAGAAAGGATCACCCAATTCCTATAATACTGTTTCTATTTCCTTAAATCAGATACACCTATTGGATTTAATCAAAATTATTGATATAAATCAAAAAGTCAGCTTTACCCTTAGAAAACTAAAAATCGAGTTACCATATAATCCAGTAATCCTACTTTGGGGCATCTATCTGGAAAAGAGAAATACTCTAATTCAAAAAGATACATAAATCTCAGAGCAGCACTGTTTACAAATAGCCAAAACATGGAAGCAATCTAAGTGTCCACTGACAGATGAATGGATAAAGAAAATTATGTATGAAATACTACTCAGTCATAAATAAAGAATGAAGTAATTCCATTTGCAACAACATGGATGAGCCTAGAGATCATCATACCAAGTGAACTAAGTCAGACAAAGAAGGACAAACATCACTTATATCTGGAGTCCAAAACAGTGATACAAAAGAACTTACTTATAAAACAGAAACAGATTTACACACATAGAACACAAACTTATGGGGGAGGGAGGGAAATATTAAGAGTTTGGGATTAACCAATACACACCACTACATATAAAATAGATAAGCAACAAGGACCTACAGTATAGCATGGGGAACTATTTCAATATCTTGTAACATCCTATAATGGAAAAGAATCTGAAAAAGAATGAATCACTTTGCTGTACACCTGAAACTAACACAGCATTGTAAATCAATTCTACCTCAATTGAAATTAGTCACCTTTACTAACACATTTCTTAATATTATACCATTCTTGCAGATTTTTTTAAAGTTTTTGGCTTCATTGATGTATTGTATTACTCCACTTGACATGTCAGTATTTTATTGAGGATTTTTACAGCTATTTTTATGAGTGAGATTTTTCTTTAAAATTTCTTTTACTATTTTTTCAATTTTCATTTGAGGATTATGTGGCCTCATAAGATTCACTGAAAGAGTTTTATTTTTGTCTATGACTTATTTATATTTCCTTTCCATTTATTTCTGTTAATGTACAATGGAAATGAACATTTCTTTTACATTTACAGGAAAACATAAAACACCTAGGCCCAATCTGGTTTTTTCAGAGTAGGAAGATTTAATAATACTTTGGGTTTTTGGTTACAAACTCATTTATTACAATTTGTGTTTTTGTTTTAAAAAAATAGTTTACCTACAATAGCATTTACTGTAGTTTCCATTTCTGTAACCACTTTTCCTATCATATCTAGCTGTTTTAATTCTTGCTTTCCCCACTTGCATCCAATTCTGTTACCTTATCTCAACTTCCAGTTCTTACTTTATAAAGTCTGCCTTTCTCAAATGCTAATGTGATGTCTTCTAACATTTACTTGTCCTGTGCATCAACATTTTCTTTCCAAACCATAAACACCCTGTGCATCCTTAACACCACACTCTTCATCTATTATGTAACCAAATCATTCTATTCTGTTGCTGTTTCTCTTTCTTCAACTTTGATTAAAATTTCTATCCAGCCCAGGGACTATTTGGGTGATGGAAGATCTTTTCCGAAGATATTTTACTGCTTTCCTCTTTGCTTTTCAGATCCCCTACTTACATCTTTTTATTTTCATTTTCAATAAGAACTTTTTTAACTTTTTAAAAATTTTGTATTGGAGTATAGCCAATCATCAACTTTGTGATAGTTTTAGGTGGACAGCAAAGCGACTCAGTCATACATACACATGTATCCATGTGTGCGTTAGTCGCTCAGTCTTGTCCAACTCAGTGACTGCGTGGACTGTAGCTTGCCAGGCTCTTCTGTCAATGAAATTCTCCAGGCAACAACACTGGAGTAGGTTGCAGTACTGCACTCGCTTCTCCCTGGGATCTTCCAGATCCAGGGGTCGAACCCAGGCCTGCATTGCAGGCAGACTCTTTACTATTTGAGCCACCAGGGAAGCCCACACATGTATCCATTCTCCCCTAAAATCTTCTCCCATCCAGGCTGCCACGTAACACTGAGCAGAATTCCCTGCGCTATACAGTAGGTCCTTGCTATATATAGCAGTGTGTACATGTCAATCCCGAGCTCCCTAAGTATCTCTACACTCATTCTTCACCCCCTAGCATTTTTTATGTCCATGAGTCTGGTTCTGTTTTGTTAAGTTCATGCCTATCATTTTTTTTTTTAGATTCTGCATTTAATATGATATTTCTCCTTTCTCTGACTTGCTTCACTCAACTTGACAATCTCTAGCTCCATCCATGTAGCTACAAATGGCATTATTTCATTCTTTTTCATGAGTAACATTCCATTGTAGATATGCACCATGTCTTCTTTATCCATTTCTCTGTTGATGGACATTTAAGCGGCTTCCACGTCTTGGCTACTGTAAACAGTGCTGCAATGTGTCCTTTGGTCTAACCCACTTTAAATGTTTTCAGTTCCATGTTCTGGGGGCATCTGTTGTCCTTTGGAATAATTCCCTAATCCTGCAGTATTTTTTTTTTATAGTACTTTTTTGAGAAACGTTAATTTCCCAGCAACACGGCATACCATTATCAGCTACTCCCTTCTCAAGAGCACGCAGAGCATCCTGTTCCCTTAGACCTTCTGGGTTCAGCTTTCACCATGGCTGCTGGTACCTTTGTCCACCTGCACAGATGCTTCATTACTTCACTGACTACAATCTCAGATTAATAGGAATGGAGGATTCCAGAGTTGGGGAGGCTAGGTAGGAGAAGGCTCCAAAAGTATCTACTGTGCATTTATCATTAAAGATTGCAAATGTTTCCAAGGCCATTTGTTAGAAATTATAAATGAGTTATGAAAATTCACAGTCTCCTCCCATAGCATCCTGTACCCAGGAAGAAGCCAAGATGGCTGAGGGCTTCACCAAAGCTCTGTCCAGGAACACTTTCCTTGACAGCCCAGAAGACTACATATATTCTAAATTCTGGGTCCCATGCCTGTCTTGGTAAGAATACCCCATTTACTGGTAGTGTTTTTTTTTTTTAATTCAATTTCTGCATTACCATTGGATTTCATTCATCCTGTATGAGAAAAACAGAGTAACACATTATTTCAAAAATCTCTGCAGTTTGGCAACAAGACAGGAACATGATTAAATTGACATGTTATATTTATTAATCTAAACATTCTGCAGAGCCAAATAGGTTAAGTGTTTTCAAGTTCTGTAAAGGAATGAAAAGAGCTACAATAATTAGTAGTAACATAGCTAAGCTCATATTTGGCAAAACTAATACAATTATGTAAAGTTTAAAAATAAAATAAAATTAAAAAAAAAAAAGTTAGGTAGAGCAGCACAATTCTCGATCAGAACCCCATCTAATTTGTGCTTGCCCTGGAAGAAGCAGGGAATGGGAGCCAGGCTTCCAGTGTGAACTCAGGGGATCTTGCCGCCCAACGTTGCTCTAACCTGGGGGAGCATCTCTGAGAGGGAATGAAGAGAGGCGAGCGGGGTGGGAGTAGGGAGGGCAGATTAAGTCTGACTTTCCAAGGACTGTGTCTCCAGGGTTCTTGCCTTCTGGCTTGAACAAAAGTTGCAAACTGATGACCCACAGAGCAAATCTAGCATACCCAATGGTTTTGTCTGGTCTGAACAACATTTTTTCAATAAAAAAGTTTTTAAGTTTTTAAGACTTGGAAGATTTCAGAGACTTCCCTGGCCATCCAACGGTTAAGACTCTCCGCTTCCCCTGTAGGGGGCACAATTCGATTCCTGGTTGGGAAACTAAGATCCTATATGCCACACAGCACAGCCAGAAAAAAAAAAAAAAAAGAATTGGAAGGTTTCACATAAAAATAGAGATTTCAGGGACTTCCCTAGTGGCTCCAGTGGTTAGGAATCTGCCTGCCAGTGAAGAGGACACAGGTTTGATCCCTGGTTGGGGAAGATCCCACATGCCGCAGAACAACTAAGCCGGGGAGTCAGAACTACTGAAGCCCACACACCCTTGAGCCCATGCTCTGCAACAAAAGAAGCCACCACAATGAGAAACCTGCACACCACTACGAAGAGTAGCCCCCTGCTCGCCGCAACTAGAGAAAAGCGCGCGGCGCAACGAAGACCCAGCACAGCCAAAATAAACAAACAGAAGATGTCAGGCATCCTTCCGATATGGGAAGCTCTGCCAATGTTGGGCCTGCGTTCCAGATCAGCTGTCACCTGGGGAAGGTGGATCCAGACTCTGGTAGGACACAGCGCCCTCCTCCACCTGGCTCCTCCCCATCAGTTTTGAGTCCCTGGGTCTCACACCTGCCCGCATCACTCACTCTCACCATCTGCCTGGTCCCTGTGAGTGTGTGTGTTTTTCACTCCTGCTGCAGGGAAAGCAAGAGACCGTGATGTTGTGGATTATCAGGACAACAGCCACAGGTCTGTCAAGAAAAGGGTGAGCCTTCTCCCCCGGCCTTTGGGAGGCTGACCCAGGATGGGATGGTACTTGTCCTCTGAAGGTCCTCTGTGCTCAGCTCTGCAGCCTGGGGCCTTGGACTGTGCCCCTCATAGAAGGCTTTTTGTATGAGCCCTCATCCTACTTGTGTCAAAACTCATTTCACCCTGAGATGCTGGCACAAAAACACTCTGGTCACAGGACATACCGCCTCAGGCTTACATGTTGATTTGTTATACCAGCTACAGAATGGAAAGCATCCTTGGTGATCATCAAAATCCAAGAGAGCTTTCTCCATGACATGACACCCCACCCCCAATCACCCTACTGAGGCCCGCATGTTCCCAACAAGAAAGCCCATCATTAAGGAAGTGAATGCAAGGCTTAAGAGCAATTTCTCCAGAAATACTAAGATACAGACTTCAAGAGAGATGACATCTTGCTAGTGATAAAAGAAATGTTCCCACGTTGAGGGACAGAGAAGTCATTCTTGCTTATCCATGAGTTCACTTGAACTCGACACTAATTAGCCTATCAAACATGCATTGTCTATCTGCTTTAAACATTGAAGAAGAGGGCACACTGACCAGAAGTAAAGAATGACCATGTTAAAAATAAAGACTAAGAGGGTGGAATGAATAGGGAGATTCCAGGAAGATGGTGAAGGACAGGAAGCCTGGAATGCTGCAGTCCATAGGGTTGCAAAGAGTCAGACACGACTTAGCGATGGAACAGTATAGCTGATTCACTTTGCTGGACAGCAGAAACTGACGCAGCAGTGTAAAGCAACTATACTCCAATGAAAAAACAGTACATTAATTAATTTGAAAATAAATAAAGACTAAATCAGAGAAGGCAATGGCCCCACTCCAGTACTTTTGCCTGGAGAATCCCATGGACGGAGGAGCCTGGTAGGCTGCAGTCCATGGGGTCGCTAGATTCGGACACGACTGAGCGACTTTACTTTCACTTTTCACTTTCATGCATTGGAGAAGGAAATGGACACGACTGAAGTGACTTAGCAGCAAAGACTAAATGCCTCCCTTCCTGGGACACCTGTGCTGGTCCTCCTTCAACGATAAGACTCCCTCCCCAGGTGTCAAGGCCGGGCTGACTTACTGTAAACACGCTAACCGGTTTGTTTTTTTAAACTTGAGGGGATATATCTCTGACTTGTTTGATGGTCTTTGTTCTGAGAAGACATAAAACTGCTGAAAACCCTGATGTGGGGGAGGGAGCAATTCCACAGAGCTATCTGAGGGACTGTTTTCCAGGCTAGAGTCCTCAGTTTGTCTCAAATAAACCTATTTTCTACATCTACTATAGACTGCTTATTGATCACTTTCATCAACATTATTAATCTTTCCAAGATTTTAAATGCAGGATGGAGGGGACAGTGGGGAGGAATGTGTAAAGGAAGAGGGTGTATTTAGAACCCAAACCTATATATAGACTGTACCTGTGTGCTCAGTCACTTAGTCGTGTCCAACTTTTTGCAACCCCATGGACTGTAGCACACCAGGCTCCTCTGTCCATGGGATTTCCCAAGCAAGAATACTGGAGTGGATTGCCGTTTCCTCCTCCAGGGGATCTTCCCAACCCAGGGATCAAACCCACGTCTCCTGTGTCTTCTGCACTGCAGGCAGATTCTTTACCCACTGTGCCAGAGGGCAAGCCCCAAGCTTTTAGTCTAAACTCCTAAATTAAGAGGAGGGGAGTTCAGAAATGAGGCCCAGGGTGGAGACAATGGAAAATTAAAGTAACAAAGGAAAAAAGTTCATCTTCCAACGAGTCTATTTTGAGATCATTGCACGTCAGGCCCTGAGCCATACTCTGAGGCCCCCCGAGCTCTCGGATCTCTCTCTTCCTGGAGTTGTCTGGCTAGGACTCCAGATATGGAACCAGCAATTCTGTCTCGTTCACGGTACACATAGAAGAGAAGTGGTGTGCAGGAGCCTGCAATCAGGCAGCCACGTTTAGAGCTTCAGGGAAGGAGTGACAGGTACACACCGCCCCCTGAGCAACTTGACAGTGGCCAGAAAACGCTTTGGCCTTTAATCAACGTAGCCTGTGAGGCCTACAGACATGTCTGAACATGTAGAACTTGGTAAACAGTGGATTTTCCCCACCTTTGGGTTTAAATTAATTGCCAAGTGAAAAGGGAGAGTTTTACATGAAGATGCAGATTTTCTGAGTTCTCTTGGCAACCAAGACTGAAAGACCTAAGCAGGATGCGGCTGGTGGTCCAAGTAGTTAAGAATCTGCCTGCCAACACAGGGGACACGGGTTCGATTCCTGGTCTGGGACGATTCCACATCCACTAAGCCCGAGTGCCAGGACTACTGAGCCCACACGCCACCACAGGAGAAGCCACCACAGTGAGAAGCCTGCACACCACAACTAGAGAGTGGCCCCTGCACACCGCAACTAGACAAAGCCCATGCAGCAACAAAGACCCGGCGCAGCCAAAAAGTAATTATTAAAAAAAAAAAAAAAAGACCTAAACACAATCCATTTGCTGTGACCACCATGACCTGCGACCTGTAGCCAGGGCCAGCCTGCTCCTAGAAATGAAGGCCCCACCCACTCCTAGCACATCACCCCGGGCTCTGTTCTGCGTTGTTACTGCCTGACCAGGAAGTCTTGTGGCCATAAATGCCCACTCCCCTCCAAGGTGGCATTCACACAGCAGACACAAGACTCTCATCCTTCCACTGAAGTTAACAGATGGGCAGACATACTTCTCCACCCCCAACCCCCACTACACACCCAGTCCCTACAACACTACTTCATGGAAAAGTAAAAATGGAAAATTGTTTCTCAATGGGCCATACCATGCAATCCTTTTTCTCTCACAGTCCTCGGGTAGAAACTGCTTCTATTTGGCACTGCTGCCGTTAGCTTTTATAGCTTATTTTTGTAAAGTTAAGAGCAGATATCCTGTTGGTTGTTCAAATCCATCTTTGGTTTCTCCTTGTGTTCTACCTGAAAACAATTCACGCTGAACTGATTCTGATTAGGTTGTACCACTGGGGATGAAAACAGCTCCATGAGACTGAGGTCCAAGAGTAGCTGAAAAACAACCAAATAGCCATTTGCTTACAGCTGCTCAACATTATTTCATTATCACTCTTTTTTCCAGCAATCTGTGCTATCTTAGATAGCACTCTGGCTTAATATTCAGCGTCATCTGTGGAGGTTGACTTAAGGGTGCTGACTTAGACAGAACAATGAACTCCAGAGCAGCAGGAAGTCTCGGGAATTAGCATGAGAAAAACCTCGAAAATGTAATTATTTTGGCTAACAAAACTCATACTGTCAGTCTTGGCTTCTGACTTAGTACTATGTCATTACAAAATATAGGACTCTATTGAGGAAACAATGATTTCAATTCTCAGCTGAAAGGAACGAGGTGCATGTGGAATATTACTGTTAATGATGAAAAAAATTTAAATCGCACAAATATTGTACAACACAGCTTAATCACAGACATCTACAGACAACTACACTCTCCTACCCTTTCTGCCTAGTGAACGCTATTCTTTATCCAAGTCAAGGGAATAGCAGAATTAGATCTGGAATAGAGATGTAGCATAAAAAGAAGAGATCTCAAACTGCCATAATTCACCTATTATTAACAAAAGAAAAATACTGTCAAATTGGGTCAGAAAACAAAATATACTTCTGTGAAAACTGCAAAGGGTAAAAAAATAAAGATTGAGCACAGGTCAGTCAATCGAGAAAGCAGGGGTTGCAATAGGAATATGAGATAAAGTTAAATTCAAGATCAAAAGAATGAAACGAGGCAAAGACAAGTTATGAATATAAAGAGTAAAATGTACAATGTCAACACAGTGATTATAAATGCTTAAGGGCTTACTTGCATAGCACTGAAATATTGAAAACAGAATTATATACTGAAATATATAAAGCAAAAGTGGATAAACATAGAAATAAGGAGAACTTGGGCAGAACTCAGTAGAAACAAGAAATACTTAACATACTACATTTACTTCTGGCAGATTATGTGCATGAAAAAAACGTAAGGAAGAAAAGAGCTACAGAGAATGTGGAAAATGTAAGTAACAAAGTTTAGTTAAAGCTATCTCTACACTTGAAGCTAAGTATTACAAGGACTAGTGTACTTTTTCTTTTTTAAAAACTGACTTTTAATTGAAAGATAACTGCTTTACAATGTTGTGTGGTATACTTTTTCAAATGTGCCAAACCATTTAGGAAAAATGTTCACAAGAAATGTCAATAAATCCCTGAAGAAGAAATAAGAGAATAAACTTTTAGACCACAATCTAGTGATTCTGAAAGCAGCTCTTCTGCCCTTTCCTGTTTGCCTATTTCTGTTCCCCTCTGACCTTAAAAGAACCTAATAATTGGAATGAGTTCACTAGGTAATTGACATGATCTCCTGAATGAAAACCATGCTGTGCCTAACCTGCTGATTCTTTCCCAGATTAAAAGAAATCAGAATGAAGTATGAAGTAGATAAAGAATGACCAGAGATCTAACCCCAGCAGCCACCTTATCAAACAAGCAAGAGATCACATGGGCAAGATAACATTTAAAGAGAGAGCAAGCCAGTCTGCACCCAGTGGAGAAGCAAGTCGAACCCACCATCCTGCCTCCATGATTTCCTGAGATTCTCCCCACTATTTTTTCCCTTCTTAAAACTATCATGCCAAAGCAGATAAGTTTGAAGTTGGTTTTAGCTGCTTTCACATGAAAGCAATGTTTCTGCCAATACTTGCCTCTCAAGGACTGGCTTTTGAACAGTGAGCCGTTGAACTTGAGTTGGGTAACAATATTCTGCTATTATAAAATAGGAAGAAAATAAAACCAACAAGCCAACTACTTAGAACTCTTCAAGCAAATCTTGGGTAATAGTATAATCAAAGGCACTTGCAGACTGGCTAATGAATCATTTGGATGAGAACAGAATGTATGGAAGCCTACAGGAGACATCTCTGGGAAGCTCACTCCATGAGTCACTGAAGGAGGGTCCACTGAGTTGGCTGGAAGACAGTCTCCTGCAGAGAAGTAGGGTAGAGTTTTTCTCTAACACTTACTGTGTAATAAATACATCATCAATATTACCAAGCCCTTTGTTTTTGAAAACCTACTGAGCCTCAATGTAACTCAGTTATAAAGTAGATCTGAATCTCTGGGGAAAATGGTAGCGGATGTGTATTTTCTTTAAAAAAAGAATCCTGTAGGAAGACCAGTAATAAAAAATGCTAAGCCTCCAGTTAACCTAATCTAGAAAACGTGAGCAGAAAAAACAAATGATGAAAATTAAAAATGAGAGTAAATAAACACAGATGCTCAGGAAATTTAAAGGCTTATCACACTGTGTAAATTAACCCAAAGTTAATAAATTTGAAAAGCTGGAGCAAAGGGATGTTTCTAGGAAGCTGGAAAAATACAAAAATGGACTTGGGGAAAAAGATAAGATTAAAATGTAAAAATAAGTGTCTAATAAGTTATAAAACTTACTGAGGAACTGTTCCTAAGAAAAAGCATTTGTAATTAAAAGAAGAGGAAGTGGAACACTAATAATAGGAGGCAACTCTCCAACCTGCAGTCTACCAAGACCTACAATCAAACACAAAACTCATCTTAACGGTGAAACAAGACCAGCATTTTTATCAGGAAGAAGGGCAGAATACTTTTATCATCAGCATTGATCACTAGAGATCTAGTGAAGCAAGGAAACAAAAATAAATAAGCAAGAGACATATTGGATTTGAAAAAAAACAAACATTATTCTCTGCAAAGTATTCATGTATTTTTAAAAGTCTAAGCTACTCCACAAATCTGAAATACTGTTTTTACATATTTAAAAAATCTAAAGAAAAAAAAACACAAAATGTTAACATTTCTTCTATGATAGTCAATAAAAAAAGTGATTGTTAGGCTGCTTCTGGTTGTGTGTGTGGTAAGTGTCTTTGTCTGTGTCAGTACCTATCTATGTGTGTGTGTATATATATATACATGTACGTATGTGTGTGTGCTCAACATTTAGCAAAGAAAGGGTAGCAGGGGATGGAAATCAGACTCTTGGCAGTTTCAAATGTAAACTGTTTTACACGTTCAAGGAACACCATCACTATTTAATCTGTTCCCCAGCACATAGAAAGAACATTCTAGAAAAATACAATAAGAAATGTATCAAAGATAGGACTTAAAAAAATCAAATTAATTTTAGCAGGATTATATCTAAATGGAACCATTCAAGGACATGAATAGAGTGAAGAAGAAACACACAGACCCATTTAACAAAAATCAAAACATCCCTAACTAAAAATTAAATCCTAACTAAGCAAGATAAGGGCTTTCCTGGTGGCACAGAGGTTAAAGCGTCTGCCTACAATGAGGAAGACCCAGGTTCGATACCTGGGTCGGGAAGATCCCCAGGAGAAGGAAATGGTAACCCACTCCAGTACTCTTGCCTGGAGAATCCTATGGACAGAGAAGCCTGGTAGGCTACCGTCCATAGCGTCGCAAAGAGTGGGACACAACTGAAAGACTTCACTTTCACTTTCAAGCAAGATAAAAGAAATAGGTAATCTTAAAGCAAACAACATTGCATGCATGGAAAATCCAATCAAAGCTACATGAAAATATTGCTCCTTGTCTTTTAATGTCTTTTAATAAACTATAATACAAATAATCTGAAAATATATATATCAGTCAGTTCAGTTCAGTGGCTCAGTTGTGTCCGACTCTTTGAGACCCCATGAATCGCAGCACGCCAGGCCTCCCCATCCATCACCAACTCCCAGAGTTCATTCAGACTCACATCCATCGAGTCAGTGATGCCATCCAGCCATCTCATCCTCTGTCGTCCCCTTCTCCTCCTGCCCCTAATCCCTCCCAGCATCAGAGTCTTTTCCAATGAGTCAACTCTTCGCATGAGGTGGCCAAAGTACTGGAGTTTCAGCTTTAGCATCATTCCTTCCAAAGAAATCCCAGGGCTGATCTCCTTCAGAATGGACTGGTTGGATCTCCTTGAAGTCCAAGGGACTCTCAAGAGTCTTCTCCAACACCACAGTTCAAAAGCATCAATTCTTCAGCGTTCAGCCTTCTTCACAGTCAACTCTCACATCCATACATGACCACTGGAAAAACCATAGCCTTGACTAGACGGACCTTTGTTGGCAAAGTAATGTCTTTGCTTTTGAATATGCTATCTAGGTTGGTCATAACCTTCCTTCCAAGGAGTAAGTGTCTTTTAATTTCATGGCTGCAATCACCATCTGCAGTGATTTTGGAGCCCAGAAAAATAAAGTCTGACACTATATATATATATATATATATATATATATATACACACACACACACACACACAATTTAACCAAATCACTTTACTGTACACCCAAAACTAACACAATATTATAAAGAAACTATAGGCCAATAAAAAAAAAAAAACTACAGGAAAGGGATGATAAAAGAAAATATCAACATAATTAAAACACAAAAGCAGGGAACTTCTCTGGTGGTCTGGTGGTTAACAATCCGCCTGCCAATGCAGGGAGTATGGGTTCAATCCCTGGTCCAGAAAGATCCCATATGCCACAGGGCAACTAAGCCTGTGCACCACAACTGCTGAAGGCCCATAGAGCCTGTGGTCGGTAACAAAAGAAGCCACCGCAGTGAGAAGCCCACGCACCTGAGCTAGAGAGGAGCCCCCACTCCCCACAACTAGAGAAAGCCTGCATACAGCCACAAAGTCTTAGCACAGCCAAAAATAAATTAATTAATTTGTTGTTCAGTCGTGTCTGACTCTTCATGACACCATGGACTGAAGCACACTAGGCCCCTCTATCCCTCGCCATCTCCCAAAGTTTGCCCCCCAAGTTCACGTCCATTACATCGGTGATGCGATCCAGCCATCTCATCCTCTGATGACCTCTTCCCCTTCTGCTCTTCTAATTTAATTTAAATTAACTAATTTAAAAACCCACAAAATCAAGGACTTTTTAATAAGAATACATAAGTGGTTATAAATGCAGTGACAGAAAGATTCCATTCATAAATTTGCAGAGAAAACTACAACTAGATTAATGAGAAATTTGTCAGACCTCTATAAGAAAATGTTTACATTCTACTGAAGAATATAAATTGTCTGGTCAAAAAATGACAGATGTCAGTTCCTTTCTAAAGTAATCTGTTTGCTCCTACATTCAGTATTCCTCAGGGCAGGGACTGGGGTCAGCTTGACCTGTGGCCCCATCCCCTTCCTCTGAGGCACCCACCAGTTGATGATACCCCACGTCCCGCTGGGGGTCCCTCGCCCCATCCTTGCTTCACCTGGATCCTGAGTGCCTGTCACATCCACAGTGACCTCAATAGTCACAAACGTGAGCCTCCCACCTCTGGGCTCCCAGTTCCTTCGCTCCACCTTCACCTCCTGGGCTGGGCAGAGTTAGGGACTCCCCAGAAGATTTCTTGCCCTAATCCTGGGGATATGGGCTCCCAGTTCCTTCACTCCACCTTTACCTCCTGGGCTGGGCAGAATTAGGGACTCCTCAGAAGATTTTTACTAATCCCAGGGACCATGAGGATATTGAGATACCATCTGTGACCACGTTGCCTTATATGGCAAAAGGGACTCTGCAGATGTGATTAAGGTTACTGACTCACTGACTGTCTTATAATAGGGCGGTCACTGTGGATCATTCCAGCAGACTCCATGTAATCCAGGGAACCCTTAAAAGTAGATGCAGGAGAGGAAGCCAGGCTGAAAAGTGAGAAGGCAGCACCGTGCCAAGGCTGACTTTGAGGATGGAGACAGGAAAGTGGGAGATCCCAGGCAGCAATGGGGACCTCAGTTCTACCCCTCCCAGGAACTGGACTTTTCCAACAGCCTGACTGAGTCTGGAAGCAGATGGTCCCCCAAAGCCTGTAGTCGAAATTCCAGCCTGGCAGACACCTAGCCTTGTGAAACCCTGGGCAGAAAACCTAGCTGGTTTTCTAGCTGGTTTCTCACCGGGACTTCTGATGCAGAGAAACTGGGGTAACACACTGAAGAGATCTCATCCACTCCGCCATTCATTCCCACTCAGTCTGTATAAGAAAGTGCACCAGACCTCAAGTGCCCACACTCTCACCATCAAGTCCTGCCCCAAGTTCTCCCCCTCCACCAGCACCCCTCTTCTGCCTAATGGAGGCAATTCTCTCCATCTTGGTGGTGTTTCCACGAAAAGCACCTCTGTGCTATCAATGAGCGTGATTCCTGGCTGTGGAGTTTCAACAACCCTCTGAGTCTCTGTGTATTGCAAAGGTTCTTTTAAAAAATCATTCTTCTGCTTAAAGTTACCAGGCTGGCTTTGCTCATCGGTATCAAACAGCCCAGCTCACACAATCATGTCCTACTATTCTGCATCTTCAAAAATATCCCTTTTCCATTTTAAACACCTCGTTCAGCCCTCTTCACCAAACCTAAGAATCGTCTCTGGAAGTTGGCTCTGTTTCCTTCAGCTCAGTCCTCCAGATTTTCCAGTTTGGTTTCTTTTTAAATAGTTTCTTTATTGATTTGACTGTGCCAAGTCTTAGCTGTGGCACGCGGGATCTTCCATCTTCATTGTGGCACACAGCATCTTTAGTTGCAGCGTGCAGGATCTATAGTTGCCACATATGGGATCTAGTTCTCTGACCAGGGATCGATCCTGGGCCCCCTGCATTAGGAGAGTGGCTCTCAGCCACTGGACCACTTGGGAAGTCCCTCCAGTATGGTTTCTGTCTCCACCTCACCTGCCAAGATCACCAGTCATCTCGTCTCTGAATCATCGGAGCAGGATCTATCTCTTCTGGACTTTCAACAGCATTTGGTAGTATCAGCCCTTCTCCCAGCATGGAAGCATCCTTCTTTCTGGGGTACCACCAATTCCAGGTATTCCTTTTACCTCTCTCTCTCTCTGGCCACTTCTCAACCTCTTTGCCTGGATAATGCTTTGCCAAACGAATATTAAATGTGGGCATCACTCAAGGCATCACCCTTCAAGTTTCTCTCTACTGTCTCCTGAGAAGAGCGCATCCATCTCCTGAATCTAAGCACCATCCACAAGTTGTCCCTTCCTGAACATATACGCCCAAGTCTAACAATTCCACAAAACCCTGGATTTGTAAATCCTGTGCCTACTTGACAGAGTCACTCAGAGGTCATCCAAGTTTATCAAAAGTTCAAAAATCGAGCTCATGCATTGATCCTCAACTCTCCACTTTTCCCATCTCCATCAGTGGTACCTTCTCAGTGATAGTTGCTCAAACCAGAAACAGTTGAGTCATTTTTCATGGCTTCCACTCCCTTACCAGCCAAACCTTTGAAAATTTGACAATTGGAGATACTCACTTGCCAAGTATCTCCCAAACCTGTCCACTTCTCTCCAGATCCAGTCACCACCCTGGTCAGACTCTTTCTCGTTGCTTTTGTGGGCCATGGCAAAGAGGTACCATTGGTTTTGTTCCTTCATCCCCTCCAGTTCATGCTTATCAGCTGTCAGCGTGAACTGAGAAACGTAAGATCATCTCATTTCCTGTTTAAAACCCTTCTCTGGCTTCCTAGCATACTGTGAAAATAATCTAAAGTCCTTGGTCCAGTGGTCCTATGGGCACTGAACTCTAGGTTAGCTTCCCAGTGGCTTTTCCAAGGTCAAAGCCTTTCCCAGTTATCACCCACTTTACTAGCAAAGCACTGATCATGCCAGTCAGCGTTCAGTCCCTCTCATGATCCTCTTCCTTTACCCAAAATCAGAGCTCTGCTTTCATTCTACAATGTCTTTCTCCTGCTATTCATTTAACTGACATCTTCATATTTTCCACGATTCAGCTTAAACTTAACAGGAGGCTGCTCCAGAAAAGCCTACCTCAAGCTCCTCCATCACCTGTTATTCTCCACCAGATTGCCTTTTCATTTCCTTCCATTTGTAATCACGGGCGCCCCTGTCTTTCCTCAGACTCCTTTACTACTCTAAGAGTTCCAAGAAACTGAAGATTTTTCCTAGAATACTCAAGATGCATAATGGCTGTTTACTGTCAAACTATTCAAGATGTAAACAAGGGTGTTAATGGTGCTGGAATGATTCACCTAAGGGCATCTGTTATATAAATCTTAGCACATACATACAGAAGATGAGCATGCAGCCATTAAGAGAGTGATTTAGTTCCTGGTTCTATAAGAACATGGCAGAATCTAGAATATATTGCTGAGTGAAAACAGCAGGTTGCAAAAGAGCAAATGATATGATCCTTCCAGGCACCACGTGGGAGAATTGTTAAGCAACATGATAAATAAATAAGTCCCTGCCACCTCTCCAGGTGGTTTGCACACGGACACAGCAAGCAGGACCAATCCACGCCTGCAGCTATTCGGATGGATGAATGTTCTAGGTCTGCTCCCACCCTCCGGAGCTCTAGTTGCATCACCAGAAGACCATTTTATCAATACTCTATCAGATGACTTCAAGCATTTCTGTTCAAACAGGTGCATTTGCAACAGCTGTCAGGGACTTAATTTTTGTTTCTAAGCATAGGCATGTGTGTGCTTGGGTGTGTGTCTGTCTGTCCATATGACTGTGGGAAAGTGCCCCCAAGCACGAGCAGTATTTTCTTCAGGTGGTGGGATTTTAGATCCTATTTGTTTTTTTGCTTTAGGCCTGTCTGCACTGTCTGAATTCCTTACAATGACTCTGTATTCCTTTTCCAATTAGAAATCAGAGTTCCTTTTCTTTGGAAACAAAGACAATGACTGAGAGATGGTTTGAATTCAGTGGCAGCTCAGGAAAGCTACCGACCACGGAGAAGCATCAGTTGGTCACTACAAACCAGATGATTCAGAACGATTTGCTTGGTCTGACTTTCTCTCTCCTCTACACCAGACCACTGGCAAAGGATAGGATGGTAAAGGAAAGTCAATACAGGAATCTGCACTGACCATGATCACCTCTTGCCTACCTGCCTCATACAAGAAAACCTGCCAAGCAGGAACCCAAGGTCAGACTCTTTTTCAAGAAAAGTACCTTATTCTACCTCGACACTTCAGAATATATTTTCTAGAGCCCTTGCCCTCTTTTTTGTTTTTGTGGTTTAGTCACTAAGCTCTGTCTGACTCTTGTGACCCCATGGACTGTAACCCACCAGGCTGCTCTGTCCATGGGATTTCCCAAGCAGGAATACTGGGGTGGATTGCCATTTCCTCCTCCAGAGGATCTTCCCAACCCAGGGGTTGAATCCTGGTCTCCAGTGATGTAGGTGGTCTCCTGCACTGCAGGCAGCTTCTTTACCGACTGAGTCACCAGAATGCAAAAAAGTATCAGCCAGAATATAAATCTGTACACGTGAGACTACAAATATAAACTTCACCCTTTTACAAATATGTTTTGAATTTCTCACCATGTGTTGGAATATCTGTCATTTATAAACCACACAAAGAAGCAAGAACACAGGGAGGTACTAGCTCCATTTTCCAGATAAAAAAACTGAGTCACTTACTATGTCCGGGAGCTAACCAATGCTCCCCTCTTAGACACTGTGGGACTAAGTGATTGCAAAAGGCATACACGATCTTCCAACCTGCTTGCATCAGAGAAAAACTAAATATTAATTACAGAAAAACAGGAGCAAAATAAAACACACACAAACAGGAAAAGTCCAAATAAAAGAGAAGCAAATTCTATCTCTGGGCCATAAAAGGATGATAAAAATGATGAATACCACAATTAAGATGAAAGGGGAGAAAGATCTATTTTGTAATCATCAGTCTTCCCAAGTCTAGGAGAAAGGTTTACTTCTAAGACACGTCACGGGCTCCTTGTGAAAACATTCTGAGATGATTTATTCTGTAGCCTCAGTCTCTTTGCTGATACGAGGCCTTTGATTACAGCATTTGCCAAAACACGTGCATGCGATGCTCTCATGCGTGAATGAAGATCTCTAAAACACTGAGCTCATTTAATCAGAGACAAAAAATCTGAAAAAAATCACAAACAGGAACATAAATAGGTACCATCATTTCCTATTCAAATAATGAGTAGCTTTTATTACAGTCATCCAATTTGATCCAAGAATAGCACTTGGCTAATTAGACAGGAGTCAATTTAATAACTAGCTGACATTAATAAGAAGAGAAATGGATTACATGAAGAAGTGTTTACAATTGGAAAAGAATGGTTAAAAACTGGTACAACATTGTATGAAACTGGAGGGATTATATGTTCATTTCTTATCAATATGCAAGGGCTACAATGAAAATTTCTGGCAGTAAAAACTTCATGGCACCTTAATATATTCATGCATTCATTCACCAAATGTGTATTTATCAAAGACCTACTAAGTGTCAGACATTGTTAGGTTTTTCTAATGTTTTCTTTCTGCAGGAGACAAGGAACTGAATGCTTTAGCAGTTAGTGACCATAAATGAAAGTCACTCTGTACTGTCCAACTCTTTGCAACCCCATGGACTATACAGTTTATAGAATTCTCCAGGCCAGAATAGCAAAATGGGTTGCCATTCCCTTCTCCAGGGGATCTTCCCAACCCAGGGATTGAACCCAGGTCTACAACACTGCAGGCAGATTCTTAACCAGCTGAGCCACCAGGGAAGCTCAAAGACCATAAACTTCTTGGTAATCAGTCTTCACTAGGAAGACCAGAGGCAAAAGAGGTAACAAATTCACAGAGGCAGAAATGAACAAATTCAGGCACTATGTTGAAGAGCTTGGGAAAATCAAGCTGGGTTTTGACCAACCAAGCATCTTCTATCTGGGAAGCCTCAGAATGTTCTGGCTCCATTTTCAGTTTAAGAAGTGAAGGAGGTGAGAGAGTCAATTCCTGGGCAGGTTGATAAGAAGTCCAGGGTCTCCGAGGAGGAGAGAGGGGTCTGGGGCTTCTGAGGAGGAGAAAGGAGTCTGGAATTCTCAAGGAGAAGGAAAGAACAAACATCTTTTTTAATCTCTACATTCCTTAGTCTTAGTCACATAAAACCTTTTTTTCTTTAAGCCCAGAACTGATGATTACACAACTCAGTTTAAACTCTGTACTAGGGATTACATAACAACAATGTATCCTGCTTGAGGACAGTTTCTCCTTCCTGAAAACCTTCTGACTAATCCTGATATCTTAGAATGTATATTATGGGAGTGGGTCTGGTAGGATATTTCTATTGTTAAGTTCTAATCCTGTTATCCTAAAATGTAAATTGTGGGAGTGGGTCTGGTAAAATTTTCACAAACTTGGGACATTCTTTTGATTTATTGTAATAACTAATTAAAAAGTACATAGCTTCCTTGCTAACACTAGTGGGGGGGGGCACTCTCCATCCCCCTTCTGATGTCTATGTCAGAAGCTTTCTCTGCCCCTTTTCATACTTTAATAAAACTCTGCTACACAAAAGCTCTTGAGTGATCAAGCCTGGTCCCTCTTCCCGAAGCTAAATCTTCTTCGGAGATCAAGAATCCGACATCGTTCATTGTAAGCTATCAGAGGCTACATTTCAGCCAACAGGAAGAATAGAAGAAATCAAGACAAAAAGCGAAGATAAGAAGACATGATGTTTATGGATTTTTCCAAGATGGTATATTGGCTTGAACCCGCCATGTTGGAAATATGGTCTTTAATACTTGAAGGCTATATTGATAAATGTATGCATTTATGTACACACTCTGCACATGGGTTCATGGGACATAGAGTAGAATGTGTGGTTCTCATTCCTTAGGAGCCTCTGGAATTTATTTAACAACCTGTTCCCACTCTCCCTCTGTCCACTGCATACAGTTCTTACCTTGCTGAAGAAAGCCTTCACATGGAATGAAAACACAGGTTCATGTCATCAAATACAAAAGTGCTTTCTTGTAATATAAATTGTTTAAAGACAAGGAAATTTGTCTTATTCTTCTTCAAATCACCCCATCCCAGAGTGCCAAATAGCACACTTCATTCATAGAGGCTGACTTTTCAAGAACAAGAGCTAGAAAGGAGAGCCAACCCCCAGGTTCAACTTTCAATAAAAAATAATTGGGTAAATAAAATATGCTGAGTCTTCCATTTCAAGACGGTGCAGTAGAAGGACGTGCATCCATCTCCTCCTGCAGGAGCACCAAAATGGAAACTAGCTGTTGAACCATCATCGACAGGAGGACACTGCAACCCACCAAAAAAAGATACCCCTCATCCAAAGACAAAGAAGAAGTTGCAGCGAGATGGTAGGAGGGGCACAATTACGATAAAATCAAATCCCATGCCCACCAGGTGGGTGACCCACAAACTGGAGAACAATAATACCAAAGAAGTTCTCCCACTGTTGTGAAGGTTCTGAACCCCACGTCATGCTTCCCAGTCTTGGGATCTGACAAAGGACTGGGAATCCTTTGGTCCAGGGAATCTGGTCTTGAAGGCCACTGGGATTTGATCACAAGACTTCTGCAGGACTAAGGGAAACAGAGACTTCAGTCTTGGAGGGCACAAGCAAAGTCTTGCATGCACCAAGACCCTGAGGAAAGGAGCAGTGACCCCACAGGAAACAGAACCAAAACTACCTTCTAGTGTTGGAGGGTCTCCTGTGGAGGCAGTTGGCAGGGGCTCACCACAGGAACAGGGTAACTAAGAGCAGCTGTCTGGGAAGGTCCCCTTCGGCATAAACAGCTCTTGGAGTTTGCCATTAACCCTACCATAGAGTCCATAGACCCCAGGCCCCGGTGGCCTCAGGCCAAAAAACTACCAGGGAAGGTACCCCACACATCAGCAAATAATTGGGTTAAAGCTTTACTGAGCAAGGTCCTGCCCACCAGAACAAGACCCAGTTTTTCCCACCACCTGTTTCTCCCATGAGGAAGCTTACATAAAACTCTTAACCTCCTCCATCAGAGGGCAGACAGAAGAAGTAAGAAGAACCACAATCCCACAACAACTAATACAAAAACCACATTAAAAAAGTTAATCAGCATGAAAAAGCAGAAAGTCATGTCCCAGATGAAGGGACAATATAAAACCCCAGAAAAATAACTAAATGAGGTAGAGATAGGCAATCTTCCAGAAAAAGAATTCAGAATAATGATAGTGAAGATGATTCTGAATCTCAGAAAAAGAATGGAGGCAAAGACTGAGAAGATGCAAGAAATGTTTACCAAAGACCTAGAAGAACTAAAGAACAAACAAACAGAGATGAATAATACACTAGAAGGAATCTATAGCTGAATAATTGAGTCAGAAGCACAGATAAATGACCTGGAGGACAGAATGGTGGGAATCACTACCTCAGAATAGAATATAGGAAAAAAAAAAAAAGAATGAAAAGAAATGAAGACAGCCTAAGAGACCTCTGGGACAACATTCAATGCGCTAACATTTGTATTATAGCAGTCTCCGAAGAAGAGAGAGAGAAGGGATCTGAGTAAATATTTGAAAAGACAATAGCTGAAAACTTCCTGAACATGAGAAAGGAAATTAAATCAATCAAGCCCAGGAAGTGCAGAGACTCCCAGGAAGGATAAACCCAAGTAGGAAAACACTGAGACACACAGTAATCAAACAAACAAAAATTAAAGAGATAAAATATTAAATGCAACAAGGGAAAAACAACAAATAACATACAAGGGAATTCCCATCAGCCCATCAGCTGATTTCTCAACAGAAACTCTACAAGCCAGAAGTGAATGTCATGACATACTTAAAGTGATGAAAGCAATGAAACTACAACCAAGAATTCTCTACCTAGCAAGACTTTCCTTCAGATTTGATGGAGAAATAAATGCTAAAGGAACTCCTTTTAGGTAGAAAACAAGAGAAGGAAAGCCCTACCTACAGAAAATAAACTCAAAACAATTAAGAAAATGGTAGTAAAATCATCTATATCAATAATTACATTAACTGTAAATGGATTAAATGCACAAACCAAAAGACAGACTTGCCAAGTAGGAAGAAACATGCACTTTCACTTACCACATTACTCTGCTTGACCCTCCAGATTGTATGCAATTACGTTACATTGTTGGGTTAATCACGTTCCCATGATGACTTGTGATTGTAATTATCAAGTACAGTAGAAAAGTTTTTGTATACAGATATATAAATAACATGTATAATATATATATTTTAGAAAACTAGCAAATTTTTGCCTAACTAAAAAATTTATGACATTTCAATTCCATTTGTTTGACTTAGTATGAATAGAATGCTATATTTCTAATTCAAAAAAAAATATGCAATAAGCAACAAAAGTTTACTGTATAGCATAGGGAACTATATTCAGTATCTTGTAATAACCTGTAATGGAAAATAATTTCAAAAATAATATATGTGTATATGTATAAATGAATCACACACACACACAAAATTCTACTTTTTGAAATTTAGTAATGTTTTATCTTTTTGCCAGTTTTTCTAAATGTCCTATGGATATCTAATAAAAATGTATGGGATACAGAATTTTAAATATATTTTGTGTAGGATTAATATAAATTAAATATAAATATATTATATTTAAATTATTAATGATATCATTAAAGATCCCCATTATTTTTTTTCTGCACTTGATAAAATATTCGAGATATGTTAATATGTCTCACTATGATTATATATTTTTTCTTTTCCCTTATATTTCTTCTGACTTTTGCTCTATGTATCTTTGTTTCTCTGTTAAGAAGTCTAATGGTTTATGATGTCTATCTTCTTTGTGAATTGCATCTTTTACCATTAAAAATATTCATCTTTTTTTCATTTAAAATAAATATCAAAAAATTTCATCAAAAAATATGCTAAAAATCGTTTAATACCATATAGACATTAACTTAGCCACTGGTGGGGAATCTCTAGCTCTTGAGATCTGGATAAAACTGATTTAAGCCCCAAGTCCACCATATATGAAGGTATGAATCCATCCTAAGGTCCATGTATGTGTGTGTGTGTGTGTGTAGACTCTGGAGCCTGTGGAATGTGACCTACAGCAATTTTTTTTTTTAACCTGCCTAAAATTCCTTCACCTGTGACATGGAAATAAAAACAGTGCTTAAGAGTAACCTGCTTTGAACAGTGCCTGGTATATGCTAAGAGCTAACTACTACTGGTATAACTACTACTATGATCACCACTATTGTTCAATTCTGTATTTTCTTCTCATTCTTGGTACTTTTTTTAAATAGTCAAAAAGGAAGTTCTACCCATCCAAATGTATTCACGAGTGTGATACACAGTATTTGGGGGCTGAGGCTGAAGATGAGAAGAAATCCCAAGACTTAACTGGAAGCAAAAGCTCCCAGTGGTACCCCGGCCACTCCTGTTCTCTGAATCTTTCTGACACTATCTATGGTTTCTCAGCCTCTCCTCATGAAGAACCAAGGGTCACTTCCTCTTCTGGCTCCTCTCCCCTCTCCCCTCACTCCTTAATTCTCCAACCTCTGAAATCTTGGACACAGCAGAAATCAGCTCCCTCAAGTACCTGAATTCTTTCCAAGATATATTTTCCCCCCTCTGAAGACCGTGAGTTTGGGTGAACTCCAGGAGTTGGTTATGGACAGGGAGGCCTGGTGTGCTGCAATTCACGGAGTCACAAAGAGTCAGACACAACTGAGCGACTGAACTGAACTGAAGACCATTCTCCCTCTACAAGGAATTCAAGAACTGGTTGTTGGAAATGTATTTCAACCTCATCATAAGAATTTACAAAGTTTTTTTCCATCTGTTGTTTCACTGGCACCTCCCAACAACACTGTCAGCTTAGTGGGGATCCTGAATGTCCCTTTGCAGGTAAGGCAATCAAGGGTGGGGAGTCTACAGGGTTTACTCAAGTGTGGCAGAGCTGGGACACAAACCCAGGGCTCTTCACACAAATCTAGCATTGTTTTCTGCTCTGAAACACTTGCCTGTACATTATATGGATCTCGCAGTCAGATTTAGTCAAGATTTTCCAAGTAGAATGTTTGCAGTTCATTGGAGGTAGACCAGAAATCCATTTAGTTCAAAATATACTTATGTTTTATGCCCAATACTTTGTGTTGTACTTTGAGAGTTCCAACTGTAAAGACAATACATTTGAGGGCTCCTCTATGAAGGAGCTTATATTCTAGGTTTAAAGATATGACCCAGAGTGAAGTGAGTCAGAAAGAGAAAGATAAATATCGTATTCTAACACATATATACAGAATCTAGAAAAACGGTACAAAAGAATTTATTTACAGGGCAACAATGGAGAAACATAGAGAATAGATTTATGGACATGGGGAGAGGGGAGGAGAGGGTAGGAGAGGGTGAGATGTATAGAAAGAGTAACATGGAAACTTACATTCCCATATGTAAAATAGATAGCCAACGGGAATTTGCTGTATGGCTCAGGAAACTCAAACAGGGGCTCTGTATCAACCTAGGCAGGTGGGATGGGAGGGAGTTTCAAAAGGGAGGAGATATATGTATACCTTTGCTGATTCATGTTGAGGTTTGACAGAAAACAGCAAAATTCTGTAAAGCAATTATCCTTCAATTAAAAAAAAAAAAAACTAGAGCAAAAGACAAAATTCAGTTAAGTAACTCTCAATTTTTAAATAAATCTGAAAAGAGTCAAGACAAGCTCGGAACTGTCTTACACATAGCCAGGTGATTGCAGCCTCTCTGGTCTGTCCTCTACTCTTCTCTCTTCCCTCTCGTCCCCTCTTCCCTTCCTCTGTCTCTCCAGCCCTCATCCCTACCTAAACCCTTTCTAACCCTGCTCCAAGAAGGGACTGAAATTAACCACCCCTAAGATGGCATGTTCTGGGTCTGATTCTGATCTATACATGCCACAGTAAAAGCAGTCCATGGTCAAAACCATTTGGGAAACACCGGGCTCAACACTGGAGAGGATTTTCTCCCTGTGGGATTTCTTGGAATCTTTAGCCTAACAACATGTGCTGTAAGTTTACATTTCTCAAAAGCATTTGACCACAGAGGACTTCATTTCATGGAGAAGCTCATGGGGTTGGTTTTCTCAGAAATATATCCACAAATACAAACGAGATAGAGAATGACTGAAGAAACTAGAGGGCTTCCCTTCTGAGAGTTTTGAATTTTAACAGGTGAAAATGACCAAGCAAAATGGAATCTGCATCATCAAAATATAGGCCAACGGAGACCAACAGGGATTTAATTTCCAAAATATACCAAAAGCCCATGCAACTCAATAACAAAAAAAGCAAACCACTCAATAAAAAATGAGCAGAATACCTAAATAGACATTTCTCCAAAGATGACAATCACATGGCCAATAAGCACAGGAAGAGATGCTCAACTTTGCTGATTATTAGAGAAATGCAAATAAAAACTACAATGAAGTGTAACTTCACACTAGACATAATGGTCATCATTAAAAAGTCTGAAAATAATAAATGCTGGAGAGAGTTTAGAGTAAAAGGAACCCTCCTACACAGTTGGTGAAAATGTCAGGTGGTGCAGCCACTGTGGAAAATAGTATGCAGGTGCCTCAAAAACTAAAAATAGAGTTGCCATATAACCCAGCAATCACATTCCTGGGCAATATATCTGGAAAAAACTATAATTCAAAAAGATCCTTGCACCCCTATGTTCATAGCAGCACTATTTACAATAGGCAAGACACAGAAGCAACCTAAGTGTCCATCAACAGATGAATAAAGATGAAACATATATATATATATAGTTTTGTTTTGTTTTTTTAATCACTTTGCTGTATACCTGAAGCATACAGAACACTGTAAGTTAAGTGGAAGAAAAAAGAACTGGATCCTCCTGCTGACCAAGGATAAGCTCCTAGCATGAGTAAGAAAGAGTTTTCTTTGGGGTGAGCCCTTCAAGTTTTGTGGCTGTTTGTTGATACAATGTAACAGAGCCTGGGTTTCCCAGGGGGCACTAGTGGTAAAGAACCAGCCTGCCAATGCAGGAGATGTTAAGAGACCTGAGTTTGATCCCTAGGTTGGGAAGATCCCCTGGAGAAGGAAACGGCAACCCATCCCAGTATTCCTGCCTGGAGAATCCCATGGACAGAGGAGTCTAGCAGGATACGGTCCATAATGTCAGAGTCGAGTACAAGTGAAGCAATTTAGCGTGCACACACGCACAACAGAGCCCATTTCCTCCAGAAGGTGACAAGGAGGAGTGTGTGACTCTCCATGCCCCACAGCATCCCTCAATGTCGATCTTTGTCATTCCCACGCCTCCTCCGATGTTTCTAGATGGTGGAAGGCACCCAGAACTCAGCCTGATAAAAGAACACAGAGCCTTTTATCAAGAGTAATGAGGTCTTCTTTGAACTTGACGCTGGAGAATGTAGCCACTTTGGATTGAAGGAAGTGCTGGGACTCCTGGCCACCACTCACGGTCAGGAAAGGCCACCCAGGTGCCCCATGTTGTCACATCACACAGGAATTTCAAAAGCCAGAGTAGAGGGGTGGGACTTGACCTCACAGGGTGAAGAATACTCAGCCTGGTCACAAGGCACTGTGAGGATCTGAGACAGGGAGCCCCCAGAATACTGTCATGAAATAGGGAAGTGTTGGAGTCCTTCTTTAAATAAAAACCATATATACTTAAGGTGTGCAATGTGAAGTTTTGCTCTATGTGTACAAGGGAAATGATCACTATCATCAAGCTGATTAATCTGCCTTCTCTTCACACAGGTTCCATCTTGGGGTGGCTATGAGCACTGAAATCTCCTCTCTTGGTTAGCTTCCAATATTCAATACAGGATGACTGGGACTTGCCCAGTGGTCCAATGGCTAAGACTTTGAGCCCCCAATGCAGGAGGCCCATGTTTGATCCCAGGTTCAGGGAACTAGATCCCACATGCTGCAACTAAGAGTTTGCCTGCCTCAACTAAGATCCAGCCAAATAAGTTTTAATTTAAATAAATGTCAAAGATACAGTATGATGGCCGTAGCTGCCAACGCTGTCCATTCCTCTCTAGACTCCTGCACTCTACACAACAGCAAGTCGGAACTGTGACCAGCACCTCCCCATTGCTCACCTCCAGGATTGTTCACAAGGGGTGCCAACCATGAAAAGGAGGAAAGAGATAAAATAAAACAAAGCTATGGTTTTTCCAGTAGTCATGTATGGTTGTGAGAACTGGACTATAAAAAAGGCTGAGCGCTGAAAAATGGAAGCTTTTGAACTGTGGTGCTGGAGAAGACCCTTGGGAGTCCCTTGGACAGCAAGGAGATCAAATCAGTCAATCCTAAAGAAATCAACCCTTAACATTCGTTGGAAGGACTGATGCTGAAGCTGAAGTGCCAATACTTCGGCGATCTGATACAAAGAACCGACTCACTGGAAAAGACCTTGATGCTGAAGAAAAAATGAAGGCAAAAAGAGAATGGGGCAAGAGAGGATGAGATGGTTAGATAGCATCATCAATTCAATGGAACTGAATTTCAGCAAACTCCGGGAGACAGAGGAGGACAGATGAGCATGGTGTGCTGCAGTCCATGGGGTTGCAAAGGGTCAGACACAAGTGAGCAAGTGAACAACAAGAAGAAGCAACTGAATATCACACGGCAATAAATATTAATGCTAGAAGGTAATAATTGAGCACTTCTCTCCTTTTCCTCTTTAAAAAAAAATATATTGATTTGGCTGGGCCAGGTCTTAATTTCAGCATGCAGAATCTTTAGCTGTGGCAAGCAAACTCTTAGTTGTGGCTTGTGGGATCTAGTTCCCAGACCAGGAATCAAATTCATGCCCCCTGCATTGGGAGCTCAGAGTCTTAGCCACAGGACCATTAGGGAAGTCCCTTTCTCTTTGCTCTTATGCTAAGCTCTATGGATGCCTGACATCCTTAAATCTTTCCTGTGACCCTATGAAATAAAGACTATTACTAGCATCCCCATTTTCAGATAAAGATATTGAAGCTTGATGAAATCCTGTAACTTGCCCAATTGGTACCCAGTTAACAAACAATAAAATCTATTCTTTCTTGGCCCAAAATTCATGCTTTCATCCATAAATGGTCAGAGAACTGAGAACTCTAGAACACTGGATAAAAAATAGTTGTACCAATATTTCCTTACTCCTTTTTAACTTTGTTCTCATATAAGCAAGGAATAAAATTTGCAAAATACCATTTAGTGTAATTGAAGCTTTATGATTTATTAAAGAGAGTCCATAGTAATTTCTGTCCATCCTAATTAGTCATATTAGTTGTTAGAAGCCATCTTCTGAGCAAGGAACCTCCAAGGAAACCCAGCATTTCTTGTTTCCTATTCTGACATTTCATGAAGTTAAATTTTAAAACCTTGCTCGTTGTAGATGGAGATATCCTTAACCAACAAATTAGAGCAACTCTCAAGTGTAAAAAGGTGTCTGAAGAAATTGTTGTTTGTCACTGGAAGAGAAAAGTTCCTTTTTAACCCCCCTCACCTCAATTAAGTGCATTCTGAGCTAACTGATGCAAAGTGCCTGGAATTATGTTTTTAATGTGAATATGGAAACTGAGAAAGCACAGCCATTAAAAAAATAAAATATGTAGACTCTGCCTGCTACATTCACTAAGTGATTAAAAACGCAATCTTCCCTAAGAAATGCGCCACATATTTGTTTATATTAATGTTAATAACTTGCTAACTAATGATAAATGTATGATAATTTATTCTAAGTGAAATGAAGTGTGCCCTAAAGACAGACTCTGTAAATGAAAGCTTATGCTCACCCTAGTTTTGAGCGGGCATATGAATAACTGTATTCTTTCACTGCAGTGAAAATGACTGTATGCAAATTATATGCAAAGGTACCCACAGTCTCCAAATAATGACAAAGCAGGGGGTTGGGAGGGGTCTCCAAAGCGGCAACTACTGCAAAGACTCTGTGAAATGATCTTGGCCTCTTTGCAATGGCTCAGAAATTCCTCTCATAAGGCAAGAGAATTTTCTAGAGTCTGTTCTATGGGCATATTAAAGATTCAGGATTCTCAGTCTTGGTTTCTCCCTACATGAACAGCATTAATAAAAACCTCTTAATGTGATACTGTGTGCATTTAGAAATCATTAAGCCAAATTATTTCTGTGAACTTAGAAATTATATAATTACCCGTATAAATAATGTTAACAATTCTAATTTATCCACGCAGCCACATCTCAAAATGTCTATTAGCATTTACAATGGTCTTTCTTCCCCTCTCAACATCACAGCCATCATCTATGATGCTGGTACTATATGACGCACAAATTAAATCCATGGTATTTTTTGTGGCAAACGTGGGTGATGAGTAATCCAAAGATCCTTAGCCTCCCTCTTTGCTGGAAGGGAGGAAAGTAGGAAGGGAGAGAAGGAGAGAAGGAGGGTAGCAATCACCCATGTCAGTGCTCAGAATGTTACAGCAAACACCATTCAAAACTCCAGCTATAATGCCAGGCTCTAAGTGCATCTCCTTTCGGGTTAAGTTTCATTTCTTACTTGTGAAACACAATTCAGTGTGCAATCTCACTAAGTTTTGTGTCTTTCTGGAACAGAGTGGTCCAGCGATCAAGCCACATTGCCTGCCAGCACTTCCTTTTCCAACT
The DNA here is from genome assembly GCF_027580195.1 of Bos mutus. Taxonomy (NCBI): domain Eukaryota; kingdom Metazoa; phylum Chordata; class Mammalia; order Artiodactyla; family Bovidae; genus Bos; species Bos mutus. Next base: position 25,309,755 of record NC_091633.1, read on the forward strand.
TAGGGTAAAATCTTATCCTGGTAATAATCTCATGCTACTCCGTGCAGTTGTTGGATGGATTGAAAGAGGAGACAGAGAAGGACAGAGGACAGAGAAAGAGAGAGAGATGGGTGGGTAGATGGATGAGGCACGCACATGTCTTCTAGAACAGCACATGGAACACAGAAATTATTTTATCAGGCTTAGGCTTACTTATTATTATTACAACCTCAGTGTTTTAGCCAGAATTTTCAGTAACTGGTGACAGAAAAGTCAACTTATTTGGACATAGCCGAGGAGTGATTTTCACTGCTTATATGTTACTTAAATTTCTAAGTGGCAATGGGTTCAAGTGGCCAAATGGTCTCAGTATTTTCTTTCCCTCTCTCCACCTCCCTCATTTTCTCCTCCCTCCCAGTCTCAGATTATGAGTCAGCTCCACCCACAAGCAGCCCCTCTGTTACCTTGGCCTTGGAGGGATCAAGGTGAAGGGAGATGTAAGGGACCATTTGTGATTTGCAAAAAAAAAAGAAAACCATTGAGCCCTTAATAGGAAAAGTCTGCCGACCTCTATCCTAAACCAACAGGAGCTTCTTTACTCATGACATGAAGATTACATCTGTCCGATTTCTGGCACAGAGCAGCGGGAGAACTAAACCAGATGATGTTTTGGAAGTGCCGTGTGGCTTACCCATCAGCAGATAAACACCAGCATTTTCTCTCTGCCTTCCAAGTCTCTGTCACCTGCAGGAAGGAGGTCTGAGTAGGTAAGTTCAGATGCAGCTGAGTCTGATGCCAGAACGTATTCAGCTCTGCCTGCAACTGTTGCCCCAAACCTGACCATAAATCCCTCAGGAAACTTCCTTTACTGAGTCATCACATCTCTGAGTCCCAGAAAGTGCATCATAAATGATGACGTGAAAGATCCAACTTTCACCTCTCAAGGAGCTTTTGCCTATGTGGGCCAGACCTTCCACTGCACATCTTTCTCACAAAGAACTAGAAAATTCCTCTGAAGCTTTTATTGTTCAGCATCTACCCCAACTCGAGTTGGTCACCAGCAGAGAATTGCTCTTGATACACAGCATTCTTCACAGGGAAGTCACTTGTAAATTATAAACAGCTCTTGCAGATTTCCACGCCTTGTTCTGAAAAACCCTCCTGCCTCAGTTTAGGTTGCCCTTTGGTTTCTATGTACTTTGATCCCTGACACATTTCTCTAATTAAAGCTATCCTCGGGTATATTTGTGAAATTTGCAATGGAATTATTTTTAATATAGACCATACTCAATCACACACACACCCAAATGCAAACCTATTTCCCTTAACACATCATTAAAGAATGTTTCCTGTTTGATTCACTTATCTATTTTCACATTTTTCATTGTTGTTGTTTAGTCGCTAAGTTATGATTGATTCGTTTGCAACCCCATGGGCTACAGCCCAACAGGCTCCTCTGTCCATGGGATTTTCCAGGCAAGAATACTAGAGTGGGTTGCCATTTCTTTCTCCAGAGGATCTTCCTGATCCAAGAATGGAATGCTCATCTCCTGCATTAGCAGGTAGATTCTTTGCCACCAGGGAAGCCTGTTTTTATATTTTAATTGAATTAAAATATAAATTTAATTTTAATTTTTAAGTCAGTGCTTTTTATGACTAATAAAATTACACCAATGGGATGTCCACTCCCCTGCCCCACAGAAACCTTCCAAACACAGCATGAATTTCCATCCTCTCCCCTAAAGCAACACATCAAATCACTTGGTGTGTGTCTTCAAGAAATACAGACTTCCCAGCCAATACAAACATCAGGTCTGTGGATCTCTATCACTGTGTCCAAATGCCCACAGCCCTAAAACTAATGAGATTTTTTTTTTTTAATTTCTGCATGCAGCATAGTGGGGGTTAGGGGTGTGTATGCCCAGAATTCTTTACTTTGGAACCAAACTCTCCAGAAAGTCTGCAGCTGAGGCTGGTTTAGAATCACTGGCGAGGGTGTCAGCCCTCTTGCCCTCTGCACAGTGGGACTTTGGGAAGCTGGTCAGAGTCTGGAGCTTGTCTGGAACTTTTCCTGCACCAAAGGCAATAGATCTACAGATGGGACCCAGCCCACAGAGGGACTGTGGACCACCACATTTTAAATAATTTGAATCCAGCCATCATAAGATGGGTGGATGGCATCACTGATACAATGGACGTCAGTTTGAGCAAATTCTGAGAGATAGTGAAGGACAAGGAAGCCTGGCGTGCTGCCATCCGTGGGGTCCCAAAGAGTTAGATATGACTTAACAACTGAACAACAACAATCATAAGTGGAAATCGCATGCTCCATGAGGAGTTCCATACCTAGGTCACAGGTTCGAGGCCCTTCGTGAAGGCCACAGAAATGGAGTCCGGAGCCAAGGTCATCTCTGTAATTGACTGAGCCCCACTGTAACCACTGCCAAAATCCCCCCAGTCCTTACTGGCCAGCTTCCTGACACCATGTTAGGCAAAAATGTATGGTACTCACCCTACAGCACCCTAACTAATCACCTAATGCCACCCTTCCAGTACGAATTTTGTCTTGAGGTTGTAAAAATTGGCTACTAACCCATGAGAAGAGATGACTCATTGGAAAAGATCCTGAAGCTGGGAAAGACTCAGGGAAGGAGAAGGGAGCAAGAGATAGACAATGAGATGGTTGGATGGCATAATGGACTCAATGCACATGAGTTTGAGCAAACTCTGGGAGATAGTGAAGGACAGGGAAGCCTGGTGTGCTGCAGTCCACAGAGTCACAAAGAGTCAAACATGACTGAGTGACTGAACAACTACCCACAAAAAGCCTCAGCTCTCCCTTGAGTCCATCCACAGTTGCAAGAACATCTCCCACTCCAGTAAACTCTATTCTCCCTTCAGCTGGCTCTCCCTGGCCGGTCAGGAGGTCAGCCCACTATGCTCACAGCACCCACGTTATCTCTGCTCTTTGTTCTTAATAAACTCACTCTCTTCTTCAATACTCTGTGTCTAGAAATTCTTTTCCAACCCCCACTCTGAGTGCCACGACACTCTAGTTTTCCACAAGCTGCACACTGGACCATTTTATTCTCCAAGACCTAGAGGTTGAGCTTCCCAGGTGGCATTCATGATAAAGAACCCACCAACCAATACAAGAGATGCAGGTTCGATCCCTGGGTCTGGAAGATCCCCTGGAGGAGGGCATGGCAATCCACTCCAGTATTCCGGCCTGGAGAATCCCATGGACAGAGGAGTCTGGTGGGTTACAGTCCATAGGATTGCAAAGAGTCGCACATGACTGATGAGACATAGCACACACAGAGGTTTTCCACATTCTACCAGAAGATGATAAAAATGGCAAATGAATGCTACGGACAACCAAACAAAAGTTTAGGTAAACAACACGCCTAAATCTTAAAATATACCAGGTAAAACAATGAGAAACAGAAGCAAGGATGTAAGATAATACCCATCAAATGCCTTAACACATACCTACACACAATGAGTACGTATTTTACAAAGATACGTAACATTGGCAGCTCCACATCAAGTGTGTTAGGACAGGAGCCCATGGGGAAGAGAAATGGACCAGGGTTGGAAGGTAAGGGAAACGCAGAAAATAAAGCAAGAAGGGGTCTTGCTAGGGGTTAATGACAGTCCGACCTTAAACTGTTAGGTTAACTCAATTTTCTGTACTTTAGGCTTTTGGTTTGTTTTTATAAAGACTGTTCTTTAGAGCAGTCTATGAGTTTGGACAAATGGACAATGACATGCAATCCACCATTAAGGCCCCAAACCTCTCTGGGCTTTGCCAAATTCATCCTTTCACCCCCACCCCTGGCCACCACTGATCTGTTCCCTGTCTCCACAGTTTTCCCTTTTCCACGATATCATAAATCTGAAACCATACAGCATTAGCCTTCTCAGATTGGCTTCTTTCATTTATTAATATGTATTTGATATAAAGGGCTTCCTACATGGCGTTAATAGTAAAGAACCTGCCTGCCAATGTAAGAGACATAAGAGACCCTGGGTTGAGAAGATCCCCTGGAGGAGGGCACAGCAACCAACTCCAAGACTCTTTTGCCCGGAGAATCCTATGGACAAAGAAGCCTGGTGGGCTACGGCCCACAGGATCACAAAGAGTCAGACATGACTGAAGCAACTTAGCATGCATGCATGGTAAAGAATCCACCTGCAATGCAGCAGACCCTGGTTCGATTCCTGGGTCAGGAAGATCTGCTGGAGAAGGGATAGGTTACCCACTCCAGTATTCTTGCCTGGAGAATTCCATGGACAAAGGAGCCTGGCAGGCTACAGTCCATAGGGTCACAAAGACTTGGACATGACTGAGTGACTTTCACAAGACAAGATGCATGCATCTGATATAAAGTTATAAAAGCAAAATCACACAAAAGACTATTCTATGAAAAAACTGTATTGATTAGAAAAGTGAAAAAACCTTGAAATGTACAGTTGTTAAATTACATGGAAGGACATTTGCTGAAGGACAAATAACCATGTAATTTCCCCATTTCTCTAGCACCTCTGTGTACATGAGCAGCTATGACCAAGGATTTCCGCAGACCATGGACATGATATTACAACTGAGCATTACAACTGATCTTTCAACTGAGCATGATCTTACAACTGAGTCTTACAACTCAGCATTGTGGACCTGGTGTGTGACCAGGCACACTCTTTCCTGCCACAGGAAGCCTCTGAGCCAGAGGGTACACCAACCAGCTGTCTGAGATTCCACGAGCCTGGACCCTGCACAAGGGGACTCTACCAACCTGCAGGAAATGTGTGATGAGGTTAGAAATAAACCATGTTCAGTCCTGAGCTGTACTCAGCAGGTCTCAAGAGTCCCAACTGATGTAACTGTAGGGACACATCATTTGTGATGCAACTATTATATTTTTATCTATTCATCATATTTAATTGGAGAGGCAATGGCAACCCACTCCAGTATTCTTGCCTAGAAAATCCTCGGGCGGAGGAGCCTGGTAGGCTGCAGTCCATGTGGTCGAGAAGAGTCGGACATGACTGAGTGACTTCACTCTCACTTTTCACTTTCACGCATTGGAGAAGGAAATGGCAACCCACTCCAGTGTTATTGCCTGGAGAATCCCAAGGACGGGGGAGCCTGGTGGGCTGCTGTCTATGAGGTCGCACAGAGTCGGACACGACTAAAACGATTTAGCAGCAGCAGCAGCAGCAGCATATTTAATGAGGAGCAAGCAGGTTTCATATAACTGAGAAGACAGAGGTGAAGCCATTAAGGGTATGGATGCTGCCAATTCCTTAAAAGTCTCTGGTACTATTATTTCACACCTGTGTGTGTGTGTGTGTGAATACCAACTCAGTTCAGTCACTCAGTCATGTCCAACTTTTTGCGACCCCATGGACTGCAGCACGCCAGGCCTCCCTGTCCATTACCAACTCCTGCAGCCTGCTCAAACTCATGTCCATTGCATTGGTGACGCCATCCAACCATCTCATCCTCTGTCATCCCCTTCTCCTCCCGCCTTCAATATTTCCCAGCATCAGGGTCTTTTCCAATGAGTTGATTCTTTGTATCAGGTGGCCAAAGTATTGGAGTTTCAGCTTCAGCATCAGTCCTTCCAATGAATATTCAGGACTGACTTCCTTTAGGACGGACTGGTTGGATCTCCTTGCAGTGCAAGCGACTCTCAAGAGTCTTCTCCAACATCACAGTTCTAAAGCATCAATTCTTAGGTGCTCAGCTTTCTTTATAGTCCAACTCTCACATCCACACATGACTACTGGAAAAACCATAGCTTTGACTAGACAAACCTTTGTTGGTAAAGTAATGTCTCTGCTTTTTAATATGCTGTCTAGGTTGATCATAGCTTTTCTTCCAAGGAGCAAGCATCTTTCAATTTCATGGCTGCAGTCACCATCTGCAGTGATTTTGGAGCCCCCAAAAATAGTTTTTCACTGCTTCCATTGTCTCCCCATCTATCTGCCATGAAGTGATGGGACTGGATGGCATGATCTTAGTTTTCTGAATGTTGAGTTTTAAGCTGGATTTTTCACTCTCCTCTTTCACTTTCATCAAGAGGCTCTTTAGTTCTGCACTTTCTGCCACAAGGGTGGTGTCATCTGCATATCTGAGGTTATTGATATTTCTCCCGGCAATCTTGATTCCAGCTTCTGCTTCATTCAGCCAGGCATTTCACATGATGTACTCTGCATATAAGTTAAATAAGCAGGGTGACAATATACAGCCTTGACGTATTCCTTTCCCAATTTGGAACCAGTCTGTTTTTCCATGCCCAGTTCTAACTCTTGTTTCTTGACCTGCATACAGATTTATCAGGAGGCGGGTCAGGTAGTCTGGTATTCCCATCTCTTTAAGAATTTTTCACAGTTTGCTGTGATCCACACAGTCAAAGGCTTTGGCATAGTCAATAAAGCAAAAGTAGGTGTTTTTCTGGACTACCGACTGGGAGCTGGTAAATTACACGAGTACATTCTGTGTTTCATAAATGTAAAGACATATACATTAGCTCTTTATCAAGCAAGAGTAGAGCTTACCTACCAGAATAATGGCATTATTTTCCTTCTACGGACATAAAAGCACTTCCCATGAATCACTAAAATCAGAAAAAGGGTCCCCTCCCCAACACTATAAAAAGAGATGAATGACCGCAGTAAAACCACTCCCTGGCTGTCTATTGATGTTTACATACATTGTTAGCAAAATACAGCACTCTGAAGCGATGATTATTATACTTATATCTCTACAAACCTAAAGATTCAGGCAGTTTGGAAAAAATTACTTTGTGGTTGTACCTATTAGCAAACTAATTAAGGCAACCGTTAACAAATCTATCCCCCTAATTGATTCCAAATTTTGCAAAGCAATGAAGAAAAAGCAAATGAAAAGGGGAGAAAAATCTATTCTTCACCCAGAGGGAAAAGAATTTGATTCAAAGACACTTGCTAGGAAATGAAAAACATGACTTCGGTGTTTCATGTTTGTGACCACTGCCACTTAAAGTAATGTCTCCGAGGGGAAATTATGTAATTTATACAGCAACAGATGTGCCAACCAAATCTGAAAATTATTTTTTTAAAGGCACCGCTTGCTTCAGTTGAAATGTGTACATTTGAGGCAAATACTTTCTGATAATTTTCTCATCTGACATCTCTCCCAAAAGACTTTATTCTCAATATTACTTTTTAATGGGAAATGAATCTGGAAATACCCAAACTAAATTCAAGCCCTGAGTGTTAATTTCCAAGGTGATGAGTTGAGTGGTGAAGATCTGAGTACAAAATTCACACATGCAAATGAGTTTAATTACCAGGTTTACAAACAAAATGCCTTCTCAAGTTTTCTGTAGTACAATCAGGTTCCAAAACAGCACCTTGGTTTTGTCTTCCTCCACGAGGCAAGTTCTCTAAACAGAAGCATCTATGCTTTCGATGGAAAAATAAAGATGGAACCGTACTCCTACTCCAAACTTGCTCAGACCTTACTAATACTGATTTCTCCACCAAACAAAAAGTTCTGGGGCTTGCTGTTAATATTTTTAACCCAAAACATAAATGCAGACAATTTATTCCCCCATCACGTGCCCGCATCTGCTTCAGAACAGTGTCTGCTTCAGAATGAATGGGCTGAGACCTCACATTTCTGCGCGGACTTTTCTGGCTCTTTGGAGCCCATGAAATATACATGAAATGGTTTCATGCCACCTGCAAATGAAAAAGTCAAATAAAATTTACAGTGTGGAGGCAGCACTCCAAAAGCCTTGTTAAGGCTAATTTAATATATCTGTCATACAGAATTACACACAAAATGTAATCCAAAACACCTATTTTTTTTTTCCCCTCTCTTCAGACAAAAAATAAAGCAACTTCCCAGATTTCGGATTAAACAGCTGTCCCACCAAACAAAGATACTCACCTCTGACGTTTTTATGAACTAATAACCCCTCGTTCAGGCTGCTTTTCGGGGCAGTGGTTCGCTCCATTACATAAATTGCTGCACTAGATTCCTGCTCTTAAACCATAGCCATAAATCAGGATTAAAAGCCATGGGTGAGCGGCTATTAACTCAAAGATGTCAATACCATCTTCCCTAAATCACTCATCAGCCCGGATAAAAATAAGTAAATAAGACTGCCCTGAGGTATCCTCTACAATAGGAAAGCCCTTTCTAATCTTCCTAAAAATGGAATTTAGAAAGATGGTAACAATAACCTGGTGTACGAGACAGCAAAAGAGACACTGATGTATAGAACAGTCTTATGGACTCTGTGGGAGAGGGAGAGGGTGGGAAGATTTGGGAGAATGGCATTGAAACATGTAAAATATCATGTAAGAAACGAGTTGCCAGTCCAGGTTCGATGCACGATACTGGATGCTTGGGGCTAGTGCACTGGGACGACCCAGAGGGATGGTATGGGGGGGAGGAGGGAGGAGGGTTCAGGATGGGGAACACATGTATACCTGTGGCGGATTCATTTTGATATTTGGCAAAACTAATACAATTATGTAAAGTTTAAAAATAAAAAAAAAATTGGCGGTGAAAGACTGCCAATCCCATCTGGACCCAAATTTAGTGAATTCAGCAACCTCTCCGTCTGCAGAGCTAGAAGCCACATCACAGAACTCCACCTGCAGCAATGACTAATGCACCCCTTGCCATCTTTCTTAGGTCTGATTCCCCATCAGCCTCTCAAATTTTCAATCAGTCCCTCCTTACTGAATTATAAGGGAAGGTGGTTTAAAAAAAAAAAAAAAGACCAGTTTAACATAGATGCAGTTCTGAAATTATTGCTAACCTTTCTCTCTGTATATATATATATCATACATACATATGTGATATATTTGAGCAAGGTTGTTCTCAACACAAAAGAACCTCTAATTTTTTAAAAAAAGATGGACACCCCAACAAAAATCAACCTAGGATATGAAGATACAAAGTCGATTCCCAAAAGAAATAAAGGGGGAAAACCAACAAGATGATTTAACCTACTAGCAATCAAAGATATACAAATGAAAAGAATTGGGGGACCTCCCTGGGAGTCCAGGTAGGCTTCCCAGGTGGCACAGTGGTAAAGAAGCCACCTGCCAAGGCAGGAGACACCGGAGACACTTGTTCAATCCCTCGATCTGGAAGATCCCCTGGAGTAGGAAATGGCAACCCGCTCCAGTATTCTTGTCTGGAGAACTCCTTGGACAGAGGAGCCAGGTGGGCTGCAGTTCATGGGGTCACAAAGAGTCGACACGAGCATGCACGCACAGGCACTGGGAGTCCAGTGCCTAAGACCCTGCCCTCAGATGCAGGGGGTGCAGGTTCGATCCCTGGTTGGGGAACCATGATACCACATGCCACAGGGTGCTACTAAAAAAACAAATTTAAAAAGGTTTTAAAAAAAAAGAATAAAGAGATATCCTTTTTCCTCTCATCATGATACCAATATAGATAAGGGGACAGGGAACTGAGATATATACACAAATAAAAGCAGTGGAGATGTCTGCAACATTTTGGAGGCAAATGTAGAATAGAATTTTCCAAAATGAAAGACTTTTAAAGATACTCTTGGCCCCCAGAAATTCTACTTTTTGGGAAAATGCCTGTTTAAAAGATTGGACAAATGTTATGGAATATGGATATGAAGAGAGTTATCATAGCACAACTCACTGCTGCAGCAAAAACAGAAATGAGTGAACAGCTTTTGGCATATACCAGCCAAACAGGCCTTCAAGAGTTAAGCAATCTGGATTACTTCTTAGCTGTTACTACTAACAAACACTTGTAGCTGGACTTGTCTTTAACAAAGCTAATTACTCTCTGACTCCATATAGATGATACACTGCATCCGGCATTCTTCTCCCCCTACACTCTCTTGCAGCATTCTACGTCTCAGAAAGAAGGTCAGAGGCTGATAACTTCAGGGACGCCAGACCTGACAGCTGAGTTGCCAAGCTATGGCCATTTTGAAATTCTGCAGAGGAAAAAAAAAAGTAAGACCTTCGCTGGGATATAAAACCTCACCCAGAGGGGCGGCACAATTCTATGTATTCCCCTTTGCTAGGCAGAGATAAAGGCATTTCTCTCATTCCTCTGAAAATCTCTGTATTTCTTTTGGTTCTCAGTGCACAGAGGGGGAAGAATTTTGGCAACATGCAGAAAGATGAGAAAGCCCGCACAAACTACAGGTGCTCACCTGGAAAGTCTGAGGCAGAGAGAAAGCATTCCAGCGCGTCCTCTACAGACACATAAGGGGCGCTCAAAAGAGTGTTTAAGCCCAGGGTCAATCTGATTTTAGCAATAAAACATGTGAGGGCACCCCAGGCCAAACTTCCCTGAATTCTAGACTCACACACCAGGCCAGCAAGGGTTCAACCCACCAGCTTCTGAATTTTTCATTGTAAAATCAAATGCACCCTGGAAAGTAAGCAGTATTTTAAATACCTACTGTGTGTATGTCTGTGTGTGTGTGTGTATCTGTGTTTGTGTATAAACTTAGTCACACATTATTCTATATAAATATATTCTCTACATAAGCGTGTATACTCTATACAACACATATAGAGTGCAAGAGTATATTAGTACAGCAGTATATCACATAATTCACACAGAAGCAATATTAATATATATCTTTATATATAAGTGGGCCTCCCAGGTAGCGCTAGTGGTAAAGAATCCACCTGCCTACGCAGGAGACCCAAAAGAAGCTGTTTTGATCCCTGGATTGGGAAGATCTCCTCAGATAGAAAGTGGCACCCCACTCCAGTATTCTTGCCTGAAAAATCCTATGGACAGAGGAGTCTGGCAAGCTACAGGCCAAGAGGCTGCAAAAAGTCGGACATGACTGAGCAAGCGAGTGAGCAAAGGAGCCATATATATGTGTGTACCAAATATTCTGTGCTATATAGGTATACATGTATATAATAAAATATTATATATGTATATTTTCCCTTATATGTGAATTAGGTACACAAAGTACTATAATAAGATATTACGTTCATTACAAAATGGAATCGCAAAATTTTTCTATCCTGTGATAAACCGTAATGGAAAAGAAAATGAAAAAGAATGCAGGGATTTCCCCAGTGGTCCAGTGGTTAAGAATCCACCAGTCAATGCAGGGGGTGTGGGTTCGATCCCTGCTCAGGAAACTAAAATCCCACAGGCTGTAGGACAACCAAGGCCCCACAACACAACTGCTGAGCTGGCATCCTGCAACTAGAGACAGAAACTCATGTGCAACTAAGACCACACGCACCCAAATAAAAAAAAGAATGTATACATATGTATAAATGAATCACTTTGCTGTACAGCAAAATACATTGCAAATAGCTATACTTCAATAAAGTAGATTAAAAATCCCTTTTTCTAAACACTGTTTGTTGCTGTTCGGTTGCTCAGTCGTGTCAAACTCTTTGTGACCCCAAGGATTGCAGCACACCAGGCTTTCCTGTCCTTCAGCATCTCCAAGTGCTTGTTCAAACTCAAGTCCATTGAGTCAGTGATCCCACCCAACCATCTTGTCCTCTGTCTGCCCCTTCTCCTCCAGCTTTCAACCTTTCCCAGCATTAAGAGTCTTTTCCAATGAGTCAGTTCTTTGTATCAGGTGGCCAAAGTATTCTTCCACTTCAGCATCAGTCCTTCCAATGAATATTCAGGGTTGATTTCCTTCAGGATTGACTGGTTGGATCTCCTTGCAGTTCAAGGAACTCTCAAGAGTCTTCTCCACACCACAGTTCAAAAGCATCCATTCTTCGGTGCTCAGCCTTCTTTATAGTCCAACTCTCACATCCACATATGACTACTGGAAAAACCATAGCTTTGACTAGATGGACCTTTGTTGGTAAAGTAATGTCTCTTCTTTTTAATATGTTGTCTAGGTTTGTTATAGCTTTTCTTCCAAGGAGCAAGCGTCTTTTAATTTCATGGCTGCAGTCACCATCTGCAGTGATTTTGGAGTCCAAAAAAATAAAGTCTGTCACTGTTTCCATTGTTTCCCCCATTGATTTGCCACAAAGTGATGGGACAGTATGAAAATATTGTTTAGGATAATATATAAATTATATGTAAAGAGAAGCTCCACTATTTTCCTTCCACAGCCCCCACCCCCATCCATCACTCTCTTTGGAGAACACGCCTCCTTTCAAATGTAGCTGGTGTCCTGGAAAAGCAGTGAGATTGGTAAGGGAAGATTCCTGGCCAGCAGGTGGCCTTGGGCAGTGACACCCCTGCCCCCGGCCCCCCGCAGGCTTCAGTCCTCTTATCCATCAGGGTCCAAACAGCACCCATCTCACAGGCCCGGAGTGATGATCAGTGATGATTAGTGACACGCCTGTATCAAGTTTCTGGTACCCAGGGAGTCCTTTATTTGAATACTTTGAGTTCTCAGTACATAACAAGTGGAAATAAAAAAGAACAACATTCCATGTTCACCCAGGAAGTACATGATCCTTAGACAAAAGTAAAAACAGAAGGATAATGCAAATTTTTAAAATGCACAAAGTGGAAATAAAATGTCCAGCTACCTGTGTTGTACAAATAGCCCCCAGGCCTTCCTGAGGCCCCAGTGGGGGCTTATAAACCAATTCCTCCTCCAGCAACTGCAGAGGTGGGTCCAGCTGACCCCTCACCACCCAGGGAGTAGGCAAGCCACTGATGCTCTTAAGTCTCTCTCCCTAATCTGTCCGCACAGATGACAGAGACCAGCCCCCCACAAAGGACTGTTATGACAGTTAAATAAGCCAACACCCAAAAGACCCACTGCATAGCACAAGAAGTATGTGTGTGTTAGTTGCTTAGTCGTGTCCGACTCTTTGCAACCCCGTAGACTGCAGCCCACCAGGCCCCTCCATCCACGGGACTCTCCAGGCAAGAACACTGGAGTGGGTTGCCATTTCCCTCTCCAAAAGGAACTATAGAAAGAAAGAAAGTAAAGTTGCTCAGTTGTGTCCGACTCTTTGCGACTCCATGGACCATAGCCCACCAGGCTCCTCCATCCATGGAATTTTCCAGGCAAGAGTACTGGAGTGGGTTGCCATTTCCTTCTCCAACAGGAAGTATAGTTATACTCAATATCTTGCGGTAACCTGAATAATCTACAGTGGAAAAGAATATCAATGTATTGGTACTTAATAGCTTGTCATAACCTACAACAGAAAAGTATCTGAAAAACAATACATATATACTCACAACTGAATCACTTTACTGTACATGATACTGTAAATCAACTATGTTGTTGCTGTTATTTAATTGCTAAGTCATATCTTACTCTTTTGCAAGCCTATGGACTGTAACCTGCAAGGCTCCGCTGTCCATGGGATTTTCCAGGCAAGAACACTGGAATGGGTTGCCATTTCCTTTTACAGGGGATCTGCTCAACTATATTTCAATAGAAAAAAAAAATTATTGAAAAAAAAAGACAACACCCACTACAAAGGCTAACATGCAGTACATGTTTAAATACTTGAAAGGATTACTGTTACTGTAATCACTAAATTTAAAAATAATCATTCATTGAACTTGTTTGGTCATGAAACTGTGGAAGTCTTTAGGAATAGTATAAATTAGGCTTTATCACAATGCAGGGGTACAAATTTGGAAACAATGTTATGGACCTAACAGAAGCAGAAGAAATTAAGCAGAGGTGGCAAGAATACACAGAAGAACTATACAGAAAAGATCTTAATGACCCAGATAACCATGATGGTGTAATCACTCACCTAGAGCCAGACATCCTGGAGTGTGAAGTCAGGTAGGCATCACTACAAACAAAGCTAGTGGAGATGATGGAATTCCAGTGGAGCTATGTCAAATCCTAACAGATGAAGCTGTGAAACTGCTGCTGCACTCAATATGCCAGCAAATTTGGAAAACTCAGCAGTAGCCACAGGATTGGAAAAGGTCAGTTTTCATTCCAATCCCAAAGAAAGCAATGCCAAAGAATGTTCAAACTGCCGCACAGTTGCACTCATCTCACACGCTAGCAAAGTAATGCTCAAAATTCTCCAAGCCAGGCTTCAACAATAGGTGAACCATGAACTTTCAGATATTCAGAATGGATTTAGAAAAGGCAGAGGAACCAGAGATCAAACTGCCAACATCCGTTGGATCATCGAAAAAGCAAAAGAGTTTCAGAAAAACATCTACTTATGCTTTATTGACTACGCCAAAGCCTTTGACTGTGTGGATCACAACAAAATGTGGAAAATTCTTCAAGAGATGGGAACACCAGACCACCTGACCTGCCTCCTGAGAAACCTATATGCAGGTCAGGAAGCAACAGTTAGAACTGGACATGGAACAACAGACTGGTTCCAAATCGGGAAAGGAGTACCTCAAGGCTATATATTGTAACCCCGCTTATTTAACTTCTATGCTAAGTACATCATGCGAAATGCTAGGCTGGACGAAGCACAAGCTGGAATCAAGATTGCCAGGAGAAATATCAATAACCTTAGATACGCAGATTACACCACCCTTATGGCAGAAAGCAAAGAAGAAATAAAGAGTCTCTTGATGAAAGTGAAAGAGGAGAGTGAAAAAGCTGGCTTAAAACTCAACATTCAGAAAACTAAGATCATGGTATCTGGCCCCATCTAAATTAAAGTGAAGTCGCTTAGTCGTGTCCAACTCTTTGCGACCCCATGAAATGTAGCCTACCAGGCTCCTCCGTCCATGGGATTTTCCAGGCAAGAGTAAAAGAACGGGTTGCCATTTCATTCTCCAGGGATCCTCTCAAACCAGGGATCAAACCCGGGTTTCCCACATTGCAAGTAGATGCTTTACCGTTTAAGACACCAGGGAAGCCTGGCAAATAGATGGGTAAACAATGGAAACAGTGACAGACTTTATTTTTTTGGACTTCAAAATCACTGCAGGTGGTGACTGCAGCCATGAAATTAAAAGACGCTTACTCCTTGTAAGAAAAGCTATGAAAAACGTAGACAACATATTAAAAAGCAGAGACATTACTTTGCCAACAAAGGTCCATCTAGTCAAAGCTATGGTTTTTCCAGTAGTCGTGTATGGATGTGAGAGTTGGACTATAATGAAAGCTGCTGCTGCTGCTGCTAAGTCACTTCAGTCGTGTCCAACTCTGTGCGCCAAGGAATTTGATGCCTTTGAACTGTGTGGTGTTGGAGAAGCCTCTTGAGAGTCCTTTGGACTACAAGGAGATCAAACCAATCAATCCAAAAGGAGAGCAACCCTGAATATTCATTGGAAGGACTAATGCTGAAGCTGAAACCCCAATAATTTGGCCACCTGATGCAAAGAAATGACTCACTGGAAATGACTCTGATGCTGGGATTGATTGAGGGCAGGAGAAGGGGAGGACAGAGGATGAGATGGTTGGATGGCATAACTGACTCGATGGACAGGAGTTTGAGCAAGCTCCAGGAATTGGTGATGGACAAGGAAGCCTGGCATGCTGCAGTCCAAGGGGTTGCAAAGAATTGGACATGACTGAACTGAACATATATATATATACACACACACACACAGAATATATATACACATATATGTATATATATAGAAACATATACATATAAAACACATTATTTAAGATCACATAATACATATGCTGTATACACATGCATACACACATGTGCATGTGTGTGTACACATATACATTACATACAAATTTTATACCTACTATATTTTGCAATGCAAAGATGATAAAGTAAAAGAAAGGGGGAAACACCTATCGTTCACCCAGAGGGGAAAAGAATTTGACTCAAAGACACTTGCTAGGACATGAAAGACATGACTTTGAGTGTTTCATGTGTGTGATCACTGCCACTGAAAGTAATGTCTCCACCAAGGGGCTTCCCTGCTGGCTCAAATGGCAAAGAATCTGCCTGCAACATGAGAAACCGAGGTCAATCTCTGTGTGGGTAAGATCCCCTGGAGAAGGGAATGGCTAGCCACTCCAGTATTTTTGCCTGGAGAATCCCATGGACAGAGGAGCTTGGCAGGCTCCAGTCCATGGGGTCACAATGAGTCCGACAGGACTGAGCAACTAACATTCACTATATTTTGATATTATATGTTTTAAAAGTGTCAATAATGTAGCCACAAAAATTTTTCAAGGTGTGAAGAATCATGTGTTTCCTCCATGGAGAGTACCAAGTTGCAACTGAAGGAAAAAAGACTCTGAAAATCCACTTCTAAGATTAAAAGAAGAAAAAAATCAGCATAGATGGGTGTTTGGAAGCCCCCATAAGACTGTCTAATTAGACTGAATGACTTTTCATCTCTCTCATCAGAGCTGAGAGATGCTGGAAATCCCAGTTTAATCAACCCTAAGCCCCCTGCTCCTCAGAGGGAACTTTTTTTTCAAAGCCATGAACTTGAGCCAAGAATGTGTTAATTTTACCTTTTGTATTTCCTGCCCTCCACTATGGTAATAATGAAGTGTGCTGAAGTGTTAATGCTATTTGAATTTTCATTTAAAGTCTTTCTTAAACTTTTGCCCCAAGTTCCCTCCTTTTAATAGACAAAGTTAAGATTCACAGGGAATGGCAAAGAGAGAAAGCAGGAACAATGAGAAGCTGAGAGATGAATCCATCAACACTAAAATATTAATTGTATTTAAAGGAGAATCCCCCAAAGTACAAAAGCAATAATCTCAAGACTATTGTGTTGGATAATAGTCCCTTTAATAAAAATTAAAGTAAGATATATGAGAAGTAATAATATTAATGATTATATATTTATATGTGCATACAGTCTTTTCCAATGAGTCAACTCTTTGCATGAGGTGGCCAAAGTATTGACATAACTATATATAATTAATATAATTCTATATTGTGTATTGATTACAATTAATAAAATAGTAACAATAATCATAATGCTAATATTCATTAAGTGCTTACTCAGAGCCAGATTCTGCACCTTTGTGTTTTAACTTTATATAACTTAATATGACAAGATCCCGTTTTCCCAGAGTCTGACGGGCATCCCTGAAGGTCCACTCAGGGATTTCAGGTAGGTCACACACAGGCATCAAACAGGACAAAGCCCCACCAGGAGGAAGTTATCCTCTTTTCCTCTCCCTCCCTCCTGTGCTACATCAGAGCATTCTCTTCCTGCTGCTGTGTCTCTGGTCTCTCTCTGGTTGCTCAGATGTCCTTTGAATGGAGCTAGAACAGATCATAGTATCTAATGAGAGAATCTTCACCTGGTGTCCTTTCACTGAGTTTAACTTTATTTCTGTTTTTCATAAATAATTCAGGTTTCCCATTTATATTTATAATAAAAATTAATTTATAAAATTAATTTTTATTTAAAAGTATCTCTCTACCGAAAAAAGAATATTAAGCTAACAACAGTACTTTGGGTTTCAGACAGGATAAAAATTGTAAAGCTGAGACACAAATAACTCAACTTTGGAAATCTTTGGCCAGGCTCATGTGTAGTGTCTGAAAAGTACCGTCTCCAACAGACTGCTTCACCGTGACAGCATTTCTTCAAAATACACGATGGCAGGACCCACTTTGTAAAGAGGAATCTTTAAAGACTGATCCACACCGTGTCCCTAAATCAGTCCTTGTAAGACTTTCACTTCAAAAAAAATTTTTAAGAAGCTAGATTTATTTATTTTTATTTACATATTTAGTTATTCCACGTGGCTTGTGGAATCTTAGTTCCCTGACCAGGGACTGAACCCAGCCCTGGCAGTGAAAGCTCCAAGTCCTAACCACTGGACCTCCAGGGAGCACCCGTCATTTCAGAACGTTTTCAAACATTAAAAAATAACATGTTTTAAATAAAACAGGAATATGACTCAATAATAGACGAAGATTTTTAAAAACACACCTATGGAAAATATTCGAGTCTACAAATACGCATTTTTCAAACAGGAATCACATTCATACCATCATGAAATATTTAAAACCATGAGTCCAGCTCATAAGTCATTATAATTTCCCTGGAAACCTAAGACATAGTTCAAATATGGGGAATGGAGAACAACACAATAAATGACCCAATGAAAACCATCAAATGCAGAAATGAATGATATTGACAAAGTACTACAGTCAAAGGGGAAAGGATCGAAATTACCCGAAAAAACAAACAAAAAAACAGCTCTGGGGTCTGCGGGCAAGATGCTTGGAAGAGGAAAGGTGAAACTCAGATTTGAGGAGTTTGCTGCAGTTTCTGGACTTTAAAACCTCTCCATTTTTCATTCTTACGAAATACTTGGTCAAATCGATGCTGTGTTTCTGTTAGAACTGAGTCCTTTCTGGATAATGTGAAGGGGTGCTGTCCCTTTTCTAAGCAGGAACAAAGAGCACCTACAGCATGGGTCCAAGTGACAATTTGCATATTTAAAAGTTTATTTTTTTTATTGCAAATAGATTGTGTTTGTAGTAAGAAAACACCATTGTTACACAAAAAAATGACTACTGATTAATAAAACAGAACTGAAAGATACTTTCATGACCATCTAACTAATAAGTGACCTAGAATCTTTCAGAACTTATCCATTCCACAGAACGGGTATCTTTTTCTATCTTGTCAATATGAAGATGCACATTTTCATATATCTGAAAACAGGATAAATCTTACAGGATGACATCTTATTTTCAGTGAAATACAGCAACTTAAACCAATTTCATTTTATGTGCTTGTAAAATTGAGAGGGTGAGAAAGGCAGAATAATTTAAAAGATACAGGTGCGGGCGTGTGTGCTCAGTCACCTCCAGCTCTGTGTGATCCTATGGACTGTAGCCCACCAGGCTCCTCCTCTTGCCTGGGATTTTCCAGGCAAGAATACTGGAGTGGGTTGCCATGCCCTCCGCCAGGAGATCTTCCAGACCCAGGGATCGAACCTGTGTCTCTTGTGTCTCTTGCATTGGCAGGTGGATTCTTTACCACTGGCACCACCTGGGAAACCCAAAAGATGCAGGTAAGCCTGCTAATTATTCTGCGTAACGAGCCTCTGTCCTGGCAGGAGTGTGAAATGAAGACACATACACCTGCCCTTTCTTCAGACTGCTGAATCCCCCATACCTCTTAGACAGCAAGTACCTTGCTGAAACAAGTGTGATCCCAACATTTACGGACAATGTTATTGTTGCTATTAATTCTTTAAAAAAAAAAAACAATTATTTATTTGGCTGTTCGAGGTCTTGGTTGCAGCATGTGGGATCTTTAGCTGCGACACACGAACTCTTAGTTGTGGCATGTGGGAACTAGTTCCCTGACCAGGGATTGAACCTGGGGCCCCTGCACTAGGTGTGCGGAGTCTTAGCCACAGGAGCACCAGGGAAGCCCCTAGAGTAAAGAACCTGCCTACCAGTGCAGGAGATGTAAGAGACGTGGATTCAGTCCCTGGGTCTGGAAGATCCCCTGGAGGAGGGTTTGGCAACCCACTCCATTTATTCTTGCCTGAAAAAACGTAGGGACAGATGAGTCTGGCAGGCTGCGGTCCATAGGGTCACACAGAGTCGGACACGACTGAAGGGACTTAGCATATATGCACAGTCTAAGCAGCCTGAAGCCCACAGTGGTGAAATCACGTTCTTCATTCCCAAACAGCCATGCCCTCTCCCTCTTACAGTTCCAGAATGCATTCTTCTCTTAGCCAAGGGACCAAATCCCAGCCCTTCACTGACTAACAGTAGCATGTCCGGTTAGAATGCACACTGCATTTTAGCTTTAAGTGGTGTAAGCCACACAAAGCGCTCTCCATTTTAAAAAGGATGGAGTCACCCAATTCATGAGACAGCAGGGACAGTCAGGACACTGGGTCATTGTTATGCTCCATCGTCAGCTAGCACTGACCTCCTTCACCACTGATGTCAAGTCAGTGAGAAAGTTTGGGACTTCCTGACAAAAACTCTCATGGAGGAAACAGGTGAAGCAATCTAAATACTCCCTTTCTCTGTGTTCTCAAACAAGAAGTTTACCTGTTGGTAGAGAGAGAACTGGTTAGGTCAGCCACTTTCCTTATTCATTATTTTTCAATAGCTGGAACAAAATATTCAAACTACCCAGAGGGAAATAAACATGAAATTGAATATATCTATTTTGTTTATCTACAGGATGAGATGGTTAGACAGCATCAATGACTCAATGGACATGAATTTGAGCCAACTCTGGGAGATAGTGGAGGACAAGGAAGCCTGATGTGCTGCAGTCCATGAAGTCGAAAAGTATAGGACATGACTTAGTTAATGAACAACAGAACAATATATTTTAAACATGCATCCAAAATAAATCTGTTTTGTAGCTAATATTTCAGCAATGGCTAATCATCAAAACTCTTATAATAATGTTGAGATGCAGAATAAATTGCTAAAAAATAGCCCAGTCTAAGAGTAGCTTCTAAAACAAAAGTAAGCTTGAATGTTTTTCCCTCATGTTCTAGAGGTATTTAAGACTAGCATGTCTCAGTCAGAAATCAATAAAAGAAAACCATTTATAACCATTTGGGGGAAAGCAAAAGACAAGATCATACAGATCATCACCACAAATCACCCTCTATCTTACTTACAAAATCCTGCATACTTTGTATTCAAATATCCCCACAAAAACCAATCAGCTGCCTCACACAGGCAAGGCATGCCTCCAAAGTTAGTTACAAATGCATATTACATTTATGCCAAAATAAGATGATTCTCAAGAGCAAAATCGCAGTGTCATAAACAGATTTTATGTATGTGCTCAGTGGTATACGACTCTTTGTGACCCCAGGAACTGTAGCTCACCAAGCTCTTCTGTCCATGGGATTTTCCAGGCAAGAATACTGGAGCCGGTTGCTATTCCCTTCTCCAGGGGATCTTCCCAACCCAGGGATGGAAACCCTTCTTTCCAGCCTCTCCTGCACTGGCAGGTAGATCTTTACCACTGAGCCACCCGGGAAGCCATCAACAATTCCTAGTCAAATTCAAATGATATAAAAAAGGTTTCTCATTAATACTTTGTGTGGCTCATTGTCATTTCGATTACCCACATATCTACCATCACTCCATCACAGTCTGCCTTTGTGTGCTTCCCACTGGGAATCATGCTCCTTCTAGTTGAAAAAATACATTTTAGCATCCCTTTCACAGCAGGTCTGCAGTGTCAAATTCTCTTTGTTTCTGTTTGTCAGAAAATATCATTATTTAGTCTTCATTTTTGAGTCATATATTTTTTATATATCAAACCCTAGGTTTTAACAGTTAATTTTCATCTGTACTTTAAATACATGGTTCCACTGTCTTCTGAATTTTATTTCTATTGAAAGTCAACCGTAAGTCTTACTATGGTTTCCTTCCATTTAAATGTCATTTTTCTCTTTTTAGCAGTTTGATGATGATATACTTAGATGTGATTTCCTTTGCATCTATGCTGGGGGGTGTCATAGCACTTCTTGAATCTATATCTGTGGCTTCATGCTTTTCACCAATTTTATAAATTCCTCTCTCCCTCTCCTCTTGGTTCTTCACAATATTCTGTGACCTGTATTTCAGTTCTGAGTGCTCAGTTGCTCAGACATGTCCGACTCTTTGTGAACCCATGCCCTGTAGCCCACCAGGCTCCTGTGCCCATGGAATTTTCCAGGGAAGAATACTGGAGTGAGCTGCCATTTCCTACTACAGGGAATCTTCCCGACCCAGGGATCAACCCACATCTCTTGCAGCTCCTGCACTGGCAGTGGCCTTTTTACCACTGGGTCATTTGCTGATTGGATGAGGCACATGTACTGGGTTGGGGACGAGTAAGGCAAATGTCTTCTCCCTATGGGATAGGAGGGGAGACAGGTTATACTGCTCAGAAGGACCTGAAATCTGTTAATAGTTACAACGTGGGGGAGGGAAGGACAATAAGGATCTGGTTTTTCCATTCCTGCATTCCAAGACCCGCCTTGGTTTTACCTGTTCTTTCATCCTGGGTCACCACAGGGACCACCCTGGGTCTCTTTCTGCCCCCTCCACTATTGGTCCTGGCCTCTGGTGTCCCTAGGAATTTTTTGATGGAATTTCAGACAATATATATGAAAATCTGTAAAGACCCTGTGGAATATGTTAACTTCCCCAGAGAGGACTTATTTTGCTTCACGAAGGCACTTAGAGTAAGGGCAGCCGATCTTACTCCAGCCTGTCGCTGAACTATTTCAAGGCTGATGCTGAGATTTTGTGAGGGTTAACCTGTCTCTGGTTCACTCTTATTCTTGGCCTCTGTTGCACTGGGAATCCCAACTAAAAGCATGTTTATGGGCCCAGATTCCTTGGCAGGTTCTGAACTGCGTCTCTGTCTCTCCCGAGCAAATGCATAATGAGACTGCTGAGAGAGACCTTGCCTATCAGCTTCATCAGCCTCTGAGTCGCCACTTTCTCTTCAATTTCTCAGCCTTTCAACTGCTGCTGTTAGTTGGCAAATACTTAAAGAGAAACAGGAGAAGCAGTGATGCAGAATGTTGGGCTCACTTCTAAGCTTTTCCCTCCTGCCTGGGTTCTTAATCTCAGTCCCTGCTGCCTTCACAACCTTGAACCTCAGTTTTGATCTGTCCAGGTCCAGAAGACTTCCAACAGCTGTGATCTACTTTGTTCCTTCTCAGCTGGGGCTCAAAGTCAGGACGTGCCTTGAGTCAAAAAGTGGTTCCGAATATCAGGGATGTTCAGTGCACGAGTGCATGTAGTTTTCGCCGTGGGTTATAGACATCTGCACATCCATGAAAAGGTGAGGCCTGCCCTTGAAGCTGGGCAGGTTCTGTGATTGCTCTGACCTATAGACTATGGCTGAAGTGATGCTCTGACACGCTCCAGGCTCAGGCCTGAAGAGCCTGGTACCTTCCCCTGCCTGTCTCTTGGGAGTAACTGCTCTGGAAGAAAAGAGGTGCTTCTTAAAGAGGTCTGACTACCCTAAGACCACCAAGCTTGAGGAAACCCAAGTTCATCACATGAACAGACAAGACATGAGATTGGAGAAGACTCAGTAACTCCAGCCTTGGCCACCATCTGCCTGTAATGGTATTGGGGACCCCAAGCAAGAATGACCCAGCTGAATCCACCAACTCCAAGAGCCATGAAGGATAATGATAAATTTTAAAAAAATTTTTATTGGAGTAAAACTGATTTGCAATGTTGTGTTAATTTCAGGTGTACAGCAAAGTGAAGCAGTTATACATACACATAAATACACTCTCTTTTTTAGATTCTTTTCCCATTGGAGCCATTACAGAGTATTGATAAATTATTGCTTTAATAGTTTTGGGGTGGTTTGCTTCTCTGCAACAGATAACCAGACATTTTCTTTCTTCAAGTTTTAGCCTTCTGGCAGTCTCTCCAGCAAGAGAAAGTGTGTGTGCACACGTGTATGTGTGTGTAGGGGTGGGGGTGGGTGGGTGGGTGCGTGAGTGGGTGCACAAAATATTATTCCATGTCATTGCTTGACCTCAGTAATTAGACCTCAGTCTAATTCGAGACATCCCATCACACAGCTGGAAATAGAAGTCGTGTCCATGACAACCATAAAATCATTCATTAAGCCTTCAATGCCAACAACTTTCACGGTGTCAAAGTAAGAGACACAGAACCTTGTGACTGGTCTTCTCATTCCATTCAGGCCTCTCATCAAGTTAGCTCCTCAGAGATGCACTTTCCAACTTTCCTCTGTTGAACAATTATCCTCTGTCATTTTTCACTCCTTTCACCATCTTTAACTTTCTTCATAGTGTTCATCCCCACATCACATATCTGTACTTCTCTCCACAAAGTCATTTCCATAAATGACATGCAATGACAATCGTGAAGCCTCTTCACATTGGCTGGTTCCCATTTTCCTTCCTGGCATATGCTAGTAATTCACTTCCCTACCCTGGCCATGTGGTTGGTCATGGCCTATGAAAGGTGAGAAACTGACGTATGTCCCTTCGGTGTGAAGAGCCAGGGCACACTTTGCTACCCTCTCTTTCCCTCCACTATGTGATCAGCCTGGGTCCCAGGGTGAGAATAGTGCCAGAATCCACAGCTGAAACTCAAGGAATGCATAGAGTGAAAAGACATAAATCTTTTGTTGTTTTATTTTTTACAGTTCAATATATGTGTATTATTTTAATCCATTTATTTTCTATTGAGGTTGACAGTATCTTAACCTAACAATATCATATTAGTTCCAGGTGTACAGCACAATAATTCAGATATATATAGATATAAATATAGATATAGATATTTGTAGATTCTTTTCTACAAAAGAATGGTCCCTTATAAGTTATGACAGAATTTTGAGCATAGTTCCCTGTGCTGTACAAGTTGTTGTTTTGAACACCAGAAATTCAAGGGGCTATTTGTTAGTGTAGCATATCACAACTCATACTGATGGCATCAAGCAGAACTTCCTATGTTATGACCACTGCCAGAGACCAGTCGCCTTAGTGACTAGGGTTTTACACAGAAGTAGCCAAAGATGGTGAACAAGTTTAAGAAACTCACATCCTGATGTATTGAACATGTAACTAAGTTTTATAGATGACAATTCTCTGATGATACATTTTAAGCCTAAGAGTAGAATTTTCCTCATTCCCCAAGTTCAACATCATTTTACTAGATTTTATTCATAAGTAACTCATCATCCAAACATGACATTTTCTCCAAGGCAAGTCATTCACCTTCAGTCCCCCAAATTATCATGTTTTTAAAAAAGAAAAACAGAATATTACCTGCAACGAGTGTGCTGGCTCCAAATCAGTTAGCATCACGTGTAATTTGTGGCTCAGCCATGATTTTGCATCATCTGCACATTATTGATCTATTCAGTGAACTTGTAAATAAGCGAAAGTTGACTGCCCTTTGGATGGGCCACGAGCATCATAACTCATTCCAGGAGGATTTCACCTCTGAGCTACAGGTATTTTCTTTTTATTTGATATCTGACATACTCAAAGGTAATTTCCTCATGGTTCCTTTGAACATTATCACAGCAGTTTCGTAAAGACTTCAGGTGAAAATGGTCCCTTAAGGATCTGCCCTTAAACGAAACCAAGGAGGAATCAGGACACAGAAGTGACAATTTTTGTTCCTTGACATATAAAAAGAACTGTCACCTGAACTATCACTGAAGTGTTTATGTAAACACTTCAGCTTAGTCTTAGGATAAAAATGGCTTGTTTGGATGAGTGGATCCTAGCAGCAAGGAGATTTGAAAATTAAAAAAAAGTTTTTTCCAATGAGGAAAAACGAAGAAAAATATCCTATGAAGGTAAAACCAGGCCACGTGACTCTCAACCAGGACAACTGGCCTGGGCAGAAGCATGGACGAGGCACCTGCAAATGAAAAGCTTTATTTTAGGAAAATTTGAGCACTTTGGTTTCAGTTTAGTTTGGTTACTTCCATTTCTTCAATTTCTCACTTTAAATCATGAAGATTAAAAGTAATTGTGAGTGGCCATTTGAGTCATCACTCTCAAAAGATTCAACTGACTGACTCCCTGAGTATTTTGAGATGATGTCAACCAGTTTTAAGGTCCCTTCCCTGATGGCTCAGCAGGTAAAGAATCCACCTGCCAAGGTAGGAGACAGTAGGAGGTGCTGATTCAATCCCTGGGTAAGGAAGACCCCCCTGGAGAAGGAAAATGGCAACCCACTCCAGTAGGCTTGCCTGAAAAATCCCAGGGACAGAGGAGCCTGGTAGATGACAGTCCAAAAGGTTGCAAAGAGTCGGACATGACTGAGCAATTAAGCAGCAGCAGCACCCCATGTAGATCAGCACATCCCAGAAGCAAGAACCACAGGGAAGAAATAAGACTCCCATGTTCTCATACATCTTCCTTTTTTTTTTTTTTTGGCTACACCATACAGCATGTGGGATCTTAGTTCCCCTGCTGCTGCAGCTGCTGCTAAGTCACTTCAGTTGTGTCTGACTCTGTGCGACCCCAGAGACAGCAGCCCACCAGGCTCCCCCGTCCCTGGGATTCTCCAGGCAAGAACACTGGAGTGGGTTGCCATTTCCTTCTCCAATGCATGAAAGTGAAAAGTGAAAGTGAAGTCGCTCAATCGTGTCCGACTCCTAGCGACCCCAGGGACTGCAGCCTACCAGGCTCCTCCGTCCATGGGATTTGCCAGGCAAGAGTATTTGAGTGGGGTGCCATTGCCTTCTCCGCTTATTCCCTCTACCAGGGATCAAACCCATGTGCCTGCAATGGAAGTGCAGAGTCTTAACCAGTGGACCACCAGGGACCACCAGCGAAGTCCCCACATCTTCCTTTGATGCTTTGCTCAGTTTCATCCCATTGTCCTTATCAATACCCCTTTTCTTTTTATACTCCAGCCATCTTTCTTCCTGCCTCTTATAATTGGAAAATTATCATTTTCAGGTTGCAAATCATTCTTGCCCCAGACTGGAGTATGGACTCAGTAATTAAAAGGCAGATGCTCCAGAGGGAAAAAAAGTTATCTGTGCAATCATGGGTAGGAGTTTGTAATGCAACAAATCAGACTATAAGCATCTCTGGTTTTCCAACTTTCATCTTTACAAAGGGACATCTCAAAGTCCTTTGGTAGTATGGCCACATCTGATCCATTTTCATGTTCTAAACTCCAAATTATTTCATTTTTGTCATTTTTCTGTATAAACATATAGTTTTTTTCATATAGCTTTTTAAAATACTACTTTTAAGGATATAAATGAGCTCTTCTACAATGTATAACTAAATACCAAGCACATACAAGCATAAAACTATATTTCTGTTTGTTAGAGGAAAAAGCAAATCCCTCCTTTTGTTTAAGTCATGAATCTAAAACCAAACCAAGGCCAAAAATCTTGGAATGGAGTATGCTTTGACTTTACAAAAAGCTAACTGTTTTATTTATATAATTAGATTTGGTTTTACTACAGTTGTGTGGATATAGTACCCATGATACATACATACACAATTACTAAATTACAACATCACTGACTACCCCCCAAATATAAGTTTTACCACTTAAAAAACCTATTTGGTCTAGTTGGTCACCACGTGAATGTTACTGATCAGGGAGGCTGGCGACAAAATAGCAGTAAGGAACTGATTTTTATGGAGGTCAACTCCTTGCCATGTACCAGGCTCAGTATTTCCTACATGGTGACTCATTTGAATCTTGCAACATTCCCATGATTAACATATCCGAATACCCATTAAGCATATAAGAGAACTGAGTCAGAGGATGTTCACGCTGAACAGTTAATACATAAGCAGAGCTGAACTATTCATAATCACCAAAACATGAAAGTAACCTAAATGTTCATTGACGAATGGATAAAGAAGATGTGGTACATATATATAATGAAATATTACTCAGCCATAAGAACAAATGAAGCAATGCCAACTGCAATAATGGATGGACCCAGAGATAATCAAACTAAGTCAAAGAAAGACCAATACCATATGATATCACTTGTACGTGGAATTTAAAATATGACACAAATGAAGTTATCTACAAAAGAGAAACAGACTCTAGAGAAGAGGCATGTAGTTGCCACTGAGGGTGAGGGAGGGGTAGATTGGGAGTTTAGGATTAGAAGATGCAAACTAGTATATATAGAATGGATAAACAATAAGGACCTACTGTATAGCACAGAGAACTATATGCAATATTCTGTGATAAATCATAATGGAAAAGAATATGAAAAAGAGTATATACACATAACATATATATAACTGAATTACTTTGTTGTATACCAGAAACTAATACAACAGTGTAAATGAACTCTACTTTAATGAAGTAGTTTTTAAAGGAAATATGCAGGAGTTCCCTGGTGGTCCAGTGGTTAGGAGTCTGCCTGTCAATACAAGGGACACAGGTTCAATCCCTGGCCTGGGAAGATTCCACATGCCTTGGAGCAACTAAACCCACGTGCCACAACTATTGGGCCTGCATGCCTTACAGCCAAGTTCCACAACAAGAGAAACCACGACATCCGAGAAGCCCACGTGCCGTAGCCAGAGAGTAGCCCCAGTTTGCCACGACTAGAGAAAGCCTGCGTGCAGCAACAAAGACCCAGTGCAGCCAAACATGAATACAATTTAAGATAAAAATGGTAAAAAAAAAATAATCAGAGCTGAAATTTTCCCTTGTCACCGAATGACCACCTGAACACACCCACAGACTCCATGACGCCACACTGCACACCACTTCCGAGCCTGAGGATACATGGAAATTATTTGTAACAGCCAAGAGAAAAGTGCTAACAGACACAACCACAGCCTTCTGTTTGCGTAAGAGCTTTCACCGCAATGGAAGCTTC
This sequence comes from Bos mutus, assembly GCF_027580195.1. NCBI lineage: Eukaryota > Metazoa > Chordata > Mammalia > Artiodactyla > Bovidae > Bos > Bos mutus. Next base: position 25,337,962 of record NC_091633.1, read on the forward strand.
CATGTATTAGTAGCTCTGAGCTTTGAAAACTCAGACCTCTGACTTATTTTTGGAGTTCTTGAATATGAGAACTGAGGAATGTAGATGCCCAGGTCTGAAAGGCTCTCTCCCCAGGGCTCACATTGACATTGTTGGGGTCATGACGTGGAGCATGACTTGAAGACAGAGGAGGGACCAAACCAACAGACAACTTTCATGTAAATATGAGATGTGCAGTGTGTCGGGTTTGGGGAGTTGTTGTTGTTCAGTCACTCAGTTGTGTCTGACTCTGCAACCCCATGGACTGCAGCATGCCTGGTTTCCCTGTCTTTTACCAGCTCCTGGGTTTTGTTCAAACTCATGTCCATCGAGTTGGTGATGCTGTCCAACCATCTCATCCTCTGTCATTTGGGGAGTGTTGAGCTATTAAACATTGTTTTGATTCCTCTTTGTTTATAGAGGTCCAGGTGTGAACAGCACATCTTACAAACATGTTTTCTGTAGAAACCGGATGTTTTCTCAAATACTTCCCTGAGTAAGGAGCCTGAGGGGTCATTTCATCAGGGGAACTTTCTGCAGATGGATTAGGACTTTTTAGGAAGCTTAGCAAGTCAACAGGCTGAGCTACATATTTGGTATTGGTTTTGGTATGTTTGGTTTTGCTATGTTTCCAAATTTCAGAATTTGGAAAATTCTGAAAGAGATGGGAATACCAGAATGAGAAAGACTAGAGATCTCTTCAAAAAAATTAGAGATACCAAGGGAACACTTCATGCAAAGATGGGCTCAATAAAGAACAGAAATGGTATGGACCTAACAGAAGCAGAAGATATTAAGAAGAGGTGGCAAGAATACATAGAAAAACTGTACAAAAAAGATCTTCATGACCCAGATAATCACGATGGTGTGATCACTCACCTAGAGCCAGACATCCTGTAATCTGAAGTCAAGTGGGCCTTAGGAAGCAACACTACAAACAAAGCTAGTGGAGGTGATGGAATACCAGTTGAGCTATTTCAAATCCTGAAAGAGGATGCTGTGAAAGTGCTGCACTCAATATGCCAGCAAATTTGGAAAACTCAGCAGTGGCCACAGGACTGGAAAAAGTCAACTTTCATTCCAATCCCAAAGAAAGGCAATGCCAAAGAATGCTCAAACTACCGCACAATTGCACTCATCTCACACGCTAGTAAAGTAATGCTCAAAATTCTCCAAGCAGGCTTCAGCAGTATGTGGACCATGAACTTCCAGATGTTCAAGCTGGATTTAGAAAAGGCAGAGGAACCAGAGATCAAATTGCCAACATCGTCTGGGCCATCGAAAAAGCAAGAGAGTTCCAGAAAAACATCTATTTCTGCTTTATTGACTATGCCAAAGCCTTTGACTGTGTGGATCACAATCAACTGTGGAAAATTCTGAAAGAGATGGGAATACCAGACCACCTGATCTGCCTCTTGAGAAATCTGTATGCAGGTCAGGAACCAATAGTTAGAACTGGACATGGAACAACAGACTGGTTCCAAACAGGAAAAGGAGTACATCAATGCTGTATATTGTCACCCTGCTTATTTAACTTATATGCAGAGTACATCATGAGAAATGCTGGGCTGGAGGAAGCACAAGCTGGAATGAAGATTGCTGGGAGAAATATCAATAACCTCAGATATGCAGATGACACCACCCTTATGGCAGAAAGTGAAGAGGAACTAAAAAGCCTCTTGATGAAAGTGAAAGAGGAGAGTGAAAAAGTTGGCTTAAAGCTCAACATTCAGAAAACGAAGATCATGGCATCTGGTCTCATCACTTCATGGCAAATAGATGGGGAAACAGTGGAAACAGTGTCAGACTTTATTTTTCTGGGCTCCAAAATCACTGCAGATGGTGATTGCAGCCATGAAATTAAAAGACGCTTACTCCTTGGAAAGAAAGTTATGACCAACTGAGACAGCATATTAAAAAGCAGAGACATTACTTTGCCAACAAAGGTCTGTCTAGTCAAGACTATGGTTTTTCCTGTGGTCATGTATGGATATGAAAGTTGGACTGTAAAGAAAGCTGAGTGCCGAAGAATTGATGCTTTTGAACTGTGGTGTTGGAGAAGACTCTTGAGAGTCCCTTGGACTGCAAGGAGATCCAACCTAAAGGAGATCATCCTAAAGGAGATCAGTCCTGGGTTTTCATTGGAAGGACTAATGTTGAAGCTGAAATGCCAATACTTTGGCCACCTGATGCGAAGAGCTGACTCATTTGAAAAGACCCTGATGCTGGGAAAGATTGAGGGCAAAAGGAGAAGAGGACGACAGAAGATGAGATGGTTGGATGGTCACTGACTCAATGGACATGAGTTTGAGTAAGCTCCGGGAGTTGGTGATGGACAGGGAGGCCTGGCGTGCTGCAGTCCATGGGGTTGCAAAGAGTTGAACATGACTGAGCAACTAAACTGAACTGAATTACTATGAACTATGAGTTATTAATATGTAAGCGAGGATACACAAACTGAGGACCTTTCCATGGCAAAAACAAAACAAATACTTTTCTTAATTGTTGTTGTTTTTCAGTTGCTAAGTCATGTCCAACTCTTTGTAACGCCATGGGCTGTGGCACGCCAGGCTTCCCTGTCCAGTATCTCCAGGAGTTTGCTCCAGATCACGTCCATTGACTCAGTGATGTCATCCAACCATCTCATCTTCTGTCGCCCCCTTCTCCTCCTGCCCTCAATCTTTCCCAGCATCAGGGTCTTTTGCAGTGAGTCAGCTCTTCACATTAGGTGGCCAAAGCTGAGCTTCAGCTTCAGCATCAGTCCTTCCAATGAATATTCAGGGTTGATTTCCTTTAGGGAAATCTCTTTGAAAGAAAGGGGCCATCAAGAAACAGCAGCAGCCACTCTGATGGCTTCTAGCAGATTCCGTCATGATAAAAACCCATTTCTTGAGCAGTTACTGGTGCACGTTGATCTCAGCACTGAAATAAGGGTGAAACTCAGGTCGATTATTTACCTTGGAGATAACAACATCTCAATATTCATGCAAATATTAGCACCGTTCAAAAGATACAGTCTCTATTCTGGATCCTTTTGTCCAAATATCCAGCTTAGATGTAGACAAAGGCAGATGTTGCTACCCGCAGGGAAAACCGACTTCTACATAGGGAATCAGGACCCAATTTGCATATGGAGCTAATCCAGGCACGTGCAACAAGATATTTTCTCCACGCTAAACAGTTTCCCCATTATTTGGAAATGAGTTGACTTGCTTTTCACATTTACAATTTGAAAACCTCCCAACTCATTATAGACATTTTTTTTTCTTTTTTTGCCACTCAGAAGAGATTTTCCTCTCTCAGGCTGCCATCATAAACAGTAAATTGAAAAATTGTTCATTTATCACAAGTTGCCACATTGCGGATGACATGGTACACGTGCAGGTATTTATACTGCTCTCGGCTGGAGATCATTGTAACTTTAGAAGCATGCAGAAGCTGATCTAAAAGAACAAGGATGTTGACTACAGCATTATTTGCCATTGTGAAAAATTAGAGACAAGCAAGCAGTGCTGTGCAGTGCAAGTCGCTCAGTCGTGTCCGACCCTTTGCGACCCCATGGACTATACAGTCCATGGAATTCTCCAGGCCAGAATACGGGAGTGGGTAGCCTTTCCCTTCTCCAGGGGATCTTCCCAACCCAGGGATCGAACCCAGGTCTCCCACATTGCAGGCAGATTCTTTACCAGCTGAGCCACAAAGGAAGCCCAGAGACAAGCACAGTGTCTGCTTTTATAAAATAAATTACAGGATGACAGCATTGTTTGACTTTGTAAAATACGTGTACGTCTACATGCCGCTTCCGTACAGCTGCGCATGTCGGGCACTGCACAATTTCACCAGGCATCCACATCATAGTCTATATCATGGGCAGGAACTCTTTCAGAAAAGGACCAGATAAGTCAAGGTTCTGGGCTTTTCAAGCCATAATGTCAATTCCACAATTACTCAACTCTGCGTGTGTGTGTGCTCAGTTGCCAAGCTGTGTCCCACTCTTTGTGACCTCACAGACTGTAGCCCACCAGGATCCTCAGCCCATGGGATTCACTGAAGTGGGTTGCCATTTCCTCCTCCAGGGGATCTTCTCAACCCAGGGACTGAACCCATGTCGCCTGCATCTCCTGCATTGTCAGGCAGATTCGTTACCACTGAGCCACCTGGGAAGCCCATTCAACTCTGACACTGTAGGGAAAGCAGCCAAAAGTACTACTGAATGAGTGTGGCCACATTCCAATAAAACTTTTTATCCGGACACTAAAATGGGAATCTCATCTAATTTTCACCTGGCATGAAATATCATTCTTTTGATTTTTAAACCATTTTCAAATGTGAAAACTGCTTTTAGTTCAAGGGCCTCCAAAAAACAGGTGTCAGACTGGCAATGACCATTGACGGAAGAGCCACAGATGTCTCACCCCGATCTGTGTGAAAGTCGAAAGTTGCCAAATGAACTTGTGTTCAATGCACTGCCTGATGTGAAAATCTTGTTTTGCTGAAACAAAGTTGGAGGATTTTCACACCCAAGTGTGAACACCTGTTATCTCTAAAACCTTTTGGGGTCGGAATACCGATAAGAATTTGTAAGTTTTGCCTTATTTGCTGAATGTATCTATTTTTCTCAGTAGAAATACACAACCAGTTCTTTCCAAAGGCTATAACAAGAAAAGCTAAAGCTGACCGCTTGGGGTCCACACTCAGGTAAAAGTGACTCCCCTGTGTGTCTGAGTAGCGGCATCCGCCTGGAGATGGACAGGAAGAGCTGTGATTAAGAAGCAGCGCACTGGGATTACAAGGTTTCCTATGTTGTCCTGTAAGGTGGTTACACAAAGCAGTGCCTTATCACAATTCACGAAACTGTCGTTGATGTTTTATGAACTTTTCAGTGTGTCTATTACAGCGGATGATGGAAGGATGAAAAGATTCCTGGAGAGACTAATCTTTCTGCCTTTTAGTACTCTCCAAACTTCCCTAAAACAATCAAGAGGCTGAGTCTGGTCATTACAAATTAAAAGAAATTGTGCAGTAATTAAATAATCACACCTAAAATACCACCCTTAAGTCCACATCACTGCAGCAAAGCCTCCTTTCACTATGATGGAAAACAGATGGACAGATATTTTTTCCAAATGGGGTAGAAAGATCTGAGATCCCAATCCCATCACAGTTTAACAAATGCCCATTGAAAAATGACTCCACAAGAAGATTTCTTTGTCCTGTATCTCACCTCTATCATGCTTGCTGGAACTGGCAGTTACAAGAGAAAAGTTACAAAAAACTGCTCTGCATAATCCACTCTGGTATACATTTAACTTTGGAAATCAACACTTTTTTTTTTTTTAACTTTTTGACTGTACCTCACCAGCATGGAAGATCTTAGTTCCTCAATCAGGGATCAAACCCGTGCCCCCTGCAGTGAAAACACAGAGCCTGGACTGCCAGGGAAGTGAACGTTGTTTTAAAATGAAAGTCAACATTGTTTTTAAATAAGAGACAAGGGCTTCCTAGACACCAGACAAGGATGCTGCTGCTGCTGCTGCTGCTGCTGCTACTAAGTCGCTTCAGTCCTGTCGGACTCTGTGCGATCCCATAGACGGCAGCCCACCAGGCTCCCCCGTCCCTGGGATTCTCCAGGCAAGAACACTGGAGTGGGTTGCCATTTCCTTCTCCAATGCATGAAAGTGAAAAGTGAAAGTGAAGTCTCTCACTCATGTCCCCTCTTCACGACCCCATGGACTGCAGCCTACCAGGCTCCTCCGTCCATGGGATTTTCCAGGCAAGAGTACTGGAGTGGGTTGCCATTGCCTTCTCTGGACAAGGATGCTATGGTGTCCTAAAACAAGGATGCTATGGTGTCCTAAACCTCCAAAGAAAAGCACAGAAAACACAGACCAGGGATAAGGGGGAGAGTCAGCTGGCAGGAAGGACAGAGCTACGGTGTACCACATACAAAGGCCCCCAAGATCAACTCCTCACCCAGCCACGAGCCTAAAGAGGAGAGATCTCATGGAAAGTAATGACTCTTCAAGCTTTAGTGGGCCTGGTGTCAGAAGCCCGGACACTGTTCCCCGTTCACTGTAGACTGAGCCTCATTCTTGAAGAGCCTGCTGTGGGATTGATTGGGAATCTGGAAATAGAAGAGGCTCTGGGGGTTCTTTGATTGAATCCCTTCAAAAGGACCATCAGCCTCTGTCTAGGAGGGCAGATGCCCACTGCCAGCCCTCCGCATCCATTCCCCTACTCTGCCCTCAGCTCCTTTAGGATCCAACGATGCATCTCATCTTCCATGCAGTTTTTAAAATCACTCCAGATGCACTGGTACTTCTGTCTTTTCCTAACATTTATTTATGTGACAGACTTGTCTCTTTCTGAAAATCACTTGAAGTGTCCTGCCACTGGCGGCCACTTGGTTATCACATTCTGGGCATCTCACAGGTAGGGTTAGGATCAGCATGGCCCCAAATTATTCTATCTGTGTGTGTGTCTACTTCTTCACATGTTAGATTACTCTCTCCTCTCCTCTCTTTCCTCTTTCTAATTCTGATGCCTGTTTCTGTGTTCTATCTGTATGAACAGCTATTTCTCCACCCCTGGTTTTAGAGTTCTTTCTGGAAGAACCAATTTCTCAACCTCTCTCGCCCCATCTCTTCCTCCCTCCCTCTTTCTCTTCCCTCTGCCTCGTCCTCTTCCTCTTTCTGGATCTACCACATCTCACTCAGGATGGCAAACATTTACAGAAACCAGTAATAAACCTGCTGAATTTCCCAGGGCAGGTATTTTCTTCTGAGTCTTCAGAATGAGTGTGATTTAAAATATCTTCCCTTCGCTCAGTCACGTCCGACTCTTTGCGACCCCGTGGACAGTAGCCTACCAGGCTCCGCCGTCCATGGGATTTTCCAGGCAAGGATACTGGAGAGGGCTGCCATTTCCTTCTCCAGGGGATCTTCCCAACCCAGGGATCGAACCCGGGTCTGCTGCATTGCAGACAGACACTTTACCGTCTGAGCCACCAGGGAAGCCCGTGATTTAAAATATACATATATATATTTATTAATTTTCAGCTGTGCTGGGTCTTTGTTGCTGCACAGGCTTGCAGTGAGTGGGGGCTACTCTCTAGCTGTGGTGCACTGGCTTCTCACTGCGACGGCTTCTCTCGTTGCAGAGCGTGGGCTTCTTTTGCAGAGCACGGGCTTCTCTTGTTGCAGAGCATGGGCCTCTCTTGCAGAGCACGGGCTTCTCTTGCAGAGCACAGGCATTCAAACCGAGTGCATTCAGGTTTCGGTAGTTGTGGAACGTGGGCTCAGTAGTTGTGGCTCCCGGGGCTCTACGGCGCAGGCTCAGGAGTTGTGGCCCACAGACTCAGCTGCTCCACAGCATGTGGGATCTTCCTGGATCAGGGATCGAACCCGTGTCTCCTGCATTGGCAGGTGGATTCTTTACCGCTGAGCCACCATGGAAGGCTCAAGTGTGATATTTTAACTCAAATAAACAGCCCATGGAATAGAAGTAAGGAGGTCTGGAAGACACAGAAGTAACTTACGCACAGCCATAGACAACGACACAGATGAAGATTCCAGAATATAGCTGGACCACCTTCTGCTTTGTAACTTTTGTTTTTTAAGGATGTTTCCAGATTTTCTGATATGGAGAGATCCTAGACTCTGATATTCCTAAAAACATTTCCACTGGATAAAAGGGAATAATTTTCATTTATTTAATAGGATATCTGTGTGTCTCAGGCCCCCAACATTTACCACGTGAAGTGGAGGAGAGAGAAAAGGTGAGAACTTCATTTACTCTGTATGACAGAGTGAAATAAAACAGAAAGAGAAAAACAAATATAGTATATTAACATATATGTGGAATCTGCATGCGTGCATGCTAAGTCACTTCAGTCGTGTCTGACTCTTAGCGACCCCATGGACTGCAGCCCACCAGGCTCCTCCGTCCATGGGATTCTCCAGGCAAGAATACTGGAGTGGGTTGCCATGCCCTCCTCCAGGGGATCTTCCTACCCAGGGATCGAATCCAGGTCTCCTACATTGCAGGCAGACTCTTTACCATCTGAGCCACCAGAGAAGCCCTATGTGGAATCTAGAACATGGTATAATGATCTTATTTGCAAAGCAGAAACAGAGACACAGACAGAGAGAACAAATGTGTGGACATCAAGGGGGTAGAGGGATGTGGGATGAACTGGGAGATTGAGATTGACATACGTACACTATCAGTGAAGTGAAGTGAAATCGCTCAGTCGTGTCTGACTCTTTGCGACCCCATGAACTGTAGCCTACCAGGCTCCTTGGTCCATGGGATTTTCTAGGCAAGAGTACTGGAGTGGGTTGCCATTGCCTTCTCCAGGGAATCTTCCAGACCCAAGGATCGAACCTGGGTCTCCCGCATGGTAGGCAGATGCTTTACCATCTGAGCTACCAGGGAAGCCACAGTACACTATCAGTACTATGTATAAAATAGATAACCAACAAGAACGTACGTTACAGCACATTAAACTCTACTCAGTGCTCTGTGGTGACCTAAATAGTAAGGAAACCTAAAAAAGAGGGGACATGTGTATACACACAGCTGATTCACTCTGCTGTACAGCAGAAACTAACACAACACAGTAAAGCAACTGTACTCCAGTAAAAATAGAAAAATAGCTGAGAATCTAAGGTAAAAACTGCACATACTCCAGATCATCTTGAAAAATCCCTTAAGCTTCCAATAACACACAGTACATATTCTAGTGGAGAATTCTCATGCCTTCTGATGTGTCAGAACCACATGACGGGACAAAAGAAAGGTTATACACAGATACCTTGCAACCAGCCTTCTGCCCTAGGCTGGCTGTCACTACCTGGGGGCCATCGCTGGTGACCAACACTCAAGTTGGCCTGCCTGTCCAGAAGTTGCACATGTTCTGCATTAACCAAAGCTTCTACTATCCAGTTTCCTTTTTGCAGCTGATTTACAATGTCATGTTAATTTCTACTATCCAGCAAAGTGACTCAGTTACATATACATACACATTCTTTTTCATATTCTTTCCCATTATGGTTTATCTCAGGAAATTGAATATAGTTTCCTGTGCTATACAGCAGGATCTTGTTTATCCACTCTATAACAGATCTATTTTCTTCTTTTTTAAGAGTTTTGTGTGTGTGGACCATTTTAAAAGTATTTGTTACAACATTGCTTCTGTTTTATGTTTTGGTTTTTGGCCTCAAGGCATGTGGGATCTTAGTTACTGGAGCAGCAATCAAACCCATACCACCTGCATTGGAAGGTGAAGTCAATACTAGACTGCCAGGGAAGTCCCACAGATCTGTTTTCATAATACAAGTCTTAACAGAAAACCTAGGCTTGGAAGCACCTGTCAGATGCTTTGCACGCAGGCACTGGGTTGACACTGCCAGGTGTGAATTCTGCCGAGGTCCACATGCAAACTGTTCTGTTCTCTGCAGAATAGAACAGGAATGAACCCTTTCGCCCTTGGTCTTTGGTCCCTGCCAGGTGTGCTGTCTACCGGAGATTTGCATTTTATTGGGGCTGGAAGTATGTTCTGGGTAAGGGAAAGGTTTTGTTTGGCACCCAAAGTAAGGAGAGCACACTTGCATCTCCACTGACACCTCACAAGGAATCGAGAAAAACCCAGAGCGACTTCCAAGTAAGAGCGTTCCATCATGTTGCACAGGCATAACACTAGGTGACCATCGTAACCAAGCAGGAAAGTAACTCAATGATACAAACTAAGAGAGTCACCAGGGGTGGGTGGGGGGGCTGGCCTCAGTTTTCTCATTGTAAAATGAGCTAGCGCTCAATCAAGTCCTCGTTCCCCTCCCCTCCCAGAACCAACTTGCATCACACTCTTTGTCCAAGTGTGCAGTATGCACGGCGAGCTGATGAGGCTTCAAGGTGGTCCTGGGGGGCTCTCATACCTCACCTCATGTATATCATCTGTCATACATCATGCATCACCTCTCATACATCATCTCACCCATCGATGCGGTAAGCGCTATAGTCACCCCGCTTTACAGAAAGAATAATGAGAAGGAGCCCCAGGCAACAGGATCAGTGATGGGCAGGAGGAGGATTCCACCTGCGCCAAGAACAGCAGGCATTTCCTGGATCTGTAAGCATCTCTCCACACTCTAGAGCCCTTCCGGAAAGGCACTCCAAGGTGATGAAGCAAAGTGCAAGAGAAACCAACCTCATGGAGCAAACCAAAACCATAACACATGCTGTCCACCCGGAGAGAGTCTTGAAATCCTTTTACCCCAACGGCACACACGGTAGCATCTACTGGCTGCCAGGCACGCCCCTATTCATGGATGCCATCCTCACCTTGTAACTGAGTAGGACTCTATCAGGTCTTCCCAGAATAAATTCCCTCCCATGTCCTCCACCTGCCTTTTGTTTAGTCAAAGAATAAATTCAATCAGATTAACAAGAAAATGCAGAAAGGAAAACAGTCAAGCAAAACAAAAGAATAACAGTTTAACTATTAAACAAAGTCAAGGACCTTTAGTTCCTCCTCAAGGACTACAGATAATATTCTGAGCCAAGTCCTTCAGGTTATTTTGCAAATACAGAAACCCCCACTAGGTAGAAGTTAACTGTCTGCTCCACCAGCATGTAGACCTCAGACTTGTTGGAATCAGAAGGTGGATGATGCTGGGTCCCATTTGTCTCTCCACCAATCAGAAGAATGCTCAGAAGTTGATCACATTCTCCTCTTTGAACCATTTCTATAAAACTCTTCCCTAAGAAAGTAGGGAAAACCACTAGACCATTCAGGTATGACCTAAATCAAATCACTTACAATTATACAGTGGAAGTGTCAACCAGATTCATAGCATCAGAACTGATAGACAGAGTGCCTGAAGAACTATGGACAGAGATTCATGACACTGTATGGGAGGCAGTGATCAGGACCATCCCCAAGAAAAAGAAATGCAAAAAGGCAAAATGGTTGTCTGAAGAGGCCTTACAAATAGCTGAGAAAAGAAGAGAATCAAAAGGCAAAGGAGAAAAGGAAAGATACACCCATCTGAATGCAGACTTCCAAAGAATAGCAAGGAGAGATAAGCAAGCCTTCCTCAGTGATCAATGCAAAGAAATAGAGGAAAACAATAGAATGGGAAACACTAGAGATCTCCTCAAGAAAATTAGAGATACCAAGGGAACATTTCAAGCAGAGATGGGCACAATAAAGGACAGATATACTATGGACCTAACAGAAGCAGAAGATATTAAGAAGAGGTGGCAAGAATACACAGAAGAACTATACAAAAAAGATCATCATGACCCAGATAACCATGATGGTGTGATCACTCACCTAGAGCCAGACATCCTGGAATGTGAAGTCAAGTGGGCCTTAGAAAGCATCACTATGAACAAAGCTAGTGGAGGTGACGGAATTCCAGTTGAGCTCTTTCAAATCCTAAAATATGATGCTGTGAAAGTGCTGCACTCAATATGCCAGCAAATTTGGAAAACTCAGCAGTTGGCCACAGGACTGGAAAAGGTCAGTTTTCATTCCAATCCCAAAGAAGGGCAATGCCAAAGAATGCTCAAACTACCACACAATTGCACTCATATCACACGTTAGCGAAGTAATGCTCAAAATTCTCCAAGCCAGGCTTCAACAGTACGTGAACTGTGAAGTTCTAGATGTTCAAGCTGGATTTAGAAAAGGCAGAGGAACCAGAGATCAAATTGCCAACATCCTTTGGATCATAGAAAAAGCAAGAGAGTTCCAGGAAAATATCTACTTCTGCTTTATTGACTATGCCAAAGCCTTTGACTGTGTAGATCACAACCAACTGTGGAAAATTTTTCAAGAGATGGGAATACCAGACCACCTTATCTGACTCCTAAGAAATCTGTATGCAGGTCAAGAAGCAACAGTTAGAACCAGACATGGGACAACGGACTGGTTCCAAATTAGGAAAGGAGTACATCAAGGCTGTACATTGTAACCCTGCTTATTTAACTTCTATGCAGAGTATATCATGCGAACCGGGCTGCATGAAGCACAAGCTGGAATCAAAGAGTGCTGGGAGAAATATCAATAACCTCAGATACGCAGATGACACCACCCTTATGGCAAAAAGTGAAGAGGAACTGAAGAGCCTCTTGATGAAAGTGAGAGTGAAAAAACTGGCTTGAAACTCAACATTCAAAAAACTAAAATCATGGTATCTGGTCCTATCACTTCATGGCAAATAGATGGGGAAACAATGGAAACAGTGATGACTTCATTTTCTTGGGCTCCAAAATCACTGCAGATGGTGACTGCAGCCATTAAATTAAAAGACACTTGCTCCTTGGAAGAAAAGCTATGACCAACCTAGACATCATATTAAAAAGCAGAGACATTACTTTGCCAGCAAATGTCCATCTAGTCAAGGCTATTGTTTTTCCAGTAGTCATGTATGGATTTGAGAGTTGGACTATGAGGAAAGCTGAGTGCCAAAGAATTGATGTTTTTGAATTGTGGTGTTGGAGAAGATTCTTGAGAGTCCCTTGCACTGCAAGGAGATCAAACCAGTTAATCCTAAAGGAAATCAGTCCTGAATATTCACTGGAAGGACTGATGCTGACGCTGAAGCTCCAATACTTTGGCCACCTGATGAGAAGAGCTGTCTCACTGGAAAAGACCCTGATGCTGGGAAAGATTGAAGGCAGGAGGAGAAGGGGATGACTGAGGATGACATGGTTGGATGGCATCATTGACTCATCACAGACATGATGGACATGAGTTTGAGCAAGCTAAGGAGTTAGTCATGGACAGGGAGGCCTGGCATGCTGCAGTCCATGGGGTCGCAAAGAGTTGGACACAACTGAGTGAGGACTGAACTGACTGAATTAACAGACCACCGCCAGGGCAGGGTACACAGTCTTGATGGCTTAGCCCTCTGCAACATGGCATGCTGTGCCTGGGAAGGTACAAGCTATTCTCTTCTACTTCACCCAAACTCTTGTCTCCAAGATTCAATTCAGCATCAGTACACAGAGGCCAGATTTGGTAACAGCCTCACCAGCGAATGACAAGGTACCCAGTTACCACCCATTAGAGCATCTTCACATAGTAAGCAAAACCCAGGGTTGGATGTGAATGGACCATTCTACTCCCCAGCCCCTGATTCTCAGCATTCTCCCGACTGAGCCAGAGCAGGGTCTAGTCAATCACTTTTCAGAGGCATCATATGGCCCTGTTGGGGCCCAGGGCAGGCTGCCCCAAAATGTGTCTCAACAGCATATGGACTATTTTGAATTTAAATCATTTAAGAAACATGTGGTTGCCAAGGAGGAGGATGGGGAAGGGAGGGAGTGGGAGTTTGGGGTTATCAGATGCAACTACTTGTATATAAAATGGATAAACAACAAGGTCCTACTGTGTAGCACAGGGAACTACATTCACTATCCTGTGAGAGACCATCATGGAGAAGAATATGAACAAGAATATATATTGCATAACTGAGTCAATTTGCTGTATATACACACACACACACAGAAGTCACTCAGTCGTGTCTGACTCTTTGCAATCCCATGGATTGTAGCCCACCAGGCTCCTCAGTCCATGGGATTTCCCAGGCAAGAGTACTGGAGTGGGTTGTCATTTCCTACTCCAGGGGATCTTCCTGACCCAGGGTTGCCGGGCAGAAATTAATACAACATTGTAAATCAATTACATTTTAATAAAATTGAAAAAAGAAACGGCCAATGCAAGAGGGACACTCTGACCCTCCTCTCTGTCTCCCTGAAGCAGAACATAAAGGTCCCATGAGAAAGGTGTCCGACCCTTACTTACATGTAGAAGGACACCACTGTCACCAGAGATGGGGGATTCAGGTCAAGAAGCTTGCATACAGAACCGTGTTAGCTCTGCACTTGATGACTCCAGGCCCCAACTCTGTTTAGATTCTCTGCTCATTGAGCAGCACCCACACCTAAGTTTCTTTTTCCTGCCAACCTCAAAATGTATTGTTTCTTGGGATATATGTAAAGACATAACTGATCCACTTTGCAGTACAGGAGAAAGTAATGCAACACTGTAAAGCAACTATACTCCAATAAAAAAAAATAAAATTTCAAGAAAGGTATTGTTTCTTTGTCTAAAAAGTATAAAAGCTGCCTGCCTTGGTCACTTCTTAGGTCCCATTTCTATGAGACCTCCATGCACATGAATTAAAATGTGTTTCTTCACACCACCCCCCACCCCCGATCATTTGTCTTGTGCCCATTTTATTATTAGTTCAGCCACTAGCTCTCAAGAAAGGTAGGGGTGGGAAGAATCTCCCCCTCCCTGACACATATCCATTTTTGTTAATGAACTAGTTGCCCAAATTTTTTAAATTGGGACTTTTCCCATAAAGACCTGGATTGACATTTTATTGTGGGCACTTGGAAGTTCTAGCCACCCTGCACCTGGGAATGAGTCCTTGGCCATGAGTCAGGGCCTTCACACCCCCGGTCACCGCCGTCACTCTGCCTCCTTTCCTCCAATCTTTCCATCACCCCATCTGCCTTTACAGAATGCAACCTGCTAAGATAAAGTGTGCACAGTTTGGAAGAAAGGCAACAAGCTCACCGCGTGCCCTTTCAAGACCAGGTGAGAACATTCAACAGCCACAAGAAAATGTCACAGGATCCTCCTGGGAAAGAGGACTCCACTGCACTCACCGTTTACTATTGATCAGGGCCCAGACTCTGTAAATAGAGATGTTAAGTTGCAGAAGACTGACAAGCTGAAAACGACTTTTGTCCAGGAGAGATGCAAATTGTTTCTGCCACATGGAAAAGAAAACCTCAGAAGTGATTTTTTTTTTAATGCCCAGGGGGTGTCAAACTTTATAATTCTATTCCAGCATCCTTTTACTTTTTCCACTGAGTGTGTGTGTGTGTATGTATCAGTTTCTCACAATCCCCTTTTCTTTAGCTCTACCACGTCACCAACTCCAAATTTGGCTTATTTTGCTCCATTATGTTTTGAACTTTTGAAAATGTTACACTTTTGAACTGCGGTGCTGGAGAAGACTCTTGAGAGACCCTGGGACAGCAAGGACATCAAACCAGTCGACCCTAAAGGAAATCAACCCTGAATATTCATTGGAAGGACGGATGCTAAAGCTGAAAGTCCAACACTTTGGCCGTCTGATGCTAAGAGCCAACTCATTGGAAAAGACCTTGATGCAGGCAGAGACTGAGGGCAGAAGGAGAAGGGAACAACAGAGGATGAAATAGTTGGATGGCATCATCAGCTCACTGGACATGAGTTTGAGAAAACTCTGGGACATAGTGAAGGGCAGGGAAGCCTGGTGTGTTGCAGTCCATGGGGTCACAGAGTTGGACACAACTGAGTGATTGAAAACAATGTTTTGAAAAATCACACTTTTTAGAATGTTCTACTCTGACCAACCTTTGACTTTTCCAATGGAATAAAGCTAGAGATGTTCTCCTTGCAAAGCTGCTTTGAGAAGACTGACTTGGATCCAGACCTTTCCCAGAACACAGAAGAGGAGGAAACACTTTCAAATTCATTTGACAAGGCCAGTCTTCCCCTCATAACAAAACCAGCAAGGCCACCACAAAAAGAGAAAATGACAGGCTAATGTCCCTGATGAACACAGATACCAAAATCCTCAGCAAAATATTAGCAAAATGAAATTAACCACATAAAAGAATCATAGACCATGATCAAGTGGGATTTATTCCAGGGAAGCAAGGATAGTAAAAATAAACAAATAAATAAATAAAATAAGGGACTTCCCTGGTGGTCCAGTGGTTAAGACTCCACACTTCCAATGTAGGGCGTGAGGGTCTGATCCCTGATCAGGGAACTAGATCCCACACGCCGCAACTAAGAGATCACATGCAGCAACTAAAGATTTTGTGTGCCTCAACTAAGACCTGGTGTAGCAAATAAATAAAAATAGAAAATGTATATATATACACACATATATAGCTTTTAAATAAATAAATAAAATAAAAGACTGACTTGGAAAGCCACAAAAAGCAGACACTCTCACCCCTATATTTCAGGCCCCTAAATCAGGCAGGAATTTCAAGTTCAATAACCAACAGGTGAGATCTTAGTTCCCAGACCAGGGATTGAACCTGCACACTCCTGCAGTGGAAGGAGGGAGTATCAACCACTGGAGAAGGAAATGGCAACCCACTCCAGTATTCTTGCCTGGAGAATCCCATGAAGAGAGGAGCCTGGCAGGCTACAGTCCATGGGGTCACAAAGAGTCGGAACACGACTGAAGCGACTTAGCACTCAAGCACGCACGGGCTGCCAGGGAAGTCCTGATGCTGCATATTTATGATATGCTCAACGCACGTGCTCCACCGATAAAGCACAAAATACACCTGTCCTTTCCATTTACTCCGAGCCACTAGTTCAATCTATCCCTTCTGTGCTGTCTGAACTTTTCATTTCCAATAGATTCAGACTAATTCACCACAGCTACCGAAGTTGATCACTTGTGCCTTCTCCTCACATCCTGGGGTGCTACCTGCTGACATCCTTAAGAGAATTTAGAAATAAATCTAATAGACGGCCTTTCACGCCAGAGAACTGTTTATTTGAATTCCATCAAGAGGGGACACAAGTAGAATCCAAGAATGGGTCTGGGATTCAAAAGCACTTAGCTAAGACATTTACCTATGCGCTGCCTAGAACCATTCCATGGTAATAAAATAAAAACACCATTGAAAGTTGACACCGCCTAGGCTAAATGCTTGCTGTTTGAAGATGAAGCAAGACAAGCTTAGTTTAAAGCCACAGTAGCCAAGCTACAAGACTGAAGCACCGGACAACACGCCTGTTTCTCAATGAAAAGAGAGGATACCAGTGCATGCAGACCAGCAATGGAGGAATTCCAGGGCAGATGAAATGGGGCTCCAAGACCACTCATCCATCCATGCCAAGAATTGAGGCATGGAAAAGGAACTTGGTTCATCAGCACCGTCTTTCTAGATTCCATATATATGCGTTAATGTACGATATTTGTTTTTCTCTTTCTGACTTACTTCACTCTGTAAAACAGGCTCCAGGTTCATCCACTTCAGTTCAACTGACTCACATTCATTCCTTTTTACAGCTGAATCTATTTTCAGGGCAAGAATACAGACACAGATATAAAGAGACTTGTGGTTACAGTGGGGGAAGGAGAAGGTGGGACGAATTGAGAGTAGCATTGAAACATATACATTACCATATGTAAAATAAGTAGCTAATGGAAAGCTGCCGTATAACACAGGGAACTCAACCCAGTGCTCTGGGACAATCCAGAGGGGTGGCACCGGGAGGTGGGAGGGAGGTTCAAGAGAGAGGGGATATATATATACTTATGGCTGATTCACGTTGTTGTATGGCAGAAACCAATACTACCTGGTAAAGCAATTATCCTCCAATTAAAAACAAGTTTAAAAAAAAAGAAAGAAAAGGAACTGACTTGGAGTGGGCAACAGGAAGGTTGTCAGACAAATACGAGCTGTGTCACATGAAAGTCGCTATAATTTTTACATTGGGCAAGAGTCTTAATTACAGACTTTGTGTCTGTCTTAGAAGCTGGGTTTAAAAGGACATGGTTCTAGATAGCTACGTGGAAGCTGCTATATAGCACAGGGAGCTCAGCTCGGTGCGCTGAGATGACTAGAGGGGTGGCTTGGGGGATAGTGGGAGGAAGACCCAAGAGGGAGGGCATTATGTACGCCTGCATGCGTGCTTTCGCTCCAGTCATGTCCAGCTCTTTATGACTCTATGGACTTCGGCCCACCAGGGATCTATCCATGGGATTCTCCAGGCAAGAATACTGGAGTGGGTTGTCACGCCCTCCTCCAGGGGATCTCCCCAACCCAGGCACTGAACCCGTGTCTCGTGTCCCCTGCATTGGCAGGTGAGTTTTTTACCACTAGCACCACCTGGGAAACCCAGATATATGTATAGATATAGCCAACTCACTTTGCTGTACAGCAGAAACTAACAAAATATTGTAAAGTAACTATGCCCCAATAAAAAAGGAGATGCTTCTTCTATGGGAATGCTGGTGGGGAACATTGGGAATCCTTCCAAAACAGAAAAGGATGGATCCTGTACCACTGCTAAAGGACCAGCCCAGAGTCACAGAAATCAGCAGATGCCCAGAGGCAAAACGGCATCCTTCCCAAGAAACTCCCAGGTGCTCCCCTTCCTTCCTATGGGGTTACCCTTGCAGAGACTGAGGTGCACAGTGCCGACATTTCACGTTAACATAGGGAGTCTGCTATTTTAAGTAACCTGCTGGTCAGCTCTTTTGTAAAATGAAGAGCCTTAGTTTACAGAACCTAATGCTCCTGCTTCACAAGGATGGAATTTTATCTTTGTTTTTTGTGTATATCAAGTTTGCTACAGCAGCCCTTACACATTTACATCCAAGTGAGACATCCATGAGCCTGGCTAAGTCCTGCTTCAGGATAATGCATGTGTCCTAACAGTTATTAGAAATCCAGAGCACAGGGAACTATGTCTAGGATCTTACAATAATCTATAAGGGAAAAGAATCTGAAAAAGTATATATATACACACATATATGTATATACACACACACATGTATATAAACTGCATTCTTTGCTGCACACCTGACACTAGCACAACACTGTAAATCAACTAGACTAATAGTGAACACAAGTAAATAAACAGGGCTTCGCTGGTGGCTCAGCGCTAAAGAGACACCTGACACTAGCACAACACTGTAAATCAACTAGACTAATAGTGAACACAAGTAAATAAACAGGGCTTCGCTGGTGGCTCAGCGCTAAAGAGATCGCCTGCCAAGGCAGGAAACGTGGGTTCGATCTCTGGTCCAGGAAGATCCCACATGCTGTGGAACAGTTAAAGCCGGTGCGCCACAACTACTGAGCCTGTGCTCTAGAGCCCGAGAGCTGTAACTACTGTAGTCCATGTGCTGCAACTACTGAAGCCTGTATACACCCTAGAGCTCGAGTTCTGCAGTGAGAAGCCCCTGCATCACAACTGGAGAGTAGCCTCCCGCTCACTGCAACTAGAGAAAATCCTACGCAGCGATGAAACCCCAGCACAGTCAAAAATAAATGAATAAATTCAATTAAAAAACAAATAAACAAATGTAAAATATATATATATATATGGGGGTTTGTGGAAAATCAGTGGCTTTCCCCAGAGAAGAAGAAAGTCTGTAGCCCTAGCATATTTTAGTGTATAAAATACCCAGCATGGTGACATCATGGTTTGGGGGGTTTTTTCCGGGAGGGGGTATAACAGAATTTTTCCTTTTGTCCTTTGCTGGTTTCAGCACTCCCATGCACTGCTGCAGCATCAATCACCGAGTCCAGCAACTGTGTTTAGTCTAGGGCTGTGGTGGTTTGGAAATACGCCTGTAAATTCTTCTACCACTCATCCTCTTAAAGTCGCAGCCTGACTGTACCACTGGCGGCCCCAGTGAGGCTGGAACTGCTATTACCTTCCAAAGAGTAGCACATGGTGACTCCAGCAGAGGTCACAGGGGACATCGCTGCTCCCAGCCTGCCCTCTCTGGGGGAACCAGTGCCACCTTGGAAGAAAACTAACAGCCTTGACAACTGGCCCAGTTGGGAAGGAGCCAAGAACAACTTGCCAGGAGAGATGAATGATTCTCCAGCTCAGCCAAGTCTTCAAAAGATTGCAGACTTCAGGCTTCACGTCTCCCAGCTGAGGACCCAGACATTATAAAGCAAAGACAAGCCACCGCCACAGGGCCCTGCCTGAATTTCTGTCCTACCTGAAATGATAAATGCTTATCTTGCTTTACCTTACTGTCACCATCTGGAGGTTGTTTGTTCCTTTCTGCCACTGTTATCATCCAGAGGCTGTATGTTATTGAGCAATTGATAAGCAACACAAGGGCTGAGCATACGCCCACAGGCTAAGCAACACAAGGGCTGAGCACACGCCCACAGGCAAGCCAACAGGAGGAGGAACTTTCTGTTGTAAGCACCAAAAAAGAGGTGTTTTTCCTGCTGAACATGAGGTTTGCTGCTAAGTCACTTCAGTCGTGTCTGACTCTGTGCAACCCCATAGACGGCAGCCCATCAGGTTCCCCGTCCCTGGGATTCCCAGGCAAGAACACTGGAGTGGGTTGCCATTTCCTTCTCCAATGCATGAAAATGAAAAGTGAAAGTGAAGTCGATCAGTCGTGTCCGACCCTCAGCGACCCCATGGCCTGCAGCCTTCCAGGCTCCTCCGTCCATTGGATTTTCCAGGCAAGAGTACTGGAGTGGGGTGCCATTGCCTTCTCTAGAACAAGAGGCTTGGGGGGATATAATTCAGGACCTACTGGAGTATACCATGTGAGCAGACTGCCTGAGGAAAAGTCGATCCGGAGAACAAAAACAACACATGGGGAGAGACTGAGTGTTGATGATGTCATCTGAGCTCCTGGATCAAGCTATACCTGAAGGCCACTCTGGAATTTTTAGTTGCTTAAGCCAATATATCTTCTCACCACCTGTGCTTTTACCTTAAGTCAGTTTGGGTTGATTCCTCTCATTAGGTGCTCAAAAACCCCTGACTCTACACACTCAGTGTTCCCTGGGCTGCCCCTAGCATAGTAGACTAGATAGCATACTTGATCAGCTATGTCCCTCTGAGGTAAATGGGTAGGTCCAAATGTTTGGAGCCAAAACAACCCTGCTACATTAGCCACAACCAATTAGACTAAGGATTAGGGAAAGACAGTCCAGAAGAGGTGAGGTGTATCCAAACTCCATGTGAGTTCCTTATAGAATGCACTGTCATGAACTTCTGCTCCTAACAGGGTCTCCAATGACAGAACCTATTTCCCAGTGGGAGGAGACAGAAATCCAGAAAATAAGCAGACACACAAAGAAATAGACAAGATAATTCCAGGTGTAGATGCGTGCCATGAAACAGAAAAGTGTGTGGCCCTGGGGAGCGACGAGCACAGACTGGGCAGGGTAGACCCCCTCACCGCATGACAATCAGGCTGGCACTGAATGCAAAGGTGCAAAGCCTGGGGAAAGATTTCTAGGCAGAGGAAACAGCAGGTGCAAACCCCATGGTAATGAAATGAACCTGAAGCTGGGCTTACACAAACAGAAAAACGTGTCCAGTGTAGCTAGAGCATAGAGAAGGAGATGGGATGCCAGGAGTTGAGTCCAGGAAGAGAGAACGACCACATCTGCAGTGAACAGTAGGAATTTGGGCTTACTGTATGTGTAATGATTTCTTTTGCATTTCCTTTTAAGCATCCTGGCTGCCGTGTGAAGAATGAATTGTCAGGAGTACGAGCCATCAGGTTAATGCACAGGCTGCACTGACATTACACTTGATGGGATTACTGGGGCTTCCTCTGAGCCCACTCCCTGGTGGGCTTCTATGGTGGCTCAAACAATAAAGAATTTGCCTGCAATGCAGGAGACCGGGATTCGATCTCTGGGTCAGGAAGATCCCCTGGAGGTAGAGCATGGCAACCCACTCTAGTATTCTCACCTGTAGAATTTCATGGACAGAGAAGCCTGACAGGCTACAGTCCATGGAGTCACAAAGAGTTGTACACAACTGAGTGACTGTAACTTTCTGAGCCCACTCTAAGCTCTTTATGGTATCATTTCACTCAATTCTCAACAATCTCACAAAGGAGGCATTTTCTAATTTGCATTCTGCAGTCAAAGGAATGGAGGAACACCCTTGCCTGTGGTCAGATGGCTAGTGGGTTGAGGAGGCTGGATTTGAACCTGGGCAGTCTGGCTCCAGATCCCGATTCCTGAGTGACACTTCCCTGTGTTTTGGGACAGGGGTTGTCTCGCTGTTTCAGATCGTGTCCACCAACAACCCAGAGGCCATTGTTAGGGGATGAGTTGAGCTTTCCTATCACACTTCTGTGGCTCCATTCAACACGCCTGGAGTTAAAAACGTTATGTTCCAGACAAAACCAAACCTGTGGCAATAAACAGTTGGCAGCATGAGGCCAGGGATGCGGTAGGGTTGACATCAAGGGGGTAGAAGGTACTTCTTGGGATGACAGAAATCATCTATATCTTGATTGTGACAATGCTGACATGGTGCATATATGTGTCAAAAAATCAATAACTATACACTTGAAATGGGTGTGTTTGATTGTATGCAAATCACACCTCAATAAACAGATTTAGAATTTGTTCAGCCTATGTTCACTTCTAGTAAATAACTACTTCTTTGGATTTCAGTCTGTATATACTATATACACAATGAAAAGCCATCTGATAACCTCCAGGAGGGACTCCTGGAAGATGTATGCATGAAAAAATGCTGTTTCAATCAGTTCCTGAGGTCCCAGCAAACTCCATTCATGCAGGATTTCATGTAGCGAAAGTATCTGGGCTGATCCACCCCATCCCACCACTATCCCCTGCACGCCTGTGAGCAGGTGCCAGGTGTATGCACAGCTGATTCCAGCAAAATCTGGCCAGATGTTTCAGAACCCCAAGACTGCAGGACTGGCCTTTTAAGGCTACAACAAGCTGATATTCTGGAAACTCATTTCTCAGGCAGCTCAGGATGTAACAGACTGCCCCTCCCATGCCAACCCATGCTGCCCCCAGCACTCTGTCTGTCCTCCAGCAGAAGGAGTGAGTTCAAAGATGCCTGTCTGGCAGAGACAAATCAAGGAGCAAGGCAGGAGCCCCCAGCGACAGAGCAACAGCAGCTTGACGTCGAAGATCCAAACTTCAGGGACCCGAACCCTGCTTTACCTCTCTGTGGGTTGCAAACCAGCCCTTACTATACCCAGCCCTTAGAACTCTTTTCAGCATCACAGTGTTTCTCTTTTGCTTTATCTATTTTTGGATGTAAATGTCTTAAGGCAGGATAAGACTCTCCAGCACCATGCACCCCATTATTCTTTGTCCTATGCCCAGTCTGTCCTCGGAATAAAACACCTCCTGGTGCCTAAAGATATGTGTCCATCAACTCCTTTATACAAACCACAGCAAGCAAACACCTGCTCAAAGTCAGCACCAAGGCATGGAGTGACCTGTCTTTTTCAGCTTCATTTTATGCACCAAATTAAATATAGTAAATGAGAAAACATAATTCTTTCTCAAAGTAGGCACAAAAATCCTTTTTCATCTGAATTAGGAGCAATTACCTTGCTATGCTTCTTGAGCTCTGCATTTCCCAGTGGAGATTTATGGAAGAAAGGGTTTAATGATGAACTGTTCCACCAATGGGTTTGCAGCACAAGACGAATGTACACACACATCTATATCTATACCCATATATGTCATACCCATACTTAAATCTATATCTAATATAATAAAGACTCTACCTGATCTCTGTCTGAGTCCTTGTCAGGAGTTTCAAAAACCCTTGGAATTTGCCTCAGTGATAACAGCCTTTGTTATTCACAAGCACAGACAGCACTTTGCCAACAAGGTCTGAACAGTCAAGGTTATGTTCCAGTCAAGTTCCAGGAGTCATGTATGGATGACAGTCCATGCGGTCGCAGAGTCAGACATGGCTGAGTGACTGAACAACAGCAACAACCATTCACAAGCTTATGCTAATGAGGTGATTTGTGGGTGGACCCTTAGAAAACACCCGTGGAGGAGCTGCCCAAACCAGAAACAGCAAGCAGGACTAAACTTTCAGCTCACACCTCAATCTCTGGGAGATAAGTAGACCAATGAGTGAATCAACCAAACCTATGTACTGGATTCCATATAATAACCCTGGACCTTGGGACTTCCCTGGCAGTTCAGTGGTTAAGATTAAGACTCCATGCTTAAACTGCAGGGGGCACAGTTTCGATCCCTGGTTGGGGAACAAAGATCCCACATGCTGCACGGTGTGGCAAAAAAAAATAAAAATTATACAAAAAAAAAAAAATCCCAGACCTCTACACTCAGTGGAACTGCCCATGGAGGAACCCGTCAATAGCTGAGATCACCTGCCCAGATTGCACAAAGAAAGTCCATCCCAGCTCTGCATCCACCCCAGGCCTTATCCTGTGCCTCTCTTCCATTTGCCTGTTCTTGAGTCGTGGCCTTTATAATAAGGCAATCATTGGATTGATAAGGACAGTTTTCTGGATGAGTTCTGTGATTCATTCTGAAACCGAGCAGGACCCGGGGCGGGGGAGCGGGCGGCGCTACCAGGCAAGAACACCTTTTTGTCCCCTGCTTCTTGTAGATAAGACTCCAGCCTCCATGACCTTCCCTGAGTTCCAAAGGGCAGGGTTACTGATCGAGGGAGGAGCTGTCATGAAACTACCTGAGGCAAGATGAAAGGGACCAGAGAAGCTAGCCGAGAATAAGATACTGACCGCCTGACACCCTGCACACAGCCTAATCTTGTCAACAAAGCCACCCTGGAACCATTCCTATAAAAGGCCTCATCAAGTCCTCCCAGGTTGGGACACACAGTTTTCCAGGGGAGGAGCTCCCTGTGTCCTCCCTGTGCCTGGCAAAGCAATAAAGCTATTATTTTCCACTTCACTCAAATCTCTGTCTCTGAGATTCGATTTGGCACTGGTTTACAGAGGCCATCCTTTAGGCATCAGTTCTAGCAAGTTATGAAACCTAAGCAAACATCATGGGAACCCCCAAATTTGTAGTCTGTTGGAGAAAAGTGCAGGTAGCCTGGGGAGTCTCTCTCGCCTTGCAGCTGGTGTCTGAAATGAGGGAGGGTCTGGTTGGAACTAAGCCCTTAACCTGAGGGTGTTCACTGACTCTGGGGAGTTATTCGAGACTGAATTGAATTGTAGGACATTCAGTCAGAAACATGATCAATAACCACATCTCCTGCCAATGCAGGAGATACAGGCTCAAGCCCTGGGTCAGGAAGATCCCCTGGAGTACTGGCAACTCACTCTAGTATTCTTGACTGGATAATCCCATAGACAGAGGAGCCTGGTGTGCTGCAAACCACAGGGTCACAAAGAGTTGGGCACAACTTAGCAACTGAACAACAGCAACCCCATTTCCAGCCTCCATAGGTCAGGTCCCAAGAACTGGAGGGGAAATGGATAGGTAAAAAATGCAGCATCAAAGCCACATCTGTTGGGTCTACAATCACCACTGAGCTGCCTCCCTATTTCACCGTCTTGACTCAGACAAAGATAAGGGCTCCCAAAGGCTCAGATTCTTCAGAGCTGCCTAGACACACGCTGCCAAGCTCCTCCCAGCAATTTCCACCAAACACCAACACAAAACCACGTTCTAACTGAGGGAGTACTCACCATGGACAGCAGGCTATACACACAGGATGAAATCTTGCTCTGCTGATATTGTTAAAGAAACAGACAGCAGAACCTGTTTTAATGCCTGTTCTCTTTTGTCCTGATAGGAAGAACTCTCTCCAAGAAAAAAAATGGGAGTTGAAAGGCTCAAAATCCCTAATCCAGTTTGTACAGGGAGTGGAAAAATAGAAGACATTTACAGCCTGGGGAATGTGAACTTTGAGATCAAGCAGCCTTCTTGATCTCCAAATTGAACAACACAATCCACCGCGCTACAGCCTCCTCTCAGGGCCCCTAGCTGCAGTATTATCTCCCCAGCATTAGCTGTTCAAAAAGCCTTTATATCTGCCTGCAGGATAACTTAAGAACTTATCTTCCTCCCCGTCTGAAAGCTTTAAAGGTCAAATCTGCTCCCCTCAAGGAAGAAAACAAATACAAAGAAGTTGTTTAGAGGTACGTTGTTCGTGTTATGTGTCCATCTATAAGTTAAAACTGTGAAAATTTCACAGCAAATGCCAATGAACAACGAATAGTTCTAAAGCCAAGCAGGACCCTGTTAGGCTCCTGGGCACAAATCTTTTTGTGTCCCCCTTCTCTCCCCGCTACCCCTGGCCCAGTCCTGCTGTTTTCTTGTTTGCAGAAAATAAGCTTCATTCAGCCTCCAGGAACTTCCTTCCCCAAGTTCCAACAGGCAAGTTCAAACAGTTGCTAATCAAGGATGGGAGGGGATGCAGAGACAAGGGAGAAGCAGTCAAGAAACAATAGTGCAGCCTTGGGGCGGGGTCCTGGGTCCTCCTTAAGGGATCAGTTCAGTTCGTCGCTCAGTCCTGTCCAACTCTTTGCGACCTCATGGACTGCAGCACGCCAGGCTTCCCTGTCCATCACCAACTCCTGGAGCCTGCTCAAACTCATGTCCATTGAGTCGGTGATGCCATCCAACCATCTCATCCTCTGTCATCCCCTTCTCCCACCTTCAATCTTTCCCAGCATCAGGGTCTTTTCAAATGAGTCAGCTTTTCACATCAGGTGGCCAAAGTATTGGCATTTCAGCTTCAGCATCAGTCCTTCCAATGAATATTCAGGACTGATTTCCTTTAGGATGGACTGGTTGGATCCCCTTGCAGTCCGAGGGACTCTCAAGAGTCTTCTCCAACACCACAGTTCAAAAGCATCAATTCTTCGGCGCTCAGCTTTCTTTACAGTCCAACTCTCACATCCATACATGACCACAGGAAGAACCATAGCCTTGACTAGATGGACCTTTGTTGGCAAAGTAATGTCTCTGCTTTTTAATATGGCGTCTAGGTTGATCATAGCTTTTCTTCCAAGGAGCAAGAGTCTTTCAATTTCATGGCTGCAGTCACCATCTGCAGTGGTTTTGGAGTCCAAAAAAGTAAAGTCTGTCACTGTTTCCCCATCTGTTCACCACAAAGTGATGGGACCAGATGCCATGATCTTAGTTTTCTGAATGTTGGGTTTTAAGCTAACTTTTTCACTCTCCTCTTTCACTTTCATCAAGAGGCTCTTTATTTCTTCGCTTGCTGCCATCTGCATATCTGAGGTTACTGATGTATCTCCCAGGAATCTTGATTCCAGCTTGTGCTTCATCCAGCGCAGCATTTCACATGATGTACTCTGCATATAAGTTAAATAAGCAGGGTGACAATATACAACATTGACGTACTCCTTTCCTGATTTGGAACCAGTCTGTTGTTCCATATCCAGTTCTAACTGTTGCTTTTTGACCTGCATACAGATTTCTCATGGTGGTCTGGTATTCCCATTTCTTGAAGAATTTTCCACAGTTGATTGTGATCCACATAGTCAAAGACTTTGGCATAGTCAATAAAGCAGAAGTAGATGTTTCTCTGGAACTCTTTTGCTTTTTTGATGATCTTGTGGATGTTGGCAATTTGATCTCTGGTTCCTCTGCCTTTTCTAAATCCAGCTTGAACATCTAGAAATTCATGGTTCACATACTGTTGAAGCCTGGCTTGGAAAATTTTGAGCATTTCTTTGCCAGCATGTGAGATGAGTGCAGTTGTACAGTAGTTTGAAAAGTCTTTGGCATTACCTTTCTTTGGGATTGGAATGGAAACTGACCTTTTCCAGTCCTTAAGGGATACACAGAACAGTATCTTTGAGCTATTCTGCAGATACTGAAACCCCTCCCAGGTGGAAGTAGTTAATTGTAAGCTGCTCACCAGCACGTAGACCCCAGACCTGTTGGAACCAGAAGGTTGTTCAGGCTGACTCCTGATTACCTCACCACCAACCAATCAGAAGAGTGTCCATGAGCTGATCATGCCTTCCTCTTTGAACCATTTATGTAAAACCCTTCACTACCTCATCCAGGGCAGGACACACAGTTTTGAGGGCATCAGCCCACGCTGACCCCCTTTGCCTGGCAAAGTATTAAAGCTATTCTTTTCTACTTTACTGAAACTCTGTCTCCCAGATTTAACTGGGTACAGAGGCTGAATTTCAGCTACAGTTCTTCGTGCAGCATTCTCAGATACCTCTATGTCTATAGGGTGTAACTTTAAACACAAGTTTCTGGGTTAAATGCTTAATGGGATATTGACTGTCCATGCTTGCATAGTGCCTTTCAATAAACATCAGAAAGCATACTCCACAGAGGCAAAGGTTTCTTCTTGCAGAACAGAGTAGGCAAGCTCTACTGGGAATACTTAAATCTTCCTCTTGTCGTGTGGGAAGACCCTAAGCCAGTCAGAGCCAGATCTGGCCTCTGATCACTATTACAAAAAGAACGTCGGAGAAATTCTTTAAAATTCTTGTACTACAATTGTTGTAAAGGAGGCAATATTTTGATTGAATAGTTCAGACAGTTATTTTTCCTTTAATTCACTGCATCAAATTCATGCAACAAAGACGATTTATCTTCAAATTTCTTTGTCTCTCCTTCTAAGATCTGATAGGAGAGGGGCCCTCTGAGCAGATGCACTATTCTGATTGTGATTAACAAAATGGAA
Organism: Bos mutus; assembly: GCF_027580195.1. NCBI lineage: Eukaryota > Metazoa > Chordata > Mammalia > Artiodactyla > Bovidae > Bos > Bos mutus. The sequence continues at coordinate 25,366,214 of NC_091633.1, forward strand.
AGGAGCCCTGCATGCCAAGAGGGAAAAAAGCTGTTGTGATTGTCATTATCACACCATTTCACTGATTTACTGCAACTCCAATAAGGGCAGAAATGAAGACAATTAAAAGAGAACCAGACTGCTGTCGCCTACTTGATTATAAAAACAAACAATAGGAATTTAAGCTGATTTGTTAAAAGCAGCAGGAAGTTTCAACAAAAGAATTTTTAAAAGCCCAGCTCTTTGCTGAACTATTCCGATGGTGAGACTCTAAACCAATGTGAACCCCTTGCACAAAGAAAGATGTAGCTAGCTCCTTAAGCGGAGAAGACAATGGCACCCTACTCCAGTACTCTTGCCTGGAAAATCCATGGACGGAGGAGCCTGGTGGGCTGCAGTCCATGGGGTCGCTAGGAGTTGGACTTGACTAAGCGACTTCACTTTCACTTTTCATTTTCATGCTTTGGAGAAGGAAATGGCAACCCACTCCAGTGTTCTTGCCTGGAGAATCCCAGGGACGGGGGAGCCTGGTGGGCTGCCGTCTATGGGGTCACACAGAGCTGGACACGACTGAAGCAACTTAGCAGTAGCAGCTCCTTAAGATGCTCTGAAAGTCAAACTGTTAGTTGTTTAGTCGTGTCCCACTATTTGTGACCCCACGGACTGTAGCGCCCCAGGCTTCTCTGTCCATGGGGTTTTCCAGGCAAGAATACTGGAGTGGGTTGCCATTCCCTTCTCCAGGAGATCTTCTGATCCAGGCATCGAACCCAGGTCTCCTGAACTGCAGGCAGATTCCTTACCATCTGAGCTACTAGGCAAGTACCTTGTTTCAAATCAGCGCTTTTACAGACTCAAGGAGCAGATAAATTACAGACAATCAAATCCACCAACACTTAAACTCACAAAGATCTGATTTCACAAAAGCAGAAACATACCCTTGTTTTCATCTTTGTGGGTAGAAAAAAAAAAAACATGTTCTTTTTGAGAGAAAAGTATTCTAGGAAGAAATTAGAAGTTAAGGAGATGGTAAACTTTTTGAAAAATGTAAATTGGATCATGTCTTTCTATTTTTTGAAAACTTCTCAAAAAGGAGGTTGAGGGATAATGGATACAGGTATATGTATGCCTGAGTACCTTTGCTGTCCAAATGAAACAACTACAACACAGTTCATCAGATATACTCCAATATAAAATAAAATGTTTAAAAACTCGCATCGACTGCCCATTGATTTACCCTCTGTGAACTGTTTTCAACCTGCATCTCAGATTGCACTTCCTACTGTTCTCTGTATTGGCTACACACCACCCCCAGCAACCTGCTTACAACAGGGGTCAGAAAATCAGGGCTCTTGGATCAAATCCAGACTGCTGTTTCCATACAGCTGGAAAGTGAAAATGGTCTTCATGTTTTAAAATGGTTCAAAAAAAAGGGGGGCGGGGTGTGGAGAATATTACCTGGTATGTGAAAAGTATATGAAATTCCAATGCTAGAGATTATAAATAAAGTTTTATTGGAACAGAGGCAGGGACATTTTGTTTACATAATGTCTGGCTGCTTTCGCATTGCAACAGAGATGGCTAGTTATGACAGAGATCATAGGGCCCACAGTCTCAAAAACATGCTATTTTGCTGAACCTGGCTTAGCACATCAAGTTTACTCACACTTTAGGGCCTGCCTTCACTAGGACTCTAAGAAGTTCTGGCTCAGTTGGTAAAGAATCCGCCTGCAATGCAGGAGACCCATGTTCCATTTCTGGGTCAGGAAAATATGCTGGAGAAGGGATAGACTACCCACCCAGTATTCTTGGCCTTCCCTTGTGACTCAGATGGTAAAGAATCCACCTGCAATGTGGGAGACCTGGGCTTAATCCCTGAGTTGGGAAGATCCTCTGGAGAAAGGAAAGGCTACCCACTCCAGTATTCTGGCCTGGAGAATTCCATGGATTGTATAGTCTATGGGGTCTCAAAGAATCGGACATGATGAAGTGAATTTCACTTTCTTTCACTTCCAGATATCCTCACAAGGGCCTCAGGTCTTGGCTTAACCAGTTCAGGCAGCCATGACAAAGTGCCATAGATGGGATGGCTTAGAAAGAACATAAATGTAGTCCTTATAGTTCTGGAGGTCAAAGTCCAAGTGAGACAGGAAGGGGACTGGGCAGGAACTTTAGCTTTTGCCCAAGGACAGTACAAAAACTGATTAGAACCAAATAGATCCAAGATGGCGACTAGCTGACTTCCATTGTAACATATCAGCAAGATAAATGACGCATCCACAGAATCCATGACAGTTCTAAGGGGGACAAAGGGAAAGAGGGCAGTGGCCCAATTCCTGGAAATTCCCACTCCTTCCCCATAATAGCTGGAATATTCCTCCCTCTCATTAGCCTATGAGATTGTGAAAGTGAAAGTCGCTCAGTTGTGTCCGACTCTTTGCGATCCCATGGACTATACAGTGCATGGAATTCTCCAGGCCAGAATACTGGAATGAGTAGCCTTTCCCTTCTCCAGGGAATCTTCCCAACCCAGGGATCGAACCCAGGTCTCCCACATTGCAGGTGGATTCTGTATCAGCTGAGCCACCCGGGAAGCCCCAGCCCATAAAAATTGACAACCCTATACCCTGGGGCCTCTCTTGCCTTCCCAGATGGGCCACACTTCCATCTAGGAGTGTGTTACCTCCTTGAATAAATCTTCTTTCACATTACCATGGCTCACTCTTGAATTCTTACCTGCATGAAGCCAAGAACCTACATTTGGTGGCCATTCCAGGGACTCAGCCATGACCTGGGATGTGATCATCCCCTGGCACTACCCGCCTCCCGCCCCCTCTTTCCTGCAACCCAAGATCAGGGCACCAGCATGGTCCATTTTGGGGAAGACATTCTTCCTTCCAAGTTGCAGGGGACCATTCTTTCACTGTATCCTCCACTGTGGAGTGCAAAGGCAGGATGCCAGCCCTCTGTCACTGGTAAAGGCTCTAATCCTATCTTCAAGGGCCCAAGCTTCACAACCTCACCTAATCCTAACCACCTCCCAAAGGCTCCATTTCTTAAGACCATCACATTTGGGGGTAAGGTTTCAAGATAGGAATCTGGGGGAGACACAAACATAACAGGTCTCTACTTAAATATCACCTCTATGGGGACATACCTGACCACCTCATCCACAGACTGGCCCTCCTCACTCTTAACTCACTCTGTATTATTTGCTTCCTAGCATACAGCATTTCTGAAATTACTCCATGCCACTTTTTTTTATTGTCAGCCTCCTCATTAGAAAATAAGCTCCATGCAGGCAGACACTTCTGTCCTGTTCACCACCCTGTACGGGTAGGCACTCATCAAATATTGAATGAATGAACAAACTTATAGCAGAGAAAGCACCAAGATAGCTATTTGGCCTGAACTCCATTCCCAAAGGACTTACTAGGAAAATAAACATTTAATATTGCTTACAAATGAGACCTGAAAGGTATAGTATGTGGGTTTTTTAAAAAGTATTTATTCATTTATTCATTTAGCTGCACCAGGTCTTAGCTGCCACTCATGAGATCTTCAGTCTTCACTGTGGCATGTGGGGGTCTTTAGTCTCAGCATGTGGGATCTAGTTCCCTGACCAGAGATCAAACCTAGGCCCCCTGCACTGAAAGCATGGAGTCTTAGCCACTGAACCACCAGGGTAGTCCCCAAGGCACATTATGTTTATATGTGTATATGTGAGTGCACCGAGCAGGACCCTGTGGGGCTCCTAAGCATGGAAGCCTTTTAAACAGTTACTAATCAGGGAAGGGATTGTTGTTCAGTCTCTCAGTCGTGTCTGACTCTTTGTGACCCCATGGACTGCAGCACACCAGGATTCCCTGTCTTTCACTATCTCCCAGAGTTTACTCAGACAGATGTCCACTGAGTGAGTGATGTCATCCAACCATCTCATCCTCGGTCACCCCCTTCTCCTCCTGTCTTCAATCTTTCCCAGCATCAGGGTCTTTTCCAATGAGTTGGCTCTTTGCATCAGGTGGCCAAAGCATTGGAGCTTCAGCATCAGTCCTTCTAATGAGACAAGGGAGGAACAGTCAAGAAACAATAGTGCAGCCTTGGGGCAGGGCCCCGATTCCACGTCAAGGGACACATGTAACAACATCTTTGAGTCCTTTTACAGAGCTAATTCCCCCAACAAATGGAAGATATTAGCATTCTTCATTCCAGAGAGAAGGTCTTAATTTGATAGCCTTGGGAACCAGAAAAGTTTATCAGGAGACCACCTGAGGTCAGAATAAAGGGGTGCAGGCCCTGCCCACACACACCCTGATCCTTGTCAGCAACCCCACCCTTGAACCATTGCTGGAGAACTCCTCAACAAATCCTCCCAGGATGGGATACACTTTTGAAAGGCAGGAGCCCGCTGTGTCCTCATTTGCCTGACAAAGCAATAAAGCTTTTCTTTCCTACTTTACCCATAACTCTCTCTGAGATTCAATTAGGCACCAGTGCATAGAAGCTGAGTTTTCAGCATCAAGAGAACCATTAATTATTAGATGTAAATGTAAATGCATAATAGAATTTGGGCATGTCTTTCATTTCTGGTCCTCTTCCGTATTCTTCTTAAATGTAATACCAGACTCAAAAACTCATGAAATGATGCTGTCCTGACTCACACTTAGAAAGGCCTTGTGCTGCTGCTAAGTCGCATCAGTCATGTCAGACTCTGTGCAACCCCATAGACAGCAGCCCACCAGGCTCCACTGTCCCTGGGATTCTCCAGGCAAGAACACTGGAGTCAGTTGCCATTTCCTTCTCCAATGCATGAAAGTGAAAAGTGAAAGTGAAGTTGCTCAGTCATGTCTGACTCTTAGCGACCCCATGGACTCCAGCCCACCAGGCTCCTCCGTCCATGGGATTTTCCAGGCAAGAGTGCTGGAGTGGGGTGCCATTGCCTTCTCCAGAAAGGCCTTGTAGGTTCAAATTAAGACAGTGTTAAGGGACTTCCCTAGTCATCCAGTGGTCAAGACTTTGTCTTCCAATGCAGGGGAAACCAGAAAATAAAGCAGAAGCAGTATTATAACAAATTCAATAAAGATTTTAACATATATGTAACATATATTTTTTAACATACATATAATATATAAGGACAGTGTTAAAGGGGAGACAGAAGGACGTCAAGCAGGCACAGCTCAGAAGAGAGATACTGCCATCCTGACAACTCAAAGGCCTGGAGTGCAGTTCAGGGGTGAAACAGATAACAAAATGAGTGAGACTGGCTTCGTGGGGTGTATGAGGCAAACAGAGGTGTGCACGCATCATCAAAGGAGGAAGCAGCCTTTCAACCTCCACTGAGAGGGGACCATGGCAATACCAGCTCCACCGGGACTTACGACTTTCAAAGTCACCAGAAACCCAACGGCACGTGAATTCTCCTGATTTGAAAATGTTGACAATTTAATTAAGAAAACAACATCTATTGATCCATCACATGTCCATAGGCAATGTCTGACGTATCGGCTGCCATTTTGTCAACTCTGGTCTGGAGATTTCCAAATTAATCAACCTTCCTATATGCACTCATTCATTATTTACCAAGAGCTTTGCAAGTCCTTCTGCAGCAATGCTCTCAGCATTGGTAAGTGGTGTCCCTCATGCTGTACATGAATTTTCAGAACTAAAAGGGCAAGATGAGAGCCCAGAAGTGTTCATTCTATTCCAAATACAACTGTTTGGTGATTTATACTAAGCCCTAAGCATCCTCATCAAATCATTATTTCCAACTCAGCAAGAACTCTCACTTAGAAGTTTGTTTTGAGATTCAGTAGGAAAAATGGCTGGGGATGATGTGATGACTGGCATTTCTCCCAGCTGTCTCCATGACTATGGCTGTACTCCCTCCATGAGTATATCTGTCAGGCCTCTTTTAGCAACAAATGATACAAACTTAAATTAGCTTAAAGGAAAAAAAGAGAGAGATTTTATTAACTTATGTAACTGAACAGCTCTGGAGTCAAGCTGGGGGATTCAGGCATGGCTGGATCAAGCCTCAAGTAACACCATCGTGCTTGCCTTCTCTCTGTGTCTTTGTGTTGGCTTCATTCTTGGGCTCTGTGAAGTGGCCCCCAACAGCCCCTGCTCACATCATCCTTACTGCCAGTGCATCCCCATATAATGGGAAATGGGGTACGACACAACATTTAAAAGAATGACAAAGCCCAAGGAAGCAACATGAACTGATTAGAACCAAACAAGTCCAAGATGGCAGATGAGTTGACGTCCACTAGACCTTGAGTCTCAGTGTACTCTCACTGTAGCACATCAGTAAGCTAAATGACATACCCACAGGCATCATGACAGTTCTAAGGCCAATCATAAAGACTAGAGAGTAGGCTGGATTTAGAAAAGGGAGAGGAACCAGAGAGCAAATTGCCAATATCCGATGAATCATCGATAAAGCAAGAGAATTTCAGAAAAATATCTACTTCTGCTTCACTGACTATGCTAAAGCCTTGACTGTGTGGATCACAGCAAACTGTGGAAAATTCTTCAAGAAATGGGAATACCAGACCACCTGACCTGCCTCCTGAGAAATCTGTACACAGGTCAAGAAGCAACAGTTAGAATCGGACATGGAACAACAGACTGGTTCAAAACTGGGAAAGGAGTACATCAAGGCTATATATTGTCACTCTACTTATTTAACTTATATGCAGAGTACCTCATGTGAAATGCTGGGCTGGATGAAGCACAAGCTGGAATCAAGATTGCAGGGAGAAATATCAATAACCTCAAATATGCAGGTAACACCATCCTTATGGTAGAAAGCAAAGAGGAAGTAAGGAGCCTCTTAATGAAGGTGAAAGAGGAGAGTGAAAAAGCTGGCCTAAAGCTCAACATTAAGAAAATAAAGATCATGGCATCCGGTCCCATCACCTCATGGCAAATAGATGGGGAAACAATGGAAACAGTGACAGACTTTATTTTCTTGGGCTCCAAAATCACTACAGGTGATGACTGCAGCCATGAAATTAAAAGATGCTTGCTCCTTGGAAGAAAAGCTATGAAAAACCTAGACAACATATTAAAAAGCAGAGACATCACTTTGCAGACAAAGGTCCATATGGTCAAAGCTATGGTTTTTCCAGTAGTCACCTATGGATGTGAGAGTTGGACCATAAAGAAGGCTGAGAGCCAAAGAATTGATGCTTATGAACTATGGTGTTGAGAAGACTCTTGAGAGTCCCTTGGACTGCAACGAGATCCAACCACACAATCCTAAAGGAAAGCAACCCTGAATATTCATTGGAAGAACCGATGCTAAAGTTGAAGCTCCAATACTTTGGCCACCTGATGCAAAAAGCTGACTCCTTGGAAAAGACCCTGATGTTGGGAAAGATAGAAGGCAGGAGGTGAAAGGTATGACAGAGGACGAGATGGTTGGATGGCATCACCGACTCAATGGACATGAGTCTGAGCAAGCTCCAGGAGATGGTGAAGGACAGGGAAGCCTGGCATGCTGCAGTCCATGGGGTTGCAAAGAGTCAGACATGACTGAGCAACTGAACAACAATAACAAAAAGAGTAGGCAGTGGCCCTGTTCCTGAAAATTCTCACCTCCTCCCCAAAATAGTTGGAATAACCCTCCCACTCAATAGTCTATGAAATTACCCGGCCCATAAAAACTAACCATGCCATAATTCAAAGCTGTTCCTGTCTTCTCAGATGGCCCACACTCTGTCTGTGGAATGCGTTTCCCTCTAAATAAATCCATTTCTTACCTATCACTTTGTCTCTCACTGAATTCTTTCTCTGATGAGACATTGATAACCTTAGCTCCATTAAGTCCTGAAAACAGGTGTGTGATCTCAGTTAAAAGACCATGAGCTGGGGCTTCCTGGTGACTCAGAGGTAAAGAATCCACCTGCCAATGCAAGACACGGGTTTGATCCTTGATCTGGAGAGATCCCACATGCTTAGAAGCATCTAGGCCCGTGAGTCACAGCTATTGAGCCTGTGCTCTAGGTCCAGGGAGCCCCAAATACTAAGCCCACATACCCTTTAGCCCGTGCTCTGCAACAAAAGAAGCTACCACAATGAGAAGCTTGCGCACTGCAACTAGAGAGAAGTCCCCACTTCCTGCAACTAGAGAAGAGCTTGCACAGCAATAAAGACCCAGCACAGCCAAAAATAAATATTTTTCTAAATAGCCAAACTATTAAAAAAAAAAGACCATGGGTTTTGGCTGGGTTTGAGTCCCAAGCACATGGGTTAAGTTCCAATCTGAGATGCACAGTTTCAAATGTGACCTTATGTTTTTCTGATGTTTCCACCAAAAGCTATGAAATGAACCTGTCTCTCCTTTACTGAAATTGAATCAGGTACCAAGACCCTGCTCAATCACCGTGGTTGGATGGATGGAATGTGGTGACTGCCTCATTCCGGGTCCATGTACCCACCTCTGGAACAAGGCTCACTCTATGAACTGATACTAGGGATGGAGTTTTGTCGTTCAGTCGCTCAGTAGTGTGACTCTTTGAGACCCCATGGACTGCAGCATGCCAGGCTTCCCTGTCCTTCACTGTCTCCTGGAGCTTGCTCAAACTCATGTCCATTGAGTCCGTGATGCCATCCAACCATCTCATCCTCTGTTATCCCCTTCTCCTCTGCCTTCAATCTTTTCCAGCATCAGGGACTTTTCTAATGAATCGGCTCTACGCATCAGGTGGGCAAAGTATTGGAGCTTCAGTTTCAGCTTCATGGGATGGGGTGATTTCCCCCTAAAGGAAAACAGATGATGCTGTAAAAAGTGGAATGAAGACTGGGTGTGCAAGCACACTTTCTGTCCACATCAATAGGTATGAACCTCCTCCCCACTCCAGAAAATGGAGTATCTTTATGAAGAAACAACCCCCTTCTGCCCGTGAACAGGAAGAACAACAGGAAACTACCACTACCATCCAGAGCTGAGACCAAGAGAAGAATGTTCGCTACGGTGCACACGCATTTGCACAAGCACACACGAGCGAGACGAATTACAGAGCAATGCTGTGACCTTTCCTCAGCCCCAGCCATTTCCTCCACACGTGTCAGATCCAGGAACCCAGCTGATCAATAGCTGATTCTACAAGGCACTTGAGAGCAGAGAGGGGGCACATGCCCCATTGGCTCAGCTAAGAAGCATCCTGAAACGCTCAGGACAAATAAGGTCAGGGAGTGTCATTCATCTGCCTCCCACGGTCAGCCTGCAAATAAATAGTGGCTAAACAGCAGGCACCTCTACTGAAGAACAGCAGCCTAATTCTACCTGTTAACCACACACACACACACACACACACACACACAGAGCAATAACCTAAAGCTTCATCCTGCAGTCTCCCCACAGAGCTGTTAGCACTGATGACAACCCATTTCGGAAAGCGGACTCCTGGGTATCTGTGATTTGGCTCAGAAGTAGCTGTTTCTCCTCCAAGCACACCAGAAGTTATTCTAATGTCTTCATATCAACCACTCACTAGAACATACACGCGTGAGGCTGCACTGATTTAGCTTCAACCCCAGAGACGACTGAAGCCTAGAATCTATCTTACTGATGGGGAGTGGCAGTTTCTGTCCCTTTTGTCCTAAGAACTGAGACCCTCAGGAATCCCAAAGCTTAAGCAACAAGACGAATAAGAGATCATCTATATCAAAATGGCTTTACCATCTGTTTCAGGAGATTCCTATCCAGGAAGATAAAACTACAAAATAATATGTAACTTCATTGTTTGGCTAGGAGATTCCTGGAAACTGATTTATGGAAACCATCTATTGCTAACCTGGGCAAAGAGGCCCCTTTTCAGAGCAAGAGATGGCTCACTTGGCCTCAAAACTCACTTATAAGATAACTGGGGATCCAGATTCCCCACAAGCCCCTCACTTTGCTATCTACATGATCCCCAAAGTGAAAGAATCACCTTAAGCTACTGGGGCCTGGGCCCTAAAATTCTAAATATCCATCCCTGACCTCCCTTTTCTGGGATACTACTAACAGTCTGGAGAGATGCTTTTGGGGTACAGGTGCCACCCCACGTGGCTTGCAGGATTTTAGCTCCCCAACCAAGAACTGAACCCAGGATCCAGCAGTGAAAGTACCAAGTTCCAACCACTGGACCACCTGGAAATTCCCAAGAAGTGCTTTTTTTAAACTTTATCACAGTAAGTAATAAAGTTTTCTTTGCCTAACTAGGCAGTTATCTAGGAAGTCTTTGGTTGATGAACAGTGGCCACCTCGGGGCATCTCCTTAACTATTGCTGTTCTGTTCTGCCTTGTAGGTGGACTGACCCCTGCAGCTTGCATTCCCAGGCTTCCATGCCAGCTGGCTGTAGGCAGGGCTGAAACAATGAAGGCCACTGGCAGGAGACAGAAGGGTGAAAGAGAGAGAGGCCAGGGCTTCTGTCCCCCTCACACTGGGGTGACTTCAGAGGAGTCAGCTGCATCTTTTTTACTGGCAGCTCCAGAAGGTAATACTTGCCCTGGAAACAGGACTGTGAGGACACATCTCCTCCCCTTGTCCCTTCTGCCTGGAGATGGCAGGGGTCCCTGCCGTAAGAAATCTCTGAATTCCCTGAGCTTCCCCCAAAATGAAACAAGATGGTGCTGTGAGAGGTGGGATGGAGGCTGGGTGTGCAAACACACTTTCTGTCCATAACGATGGGAGCGAATCTCCTCGCCACTAAGAACACAGTTCATTTGTATGAAGAAACAACCCCCTTCACCATCGGAAAGAAAGACCAACAGGAAACTACCACTGCTGTCCAGAGCTGAGACTGAATTTTTTTTTCTACTAAACTGATGTCTTCTGCTAAATTCCCCATGTGGACAATATTTTGACATGTTTTCTGTTCTCCTGGTTAAACCAAAAGGGAGACCTAAAATAATTGCACTAGGGAAATGTCATGACATAAATGCCAAACATCAGACTTTGCACCTCATCCCCCACATCACAGCCCCACAGCATTTGAGCCTCAGAATCAAAATTACTGGGAGGCTTTTAGAACTAGACCTTTGTCTGGGCCAAACCACAAATCACATAAATCAGAATCTCTGCATCTGTTTTTTGGTTTTTGTTTTTGTTTTTTTTTAAGTTTTTGCCTAAGAAGCAGAGAATGGGAAAAAGGACTGAGCCCATCCTAACAATAACAACAACAGCAACAGAAAACACTGGATAAACCATCGACTAATAGAGTTTCTGGGACACATCAAAGAGCTGAAGTTGCAGAGAAACCAACTAGCCTGAAATCCAGGGGAAAAAAAGAGGTTCCTTAAAAAAGACAATAGACATTGGTTCACTTGGGCCAAAGACTGGGTAGGAGACACTCAGGGTGCTATGCAAGGAGATTCTGGTGGAAAAGGTGGACAACTGCATGCCCACATGGGCAGTCTGGGCAAAGAGAAGGAATAAGAAAATGTCCAGATGGAAACATTAAAAATAACAGAACAATGAAAACCCCACACGGTCAGACATGAAGAATATCTTCAATGGGTTTATTCATAAACTAAAAATGGCTAAGAGAAGAGTCAGTGATAGAAGAACAGGTCAAAAGTAGTTACTGGAAGTGAAACACTTAGTGAAAAAAGAGAAGAGTGAGAAAACAGAACACCCAGGAGCTCAGGGACAACATGAAAAAGTCTACCACGTGTGTAATTGGAACGGTAAGAGAGAGAGAGAGAAAAGAAGGAATGACTGAAAACAGAGCATGTGCTATTTTCCCAAAATAATGAAAGTTATTAAACCACAGACCAAGATGCTCAGAGAATCAAGCAAGATAAATAAATCTGAAACAGCACGTCTTGGGACTTCCCTGGTGGTCCGGTGGCTAAGATTGCACATTCCCAACACAGGAGGCCCAGGTTCGACCTCTGGTCTAGATCCCGCGTGCACAGCTAAGCATTCACATGCCAACTAAGGATTTTGCATGTTATAGTGAAGATCCAAGATTCCACATACCACAACTGAGGCCTGGCACAGCCAAATAAGGGAATAAACATAAATAGAGACAGACAGAAAGCATCTTGACACATCATATCCAAACTGCTGAAAGAGAAACATAAAGAGAAAGTTTAAAGGGCAACCCAAGAAAAAAAAGACACATTACATTCAGAAGAACAAAGATAAAGATTTCAGTAGACTTCTTGTCAGAAGCTATGTAAGACAGGAGACAGTGAAGTGACATCGTGAAGCAAATATTTTTGGAAATAAAAATAAAGATACTTTCAGAAAAGTAAAAGCCAGGAATGCCTTACCATCAGATCTCTGACAAAAAGATAGGTTACAAGATGTTCTTCAGAAAGAAAGAATATGTTACCAGGCAGAAACTTGATTCTACACAAAGAAATGAAGACCTCCAGAAATTGTTAAAATGTAAGTAGATATAAAATCCAAAAAGCATAAAAATGCCTGATATCATGACCCATGATAGATACTAAATATATATTCATTTCTTTCCCCATTTCATCTTTTTCTATTAAAGAAAATATGTTAAAAAATAATAACAATATACTGTGGGTTTATAGCATGAATAAAAATTAAAAATGACATCAATATAACTAAAAATGAGAAAGAAAAAGTGTAAATATACTGTTTAGAGCTTCTTACACTCTATGTGGTGTAATAGTATTTGGAAATTAGTTTTGTGATAAATTAAGAGTCTGTATTCAAAACTCTAGAGCAATCACTGTAATGAGTTGTTTTAAAGGTACAAGTAATAGCCGAAGAGTAGAGATAAAACAGAATTATAAATAATGTTTCATTAACTAAAAAACAGTCAAGGGAGGGCACAAGGATCAGAGAGTACATCATAGAACTAGGAAGATGGTAGATTTTAACCATTAAATAAGAAATTACACAGCAAGAAAACTGTCTAAGCACACCAATTAAAAAACAGATTGTTGGAGTGGATATAAAGCAACAGCCAGCTAGATGCTGTCTATAAGACACACACTGTAAATATAAAGGTATTCACTGGTTAAAAAATTTAAAACAGGAGAAAGGTAACATGCAAACACTAACCAAAAAAAGCTGAAGGAGCTACATTAATGAGAAAAAACAGACTTCCAAATAAGCACTAATACAAGGGGAAAAAGTATTATATGCTCATAAAGGAGTCAATTCACTTACAATATGTAACAATCCTAAATGTGTATGCACCTAACAACAGAACTCTAAAACACATGAAGCAGAAACTCACAATACTAATAGGAAAAACATAAAAACCCATAAATTTAGTTGGAGAGGTCAACACTCACTACTGGAAGGAGCAGGTAGGCAGAAAATCAGTAAGGATATAAAATATTAGACAACAATATAAACATAACAATCTTTTCAGGAACACACGGAGTAGGTAGCACATAGACCATATTCTGGAAGATAAAAAAATACTCAAAAACATAAATGAATTAACGTGCTACAAACTATATTCTGAATAAAATAGAATTAAATTAAAAAAAAAAACTAAGATCATAGCATCAGATCTATCACTTCATGGCAAATAAATGGGGAAAAATGGAAACAGGGATAGACTTTATTTTCTTGGGCTCCAAAATCACTGCGGACAGTGACTTCAGCCATCAAATTAAAAGACACTTACTCTTTGGAAGAAAAGCTATGACAAACCTAGACAGTATATTAAAAAGCAGAGACATCACTTTGCCTACAAAGGTCTGTATAGTTAAAGCTATGGTTTTTCCAGTAATCACATAAAGCTGTGAGAGTTGGACCATAAAGAAGGGTGAGCCCCAAAGAACTGATGGTTTTGAACTGTAGTGCTGGAGAAGATTCTTCAACATCCCTTGGACAACAAGGAGATCAAACCAGTCCATCCTAAAGGAAATCAGTCCTGAATATTCATTGGAAGGACTGATCTGAAGCTGAAACTCCAATACTTTGGCTATCTGATGCAAAGAGCCAACTCACTGGAAAAGACCCTGATACTGGGAAAGATTGAAGGCAGGAGGAGAAAGCAGAAACAGAGAATGAGACGGCTGGATGGCATCACCAACTCAATGGACATGAGTTTGAGAAAACTCCAGGAAAGAGCAAAGAACAGGGTAGCTCGGCGTGCTGTAGTCCATGGGGGTCACAAAGAGTCGGACACAACTTAGTGAACAACAAGTCAATAACAGAAAGGTATTCAGAAAATTCTCAAATATTTTAAAAGTAAACAACAAAAAACCTAAACAATATATGAGGCAAACAAGAGGTAACCAGAAAAATTAATTTAAAAAATAGAAATTGTACGAAAACAGAAGTATAACATAAAAGTTTGAGAAAGAAAGTGAAAGTCGCTCAGTCATGTCCAACTCTTTGCAACCCCATGGAATTCTCAGTCCAGAATACAGTCCAGTATTCTGGCATGGGTAGTCTTTCCCTTCTCCAGGGGATCTTCCCAACCCAGGGACTGAACCCAGGTCTCCTGCATTGCAGGCAGATTCTTTACACCTGAGCCAGGAGGGAAGACAGAGCTAAAACAGTGCCCAGAAGAAAATGGGTAGCCACAGATGCTTATGTTAGAAAAAAAAAAATTATCTGAGAAACTGATCTAAGCTTCCAGGAGAAGAAACTATATAAGGAGGAGAAAATTAAAGTTGAAGTCACCAAAGGAAATAATAAAGATTACCACATAAATCAATAAACATACTATAGAAAACTTTCATGCATTGGAGAAGGAAATGGCAACCCACTCCAGTGTTCTTGCCTGGAGAATCCCAGGGACGGGGGAGCCTGGTGGGCTGCCTTCTATGGGGTCGCACAGAGTCAGACATGACTGAAGCGACTTAGCAGCAGCAGCAGAAAACAACAGGAAAAAAAAGAAAATTGAAATCTGTTTCTTTGAAAAGACAGATAAAAGTCTTAAACCTCTAGCCAGACTGACCAAGAAAAAAGAGAAAAGAACATACAACCAACTGCAGGAATGAAATAAATGGCATCACTACAAATCGCAAGGCATGAAAAAGGCTAGTAAAGCAACACTGTGAACATTACTTCCACAAATTCAACAATTTAGATAAACCAGACCCATTTGTAAAAAAACACAACTACCAAAACTCACTCAATAAGATAATCTGAGCAGTTTTAACACTATTATATTGAATCTGCAATTTAAAAGCTTCTTTAAAAAAATCGCTAAGCACAAGCAGTTTCATCAGAAAATTTAAACCAAACATTTAAAGAAATAGTAGCACTGAATTTATACAATCTCCTCCAGAAAACAAAACAGGAGGGAATGCTCCACACTTCCTTTTATAAAACTGGTATTATCCCGATACAGAAACTAGACAAAACAGTACTTAAGAGAAAAGTACAGAAAATAACTCAGACACAAAAGCCCCAAACAAAATATCAGCCAAAGAAATACAGCAATGCATTAAAAATTATACCATGACTAAATTGGGTTGGTACAAGGAATACAGGGTGATTTGATATTTGAAAAAGCAATGTAATCCACAGTATCAGCAGACTAAAAAATAAAATCAGCTTGTGGCAAGTGATGCAATAAAAGGATTGGACAAAGTTCAACATCCGTTTATGATAAAATCTCTCAACAAATTAGGAAGAGAGCAGAAGTTCATCTCAGTATTTTGTGAAATTACATATTTCATAACATATATATTCATCTAAAAAAAACCTCCAACATCATAGATAGTGGTGTAAGACTGACTGTCTTTCTCCTAAGACTGGGAAAAGATAAGGACGAAAACTCTCACCACTTTTATTCAACGCGAGAAATAGAATATTTCCTGCCGTATCTGTAAACAAAGGATGTTACTGTCATCAGCAATTGCAGCCACTATGGATGGTGAGCTGGCGAGCCCCGAGGAAACTCAGGATGTGAAAACACAGTCTCCAGATAGCTGAGGAAAGATTTCAGTGAACCCAGACCCTTGCATCTTACCATACATAGAAAAGCCCTAAATTCCTTAACTTGAGATATCTGGTTTTCTTTAACAACAATATTTAGACATTACTGACTACCTGCCCTCTGCTGCAAAACTCTTACATATGCTAGGTCCTTCCCTTACCTCCTCAGAGCAGTTTCTCAAAGCTATTTGAAATGCTGTCTCCCACACTGCAGGACTCATTTTGTCCCAAATAAAACTGAATCTGCAACCCTTATGTTGTGGAGTTTTTTTTCAACAAACATCATACTGGCGGTTCTAGCTGGTGCAAAGGGAAGGCAAGGGAAGGGAAGGTATATAGACTGAAAAGTGGGCAATAAAAACTATATTCACAAATGACTTGACTGTTCATAAAATGTTCCCAAAAGTCTACCAAAAAAAGTTATTAAATGAATGAAATAAGTAGTTTTAGGATGTAAGGTCAACATATGAAAACCAATTTTATTCTGTATGTTTGCAATAAAAGTCATATGTTTAAGTTTTAAAAAGAATACTATTCTATTCATGAATAGTATCCCAAACCCTGGAACACTTTGGCATAAATCTAAAACTTTTGTGTGGTATCTGTATGCTGGAAACTATAAAAGAGTGATGATAAAAAATCAAAGAAAGCATAAATAAATTGTTAGCTATACCATGTTCATGCATTAGAGAGTTCATTACTATTAAAATGAATGTTCTCATTATTATGAAGGTGTGTTTTCTGCACATTCAGTGCAATCCCAATCAAAATCCCAACCAGGATCTTTTTTCAGAAATCAAGAAACTAGTTCCAAAATTTATATTGCAAATTGCGAAGAGACTAGAATAGTCAACACGATTTAAAAAAAAAAAGCACAAAGTTAGATGATCCCCATTACCTTATTTCAAGATTTATTATAAAGAATAATCATCAAGACAGACTGGTACTGCTGAAAGGATAGACACATAAATCAGAGCAACAAGACAGACTCCAGAATATGCCTACCATACATAGTTAAATGATCTTAACAAAAATATATGAAGCCAATTTAAGACAGCAGTCTTTAACAATAAAATATGCTGGATCAATTGGTACATTCATATGTAAAAAGAGAAAACACAACCCATACATTGTACCATATACAAAAATTAACCCAAAAGAATCATAGCCCTCAGTGTAAAACCTAAAACTATTAAATTTATTAGAATATTAAACAAGAGGAAAGTTTTGTGACCTTTCTTTGGGCAAAGATACCTAAAATACGATGACAAAACCAATTCCATTTAAAAAAAAGTAAATTAGTCTTCATCAAAATAAAAAGTCGGGGGACTTCGCTGGCAGTCTACTGTTTAATTCTCCACACTTCCAATACAGGGGATATGGGTTCTAGTCCTGGTCAGGTAACTAAGACCCCAAATGCCATGGGACTCAGCCAAACACTTAAAAACACTAAAAAAATTTTTAATAAAAAACTGTTTTAAAGTCTACTCTGCCAAACATCTGTTAAAAGAAATGACATGTTACAGACTAAGAACAATATTTTCAAACCACATATATAAGAGATTTATATTCAAGATATACAGACAATTCTCAAGACTGTATAAGATAACCCAAATTAGTTGCCCATTTCAAAACAGAAATGATTAGATCAGATACTTTATAAAGAAAAAAAAAAAGATATACAGACGGCAAATAAGCCACTAAAAACTGCTCAACATCATTAGTGATTAAGGAAATGAAAATTTAAATTACCAAGAGATACGATTACACGTGTATTACAGTAGCTAAAATTGAATCGCAAGGTGAAAACATCACATGTTGGCAAGGATGAAGAACAGCTGGAACCTTACACAGCTCTGGTGTAAATGCCAAATGGTTCAACCATTCTGCAAAACAGCCTGGCACTATCATAGAATGTCAAACAGGCAGGTTCCACATTTACCCAATAATCTCATCCCCAGATATTTACCCACAGAGAAATGAAAACATAAATTGACACCAGAACTTGTCCACAAGCGCTTAAGAGTGGCTTTATCCATGATAGCCAAAACTATTAGCCACTTGGGCATCTGTGCCCTGGAGAACAGATAAACTAACTCTGGTACACCTGTGCCATGGCACACTACTTAGCAGAAATGAACTCCTGACACATCTGGAACAGAGAGGAACAAACCTGCCTCCATATTGGACCTATTCTTACTTTTGTGCTCGTTACTCTGGCTTAGTCATGCTGGTTCTGCACCCTCTGTCTTGTCAATCAGTGCCTGAAATATACATAACAACCCTTTCTCAAGTCTTTGCCTCCCAGGCTTGACCTTTAAAGGTATAACCTTTTATATGCATATAGAGAAATGGCAACCCACTCCAGTGTTCTTGCCTGGAGAATCCCAGGGACGGGAGAGCCTGGTGGGTTGCTGTCTATGGGGTCGCACAGAGTCGGACACAACTGAAGCGACTTAGCAGCAGCAGCAGCAGCAGTACACTATCTGTGGGAATTTAAATTGATGCAGCTACATCTGGTCCCATCACTTCATGGGAAATAGATGGGGAAACAGTGGAAACAGTGTTAGACTTTATTTTTGGGGGGTCCAAAATCACTGCAGATGGAGACTGCAGCCATGAAATTAAAAGATGCTCACTCCTTGGAAGGAAAGTTATGACCAGCTTAGATAGCATATTCAAAAGCAGAGACATTACTTTGCCAACAAAGGTCCGTCTAGTCAAGGCTATGGTTTTTCCACTGGTCATGTATGGATGTGAGAGTTGGACTGTGAAGAAAGCTGAGCGCTGAAGAATTGATGCTTTTGAACTGTGGTGTTGGAGAAGACTCTTGAGAGTCCCTTGGACTGCAAGGAGATCCAACCAGTCCATTCTAAAGGAGATCAGCCCTGGGTGTTCATTGGAAGGTCTGATGCTAAAGCTGAAACTCCAATATTTTGGCCACCTCATGGGAACAGTTGAGTCATTGGAAAAGACACTGATGATGGGAGGGATTGGGGGCAGGAGGAGAAGGGGACGACAGAGGATGAGATGGCTGGATGGCATCACCGACTCGACGGACATGCGTTTGGGTGAACTCCGGGAGTTGGTGATGGACAGGGAGGCCTGGAGTGCTGCAGTTCATAGGGTCGCAGAGATGGACATGACTGAGTGACTGAACTGAACTGAACTGAACTGTGGAAAAGAATATGGAGGTTTCTCAAAAATCTAGAGTATTAAAAAGAGATCCAGCAATTCTAGTCCTGGGTATGTATCCGAAAAAAACCCAAAAACACTAACTTGAAAAGATACACTAATGTTCAAAGCAACATTATTTACAATTGCCAAGATAAGAAAGCAACCTAAGTGTCCATCAACAGCTGAATGAATGAAGATGATATAGTATATATACAATTGTTGTTGTTTAGTCACTAAGTCATGTCTGACTCTTGTGACCTCATAGCCCGCCAGGCTCCTCAGTCCATGGGATTTCCCAGGCAAGAATACTGGAGTGGGTTGCCAGTTCCTTCTCCAAGGGATATTCCCGACCCAGGGATCAAACCCACTATCTCCTGCCTTGGGAAGCTGATTCTTTACCACTGAGTCACCAGGGAAGCCCTAAATATATACAATACTCATCCACAAAAAAAGAATGAAAGTTTGCCATTTGCAACAACGTAGATGGACTTTGTCGGAGAAGGCGATGGCACCCACCCCAGTGCTCTTGCCTGGAAAATCCCATGGACGGAGGAGCCTGGTGGGCTGCAGTCCATGGGGTCGCTAAGAGTCGGACACGACTGAGTGACTTCACTTTCACTTTTCACTTTCCTGCATTGGAGAAGGAAATGGCAACCCACTCCAGTGTTCTTGCCTGGAGAATCCCAGGGACAGGGGAGCCTGGTGGGCTGCCATCTATGGGGTCGCACAAAGTCGGACATGACTGAAGCGACTTAGCAGCAGCAGCAGCAGCAGATGGACTTCACGGAGAAGGAAATGGCAGACAGATTTGGAGGGCATTGTGCTAAGTGAAATAAGTCAGACAGAGGAAGACAAATACCATATGACAGCAGTTATATGTGGAATCTTAAAAATACAATAAACCAGAGGATATAACAAAAAAGAAGCAAACTCATAAATAAAGAGAACAAACTAGTGGTTACCAGTGGGGACAGGGAACGGGGTGGGGGGGGAACACAAAGGTGGAGGAGTGGAAGGTACAAACTATTAGGTATAAAATAAGCTAGAGGGAAAAAAAATAATATAACCAACATTTTGTAATAACTATAAATGGAGTATAACCTTCAAAAATTTTGAACCATAATACTATATACCTATAACATCTAATATTGTATAGCAATTATACTTTAATAAAATAGTTTATCAAGATTTATTTTATGAAAAAACTTTTAAACTTTTAAATTTAAATTTTTTAAAAATTATTTAAAAAGAAGTCTGAGGGCTTCCCTGGTGGTTGTGGCTAAGCCTCCACATTGCCAAAGCAGGGGGCCCAGGTTCAATTCCTGGTCAGGGAACTAGATCCTACGTGCCACAACTAAGACCTGACATAGCCAGATAAATAAATATTTTTAATTAAATATAATGTTAACTCAAGTACATCACTCAAAAAGAGAAGTGATCTGAATTCTGTCTTGGTAAGCTGGCTCTTTGGAACACAGTGTTTTGGATTTCCTGACTTTCTGAATAAAGTTGCTATACCTTGTTTCCTCTCAATTTATCATCTCACCCTGTGGTGAGCAATAGGAGCTTGGACTTGGTAACATACCCAACAACCTGGAAGAATACGAAATGCACTGAACTAAGTGAAGTAAGTCTAACTCAGAAAGTTACATAAGGTAGGGTACCATGTATATAACATTCTGGAAAAAGCAAAATTTTATGGACAGGAAACAGATCTTCATTGCTAGGGGATGAAGGTGGAGAGAGGGACAAACTAAAGGAGTAGGAGACAACTTGGGGTGGGTGGGTGGGTGATGGAAATGTTCTGCATCTTCACTACCTTAACTGTGGCAATGGCTACAAGACTATATGCATTTGTCAACATTTACAAAACTGTACAAAGAGGTGAACTGTATGCCATGCAAACTGGCCTCATATAAGCTGACACCCACTCTACATCTCTTCTCAGGAGATTTTAGTGCAGCCAGATTTCAGAATCTGTTTACCTCTTCTCTGCATGGACAGATGACTTTCTCTTGATGGTTTTGTTTCATGGTTCTCAGCCTTGATTTCTCAAAACCCCCAACGCTTGAATGTGACCCAAAGATATTCTGGTTTCCTCAGCCAACAGTGTTGAAAAGGTTGAGAGGCAACTGTAATGTGTAATCCAGGCTGAGAACTACTATTAGAAAGCCAATGGTCTTCCAAGAGGATTGTTCCTCTCTCTCCTGGGAGAAAACTTCTAAAACTATGTAGTCACTGGTACATTTTAGAGAGGGGAATGGCAACCCACTCCAGCATTCCTGCCTGGAGAATCCCCATCGACAGAGGAGTCTGGCATGCTACAGTCCATGGGGTTGCAAAGAGTCGGACACAACTGAGCAACTAAGCTCACACTGGTATATTTAAAAACTGATTTCTAATAGTTTTCATCAGAGTTTCAATAGTTGCTAAGGATAAACTTCGCAGTATATTGTAAATCTTGACATTTAAAATGAAACTGTTACATCACTCTTTTAAATGCATCTATTGGAATATAAATAACAGAATGACTCCACACCCACCACCATCCATTTATAAAATCTTTTAAAAATCTTCATTAACAATCAAAATGTTACACTGCTCCTTTCCCCCCTAAACTCACATTTCCATTCTGATTCCTTTACAGAATTTAATCCTAATGTAATATACCTTTTTAAATTCAATTACAGTGGATTTACAGTGTTGTGTTAGTTTCAGGTGCACAGGAAAGTGACTCATATATATATATATATATATAATGTTAATAAATATAATATTTTCAGAATCTTTTCCCTTATAGCTTATTACAAAATATTGAGTACACTTTCCTGTGCTATATGGTAGGTCCCTCTTGATCATCTATTTTATACACAGTAGTGTGTATCTGTTACAGAGAAGGCAATGGCACCCTACTCCAGTACTCTTGCCTGGAAAATCCCATGGATGGAGGAGTCTGGTAGGCTGCTGTCCATGTGGTCGCTAAGAGTCGGACACATCTGAGCAACTTCACTTTCACTTTCCACTTTCATGCATTGGAGAAGGCAATGGCGGCCCACTCCAGTGTTTTTGAATCCCAGGAACGGGGGAGCCTGGTGGGCTGCCGTCTTTAGGGTCGCACAGAGTCGGACACGACTGAAGTGACTTAGCAGCAGCAGCAGCAGCAGTGTGTATCTGTTAATCCGAAACTCCTAATTTATTCCCCACCCCCTCAATTCCCCTTTGGTAACCATAAGTTTGTTTTTATGTCTGTGGGCTTTATTTCCATTTTGTATATAAGTTCTTTAAATGATGCTACCAAGGTATTAATGTTCAAAATATAATGTTCAAACAGCTTATACAGCTCAGTATTTTTAAAAAATCCAACCAACCTAATAAAAAAGTGGGTAGAAGATCCAAATAACATTTGTCCAAAGAAGACATACAGAGGGCCAAAAGGTACATGCAAATACGCTCAACATCGCTAACAATTAGAGAAATGCAAATCAAAACTACAGCGAGGTACCACCTCACACCATCAAAAAGTCTACAAACAACAATGCTGGAGAAGACGTGGAGAAAAAGGAATCCCCATACAGTGTTGGTAGGAATGTAACTGGCACAGCCACTGTGGAGAACAGTATGGAGGTATCCTTAAAAACTAAAAACAGAGCTACTGTGGGATCCTGCAATACTGCTCCTGGGCATATATCTAGAGAAAATTATAATTGAAAAGATATATGCACCCCAATATTCACTGCAGCACTATTTACAATAGCCAAGACATGGAAATATCCGAATGTAATATACTTTTAATCTTGAAAGTAATGTATACCCATCACCTCTAATACATTCTTACAATAAAAATATAGTTGTGGATACTGAACTTAAGCTTTTTCATTTCTTCTTAAGACTGTAAAATTCTCAGTTTTTACAAACTTCATCAAGTTTGTTACAATCATGATTATGATACAACATAAGTATTATATTTGAGTATATAATACTCAAATATTACACATTTTGATAAATAACTTTTTTAAATAAAAAGTAATTCTCTTCTTGTAAATATACCTCTCAACCAGCTATGTGGGGGGAGTATTATGCTGCACTGGTTAAACTAATTACTAATTTTGCTGGGGGTACTGAGGAGGTTTTAACACCTGGGAGAAATGCATCATAGTAAGACATTAGATGGATGAGAGGTTAAGTTTTTATTGTAAAATCAAAGAAGTTCCGTGTGTGCATGTGTGAGTGTGTGTGTGTGTGTGACAGTGCAGGAGAGAGAGACAGAGGAAGGGAGAGAGAAGATGAACAATGTAACTGCAAATTAATATACGGATGTCAAGTTTAAGAGTGAAGTTGAGCATTTGTAAATACATCTCCTTTAAAATATCTCCACTTACATACCCCTTGGAAGGTCTTTGCATGACCCCTCCATGCATATATTAGAATATATGTCAAGGGCACTGCTCCAGTAAATAAACAATGTAAAAACAAAGCAGAACACAAAATCAAACAATTCCTGGAAATTAAGGTAAATATGATCCAGCAGGGACTGTCAATTCACACATCTCCAGAGCCCAGCAAAATAATATAAATGAGTGAAGCTCTGTGGATTCAACAAATAGAGGGATTCCCATCCAGAGTTCATTTCCCCACTTTTGACAGACACCCAAACCCAGGGTACCAGTTCTCTAGTAGTTCAAGTCCAGGGATAATGTAACTAGGAAAAGAGATATGTACTAAGATGCACCCAGGGCAGAGCAACCGGTTGGAATAGCAGATGCCCAGCTTGGAACCACTGTTGACATGCAGAAATATCAGGGCTGCTCACCATTGAAAAGAAACCGGAAAATCCACACTTTATGAAAATCTATCTCAAAATATTCACCGCAAAAGCCATATATAATGTATTTGCAGGCCACATGTACCACCGCACTTATCTGTCAATCAAAAGGCACACCTCTACCTAGAGATTATCACAATGAGTGAAGTAAGTCAGATAAAGGAGAAATATTGTATGAGACTAATCATATGTGGAGTCTAAAAAAAAAAAGACACAAATGAACTTATTTACAAAATAGAAACAGACTCACGGATTTAGAGATGGAACTTAAGGTTGCCAGGATGGAGGGAAGGGACAGTTAGGGAGTTTGGGATGGACACTTACACACACTGCTATATTTAAAATGGATAACCAGCAGGGACCTACTGTATAGCAACAAGGAACTCTGCTCAATGTAATGGAGCAGTCTGGACAGGAGGAGAGTTTGGGGGAGAAAGGATGCATGTACGTGTATGGCTGAGTTCCTTTGCTCTCCACCTGAAACCATCACAGCATTGTTCATTGGCTATCAGTTCAGTTCAGTCGCTCAGTCGTGTCCGACTCTTTGTGACCCCGTGAATCGCAGCACGCCAGGCCTCCCTGTCCATCACCAACTCCCGGAGTTCACCCAAACCCATGTCCATCGAGTCGGTGATGCCATCCAGCCATCTCATCCTCTGTCGTCCCCTTCTCCTCCTGCCCCCAATCCCTCCCAGCATCAGGGTCTTTTCCAATGAGTCAACTCTTCTACTCCAACACAAAAAAACAAGTTTAGAAGAAAAAAAAAAGTCACACCTCTGACATACAAGTACAGGAGGAAATCTGAAGGCTTTTTAAAAAGACACTCAATAGCTTATAATAACTTATAATGGAAGAGAATGTGCAAAAGGAACATGTATACACATACATACACATGTATGTATACATGAAGCACGTTGCTGCACACCTGAAACTAACACAACATTGCAAATCACCTGCATTTCAATCAGCACTGTTTTAAACAAAGCACTTTTCCTTCCCTACCAGTTAAAGGCTTATGGCACCCTATCGCTTTATTTGTTTTGCATCCTTTAGATTCATGAGGCCTTCTTTTTAAATTTCAATCATAAAAGAATAGTAATAATGTCCTTTCCCTATTAAACATCTCTTTACCACATCCAAAACAATTCCAGGAAAATAACTTTAGGATAGTAAAAAGGTGACATTTGGCCCAAATGTGCACTGCAAGCTTTGGTCTGTTCCGAAATGTAAATATTAGGTTATCCGTAATACCAGAATGCGCTGGAAACTGTTTTTCCCCTTTGTTTTAAGGTTACATTTATCTGAAGTACAGGCAAAAACCCAACTCCCTAATGTGTATTACCTAATTAAGGAAATCAAGCAGAACACTAGCTTTATGGGAACCAGATACGCAGAACTTAAAGGGCTAAGGCAGAACTCAGTGGTGAGCTGCTTTTACATTTCTGTACATCAAAATCACTGTTTTCCCTCCTTTTGTTGGCGCCGCTCCCTTGAAAATGTAAATAATATGATTTAAGCTGCTCTCTCTCCCTTTCAATAGAATTCTCAGTCATTTCACTGATCTCACATTTCAAAATATTGAATGCTTGTAAAACAAGCAATTGTGCGTTTTGATGCTTGCTTTTAACAGCCCATAATGCAAATATTTATTCACAATGGTAATTTCCATTGTGCATAGTTTTTACATCTCATTAAGGACTCTGAAAAATTACAATCATTGGAAACGAAAGTGTACATTACATTTAAACAAATATTCAAAGGACAAAGTAACTTATCAGAGAGGGGACAGTTCTGTACTGGGAGTTGTCATCTGTGTGAGAATGGATGCCTTCGAACTGTGGTGCTGGAGAAGACTCTTAAGAGTCCCTTGAACTCTAAGGAGATCAAACCAGTCAATCCTAAAGGAACTCAACCATGAATGTTCACTGGAAGGATTAATGCTGAAGTTCTAATACTTTGGCCACCTGATGCAAAGAGCCAACTCATTAGATTGGGAAAGATTAGCTGGGAAAGATTGAAGGCAGGAGAAGGGGGTGGCAGAGGATGAGATGGTTGGATAGCATCACCGACTCAATGGACATGAGTTTGAGCAAACTCCAGGGAGATGGGGAAGGACAAGGAAGACTGGTGGGCTGCAGTCCATGGAGGTACAAAGACTCAAACATGACTTAATGACTGAACAACAACAAAGGAGAGAACATGTGAATATTTTCATATTAGGTTGGAAAATGAAAATGATCCTAAGAGTGGAATGCTGCTATCTATCAACCAGCCAGCATCCATCTCCCCAATTTGGCAAAATAATTATTTTGCATAACCTGCCCCTCATTTTCATAGCAGGTGGTCTCAGTGGGTTCCTCCTCCAGGCTCTAAAGGGGGAGCTTATTGGCTAAATGTAAGCCAATCAGGCTGCTCTATCCCATCCTTCTGTGCTCAGTGACTGATGTAGGAAGGCTCATGGAGTGATGTGGGCCTTTAACAGTCAGGACCAGAACTTTGATGGAAGTGTTAAGAGAACACTCTAATTACTAAATTTAGGGTTAAAAAAGGTGTAATTCTGAGCTGGTGGAGCATCTTGCTTAAATGAAGGGCAGTGTGTCTTAGACTAGAATGAATATAGTTAAAGAAGAGCAAAGAGATTTCAGGCATCATGTGAGCACCTGGATCAAGCCTTGCCTGATGCCCGGGATTTCAGCTGTGCGAATCAGTTCATTTCTCTTTTCCTTAGGCAGAGACTGTTACTGTTGAACAACTATATCCATTCTTCTCGACAAGTCCCAGTCCTCCCTGTGGTTAGATGGAGGCTCTGTTTCTAATGCTGATCAATGGGATGTGAGTGCAATGAAGCCATTTCCAAATCTGGACCTTAAATGCATCCCACAAAATCCCCTAGCTCTCTCATCCCCTGCTGCCATGTGTCCAAAATGGCATAACCACAAAGTCAAAGAGGACTGACTGGACTCTAAGCAAATAAGAAATAAATTTTTGTCAAATTATGCCACAGAGACATGGACATTTATTCATATATCAATATAAGTATGTGTAATAGATGTGTGTGTATAATGTATGTATCTAATATATTGACATATATGCAATATATATATTTCATTATAGCCTACCCATCATTCTAGCCCATCCTCACTAACGTATTCCTCAGGCAATTTTAGATTTTTGTTTTGTACCTGCAACCAAAATATGTCTAGTTATTCATCACAGTATTTCCTTAAATAAATCACACTCAAGCAGAATTCTCCCATCCAACCCATGGCTTCTTGGGGATTCTCTTACACTTTGCTTCCTATTTCAAAAAAAGGATCCTCACAGCTGAAGACCCACTTTGATTTCTCCCTTCACAGCATCTGTTAAAGGCTGACTGACGACAGTAATCTAGAGGCCTTTGGGAGGATAAAACAGTATCTCCTCTTGAGAGCCTCCAGTTCAAAGAAACCCAAGGAATACTTTCAAATCCTAGAAGCCTGTTTAGAAAAATCAAAATTGAATCAGCCCATTCACTGAGCACCTGTTCACCAACATCATGACCATGAACATGAGAAACACACATTAAGGTCTGTGTTTCCTTCCCATAGTCCTCTTGGGAAGAGAAAAGGCACACAATTGAGATACTTTAACATGACTTTTTCCAATGTCATGAAAATCAATTTGAACAAGATGAGAATTTCTGCAGATACTGAAGACTGGCACATTTCACACCCATTGCAGATCCCTTCTGCTGTGCCTTTCTGAACTGAAGAGACTGGAGTCCTGATAGCAAGGTTGGCAGGAATCTCTGGGTTCCTGAGAACCAGAAAAGCCCATAGAAAAGATCTCTAGGAACTTCCCCTGTGGTCCAGTGGTTAAGACTCTGCGTTGCCCCTACAGGAGGCCTGGGTTTAATCCCTGGTGAGGGAACTAAGATCCCACATGCCATATGTCACAGCAAAAAAAAAAAAAAAACCTCTAAAGGTCTTTAAGGGGAAACCAAGGCTGCTTTCCTTCTTTTCTTCACCTTATCAATGACTTTTCCTTATCTGCATTCAGCTGCTTACTACAGACAGGTAGGGGTTCACATCTCAGTCTCCCCCACTTTAAGGGCAGCGTAGATTTCATATTCATTGCTATATATTTGGAGCCTGTCTCGCTGTGTTTATAATTTGGCTTCAAAAAATAATTGTTGGATAAATAACTCAAAGCCCTTGGTGCTCAGTACGAGTGACAGTCCCAGTTGGAGACAAAATATGAGAACTAGGTCAATCTCGGGGCTGAACTTGAATATTTTTTGCTATATTTAGGCAGCGGGGGACCTTTCAAATTCTATCAACATCACAGAATCAAGGAATTCTGGGTTTAAATGTCCACCTGCTGTTTCGCTTCTGTTCTATAATGGTGATTCACAAACAGCTCGTCCTAGAGGGGCTTCATCTTCCCAGGTAACTAAATCAAATCCTTCTTACTCCATTTCTAAATGCATTTTCATTTTCCCTCGTCACCTTGAAGCCACAGTCTGCCTCCATGATACCTGTTGACTGAGGTCCTCTGAGCAAAGCATCCCAGGAAGAACCCTCTGTACGCAACTCTGCATCTTCCCCGTTGGCCACATACTGTGACTTCATCCACTGCAATCCCGCAGCCCTTAGACACAAAGCATCTCAGGGGGCTCGACCACACTTCAAGGAAAACATCTTCAGACCCATAGAAGCCACGTTCTTGATGTGACTCCCTCCATGTCGTCTCTTTTTTAAAACAACAAAAATCTTTTTATGTTACATTGGGGTATAGCTGATTCATAATGTTGTGATAATTTCAGGTGGACATCAAAAGGACTCAGCCATACATAACCATGTATCCATTCTCCCCCAAACTCCCCTCCCATCCAGGCTGCCACACAGCATTGGGCAGAGTTCCCTCTGCTATACAGTAGGCCCCTATTGGCTATCCATTTTAAATAGAGCAGTGTGTACGTGTCCATCCCAAACTCCCTAACTATGCCTTCTCTCATCTTTCCCTCTGGCATCCATAAGTTCTGTCTATGTTTTGAATACTTTTCAGGGCCACCAAGGCAGTCTACAAAGATTGTGGGAGTACAGCAGACACCCATAGTGCCATCACTAAGGGCAACAAGGTTCAACATGATGGTCACTTTCAGGTATCATTAACACCTGTACAAAAAGGTGAGCCCTTTTGGAAAAGAATTTGGCAGCAAATCTCTATCTATATTCTTTGGCTCCATCATTAACTAACTGTGATTCTAAGAAAGTAACTCAAAGGAAAAATTATGCACAAAGATAATGATTTCCTCACAATAGCAAAAAAAAACCCCATAAATTATATAATTGTGTAGCAAGAGTTGAAAATTTTAAGCTATAGCAAAGACATTAAAAATATATTTGTGATACATCTTTAAAACATGAGAAATACGCTTACATAAACATATGAACTCAGAAAAGTAAAAAACCAATTATGTGTCCCAGAGACCGTGTGAACACAACTGTTTCAAAAATTCATAGAGAAACAACCAAAACGAAAGACATCAAACTGCTGCAGCGGTCGTCTTCAGGGAGTGAGATTATTTATTTTTACCTCTCCCTTGTGTCAGGATTACTTTGAAGTAGCTTACAAAAAATAAATGCACTGGGATAGAAAAAGTAGGCAAGGAGGCAGACAAGAGAGACAGAATAAGGAAAATAAAATAAAGCCAAGGCTGGAGCTGAGTCACAAGATGTGTCTCTTAAGTTCCTAGACTTATAAATAGCGAAGTTGGCTCCGAGACTCCTAGGAGTTCAAGCAAAGACAGACAGTTGGAAATTCACTTAGAAAATTCATGGTGTTCTTAGGATGAGGTGTAAACTATCTCTCAGGATAAACATAGCTTTTTTTCCTTTTTTTTCCTGGTACTAAGGCCTAAGAAGGATTTCTTAGAAAAGCAACTTGAAAAGGAGACAGATTTTTTTTAAATATATTTTATTTATTTGACTGAATCAGGTCTTAATTGTAGCACCTGGGACTGTTGCAGCGCAAGGACTCGGCCTTAGTCACTCCACGGCATGTGGGACCTTAGGTCCCCAACCAGGGATCGAACCCAGGCCCCCTGCATTAGGAGCATGGCGTCTTAGCCACCGGACCACCAGGGAAGTCTCTGTGTCCAGAATCTGAGAACCTCAGCAAGTTGTATCAAAATTTAAGCATCCCCCACAACCTACCAACATTGTTTTCCTGACCAAACACAGAAGCAAAAAAAAACAAAAATGAAATCTAATTGCCACCTTCTTTACTTAGTGAGTCTGCTCAGCATCTCTCCCTAAAACATAAGAATTTATGTTTCTCACATGGAAAATAACTAATGTCGCTAATGGCTAAAAATTCTTTGCGAATTCCTGTCTTTTCAAATGTATATCTCAGTCTCATTTCTAGGCTTTGGTTAAGAAAAAGAGGGAGAAAAGTTTTATTCCCTTTCAACTCTTTCAAATGTATTTTTCACCTTGGTTACTGCTGTCCCGTCATGACAATATGTGCTTAATCTCTTTTTGAATGTATTTCACAAATTTGTTTGAGTTCAAGGGCCTTCCTTCCCTGTAGATTCTTAATTTCTGAGAGTTAACAGGACAGACATATTGGATGATACATTTGTATAAAAGGGACCCTTGAAACCCTCCTACACTGTTGGTATGAATGAAAGTTGGTGCAGCCACTATGGAAAAAAGTGTGCAGGCTCCTCAGAAAACTAAATATAGAATTACCATATGATCCCGCAGTCCCACTCCTGGGCATATATCCAGATAAATTATAATTCAAATAGATACATGCACCCTGTGTTCATAACAGCACTATTCATAAAAGCCAAGACATGGAAACAACATAAATGTCCATCAGCAGATGAATGGAGAAAGACGTGGTGCGTAAGGGAAGTCGCTCAGTCGTGTCCCACTCTTTGTGACCCCACAGACTGTAGCCTACCAGGCTTCTCCATCCATGGGATTTTCCAGGCAAGAGTACTGGAGTGGGGTGCCATTGCCTTTTCCAAGTGGAATGCTGCTGCTGCTACTGCTAAGTCACTTCAGTCGTGTCCGACTCTGTGCGACCCCATAGACGGCAGCCCACCAGGCTCCCCTACCCCTGGGATTCTCCAGGCAAGAGTACTGGAGTGGGGTGCCATCGCCTTCTCAGCCACAAAAAAGAATGAGATAATGCCATTGGCAGCAACATGGATGCACCTAGAGACAAATGAAGTAAGTCAGAAAGAGAGAGACAAATATCACATGATATTACTTATATGTGGAATCTAAGATATGACACAAATGATCCTATCTATGAAACAGAAACAGACATATGGACATAGAGAAGAGACTTGTGGTTGCCAAGGGGAGGAGGGGGGGTTAAAGACTGGGAGTTTGAGAATAGCAAATGCAAGATATTATATGTGGGGTGGATAAACAATAAGGTTCTATTGTATAGCCCAGTGAACTATATTCAATATCCTGTGATAAACCCTAATGGAAAAGAATATAAAAAAGGGTGTCTATACAGATATACCTGAATCACTTTGCTGTACAGCAGAGATTGGCACTACACTGTAAATCGACTATACTTCAATAAAAAATAATAAAGATTTTAAGAACATATCAGTACCCTGACATTTAAATTTTTTAAATAAATAAGATTTTCAAAGTTGCCAAATCTTGAAAAACAGTAAAATTAAAAAGACCAAAATTTTTTTTTTTTAATAAATAAAAGGGACCCTTAAAACTGACACTGAAATGAATACAACCCTGGTTTAAAGCTGTTGGGTGCTCCTCTTAATCCTTCCTATAGATTTTTTTAAAGCAGATTTTTAAATGAATGATAAAAGTGATATCAAAATATCTGGAGTCTCTGGTCTCATGTCATGACAAATCCATGCTGGTTTCCCGTGATCACCACTCACGTCTGCCAGAACCCACACAATATTCTCCCCATAACTCATTCAAGCTTGTGGTCTGGCATCATAAGTTAAACTCGCCAATCCATATGTTCACAGAACCTAACATTCTCCTTTTGGAAACAGGAAAAATATTTGTCTGCCTTCATGCTACACGCTTCTTTCTCTTTTTTTACAATGGTATTAAAGAGTCACCTAAGTTACCCAGAGGTTTAGTCTTATTAGAACAGAGGTCACGTCAGTCTCCCCTCCACCAGGACCCATGCATGTTAGCTGAGGTGATGAATGAATGATGGGATCCTGGGATTCAGGGAGCACAACCAAAGATGCATCAGCATCCTGGCCTCCAAGACAACCACACCATGACTCATCATCAGATCACCTCCTCCACCCCTGTGACAGCCTTGGGATTAAAATCTGTTTTAGGGGCTTCCTGGTAGCTCAGCAGAGAGGAATCCGAGTTTGCCAGTGCAGGAGACACGGGTTCAACCACTGATCTGGGAAGATGCCACAAGCCACGGAGCAACTAAGCCCATGAGCTGCAATTATTGAGCCCGTGCTCTATCAGCCACATGCCACAGCCACTGAAGCCCTTGTGCCCAGAGCCCGCGCTCCACTACAAGAGAAGCCACCACAGTGAGAGGCCCACGCACTGCAACCAGAGAGTAGCCCGCAGCAGCAACACAGACCTAGCACAGCCAATAAATAAAATTATATTTGAAAATCTATGTTTTAATCCTTTTTTGCTATCTTTCCCGATTGCTGTTGGAAAAATGAAGACTGAGAAAATTTAAAAAACAAAAAACAGGATATTCATTTATCCATTTCCAGCAACAAATAATGAGCGCCAAGCACATCCAAGGCTTGGAGCTGAAATTCCAGGGAAACCACTCTGTACACAAAGTTTATCAAGTCCAGCACCAGACGTAATTTTTGCCTGACAAAGGGATTCATTGTAAGTAATATACATAAACATGAGCAGGATGTAAAAGAGCTAACAGCAAGGTGCTTCGGCATCAGAATTCAGACTGTGCTACTTTAGTTGTAAGATCTTGGACACTAGGTCTCCGAGTCTCCATTTCTGCATCTACAAAATGGGGCGAATAAAATCCACCCTACTGGGTTTATCTGCGAATTCACAAAAACCATTTTCATCAATCACTCAGCTCAGTGTCTGGCATGCAATAATTACTTTAAAATTCGCTGTTATTATTATCGACCAAAGTATGTCCTGGGGCTCTTTGAATTACTGGAGAAAAAAACAAAACCAGCATCAAACAATTTTACTGTCGCAAAAAGTTTCTTTTAACAATAATTTACAGTCCTAAGGATACTTAAAAACTTATTGTGCCCCTGCAGGGTCCAAAGTACTATACTAAGTACTGGAGAGAAAGCAGATAGAAAAATACATAGATGTTGCTTCTAGAGGTAATGAAAGCTTTAGAGGAGACAGAAAATAGTTTTAAAATGTTACCCCTGTAAAAAGTGCCCTCCAAAAGGTATCTATATGCCTTGAACCTGTGAGTGCTCCCTTATTTTTAGGGGGAAGGGGGAAGGGAGGGGGTCTTCGCAGATGTGATTACAGTAGAATGGGAGACAGTCCGGATTATTCCCAGTGGTCCCTAAATCCAATCACTTGTATCTTTATGTAAGGGGGAAGCATGGGAGGTTTGACACAGAAGAGAAGGTTTGAGAATGGAACAGAGAGAG
The DNA here is from genome assembly GCF_027580195.1 of Bos mutus. Taxonomy (NCBI): domain Eukaryota; kingdom Metazoa; phylum Chordata; class Mammalia; order Artiodactyla; family Bovidae; genus Bos; species Bos mutus. The sequence continues at coordinate 25,399,695 of NC_091633.1, forward strand.
ATGGGAAGACAGCAACCTTGAAAATTGCAGTGCTTCTGCCATAAAGTAAGGACTACAGGCAGTCACCAGGACCCAAAAGATTTTCCCCTAAAGCCTCTAGCCGACACCTTGATTTTGGCCCAGGGACATTGATTTTGGACTACTGGCTCTAGAACTACGCTAGAATGAAGTTCTATTGTTTTAAGTCACCTTGTTCGTGGTAAGATGTTAAGGAAGCTACAAGAAATTTACAGACCCTTGAAAAGTCCGTCTGTACCTGACATCTGGGCTTTCCCTGGTGACTCATGAGTGCATGCTAAGTCACTTCAGTCATATCTGACTCTTCCACATCCCATGGACTATAGCCCGCTAGGCTCCTCTGTCCATGGGATTTTTCAGGCAAGAATACTGGAGAGTGCTGCCATGCCTTCCTCCAAGGGATCTTCCCAACGAAGGGATAGAACCCGCGCCTCTTATGTCTCCTACATTGGCGGATGGATTCTTTACCACTAGCATCACCTGGGTGGTTCAGAAGTCAAGAATTCACTTGCCAACGCAGAAGACTAGGGTTGGATGCCACGGATACCTCCACACCCCATCTGACTGCTGCCTGTCTCCAGGTCAGGGTGACAGGATCCTGTCCCTTCATGCAGTACCACAAGCTCCACTGCTCTCTCTGCCCAGCCACACTGCCCTCTGGAGTCCACGTACGTGTCTGCACCCTCCCTCTCATATACCAGCTCTGTTGACACTTAGCCACTCCCCAGATGCGCTAAGTTCAAGGCCAACATACCTGTACTCAGAGATGATTGCTCTGTGCCTCTAGCACATCACAGTTGAAAGCTGGCATTCCTTTATATAACATTTTTATGTAATGTATAATTACTTTTTTTTGAATGTGCCAGGTGGCATGGGAGATCTTAGGTCCCAGACCAGGGATCAAACGCATGCCCCCAGGATTGGGAGTGCAGAGTATTAACCACTAGAACACCAGAGAAGCCTTACAATTTTATACAGTTAAGCACTTTTCTCTGTCTCCTCTATGAACTGCCAGTTCTGGAAGGATAGTAACCTTATCTGGGTGGGTTCTTCTCACTGCTGTAATCCTACGGCCAGCATAAAGTGTGTAATAATACAACTGGTGCTCCAAAAGCAGCTACTGTGATAAAATAAGGAAGCAGAGGGAACCAAGAAAAGCAGAAGAGGAAAGGAAGAGGGACCTGAACACAGAACAGGAGGGGTTTGAGTTCACAACTTAAAATCGTGGATGATTTGTGTGCTTTACAAGCTAGAGAAATGGCCAGCAATGACTTTACACCTTCCTAATCCTGTGTCCTCAGAACACTGGCAAATAGTTCCTGCAGGGTTCTGTGCTCTTTGAAACTTTTTGAATTATCAAATTTTTTAGACTTAAGGATGGATAGGTGGCTACATAGATGAAAGAACGGAAGGATGGATGGGCACATGGATGAAAGGATGGATAAATGGAGGGATATATGGATGAATACATAATGGATGATGACTGGTTGAATAAATTGGTCAATGGATAAATGGCTAGATGAATTTTAAAAATGTAAAAGTCAAGGGTAAAGTGCAGAAGTGTAAAAATGTAAAAGTCAAAAGTCCATATAGTCAAAGTTATAGTTTTTCTAGTAATCACATACGGGTGTAAGAGTTGGACCATAAAGAAGGTTGAGCGCCAAAGAATTGATGCTTTTGAACAGTGGTGTTGGAGAAGGTTCTTGAGGGTCCCTTGGACAGCAAGGATATCAAACCAGTCAATCCTAAAGGAAATCAACCCTGAATATTCATTGGAAGGACTGATGTTGAAGCTGAAGCTCCAGTACTTTGGCCACCTGATGCAAACAGCCAACTCATTGGAAAAGATCTTGACGCTGGGAAAGACTGAAGGCAGGATGAGAAGGGGGCGACAGAGGATGAGATGATTGGATGGCATTGCTGACTCGATGGACATGAGTTTGAGTAAACTCTGGGAGATACTGAAGGGCTGGGAAGCCTAGGCATGCCACAGTCCATGGGGTCTCAAAGAGTCAGACAGGACTTAGCGACCAAACAACAAGTAAGCTTCTACAATAGGGTATTTTTGGAGTTTTTGTTTTTCATTTTCCCTTGGCTTTCAGAATTGAACTAAATTAAGCAGATCTGAATAGTTAGAATTCTAACTTTCTATGTATTTAAGTACTTTTTATAAAATCATATTTAGCATTTAACTTTTTAATTCAGGAAAAATGAAATTTCATGGTCTCCCCATTTCTTAGCCTTTTAATTTTGTCACTGTTTAAATGTAAGCAGTGAAGTCTATTCTGTCTCTGTGTCTCTCTCAAACATACACACACACCCCAGAATGCTCCCTCCTGGAATATGCCTTCCTCCCCAACAGCCCAGACAAAGTGTCACTGGAAACCGAAGTTCCTTCCAGTCCAGAAGGATGGGATGTGGGAGGATATTCTTAAATAAGAGGTGATGCTTGGCCAGCCAGACACTTCAGTTCTGACCTAAGAAGAAAGCTCAGTCCTGGATGTTCACTGGAAGGACTGATGTTGAAACTGAAACTCCAATACTTTGCCCACCTGATGCGAAGAGCTTACTCATTTGAAAAGACCCTGATGCTGGGAAAGATTGAGGGCAGGAGGAGAAGGGGACAATGGAGGATGAGATGGCTGGATGGCATCACTGACTCAATGGACATGAGTTTGGGTAAACTCTGGCAGTTGGTGATGGATGGAGGCCTGGCGTGCTGTGGTTCATGGGGTCGCAAAGAGTAGGACATGACTGAGCGACTAAACTGAACTGAACTGATCAAGGTGGAAACATTCTGCAGAAGGTGACCTCACAATGCCACTGCCCAGCAGGCTGGCTGTACTGCTCCGGATGCAGGTGGAGCACATGACTGGCACAGCCTGAAGACGGTGCCCCATCACCCCAGCAGTTCCTCTCCCGGGATCCCAGGCCTCTGAGTGTCTGCTTCTTATTGGCATTTGCAAGAAAACACAACTCTGGGGGATGCAGGTCAGGGTCATGACAAGCAGTCTACATGTGGCAACCTTCCTGATTTTGTATTGAAAGCCTTCCCAGCTCTTTGACGGTCACTAGTCTTGTAAGTCTGGTAGCTCAGATGGTAAAGAATCTGCCTGTAATGCAGGGGACCAGGGTTCGATCCTTGGGTCAGGAAGATCCTTTAGAGAAGGAAATGGTAACCCACTCCAGTATTCTTGCCTGGAGAATTCCATAGACAGAGGAGCCCGGCGGGCTACAGTCTATGGGGTCACCAAGAGTCAGACATGACTGAGCGACTAACACATGCATAGTTTTGTAAGAGAAGGAACCCCTGGGACCTTCCTGGGACAGGCCTTTCCCCATATCCTCTGCTTTAGCTTCTCTCTGAAGTACCTAAATAATAGTATTTGATGCACATTTCCGGAGTTGTTTTGCAGACAAGAAACCCCACCACCAAATGGAAGATATTAACTACTTAAGGACCGAGAGCACATAGCCCCACAACCCTTGGAGCCTAAGGATAGATAAAGTTAACCCCTGTAACCCTGCCCTGTTCCCTCATCATCAGCCAGAGAATTGTGCACCATCTGATCAGGTACCCTGTGACCCCCACCACCACCTGCCTTACTTGGCTTTTAAAAACGCTTTGCCAAAACTCTTCAGGAAGCTCGAGGCTTTTTAGGGCATAAGCCACCTGTCTCCTTGCATGGTCCTGCAATAAACCTTTCTCTGTTCCAAATTCTGACGTTTCAGTTTGTCTGGCCTATGTGGCCGACAGGTGAACTTGCCTTAACAGTCTCATTAATTTGTCTTTGGGCCCCTTTCCTTTCCATGCCCTGCCCCCTTCCACGAAGCCAATAGCAGCATAGAAAACCACATTCGCAAGCTGGCACAGCTGTAATCTGCATGAAGTTTTTAAGTAAGTTAATATCCTAAACTTAAGACACAAGCCCTCTGATGACTTGACATAAAGATCATTCTCCAGTGAAGGCTGGGACCACCTGACGACAGTGCTGATCAAACTTTTTGTGTCATAGTAGAGTTCCCAGTTCCCAAGGGATAGAAGTGCAAGCAATGAAATTTTATTTTTATTTGATTTTCAAAAGATCTATGAGGTTGCTGTATGTCCAATCACTTCCTGTGCATAAAATTTAAACAAATGTGAATTTCAAAGACCTTAGCCTGTTGTTAAAATGTACACATCTGTTCCTTTAAAGCTTCATCTTTAGAAAGAACTAGAGCAATGCAGTAAAAACAATAATACACTGAAGCAATATTTAGTATTTGGTAACAATCTCCATCTTTGCATTGGACCCAGATAAACTGGGCACTTTGGATGGGTGTGTGTCTATGCATATGTTTTCTTCCAATCAAAATCCTCTGAAATATAGTCCATCTTGGATTTCAAGCTGGTTCAGAACTTTCAGGCAGTCAGAGGATCTGAGAGCGCAAAGTGACTTGAACATAATGGAAAAAGAACTGCACGGTCCCTGCATTTAAAACACCATTATTATCTGCACCAGGAAATTTTATAGGACAGAATGGTTTTAGGGGTGTTCAAATCAAAATATGCCATAGGCTGGGCTTATAGCATCTTTCCACAAGCCAAGACCTTCACGTCAGAGTTTCTCATTTTAAGGACATTTTCAGAGTTTCCACTTGAAAAAGTTCAAGAGACTATCAGGGGAAATACATTTCTTTTCAACCCTACTCAGTCTAATAAGGAGATCAGTAAGAGAACTATGTACCTAACCAAGGAAACACAATAGTTAGGTCATATTTACAAAGCAATTCTGTACCTTTCTTAGTAAAACCTTGTTACTGCAGCATAAAACACAGGAGTCCATTCCTACTATCAAATCAAGCGACAACCAATAGAAAACATGCCTCGTAGCAAAAGGCAAGTCTGCTGGGCTGTTGTCGCTGTGGATTCAGGTTTTTTTAACCTCACGTTTGCCTGGGTTGGCTTCACCAAATTCATCAACCTTTTCTTGCTTCTTGTGCACATCAAAAACCCCCGAGGCTCTGGCCCTCAGAATTGCTCTAACTCATAATTAGGAGACATGAGCCCTTTAGACCACACTTGAAAAGACAGCCAAGCAGAGTGGGCACGGGTCACCCTGTTCCTAAACCACACCAGCACAAAAGCCGGCTATTGTCAGATCTAAAGCAATGTAACCTCAGTGATGCCGGAAAGGCTCTGAGAACAGAAAATTCCTGTAATTAAAAGGCTCTGTGCATGATAATTGGCTTTGAAGTTTCTAAGAGCGATCTCATCTCGGAAATCTTCTCCGGAGAACAAAAATCTGTTTACAGGGTTTTAGGGACACACATGGGAGACTGCTAAAAAGCTCCACGTTTCTTCTAATCTCTCTCTCTCTCTCTGTAGGAAAGAGGCTCTTGGGAGAAGGAACCACACACAGATAGAGTCCTGATCAGTAAGCAGGAAGAACTGCTGATCCTTTCTACAACCTCACGTGTGAATCAAATAATTTCCCTTCAAGGAATTCGTGTCCTGAGCATTCCAACTTGCTGTACCAATGACAGAGAGGGATGCTGACAGAAGGGAAGCAGATGGGGAATCCCGGCTTTTCTGGCAGCTGCAAATTAGGGGCTCTGCTGGGGGAACGCAGGTGATAAGCACGGTTTAAACTCTGCGCCCAACCCTCACGGATGCTGCCCTCGGACAAACAGCCACAGAAGGCAAAGGAAGAGAAGTCTGCCCCCAAAATCTCTCTTAGAGAAACTCAGGGCCACCTCTCCAGAGCTGGACCCATTTCATAGGCGTCGCAGCCGACGAATGTACTCAACTGCATTCCCATACAGAGGCGCGCTCTGGAATTATATCCTCACGGGTGCCTGCCAGCAGAAAAAGTCAAGTCCAAATTCCAGAACCTTTTCAGGAGGTCATTTCAATCCCTTCCTCGGACATCCTCCTCAGCCCTCCCAGGGCCCACGTCTCCTTTCAAGGTTCTCCACGCGACCCCCTCCCCGAGGCTGCCATGTGGACCGGGCTATTTTGCCGCCCTTGGCACTCTCACTCAGGGCCTCCCGCCCAAGTCTTCCCGGGAGGCACCTGCTGCAAAGGGGCCGCTGAGGACCTTGGCTGCCGCACGCGCGCGCGTGCACACGCATCAACGCACACCCACACCCACTCTCCCGGCCACCCCCATCCACGCACACCCTCCCACACACTCACTCCCAGCAAAGTTCGTCCCGGGGCCCCAGGTGGCGGCGGCGGCGTCTCCTCACCTTTGGAGAAGAGGGCGGCCAGGCTGATGAGCACGGGGGACCAGCGGTGCCACAGCGTCCCCATCGCAGACGCGCACATCCCGGAGACCCGGAGCGCAGATCCTCGGCTCCACGGTGCCGTCTGGGCGATGAAGACACGGTCGCCAAGCTCCCCGAGGGTCGGAGCGGGGCGGGAAGGCGAGGGAGCGCCGGGCTAGGGGCGCGAGCGGCCGCGGCGCCCTGCGCCTTCCTCCCGCCAGTCCATGGCCGGCCGGGAGGCGACACCGCACGCCGCTCCGGAGTTGCTCTCCCGAGTCCAACGCGCGCGCAGACAAACCCCACCTCCCTTTCACCCCCACCAGGATATTTTTATTTTCATCCACACGAATTTGTTCCTTTCCGTTTACCCAGCGAGAACTGGCTCCCAGGTGGCTCCCAAAGGGCGCCTCCGGGAGCGCAGGGACGCGGGTAGGCTAACGGGCGGCGGGGCGGCCGGGATGCGGCGCCCGGGGCGCGGGCGGAGGTGGCGCGAGGACTCCCGGCCGGGTGGCCCGGCGCCCGGAACGGCGCGGGGCGCCCGGGCGCGCGGTCCCCATCCCGCCCGGCCGCGCCCCGGGGCGCGCACCGGCGCCAAAGTTTGGCTGGGAGCAGTCACTCCCCTTGCCGCCCGCCCCGGCCCGGCTCCCGCCCGGGATCAAGCTCGCGGGGACCTAAGCGCGCGGCGCGCACCGCCGACTCCGAGGACGCAGGGCTGCCCCCGCCGCCTGGGGGAGGCGCGCTAGCCGCGCGCGGAGGAGGACCCGCGGGCCCTGGGACCTCGCCGCCCGCGCACCGGCCGCGCTCCGCCGAGACTGCATCCGGCACGGACGCGAGCGCCACGGTGCCGGGTGCGGACTCGGGGTCTGCCTTAAAAATTTGTCTTTTTTAAAAAAGCCCCACCCTTTCGGAGTGACAGCCGCAAGCCCCAATCCGCACAGTCAATCCCACCTCTCCGGGTCTGCCCCTCACCCACCCTCCCGGCCACCCCCTCCCTGCGCGCTGGAGCGGGAGTGGAGCGGCTGGGAGGCGGGCTAGTACCCGGCCGGCTCGGCCAGCGCGGAGGAGGCGGCAGGGAGCTGCCCACTCTCCCAACAGGTGTCAAGAAGGCCGTTTACCTTCTCCTGCTAGTCAGACCTGACGCTAAGAGCAGGTCCTCTGTCTTGGGGGTTTCTAATGCTCTCCGCCTGCCAGTAAACGAGAAGATGGCTGTAAAGGGCCCATCACCCCCGCGCTGGATCTTCCCCACAATATCTAGGGAGGAAGACTTCGACTTGCCAGCCGTCCTGAGGGTCATGCTGGCCTCACCCCGCCTCTACCCTGGAATGACCACCAAGTCACTGATCCTAAAAGAATTCCGTCCCGAATCCCCTCTGGCCCATTTGGAACTAGGAATGGATCCGTTAGGGGCCAACTTGGCCTTGAGAAGATAAAAGACGAGTTCTTCATTTTATCCTTCCTGAATGCCTAATTAAGACACACTGGAAACCAAGGCTACAGAGCATCAGCCTCTGATTTTAGCCCAAGGACTTCTCCATGGGAGCCTTTGAATTACCCGAATCAGAAATGAGAGCGAGAGAAAGCGGTCTGAATATTTAAAGAATATTGTAAACCGACAACAACCAAATCAAATGAGGTGACTTTACCTCAGTAGGTAAAAATGGGTCATTATCATTCAGCCAAGGGAGCCACAGAAGTTTTATTATATATGCCCGTCATTGCAAAAATATATCAACACTTTGGGTGCTTAGCTTGCAAATTTTCAAGAGTGTCTGTCTGGGTTTCATTCTCTATGAGATGTGGCTTCTATTTTATTCTGTATTTACTTTTTTGAATGTCTGTCTGTCTTTCTGGATGGTTTTGTTGTTTGGGTTTTTTTTTTTCATTTACTTTTTAAACTCTCTGCATTTTCACTTTGCATCTCTCTCCTATAAAACTCTAGAGTTAATACAGCAAAGAACCTAAGAGAGTATGTGTTTCAGTACTTGCAAAATTTGAGTAAGTATCAACATCACCCGGGATAGTGAGTCCTCCATCGCCACCCCTAGAGCCTCTTATTTATCAAGTCTAGGACTTAGCAGCAGCAGCCGCAGCAGGTGACACTCAAGAATCTGTGTTTCTAACAATTGCCAGGTGATACTGATGCTGCCCATCCAAGGACCACTGGTCGAGTCCCCTATCCCCTCCACCTCAATGATGGGGAAGCTGAGGTTTAGTCCCTGGCACATCTCCATCTGTCTTCTTAATGGCGGAGCCAGTAGATTGCACAAAATGCCAACTCCAGATTGCCAGAGCCCGTTTCAATGTGAAACGGAGTCTATTTCTAAAACATTTTTCAAATGTATTGACTAGGATCTAATGATCCTATGCTTTATTAAAAACAATCTTTTTATGTATTCTAATTCAAAATGTTTCGTTGTTTTTTTTTTTCCAGAACTGCAATCACCAAGTACATTTTGGGAGGAGGATGGGAGGTATGTCACGGCAAAAAATTTTCTCTATCTGCATCCTCAGGGCAAAAAGTAGCTAACAGATTCCAGGGTAAACCATTTCCCCATTATACACAGCTGACTCACAAAAATTTTTCCTGTTCTTTGGTATTCAAGTTTTGGGAAGCTGCAACTCCAGGTACTGGATCAGTGGCTGAAATACGATGTAAGCATGGCTACTCACTCTCCAAGAAGCTGTTCTAGCTAATATATCTAATCTTCTTTGGGTAATTAGCACAACTAATCCTGGGAGAGGCAACACCTTAGGAAGGCTTTAGAGAAGTAGGCTGAGGCCTACCAGCTCTTCAGTAGCATCCCAAGCCTCTGGGAGCACTTCCCATCTGAAGAGCCTGCCTCAAATTAATTGTGAGAAATCTGCTTTCCTCCAAGAATATCTGTTTCCTCTGTAAGGCCATAAATCAATCTGTAAGCCTAATTCTGTCAGTAATTAAACAGTACTAACTGTTCCCACTTTGTGAATTAAGCTGGGACACCAGGCAGTTTGCGTTGGGTCGACTTTTCATAAAAACAAAACATTTTTCTGCAGCAGTTTCCTGAAAGACCAGGAAATGATGAAGGTGGAATTCCAGGATGGGTGGATCCCACGGGTGGATATAGGAGGCTTCTGGATACCACAAAGATGGGGCCTCCTCTAAAACGGAATCAGTTCCTCTTCCAACCTTTCTAATCACATCAGGGAGAAAGGCTGAAACCTAAGCAACTCTTAGGATGACTTTTCACGATTATAAATGCCCTTGGTTTCAAAATAGAAGGCATATTTTTCTGTGCAGAGTGATGGTGTCTAGCTAGAATTTTTGAATGCTGGTTTTATTTTTACTTTGGCTATTGATGTGTTTGATGTCTCAGTTTCCCTTTAGTGATGTAAGTTGCATTTTCAATTAAGTTACCTAAGTTTTTGAAGCATTAGGCTTATTTCAAGGAGAGCATTGAATCACTAGTAACACAAGGACATTTGTCATCATCCCCCCTTGACAAAACTCATAAGGATGGTGAGAAATGCCTGAAGTTTGAGAATCATGGGGATGACATGCAAGCTACCAGATCAGTCCTTCTTGAGGGTGCAGAGGAGCCTTTCCAAAACTTCTATTAACTTTTTTAAAATGTTTATTTTTCTTTATTTATGTTTGGCTGTGCTGGCCTTCGTTGTGGCAAGCGGGGGTTGCAGTGTGCAGGCTTCTCACTGCAGTGGCTTCTCTTGTTGCGAAGCACGGGCTTTAGGGTGCATGGGCTTCATTAACTGTGGCTCCCAGGCTCTAGAACGAGGGCTCAGTAATTGTGACGCACAGGCTTTGTTGCTCCATGGCGTGTGGAATCTTCCTGGATCAGGGATTGAACCTGTGTCTCCAGCATTGGCAGGCAGATTCTTTACCACTGAGCCACCAGGGAAGTCCCCTGAAACTTCTTTTCTTCTCAGTTTCTCAAAATTCGTGGGCTGGCCTGGAAATAGAATGGCCAGATCCAAGGACTTGTCTCTTTCGAGAACAGAGACAGCATTCTGATGTGGAGGGCACGGTGCACAGCAGCTATGCCTCTCACCCTTCCTGATAAGGCTGGGCAAGGTCATCCCTCCAAAAAGAGCATTCTGGAAAGCCCCCATGAAGTGCTTTTGAGGATGGTGCAGGGTCTGCTGTTCTCAGCCCCCCTTCAGGGGACCAGTAAAACACTAGTGGAAATGATGAGGGCCCTTCTGAGATGAGGCAGTGGCAAATCACCTGTGATTGTCCACTCTGCACCTCCCCACATCCCTGCCAAGGGGGATGAATAGACTACATGCTTGAGATGGTACAGCTGCTCCAAGGCAGGGACCCCTCATCAGCCAGCCCAGCAGCAGGCCTAGGGAGGCAAAGCCTCCTCCAGGTCACATGAGACATCCAGCAGGAGAAAGGAATCGCCATTCTGTAGTTCTGGGGTCTTCTGGGACACCAGAGTGAAATGCAGACTCTTCTACTCTTCTCCTTCTGATTCATGTCCTCCCAGGGGTCCACAAGCAGATGTTAAAAAACCAGGTGACTCCTGGTCTCGCCAGGTAACCCCAAAGTGAACCTAAAGGTGTAGACTCTTTAGCAAAGACTAATAGTAGGGTGCTCCTTTTGCCTTATTTTACTGATTCATGGATCAATACAGAAAGCTCAGGGGTGCCTTAAATAGTCTTCTTTGAAGTTATACGCAGTGCTGCCTGGAAGAAATCCTGCATTTCTACCTGTAGCCCCTGAGAGCCCTTCCATCAGGGGTGAGGCCTCTTCTACCGGAGGGCAAGGAGAGCCTGCAAGGCTGCCTCTCCCAAGAACACACCATTGAAAGACCTCCTGGGTGTTTCACTCACTTGTTCACTCACGGGAGCTTGATGGATGCTCCCTGTTCACTAAAACCCCCTTTATCTACCTGTAGCCAAATCAGGTCCCCTGGCCTTCCTAAGGGCTTCCCTTGTGGCTTAGCTGGTAAAGAATCCACCTGCAATGCAGGAGACCTGGATTCAATCCCTGGATTGGGAAGATCCCCTGGAGAAGGGAAAGGCTACCCACTCCAGTATTCTGACCTGGAGAATTCCCTGGACTGCAGCCCGTGGGGTTGCGTTAAGTGTGGCTATAGATTTGAGTTGTGGCCAAAGGAATGTGGGCGGAAGTGATGCCCATTCCTTCCAGGAAGAGCCTACAGTACCTCCACCCGGCGTGACTCTTTTCCTCTATTTTCCAGGTGGAGACGAAAGTCCAATAGGGAAGTGAGAACAAAGGCCGAGTGATGAGAAGGAAGGAGGCTGGGCCCCCTAAGTGTGAAAGGCCTGGATTTAGCACATTCCAACACTGAATTTAGGGCCAGCAAGAAATAAGACTGTATCATGTTGGGACTTCCCTGGTGGTCCAGCGGTTGGAAATCCACCTTCCAATGCAGGGGACGGGACACGTGTTCAATCCCTGGTTGGGAAACTCAGACCCCACGTGCCGTGGGGCAACTAAGCCCAACTGCTGAGCCTGTGAGCTCTAGAGCCTGTGCTCCAAACCCAAAGAAGCATGAGTGCCACAACTAGAGAAGCCCCCCACACAGAAACTGGAGAAAGCCCACATGCCACAAAGAGGACCCGATGCAGCCCAAACAAAAAATTAACTAAATAAAAATAAAATTTAACAAGATCGTGTATCATGTTAAGTCACTGGAGTTTGAGGGCTTGTTTGTTACGACAGCTGATGTGAAAAATCCTAACCAATACACCTCCATTGATCTCAGCCTGTCTCCACAGAAGCAGGAGTGGTGTGCAAGCAAAGCATAAAATAAAACCCACACCCTCCAACTCTACTCACCAAGAAATGGCTTAGAGTCCAGTGGAGGGAACCATACTTAAGCTTTGGATCACTTATGATACGTATCAGGAGAGCTCAAAGGAGGAAGGCATGGTTTTGCACTTAAGTGAAGGCTGCACCAAGCACACTAATTAGTGAACCTGTAGGGTGCTCTGGGTCCCACACCAGGATGCAGTGTGGGGCACCATGCACCCTTATACTTGAGTCTATGTTAACCTCTTGGGACCTTTAGAGTGTATCACAGAGAAGAAGAGCTGGAACTTCCAAGAGAGGGTCCTCATGGCTGGGGTACTCTGAGGAAAGGAATTTATATGGATCCCATTCTCCACTGGGGAGAAGGCAATGGCAACCCACTCCAGTACTCTTGCCTAGGAAGTCCCATGGACGGAGGAGCCTGGTGGGCTGCAGTTCATGGAGTCGCAAAGAGTCTAACACGACTGAGGGACTTCACTTTCACTTTTCACTTTCATGCATTGGAGAAGGAAATGGCAACCCACTCCAGTGTTCTTGCCTGGAGAATCCTAGGGATGGTGGAGCCTGGTGAGCTGCCGTCTATGGGGTTGCACAGAGTCGGACACGACTGAAGCAACTTAGCAGCAGCATTCTCCATTGAATATGTATTTACTATATGCCTATTATTGGCCAGGCACTGGAGGCTTAGCAAGTGTAAAAGCCACCACTGAGCTTATGTTCTCCTGAGGATGGACAGACAGAAGACAAGCAAATAGTGAACAAGATACTTTCAAAAATAGCCTAAGAAGACACTCAAACAGGACAGTATTTACTTCTACTCAGAGGGGTCAGGCGAGGCTTCTCTGGGAAGGTGACCTTAGAAAGGGGACCCCACTAGTGAGAAGGACCCGCTGTGTACAGATCTGAGTCCTAAGATGTCTGATGGAGGGCACAGCAAGTGCAAAGGCCCTAAGGTGCAAAAAAATCCTGCGAGAATCAGATAGAAGAATGTGGGGCTGGGGCTGAGTGAGCCTTGGAGAGCAAGGAAGGAGGTGAAGTCAGGGGACAGGTGGGAGACAGAGGCACAGCCTAGATTTGGGTTGATGTAAGGCAATAGGAAGGCCTGTGTGAAATGTCAAATCATATGAGCCAATTCACATTTCTAGAAGGTCTCTGGATGTTCCAATAGCGCCTATAGAGGCAGGGGCCAAGCATGAGCTCTCCGGCCTCTCATCTTCTCCTGGAGCCCACACCTTCCTGCCTTCACAACATGGGGCCTCTGTGTGGTCATGTGGGTTCCAGGGAAGCTGGAAAGTTAAGAATCACATACACAGAACCAGATCAGCTTTGCTGTGCCCAGGGTGGCTGAGACCTTTCCCGCTTTCCTGTCTGATTTCAGGTCCCTGTGTTCTGGCTTGAAAACACCTATGTTCATTCCTCAGCTATCAAGTATCAATCATGAGGCTCAAATACAGCCCTGCACTGGCTGTATTATCCTCCAGGGTGGAGAAAACGGGCTGATGAGCTGATTAGCATTAAAGTGCAGGCCAGAGCTGGAGATCCATCTGACCGCATCTTGCTGGGCAGCTGGTAGCCACCACCATATGGAGCTCCTGCCACTGTGGTCCTTAGGTGCAGCCACTTCTTAGCCTGGTTCCATGAGGCTTCTCGGTTGAGAGTGGGCTGAGCACACCATCATAAAGAAAATGAGGGTGTCAGACTGAAGGTCTTATTGCAGAGAGCATCCTTCCCAGAGAAAGAGCCAGTCCCCACCTACTCTTCAAGAGCACTTGAAAAGTGAAAGTGTTAGTCGCTCTACTACTACTACTACTGCTACTAAGTCGCTTCAGTTGTGTCCGACTCTGCGACCCCACAGACGGCAGCCCATCAGGCTCCACCATCCTGGGGATTCTCCAGGCAAGAACCCTGGAGTGGGTTGCCATTTCCTCCTCTAATGCATGAAAGTGAAAAGTGAAAGTGAAGTCGCTCAGTCATGTCTGACTCTTAGCGACCCCATGGACTGCAGCCCACCAGGCTCCTCCGTCCATGGAGTTTTCCAGGCAAGAGTACTGGAGTGGGGTGCCATTGCCTTCTCCAGGGAATCTTCTGGACCTAGGGATCAAATCTGGGTCTCCCACATTGTGGGCAGATTCTTTACTGTCTGAGCCACCAGGGAAGGACTTGATCACAGACGAAAGAGAACACTGGTGTCTGTATGGCCTGAACCAGCATCCCATGGTAAGTCTGAATCTGACACGTCGAAAGGACCCATTTTCTCTTCTGAGCTCAGCATCAAATGGTCTGATTTCTTTAACCCCTTTGAAATCAGTGTTTCCAATGGGTTTGAAAGGCTGGGTCTTGGGTTCCATACACCTTTGTCAGGGAGCAAACGATCCCCTTTGCAGACCTTTGAATAAGATGTTACACATCCCAGGTTGTGATGGGAGGAGATGGCTTCCTGCCCCCCTGCCCCTCCACCAAATGCTATGAAAATGACACAGAGGGAGTTGATCTTGCCCCAGAGGAACTCAGAGCAGTCACGGAGGGAACGCTTTATTTGGCAATTTGTAGAGTTTGCCAACATCAAAGAGAAATTGAGCGCCGGGAGTTGTTACAAGAGAACATTCCACAGCTTCAAAGCTGAAATCTGAGGATGTTTTCAACGGACTAATTTGGAAGTTATTTAAGGATGCTTTGGGGGAATAAACAAATGGAAAGAATAGGGCTGGGAAGACTTCTGGCTTAAAAAAAAAAAAAAAAACTCTACCTTTCCTCTTAATAAAAGTCCTCTAAGATCACCGAGTAAATTGGGTGTACACTCCAGTTTCTTCCCGACGGCTAACTTGTCTCAACAGTACAGAGTTCTCTTCTTGGGATTTCAATAACTTGCTTTTGTCTCATCTTCCACAGATTTGTTGGTCCAAGTCAGGACATAGAGTCCCTCCTCCAAACAGCCACAAAAAGTCTTTCAAAAGATTATTTCTAACAATTCTCAAATAGTTTTCCATTTTGTCAGAAGGTCTCCGTCTGGTGTTTAAACTGATTAGCGTAGGAGTCATCCAATGTGATTAAATACGATCAGTTGTTTTAGATTGATCTTTGTCTTATCAGATGAGACAGGTCCATCTCGAAAAAATAACTAGTGACATCAGTGAGCTCTTTGGATCTTAAATGCAGTGACTGATGCTATAGTATCACTGAAGGAATGATTTTAAAAATCATTTTCAAAAAAAATAAAAATCATTTTCAACTATTACCCCCAAATAATAAAATATATGTGACACTGGATAAATGTTGTTTTTGTTGCTATTTTAATACCTCAGAAAGGCTGCAAAGCAGCACCTGGAAACAGTCTCTCAAGGTTTCCTTTTGCACAGCCAGCAAGAACAGCGGTGCAGCACTCTGGCGCTGGGACCCCCTGGGCAGCCGGCTGCACCACCGCGCGGACTCACAGCATCAGTGGGCCTGCAGTGACCCCTAGTGTTGAAGTGGTGGCATCTCATCTTGTTCTCCCATCCAAGAACAAATGAGTTCTCTCCCGCTGCAATCAGCAGTCACAGGCTGTCATGTTTTAAATTATAGCCAAATTATATTTTCTAAAACTGGAAATTTAATTTATTACATCATTTTAAATGAAAAGGGTGGCCAAGCACATGACTGTGGTGAAGGAAATTCTGAATCTGGTCTTGTGGAATGAAAGTCACCACCTTGAGCCTTATATGCTCCTAAAAATGAAAATAAAAACATTGTGGAATTAACTTAAAAATGAAAACTTAAGTGTTCATACAGCATGCGTCCACTGTAATACTTGAGTTGAACTTGGGCTGTTCTTTAAAATCCGCCAGCGTGTTAGTCACTCAGTCGTGTCCAGTTCTTTGTACCCCATCAACTGTGGCCCGTCGGGCTCCTCTGTCCATGGGATCCTCCAGGCAAGAATACTGCAGCAGGTAGCCATTCCCTTCTCCAGGGTATCTTCCTGACCCAGAGATCGAACTTGAGTCTGATGCACTGCAGGCAGATTCTTTACCATCTGAACTACCAGTTCAGTTCAGTTCATTCGCTCAGTCGTGTCTGACTTTTTGCAACCCCATGAACTGCAGCATGCGAGGCCTCCCTGTCCATCACCAACTCCCAGAGTTCATTCAAACTCATTTCCATCGAGTCAGTGATGCCATCCAGCCATCTCATCCTCTGTCGTCCCCTTTTCCTCCTGCCCCCAGTCCCTCCCAGCATCAGGGTCTTTTCCAATGAGTCAACTCTTTGCATGAGGTGGCCAAAGTACTGGAGTTTCAGCTTTAGCATCCTTCCTTCCAAAGAAATCCCAGGACTGATCTCCTTCAGAATGGACTGGTTGGGAAGCCCCCAAATCTGCCAAGTAACTGATAATTTTAAATAGGTATAGGCAACCATGTTGATAATTCAAATGAATGTTTTCGAACAAGAGGAAGCTGGAAGCCTCCTTCACTTTCTCAGGACCAAATGTGTCTCTTAAGAAAAGGCAAATTCTTTAGAGGGAGTTTAAAGAGTTGCATAAGGTGTGTTCATAGCAGCACTATTTACAATACCCAAGACATGGAGCAGGTGAATGGATAAAGGACATGTGGTGTATATACAATGGAATACTCCTCAGTCATAGAAAACAAAGAAATAATGCCATTGCCAACAACATGGATGGACCTAGAGATGATCAAACTAAGCAAAACAAATCAGAAAGAGAGAAACAAATGCCATATGATATCACTTACACGTGGAATCTAAAATGTGATGTAAATCCACATAACTGTGAAACAAAACAGACTCGCAGACAAAGAGGCCAGACTTGTTGCCAAAGGGGAGGGATGGATTGGCTTTTGGAATTAGCAGATGCAGACTAGTACATAGAGAATAGATAAACAAGATCTCACTGTATAGCCGGGGGAACTATATTCAATATCCTAAGACAAACCATAATGGAAAAGAATATGAAAAAGAAAGTGTGTGTGTGCGTGTGTGTGAAAAGAGTTGCACAAGAAGAAGAGATCTCAAATAGGGAGCACCTTTGGTCTGACTCCTGGAGGAGAGAACTTTACGTGTGATAGTTTAGAGCCTTGTGGGTTTTCGAGATGCCCAGAGTCACACCAGTGTCGTTGACAATGGCAATGACCAATTAAAATGGAAAACCTTAGAGTTGGGGCGGCCCGTCATCTCCTGCTTCAAGCCTCCAATGTTGAACCTGAGCAAATAAAGACCAGACAGAGAATCCCTTAATTTAGTTATTGCTGCCTTTTAAAAACTCTGCTATGAGGATAAAATAATTTAGGATGTAGAAATCTGAGCATAAACCACTTCTGATCATCAAAATTGGCCGGTCCTAGTCATCATTTTCAGTTAGCTCTGAAAGGGACTACTAGTGAGTATCTGCAGGTGTTATATGTTTCAAGTAAACTAAAATACAAATTTTGGGGGTTTCTTTTCTTTTCTTTGTCTTTGATTCTGGTGTTTTTGTACTGGGATCACTATGGAAATGACTTCTAGAAAACCCATTATGAGACCTGTGTGATTAAAACATATTTATTTAGCAAACATTTCAAAATTCTTTCCGAACCTAGCCTTCAAGCAGTTACCGTTTTGTGGACTTCCCTAGGGGTACAGTGTCCCCTGACAGTGCAGGGGACCTAGGTTCAATCCCTGGTCCAGGAAGATTCCATATGCTATGGAGCAACTAAAGCCCATGTGCCACAGCTACTGAAGCCCACTTGCCCTAGAGCCTGCGCTCTGCGACCAGAGATGCCCCTGCAGTGAGAAGCCTGCATACTGCAACTAGAGAAAGCCCCAGCGCAGCAAGGAAGACCCAGCACAACCAACAAATAAATATTAAAAAAAAAAAAAAAAAGGTTACACTTTGGTTAAAATTTCCATGCTAGCAAAACTAGAGTTAATCACATATGTACCCACCCTGAATGGATGCTTTTTAATAACTGGCAGATTCTCAAACCATGTATCTTGTTGGCATATCTGGCACTGCTATGTTTCAACCACAGGATGCCTGTCTGGAAGTGGCATCTAAGCCCGACTCATCACAGCCCTGCCCCAGGACATTTGCATGGGAAGTGAGGTGTGGGGGAAGCCGTCTCCCTACGTGATGCAAGACTGAGAAGCCACTGGCCACGCTACCCGCTCCGAACAATCTGGAGGAAAGCAACACGAGGAGAAAAGATCTAAGAGACAAAATCTGTCTGCTGTTCCAGTCCCTTATTCTGATCATTTCTAACCTTCCGTGAAATATCTTAGTTTCACATAAACTCAAAAAAATACATTTATTTTTTTGACTGTGTCGGGTCTTAGCTGTGGCACATGGGACCTTCACTGCGACACACAGGCTCTCAAGTTGTGGGGCACAGGCTTAGTTGCCCCGCGGCATGTTGGATCTTAGTTCCCAGACCAGGGATCAAACCCACATCCCCTGCATTGCAAGGCAGATTCTTAACCACTGGTCCACCAGGGAAGTTCCCAAACCCCACCTTTTAAAGCTGGTCTAGGTTGAGTTGGCTCCTCATTACTAGATCATCTCTCATCTCTCCTCTAACCTGACCCACTGGTTGAGCTCCGGCTTCTCCCCTGGTTGAGGACAGACTGAATCAACCCTCGCCACTCTTCAATCATTCCCTCCCATGGCTCCCATCCCAGTGAAAAGCTCAAGTCCCAACAGTACCCTTCAAGCTGTTGGTGGGGTGTCCATCCCCCTCCTCCATGCTCAGTGGTATCCCCTCCTCCTCTCCTGCTTCAGCCAGCCCTGCTCCTGCCTGCACCACACATGATTTGTCACAATGCATGGCCTCGCCAGACTTCTTTCTCTGCCTGGAACACGTGTTCATCAGATATCCATACAGTTCCTCCCTCACTTCACTTTTGGTCTCTGCTAAGCATCCCTTCGCCTCCCTTAGACGCAATGCTTAAGTAGCAGCCTCCATGGATTTCTCTCTTCTTAAACTGTGTTGTGTTTCCTGTCGTTGGTCAACACCTGTCTCTCTCTGCCACCTGGAGTGCAAGGTCCCTGAGAACAATACCTGTGTTTTCTCACTTCTCTATTCCCACCACTCAGAATACTACAGAAAAACCCAGTCGTTCAGTAACATTTTTAAAAGAAAGTAAATCAAAGAGAGAAATAGAATATGATATCACTTATACATGGAAAGTAAATCAAAGAAAGAACAATATCATGTGATATCACTTACATGCAGAATCTTAAAAAAAATGATACAGATGAACTTATTTACAAAACAGAAGAAGATCACACAGACTTAGAAAATAAATGCATAGTTACAGAAGGGGAAAAGGGGAAGGAATAAATTGGGAGTTTGGGATTAATATATACACACTGCTGCTGCTGCTAAGTCGCTTCAGTTGTGTCCGCTTCAGTCGCACTCTGTGCGACCCCATAGACGGCAGCCCACCAGGCTCCCCCGTCCCTGGGATTCTCCAGGCAAGAACACTGGAGTGGGTTGCCATTTCCTTCTCCAATGCCTGAAAGTGAAAAGTAAAAATGAAGTTGCTCAGTCGTGTCCGACTCTTTGAGACCCCATGGACTGCAGCCTACCAGACTCCTCCGCCCATGGGATTTTTCCAGGCTGCTACTAGGTATAAAGCAGAGAAACAACAAGGACCTGCAGCATAGCACAGGGAACTCTATTCAAAATTCTGTAAGAACCTAAATGGAAAGAGAATGTGCAAAAGAATAGTTATACATATTCCTGAATCACCGCTGTACCCCTGAAACTAAACAGCCATACTCCAAGTGTCGTCAACTGTAAACTGTAAATCAACCACACGCCAGTACAAAACTCTAAAAATCAAGAAATGAATCAGCTACTCCTTCCCCGCCTCCCCCAGCCTGAGAGAATGTGCATTCTCCTTCTTATTTGAAGAAGACACTGCTTAGGGACTATTTACCTGCTATCTTTGGGCCGTATAACTGGTCAACATAACGAATTTAACATTGAACTCCAGCTTGGAGCTCAGTTAATTAGACCAGTCCTTTCACTGGTAGGGAAACAGATACTGAAAGAAGCAATGTGACTTGCCTTGTCTATATTTCCTTTTCCCAAAGGAGCGAGAGGGGTGGGTTTTAATATGAAACTCACCACATGGCTATCTCCTAGGTCTCCTGTCTACCCAGTACTATTCTGAGGCAGGGCAGTGGGGTGGTTAAAGCAAAGTCTGCTTGGATCTGAATTAATAGCTGTGTGACCTTGGTCAAATTACTTAACCCCTCTGAGGCTCAGTTTCCTTAACTTAAACAATCTAGGCTATTGTATCACTTGATATGTTGGGCTGTTACAGAATTGAGAAAACCCATATATAGCATCTACATGATACTCAGCATCCTAGAATATAGTCAGCATTATAATAGAGAGTTATTGCTAGTCACTGTTTCCTGTGGGAATAAAAGTGTATTTTTTTTAATCTTTTGGCCACACTGCATGGCATATAGGATCTTAGTTCCCCAGCCAGGGATTAAATCCATGCCCTCTGCATTGGCAGTGCAAACTTTTAACCAATGGACCACTAGGGAAGTCCCAGAAATATATTTTTCTTTCAAAATGTTATATTTATCCTCGTCCAATTACCTGTATAACTATGCACATAATTCATTGGGTTTCTGTAGGGTCCAAGTCAGGAACAGATTTTCTTAGCATGATGTTAAATCAGTATGTCTGATCCCTGAGGATCAGACTTATAAACAAAAGTCTTGTTTGTTTCATGCCCACATGAGATCTCTTAAAAAACACCAATCATTAAGCCAGAGAAACAATGCATATAAATCAACTTTACTCATCTTGGAGTTTAAGAATCTTGCTCTTTCTCAGTTAAAGTTTTTCTTTTCTCCACACACACAAAAAAATTCCAAGTCTTGGAAAACAAAAACAAAATAAGACACCTTATGTACTTGCAAATTTTTCCAAGATGAAGCATCTGCAGGTGTAAGCTCTGTTTGTTGATTTTTCATCTTGGTGCACACGATCAGGAAAAAGTGCTGACTGGGATGCAAACTGTTCTGTCACGTCCCATTTCCAGGTTTCATTCCTGAGTTGTTGCACCTCCAAGTTCAAGTTGAGTGTCAGACTTGCCATTTTAAAATGGTGTTGCTGGGGTGTGTATATAACTATTTCGCAGTGTAGCAAGAAAACAGAGTTGCTCACCTGAGCTGGGGGATGGTGAGCAGCTTAGGTGCCTTTCCTAAGCTCAATGCCAGCCCCGCCCCCACAGTCAAATGACTCATTGGAGAAAGGAAAACTTTCTCTTCGTCTTCTTCCAAGGTCAGTACAGGTGCCTGCTTCCGCCTTCCTCCTCCAAAATACACTTGTCCTTATACGTTCTACCTTCAAGCTGGTTGGGGAAAGCAAGACCACTTAAACTAATGCTAATAAATAATGGTGGTGGTGGTTTAGTTGCTAAGTTGTGTCCGACTCTTGCAACCCCGTGGACTGTAGCCTGCCAGGCTCCTCTGTTCATGGGACTCTCTAGGCAAGAATACTGGAGTGGGCTGCCATTTCCTTCTCCAGGAGATCTTCCTGGAGATCCAGGAATCGAACCCAGGTCTCCTGTATTGCAGGCAGATTCTTTACCAACTGAGCTACAATCATTGCTAATTCCAATCATTTACTTCATCCAATATGGCCAGTCTCTCCCCACCATCCTCCAAATAAACACCTTATCCCAAACTATGGCATTGTATTTTTCAAAGACAGCCACAATCATGTGCCCAACCACCTGATCTTTTCAGTGTAATCTTAACTCCCTCCCCCATCAGGAGGTGGGGTCTCTATCCCTTTCCCTGGAATCTACATGGGCTTGTGCCTCCAGGTAAACCAATAGAAGAGTGATGCTGTATGACTTCCAGGGTAAATCAGAGAAAATAGGTCACTTTGCTCACTAGAGCCGTTTTTCCTGGAGCCTTGAGGTGCTAACTGCCTGTGACCTGGGACAGCTGGGTCACATGGAGAAGTTATACATCATCATTCCAGGGAGCAGTCCTAATCTTCAGGGTCTCTAGCTGAGACCCCAAATAGACAAGTGTCAGAGCATTCAGATAATGCCAGTCCCCAGTTAACTGGTCAACCCCTGCTCAACATGTCCAAATGAGTCCCTGGTCACTGTGGAATAGAGACCCAACCCTACAGTGTGAATTCCTGAGCCACAAAATCTGTAACCATAATAAAAGAGATTGTTATTTTATGCCATTGAGTTTGGGTGGTTTGGTAAGCAGTGTGGGTAATCAGAACCCTTGCTAACAGCAAAGCAGTCCTTTGTTCATTTCAGCACAACTCAATAAACATTAACTGAACACCTACATTCTGCCAGACAATAGGGGTACAGAAATCGTAAGTCGTCCCTGTCCTACATCAGTGAAGTTCAGTTCAGTTCAGTCACTCAGTCGTGAAAGGAACCCACAAATTGAAAGTTTGATGGAGAATCCTTCAGGAATGGCTGGATCCAGGTGGTCACCCAGCCTTAGTCTCTCTCCACCTCCAGGCTTGACTTTCTTTGGTATTGACATCTCTCTCTGGCAGCCCCTCCCCACCCAGTGGCCCCTGCAGCTACTCTCTTATAAATCTACAGGCCCAAATCTAAGTGAGAGGCAACTCTTTTTCTGATGATTCCAACAATATATCTCAGCCTGACTGTCAGCATCTCAAATAGGACCACAGGCCCATTGCTTAGGGATAGCCTGGCTGAACTGGATTTGAGGTTGTAAAGCTACCCAAACCACATGTACTGAGAGTAGGAAGGACTGTTTCACCAAGGATAATCCTACTGTGGTTATCAAAAGGAATGATTTGTGGGTATCCACTAACAGCATGGACATCCAATAACAACACAGGTCTGTACATCATTCTCCAGTGGAGGGGAAAATGCTTATCTATGTACTCAAGAATATCCAAGAATATGAACACAAAAATTCTGGGGACTTCCTTCTCTTTTTTCAGATGAAGTCAAGACACAAACACTGCAATGGCAAGTCCAGATTGCACATGTAATTGGCAGCAAAGTCGACTAGATACAGGTCTCCTAGTACCCAGTGCCTGGCTCGTTCTACTGCCCTGTCCCAGACCACCAATTCCACATACTTCAGACACACCCTTGCTTTCTGATCTCCAAATGGAAGGGATTTAAGCTCATTATTTTTTTTTAATTAAAGTATAATTGATTAACAATATTCTGTTAGTTTCAAGTATAAATAGTCCTGCTATGAACACTGAGATGCATGTATCTTTTCAAATTAGACTTTTTGTCTTTTCCTGATATATGCCCAGGAGTAAAATTACTAGGTCATATAGCAACTCTATTTTTAGTTTTTAAAGAAACTTCCATATTATTTTCTATAGGGTAAGCTCATAATTTTGATTCCAACCTCAGATAAGTGTTAGTTGCTCAGTTGTGTCTGATCCCGACCAAGGTATGAAACTCCAGTCTCCTTCATTGCAGGCAGCTTTTTTGTTTTTTTAACCATCTGAGCCACCAAGGAAGTAGCCTCAGATAAATAGAAAAGCAAATCAGAAATGTTAGTTTTTCCTGATTTCTACCTTGTCAAACTCAAATACTTAAAGCCCCCAAATCTTGCAAAGTGTGATATGTGAATGGTAGTGTTGTGTCCGTCAGATGGCTCACAGCTCTGCTCCTCTTAGAGTAGACATGGCCACGGGCAAGGTATTGGCCCATAAACGTAAATGGGGGATTGCGGGTGAACGTGAGTCTCTGAGCCTAAGCTGAGATTTGTTTTTGAGTTCACGGGATGGGTGAGACACAGCATTTGTTTTGCATGGGTTGACTTACAAGGTGCGGTGGGACTGGTCAGGAAGGTTTTCTGATCAAGCACGTCATGGTAGGGGTGGGAAGCTGGTTGCAGTCATAGGCGTGTTTTACCAGAATCTCTCTGAAAATCCTTCTATAACTGCTTGTCCCAGACATGAAATTGGGTCTGTGGTCTATACTGAACCCAACATACCAGCTCTTCCCTCTTCTTCCAGGCAACATTGACTGGCCCATTGAAGGGATACGTAACCCAGGAGGCAACAGTGACTGATAGATAGAATGAATGGATGTGTAACCCAGGAGGGCCAGTAAGAGTCCTTCCCTGAGATTTTTCAAATTGGATCTCAGAAGTAGAAGCTCTTTTTTCTTCTTGCTGAAAGGCTGAAAAGCTGTGGGATCCCGGGACTTCCCTGGCAGTCCGGTGGTTAAGATTTCCCCTCCCACTGCAAGAGGTGCAGGATCATCACTGGTCACTGGTTGGGAAGATAAGATCCCAGATGTCCTGCAGCCAAAAAACCTAAACAAAACAGAAGCAAAAGCAATATTGTAACATAAAATTAAATAAAAGAAAGAAATATCCCACTTAATGATTGTGCTGATGTTTACACTATTACATACATTGTCAAAACAAACAGACCTGTTCATTCAAAAAGAGTGAATTTTATTGCATGTAAAACATACCTTAAACCTATTTTTTTTTTAAAAAGAACGAAATAATGCCATTTGCAGCAACATGGTAAGTCAGACAAAGAAAAATATAATATGATAGCACTTACATGTGGACTCCAAAAGTGATGCAGATGAACTTGTTTATAGCACAGAAACAGACTCACAGACTTAAGAGGTGGGCTTGTGGTCACCAAGGGGGAAAGATGTGGGAGGGATGAATTGGGAGGTCTTGAGTGGCATATGCACACCTCTATAATGTAAAACAGATAATCAACAAGGACCTACTGTACAGCACAGGGAATTCTATGCAATACTCTGGAATGACCTATATGGGAAAAGAGTCTGAAAAAGAATATATATGCGAACATGTAAAACTAAATCACTTTACTGTATACCTGAAACTATCACAAATTGTGGATCAGCTATACGCCAATATAAAAATTTTTTTAAAGCAATATAGTAACAGATTTGATAAAGACTTTAAAATGGTCCACATCCAAAAAGAAAGCTGTAAGGCTGTAAGATTCAGAGCCACCAGTAACTGGGTCCTTCACATGGTAGAAAGCAGATATAAGAGAATGAAGCCAATGTTTAGTGAGCAAAAGAAATCCCAAGGGAATCTGAGAGCCTGCCTCCAGTTTTCTTGACATCAAATCTGTGCCTCCACTTTAAATCATTTTATAACATGAACCAATGAATTATCATTTTGCTTGAGCTGTTTAGAGATGAATTTCACTGAGTGATGGCCAACACCATAGAGTCTTCTCCAACTCTACCCAAGAGCCGACTCCTAAAAGAAGTAGTGACAAGGAAGGGGAGAGCCCAAAAAGTGAAACTGGGGGATCGATGTCCATGGCCTCATTTGTTCTCAGGGACAAGGACCCTGGAGTTATAAGGATGGAAGAAATAAAACAAGAGATGGGAAGTTTCTGGCTCATAAGTTATTCAATAAACATTAGCTCTTGATTGTACTTAGCACATATGTAAGCACCTGCAATTTGCATCAGAATATACAGTTCCCACTGCAACAAATGTTCAATTTTGATTATTAATTTTGTCATTATTCTGCATGTGTGTCTAACATTAAATCTTCTGAAGAGTAGAAATCTCTTTCATTAATTGGTTGTAGAGTACAAATAACCATTTATCCTTCATTGCTAGAATCCAGGGTTCCTGTTGAAAATCTCTTTTGTCTGCCAATACTAAATAGATTTTTCACTCTTCAGCCAACTGCAATTTATCTTTTCCCCATCAGTCTGTGGACACAATTTCCAATCATGTCACAGGTGACCTACTAATTAGGAATCTCAAGGATGTGTTTAATTTCTCATCTGTCCTATTTTTCCATAACACTTAACATGACCCACTTCTTTCCTCTTGAGGCTATGAGCTCATGGTTTTGTCATTTTTTCCTCCTTTACTGATTTCCTCCTTAGTATTAATCTGTGGGGTTATTTCCCTCTTTACCTACCTCTTAAGTATCCTCTGGGAATATATTCTTTCTTCAATTCTAAGTCCACTCCTTGGCATCTTATGGACACCACAACTTTCACCAGTAACTATGAAAAGATGGCCCCATATTTATCCAAGAAATTGCACCTGAGATTCAGACTGAATTCCCAAGTACCTATTGGACACTTTCCATAAGCAATTAACATTTAATTTTTTATAGTGTCACAAAATATATACCTTCTATTTCTTTTCTCTGCCCCTTGTAGCTATAAAATGGTCTTTAAAATTCCCTAGTTGCTCACTGCATTTGAAACTCTTCTCAAAGTCTTACCTACTCCTTACTCCTTACCGTCTACATAGAATTAATCATCAATCTCTACTGACACTTCACCCTAAATACATAAGGATTTTCTCTTTCCTTTCGTCCACACTGCTACCACCCTGGTTCAGATCTCATCTGTTTCTCACATAGAATATTGCAGGAATCTCTCAGTTATTTTCTTTGCTTACCTCCTTAATGTGTGTGCATTTGGGCTCAGTAATGTCCGAGTCTTTGTGACCCCATGGACTGTAGCCCTCCAGGCTCCTCTGTCCATGGGATTCTCCAGGAAAGAATACTGGAGTGGTTGCCATTTCCTACTCCAGGGGATCTTCCCAACCCAGGGATAAAACCTGCATTTCCAGCATCTCCTGCATTGGCAGGCAGATTCTTTACCACTGCACCACCTGGGAAGCCCATTTACTGATACAGGGGTGTCATTTTCCACCCACACTTCCTTTCAATAGCAATGCAAGTGAGGCATTTAAAAATGCATCCTCCAGCTGCAGACAAGCCTTCAGACGATGCAACCTCAGCTGCCATCTTGGTAGCAACCTTGTGAGAGACTCTGAGCTAGGTCCACCCAGCTGAACAGTCTCACCTGGAATTCCTGACCCACAGAAACAAAGAGATAATGAGCTTTGCTTTAAGCCAGTTAATTTGTGGCTTGTTTTATAGCAGTAGATAACTAATATAACCAAAACTTACCATCCAGCACCAGTTTGATAATTGTCCTGGCAGTATTTTTCTGTGCACATTTATACCCCACTCATCTCCCCGTTTCCTAAGCTAAATATTGTTTCATAGCTAGACACTTTGTGTACATTGGTCACAGTTTTATTTATAGTTATAGAGACCCCAGATAACAACGTTACTGTTCTATACCAAATCATTCACTCCTTGCTGTTGCAGGTTATGTGATTTATCATTGTTTGCAATTAAAAACAAGCTTTGGATATTATAACAAATTCAAATGTTAGTGCTGCAGGCTTCAAAAAAATGCAAAACATGAGAGTTGCGGGTTAAGCTTTATTTGTGGCAAAATGAGGACTGCAGCCCAGGAGAGAGCACTGATAGGACTATAGCCCAGGAGATAGCTCTGGGAAACTGTTCTGAAGAGGCAGGGGGTAGATCAGATCAATCGCTCGGTCGTGTCGGACTCTTTGCGACCCCATGAATCGCAGCACGCCAGGCCTCCCTGTCCATCACCAACTCCCAGAGTTCACTCAGACTCACGTCCATCGAGTCAGTGATGCCATCCAGCCATGTCATCCTCTGTCATCCCCTTCTCCTCCTGCCCCCAATCCCTTCCAGCATCAGAGTCAACTCTTTGCATGAAGTGGCCAAAGTACTGGAGTTTCAGTTTTAGCATCATTCCTTCCAAAGAAATCCCAGGGCTGATCTCCTTCAGAATGGACTGGTTGGATCTCCTTGCAGTCCAAGGGACTCTTAAGAGTCTTCTCCAACACCACAGTTCAAAAGCATCAATTCTTCGGTGCTCAGCCTTCTTCACAGTCCAACTCTCACATCCATACATGACCACTGGAAAAACCATAGCCTTAACTAGACGAACCTTTGTTGGCAAAGTAATGTCTCTGCTTTTGAATATGCTATCTAGGTTGGTCATAACTTTCCTTCCAAGGAGTAAGCGTCTTTTAATTTCATGGCTGCAGTCACCATCTGTAGTGATTTTGGAGCCCAGAAAAATAAAGTCTGACACTGTTTCCCCATCTATTTCCCATGAAGTGGTGGGACCGGATGCCATGATCTTCGTTTTCTGAATGTTGAGCTTTCAGCCAACTTTTTCACTCTCCACTTTCACTTTCATCCAGAGGCTTTTTAGTTCCTCTTCACTTTCTGCCATAAGGGTGGTGTCATCTGCATATCTAAGGTCAGCATATATGTGATTTTGGTGAAGAAGGAATACATGCGATCAAGCATATACTCTTTTGCAGTTTCTGCTAGTCACGAGGAGCAGACATCACCATGAAGGATTTTGGTGCTTTTTTGGATAGGAGGAGATACAAAAATTGGGCTCATAAAATCAGCTTCTGACAATATCTAACTATCCAAAAACCTGCTCTGCCAGGTTTTCCAGGACACAGAGAGCCTCGTCTCTGTTTTCCACCCTGAACTTTCTGAGGATTTTGGAAATCAGCAACTGCAGCAGCACATAATTTAATCCTTGTAGAAGTGGATGGCAAGTGCCAATGGCAAGCCAATTTGTAGTTGACAGTGCACAGATACTTTCCTCGGGATAAATGCTATGAATATAACTGCTAGATAAGAGAGGATGTATGTTCCCAGATCTTTTAATACATATTTCCATGTTTCTTTCCCAAAATTTCTCTGAGCCAGAAATGTACAAGACTGCAAATTTCCTTGCAGCCTAACCAAGTGGGAAATTTGGGGCCCAAGAGGATATGGGATATTGTCTGGAGACCTTTCTCAGGGTCAGAGGGAGAGGGTGCAAGGGGCATCTGGTGGGTAGAGACTCAGTGCAGGATGTTGCCCCCCAAACTCAGCCTCTGTTCACTGGTGCCAAATAGAAATGCAGAGACAGAGCTTTGGAGGGGTAGAAAGGAGTAGCTTTGTTACTTTGCCAGGCAAAGGAGGCCACAGACTAATGCTCTCAAGACTATGCCCCACTTCCTGGGAAGCTGGAAGAGGTCTTACAGTTTTAGAATGGAAAACAGAGCTGTAGATAAGGATTGCGACTGATGTAGTTCTTGCATTTTTCTCCTTCTCCTGGGGGCATTGAGATCATTAGGGCTGGTGTCAGGTGATTCCAGAACATGTGGTCCTCAAGATTTTCCTTCCCTGATCTTTCTGAAATGAAGAATGCTCCCAGGGGAAAGGAGTGTTGGGGAGTATTATCTTGGAGGGGTAAACATCAGGTACATAGTGCAACCTTAGCTAGAGGGCAATCATTTTCAGAGTGTGATTAAGCAAGAAAGAAAATCTATAGTTTGCATGAGTAGAGAGGAAGCACTAACATAATGGGGTACCTCAATTAATTTCTGCTACAAGGATAACCCTTCCCAAAAATAATCATCCAAAAATATTACATAGTAGTGCCAAAGTTGGGAAATGCTGTTTAATGGCCTTATTTCAAAAGTGGTTTGCCAGTTGATAGTTGAAAAGCAGTATCTCAATGTTTTAGATTGTTTTTTTTTATTTTTTGTTTTTACTACTAATAAACATTTTTTCCACAAATTTTCAGTTCTGTTTGATCACTTGCCTACTCACTCCTTTTTCCTCTTTCTTCAATAATGTGTGAGACTGTTAAGGTGGTTGGTATGAGTCCTTAATGAGATTTCAATACTTTGTTGTACTTAGTAAGTATTTTCCCCCAGTGGTTCATTAGCTCTTTAATTTTATTTATGGTCACTGGGGCATGTATAAATTTGTTTTTATTTTATGTAGTTGAAACCATAAACTGAACTTTCTTCCCTGGCTCTTGGGCTTCGGAAGGCTAACTTCACACTGAGAACTACTAATACACCAGCTCTGTTTTCTTGGTTTCATTTCCTTAAATTTATTCTTTCTTTTATTTGAAATTCATCTCACTCTATGGTGTGAGGTGAAGCTGTAATTCTTTTCTACATCAATAACCAATTGTCCTGTTGCCAGCAATTAAATAATCTTTGTCTCCCCTCTGAACAGAAATATAAACATAATAGAAATATATACAGTATGTTTGAACTTCTTAAGAGACTAAAAATAACACTTGTGAGATCCTAGGTATCATGAGGCAATAAGTCACAATTTTCCTTATGCGTTAATTTGTCTTAATCATGAGAAAATATAATTATAGACAAATGCTGAGTGTATTTTATGTGAAATGGTACTTCACATGAATGATTAGGAATTTAATATTTGGCAGCCAATCCAAAACCAACCCATTTTGCTTTTCTGGTGTAAGGTTACTAATGAAAAGGAATTGCTTTGTTCCAAGTAATGCATTGTTGGCTACTATACAGCATGAACACATACAACAGAATCTTTTTGTACTTCGTGGAGTTTTAATCAAAGCTATTTCATGTGCCATGGCAGAAATAAAGCTTCTTCTCAATCTCCATTGCAGTATTTTAAGAGCCATATTTAATCTTAGTTGAATAAGGAAGAAGGAACACTCCCCCCTCCCCAACCCCCAACCAAATTTATAAGTGTCCTCAGAAAGCACTGTGGGATCTTGCTTCATTATTAAGTTTTCTATCGACTGGACACAAGGCTGGTAAATGGTGCAGTAAAAAGGATTTCATTAAAGTAAGGAGGTAACTTGCCAGGTAAACTGTGTCTTATTGCCATTTTTATTTTCTTTATTACGCATTTATATTTCCAAGTGCATTTATTTATCCCTTGCTCCCTGGCAACTAGGAACAAGGTGATGCTTGTTTCAGAGAAACGTGGCCTTCCCCCAGGAACTCTTAATCCATATGGAGAATGGCCTTGTGGAAGATGGGTTTATGAGAGCCCTGAGCATTTACAACCTGGACGAGGAGTTTCATGAATAATTTGGGCCACACTTGTACTCTCCCTCCCACTGCCTCAGGTTCCCCTGGAACCCACCAAGTCCTCTGCACTGCTCCATCCTCAGAGGACACAGCTCCCCATGTAGTCCTCAGCCTCAAGCATGCATGGTTTCCTTTATTCTCACACTATCTCTCTTCTCCTTTCGCTCTGCCACTTCTCCTCCTCATCTTTGTCTCTTTTCACTTGTGAAGAAACATCCTTTGTGACATCAACATAAGTCCAAAGGGTCCTTTAATCTATCATTGTGTGATGGGCTCCTGGCAACTATAAAAGGCAACTATAAAAGTCTCCACACTAGGAGACTTTTTCTGTTGGCCACTGTTGATTAGACCATTGGGAGGTCCCTGTCACAAGCCAGATCCTCCAGAAAGCTTCCCTACAGGAGCATCTTAGGACCTGCAGAAAGGTGTCATCCATCTGCTGCAGGCGCGAAGCCTCACAGGAGGGCACTCACAGATAAAGAAGAGCAGAGCTCGTATGCACAGAGCAGTGGGCACAATGCAGAGCTCTTACAGCTGTATTCCATGGGAAACTCCTGGGCACCGATTTTACGTTTGTTCAAATTCTCATGAGGATTCTGTGCTCAGTCCCTTCAATCATATCTGACTCTTTGTAACCCCGTGGACCATGGCCCACCAGGCTCCTCTGTCCATGGGATTTTCCCACCAAGGATACTGGAAGTAGGTTGTCATGCCCACATCCAGGGGATCTTCCTGACCCAGGGATCAAACATGTGTCTCTTGTCTCTCCTGCATTGCAGGCAGATTCCTTTCCACTGAGCCACCAGGGAAGCCTGGTTTCTGGTTTCTTGTTTCAGGGAAGCCATCATGCAACCTCTGATAGAGGTTTCTGTTACTTCCATCCAAACACACAAAATTCCCCCACAAAAATCTTCCCACCATAAAAAGATGAATTTAGCTTGCTTATTTTTAGGGGTGATATTAGGATTATTAGAATGATTAAGATTATCACCAAATCTATATTTTGTATAGATTTTCTTGCTGTGTGAAGAGAATATTCCATTGTGGTCTAGATGAGGGTTTATGTATATGTTTATTTGAATTGGATAAATGGGACTCTAGAAACTTAGAAACAAGAAGCTAAATAATGGACAAAAATAAAATGTAAAGACCAATAGGTAAACATAAAATTTTAAATTGCAAGAAATAATCTGTGAGTAAGGGAGAAAGACAAGGGAACCAGATTAAGTTGAGGAACCCTCATATATTCATGGTAGAATTTTTTAATGATTCTTCAGCCATAAAAAGAAATGAAGCACTGATGCAGGCAATAACATGGACAAACTTTGAAAACCTGATACTAAGTGAAAGAAGCCAGATGCAAAAGGTTACATACAGTATGATTCCTTTATATGAAATAGCCAGAGTAGATAAATCTATAGGCACAGGAGGCAAATTAGTGGTTACCAGGGGCTGGGCATGGAGGGGCATTGAGGGGTGACTGCTAATGGGTATGGGGTTGCTTTGGGGGTGATGAAAATATTGTAGAATACATAGTAGTGATGATTGTACAATCCTTTAAGTATGCTAAAAAGTACCAAATTGCACACTTAACATGGTGAATTTTATTTTATATAAAGTCCATGTCAATTCCAAAACAGAAAAAGAAAGCATCCAGGAAGGAAGAATAAGTGCTATTTGCCCATTACACTGAGTCTACCAAGATCTTGCCTTGCTCTGGACCCTTCTGTTTACAGTTCTCCACTGGAATGGTCTGTACAAGAGTCTGCTCTTCCTGATAGCAAGGGTGTGAACTCCTTAATGTTGGAGGGTGTGTCTTGGTATCTCTCTGTTGACTGGCTGACTGTTAAATGACTGATTCCATGAGACCTGTAAATACCCAGCCACTTTGAGTAGGACAAGAATGTTATTTAGGCAAAATTGAAAGACAAGACAGCAGATTCAGGCAGGAGGGTGATTCCATGGTAATCAGGGGGTGAATCTAAATAAAAAGGCAAGTTTTTTGGGCTGGAAGTAGAATAAATAGGAGACATTGAACAAGAAACAAATTTCTCCCAGACCCAGACAGACACTGAGCTGGGAGAAAAAAACCAAGCAGTTCTCAGTCCTCTGTTTCTTCCAAAATGAAGGAAACTCCATTAAAGAATTGTCAGTATGCTCTGAACCAACAACTCCTTCTCTCCCCAGAGGGGCTCCTCAAGTCTTTAAGTGATAGTTGAAAATATGAGTAGAGAAAAAAAAAAAAAAGATAGCTTAAGTCTAGGATTTTATCCTAGTTTGATTCAACCCCCTGAAGAACAGCAGCAGCAGTGAATCACACACAGAACACACTAAACCCAAAAGAAATAAGACAAGTCTCCACCCACACCCAGGCATCCTACACGGATCTTGACACAAAGACAATGGAGATTGCTAGAAGCCTCTGGAAAGTGACTCAAACACTGAGAGCAGAAGATATAATCAGAAGTGACAAGCGTCCTCAACAAGTTTCTCAAAATTCAACAAGTGAACAACGCACTTAGGTATTTTTCCTGATCTGGATTTGTTCTTTCAAGACAACCCACCTTCCCCAGTCAAGCCAAGCAGTCTGGATGGTACTGGTTCACTAGGGTGCTCAACCTGAGTCCTGGCATAGGTGTGTGGACCAGGGATGGATCATCAAAGTGTCATACTCCTCCACTGCAGTGATTGGCTAAAGGATGAGCACATTATCTCGTCTAAGCCCATCATACCTCTTCCTAGGTCTTTTGCTCGAGCCACCAGAAGGGCACTAAAAAAATTGGGAGGTGGATCTGAGCTGCTCCATTTGCCATCTCAACACCAAAAGGGAATATGCTCCCTGGGAACAAAAATAACCCAGAAGACTGGAAATCTTTGTAGCGAAAAGAGATCAGTCCATTGTTTGAGTGTCTGAGTCCAGCCATACCTGAAGCTAACATTTCCTATCAACTTTATGGTTTTTTCAACCAAATTCCCTTTTAATTTTTGCTTTTGTCAGTTTGAATTGCATTCCTGTCACTTGCTACCCTGAGTCCTAACTAGTAAATGTCCACAGCGTTAAAAACAAAATGAATTGCAGGATCACTAGGTGACATTGTACCCTTTTTCAGAAGTAGCAAGATACCTCTCCACTGCTGCATTTCTTCATTGGTTCACAAAATAAAATATTACCTGGAATTTACGATTTGTTGGGCTTCCCAGGTAGCTAAGTGTTAAAGAATCCGTCTGCCAATGCAGGAGATGCAGTTTTGATCCTTGGGTTAGGAAGATCCCCTGGAGTAGGAAATGGTAACCCACTCCAGTCCTCTTGCCTGGAGCATCCCACGCCAGCGGAGCCTGGCGGGCTACAGTCTGTGGGGTCACAAAGAATTGGACATGACTGAGTGACTAAGCGCAAGCACATAATACATTCAGAGGAGATGATTAATGGTTAAAATAACAGGATCTTGAATGGCCAGAGCCAGCTATGAGCTTGGAGTGCTTTCTTAGCCCTGGATCACAATGTTATGGTGAGAATTTAATCAGATCGTATTTGTAATCCACACAGCATAGTATCTTACACATAGTTTACACCCTTAAAGGTTAGCCAGCATTCGTAAAAAGTTCAAAACGTGGCTCCTGCTCCCAATCAGCATACAATCTTGGAAAATTTTTTTGCATGAAACAGTTGCAGTCAATTTCCTTGACTGGAAAAAAAAAAAAAGGCCTTGCATGCATTTCAAAGCATCTGTACAATCATTTATCTAAACAGAAACTATGACCACAAATGAAAAGACATCTAAAAAAAAATAAATATTAAGCCCACTGCTAATGAGATATCTGCTGTTGTTTCTTTTAGGGATGGCTAATTGACTTCTGGCAGCCTCAATAAAGGAGGAGAAAATGACACACAGACTCGATATAATCAAAGTCCCTCAAAATTAAACAATTCCATGAATAATTCACTCTCAAATCTGTTTAATAGGAATAAAAAATGGAAAAAAATGGTCTGTTTCCCAAATGACATCAGACACAGACAGAAAACACCCTAGATATCAAATTAAATAAGCACCATTAATAAATAATTTGAACTGCATTGCTTAATGTGTTGAATAAACAGCATTTGCATCCAAAAGGCTCAAGGGCCCTCAATGAAGTCAGAAAAGAAGGAAATTCAGATTCCACGGGGGCCTGGTTAATATTTTAATAATGTATGACCATAAACACTGCGTTTTCCTTTTCTATTTAGTTATTATCTAATAACAAAACATTTGGGCACTAATGGGATTTTCAAAAGTAATTTTTCTTTAATTGCATCCCTTCCATCCATGCCTCTTATTCTCAGGCAGAGGATTGAGCTCAAGCTTTTCCAGGCATGGGATGTGGTTTCTCCCCGCCCCCCCGCTCACCGTCCTTAATCCTGCATCACTGAGTTTGCTTTCAGACCCAGTCCCAGATCCGCCCCTGCCCTCTTCTGCATCTGTGAGGCTTGATCCTTGAGGTTTACTTTTCCCAGGACCCCTGGTCACCTGGTTTCTCACGACGTCGGCCTACAGGGACTCGGGTGGCAGGAAAGACGTCCCCAAGGCACTAGTTCTCTCCAGGGGGTCTCAGGACTGTCCCTTCCCTCTGTGTCCTCCAAGCGCTAGGATTTCTGGTTTCCTCACCATGCTCTGTTGGGCTCTCCTCCCTGCCCATGATTTTGGCCAGTGCCCCAGATCATGCTGTCCTGGCAAGTAGCTGGTGTGGACTCTATTCCTAGCCAGAATCTGACTAAGGCACCATCTCTCATTCCTCTTCCACTCACACTTATCCCCTTATACCTCCTGATGCCTCATGATCAGAAGATGCTATTTCTTCCTCCTTGAGACCTTCCTCTCCCCCGGCAGCACCATCTTCAGAGCAGCCCTCTAGACTGGACGTCTATTCAGTGATTCTCAAAGGGTGTTTCCATCTTCCAGTTCATGGTGTTCAGACAGAAAGCATCTGCTGAAGTTCACACCTGCACATTCTCCACTCACCTTGGCATCTCTTTAATTTTGATCTTTAAGACAACCCACCAGTTTTATGGTGGATTATGAGAGCTGGTCAGAGAAGGCAATGGCACCCCACTCCAGTACTCTTGCCTGGAAAATCCCATGGACGGAAGAGCCTGGTAGACTGCAATCCATGGGGTTGCTGAGTCAGACACGACTGAGAGACTTCACTTCCACTTTTCACTTTCATGCACTGGAGAAGGAAATGGCAACCCACTCCAGTGTTCTTGCCTAGAGAATCCCAGGGATGGGGAAGCCTGGTGGGCTGCCATCTATGGGGTCACACGGAGTCATACCCGACTGCAGGGCTTAGCAGCAGCAGCAGCATGAGAGCTGGTCCAAGGCACTTTTCTAGTGTTGCTTTGGGGCACTTCCATCTGGGAGCCTCGTGTGATGCTCTGCCCTCTTTTTCCCTTTACATACTCACATTCTAGAGGTTATGAAGAGGAATTGCATCCCAGCTCTATTGATAGTGCAGTCCTGAGCATGTTACCTCATATCTCTGAGCCTGGTTTTCTTATTCTTACACTAAATTGTTCCTGAAGTCCTACAACATACAGGGACGTAGTAGTAAACAAGATTACATCAAAAACTATGTCTTATTGCAGTTTTATTCTAGCAGAAGAGAGAAGCAGTACAATTAATTTTCCTTCTTATGCCACTAATAATTTAATTAGTATTGTGATAATACAAGGGAAAAATATAAGAGCATATTACAAGGGGAAAAAAATTTTTATATGTTTATATATATGGGCTTCCTTGGTGGCTCAGATGGTAAAGAACCCGCCTGCAATGTGAGAGACCTGGGTTCGATTCCTGGGTTGGGGAGATCCCCTGGAGGAGGGCATGGCAACCCATTCCAGTATTCTTGCCTGGAGAATCTCCATAGACAGAGGATCCTGGAGGGCTACAGTCCATAGGGCCACAAAAAATTGGACACGACTGAGCTACTAAGCACAGCACAATATGAATATATATGTGTTTTTCCTGAAGCCACCATCTTCTCCCTTGGACCTTCCAACCATGATGCCTTGGGATTAGAAATCAACTACAAGGGACTACCCTGGTGGTCTAGTGGCTAAGTCTCTACATTGCCAATGCAGGGGGCCTGAGTTCAATCCCTAGTCAAGGAACTAGATCCCACATGCCACAAATAAGACCTAGCGCAAGTAAATAAGTAAATAAATATTTAAAAAAAGAAATCAACTACAAGGAAAAATAAGCTATAAAAAACACAAACACATAAAGGCTAAGAAGTATGTTACTAAACAACAAAAAATACCTGGAGACAAGTGAAAATGAGAACACGATGATCCAAAACCTATGGGATGCAGTTAAGCTGTTCTATGAAGGAAGTTTACAGCAATACAATCTAACCTCAGGAAACAAGAGAAGTCTCAAATAAACAACCTAACCATATACCTAAAGCAACTAGAGAAAGAAGAACAAACGAAACCCAAAGTTAGTAGAGAGAAATAAACCATAAAACTCAGAGCAGAAATAAATGAAATAGAGATGAAGAAAACGATAGAAAAGATCAATAAAATTAAAAACTGGTTCTTTGAAAAGATAAACGAAATAAACCTTTAGCCAACTCATCAGGACACAAAGGGAGAGAGCTCAAATCAATAAAACTAGAAATGAAAAAGGAGAAGTTACAACTGACACCACAAAAATACAAAAGATCATAAGAGACTACTGCAAGCAACGGTAAGCCAATAAAATGAACAGCCTAGTAGAGATGAGCAAATTCTTAGAAAGGTACAGTCTCCCAAGACCCGACCAGAAAGAAACAGAAAACACAAACAGACCGATCGCAACTACTGAAATTGAACCTATGATTTAAAAAATTCCAACAGACAAACCTTATTGTCGGTTACTAGTTAAGGTGAAAGCAAACCGTGTCTTGTTGCCTTAGGACTCGGTCTTTTCACTCTCTGCACAAATCAACGTCTGCCCTCAAGCACAGTGACACCAACACTTACATCTCTAGGTGAACTCAAAGGGCAAGACTGCAGGTGGTGAAAGTTCTTTTTTATATATGTATATAAATTTATTTATTTTAATTGGAGGCTAATTACAATATTGTATTCATTTTGCCATACATCAACATGAATCCACCACAGGTGTACACATGTTCCCCATCCTGAAACCCCTCCCACCTCCCTCCCCATACCATCCCTCTGGGTTATCCCAGTGCACCAGCCCTGAGCATTCTGTATCATGCTTCGAACCTGGACTGGCAATTCGTTTCACATATAATATTATACATGCTTCAATGCCATTCTCCCAAGTCATCCCCCCTTTCCCTCTTCCACAGAGTCCAAAAGACTGTTCTAGACATCTGTGTCTCTTTTGCTGTCTCACATACACGGTTATCGTTACCATTTTTCTGAATTCCATATATATGTGTTAATATACTGTATTGGGGAGAAGGCAATGGCACCCCACTCCAGTACTCTTGCTGGAAAATCCCATGGACGGAGGAGCCTGGTGGGCTGCAGTCCATGGGGTCGAGAAGAGTCGGACGCGACTGAGTGACTTCACTTTCACTTTTCACTTTCATGCATTGGAGAAGGAAATGGCAACCCACTCCAGTGTTCTTGCCTGGAGAATCCCAGGGTCAGGGGAGCCTGATGGGCTGCCGTCTATGGGGTCGCACAGAGTCGGACACAACTGAAGCAACTTAGCAGCAGCAGCAGCATACTGTATTGGTGTTTTTCTTTCTGGCTTACTTCACTCTGTATAATAGGCTCCAGTTTCATCCACCTCATTAGAACTGATTCAAATGTATTCTTTTTAATGGCTGAGTAATACTCCATTGTGTATATGTACCATAGCTTTCTTATCCATTCATCTGCTGATGGACATCTAGGTTGCTTCCATGTCCTGGCTATTATAAACAGTGCTGCGATGAACATTGCGGTACACGTGTCTCTTTCAATTCTGGTTTCCTCAGTGTGTATGCCCAGCAGTGGGATTGCTGGGTCATATGGCAGTTCTATCAATAATTAACACAAAGGGCATTTAACCAATAAATGGACCACCTTTTTTCCTTCGTATCAAACAGATAGTTCAAGCCATCCATCAATCTTTGCCCATTTGATGTCTCACTAAGAAATCAAACTTTTACAACCCAACCCAAGTAGGCAGAAGGAAAAAAATTTATTAGACCATGTAAATAGAAAGGCTCAGATCTGGCTTTACACATGGCTTAATCTGAGTTCAAAGGATGACATAGAAATCTGATTTCTCTCTCTCCCTTTCAGCTGTACTTTGATGCAAACACCACTGTCTGCCATGCTCTCTCCTCCTGGTGGCACAATGGTTGCAGGAGTGTCAGCCCACATCCTCCCAAATTCAAGTTAGGGTGATCAGCAGTCTTCTTTTTCAGTGGATCTTACAAAGCCCTGAGCTTTGTTCTGATTGGACCAGCTTAGATCACCTGCTTGTGCTTGAGCCAATCAACTCATTTGGAGGATGCTGTGCTTGGTTGCCTGGACCACTCATGCTAAAACTGATAGAAGGGAAATTGGGGGTTGTGGTTGACTGATATTTTTAGGGGTCCAGAAAGCCAAATCAAAATGACTTCCTGTACCTCAAAAGAGCGTGAAAGTAGAAAATTTCACCATTGCTTCTGCAAAGTTCTTAATCTCTAAAAAATAAGAAGTCAAAAATTAATTATATGTATTAATTATATTATATATTATTGTATATATTAATATAATATACTACATAATTATTGGGGAACAAACTATTTATATTATAAATAATTAAAATATGCTATACTAGATAATAATAGGATTGATATGATTATATATATATTCCTCATACATATAAATTAATTTATAATAGGTATCATTAGTTCTGGCTCTTACATGGTAGCTTGTCAGTGTCACTGAACTTCTGTTTGCACTTCTGCAACTCTGAGCTCAGTGAAACACCAGAGCAGCCAATGAAACCTGCACAGCAAACCACCTTTTTAAAAAAGCATCACCTGTTTCCTACTGACCTTTTAATGATGTAAGCAATTAATTCACAACATTTTCTGGACAATTAATCTTACAGACAGGTTCAAAAAGCAAGTGGTCTGCCTGCTTGCTGGAGTTAAAAAAGAGAGAACTTCTGAAAAACAAACAAAAATAACCTTTAATACATGTGAAAGTTCCCCAAACTTCTATAATAGGACGCACTGTCTATTCTCAGATAGGAATTACAGAGGCTGTATTAGTTTGTCAGGGCTGCCATAACAAAGTAACACAAGAAATTAATTTTCTCACATTGCCAGAGGCTCTAAGTTCAAGATCCAGGTGTCAACAGAATTGATTTGAGACCATTCTCCTCAGCTGGCCGTCTTCTCCACGTGTTTTGATGGTGTTCCATCTGTGTGTCTGCGTCCAGATTTTCTCCTCTTCTCTATTCTCCTCTCCTCTTCTCTACCAGTGCCCTGTAGTGACCCAAATGGGAAGGAAATCCAAGGAAGAGGGGATGTATGTACATGTGGCTGATTCACCTTACTCTACAGCAGAAACTAACACAACATCGTAAAGCAGCTATACTCCAACAACAACAAAAAAAAATTTCTTCCTCTTATAGGACACCAGCTATATAGGATTGGACCACTCATATGACCTCATTTTACCTTGCATGTATGTGTGCTAAGATGCTTCAGTTACATCCGACTCTTTGCAACCCTGTGGACTGTAGCCCACCAGGCTCCTCTGTCCATGTGAGTCTCCAGACAAGAAGAGTGGAGTGGGTTGCCGTGCCCTCCTCCAGGGGATCTTCCCCACCCAGGGACTGAATCCGTGTCTCTTATGTCTCCTATATTGGCAGACAGGTTCTTTACCACTAGCGCCATCTGGGAAGGCCTCATTTTCCCTTTATTACCTTTATAAAGACCCTCTATCTCCAAATACAGTCACATTCTCAGGTACTGAGGGTTAGGACAACAACAGATGAACTTGGGGAGGAGTGCACAGTTCAGCCCATCCCAGCGGCTTTGCACTGTTGCTGATAAGAACAGTGCTCTTTCTGTATAAATGAGAATGAAACTCATGATACATAAAAACCCTATAGTTGTATATTATTGCCCTCAACATCAAAATGTGAACATATTTTAACCATCTTCTCCCCAAAGGAGATTGCAAGTGACATGAAGAGATTCAGATCCAAAAATTTGGAACCTCCGATTCAGACCATGTGGGACCAGCAGGAGAAGGACCTGAGTGGCCAGCTGTTGTGTGTCCATCTGGCATTGTTCCACCTGTTCTGGGAGCCGTACCTGTTCTCCTTGGGAGAACCAAACCCCACCCCCAGGCCCTGTTTGCATGTGGCCTCTCTAGGCCTGTGACCCAGGCTAAATGCATCAGATCTTCTCTTTTCCGAATCCAAATCTTGAGCTCTGTGACAAAGATGGGAGATGGTGGGGGTGGCTCCATGCTCAGGTGTCTGAGATCTTGCTTACAGCCCTCTGTCCCCTGAAATCCACCTTCTCTGACTTGTTAACAGCTCTTTGGAGCTGCTTGTAGGACATTATTTATACCCGTGTGGATCCCAATGCCCAGCACACCAACCCACCCAAACCACCTCTGTGTACTTTACACTAGAAGACTCAAAGTGCAGGAAGAAAATGCAACCGAGCATAGAACCCCATGGGGCCTTTGAGGCGGGGGTAGGGGGATAAGACTTCCACCATATCCTCCACTTTATCTCCTCTCAGAATTAACTAAGTAATAGTTTCTGATGCACATTTCCTGAATCATTTTGCAGATGTGAAAATCCCCCCTACCACATGGATATCAACCACTTGATGACCTTGAGCAGAGCCCCAGGCCCCCTGGCACCTAAGGACTGATACTGTTAACCCCTGTGACACTGCACTGTTACCCTACCATCAGCCAATCAGAGAATCATGCACAAGCCATCCTCCTCCCCCACACCACCCCCTCCTCCCCCACAACACCCCCTCCCCTACACCTTGCCTTTAAAAGTGCTTTGCTTTGGGGAGCTTGAGGCTTTTTAGGGCCTGGGGCACCCACCTCCTTGCACGGCCCTGTAATAAGCCTTTTCTGCTCCGAACTCCAGCATTTCAGTTTGTTTGGCATCACTGTGCTTCGGGCACATGAACTTGCCTAAACAGAACCATTTAAGAGAAAGGCCTGAAAGGACCTTTTTGTGGGAATGTACCTCTGCTGTTTATTCCTGAAGAGCAGCTCTGAAGGACACACCTGGGCCTTCAGAGCCTGAGATCTGAAAGGCCAGCTCCAGTCAAAACCCTACATGTGATCTTTCAGGTCCATCACAAGTCATTGTAAGGCTTTGACTGACAGGCCCACAGGGGATGTTGCCCTCCACACACCAGACTTGGTGAACAGCCAAGAACAGCCTTTCTGAGTTTTCTGAAAGGATTTCCATCAAGGACTCAGGTCCCCTGGGCCGGCCATGCCCAAGTGACATCCAACTTCCTAGCGGAGGCATCTGCATGTGGAGGCCTTTTAGGAGGCTCTTGGCTGGGGCACTTTTGTCTGCTCTGACCCTCTACTTTCCCACCCCCAGCCCTTCCTCTCTTGCCCCTCCTCATTCCTGACTCCAATCCAGAGCCTTTTGTGGGGGTCTTCTCAGCACTGAGCTCATCTAACTGACCCTCATCCCATTGCAGTTCTGTGCGTGTATGCTCAGTCGCTTCAGTTGTGCCTGACTCTGTGTGACCCTATGGACTGCAGGCTCCCAAGCTCATCTGTCCATGGGATTCTCCAGGCAAGAATAGAGGAGTGGGTTGCCATTTCCTCCTCCAGGGGATCTTCCCGACCCAGGGATCGAACCCAGGTCTCCTGTATTGCAGGCAGATTCTTTACCGCTGAGCCACTGGAGAAGCCCTGCAGTTTTGTAGAGAAATAAAAAACATTGATAGCTGGAACATTTCAGTGTTTATCTTTTTCTCTTGCCTGCACTGTTGCAGGGCTTCCCTGGTGGCTCAGCTGGTAAAGAATCTGCTTGCAATGCGGGAGACCTGGGTTCTATCCCTGGGTTGGGAAGATCCCCTGGAGAAGGGAACAGCTACCCACTCCAGTATTCTGACTTGGTGAATTCCATGGACTATTCCATGGGGTTGCAAAGAGCTGGACATGACTAATCTTGCTCATTACATTATCATTAGCCTTGCTGTCAGTTTGGCTCATGGTTCTCAGTGACCCCCTCAACACCTGGAAGCTTGACAAGAACCCCTCTTAGGGTGGTCCTCTTCTGATTCCTGCTCAGTTAGCCCACCTCCTCCGAATGGTGGTGACCAAGGCTGTGCTGGCCACCAGGCTCTGAGGACAGATACTGGGAGTTACGTGATGCTCAGAATCAGCAGGAAACATGGAAGACACACCTTGCAGAGGTCACCAGTGGAGTTCCTGGTGGCAGAAAGTATTTGGATGGGACTTCCCTGGTGGTCCAGGGGCCAAGACTCTGCACTCTCAGTGCAGGGGGCCTGCGTCTGACCCCCGGTCAGGGAACTAGATCTCACATGCCACAAACTAAGAGTTCACATGCTGCAACTAAAGACCCCACACCCCACAAATGGAGATCAATGATCTTGTGTGCTTAAACTAAGACCTGGGACAATAGGATAAATAAACGAATAGAAGTATTTGGTTATCATGCTCACTTTGACAGCACGTGTACTAAGCTGGAATGATACAGAGAAGATTAGCATGGCTCTTGCACAAGGACGACAGGCAAATTCATCAAGCATTCCATAAAAAAAAAAAAAAAAAAGGTATTTGGTTATCTTTCCAAGGTCTTTCTGGAAGCATTCATTCGTTCCAGTCCCTCTCAGTATTCATGATCTGAATTCCAGGGAAGGAACTCGAGACATCCCCCAATGCACTCGGAAAGAGCAGGTCGTCTGGGTTAGCAACCTGCTGGGCAACCCATGTGACACTGATTATTTCCCAATGCGGAAATCAGGGTGCTATTTCCCAAAGTGAGTAGATGCTGAACTGCCACGAATTAAAGGTACAGTGAGTGAGACATCTGCAAAGGAAAATCCCAGGGCCTGAGAAGGAATGTTCTACAATGAGGTTCTCATCCACAGCCTTTTCCCTCTTAGGCCTGGAATAAACTGATGGGGATCTAGACCATGGAGACACTAAGATAGACAGGAAGTGGGGAAAGAGCGTATTAGGACTAAATCACGTCAAGCTGTGGGAGCCTGAGTGGTAGTCCTGATACCACTCATAATTATCTCATGTCTTCCTGGGAACCATAAGATGAAGTGTCCTCTGGCCTCAGCCTGAAGCCAAATTCAACTGAATTAAAACTTGGACACAAGTGGAAATGAATAGCTTTGTTGCTTTGCCAGACAAAGGAGGCCACAGTGGGCTAATGCCCTC
Organism: Bos mutus; assembly: GCF_027580195.1. Classification (NCBI taxonomy): domain Eukaryota; kingdom Metazoa; phylum Chordata; class Mammalia; order Artiodactyla; family Bovidae; genus Bos; species Bos mutus. Next base: position 25,443,863 of record NC_091633.1, read on the forward strand.
AAGACTGCATGCCCCCAAGACTGCATGCCCCCACCTGGAGGGGGAATGAGGAATTTTATAGTAATGGTTCAAAAAGGGTGTGGTCAGCTCATGAATATTCTTCTGATTGGTTGGTGGTGATATACTCTGAAATCAGCCTCATCAACCTTCTGGTTCTAACAAGTCTGGGGTCTACATGCTTGTGAACAGAAGACAGTTAGCTTCTTCCACCTGGGGTGGGTTTCAGTATCTGCAAAACAGTTCAAAGATATTGTTCTGTGTATCCCTTGATGGGGAACAGGACCCTGCCCCTCTTTTCCCTGATTAGCAACTGTTTGAACCTGCCCCTTGGAATTCAGGGAAGGTCATGGAGGCAGAATGAAGACTATTTTCTGTAATCAAGAAAAGAGGGACACAGAAAGGCTTTGTGTCCAGGAGCCCCACAGGATCCTGCTTGGTTTCAAGCCTTCACGCTGCCCCCCTTCAGAGACACTGGTTCACTGGCTGGTCCTCCTCCATCCCCATCCTCACCCATCACCTCAGCCCACTCCCATCACTGGAGACTCTCCTTTTGACCTCAGGGGAACCAAAGTTTCTCCTTTTAACTGCATCCTCCTAGACAAGCTCCCTGCTTTATTCAGTACCCATGGCTCCAACTTTGGAGTTCAAGTCACCCTTTAGAGACCTTAAGACCTTAAGCTTGGTGGGAGCAGGAACCTGGGTCTGAGTCCTGACTCTACCACTTACTGGCTATGTGACCCAGAACAAGTTATTTGACCTTTCTGAACTCATTTTCCTCTTGTATGAAATGGAGATGATAACAGAACCTTCCTTAAAGGGCTGCATGAGGATTAAATGAGAAACTATAAATTAAATACTTAGCACATAGTGTTCACTAGGGAGCATTAATTGTTAATGATTTACTGTTACTAATATTATCCAGCTAGCCTATATCATACAGCAGTACAACAAAATAATCCACTCTTCTGGGTCATTTTCTTCCCTGGAGGGATTCTAAGATGACTCAGAAAGGACCTGGAGGACTTTGAAGGTAAGCAGGGAACTTCCCAGTGGAACCGCAAAAGGCTTACAGCTTTTCAAGTTAGCTGTAGACTTGCTACTATATATAAACTATAAATTACAAAAACCCCTACAAAACCCAGTAATGCTTCAACAAAGAAACTAGGATTCTAGACCTGGGAATAAACAGAGAATCCACTTTGCCCGAGTTGGCAATAGATTCACGTTGACAGCAACAAAAATCTCTGAAAAACAAACAGGAGCCCCCCCACACAGATTTCTGAACTGCACACAGCAGACTGCAACTGGGAAAGATAATTCATCGTCATAAAAACAAACATCCATTTTACACTTGCATGGCAACGAGGATGTTCTTATTTGCATAATGATGGTGATTTGCATATGATAAAAATTTGCCTGAGTGAGTCTCAAGCTCAAAATACATTCAAATATGATACCATCGGTACAATTTTCTCAAGGATCCCAATTTATACTATTTATCTAATGAAAGGAAAAAAATAAATATTGGCTGTAACATCCCATTATGCTCAAGAGTTGGTTTTAAATTACACTTAAGTAAGCAAGTGAGTGTGTTTGCCTTTCTTCATGGACAAAGTAAAGACTATTATTATAGGTGAGAACACCTCCACTCAAAATGGAGACTTTCAGCCACACACATGCAAAATTATCTGTAATAAGCATTTGATGCATATTGATTAAAAAAAAAAAGCACAACGTGAGAGTTGCAAGTTAAGTTCTATTTGGGGCAAAGTGAGAACTGCAGCCTGGGAGACAGCACCTCAGAGAGCTCGGAGAAGCTGCTCCAAAGAAGCAGGGGGTAAAGCTTCTACATATATAATTTTGGTGAAGGGGGAATACATGCAGTCAAGCACATATTTTTCCAAAAGGTTTCTACTAGCCTGGTGAACTTTGATAGTCACAAGGAACAATCATCACCATGAAGGATTTTGGTGCTTAATGAGGAGATACAAGAATTGGACTCGTAAAATTGGCTGAGAATATCTAACTATCTGAAGACCTGTCCTGCCAGTTTTCCCTGAGCACCGAGTGCCTCATTTCTGTGCTCTATGCTGAACTCAGCAGCTGCAGCAGCACATGATTTAATCCTTGTAGAAGTAGATGGCAAATACCCATGGCAAGTGCCAAGTTGTAGGTGACATGCATGAACACAGTGCTTGCACTGTAGGTTAGGTGCCAATCAAGAGCAGGAGATGTGTCTTGAAAAGATGGACATCCTCAAGGAAAGGGAAGAGAAGGGAAGGGAAGAAGAGAAAAGATATTCTTAAGGTGTGTAAAAGGTGGATAACTTTCAAACCTGCAGCACACACAAAAACTGAAGTACAGTGAAGTGGTTTCTAGGCTCCATGTCTTAAGAGCGAATGGTATGGGAAACTATCTTCCATCTGGCTCGGCAAAATAGAGAAATGCAGCGTGAGACTTTGTGGGTCTGATTGCTCTTGGGAAGTTTCTCACATGACTCTTTAAAAGATGCTTGTTCCTCTCTGCTTCCACCTGCCTCTGAGGGTGGGTGGACAGTGCCTTCCTTTAATTTCAGTCTCTAAGAGAGGATCTCTGGGGCAATCAAAACCAAAATAGTATTTGTCTAATGCCCACATGATTACAGCACGAGGCGGGTGACCACACACTGTCCCCATCACTGTCCTTCCCACTCAGATGGGATGTTGCTGACGGGATGTTCTCTGAGCACAGCTGGGGAAGGCTGGGGTGGGGGCAAGGGTGAAGAATCCTTTCCATATAATATATGCGATTCACAGCAGTTTTCTTTTACCGATTTTGACTGCAACCCAAAATAAGAAATAGATTTGACATTACCTGAAATATACAAATTTGTGTGTCCCGGTGAATCACAACTGAAACACAAGCATCATAACTGAAACACAATTTCAAAAAATGATACTTTTCCTACTGTGCTGGTGGTGCTCAGTTGTATCCAACTCTTTGCGACCCCATGGACTCTAACCCACCCAGGTGCCCCTGAGCATGGGATTTCCCAGGCAAGAATACTGGAGTGGGTTGCCATTCTCTTCTCCAGAGGATCTTCCCAACCCAGGAATTGAACCTGCCTCTCCTGCATTGCAGGCAGATTCTATACTGCTGAGCCATCAGAGAAGTCCACCTTTATTTATGTGAAGCATCTCATTTTCTATTCCATCCTGTCCCATGTCAGTTCACATTAAATCCTGGTATGTGATGGCCTCTCATTTCTTTTTAAATGATGACGGCATTTCTCTACATTAATTTCAAAATTGACAAATGAACTAAAACAACATTGATTGAGATTCTAAAAAATGGTGGGGGTGGGGTGCAAATCTTAGGATTTATATGTTAAGGACAAACTCATACACCCTGTTCCAAGTGTTGCAAGTTCATTTCTGCTGTCTACTCATCTTCCTTCTTCTCTGCCTTTAACAGAGAGAAGTCAGTTCTTTGCACCTATTATCTGTGAGTTACTGAATGACTGTGCAAAGTCTTACAGGAAAACTAAGGTTTACACTTAGAGAGAAATGACATGGTGGCTAATAAAGGTTATCAAAAAATAAACAAAGAGCTTCTTAGCCAGAACTGTGGTACAAGCATAAGAACTCACCTGTGGATCTGGGAACTAATTTGAGCTTTTATCTTTAAAGGAAGGTGCATTTTGAGCTGATAAGTGAGAAATGTCATCAACTATACTTTAAATATCTATATGTAAAAAACAAACCTATCAATCTAACCATCTGAAACTGCTTAAAGCCATTATTCCAGTGGGGTCAAATTTGTAAGAAGTGTGATGCTATTCCTTACCTCTCTACCCACAGGAGACATCAGTAGTAGATCACGCTGGACCTTCCCTAGTGGTCCAGTGGTTAAGAACCCACCTTATGCAGGATTGATTCCACATGCCACAGAGCAAGTAAGCCCACACTCCAGAGCCCCTGTGCCACAACTAGAGTTTATGCATTGCAACAAAAGATCTGCATGAGGCACTGAAGATTCTGTGTGCTGCAACTAAGACCCAATGCAGTCAAACAAACATATAAATAAATAAAACATTTAAAAAATAGTGGATCAGACCACTCGTGGGCTGTGAACCCAGATTAGACTTCAGAATCCCTCTCCCTGGAAGCCCCCACCTGTCAATTTTAGTTGGCAAGGTTGATGAAATGTACATGAACCTCAAGTTGACACAAAGACAAGTGTGAGGGCTTCCAAGTCAAGATCCAGATGGGCGACAGGTCCTTACGTAAGCGAATATTTCCCTTTTCATCCAGGACAGTCTGGTCTTGATTAATCATGGCTGATGTCTGAAGTGTCTTTTTTATTCTTTATGAAGAAAAGAGAAAAAGATAGGTTTACTGTAAAAGTTCTGGGTGGCAAGGAAAAGAACTTCCTCAAATATTACTGGCAGTTGTTCAAAGTTATCTTTAAAATTCCTTGCAGTTTTGGTCTTTAATAATTAAATAATAAATCAAAAGCAGTTGATGATTTTAGTTTTACCAAGTCCTAGCACCAGAAAAATACTGCTTAATAAAGAAAGAAGATATTTATTTCTAAATGGCAACCCACTCCAGTGTTCTTGCCTGGAGAATCCCAGGGATGGGGGAACCTGATGGGCTGTCATCTCTGGGGTCACACAGAGTTGGATACGACTGAAGCGACTTAGCTGCAGTAGCAGCAGCATGGCTTCAACAAGTATGTATTAAGCATTTACTAGGTTAAGTAGATTAACTGGTTTATAGTCATCTTTCTAATGATGGAATGAAGTAGCTAAAACTTCTATAAAATAATAGATGTATAGATTTTTGTAAGAATATTTGGAGAATGTAATAACAAAATGAGCTGCCACCTCAAAGATGAGAAATCAAGACTTCCCTGGTGGTCCATTGGCTAAGACTCTGCACTCCCAATACATTGGGCTCAGGTTAGATCCCTCATCAGGAGACTGCATCCCACATGCTGCAACTAGATATCCTGCATGCTGCAACAAAGACAGAAGATTCCACAAGGTGCGGCTAAGACTGGTGCAGTCAAACAAACAAATAAATATTTTTAAAAAAGAGAGAGAGAGAAACCACCAAGGCAGAAAACGCAGCTGCACTCTGTGCAGTGTTTGTTGACATTGGTATCCCCTGGGGAAGGGGACTGAGTTTGCCCTGAGATGTCCATTCACAGAGTCAACTAGATGCTGCTTTGATTTAAGTAAGACCTACCATACTGATCAGCCAAGTGAGCTGTTCAGAGTCTCCCTGGGGGGATTTTTCCCCTAGCGACATCCATTAAGATGTTCTATGCATCTTAACCATTGACACACCTAGAAATAATGTTTAGTCATCCTGCACCCTGATCAAGCTTTATATGTATACATACATTTAATATATTTAAGTATCATGTAGAAAATTGTCACATATAGAGAATATATATCATATATAGAATATATCATATGCATAAGATATATGACATATATGTAATTGGAAAATTAGGTCTGACATATATATACACTGCCATGTGTAAGATAGATAGCTAGGGGGAAGCTGCTATACAGCACAGGGAGCTCTCAGCTCGGTACTCAGTGATGACCTGGGTGGAGGGATGGGGGGTTGGGAGAAAGGTTCAAAAGAAAGGGGATATATGTATCCCCTTTACAATGACTCACTTCATTGTATGGCAGAAACTAACACAGCATTGTAAAGCAATGATATTCCAATAAAAAATTTTTTTAAAAAATGCAATGTGATATCCTGAATGGGATCTGGGAACAGAAATAAGACAATAGTGCGAAAATAGTGAATTTCAAGTGAAATTGGAAAGTATAGTTAAGGGCTGAACCAATGTTAATTTTGTAGTTTTGATAATTATATTATAGTTATGTAAGACATTATCACTGCAGATGGTGACTGCAGCCATGAAATTAAAAGACGCTTACTCCTTGGAAGAAAAGTTATGACCAACCTAGATAGCATATTGAAAAGCAGAGACATTGCTTTGCCAACAAAGGTCTGTCTAGTCAAGGCTATGGTTTTTCCAGTGGTCATGTATGGATGTGAGAGTTGGATTGTGAAGAAAGCTGAGCGCCGAAGAATTGATGCTTTTGAACTGTGGTGTTGGAGAAGACTTTTGAGAGTCCCTTGGACTGCAAGGAGATCCAACCAGTCCATTCTGAAGGAGATCAGCCCTGGGATTTCTTTGGGAGGAATGATGCTAAAGCTGAAACTCCAGTACTTTGGCCACCTCATGTGAAGAGTTGACTCATTGGAAAAGACTCTGATGCTGGGAGGGATTGGGGGCAAGAGGAGAAGGGGACAACAGAGGATGAGATGATTGGATGGCATCACTGACTCGATGGAGGTTAGTCTGAGTGAACTCTGGGAGTTGGTGATGGACAGGGAGGCCTGGCATGCTGCAATTCATGGGGTCACAAAGAGTCAGACACGACTGAGCAACTGATCTGAACTGAACTTAAAGACATTAGCATCAGTAGAAGCTGGGTAAAGGGTATGTTAAAAAAAATCCTGTACTTCCCTTGCAACTTTTACTGTATTATCTCCAAATAAAAAGTTAACAACAAAATAAGAATATGTGTATCATCTTTAAAATACGTATGTATATAGAATATATCATATATAGAATATATAAGTAGAATACATGTATCCTATATAGAATATATGCACCATATATAGAATATATCTATCATATATGGAATATATGTATCATGTAGACTATATCATAGAAAATGTATATAGAAAATATATATCATATAGAATATGTGAAGAAAATACACCATATATAAAGAATAAGGTGGCATAGTGGTACAGAATCCGCCTGCCAATGCAGGAGACACAAGAGACATGGGTTCAATCCCTGGGTCAGGAAGATCCCCTGGAGTAAGAAATGGCAACCCACTCCAGTATTCTTGCCTGGAAAATTCATGGACAGAGGAGCCTGGCAGACTACAGTCCAAGGGGTCACAAAGAGTCAGACGTGACAGCACATATGCACCATGCATTGCATATCATATATAGAATACATGTCATACGTACAATACATATCATACATAGAGCATATATATACACAGAGAGAGAGTATATATATATCTGTGTATATATATATACTCTTTGGAGAACCCTAACTATACACCTCCTCTGTCCAAAAGGTCTCGGTGGCTTTCATCTCATGCAGCATAAAATCCACATTCCTTACAGTGGTCTACGTGGCCCCGCACAATCCCACTCCGTCATCTTGGTGTCTTCGCCTCCCCCTCTGCACTCTCTCTGTGAAGCATCCAAACTGGCCTCCCTGCATTCTGTCCCCCTCTTTGAACCTCTTTTCCCCCAAACTCTTTCTCACCTTCTCCAACTTTTTTTTTTTTTTTATCAAATGACACTCTCTGTAAAATATCCCCGGAACCTAAGCCCAGCACCCCACCATGACAGGAGTGTACACCAGTGCTGTACCCCTGAAACTAGCACAACATAGTCAATTATACGCCAATAAAAATTTTAAAATGACTGTAGGTCTACCAGGCAGTTGCCACTCTTGCGTCTTTTGAAGACATCCCGGCAGCCTTTGAGTCACACACCGGTTCCAACCCAGTGTTGGCAAGTCTGTCATCACCAAGTCCTCCTTCATATAAACAGCTGCCTCTTTCTTTAAGGCCTTTGTTACAATAAATGTACTCAGAGCTAACAAATTATTTAACATGCTATTTCCTTAACATCTCAGTAAGAAAGATTATGTCATATAGTTTTCTTCTAGCCAGAGAAACAAAGTTTAAGAGGGGAGTGTGAAAAACATCCTTGTCTCTCCCCAAAAGATTCACTGAACCTGTCTTGCGGGACCTTGCAAGTCCACTAGCAGGACGCCGTGCCCTCCCGAGATGTACGCATCCGGGGTTCAGTCGGCAGGCGGGATGACTTCCGTGTTTATTAGTATAAAAGAGAGCAATCAGCTGAAACCCTGGCACCATCTGGAGGAAAATCGATGTCTCTATATTTAGACCAGCTGGGAGCCCATTCAACCAAACCCAATGCACATGTCTATGCAAGTACGTGTCAACCGCACATTCGACAGACACCTCACATCTCACTTCTGCTATTTATCAGCCTGGGGAAACAAGGGCTCCACCCAGACTCGGGGCAGTCCCCTTGTTTATAAGGGAGCAACCCATAAAAATAAGAAGAGACGTGGACGCAAGCAGCACCCAGCAGACATCACTGGAAAACACAGCTTTCATATCCTACCCTGAGCTCTGTTTAAAAGGAATCCAGCGGCCAGCTCCTGCTTCATAAACAAAGGACATTATGCTGTCCTTTGGACCTCATTGTCCATGTTCAGACTTGAGTCATTAGAGCTCCGTGTCAGTTCCATGGATGCTTAACTGAATCCCTGGTACTCAGGAGATGTTTATTAATTTCATCACTTATTCAGTGCAACCAACATTAATTGTCAGCTGTGAGCAAGGTGGCTGGATTAAGTGTCTGTAGTGGACAATTGTATTTTTTTAGCTTTATTGAGATACAAATGACAAATGAAAATTGTAAACATTTAGGATATACAATACGATGTTCTGGTCTACATCATGACGTGATTACCATAATCAAGCCACTTAACAACTTATTGACCAGAGACCTACTAATAAGAGTTTTGTTACCTGAATATTATTGACTGGGGACATTCCAATATTCAGTTACATAACAAATTTCCAGCCACAGGTGTTAGTTTCTGCAAAAATCCCCTGGTCAATAACGTGTTAATGTATTGATAGGAATGGCAACCCATTCCAGAATTCTTGCCTGGAAAATCCCATGGACAGTGGAAGCTGGCATTCCACAGTCCATGGGGTCACAAAGAATCAGACATGACTGAGTAACTGAGCATGGATGCATGCATCAGTAATTTCACAGTTACTCTTATTGTGCTGAGAACACTTGAGATCTCTCAGGGGGATTTATTAGGCTTTGGCGTTGCAGTCAACAGGAAGTCTGGCTAACTGAAGCAGAAAAGAGACTGAGAAAATCTTGGGTAATTCATAGGAGCTCTATGTGCTTCCCAGGTGGTACTAGTGGTAAAGAACCCACCTGCCAATGCAAGAGACATAAGAGACGAGGGTTCGATCCGTGGGTTGGAAAGATTCCCCTGGAGGAGGGCATGACAGCCCACTCCAGTAATCTTGCCTGGAGAATCCCATGGACAGAGAAGCCTGGCGGGTTAGAGTCCATGGGGTCTCAAAGAGTCTGACATGACTGAAGCGACTTAGCAGCAGCTGTGTGTAAAAACCATACAGAGAGCAATGCTGCCCAATGCTGTGGTGTTGAGGATGAGGTGGGAGAAGACACATGTGTCCCAACTGCTGTGAAGATGCTGTCCTGCCTGTGTGGTGGTGTGGCATCTCTGATCCACAGAGAAATGGAAATCTGCCCATTTTAAATCTCTCTTCCTGGAGCAGCACAGTGTGTCTTTGAGAGTGCTAACCTCACCCTCTGACATTCCTTCTGGCGATGGCATCAGCCAGCTCTTGGCTTACCTCTCTTTTCTGAAATGATAGGCACACATGCATTTCCTGACCTCCCCTGCCTCTAGCTATGGCCATGTGTCTGAATACCAGCCAAAGAAATATGGGGAAGTGGCACACCCAATCCCAGGCATGCGCCAGAAACATTGCTATGCATGATCATCTTTCTCTGCCTCCATGCACTGGCTTATAAAGAAGATCTGGAGGAGTACGGAGCCAGAAGATGCAAAGGACTTGGGTCATCGTCTTCCAGAGAAAAGACTATATACCAACTCCCACTGGATTGTGACATGAAGGAAAAATAGACAGTGTTAAGACACTAAGATTCTACAATGTAGCTTATCTGTTTGACCAGCCATATTATTTATCTTAATTAATATAGGGACATCATGGGAAGTAACCCACTCCATATTCCAAAAAAGTTAATAGGTTTTTGTTCTTTTATTTTTCCACTTACAGATGACCAATGACTTGTATGTATTTTCCTGAGTTTTTCTGTTTTCTGAATCTTTATAAAGGAAATGTTCTCAAATATGGGAAAAGTCTAATAAGTTTGGTTATGAAGAATTTACAAAAACATTCATTCAGCAATGACTACATTCCTGCTGTCATATTACTCTGTAATGGAAAACTAAATAATAACCTTTATTAAAACTTTAAAAAGGGACAAAAAGAGACCCTCTTCCTCCCACCAGAAGTAATAATATCAGGACACAAATTACTTGAGACATTAGGAAATCCATTGAGATTTCAGCAAGAAAACATTAAACTAATGTGATGTTGAGATATGGATGACATCAAAGATGCTATGATTTTATTAAATATATATATATTTAGCCCCATTAAATATATATATATCCATAAAATATTATTGATATCTATTAAAATGTCTGATGTCTTTGCTAGACCAATATAAAAATAGGATCATCAATAATCATTGCACACCTGAGTATTCTGTATTTATTATTTATTTAATCTTCACAGTGCCACTTAGTTAACCTCAAATCCATTTACAAATTCCCTTTCTTCTGCTGCTTTCAACAAGAATGGAAAACCAAATATCCCAAGGGAGGCCTTATAATACTGTACTGGCCAATAACTCATAAAGAGAAATTTAGAGCATAGGATAGGGTAAGGTAGAGGCAAGTCTGGTAAACCTTGTGTGTGTGTTTTTCTTTATTAAAAAGCAACATATCTGGGAGAAAGGGAAAGGAAAGGAACCCCACAGCTACCACCATCCCCAAATAATTCTTGCCTTGACCCCTGATATGATGGCAGGAGCTCCAGCAGCCATACTATGATGATGAGGTAAAGATTAGGGGACTCGTAGACATACTCTTTGGACATGAGTAAGCCACTGAACTGATACATCAGGACTTCTTTTTGTGAGAAAAAGAACTCCCTACTTGTGAAAATTACTAATAATTCACGTGTTTCTAATTAATATATCTTATCTCCATAGTGTAGATGAGGAATTTGAGGCACAGGGAGATTACGTAACTTTCCCAAGCTAGTGAGCCATTAAGCCAGCATCAGATCCTGGTCTGTCTGAATTCAGAATCTGTATAATTAGTTGCAATCCTGCAGTATAGAAAGAGGAGAACAACAACAACAAAAAAAGTAAGAGCAGAACAGGCAGTCAAGAATATGAGTATTTGCTCAATTTTATTTAGAAGCGAATTATGTTAACTTACCTGAAAAAAATTGATCACTAAAAACACTTTCTATAATGAAGCAGGAGAAATTCATCAGGTATTTTTTCATAGCTTCGATGAAATATCCTTCAGGATAATCTATCTTCCCACTTGTCTCTGTATCCATGTATACCAGACCTCTCTGCTAATGAATTAGCCTAGGAAGTGGCATTGTGTGGGCCTCTAGAAAGTTCTAGAATGTCACAGAGGAGCTTTCTGCTGTCTTTGGAGCCTGGGTGTGAGGGCTGATGCATGTGTCCCCAGCCAGGTCCCCCATGGATAGCTGATTTTTATCAAAGCTGAGAAGCAGAACTTGGTGAAGGACCCCTCTCCACTCAAAAGCAAAGCCGTGAGTCCTCAGTGCTTCTGAGCATGGCTGAAATGAGAGCAAGAGACAATTACTAGAGCAATGCCCTTCTAGAACATTCTGTCATGAGAAACTCAGGCTGTAGACACAGAGCCAGTCTTTTACACTCTCCTTGAGTGGAATATATAATTCAATATGTATTTCATAACAATGGAGTGATGTTGTGGGTTCAGGAGAGGCACAGTAACCTTGAAAATGTTAACGCAGTTAGCTGGCTTCTCTTACATCTTTTCTTGCCGAAAAAGCTGAAATTCTTAAAGGCACCAGGGATTGCTTTGCTTCAGCCCAGATTTCAGAGACAAGGGTAGAAGCTGTTGTGTATGGTTATTTAGTGATGAGAGACGACCTCCTTGTAATTCCTGTATCTACACTCCTACAACAGGGCTCACTAGAGTCCTTAAATTAGTCAGGACACTTTTCTGCAAGATGGGAAATAAACAGGCTCATGACTCTGATGAAGGAGTGGGTGAGTAACAGTAGGAAGGGCATGAACGTCAGGAAAATCACAAGTGGGATTTGAAAGACAGTTGGATCCTTTCTTCCACGTCTCATCCTTCTCTATGCAAATCAGTTTATTCTCTCTCTCTAGGGACCTGAATTCTCTGTCCAGCAGGAAATGTGGCTGCCAACGATTCCCAGGTTTTATGGATAATGGTTCCACTGACCTCAGAGAGACAGCAGTGGGCAGTAACTTGAATCGAGATCTTAGTTCCCTGTCCAGGAATTGAACCTGGGTGGCCTGGGTGAAAAGCAGGAATCCTAGTCACTAGTCCACCAGGGGCTAGAGGCTAGAAGCAGAGTTCCACTGGCTCTAGGCCCCCTTGAAAAAAAATGCATTTCCCAAGGAGGCAAAGACTGTACAAACAGGTACAAAGTTTATTATTAGAGACACAGCTCAAGGAGGAGAGCACACAAAAAAACAGCTTGTTAAGATAGAAGCAAGGTAGGGGGCTTCTCTGGTGGCTCAGTGGTAAAGAATACATCTGCCAAAGCAGGAGACATGAGTTCAATCCCTGGTCCTGGAGGATCCCACATGCCTCAGAGCAATGAAGCTTGTGCACCTCAACTAACTGAGGCTGTGCTCTAGAGCCCACAAACTGCAACTCCTGAGTGTGTGCCGCAACTACTTAAGCCCAAGTGCCTAGAGCCTGTGCTCCTCAACAGGAGAAGTCACCACAGTGAGAAGCCGGCACACCACAGCAAAGAATAGCCTCCACTCACCACAACTAGAGAAAGCCCTCATGCAGTAGTGAAGATCCAGCACTGCCATAAATAAATAAAATTATTATTTAAAAAAAAAAAAAGAAGAAGAAACAGGCAGAGATGCACACCTGGAGAGAAAGGATGTGGGTGGCACCTCTGACAAGCAGCACATTAAGGAGGTGGTCAAATTGCTTATGAAGGGCAGTTCTTCTGGGTCTTTGCTTACCTTTGGCCAATTATCTGGTTTCTTTTTCCACACCTGAACTGCCATAGGACCCCTCCCAACATGCATGCTCAATTTTTTCCCAGATGAAATTCCAGGGCAAGAGGGACTTGACATCTCATGTTATGGGTTGGTGCCACCTCCTTTTGATCTCCCAAGAAGCCTTTCTGCCCATGTGCAGTGTCTCCCTTGCCCCCAAAGATGAGAACTATGTGACCTCCTGGTCTTCTCCTCAAGGTTTAGCCCCTCTCTACCACTGCCATGGCTATTATCTTAAGGTGCCCACAGGAGACAAAATCCTGCTATTTATCCTGTTCCTGTTGTTATTTTCATCTCCGAGTGCAGACAGGAGGCTGGTTGTAAATGTCTAGCCTAGAGCCCACCTGCCTCCTTCCCCAGGAAATGTAAATAGGAGGCTAGTTTTAAATGCCCAGGCTGGAGCTCATCTATCTCCTGCCTCACCATTACCATCAGGAATTCTTTCCCAGTTTCAGTTCTATACATCCTCCTCTGATGGGTTTCAGTGGGGTTGGTTGGGTGCCATGGAGTAATCCAATGTGGCGGCATAGACGGACGGCAGGTGCAAATGTGGCCTCTTCTCTAGGATCTTATGGTTTAGCAGGACCCAGAAAGAACTTGTTTCTACAATAAGAGGAGATGCTGACAGCAAAACAAAGTGTCTTTACATCCCCTGAGGCACGCATGGGTCAAGTCAGGTGAGAGCCTTTTCCTCCTCCATCTCTGCTGTCTCATAACTCTTCAGCTCCTATTTGTCTCCAGGCTACTTACATAAGAAATGCTTCATGAATTCAATCCAGAGTACAGAGTGCACGATCTACAATGACAAGTGTTAGCAGCCTGTGTTGAGTGAGCTATTTCCAGAAAGCCTTTGGCCATCTCTTGTGTTAGGAATAAGAAAGAGTCTTAATCTCACAGAACAAGTCAGAATCAGAGTATGACATCATTAGCTGGTGTTGCCATTTCTTTCCCCACCACACACACAATTATGTTTGGTTTTCTGATTTATAACCATGAGTGTGTGTGCTAAGTTTCTTTAGTCGTGTCTGACTCTTTGTGATCCTATGGACTGTAGCTCGAGAGGCTCCTCTGTCCATGGGATTCTCCAGGCAAGAATACTGGAGTTGGTTGCCATGCCCTCCTCCAGGAGATCTTCCCGACTTAGGGATCAAACCCACATCTCTTACGTCTCCTGCTTTGGCAGCATGGGTTCTTTACCACTAGCACCACTTGGGGGATCCTGATTAATAACCATAGTATTTTCATTTTTTATTTATATATTTTAAAGAGAAAAATTTTAAATACTATTTAAAAAAATTTTTATTTACTTACTTACTTTTGGCTGTGCTGAGTCTTCATTGCTGCTCGGGCTTTTCTCTAGTTGCGTCAAGTGGGGGCTACACTGTAGTTGTGGTACGTGGGCTTCTCATCGTGGTGGCTTCTCTTTTTGTGGAGAACGGGCTCTAGGGTGCTCGGGCTTCAGTAGTTGTAGCACGTGGACTCAGTAGTTGCAATTCCTGGGCTCTAGAGCACAGGATCCATAGTTATGGTGCACGGGCTTAGTTGCTCCGAGGCATGTGGGATCCTCCAAGATCAGGCATTGAACCTGTATCTCCTGCACTGGCAGGCGGATTCTTTACTTCTGAGCCATCTGGGAAGCCCATAAATATTTCTTTTATTTATTTATTTGGCTGCACTGAGCCTTAGGTGCAGCACGTGGGATCTTCGCTCTTCGTCATGGCATGTGGAATCTTTAGCTGCGGCATGCAAACTCTTAGCTGTGGCCTGTGAGACCTAGTTCCCTGACCAGGGATAGAACCCCTGCATTGAAAGCGAGGAGTCTTAGCCACTGGACCACCAGGGAAGTCCCAAACAGTAATTTTAAATTAAATTTTAATTGCTGGCAATGCATATATTTATACCACTTGTAAGAGGCTGAAATTCAAGGATAGCACTGAAGTGCTCATCTACTTCTCCCTCAAGTCCAGATTCTTTTCTTTCTTCCCTAGAATCATTCATTGCTGTTTGTTTTGTACCTTCTTGGACATTTTTCTACGAATTTCCATGCATGTATCAGAGCAGAAGACTTGAGAGGTGTGTGTTTGTTGTATCAGCATGGGTTTATCATTAAAAGTCAATAAATTTAGGTCTCGTTACATCATTTTTTTATTCAACAATATATCATGGAAATATTTATACATCACTGTGTGTAGGATTGCTGCATTCTTTCAAACTACATTTTTATTTCTAATGGGAATTTTAGGTTGTTTCCAGTTTTCCCCCTGTTAACCTAGGATGAAATAAATATCTTTGTATATGAATTACTCTAGCGGAAAGTTTTGAGATATGAAATTGGTATATGCTTTAAAATATCAATTTATTCTGTTATCAGTGGCATACCTGTTTCCAACATACTCACCAACACGATACTAATAATTTTTTTAACTTTTTATTATCATTTTCTTGAGTGGCAGTTTTAAAACCTGAAATGTGGTCCATGAACATTGGGTTTGTATATTATATCAGCTGATGGGCACTTCCAAGACACAGAGATGATTCGAGGAAAGCATAGCATTTCACTAACAAAAGATGACTTTTTAAAATCAAATGGCCTAATAGTTGCAGGATTTTAGCCATTCACTCATCTTAACAGTTATTTGTAAAATTGACAGTCTTTGTAAGGGGCACACACTTAGATTCCAAACAAGGTGTCATTAAGAGGCTTCATTTTACATGGGTGATGGAACAGCAGCTGTTTCTTTGCCCACAAAAGAATAGTATTTTTTAAGGGCTTTAAATTAAAGTCAGAAAAACGTTCGCGGATGTGATTCTGTAATAGACGGCACTTTGGATTCATGTGCTGGGTAGAAAATTGGGCTGGGAGAAGTTAAACATCCTTCTCAACTTTGAGAGTCTGTGTGTCTGTGATTCACTGGGTGATTCTCAATCAAGAGGATGACTCATTCATTCAACGAATTTTGATTTCTTTTCCTGCCATCTGCCAGCCCTGCTCTGGATCTTGGGAAAGAAGGAGGGAACAAGATGGTCATGGCACCTGCGGTGAGGGCTGGGAGGAAACATACAGGTTGTCACGATGGAAGGGGAGAGAGAGTTTAGGGTGCAGGACCAGGGAAGGGCGCTCAAGCTCAGCTGCTGAGAAGAGACTCATTTAGAAAGATTTAAAGGAACTAAATTCTGGGATGAGGTCCTGAGGGAAGGTCTAGAGCTTACCTGTCTGTCTTCCAGGACAGGGAGGACCATCAACTTTATCTAAAGGCAGGGGACTTGGGACTTCCCTGGTGGTCCAGTGCTTAAGAATCTGCCTTGCAATGCAGAGGATGAAGGTTTGATCCCTGGTTGGGGAACTAAGACTACACATGCCAAAGGGCAACTTACACTGCAACTACTGAGCCCTCGAGTTGCAACTAGAGAGTGCGTGCACCGCAACAAATGATCCCATGTGATGCAACGAAGATCCAGTGTACCAAGACCCAACACAGCCAAATAAATAAATAAGACCACGGTTTAACAAATAAATAAATAATAAAGACAGGACACAAAGCATCCCTTCCAGCTTTGGATTTTTCAGCTTTCTAAAATAATTAGCAAATCTAGTATAATTGAATCCCTTTGCATGCAGAAGAAATTAACATAACATTGTAAATCAACTACACTTCAATAAAAAATTTGAAAAAATAGAGACGTAATGAAAGATCTAAATAAATAGAAACATATATTTAAAAAATTAACAAATCATAAACCTTAGCTTTTCTCTCTGTGGACCCAGAGTCCACCACCTGAATGATATGGCAGCTCAACGCAAAAGAAACAGCTTTCTTTGTGTTTCATGGGTTTATTCAGTTTGGTGAAAGTGAAATGAAAGTGTTAGTCCCTCAGTTGTGACAGACTCTTTTCGAACCCATGGTCTGTAGCCCACCAGACTCCTCAGTTCATGGAATTCTCCAAGCAAGAATACTGGAGAAAGAATTCTTTCCGGGCCTCAGTTTCCTCATTGGTAAAGTCCTCTAAGGGCTTCTCTGGTGGCTCAGTTGTAAAGAATC
The DNA here is from genome assembly GCF_027580195.1 of Bos mutus. NCBI lineage: Eukaryota > Metazoa > Chordata > Mammalia > Artiodactyla > Bovidae > Bos > Bos mutus. The sequence continues at coordinate 25,460,958 of NC_091633.1, forward strand.
CTCCTGCCAGTGCAGGAGCCGTGGGTTCAATCTCTGGGTCAGGAAGATCCCCTGGAGAAGGAAATGGCAACCCACTCCAGTATTCTTGCCTGGAAAATCCCATGGACAGAGGAGCCTGGCAGGCTACAGTCCATGGGATCACAAAAGAGTCAGACATGACTTCATGACTAAACAACAACAAAAGTCTTCATGGATTTAGGAAGGATCGGTTACTTATCCATTTAAGGCCCTGGATGTCTGGTACATGATAAGCATGTAATATAACCAAACAAACTTCTTCCTATGTCCAACATGGCGTCAGGGTTCCCTGGGGAGATACATAATGGGATACAGGGCCAGGTAGGATGTCCTCTTCCCTGTGTTTGCAGAGATGGCCTCTGAGATGACTGCTGAGTAGGTGAGCATTTCCCTTCAGGCCCACACTTGACATACAGCTGTATCTCCAGGTTGTCTGTCCATGGTCTGCCAGGGCTCCATCTTCCTAATCATACCTTGTGCCTTCTTTCGCTGAGGCCTTGACACCTTCACACCAATGCTAAAAGATCCATAGAGCTGTTGGCCTGTAGAAAAGCCCCTCCGTGGTCCTTCCTACTTTTGAAGTCGACAGTATTTGAGACAGGCCTGGGACCTGGAATCCTTTGCTGCAGTGCTGCAAAGCTTGCACCTGGACATGCCTCTTCTCAAGGAACAAAATACAAAGAAACTATAGGGGACTAAAAATAACGATGTGCAGGCACAGTCGGGGTGAATTCTGGACAAAAGATACAAAGAGACCAAAACATCCAACTGCCATTTCCGGTGGGTGGGCAGAACACTAAGCCATCCCTCTGGCCTGACCCCTGGACACACCGCTACCGTCATCCTATGTAAGGAGTGAGTTCAGCCCACCTCAGGGAGCCAGTGAACAAGGGAACCTGTTACTTGTTTTAGCTCCCTGCTGTAGCCAGTTCGGGAGTCCTAACAATAAAGCCTTGCTTAAATTTCTTGTCTGGCTTCTAGTCATTTCTATTGATTGGGGAAGGCTCAGAACCCTGGTCAGTATCATTGATCCCCAAGTTCTGTCTCCAAGAGTAATAATTTGAGATCAAATCCAAAGGATTTCCCAGGCCATTTCTGCTTTATTCTCCATCAGGTCCTGAGACATGGAATACAGAGCTGACTTTCAGCTGGGGGAGAGAGTCACTAGTGCATAGATGGTGCTCCAAAGGGGAGGCTGGGGAGAGGTTGGTAAAGAGACCATTGACAAAGGTGAGGGCAAAATTACAGGAACCAGACAAAGCAGGAGGCCAGGGACAAAGAAGCCTGAGGCCAACTCAGGTCCTGCTGGCACAGGGAACCTTCCTTACAGGAGCTGAGAAGATCGGTGGACAGGTGCAGCCAACTAGGGGTGACCCTGCTGGAAAAGAGCCAGGAGATCAGTCACCCCATGCTCTGTCTCCCTCTGCTCTGTCTTCTGCCAGGGTGTCTCCTTAAGCCAGTTTCAACCATAAGACAACTAAACCACTGATGCCATTTACGAAGTTTAGTCTCCCAAGGAATACAGCAGCACAGAAGAATCTGGAAGGACAGATGGGAAATGCCTAGTCCAACATGCTTCTGTCAGACCTGTGATGATGAACACTAGAGTCTTGGCTGGAAAGAGTTTTTGTCACACTTGATGTAACTTATACATTCAGGGGAACAGACTGAGAAATTCAATCTCTGCACACCCCTGACTCCCACTAGTGAAAAGTTGACCGATTAGGAATACATGTATAGGAAAAGTACCAATGTGGTGACAATTACTGCTACCCCCAGTGGTGGAAAAGGGGCAGCCACGGAATGCACAATGTTGTCTGAGGGATGGGCTTTCTATTCACAGATCGAATTATATTTAATCACAAGCCAGAGAGAAGATTTTGCCACCTCACGTCCCATCCATAAATTATCCCAGTATACTTAAGAGTTGGGCTCATTGATTTATAATACAGTTCATTTATAAAAACCAAACTTATTTCACAGATGACAGCAGTGGCTTGAAACACTCTTTAAAGTGAAGGTGGCCTACAAATTATCCAGTGGTTTCAACTGAAACAAATTATTCATGAAGAATGCAGTGTCAGCAGAAAAGAGGCTACATATTAATCCCCCAACAGGAGGAGACCATATCGGTATCTGATAATTATTTCAACACTTCAAGATGCGAATACAACAGTTTGATGCAGAAGGGGGAGTGCCAAGGGAGGTGACAGATCCACAGTAAGCAGAGAAATGTCATGCACAATATATTAAAAAAAGCATTTCAGGGGCTACTGATTTTCTTCTTTACAAGAGGCAAGGTGGGTATAGCCATTGCTTTGTAACCAATTATTAGGAATTTAGGACCTAAAAGGAACTCACTTTTATTTTATTTTTTTTTTTTTTTTTTTTTTTTTTTAATTTTATTTTTTAAAAAAAATCACATGCTCCCCATCCTGAACCCTCCTCCCTCCCAACCTCCCCATACCATCCCCCTGGGCCTTCCCAGCGCACCAGCCCCAAGCATCCAGCATCGTGCACTGAACCTGGACTGGCATCTCGTTTCATACATGACATTTCACATGTTTCAGTGACATTCTCCCAAATCTTCCCACCCTCTCCCACAGAGTCCATAAGACTGTTCTATACATCAGTGTCTCTTTTGCTGTCTCGTACACAGGGTTATCGTTACCATCTTTCTAAATTCCATATACATGCGTTAGTATACTGTATTTATGTTTTTCCTTCTGGCTTACTTCACTCTGTATAATAGTCTCCAGTTTCATCCACCTCATTAGAACTGATTCAAATGTATTCTTTTTAATGGCTGAGTAATACTCCATTGTGTATATGTACCACAGCTTTCTTATCCATTCATCTGCTGATGGACATCTAGGTTGCTTCCATGTCCTAGCTATTATAAACAGTGCTGCGATGAACATTGGGGTACACGTGTCTCTTTCCCTTCTGGTTTCCTCAGTGTGTATGCCCAGCAGTGGGATTGCTGGATCATAAGGCAGTTCTATTTCCAGTTTTTTAAGGAATCTCCACACTGTTCTCCATAGTGGCTGTACTAATTTGCATTCCCACCAACAGTGCAAGAGGGTTCCCTTTTCTCCACACCCTCTCCAGCATTTATTATTTGTAGACTTTTGGATCGCAGCCATTCTGACTGGTGTGAAATGGTACCTCATAGTGGTTTTGATTTGCATTTCTCTGATAAAGAGTGATGTTGAACATCTTTTCAAGTGTTTGTTAGCCATCTGTATGTCTTCTTTGGAGAAATGTCTATTTAGATCTTTGGCCCATTTTTTGATTGGGTCATTTATTTTCTGGAGTTGAGCTGTAGGTTGCTTGTATATTTTTGAGATTAGTTGTTTGTCGGTTGCTTCATTTGCTATTATTTTCTCCCATTCTGAAGGCTGTCTTTTCACCTTGCTAATAGTTTCCTTTGATGTGCAGAAGCTTTTAAGTTTAATTAGGTCCCATTTGTTTATTTTTGCTTTTATTTCCAATATTCTGGGAGGTGGGTCATAGAGGATCCTGCTGTGATGTATGTCAGAGAGTGTTTTGAAATTAGAAATGACAGTGGAGAGATCACAACAGACAATATAGAAATACAAAGGATCATAAGAGACTATTATCAACAATTATATGCCAATAAAATGGACAACGAGGAAGAAATGGACAAATTCTTAGAGAAGTACAACTTTCCAAAACTCGACCAGGAAGAAATAGAAAACCTTAACAGACCCATCACAAGCATGGAAATTGAAACTGTAATCAAAAATCTTCCAGCAAACAAAGCCCAGGTCCAGACGGCTTCACAGCTGAATTCTACCAAAAATTTAGAGAAGAGCTAACACCTATCCTGCTCAAACTCTTCCAGAAAATTGCAGAGGAAGGTAAACTTCCAAACTCATTCTATGAGGCCACCATCACCCTAATACCAAAACCTGACAAAGATCCCACAAAAAAAGAAAACTATAGGCCAATATCACTGATGAACATAGATGCAAAAATCCTAAACAAAATTCTAGCAATCAGAATCCAACAACACATTAAAAAGATCATACACCATGACCAAGTGGGCTTTATCCCAGGGATGCAAGGATTCTTCAATATCCATAAATCAATCAATGTAATACACCACATTAACAAATTGAAAAACAAAAACCATATGATTATCTCAATAGATGCAGAGAAAGCCTTTGACAAAATTCAACACCCATTTATGATAAAAACTCTCCAGAAAGCAGGAATAGAAGGAACATACCTCAACATAATAAAGCTATATATGACAAACCCACAGCAAACATTATCCTCAATGGTGAAAAATTGAAAGCATTTCCTCTAAAGTCAGGAACAAAACAAGGGTGCCCACTTTCACCATTACTATTCAACATAGTTTTGGAAGTTTTGGCTACAGCAATCAGAGCAGAAAAAGAAATAAAAGGAATCCAAATTGGAAAAGAAGAAGTAAAACTCTCACTATTTGCAGATGACATGATCCTCTACATAGAAAACCTAAAGACTCCACCAGAAAATTACTAGAACTAATCAATGATTATAGTAAAGTTGCAGGATATAAAATCAACACACAGAAATCCCTTGCATTCCTATACACTAATAATGAGAAAACAGAAAGAGAAATCAAGGAAACAATTCCATTCACCATTGCAACGAAGAGAATAAAATACTTAGGAATATATCTACCTAAAGAAACTAAAGACCTATATATAGAAAACTATAAAACACTGGTGAAAGAAATCAAAGAGGACACTAATAGATGGAGAAATATACCATGTTCATGGATTGGAAGAATCAATATAGTGAAAATGAGTATACTACCCAAAGCAATTTATAGATTCAATGCAATCCCTATCAAGCTACCAACAGTATTCTTCACAGAGCTAGAACAAATAATTTCACAATTTGTATGGAAATACAAAAAACCTCGAATAGCCAAAGCGATCTTGAGAAAGAAAAATGGAACTGGAGGAATCAACCTACCTGACTTCAGGCTCTACTACAAAGCCACAGTTATCAAGACAGTATGGTACTGGCACAAAGACAGGAATATAGATCAATGGAACAAAATAGAAAGCCCAGAGATAAATCCACGCACATATGGACACCTTATCTTTGACAAAGGAGGCAAGAATATACAGTGGATTAAAGACAATCTCTTTAACAAGTGGTGCTGGGAAATCTGGTCAACCACTTGTAAAAAGAATGAAACTAGAACACTTTCTAACACCATATACAAAAATAAACTCAAAATGGATTAAAGGAACTCACTTTTATTATCTCACAGTTTCTGCAAGGGAGGAGTGCGGACGTGGCTGGGCTGAGTCCTCTGAGAACATAATTAACGTTGCCAGTTGGGATGAGGTCTCATCTGAGTACTGATGGGGAAGGGTCTGTTTCCAAGCTCACCTTGGGTGTTGGCAGAGGTTCCTTTTGGCTGTGCTTGGCTCTTTGCCTTGTACGCCCCCAGTATGGCCACCTGCTTCATCAAGCCCACAATAGGATCTTAGCAAGATGGGTGTTACAGAGACTTCCCCAGTAGTACAGTGGTTAAGAATCTGCCTAATGCAGGGAACATGGGTCTGATCCCTGGTCCAGGAAGAGCCCACGTGCTGTGGGACAACTAATCCTGTGCACCACAAGTACTGAAGCCCACATGCCCTGGAACCCAGTGCTCAGCAACAAGAAAAGCCACCGCAATGAGAAGCCCTGCCAACCACTGGAGAAAGCCCATGTATGACAACACACAATCAGTCCAGACAAAAATAAGTAGATAATAACAATTTTTTTTAAAGATGGACGTTACAATACTGCATAATATACATATGTATTTCCCTTCACTGACCGTCTGCGATCTGGTTAGAAACAAGTTGCAGTCCCCACTCCCCACACTTGGGGAGGAGAGCATATAAGATGTGAATATCAGGTGTGAGAAGGGGGCCCCCTGCAGATCGTGCCCCAAGGAGAAAGGCAAAAAAGGGCCCTGGAGGAGGAAAAGGAAGCTGAGAAGAGAAAAAGAGAGGGATAGAGATAAAAGTTGCAAGAAAATAGCTCAAAAACATTGGTTCTTTCTGGATATCTTAGACTCTGGTGCAAAGTAAAGGAATAAGACAACGGTCTTAACAAACACCAGGGAACCTCCCTGGTGGTCCAGTGGTTAAGAATCCACCTTACAATGCAGGGGACATGAATTCGATCCCTGGTCACAGAACTAAGATGCCACAGGCTGTGGGACAACTAAACCCACGTCAGCAACTACTGAGCCTCTGTGCTCTAGAGTCCACACCACAACTAGAGAATTCACATGCCACAACGGAAGATGCTGCATGACAGATCCTACTCTCTGAAGCTAAGACCTAATGCAACCAAATAAATAAATATTTTCAAAAATACATTAAAAAATGCTAGGAGGAAAGCTCAGCTCTTATTTAATTTAGTGTAAAACAGTCCGGCACCAAGCGCTAACCAAAGAAATTCCCACTGACTTTAGAGGAGAGAGCTTTTATCTTTTTCTTCCCAAGAAAGCCTGGTCAAATATTGTTTCCCTCACAGTCAGTTCTAAAGGGAATCAACCCTGAATGTTCATTGGAAGGACTGATGCTGAAGCTAAAGCTCCAGTACTTTGGCCACCTGATGTGAAAAGTTGACTCACTGGAAAAGACCACGATGCTGGGAAAGATGGAAGGCAAAAGGAGAATGGGGTGGCAGAGGATGAGATGGTTATATAGCATCATTGACTCAATGGATGTGAATTTGAGCAAACTCCAGGAGACAGAGGAGGACAGAGGAGCCTACTGGGCTGTAGTCCATGGGGTGGCAAAGAGTCAGACATGACTTAGGGATGGAACAGCAACAATACTAGTACACATTTTTATCTCAACCCTCCGAGATGCACATGAACTCTACACAAACAGACCTGCCCCTCCTCATCTCCTGTAATAGCTGAGCGATCTTGCCCTAGAATGGTAGTAGGGAGCCTTGGAGAGAGACTGCAGATGGAGACATCTGAGCTGTTTTCTGAAATTCCCATGGAGTTGTTGACAGGGAGGTCCAGGAGCCTGGCCTGGCCCCAGGAGCCTCAGAGTGTCAGCCTGGTGCCAGAGGAAGAGGCTATGAGGACATAAAATGAAATTAATGTCGATGGAAAGCCCAGAAGGGAGGAAGAGCCAGGAGGGCACAGAGAACAGGGAAGGAAGAAGGCTGGGGGGGATCAGTAGAAACACTGACATAATCCTAGGTACCCTAGGTGACCAGATCTCCCATCTGAGTCTGAGTTACTGATTCAGTGACTCAGTAACTTAGTCAAAAGAGTCTCAGGCTAACCAGCCCAGCTTTGCTAAAACAGCAAGAGCACCTCCCCTCAGCATGTCATGCTCACAACACGGAGATGCTCAATTTTTTGAGACCCTTTTAACTTCATGACCACTGATGGTCATGAAAAAGGGCTTCACTTTGGGAAGATGGCTTCCAAAGAGCTTCCTTTTATTTTTGGCTGCACTTCACGGCATGTGCAATATTGTTAATTCCCTGACCAGGAGTCAAACTCACACCCCCTGCAGTGGAAGCATGGAGTCCTAACCACTGGACCACCAGGGAAATCCAGAGAGTTTCCTTCTCTCTGAATCTTTCGAGGAATATCAGGACATTGCTACCCCAAAGCAGGACACTACACCTTTGGGTCTATGTGGCATAATTATATCTCACAGTGAAAATAGTTCTTTTTTGTAAACCCTCTAATTAATTAACTCTGTGGGTAGGTTGGCTCCTTGGGGATACATTCAATATATGGAACTGCAAATTTGGTCTTCGGGTTTTCACCCAGAAATCACTCATGTTACAAGATCGGGGAATCACCCACCCTGTTTCCAACTTTCTAATTCCTTTTTAAATTGCTGGATATATACTCAGCAATCCCACTCTAGAGTATATACCCAGAGAAAATCATAATTCAAAAAGATACACTCACACCAATGTTCACTGAAGCACTGTTTACAATAGCCAGGACATGGAAGCAGCCTAAATATCCATCAACAGATGAATGGATAAAGAATATGTAGTACATATATACAATGGAATACTACTCAACCATAAAAAGGAAAATATTTGTGCCATTAGCAAAAACATGGATGGACCTAGAGACTGTCATACAATGAAGTAAGTCATGAGACTGTCATAAAATGAAGTAAGTCAGAAAAACAAATATTGTATATTAATATTTATATGTCAAGTCTAGAAAAATGTACAGATGAACTTATTTGCAAAGCAGAAATACAGACTCAGATGTAAAGAACAGATGTATGGATGCCAAGATGGAGAGGGAAGTGGGATGAATTGGGTGATTGGAATTGACATATATGGTGGTGATTTAGTCACTACTTCATGTCCAACTCTTGTGACCCTTTGGACTGTAACCCATCAGACTTCTCTGTCCATGGTATTTCCCAGGCAAGAATCCTGAAGTGGGTTGCCATTTCTTTTTCAGGGGATCTTCCCAACCCAGGGATCGAACCTGGGTCTCCTGCATTGCAGATAGTCTTCTGCATTGTTGGCAGATTCTTTACCAACAGAGCCACCGGGGAAGCCCTGAAATATATACACTACTATATATAAAACAAAGGTCTGTCTAGTCAAGGCTATGGTTTTTCCAGTGGTCATGTACAGATGTGAAAGTTGGACTGTGAAGAAAGCTGAGTACCAAAGAATTGATGCTTTTGAAGTGTGGTGTTGGAGAAGACTCTTGAGAGTCCCTTGGACCACAAGGAGATCCAACCAGTCCATTCTAAAGGATATCAGTCCTGGGTGTTCTTTGGAAGGACTGATGCTAAAACTGAAACTCCAATACTTTGGCCACCTCATGTGAAGAGTTGACTCATTGGAAAAGACTCTGATGCTGGGAGGGATTGGGGGCAGGAAGAGAAGGGGACGACAGAGGATGAGAATGCTGGATGGCATCACCGACTCGATGGACGTGAGTTTGGGTGAACTCCAGGAGTTGGTGATGGACAGGGAGGCCTGGCGTGCTGCAATTCATGGGGTTGCAAAGAGTTGGACATGACTGAGCAACTGAACTGAACTGAACTGATGTATAAAATAGGTAACTAATGAAAACCTACTGTACAGCAGAGAAGTCTACTCAATGCTCTCTGCTGATCTGCATGGGAAGGAAATTTTTTAAAAAGAGGGGATAAATAGCTGATTCATTTTGCTGTATAGCAGAAACTAATATAACATTGTAAAGTAACTACACTCCAATAAAAAATAAACAAAAAAGATAAAATGTCTTTCATTCTTAGATTTTCTGGGCAACTTGAAAATAAGCATGGAATTCACTCTCATGGGCTACACATGCCCTGGGCAGAGATTTTGGAGCAGGTGAAAAGATTCATGAATCTTCTCTAAACAATATTGGGAGAGTTGAGGTGGGTGGTTATGACAGGATATTAATGATTTCAAGCTCCGTCTCATACAAACCCACTTCTTTCACCAAAGGTAGCTTCTTCCGGGGTCAGAAGGACTTTTGTCACTGGTCACAGGAAGGTAAGCATGACTGATCTTATATGACCCAGCCAACAGGGGTCAAACAACTCAGAGCTGGGTTCCCGGTTGAAGGACATTCTTCAATCCCCTTAATCAGGCACAAAGAGCAGCCACGGTCATTTCATCTGAGCGATGGCAAAAAGGAGATGATGTTTTCCGGTGTCCAGGAGGATGACGTGAGCTGGCATCAGCGGGTAATTTGATGTCAAGAGGGTGGGTCCCGTGGGCAGAATCAAGCCAAGGAACAGCATGGAAGCTTCAGGGGTTGTTTTTAAAAAATGACTTCATACAGCTTTACTGCCTTCAGATTCAATGTGTCTAAAGTAATGATCACATTTTTTAAACTCTGTGAAAAAAACCCATTCATGGTCATCGCCCAGTGTCAGTACTGCTGGTCTGCCTCTCAAGAACACAGCAGCACTGCCTTCCTGGTGGGTCCAAGTTCAGTTCTGACCAAGCACAAATGCCATGGGGACTCTTCCCTCGTGGTCATGGTGAGCAGCAGGATTGGCAACACCATTGATAAGAAGACCAGCATTAACCAGCTTTTATCCCCACTGTGATTTTTTACCAAATATGGAGGAAGTTGAACTCCTCCTGTTACTTCCTTCTCTAAATGAGATGCTTAAGTTCAGAGCTTCTCTTGGAAATGAGCCTGCACTGCACTGCACTGCACTGACTTATAGGAAAGGAGACTGTGATCCATAGCCACACAATAGGAAATTGAACATTAAGGTAATAGCACAGTAAGGGACACTTGGAATAAGATCCATTCAATTATCTCCAGTTCAACTTTAATCTGAAAGAAGCTTCTTAATTGCCTTGGCTGGACAACAGGTAATGGAAAGGTTAAATTGGCTTCAGACTTTTATTTTATTCATTGTGAGATAACAGATTTCCAATATTGAACTTCCTTCAGAGGAACAATAAATTACTTTTTGAAATATAGATTATGCCAATAATGGATGAGCTGGATATAAATGGAATTCCAGCATCTTTGGAATGTATCTCGTGTGCATTTTTCTAGAAATTGGAAGAAAAGAGAGCACTACCATGGTGAAATAAAACAGTATCGCTGACATATTATTATACACTCTAAAAATGAATGGCCAGTGCTGATTAAACAGAAGAACAGGAGTTGAGTATGCTCAAGGAGATGAAATCTTCAAACTTAAAAGAATGAAGAAAAATATTAACCCTTCTAGTTTATAAAATAACTGAGTGCCACCACCAAGAATATAAAAGGCCAGTTTTTTCTGGGCTCTTTAAGATTTTCCAGAACTAGACAGTGTCTTGAGAACGCTGAGAAGGTAGTTAGTAGCTTCTATAAACAGGCTTTCAGGGGACTTCCCTGGTAGTCCAGTGGTTAAGCCTCCACATTCTGAAGCCAGGGGGCACGGGTTTGATCCCTGATCAGGGGGCTCAGATCCATAGGCTGTACAGTGCAGCCCAAACAAACAAGAGACAACACACTCCTGTAACAAACACAGACTCAGTGTTCAGCATTTTATTCTGTTTTCTAAAGAAGTGCAATCAAAACCCCAAAAGAAAATACTGTCTGAAAAGAATACACATTGTTGATCCTATTTGCTCCCTGGATGCAGGCAGAACTCATCAGTGGAATGCAATTTCTTTCCTTGGTTTGAGAGTAACACTTAATGAGACGTTTGAGACTGACCAAAGTGAAACAGAGTTTATTCTAAAAATAAGAAGTGAAGATAGAAGTGCCAACTACTGTGTTTAAAATTTCATTTTATCCATCCAAAAAAACACTTATGGAGTGCTGACTATGTACGTGGGCACTTCTCCATACATGTGGGAAAAGGCAGAACACAAAACGGACAAAACCAACATCCCATAAAGCTTAATCCCTAATGGAATGGACATAATATTGATGAAAAGATGTCATAGTATGAGTAAGTTCCCTGCATATGAATAAATTCCATTCCAAGACTGCATTTTTAATTCCCATTTGTTCATTAAGTCCAACAAAGTTAGCCTAGGTACCTAGCTAACAAAATCAGCTGTATGGTACTGTACTGTAATAGGTTTATAATACTTTGCACACAAATAATGCACAAAAAACAAACACACACACAAAAGAAAACATTTTAAATCTTTTTCTAATTTAAATTTATTGATTTTAATTGGAGGATAATTACTTTACAGTATTGTATTGGTTTTGCCATACATCAACATGAATCCACCACGGGTGTACATGTGTTCCCCATCCTGAACCCCCCTCCCACCTCCCTCCCCGTACCATCCCTCTGGTTCATCTCAGTGCACCAGCCCCAAGCATCCTGTATCCTGTATCAAACCTGGACTGGTGATTCATTTCTTATATGATATTATACATGTTTCAATGCCATTCTCCCAAATCATCCCACCCTCGCCCTCTCCCACAGAGTCCAAAAGACTGTTCTATACATCTGTGTCTCTTTTACATTTTAAATCTTACAGGACAGTACCTTGAAGAGTATAGTAGTACAGTAAAAAAGTTGGCATCCAGGGACTGGCATCGAGTGAATAGACAAGAAGAGTTACTGACTGGAGGAGAGAGAGGTGGTGGGAGATGGTAGAGCTGAAGGATCATCAGCAATAGGAGATGGAGGGCAAGCTGCAATTTCATTCATGTTTGTCATTGATGGAACACATGTTTGCATCTTTGAAAGCTCCTGACTTGAAGGTTTGTATATAGGGGACTTACTGTCTGTTAAAAAGTGATACATGCTATGTAGAAAAATATATTGGAGAGACTGTCAGAAAGTGTTTGGTTGGAGGTGGAGGGCTGCAACTTTAGCAAAGATGGTCAAGGAAGTTCTGGCTGAGAAGACGACATTCAAACAAAAGTGGGTGCAGAACACTACATGGAAATCTAGGGGAATGGATTTTGCAGAGAGACACAGGTTTTTCTCAGATAAGGCATTAATGTGGAGAACTGTCCTATGCATTATGGAGATTTAATTGCATTTCTGTCTTCCATCCATTATACCCCAGCAACATCTCTCTCTAGTTGTGAAATCTTAACCACCGGCCTGCCAGGGAAGTCCCTGCTTTCTTCTTTTAAGGACAATAGTTATTGGATGAGGGCCCACCCTGACTGAGTAGGACTTTATCTTAGCTTGATTACATCTACACATGTAGATTTCCAAATATGGCCACGTTTATGGTACCAGGGGTTAGGATTTGAACATATATTTGGGGCTGGCGGTGAGGGACAGAATTTAACCTATCACAGGGAAGATGAACTATGTGATCCTCTCTTCTTTGTGATTAATCTCAGATATATCCTACTGCAAGGAAAGTTTCTTTTTCTTATTTTTATTTTTTATTGGGGTAGAGTTGCTTCACAAAGTTGTGTTGGTTTCTGCCTTACAATGAAGTCTATCAGCCATATTTATACATATATCCCCTCTCCCTTGGACCTCCCTCCTAATCATCCCCATTCCACCCCTTTAAGTCACCAAAGGGCACTGAGCTGGACTCCCTGTGCTATACGGCAGCCTCCCGCTAGCTGTCTATTTCACACATGGCCGTGTACATATGTCGGCCCTATTCTCCCAGTTCATCCCACCCTTCTTCCCCACCATGTCCACACACCTGTCCTCTATGTCTGCATCTCTATTCTTGTGCCTCAAATCAGTTCATCTGTACCATTTTTTCTAGATTTCATATACATGCATTTATGTGTCTTTGATCCATATTATAACAAATTTAATAAATTTTTTAAAAATGGCCCATATCAAAAAAATCTTGAAAAAAAAAAAAAAGAAGACATTTGAATACAGAGAAGCAGATACAGAGGGGGAAAGATGGCCTTGTAAAGACAGAGACCTTAAGCAACTACAAGCCAAGGAATGGCAAGGATTAACGGCCACTGTCAGAAGCTGGAAAAAACAAGGAAGCAATCTCCGCCAGAGACTTCAGAGGGAGCATGGCCCTTTGGCACCTTGATTTTGGATGTCAAGGCTCCAGAACTATGAGAGGGTATGTTTCTATTGTTTTAGGTTGTGGTAATTTATTATGGTAACCCTAGAAAACTAATACATCTCATTACACAGAGAATTCTAGTTGGACAAGTTACTGAAAGAAATGTGAATTGGCGAACAGTTAAAGCTTGACTGACATTGTCTTTTCTCTCCTCCTTGTTCTTGTAGGCAGAGATGTAGAAAGAAACCCAGTAACAACAGAATACATGGAAGATTCCAGAAGTCATGCTTCAGGCAATGTGCAATGGAAAAAAATAAAACACCTAAGATATAATAGCTAGAAACTTTGAAGGAGGTGAAGATGATTGGATTAAGGAGAAAAGGTCAGTTTTAAGGTGGAGAAATTTTTTCTAGCTGTATGTAGATGAAGCACTGTTGCAGACAAGGGCAGAGATGGACATTCTCCTCCCTACCCCCCAAACTCTACCAATAAATAGAGAAATTTACCAAAATCACAGAAAGATGGATTGAAAATCTCGTATGTGGCAGTTATCCAATAGAGATACAAGTAAGCACCAAACACCTCATTTCCAGAAAATCCCAAAAAAATAAGTGCACGCTTTTCCTGGGCAGTGGAATTAGAGTGATTTTCTTCTTTATATTATGTGCCATCCAAAACAATGGACAAAGGTTACTTTATGATCAGAAAGAACTGTAAACTAAGTGGCCTATCTGTCATACTGGAGTACAAGCAGGACTGGGCATCTTGCCCAAAGAACTTGAGCAAGACACTACCGTGAAAGCACCTAAGTGGCTTCCTGTGACTCAGCACACTCACTGTGGCTTCTTCCCTTGTGATGCTCTGCTGGACATCTTCTCTTTGTCCCTCCAGATCCAAGCTCTACTCTTTTCTGTCTGACTGAACCCTTACGTATTGCATCAGTGGGCTGCCTTAGTCTCTGTCTTCTTGTTGGGTTTCGCGAATGATAGCCAAGAGATTGGGGAAATCCAAGGTATTTGTGCTCACAACTCCCTCCCTGCTGGTCACCATGGGTTATCTGCTCTCCCTCTGCCAAAGATCACAATCCCTATCAGGTGGCCCTCTCTAAAGCCACACTGTGTGGGTTCTGGCACCACTTCCTCCTCATAGTCCTAAAAGTATAGGATGGCAACAGCCCGCACCCTGCCTCCCCACCATGTGGCAATGGTCCCAAAGTACCACACGATCCCATACTGTTGTTGGCTTCTCTTGATCCTCTTCATCCTGGTCTTCTCAATATCAATTTCATGTTTCCTCTGTTTCCTTCTAGGACCCCAATCAATGCAACATTCATACATTAATTTCATGTACTTTCTAATTTCATGTACTTTTCTAGGAAAAATGAAAAGTTGAGCTTACCCCAATTTTCCTAGGGTCTTGTCCCCCTACAAGGACATGTTTTACATTTACACCTCTTTTCTGCCTGATGCTGCTAGCTTCAGAATTTTCTTAAAGAAGCAAACAGAAGCACACAACAAAGAAACACATTTGGCTTTTAAAATAAACCTTGTTAAATAAAAAGGCTTCCAACAAATTTGATAGCTAGAGGCTTTTTGCCATATTGACAGGCACCAGAAACATGACGGCAACTGTTTCTGAAGTTTGCAGCTTTTCAAACTTCTACGGGGCAGGTGACATGCCTGGCAGCTCATCTGCAGCCTGGGAGAGGGCAATGTTTCCATTTTGTGCCTGTGGTCCTCTAATTCCAGGGACCATCACCAGCAGACAAAAATAAATAAATAAATAAATGAAAGCAGGAATTAGAGTTCCTGCCCATCGGCAGGTAATTTGGCATGGGAGATTTAGACTGAAGGTTTGGGAAAGGAATCCAATGGCTTAAAGTTCACAAGGCAAGTATTGACCATGCACTTTTTTTCCTTTTCTGATAAAGTACCTAAAATGAATCATAAGACAGGAGAAAAGCAAAGGTAACATATTCAATAATAATGATATAAGAGGCTTTGAGTCCAGCGGGATAAGGATTTGGTCGAACATGAGAGACTGTTGTTCATATCACCTAGTATTTTCTAACCATTAGAAATTTAGATTTCCACTTTTGCAAAGATGGATTAGATGTACTTTTTCCTAGGTCTCTTCCTATGTACAGCTAAATTGCATGGACATTGCATATGTAAC
Source organism: Bos mutus (assembly GCF_027580195.1). Classification (NCBI taxonomy): domain Eukaryota; kingdom Metazoa; phylum Chordata; class Mammalia; order Artiodactyla; family Bovidae; genus Bos; species Bos mutus. The sequence goes on from NC_091633.1 coordinate 25,476,630, forward strand.
AAACACAAAGACATTCTGAATGGTTAAGAGAAGAGAATAGATTTCACACAGACCTCAGGACCCAAATAGGTCAACAGAATGGTCATTTTCCTGGGTTTTCTTTAAGCCTCATATACCAGATTGCTTAGTACTAAAGAAGCTGGTAACCAGAAATGCCAGTGGATGTAGACAAAAGGCCCTTAAAACAGGAAAAAGAAAGAAAAGACCCCAGAACAGAAAAGGAACAGCCCCCCAAGATAGAAAACCTTCAGACAATTACTCTGCTCCAGACACATACCACAAAAAAAAAAAAACAAAAAACAAAAAAAAAACAACTGTGGCCTCACTTCCTACTCTGCCTGCAAAGTTTGAGTGGGGAGTCTAGATTTCCAGACTCACCTGGTTGAAACAAGGTGTTCCAATGCCTCTGTTGGAAGAGTGTCAGAGAAGGTCAAATGCGGGCCTGCACATACACAGCTTCCAGGGCTAACAAGGCCAGCCTCCCCACACTGGCAATGGATGAGGAGAGTAGTGAGGCAGATCTCCCCCTCCTTAAAAAGTGCTATCAGTAGAGCCTAGCAGATCACATGAATTCCCACCCCCACCCAGCAATAATGAGGGACTCTTCCCACAGGTTTCAAAGGAGGTTGAGTGAGGAATCTAGACAGAAATGAATACTACTTGCTCCCACTCCATTGGAATTTTGTCAGAGGAATCCTGTTAAAACAGAAGATTTAAACAAGATCCAAAGTTTTACCTAACTTGTCCAGATTTTGATAAAAATCTTTTTTCATACAAATAATTAGGAATACATCAACTTGAAAAAAGAAAAAAGAAGCACTCAATAGAGGCCAACTTCTCCTAGACAGGACAGGATTTTAAAGCAGCCATTGTAAAAATGCTTCAACAATCACTAACAGACTTGAAACCAGTGAAAAACAGAAATCTTCAGCAGATAGACATAAAGTCTCTGCAAAGAAGTAGAAGATGTAGAGAAGAGCCAAACAGAAACTTTCCAACTGGAAAATACAATAAATGAAATTTAAAAGCTCAGTCAATGGGCTCAATAGCAGAATGGACAGGATAGGGGAAGGAATCAAGTGACTACAAAATAGAACAAGGGAGATCGTTCAATCTGCTGCTGCTGCTAAGTCACTACAGTCGTGTCTGACTCTGTGCGACCCCATAGACGGAAGCCCACCAGGCTCCCCTGTCCCTGGGATTCTCCAGGCAAGAACACTGGAGTGGGTTGCCATTTCCTCGTTCAATCTAAACAGAGAGAATAATAGACTAAAAATAAATAGAGATATCTGGGACTATACCATGAGATTTCATATTTGTGTCGTTGGAGTTTTAGAGAAGAAAGGTGAGGTTGAAAAAGTAATGGCTTAAAAGATCTTCAATCTGGCAAACCAGAAGAAACGAACAAATATCTGGCCAATCTTATGAGGATCACCTCTGAAATGAGTCACTTCAACTACATCCCTTTCCTTTATTACTCTGCTAAAGACTCAAAGTGCTGAAAAAGAGCATGACACACTAGAATGGGCTACTTGCTCACTGCTGGTAAGGGAGAGCCCCACAAAAGGCCACATGCAATAAGGAAGAGGTCATTTAAAAAAAAAAGAAAAAAACTATAGTGTGTCTTAGTCCATTAGGGCTGCTATAACAAAAATATCATAGAATATAACAGTGGCTTAAACAACACACATCTATTTCTCACAGTTCTGGAGGCTAGCGTCCAAGATGAAGTCACCAGCAGATTGTATGTATGGTGGGGCCCACTTCCTGGTTCATAGATCCCATCTTCTTGCTGTGCCTCACCTGGTGGAAGGGGTGAGGGAGCTCTCCGGTGTCTTGTTCCTAAGGGCACTAATCCCATTCATGAGGGCTCCAACCTCATGACCTAATCACCTCCCAAAGGTCCTCCCTCCCAACACCACCACATTAGAGGGTGGGATTCTGGCATATGAATTTTGCAGGAAGGAGGGTGGTTGGGGGGACAAACATTCAGTCCATAGTAGAGAGCTGCTGCCTGAAGAACTGGAATGGATACTGGTGGGCTAAAGCAGGCTGTCCACACAATGCAGGAAACATGTCAGTGTGACCAGTTATCATTATGCAAGTCACCCGTTGCAGGTCATCTGTAGGTGAGAGATGAACATCTTCAATAGCTTTACTAGTTGGAAGGACAGGGATTTAATACAAATCAATGACTTTCACAGCTTCGTGTGCCTGTAAGAAAAGGCAAAGAGGAAAAAGGAACATCATAAAAACAGGATTGCCTTTTTGCTTGCCAGAGGAGTTTTCTGTGGCAGTTGTTAAGAAACTAGTTTGTCTGTTGTTCCAGATGAAATACCTAATCTCTTCCACTGTCCAAAGCATCACAGGAGTCAAAGATGGTGACAGAGAGGCAGAACAGAGGCAGAAAAGAGATGGGAGGCAGAACAACAACAACAAAAAGATGGAGAGATGCAGAAGCAGAACAACACTCACAACAAGGTCTCACAGTAATGCATATTTATTTGCATCTGTCTGTCCAGTTTCCGTTTCCCCTCCTTCTGGAAACAGGATCCCTGGGCTTCTGGTTGGCATAATCTACATGGGAAGGCAATCTGCCAAATGCTGAACCCCCAACACCCAGAATAGTACCTGGAGCTCAAAAAACGTTTCTTCAATGGATTATCTGCATGAATACCCAGACTGACAAGTTGTAGTCCCACATTTTCATTTATTTTTCTCGTTTCGCATTTATGAGATTTTTTTTTTTTTTTAACTTTTAATTTTATACTGGTGTATAGTATAGTTGATTAACAATGCTGTGTTAGTTTCAGGCATACAGCAAAGTGATTCAGTCATACATACACATGTATCTGTTCTTTTTAAAAATGTTTTCCCATTTAGGTTGTTACATAACCATTTATTAGATTCTTACAGGTTCCTTAAAACTGGGTATAATGCTTGCATAGAAATTAATCTGTACCACTTTCCTGCTTAAGAGATCTCTCGTGAACTGCTAGTCTCTTATCTTAATAACCACATGGCTAGAGATTATGAACCTTCTTTTTTCTCTTCTTTTCTTCCTTTTTTTCCTTCTTACATGACAAATGTTATGGTAAAATGTGGATCACTGATTTTTAAATCGTTCGTCTTTTGCTATTTCAATGAATCTTGAACTCTTTTATAAGGTTCCCACCTTAGAGCCCATAGAACAGAGATTCTTGCTGCTGTAGTCCTTTCCACAAATCCACTGACAACTCTATTAAGGCTTGGTTCAGAAAATAACTACACATTGGTTCCCATCTCTTGGAAACCCAAAGAAGTCAATTTGGCTGGCATTACAATGCCATTGGGCTGTGACGCTCACATTGCCTTTTTTCTCCTCTTGAGTGAATCCCTCAGTTAGCAAAGTGCACTTCTTTGCCGCTGGATTTACATTTATTTCACGAGGCTTGGAGAAGATCTGATGTCAAATCTGGCCTCTGTACACTGACACCAAATTAAACCTCAGAGGCAGGACTTTGGGTGAAGTAGAAAAGAATAGCTTTATTGCTTTGCCTGGCAAAGGGGGCCACAGCGGGCTAAAGTCCTCAAAACTGTGTGTCCCAACCTGGAAGGAGTAGTGAGGAATTTTATAGAATGGTTCAATTTCTATAACATGAAACAAAATGAAACACCCTCAAAGAGGGTGTGATCAGCTCATGGACATTCTTCTGATGGACTGGAGGTGAGGTAAGTGGGAGTCAGCATCATTGAGCTTCTGGTTCCAACAGATCTGAGATCTTACATGCTTGTGAGCAGCATACAAGTAATTTCTTCCACCTGGTGGGGTTTTCAGCGTCTGCAAAACAGCTCAAGATATTGTTAAGTGTATCCCTTGGGGGGGGTGATGGAGGTTGGGACCAGGACCCTGCCGCAAGGCCACACTAGTGTTTCTTGACTGCTCCTGCCTTGTCTTTGCATCCCCTCCCTCCCCTGGTGGGCTTCCCTGGGCTTCCCTGGTGGCTCAGAGGTTAAAGCCTCTACCTGGAATGCGGGAGACCCGAGTTCGATCCCTGGGTCGGGAAGATCCCCTGGAGCAGGAAATGGCAACCCACTCCAGTACTCTTGCCTGGAGAATCCCATGGAGGGAGGAGCCTGGTAGGTTACAGTCCATGGGGTTCTAAAGAGTCGGACACGACAGAGCTACTTCACTTTCACTTTCCTCCCCTGATGAGCAACTGTTTGAACCTGTCCCAGGGAAGGTCTTGGAGGCTGAATGAAGCCTATTTCCAGCAATCAGGGAACAGGGGACACAGAAAGGTTTCATGCCCAGGAGCCCCACAGGGTCCTGTTGGTTTCAGACTTGCAAAGCTGAGCTGGTTTAGTCCCTTCCCAATTATGCAAGGGGGGCTGCCCCTCTGGCCCCATGTCCTAAGTCCAGCCTTCCTCTGTTCCTTGGTCTCTGGGTCTAGTGTGTCCTGCTGCTGCTGCTGCTGCTGCTGCTGCTGCTAAGTCGCTTCAGTCATGTCCAACTCTGTGCGACCCCATAGACGGCAGCCCAACAGGCTCCCCCGTCCCTGGGATTCTCCAGGCAAGAACACTGGAGTGGGTTGCCATTTCCTTCTCCAATGCATGAAAGTGAAAAGTGAAAGTGAAGTCGCTCAGTCGTGTCTGACTCTTCGAGACCCCATGGACTGCAGCCTACCAGGCTCCTCCGTCCATTGGATTTTCCAGGCAAGAGTACTGGAGTGGGGTGCAATTGCCTTCTTCCTAGTGTGTCCTAGTATAGCAGAAAAGTGAGGTTGCACCAGCAGCCCAATCCTCTTCCCAGGTGAGCTGAAACTGAGGTCAGGTCTGGATATGGGGTGGAGAATTAGAAAGACTCCCAGCTGCTGTAGAAAACATCACTGGGTTATAGGTGGCTCTGGGTGTGGGCAGCTCCCCAAGGGGTGGAAGGGACCCTGGAGCCTTGCTGGCTACAAACAGCCTTGTTTCATCCCACCTAACCCTCTTAGCAATTCTCCTTCTCAAAGGGAGACTTTTTTTCCTCTCTGTGGTCATTTTGCTCTGTGGAGCGGTTCTGCTTTTATGACGCAAAACGTTTCTCGGCTGTCAAATCTAGTCCCTGTGAATTCCTTCCAACTCAGCCAATTTAAGAAATGAGATGACGGGAATCAAAACAGGGGGAGGGAGAAGTGTGTCGCGGAAAGAAGAGAACAAAGCACGAGCATCGCTTTTCTCCCCACTCTGTGAATATCCTGAAATTTGCAGAAACGTGTTTTTCTGGGCGTGTGTGTGAAGCAGGTGAGACGTTCCTGTCAGTAATTTGAATCCAAACAGCACCTCACTATCAAGCCCATAATAGCCAGTATCTGAGGAGCCACTACACTGTATCTGTTAAACGAAGGCACTGGGTTATTTGGGAGAGAAATTTCTTCACCTCACTCACCATATCTGAAATGATAGAGATGGTTTTGAGAGGAGATTCAAAAACGACAAGAAGCTGGTGCAAAAGGGGTTGGTGGCAGCTAGTGTAGATGAATATGGTGGTGGTGGTTTAGTCACTAAGTCGTGTCGGACTCGCGGCCCGCCAGGCTCCTCTGTCCATGGGATTCTCCAGGCCAGAATACTGGAGTGGGTTGCCATGCCCTCCTCCAGGGAATCTTCCTGAACCAGGGATCAAACTCATACATCCTTCGGCTCACACATTGGCAGGCAATTTCGTTACTACTAGCGCCACCTGGGAAGCCTGGATGGGAGGGGTGATTGTGTCTTTTGTTATGTTAATGAGGCAACTTTTGGAAAGTGCCTGTGTAGAGGGGGTGGATACTGGTTGCCTGTGAAGCCTCCTTTGAAACCTTTCCTTTCATATTGAGACTCTAACCTACGTGGTTGGGACTCGAAACTAGCCAAAACCCTGCGTGGGACTCCAACCCATGTTTTTTGTTTTTTTTTTAGAATCACTCACCTGGTACCTGAACTTACTGAGGCTCAGATTCTTGATGTCTCATCACAGAAAGAATTCAGTGAGAGACAAAGTGATAGATAATAAGTGGATTTATTTAGAGAGAAACACACTGCACAGAGGGTGGGCCCTCTCAGAAGGTAAGAGGGGCCTTGAAATCTGATATCGTTAGTTTTTAAAGGGCTGGGTAATTTCATAGGCAGGCTTCTCTGGTGGCTCAGACAGTAGAGAATCTGCCTGCAATGCAGGAGACCTGGATTTGATCCCTGTGTCTGGAAGATACCCTGGAGAAAGGAATGGCATCCCACTCCTGTATTCTTGCCTGGAGAATCCCATGAACAGAGGAACCTGGCAAGCTAGTCTGTGGGGTTGCAACCCCAAGACTTGACTGAATGACTAACACTAATTTCATAGGTTAATGAGTGGGAGGATTATTCCAATTATTTTAAGGAAGGGATGGACATTTCCAGGAATTGGGCCACTGCCCATTTTTTGACCTTCATGATTGGCCTTGGAGCCATCCTGGTGCCTGTAGGTTGTCATTTAGTATGCTGAAATGTTAGAGTGTGTGTATACTGAGGCTCAGGGCTTCCCTTGTGGCTCAGCTGGTAAAGAATCCGCCTGCAATGCAGGAGATCTGGGTTTGATCCCTGGGTTGGGAAGATGCCCTGGAAAAGGGAAAGGCTACCCACTCCAGTATTCTGGCCTGGAGAATTTCATGGACTGTATAGTCCATGGGGTTGCAGAGAGTCAGACATGACTGAGCGACTTTCACTTTTCATACTGAGGCTCAAGGTCTAGTGGAAGTCCACTTGTCTGCCATCTTGGGCCCATTTGGTTCCAATCAGCTTATGTTGTGTCCTCAGGGCTATGTCATTCTTTTAAAGTTTGCACTGCACCCTTCCCTCCTGTTTCATTGTGATTAGAGAGATGGACCTTTCAGCCCCAAGCCCCTGACCTCTGGGAGGGGAACATAGGCTGGAGGCTGAATCAGTCACCAGTGGCCCATGATTTAATCAATCATGCCCATGTAATGGAGCCTCCGTAAAAACCCCAAAAGAACCCCCAAATGGTGTTAGCTCTCCGGTGGGTGAACAGATGAAGATGAAGGGAGAGTGGAGCCCAGAGCTTGGAAGGCCCGTATCTTTCCCCATGCCTCACCCTATGCATCTCTTCCATCTGTCTGTCACTGAGTTATAGCCTTTAACCTAGTAAGTAATATGTTTTTCTGAGTTCTGTGAGCTGACCTAACAAATTAATCAAACCCGAGGAGGAGGTCGAGGAAACCTCTTAGAGTCTAATCAATAACCAGTTGGTGAGAAGCACAGGTGACGACTGGACTTGCCATTGGCATCTGAAGTGGGGGAGGGGGGCCATCGTGTAGGACCGAACTCTCAACTTGTGGGGTCTGATATTGTCTCCTGGTAGAGGGTGTCAATTGAGTTGAATTGTAGGACACGCAGCTGGTTTCTGAGAACTGCTCTCTGATGGGGAAAAACCCACACATTGTAATTGGTGTCAGAATTGGATCTTCTGTTAAGAACAGGACACCTGGGACATTTTTAAATGGAGTTTCTAACACCAAGCAGAGCCCTGTGGGGCTCCTGGGTACAAAGCCTTTCTGTGTCCCCTATTTCTTGGATTATAGGAAACAGCCTTCATTCAGGCTCCATGACCTTCCCTGAGTTCCAATGGAAAGGTTCAAGCAGTTATTAATTAGGGAAAGTAGGAGATGCAAGGCCAGGGAGAAAAAGTCAAGAGCAGCCTTGGGGCAAGGTTCTCTTTTCCCGTCAGCAGATACACACAATATCTCTGAGCTATTTTGCAGATACTGAAACCCCCGCCAGGTGGGAGAAGTTAATGATTAATAATGATATGTACTCTGCCTGCAAGCATGTAGACTCCAGGCCAGATGGACCTGAAGGTTGATGATGCTGACTTCTACTGTCTTCAGCACCAACCCATCAGAAGAGTGTCCATAAGCTGATCATGGCCTCTTTGAACCATTACTATTAAACTTCTCACTATCCTCTCCACGTTGGGCACACGGTTTTGAGGGTATTAGCCCGCTGTGGCCCCTTTTGTCTGGCAAAGTAATAAAGCTATTTTTTTTGTACTTCACCCAAAACTCTGACTCCAAGGTGCGATTGGGCACTGGTGTACAGAGAAGGCGAGCTTTCAGCATCATTCTCGGAAGGCAGAATGAAGAATTTTAGTCATTAAAGATTGCCTAGGAATTGCACTTAAGAGTTTGGGGATGGCGGGAGGAAGTTCTAAAGGGTCCTAGCTGGAGGATGCAGGGGCGTAGGGGTGGGAGGTGAGGCGGAAAGACCAAAAGAAAAGAAAAACACCTCATCTCATTTCTCATTCTTCTTTCTATTTTCCCTTTATAATTTTAAAGAAACCGTACTCTGAAGAGAAAGACAATTTCGAGATAGAAACTCAATTTACATACATTTCCTTTGAGGGGTGGGAGGTGGCAATGCAAATGCATCTGTAAATCGTGGTGGAGGGACCTTATCTGTCAATATTCTAACAAAAATAACAGACATGGAACTTATTTTCACTCAACAGAAAGGCATACTAGAGTTTAGTGACTAACCAGTTTCTAGCTACTGGAATGTTTCAACTCTGACTAAAGATTCCCCCCTCCCTCCAAAACTTTGAAGACAGAATAAGTAAATAAATATATATATAAGTTTAAACATATAAAATTTTTCCCAGGTGGCACTAGTGGTAAAGAACTCACCTGCAGATGCAGGTGATGTAAGAGACTTGGGTTCGATCCCTGGGTCGGGAAGATTCCCCTGGAGAAGGAAATGGCTACCCACTCCAGTATTCTTGCCTGGAGAATCCCATGAACAGAGGAACCCAGTGGGCTACAGTCCATGGGGTCACAAAGAATCAGACATGACTGAAGCGACTTAGCAGTCAGGCATATGAATTTTACTCTCCTCTTTGATGAGGTTTATTTCAGTTGGGGTTAATTCCATTTTTGTTTCATTAGCACCACCATTTTTCCAACGATTCTTGCTCTTTTGTCACATTCAGGACACAGAAGAGAGATATTCTTCTCATCGCATTTTGCTAAATCTCTCATTATTTTAAAAGAATTCTTGAAATAATAATTTTACTTTTCCCACCCAGACCCTACTTTCCTTTCAAAATATTTATTTATTTATTTGGCTGTGTCTTCTCTTTGTTGTGGCATGTGGGATCTTCTGTCTCCTTCTGGCATGTGGGATCTATTTTCCTGATTAGGGATTGAAGCCCCTGCACTGGGAGCATGGACCCTTAGCCCCTGGACCACGAGGGAAGTCTACCAGGCCCCACCTTCCTGAATGTTGCTAGATTACCAATTGTACAACAGTTTCAGAATAATAATAATGAAGTTCTTCCTTTATAGTTTTCTTGGCTATTGTCAGTTAGGGTCACTTTGAAATTTGACTTGTTTGAACAAAGCAAAACCAAGTACTCCACAAACATTTTCCCCTATGTATGTGATCACAGTGGAATGTTTGTTTTTTCTTAAAATCTACAGCACAGGCAAGTTAATGGTGGGGTCAGGGGACTCCAAGAAATCAATGAGCTGAAATACTGTCAGATAAATGGTGTGCAGACATTAACTACATACTCAATTATGGATAACACAGAACTCTAAGCAGCTTCCTCTCGAGGTTATTAGTGACTATGACACTACTACCTTTAATTATGCCTCTGCTGTCTATTCCAGAACACTAACTCCTTAGAAAAGGAATGCATGGAAACTCCTTGTTAATCACCAGTGCGAGCTCCACTTGCCCAAATAGTGGCTGTAGTATGTTAATGAGTTTACTTTCCGAGTGTTGAAACCTGTTAAGAAATCTGTTTATGGGAAAACAGTTTGACAGCTAACACCAAATCCATTCTAATGGTGTTGGAAAGTTTTGTGGTTACTAAGAGCTGAGCTTTTCTGGTGGCTCAGTAGTAAAGAATCCACCTCTCAATGCAGGAGATGTGGGTTCATTTGATCCCTGGGTCGAGAAGATGCCCTGGAGAAGTAAATAGCAACCCACTCCAGTATTCTTGCCTGGGAAATCCCATGGACAGAGGAACCTGTGGGTTATAGACCGTGGAATCACAAAAGAGTTGACACAACTTAGCAACTAAACAGCAAAAGCAATTACCAAGGGCAGAGCCTTGCAAGAAAGAGTTGGGGAGGGTAGAGGATGTGAGTCTATGAATCCATTTGCTATGGAAAGGGGGACCCCTTCCAGGGCCTGAGAGCGGGCTCTTGTCTAACATTTGGAAATGAATTGTCCGAGGAGACAAAGCAAGAGACTTTATTGGGAAGGGGCACCCAGGCAGAGAGTAGGAGGGTCAGGGAACCCAGGAGGACTGCTCTGCCCCGTGACTCACAGTCTGAGTTTTACTGTGATAGGATTAGTGTCCAGGTAGTCTCTGGCCAATCATTCTGACTCAGAGTCCCTCCAAGTGGTGTGCACATTGCTCAGACAAGATGAGTTCCAGGGAGGAGGATTCTGGGAGGTTGGTAGGACATATGAACTGGAGTGTCCTTTTGACCTTTCCCAAATTCTTCCAGTTGGTGGTGGCTTGCTAGTTCTGTGTTCCTTACCAGGACCTCCCCTCATCAAATAATACATGCAAATGGTTGCTGTGATGCCTGGCTAGGGTGGGCAGTTTCTGTCAGTACTTCCCCTAACACACGGAGGGGAAGGCTGTCTGCTGCATGTCACGGTATCCATGTTGGGGGACTAACAGTTGCTCGGGAGGGAGTGCAGTCACACTGGGATGCTGCAGACTGAATTCACACCTAAGATTATTTCATCTCCAGTTCCGTGGAAGCAGATGTAGGTGAATAAATCAGTGAAGGGTCACCTATTCAGAACCGGAAGGAGCTTCATGTGTGCCTGAAGCAGGGGAGTGTGAAACAGGAGGAAGGGGGAGCTTGTGGGAAGATGAATTTATTTCTTCAGAGGAATAAGAAAAATGATCTTTCCTGAAAAGGTAAAAAGAGAATGGGAAATATGGGATGTGACAATATGATGAGCAAAGCTCCAAGGCACAATTAGGTGCATCCTACAAGGTAAAGCAGACTTTTCCCCCCAAGATGGCCTTAATGACATTTCCTTCCCGTGTGATTGTCTATACATGGTCCTTGCACTTGACACAAGCTTGAGTCTATTTTTCCCCCGCTTGGGGTTCAGCTGGGCTTCTGATTGTACAGTGGAAGTGACACGGCTTTCACAAAAGGGCACTCAGTTGAAATAGTAACATTTGGAGCCCTGAGCTACAATGGATTAAACCAGCTGGCCGCCATGCTGTGGGGAAGCCACGAGTAGGCATGCAGGCAGGCCTCCAAGTCCTCAAGTGCTTCCAGCCCAAACACCTTGAGACTTGAGAGTGAACAAGCCTTCTGATAACTCCAGGTCCTGGCCTCAAAGTCTTCCCAGGTGAGGCCCAGATTCATGGAGCAGATAAAAGCAATCTGCATGCCACTCACCCTCAGAACCCATGAGCATAGAAAATAGCTTTCAGTTGCTAAGTTTTGCAGTAATTTACTACTCAGAAATAGTAACTGGGGGCTTCTCTTGTGACTCAGTGGTAAAGAGTCCACCTTGCAATACAAGGATAGGAAACCTGGTCTGGGAAGGTCCCACACGCCAAGGGACAACTAAGCCTGTTGCCACAACTACTGAGCCTGTTTGCTGCAGCTACTGAAGCCCATACACCCTGGAGCCCATGCCCCGCAGCAAGAAGAAACCACTGCAGTGAGAAGCCTATCCACCGCAACAGAGGAGCTCCTGCTCACAGCAGCTAGAGAAAAGCCTGATCAGCAACCAAGAGCCAACCAGAATAAATAAAATAAAATAAACAAATAAAAACCAAACATATATATCTAAATTAAAAAAAAAAGAAATACAAACTGAAAAACAGGGATTTCTGGTCTTCCCAGGAGGGAAGGCCTAGTATTGTTTTGGAAAACTTTGTAACATATGCTCACTTCTCAGGCCAGTAGATTATAAATTTGAAAGGACAATATTGAAGAAAGAGAAGGTAGGAAACATGTAAAACATTTTTTTTAATACTCTAAAAGATACTTGAGTACATTTTGGGAAATTAGAATATGGGCTGAACATTAGAATATATTATGAAATTAGAGTTATTTTGATAAAGGCAATAATAATTTCATGTTCTGTGGTTATGGAGGATGAAATCCATCATTACTCTCAGGAGATGCATCTTTGAGGATTAAGAGGTGAAGCAGCCTGTGTCCCAATGTCTGTGGTTTACTTTCAAGTGGTTCAGTATTGGCAACAAATTTGAGAGAGCGAGAGAAACACACACACAAACACACATATACACAGAAGAAAACAGAGTAAAATGTTGACAGTCCTTGATCGAGATGGAAGGTATTTGGGATGAAAATTAAAAGCGGAGGGAAAAAAGTGAGGGAATGAAAATGTTCAAGTGACCTTTTAGACTCATGAGAAGTAAAACAACAAAATAGATGGTGGAATAGAGGGGAAGACTAAAGACTCCCGTGGCATTCCTATTAGTCCTGGTCCCTTATGCTGATCAGTTTATTTGGTGACAGATGACAGGTAATTAGCTATATTGATAGCACCAGGAATTTAGCAAAGTAGCCAATTAGTTCAATAACAGTGATCAAAACAAGGGCAGGACTTTCTCCTCTCACAATTCCGCAGCTGCAAATTGGAATGCCTACAGGGTCTAGGAAAATACCGAAAATGAGGGAACTCAGTGTTCAGATAAGAACGACTGAAGGCTGATGTTCTGTCTACAGAGGCAGCCTGCACATAGCTCCAGTCCAGTGCTGCCATTCAGAGGCAGGAGCCAAGCATGGTCTGATCTTCCTTTTTAAAATTATCTTTAGAAGCTGCTGCTGCTGCTAAGTCGCTTCAGTCGTGTCTGACTCTGCGCAACCCCAGAGACAGCAGCCCACCAGGCTCCCCCGTCCCTGGGATTCTCCAGGCAAGAACACTGGAGTGGGTTGCTATTTCCTTCTCCAATGCATGAAAGTGAAAAGTGAAAGGGAATTCGCTCAGTCGTGTCCGACTCTAGCGACCCCATGGACTGCAGCCCACCAGGCTCCTCTGTCCATGGGATTTGCCAGGCAAGAGTACTGGAGTGGGTTGCCATTGCCTTCTCCATTTTTAGAAGCTAGAGGTCAGAATTGTTATGTGAGAACTGATCATGTTTTTTGACATTATAAAGCTATTGATTAATTGAAAATAGAGCTAAAACATGAGTATGGACTCCATAGATGAAGTATTTTGCCATCCTAAATATATATTTTTAAAATTTTTATTGAATTGTTGTTGATTTAAAGTGTTGTGTTAGTTTCAAGTATACAGCAAAGTGACTCACTTGTACATATACATGTATTCATTCTTTTTCAGATTTTTTCCTCATATATGTTATCACATAATATCAAGCATAGTTCCCTGTACTATACAGTAGGTCCTTGTTGGTTATCTATTTTATATTCAGTAATCTGTGTACACTAACCCCAAGCTCCTAATTTACCCCCCGCTTCCCCTTGGTAACCATAAATTTGTTTTCTATGTCTGTGAGGCTGTTTCTGTTTTATATGTAAGTTCATTTGTATCATTTTTAAAAGATTTACTTATTTATTTATTTTGTTTATTGTCTGTGCTGGGTCTCTGTTGCTGCACGTGGGCTTTCTCTAGAGCAGTGAGCAGGGGCTACTCTTGGTTGCAGCGCACAGGCTTCTCATTATGGTGGCTTCTCTTGCTGTGAAGCACAGGCTCTAGGCACTTGGGCGTCAGTAGTTGCAGCGCGTGGGCTTCAGTACTTACAGCATGTGGGCTTAGTTGTTCCACAATATGTGGGATCTTCCTGGACCAGGGATTGAACTGGTGTCCCTTACACTGCAAGGTGGATTCTTAACCACTGGACCACTAGGGAAGCCCTGTGTCCTTGTTTAAAAATTAGATTTCACATAAAAATGATATCATATGGTATTTCTCTTTGTCTGACTTCACATAATATGATAATCTTTAGTTCCATCCGTGTTGCTGCACATGGCATTATTTCATTCTTTTTTATAGCTAATATTCCACTGTATATATGGAATATTTATGGCTAATATTTCACTGTTTATATTCAGTTTTGGACATAGCTAATATGAAAACTGTCTAGGCCGAAAGGGTGGTGTTCTGCTCTCATTATGTTATCTTCCTCCCTGACGGTGAGAAGGAATATGGTTACACTTTCTAGAATCAAAGTCCCCCACATACAGATCCCTGGACTCTCCTCCACTCCATAACACCTTCCCACCAAATGTCCAGGACCTCCTCTGGGCCTCTGTAGGGTAAGTTCCCATACAGAGTAAACTGATCCAAGTCTTAGGGAGAGAGGTGTCATTGTTGAGGCATGGGTGAGTGATGGGTTGAAGGATGGACACCAAGGCTAGACATTATTGTGGATGTCTGACGGAGACCAGTTTGCCTGAGGATGATATTTCTAGCTCTGTCCGAGAGAAGGTTGGGCTCATAACTCTGTCTCCCTTGTCACTTCTCTTTGCTCCCTACTTTCCCAGGAAAACAGTATCTATCCCTAAAGGAGCCTGGATGTAATGCATTGTGTTCATTTTATACCCCAACTCCCCTCAGAGGCCAGGTTCTAAGGTTTGTATTCTCTCTTCTGCTGCAACGTCCTTTCTCTGAATCGGTGCCAGGGGCACAGACCTGCAACCAAAGGCTAAGGTTGAGAAGGAAGGAAAAACACCATGAAGAAAAAAAATATATATATTAAACATATCATCCTGAACCATACATTGTATAAACATGAACAGAACAGTTGAAAAGGAATAAAGGATTTAGAAAAAGAGAAATATAGAGGAGAGATTCATAAAATTCATGAAGTGAATCCAGGGAAGAGATTGGTCCACAGAAAGACTCCCTGTGATTATTACCTTGGAATGGGCCATCAGTCAGTTCAGTTCAGTTCAGTCGCTCAGTCGTGTCTGTCTCTTTGCGACCCCATGAACCACAGCACGCCAAGCCTCCCTGTCCATCACCAATTCCTGGAGTTTGCCCAAACTCATGTCCACTGAGTCGGTGATGCCATCCAACCATCTCATCCTCTGTCGTCCCCTTCTCCTCCTGCCCTCACCATCACATTACCTCTAAGCTTCCTTGAATCCACCTTAACCAACCATGAGGTTAGGTGCATGTCAATGCTGTTGTCTCTTCCAGATATAAATCAGGTTCTTGGCAGTTTGCTGATTGAAACTCTAGGAATATAGAATTGGATAGTGGTAGTAACTTGCTGAGTGTTGCCCTTTTTTGTTGTTTTCCATTGCTTGGAGAAGAAGGGGATGGTTGCCGCAATGGTCCTAATGGGGAGTCCAGAGATAAAAGATGACTTGGTCTCCTGCACTATCTGCTGAAGTGGGTGGGAAGGAAAGGCTCCTAGGTCAGTCACCCAACCAAGTCAAACCTAGATTTATCAATTGGCTTTTTGGCTGGTATTTGGTGACTTTGTCTTCTATGAGACTATGCTAGGCAACAACCATGATTCATGGGATACTGTCGGATCTGTTCTACTAATACATGTAGGCAGTGGTTCCACTTGTTCAGACACGAGAGTGACAAGGTTGGTGTGAAGTGAGCCTTTTGCTCATGGTGCCAGTGTCAATGGAACCTTGACTTACATTCACAAACCATAGCTGGTTTCCATGTTCATTTTCAAGTTCTAGCACTGGCCCAATTATTACAAGGTTTTCTTCCCTCTGGGAAATTGCAGACACAGGGTAGGCAGAGACTTGCCTCTGTGCCTTTCTGATGCTGAGTTTATGGTTTACATTTCTCATTAATCATATAAAAATGGACCTTATGAAATTATATTTACAAAGAGATACTAGGTTACAGTAAGATACATATATAGATATTATTTCTCTTCCATATTTCATTACAGGTGAAGCTCAGGGTGTGGGTGGCCATGTTGATGAGGGGGAGGGTGTGGGCGGCCATGTTGATGAGGGGGAGGGTGTGGGTGGCCATGCTGGTGAAGGGAGAGTATGAGCGGCCATGTGAGGTGATGGGATGATTTGAATTAACATTTATAATGTCTTAATCACATTGGGCTCACATCCCACTACCTCATATGTCCCCTTTCTCCTTCTCTTACTAAAGATGAAGTTGCTGATGTAGCAGTCTTCTCGCAACCACAATATCTTTGCTTTAATCATCTTTTGAGAGAACAGTATTAGAAGGGCCCTGTAGATACCTTAGTGAAGGTCGTCCAAATGATGATAAAAAGCTCCATAGAAATCATAAAGCTCCTGAGGGAACAGAAAGTACCAGGCACTTTCTTGCTGAAGGGACTAATAAACCAGTAAATGACTGACCCTGGCCTCATCTCGCCAGCCTATTTGTTGCACAGATGATGGAGAAGTTTTGGTATTTGCAATGACAGTGGCAAACCACAGCCTAATGGGGGCCAGGACAGAGGCTGTGTAGGGTGTCGTGGTCTGTGACACTTGGTAGCTGTACTCTGCTTCTAGTAGAGAAAGCCAGCAAAGTTTCTTCTGAGACAGAAGTCAGCAAACTTTTCCTTGAAAGGGCCAGAAAGCACACGTTTAGGCTTTAAAGGCCACACAGGCTCTGCCACAACTACTCTGACTGCTGTAGCACAAGAATAGCCATAGGTGATTAGGTGAATGTGCATGACTGGGTTCCAATAAAACTTTATTTACAGATACAAGCAGGGGCCCTGATCTGGTCTATTCACAGATTACTGATTCTTTTTCTAAAGCACCACTGATTTCTAGATATTTTAGGAAAGCAAAATGTATATTTCCAGGTCTCACCCAGCTGGGCTGCATTGTATAAAGGGTAGACAATTGTTGTCTTTTTATTTCTGTTCAGTTCAGTTCAGTTGCTCAGTCATGTCCGACTCTTTGCGACCCCATGGACTGCAACACGTCAGGTCTCCCTGTCCATCACCAACTCCCAGAGTTTACTCAAACACATTTCAGTTATTGGCCACTAATTCCCATTTTGAATGCAATCATGCTGTCAGAGTCTCTAGGGAAAAAACTAAATTTTTGATTTTCATCACTAATGTAAAACCAGGCAAGGTGATCAAAATCCCAGAGTAGAAATTCAAAAGGTCTGGGTCTACATTCTGATTAGGGGTGGAAATCTCAGACTTTCTAAGAGTTGCCCAGGTATAAGCTGTCCTCCAAAATTAAATGCCTCTATCCAGTGAAAGTATTTATTTTTAAAAAAAGGACTTTCCTGGTGGTACAGTGGATGAGAACCTGCCTGCCAATGCAGGGGACACAGGTTCAATCCCTGGTCCGGGAAGATCCTATATGCCAAGGGACAACTGAGTCCATGAGCTGCAACTACTGAAGGCCATGAGCTTAGAGCCCAGGAACTGCAACAAGAGAAACCACAGCAGTGAGAAGCCCATCCACTGCAACTAGAGTTAGCGCCCACTTGTCTCAAGTAGAGAAAGCCTGTACACATCAGCAAAGACCCAGCACAGCCATAAATAAAATTATACATGCCTCTACCCTCCCAGGCAGGAGTGCACCCAGCCTGGCCATGGAAATTAATCTCACTGAGGCAACCAGGAAATCCTCAGAGGAAGGCAGCCTGTAGCTTCTTGTGTGTGTTTTCTTCTTATTTTATAAAATTAGCCAGCCATGTGCCTGTGTGTGTCATGCCATAAGATGGCAATTCATAAAAATGAAAAAAATGTCACTTTTCAGAAATCAGAGGCTTGAATGATCGCAGCGCTCCTCCTAAAGATGAATATTTCCAATCATTATACAAGAGTAATACCATTTGACAGATGCATGGGAAACACCACGGAACCAAAGAGTCATTTGTCACTGCTGGCATTTCAGTTGTCAAAGTCTGGGAGTTCTGCTGGACCTTAACATTTTGCTGCTGCACTTTCAGAAACAATAAAATGAAAAGTGCTGTGTTAAAAGAAGTACAGGAACCCATAGAAATGTACAGGTATCCTACTTCTTCAAAAACTTACCAGGAAAATCCACATGTCCACGTGGGACGGTCCCACTTTGGAGTTCAAATGCTGAAGGCATTGCTAGCATTGTTCTTGGTGAACACATGGGTCCTTTTGGGTCAGATCAGGAACATTTTAAGCTGTGGCCACCGGTGATCCCAGAAAAGACTCCTTTTACAGGCAGGAGGCTGATCCTGGGATCTAGGGCTGGAAAGAGCCCTAGTGTCTGTTTACAGATTCTGGGAAAATGGAGGACAGGTGCAAGGAGGAGGAGAAGGCTGTATAGGATCACCTTGGCAATAAGAAGGGCCTTTCCATTTACTATTTCTGTGACCCTAAGAAATTCACTGCTTTCAACTCAATCAGCCCAAGTACTCAAACAATATAGTTTTAATTCTACACCACTCAAGATTCAAGTTTTTCGTTCCCTTCTCTGTCTCACAGAAAAAAATGTTATCCTTATAAGTCAGATCAGCAATCATCTTTAAAAGATACACATTCAATGATGGCAAAGAAGTGAAAACTGCATGACAGAATTGTTCTCCATTCTCAATGGGGCTTCCCAGGTGGCTCAGTGGTAAAGAATTTGAGTGCCAAACAGGAGACACAGGTCTGATTCGTAGGCTGGGAGGATCCCCTGGGAAGGAAATGGGAACCCATTCCAGTATTCTTATCTGGGAAATCCCATGGACAGAGGAGCATGGTGGGCTACAGTTCATAGAGTCACAAAAGAGTCTGACACAACTTAGCGATGAAACAAACAACAATATTCTCAATAAAAATGGCCTCTCTAGGTTTGACAGATGAATTTAACTGATTCATCAAAAGAAAAATGACAAAATGAGGAAAAATTTGTTTCATAAATATAAAAATAAGGCTAAATCTCTGACATGTAAACATCTTTTACAAATCGATAACAAAAAAAGTCCAAACCCCCATAAGGCTATTCCACAAAAGCGATTCAAGTGGAGAACACATGTGTTATCTAGGACCACACATGAGGCACCGCATACGAGGCACATGCTTGCATCCATGTACATACAAAGAGGCTTGTCATGGCTCTCCTTTAAGTCCATGGGTCTTTGTGTAAGGCAATACAGGGTGGGCAAAATCAGTTATTCCTCCTATGAGGATGTTTGTGCTGTTGAAATTTTGGCTACTCCACTGGTTTCACAGACAGAAAAATCTCATCCTAGGGCCACTGAGAAGTCCAGCTGCCAGAGCTAGACTCTAGAATTGAGAGTTTTAGCCACACTGGTTATTATCCATAAGGCATACCGGTGATCTAACTTGTCTCTTGGCCAAAAGCACTGGATGATTAGATGCTGTGAAATACAGTCTGAGTTGCACCCAGGGGACAAAACCAACCAGACAGCTGTTCCAAGACAGGGGCATGGGAAAGGTAATGGACATCTGATGTCTCCATGACAAAACTCACGCAGAAATGTGGGTCAGATCGCTTGGTCTCTGATTACCTGTAAAGTGAAAGCATTGCCTCAGTCCTTTGACTTACCTGAGAATGTACATCAAAATGACCCACAGAGCTCTTTCAAAATCTGATTCCATTTTTCTAGATTCCACATATATGTGTTCATATATGATATTTGTTTTTCTCTTTCTGACTTACTTCACTCTATATGACAGACTCTAGGTTCATCCACAATACTACAGATGACCCAATTGCATCCCTTTTTATGGCTGAGTAATATCCTATTGTCGGAGAAGGCAGTGGCACCCCACTCCAGTACTCTTGCCTGGAAAATCCCATGGGCGGAGGAGCCTGGTAGGCTGCAGTCCATGGGATCGCTAAGAGTCGGACATGACTGAGCAACTTCACTTTGCCCTTTTCACTTTCATGCACTGGAGAAGGAAATGGCAACCCACTCCAGTGTTCTTGCCTGGAGAATCCCAGGGATGGGGGAGCCTGGTGGGCTGCCATCTATGGGGTCACACAGAGTCGGACACGACTGAAGCGACTTAGCCGCAGCAGCAGTATCCTATTGTACACATGTACCACATTTTCTTTGCAAGGCAGGAATAGAAACGCAGACATAGAGAAAGGACTTGTGGACAAAAGCAGGAAAGGAGAGGGTGGAATGAACTGAGAAAGCATTCACCTATATACACTACCTGGGCGGGATTGGGGGCAGGAGGAGAAGGGGACGACAGAGCATGAGATGGCTGGATGGCATCACCGACTCGATGGGCGTGAGTCTCAGTGAACTCTGGGAGTTGGTGTTGGACAGGGAGGCCTGGCATGCTGCGATTCATGGGGTCGCAAAGAGTCGGACACGACTGAGCGACTGATCTGATGTAAAACAGATAGCTAGCAGGAAGCTGGTGTTTGGCACAGAGAGCTCAGCTCCATGCTCTTTGATGACCTAGAGGAGAGGGACAGGGAGGAAGGAGGGAGGCTTAAGAGGGAAGGGATGTATGTACAAATATAACTGATTCACATTGTTGTACAGTAGAAACTAGCACAACATTGTACAGCAATTCCACTCAAATTAAAAAAAAAAATCTAATTCCAAGAAGCCACCAGGATGGAGACATTGCATTTCTGATTTCAAAACTCTTCCTCAGTGATTTTTAGGCAAATTGAGGTTGAGAAAAATTAAACTAGGTGATTTCTAAACCTTCTCTCATCTCTATGTTCTTTAATTCTGTGCTTTTCTTTTTTAATCTACAGGTAAAGAAACACACAGAGAAGACTCATGCTCTGCCACTCCTCTGCCATCCGTCGAATTCCCAGAAGACTGAAGTCTTATGATTCTGTGTTCTTTCCTAGTAGAAGCTTATTGAGATTTCCATGTCAGATCCTCTCCTGACCTCACTCTGTTTTATATTTTGCTTGAGTAGGAAATGGCAACTCACTCCAGTATTCTTGCCTGGGAAGTTCCATGGTCAGAGGAGCCTGGCAAGCTATGATCCACGGAGCTGCAGAGAGTCAGACATGACGAAGCACATCCTTCTATAGTTTCTGATTCACCAAAGCTCTACCCCGTGTCTTTGCACCAGAATCCTACCTGGAAAACCAGTCCTGTCAACTGCTACAGGTTTTCATGGGACCTTAAATGAATTTACTTCTCTCTCTCCCTTTGAAGAGTCTCATAGTTATCGATAGGCATTTAAGCCTCTATATCTAAAATATTGGAATGTCCGTAATCTTTTGTTCAATAAAACACACAGAGAACTTTCTTACTGCGTCAAGGTTTGTAAGACTTTACTTGAATTGATAGATCACTGGCACAAACTGATAAATGTGGTTGCACTGAGTCAGAAGAAAATGGTATTTTTTTTTTTTTTTGGCTTGAAACTTTCTTTCTTCCTCTTTTGAAAGAGTTTTGCTAATACAATATTGTAAAGTTTAAAAATAAAATAAAAGTTAAAAAAAAAGAGTTTTGCCTATTCTCTTCAACATTTTCTTTCATGAAATTAAATTATGCAGACTATTAATAAATAAATGACCAAAACAAAAAACATAGGGGTTATGAGAGTTAGGAAGGGGCTGCACAGGCTAATTTAGGACTTGGGACTTCCTTGGAGGTCCAGTGGTTAAATCTCTACACTTTGCACTGCAGTGGACACAGGGTCAATGCTTGGTCAGGAAACTAAGATCTCACATGCTGCATAGCATGGCCAGAACAGAAAAACAAACAAAACACAAAAAACCCTAAACCCAAGAGGACTTGTCTGGTCTCTGGGTTCTAGGATGCCCTTTCTGAAAAATCTAATCTGAGAATTAATGATGAGAAGTTGGCAAAGGGAAAGGTGAGGCTTGGGTGGGATAGAACATAGGCTGTGTTTCTCCTTGATCTCAGTCCTATTCCTACCCTCCCGTGCTCTGCTCCATTATAGTGGGTGAGAGTCGGAGAACTACATTTCCCGACTTCCACATCCAACCTCTTCCTGTTAGGTTCCACCAATGGGAGCTGAAGTTGCGAGACTAAACGGAAGAGGAAGAGGAAAATGATTCTCCTCCTGCTTGTTTTCTGCTGCAGTTAAACACAGGACAATAGTGGCAAGAGTGCCAGGGGCAACCATAGTGCTGGTCCGGAGAACATCTCTTGGAAAGGGGCCTTTAGGGGGCCTGATAAGCATTGTCCAAGATAACACCTCTGAATGCTGATTCCATAAGTGTCTGAAACAACATTCAAGGCACAAGAGGGCATCTTCCAATCAGTGATGGGAAAGAGCTCAACTCCTACCACCAACCCTCCCACATAGTCTAATCTTCTATGTCTGGTTTCTGTAGAGCAAAAAGCAGACATTTCTCAAAAGATATCTAAAACAAGAAGAAAAAAATGTATGACTTATATGGACTGGAAATAGCAGATATGCCTGGAATGGAGAAAAAAATGTGTTAATTTGTCTTGGACTAACTAAAGTTTTAAGATAGCAGTCATAGAAACAGTTGATCCTGTGTGGATTGGCAAGACATGAGCCTTCTCTGTGTGTTTTTTTACCTGTAGATTAAAAAAAAAAAAATCACAGAGTTAAACACATGAGGTGGAGGAAGGTTTTTTTTTTCTGCCACAACTGTATATTATTATTATTTTTAATATAAATTTATTTATTTTAATTGGAGGCTAATTACTTTATTATTTTTAATGTAAATTTATTTATTTTAATTGGAGGCTAATTACTTTACAATATTGTATTGGTTTTGCCATACATCAACATGAATCCACCACGGGTGTACACATGTTCCCCATCTTGAACCCCCCTCTCACCTCCCTCCCCATACCATCCCTCTGGGTCATCCCAGTGCACCAGCCCCGAGCATCCTGTATCACATATCAAACCTGGACTGGCGATTCATTTCACATATGATATTATACATGTTTCAATGCCATTCTCCCAAATCATCCCATGCTCACCTTCTCCCACAGAGTCCAAGAGACTGTTCTACACATCTGTGTCTCTTTTGCTGTCTCGCATGCAGGGTTATTGTTACCATTTTTCTAAATTCCATATATATGCGTTAGTATACTGTAATGGTGTTTTTCTTTCTGGCTTACTTCACTCTGTATAAGTTTAGAAATCACCTAGTTCATATTTTCTATTTGTCCATAATGATGGAGAGGTGTTTAGTCTACAAAAATCTTAGTTCTCACTCTCCTACTCATCTCTCATTTTGACATATGTAATCTTCTGGCTGAAAAACATGGATGGCTGGCAAATAGGCACATTTTATCGTTGAACAGGAGCTAGATATCTCTAAAACAAGGAAATGACGGAAGCAACAGGGATGCAGCTGGGACTCAGAGAAACTGGAATCAAGGACTTGAATCCTGCAGGGAGATTTATTTTTGTGGTTGCTTCTTTTCCTTATCTCTATTTTGTGAGCTCTGTCAGCTTTATTTGTCATTCTTCCTGCCTACCCAGTTGCGCCACTCTCTGAGTCCCGTTCCTTCATCTATTGAAAGGTAAAATAAAACAACACACGTGACTAATGTGCAGATTGAATGTAACAGCATATGCAGAGAGCTAGGCATACAGCAGATGCTCAGTAAATGACAGTTAATCACTCAGTTGTATCTGACTCTTTGTGGGCCCATGGACTGTAGCCCACCAAGCTCTTCTGTCCATGAAATTCTCCAGGCAAGAATACTGGAGTCGGTGGCCATTTCCTACTCCAGGGGATCTTCCTGACTCAGGGATCAAACTCAAGTCTCCAGTACTGTTGCTGCTGCTAAGTCGCTTCAGTCGTGTCCGACTCTGTGCGACCCCATAGACGGCAGCCCACCAGGCTACCCCATCCCTGGGATTCTCCAGGCAAGAACACTGGAGTGGGTTGCCATTTTCTTCTCCAATGCAGGAAAGTGAAAAGTGAAAGTGAAGTTGCTTAGTCGTGTCCGACTCTTTGCAACCGCATGGACTGCAGCCTACCCGGCTCCTCCACCCATGGGATTTTCCAGGCAACAGTACTGGAGTGGGGTGCCATTGCTTTCTCCGCTCCAGTACTGTAGGAAAGGTGAATTATAAATTACTTTATTATTTTTGGCTATGCTGGACAGCTTGTGGGATCTTTGTTCCCTGGCCAGGGATTGCACTCCTCAGCTTGAAAGTGTGGAGTTCTAACTACTGGACTGCCAGGAAATTCCCATAAATCTTTAAAAAAAAAAAAAAAATGAATTGTTGTTCAGTTCAGTTCAGTTCAGTTCAGCCTCTCAGTCGTGTCCGACTCTTTGCGACCCCATGAATCGCAGCATGCCAGGCCTCCCTGTCCATCACTAACTCCCGGAGTTCACTCAAACACATCCATCGAGTCGGGGATGCCATCTAGCCATCTCATCCTCTGTCATCCCCTTCTCCTCCCGCCCCCAATCCCTCCTAGCATCAGAGTCTTTTCCAATGAGTCAACTCTTTGCATGAGGTGGCCAAAGTACTGGAGTTTCAGCTTTAGCATCATTCCTTCCAAAGAACACCCACGGCTGATCTCCTTTAGAATGGACTGGTTGGATCTCCCTTCAGTCCAAGGGACTCTAAAGAGTCTTCTCCAACACCACAGTTCAAAAGCATCAATTCTTCGGTGTTCAGCTTTCTTCACAGTCCAACTCTCACATCCATACGTGACCACTGGAAAAACCATAGCCTTGACTAAATGGACCTTTGTTGGCAAAGTAATGTCTCTGCTTTTCAATATGCTATCTAGGTTGGTCATAACTTTCCTTCCAAAGAGTAAGCGTCTTTTAATTTCATGGCTGCAATCACCATCTGCAGTGATTTTGGAGCCAAAAAAAAATAAAGTCTGACACTGTTTCCACTGTTTCCCCATCTATTTCCCATGAAGTGATGAGACCAGATGCCATGATCTTCGTTTTCTGAATGTTGAGCTTTAAGCCAACTTTTTCACTCTCCTCTTTCACTTTCATCAAGAAGCTTTTTAGTTCATCTTCACTTTCTGCCATAAGGTGGTGTCATCTGCATATCTGAGGTTATTGGTATTTCTCCCGGCAATCTTGATTCCAGCTTGTGCTTCTTCCAGCCCAGCATTTCTCATGATGTACTCTGCATAGAAGTTAAATAAGCAGGGTGACAATTGTTGTTAGACTTACTTTAAAGTGTAAAGGATTGAAAAGAGCTCTGGACCGAACAAGGACTGAAAACAGTCAAATCTCTTTAGAGGTCAGTTAATTAAAAACTCAGTGGATATATTGGTGTCAGGACTTAGAAACTCCAGTAGTGTCCTGACTTAGGGACTTCAGTAGTGTCCCCAGAGCTCGGTTTTTCTCTGTGCTATAGCTCTCCTGTCCCCAGAGGGGCTTCATTTTAAGATTTCACATGGAGGAAAATGGCAGCCAGCAGCTCATAACTAAAGCCATCCAGGTCAACTCTGGAGAGAGGTATATGGGATGGTGAGAAGTTTGAGTGTATGTTTCTTTTTCTGTAGTATTGAAAATACCTCAAAACCAAAACAAAATAATTTCTTTCAATGTCATAGGTTCTGATTGATTACCTTGCTTATCTCTGAACCAATCATTATCCTTGGGAGTGTGATGTTCTGATTGGTCAGGTCTGAGTCATGTGACCAGCTCTGGTGTTCAATTCAGTTCAGTTCAGTCACTCAGTCGTGTCCAACTCTTTGTGACACCATGAATCACAGCACGCCAGGCCTCCCTGTCCATCACCAACTCTCGGAGTTCACTGAGACTCACGTCCATTGAGTCAGTGAGGCCATCCAACCATCTCATCCTCTGTTGTCCCGTTCTCCTCCCGCCCCCAATCCCTCCCAGCATCAGAGTCTTTTCCAATGAGTCAACTCTTCGCATGAGGTGGCCAAAGTACTGGAGTTTCAGCTTTAGCATCATTCCTTCCAAAGAAATCCCAGGGCTGATCTCCTTTAGAATGGACTGGTTGGATCTCCTTGCAGTCCAAGGGACTCTCAAGAGTCTTCTCTAACACCACAGTTCAAAAGCATCAATTCTTCGGTGTTCAGCTTTCTTCACAGTCCAACTCTCACATCCATACATGACCGCTGGAAAAACCACAGCCTTGACTAGACGGACCTTTGTTGGCAAAGTAATGTCTCTGCTTTTGAATATGCTATCTAGGTTGGTCATAACTTTTCTTCCAAGGAGTAAGCGTCTTTTAATTTCATGGCTGCAATCACCCTCTGCAGTGATTTTGGAGCCCCCAAAATAAAGTCTGACACTGTTTCCACTGTATCCCCATCTATTTCCCATGAAGTGATGGGCCCAGATGCCATGATCTTCATTTTCTGAATGTTGAGCTTTAAGCCAACTTTTTCACTCTCCTCTTTCACTTTCATCAAGAGGCTTTTTAGTTCCTCTTCACTTTCTGCCAGCAATCTTGATTCCAGCTTGTGCTTCTTCCAGTCCAGCGTTTCTCATGATGTACTCTGCATAGAAGTTAAATAAGCAGGATGACAATATACAGCCTTGACATGCTCCTTTTCCTATTTGGAACCAGTCTGTTGTTCCATGTCCAGTTCTAACTGTTGCTTCCTGACCTGCATACAGATTTCTCAAAAGGCAGGTCAGGTGGTTCATAAGTTCATTCCATCTCTTTCAGAATTTTCCACAGTTGATGGTGATCCACACAGTCAAAGGCTTTGGCATAGTCAATAAAGCAGAAATAGATGTTTTTCTGGAACTCTCTTGCTTTTTCCATGATCCAGCGGATGTTGGCAATTTGATCTCTGGTTCCTCTGCCTTTTCTAAAACCAGCTTGAACATCAGAAAGTTCACAGTTCACATATTGCTGAAGCCTGGCTTGGAGAATTTTGAGCATTACTTTACTAGCGTGTGAAATGAGTACAATTGTGTGGTAGTTTGAGCATTCTTTGGCATTGCCTTTCTTTGGGATTGGAATGAAAACTGACCTTTTCCAGTCCTGTGGCCACTGCTGAGTTTTCCAAATTTGCTGGCATATTGAGTGCAGCACTTTCACAGCATCATCTTTCAGGATTTGGAATCGCTCAACTGGAATTCCATCACCTCCACTAGCTTTGTTCGTAGTGATGCTTTCTAAGGCCCACTTGACTTCACATTCCAGGATGTCTGGCTCTAGATGAGTGATCAGGCCATTGTGATTATCTGGGTCATGAAGATCTTTTTTGTACAGTTCTTCTGTGTATTCTTGCCACCTCTTCTTAATATCTTCTGCTTCTGTTAGGTCCATACCATTTCTGTCCTTTATCGAGCCCATCCCTACATGAAATGTTCCCTTGGTATCTCTAATTTTCTTGAAGAGATCTCTAGTCTTTCCCATTATGTTGTTTTCCTCTATTTCTTTGCATTGATCGCTAAAGAAGGCTTTCTTATCTTTTCTTGCTATTCTTTGGAACTCTGCATTCAGATGCTTATATCTTTCCTTTTCTCCTTTGTTTTTCACTTCTCTTCTTTTCACAGCTATTTGTAAGGCCTCCCCAGACAGCCATTTTGCTTTTTTGCATTTCTTTTCCATGGGGATGGTCTTGATCCCTGTACAATGTACTTGTCTCCTGTACAATGTCACGAACCTCAGTCCATAGTTCATAGGCACTCTATCAGATCTAGGCCCTTAAATCTATTTCTCACTTCCACTGTATAATCATAAGGGATTTGATTTAGGTCATACCTGAATGGTCTAATGGTTTTCCCTACTTTCTTCAATTTAAGTCTGAATTTGGCAATAAGGAGTTCATGATCTGAGCCACAGTCAGCTCCTGGTCTTGTTTTTGTTGACTGTATAGAACTTCTCTATCTTTGGCTGCAAAGAATATAATCAATCTGATTTTGGTGTTGACCATCTGGTGACATCCATATGTAGAGTCTTCTCTTGTGTTGTTGGAAGAGGGTGTTTGCTATGACCAGTGCATTTTCTTGGCAAAACTCTATTAGTCTTTGCCCTGCTTCATTCCGTATTCCAAGGCCAAATTTGCCTGTTACTCCAGGTGTTTCTTGACTTCCTACTTTTGCATTCCAGTCCCCTATAATGAAAAGGACATCTTTTTTGGGTGTTAGTTCTAAAAGGTCTTGTAGGTCTTCATAGAACTGTTCAACTTCAGCTTCTTCAGCGTTACTGGTTGGGGCATAGACTTGGATTACTGTGATATTGAATGGTTTGGCTTGGAACGAACAGAGATCATTCTGTCATTTTTGAGATTGCATCCAAGTACTGCATTTCAGACTCTTTTGTTGACCATGATGGCTACTCCATTTCTTCTGGTGAGGTCAACTCAAACCATGAACTGAGTGAGAGAGAAGCAGGCATGCATTCCACTCAGATAAGTCAAATCCATCCTCTCTGAAGAAAAGGAAATGGATGGTTGAAAACCAAATACCTATTATCTGCTATAACCAACCCTCCACAAAACACACCAAACACACCAAAACAGGAGGAATGGTATAGACATACATTTTTGTCTACTTAACAATCCCCTCTACCTAAGAACAGTAATCCCTTTGGGAATGTTAGCCCTTTTCTGAAAATTTTCTCTTTGTTACCTGCAAATGTCTTTTGGTTTACATGGGAGTTGACAAGTTCATTTTTTTTAAAACAATTTTTTTTAATTGTGGTAAAAGTCAAGTAATATGAAACCCACTATTTTAAGAATATTTAACTGATTGCAGCCATGAAATTAAGAGACATTTGTTCCTTGGAAGAAAAGTTATGACCAACTTAGACAGCTTATTAAAAAGCAGAGACATTACTTTGCCAACAAAGTCCATCTAGACAAAACTGTGGTTTTTCCAGTAGTCATGTATGGATGTGAGAGTTGGACTATAAAGAAAACTGAGGATTGAAGAATTGATGCTTTTGAACTGTGATATTTGAGAAGACTCTTGAGAGTCCCTTGGACAGCAAGGAGATCCAACCTGTCCATCCTAAAGTAAATCAGTCCTGAATATTCATTGGAAGGACTGATGCTGAAGCTGAAGCTCCAATACTTTGGCCACCTGATGTGAAGAGCTAACTCATTTGAAAAGACCCTGATGCTGGGAAAGATTGAAGATGGGAGGAGAAGGGGATGACAGAGGATGAGATGTTGGATGGCATCACTGACTTGAGGGACATGAGTTTGAGTAAACTTTGGGAGCTGATGATGGACAGGGAGGCCTGGTGTGCTGCAGTCCATGGGGTTGCAAAGAGTCAGACATGACTGAGTGGCTGAACTGAATTGAACTGAACTGTATAGTTTCTTTTTTTTTGATTTATTATTTATTATGTTTTTATTTGTAAATATCTATGTAAATATTTATTTTTTGACTGTGCTGGGTCTTAGTCATGACCTTGGGATCTTTAGTTGTGGCATGTGGGATCTATTTCCCTAACCAGGGATTGAACCCAGGCCCCCTGCATTGGGAGTGTGACATCTTGGCCCCTGGACCATAAGGGAAGTCCCTTAACTCTATGGTTTCTTAACATAATCCAACACCTATGGATACCTGGTTGTAGCTATGCCAGTAAAGTTCCTCCTACAAAATTTTATCCTTAAAAGGAAGAAAATTCAGTTCATTTGTCTTGGGATGACTAAAGTTTCAAGATATTAGTCATAGAAACAGTTGATATCCATGTGGAGAAATTGTGCATGCAGAAGGAATAGCAAATAAAGCTGACACACAGCTCACAAAGAAGAAACAAAGAAAAGCAACAACAGCAAAGATAAATCTCCCTGCAGGATTCACGTCCTTGATTCCAGTTTCTTGGAGACCCAGACGTAACCCTGTTTCTTCATCACTTCCTTGTTCTAGAGATATCTAGCTCCCTTCAACTATAAACATGTCTATTTTCTGGCTACCCATGTTTATCAACCAAGAGATTATGTATGTTGAAATGAAAGATGAGGAGGAGGGCGAGAACTAAGATTTTATAAACCCCTTTCCATCCTCAGGGACGAATATGATTTTTATTACTGGCTTTTGCCTTCTGATCAATGTCCACAAAATGGCGGATAAACGCAGACCACCATGGAGGTGATCTCATTTGTATCTTGACCCAGTTTTGAGTCCATGACTCAAACTTCCACATCTTTCACTTCGTCTGTGGGGAAATATATTTAGCACACTCTTCGCTAAGCTCCTCTTTGTAACGAGAAATGTTCTCCATTCAGGCGGTGGGAATATTTTTAATGTATTTTTACATTTTATTTATTTCAAAATTTAGAGACAGGAGAAATCCTGCTTTTGGTGTACATTTCTAAGAGTGTGACAAAGGCACGGAGTTGAATAGCAATCACTGGAGACAAAACACAAGAGTTCCATCAGTTTCACCATCTCCCTTGTTGTTACCCATTTAAAATCAACTCCTCTCAGGCTCCTGGCAAACTCTGATGTCTTTTCGTTTAATTGTGGCTATGCATTTACCTTTCCCAGAAGGTCATATAAATAAAATTCTACAGCATGTAGCTTTTTTCAGCCTGACATTCACCTGCACAATGCATTTGAAATTCATAGGGTTGTCATGTACATAAGTCCATTCTTCTTACAGCTGAGTAGTGTTCCATGTCATGGATGCATCATGGTGAGTTTATCTACCCGTTAGCTGAAGAGCATGAACGTGTAAATAGGAAGCAGATGGATCAGTCTTGGGGAGGCGGGGTCGGTGGGGGAGGGGTCCTGGTAGCACAGAGGGAGTTTGAGTTTTCACAGAACCACCCATCACAGTTGTGGCTGGAGTCGGAAGTGGGCTGGGGGTTATGAAAAGGACACCAGTGATGGGTGGGACTCTGGGGCAGACAATGTTGGTTTCCTATCCAACATCCATCCCTCTCCCCTTTCTTTCTCTCTGCCAGAACCCACCAGATATTCAATTAGAAGTTCAAGTTTTTCACAACTTCTCCCATTGTTTCCGCTGGTCATGGACTTTATTTAGCCACTGCTGCCTACTCATTCCTTCCACAGATATTTATTAAGCTGCAACATGCCTAAAGCAGCAGAAATAGAGACACAGAAGTAGAGAACAAAAGAATGGACACCAAGCAGGGAAGAGGGGGCGGGATGAATTGAGAGACTGGGATTGACATATATACAGTACTATGTACAAAACAGATAACGAGAACCTACTGAATAGCACAGGCAGCTCGACTCAGTGTCCTGAGGTAACTTACACGGGAAGGAAATCCAAAAAAGGGGTATATGTCTACCTATAGCTGATTCACTTTGTTGTACAGCAGAAACTAACACAACATTGCAAAGCAACTATACTCCAATACAAATTAATTTCAAAATATGCCTAAAACATGACTGGAGACTCTGGGGGGCAAAACAGTGACTAAGAGAGGTTGAGAGTCTGCGTGCTTGATCACACAGACTTGCACATTAGGGACATCTAACCTGGCTAGGGGGCTTTGCTGGTGGCTCAGTGGTAAAGAATCTGCTTGCCAATGCAGGAGACATGGGTTCAATGCCTGGGTTGGGAAGAGCCCCTGGAGAAGGAAATGGCAACCCACTTTAGTATTCTAGAGTGGGAAAACCCACTGGGAAACCCCATGGACAGGGGAGCCTGGCAGGCTACAGTCCATGGTCACAAAAGAGTTGGATACAACTTAGCAATTAAACAACAACAACCAGGCAAGGGGGCATGACAGCGGGCTCCACGAGCTACTACGGGGAGGCGGACATCACAGGAACACCTGTCCTTATCAGGGACATGGGCACAAGGGAAAGAAGTTTAAGCTGAGCCTCACAAAACGAAAACAGTCTCCCAGGGAAGACAGGTCCTGGGGTCATCTGGTCCACTGCCTCAAAACATCCTCTGTTTCCTGAGAGAAACGAAAACGCTTTTGAGGGCAGCATTTTAGGAAGCTGGCAGCCCCGTCTGCTCTGCTCTTTTGAAGAGCTGAGGAAGCACATTTTGTTCCCATGCGAATGATCTGACAATAATCCACCCAACAGTTATTTTTTCTTACAAGCATCATAAAGGAACTGAGCTCAGGTCGTTATGGAAACTCCACCTGAAGTTTTAATGCATCCCAGGTGGCAAGACAGGAGTCAGAAGCTGCCTGGTGTCTGGTTCCTGGAACAGGACGCGCTGGGAGGGGGCAATGGGGCCAAGGACCAGAAGGGCAGGTGTGCAGCTCTCCCCAGGCCACATCTGGAGAAAGTCTCCTTGTTGTCCAGAGAGGCTGAAGCACTCCAGATCCTGATCCATCAAGAGTGTCAACCAGCTGCAGGCCTCAAATGTGTGCATTGGCTCTGGGGACTACTTATCTACCTTACAGTCAAACACACAGAAAAGAAGCCAAAGCACAGTAGAATGAACCTTCTCTGGGCAAAAAGCCCAGGCTGACTACTGCATAGCCAGACCAGGGGACTATTTTCAGAGACAATTAGGAAGTGGAAACCAAGTAGCCACGCAAGAGCATCATTTCTAGAAGTGCCTTGGGACTGAAAGTACTCTCAGGTGTATAAGAGTCCAAGATAATGCATCATTAGTCACCTAACCAGTATGTGGGGAGACTTGACACCTGCCCAAACCTTCCAGACACCCACCCCCAGACTCAGCAACACAGAGTTCCAGACAACACTGCTTTAAGAGCCTTTCCAAGCGCTTTCTTCGTTCCTGCAGTTTGTTAAACCTTCTCTGTAGAACATTGTCTCAATCTTGGCAGCCATCCTGTGACTCAGGTCATCACCAGGATGCCCGTAGGGCCTTATTTGCCCAGGGGTGGGGATCTTCCATTTACACCTGTTGTCTCAGTGTCATTATTTTTTAATTGATTTATTTTATTCATTTTTGGCTGTGCATGGACTTTCTCTAGTTGCGGCGAGTGGGCTTTCTCTAGTTTTCTTGTTGCAGAGCACAGGCTTCAGTAGTTGCAGCTTGTGGGCTCAGGAGTTGTGGCACACAGGCAGAATTGTGCCCCCACCCCTCAACACATGTAGAATCCTCACCGACCAGGGGTCAAACCCATGTCCCCTGCATGGCAGGTGGATTCTCAACCACTGGACCACCAGGAAAGTCCTCAGTGTGATTATTAACAGTGCTCCCTTTATCTCGCAGAAGTGTTCCAGTTTGGATGATAATTTGTATGTCCTTCTAACTATCATCTGATTTTATTAATACATATGAGAACATATGAGAATACAGAGCCCTGGAGTTGTCTCTAGGAAGCAGTGCCCCAAGCTAATAGGATGATTTGGATGGAGAAGTCCTTGGCTCCTGAAATGAGCACTGTCCACTCAGAATTTCCATCGTCCTGGCCCCGAGGGTTGTGAATAAAGAGGACTGGCCCTGGACTGAAGCCAACAGAGGAAAAGAGAGCCAAGAGAACCAGAGACTTCCAACACCTCTAAACTGCATCCCCTCAGGTAATTAACCCTGGATCTTTTCAGTTAGGTGTGCCATTTAATCCACACCAACAATTTGATTGGGTTTCTGCATTTGACAAACCTAGACAGCATATTAAAAAGCAGAGACATCACTTTGCTGACAAAGGTCTATATAGTCAAAGCTATGGTTTTTCCAATACTCATGTACAGATGTGAGAGTCGGACCATAAAGAAGGCTGAGAGCCCAAGAATTCATGCTTTTAAACTATGGTGCTGGAGAAGACTCTGGAGAGTTCCTTGGATAGCAAGGAGATCAAACCAGTTGATTCTAAAGGAAATCAACTCTGAATGTTCATTGGAAGGACCAATGCTGAAGCTGAAGCTCCAATACTTTGGGCACCTGAAGCAAACAGCTGACTCTTTGGAAAAGACCTTGATGCTAGGAATGATTGAGGGCAGGAGAAGGAGGGGGAGACAGAGGATGAGATGATTGGATGGCATCACTGACTCAATGGACATAAGTTTGAGCAAATTCTGGGAGATAGTGAAGGACAGGAAAGCCTGGTGTGCTACAGTCCATAGTGTCGCAAAGAGTCGGACGTGACTTAGCAACTGAAGAACAACAACTGCATTTGAAACTGGAGGAATCATGAATAATGCAATGATGTATACAGAGAGGGCCGGGGCCACAGACTCTACCCCCGACCTACCTGAGGATCCTTTCCAAGCCACTGCCATTCAACCTCTGATCTGAGGACACTCGCCAGCCCCAGGTTCCCCTCTGGTGTCCGTCCAGCCCCCGCCCCACATCAGTGCATGAAGGCTGCTGATTGGGATTTATTTTTAAGGGAAAAGGACGGGTACAGACCCCCTCTGGCAGAAGCTGCGGTCTGAGCATCTCACCCTCCATCCCCTTCCCCTCCCTGCCCCCGCCCTCTTGTGTACCAGGCTCCAGATAACTTGGCAGCAACGTTTGACTTCCAAAGACAGCCCAATCAGGTCCCTTTCTTGAGGTAATAATGCTTCATTTTCTCTCTTTTTGTAGGAAGGAGCTCATCTCCTACACCCTCCTTACCAGCTAAGCACATCATCAAAATTTAACTTCCTGCATCTGTGTGAGATAAATAAGGCTTTGCAGAAATGGGCTGCAAACCAATATTCATCTCTGTCTCCCCCTCCCTGCAAAAGGACACCAGCCAATAATTTCCTTTTGAAGGGAGAAAAGGAAAGACGAGATGAACAAGCCACAGGAAACTCACAGTTGATCTGCACTCTCCAAGTCACGGGAAGGGGTGGGGAGAAAAAAAAAGGGTGGTCATGAAGACCACCACAGTCATCAAGTGATCAGGCAAGAGAAAACAAAGACTTTCATTTTCCTGAGCACCATTTAAATGAAGTGGATCATCTCTACAAACTTTACATATTGTAATTATCCATCAGCTCCTAGAACTATAGAAAGCCACTCCAGCATCATTCCCTGAAAGAGATAACACACTTGATTTGATTTTTTGCTTCTTCATAATCATTTATTTTAAAGATTGAAAACATATCTAACAGACTCACAGACTTGGAAAACAAATGTATGGTTACCAAAGGGAAAGGTGGGGGAGGGGATAAATTAAGAGGTTGAGATTAACGGTTCATACTACTAAATATAATATAGACTATCAACAAGGACCTACTGTATAGCACAGGGAACTCTACTCAATGCTCCATAATAACCTATATGGGAAAAGAGTCTGAAAGAAAATAGATACAAACTAAATGACTTTGCTGTACACCTGAAATGAATACAACTTTGTAAATCAAACATACTCCAATATAAAATGAAAAATAGCCGGAAGCTGCTGTATAGCACAGGGAGCTCAGCTTGGTCCTCTGTGATGACCTAGAGGGCTGGGATGGTGGGGGGAGGCTCAAGGGGGAGGGGATATATGTATACATATAGCTGATTCATGTTGTTGCACAGCAGAAACCAAAAAAACATTGTAAAGTAATTATCCCCAAATTAAAAGTAAATTTTAAAAAAGAAAAGAAAACATCAACAAAGCATGATCCAAGAGATAAAAGATGTCACCCCCTGCCAACCAGTTCTTCAAAATGCTGGTAAAAATTTCAAACTATCCAGAAGCATAGAAAGAAAAAAAGGGGACCCTCCTTTCCTCACCTCTGACACCCCTCTACCCCCACAGTTACTCAGGTAACTGCCGTATTTTAAGGACTCCCATGGCAGTGAACACAGTGATGAAAGCTGAGCCACTGCAGGATACTTGCAGTCAAGGTGTCCCAGGGCTCATTCGATAAGAAAAATATGAAATATGAAAGCCCCAAGTAGTTGGGGAGGCAGAAACAGCTAGATGTTAAAATCTCTCCTTCCCCTTCTAGTGTGAGCCCAGCTGGCTACCACAGTGCCTGGCTAACCTTCGACATCTTGGTCTTGCTAGTAAAAAGGGCCAGCATGTCTGAGGGTGATCTGTTTCTCCTCCACCTTCTCTCATGGGCCTGCTGTCCAAGGCCATCCTTAGTCCCGTTGCTGTGAGTCAGAAGGCAAACTCCCATTGTGAGAAGCCCTGGGGGCCTGCTTGTTACAGCGGCGAGTGCAACCATAACCCACCAAGGTGCTGCCTCTTCCTCCCTCAACACACAAGTGGTCCAAGCATAGATGACTTTCCTTCAGTCTCTAACAGTGTGTACACAATCCATTTCTTTTATTTTTTGGGCAGTGCCCCACAGCATGTGGGATCTAGCTCCCGGACCAGGGCTCAAACCCACACTTAACCACTGGACCACCCGGGAAGTCCCCATTTTTTTTTTTTAATTTTAAACTTCTGCAAAAATCTGCTCCATACAGGTTTGCTTTGAAATATCCTGTTACAAAACCACAAGTTCGATTCTCCCTTAAGCAAAGTGACAATGGCTCAAAGCTTGGTGTCCTCAAGCCTCAGGCTTCCCCTTGGGTATATGACAATATGCCTGTGTCAGTGAGGGATCTCCGGAGACTTGGAATTAATAGGATATATTAACTCATTGGAAAAGACTCTGATGCTGGGAGGGATTGGGGGCAGGAGGAGAAGGGGACGACAGAGGATGAGATGGCTGGATGGCATCACTGACTTGATGGACGTGAGTCTGAGTGAACTCCGGGAGTTGGTGATGGACAGGGAGGCCTGGCGTGCTGCTATTCATGGGGTCCCAAAGAGTCAGACATAACTGAGCGACTGAACTGAACTGAACTGATATAGATATAGTGTTGTTGTTTAGTCACTAAGTCGTATCTGACTCTTTGCAACCCTGTGGACTGTAGCCTGCCAGGCTCCTCTGTCTATGGAATTTCCCAGGCAAGAATACTGGAGTGGCTGCCATTTCCTCCTCCAGGGGAACTTCCCCACCCAGGGATGGAACCTGCATCTCCTGTGGCTCCTGCTTTGCATGTGAGTTCTTTACCACTGAGCCACCAGGGAAGCCCATATAGATATATATATACACATATAAAAATATCTAATATACACATGTACTTCTGTTATAAATAGGATATATATATATACACTATGAAGAAGGCAATGGCACCCCACTCCAGTACTCTTGCCTGGAAAATCCAATGGACGGAGGAGCCTGGTAGGCTGCAGTCCATGGGGTCGTGAAGAGTCGGACACGACTGAGCGAGCTCACTTTCGCTTTTCACTTTCATGCATTGGAGAAGGAAATGGCAGCCCACTCCAGTGTTCTTGCCTGGAGAATCCCAGGGACGGGGGAGCCTGGTGGGCTGCCCTCTATGGGGTCGCACAGAGTCGGACACGACTGAAGTGACTTAGTATAGCATAGCATAGCATATATTATATATGGTATACATAAGATACATACTATTTTTAAAAAATTTTATTGAAGTATAGTCGCTTTACAATGTTGCATTAATTACTTCTGTACAGCAAAGTGAATCAGCTCTATGGATACATTAATAATGTTGTTGCTGTTTAGTCACTAAGTCATGTCTGACTTTTTTGCAACCCCATGGGCTCTAGCCCACCAGACTCCTCTGTCCATGGGATTTCCCAGGCAAGAACGCTGGAGTAGGTTGCCATTTTCTTCTCCAGGGGATCTTCCTGACCCAGGGATCAAACCCATTGGTCGGCAGATTCTTTACCACTGAGACACCTGTGAAGTCCCACATATACTAATACTTATAATACATATAGGATAAAAAAGATAGAGACTAAAATCTTCAGAGAAGGCAATGGCACCCCACTCCAGTACTTTTGCCTGGAAAATCCCATGGACAGAGAAGCCTGGTAAGCTGCAGTCCATGGGGTCGCTAGAGTCGGACACGACTGATCGACTTCACTTTAACTTTTCACTTTCATGCATTGGAGAAGGAAATGGCAACCCACTCCAGTGTTCTTGCCTGGATAATCCCAGGGATGGGGAAGCCTGGTGGGCTGCCATCTACGGGGTGGCACAGAGTCGGACACGACTGAAGCGACTTAGCAGCAGCAGCAGCAGCAGGATGGAAACCCAGGATTTCTATGTTACAGTTTTGAGGCAGAATTTCTTCTCTGGGGAATCTCTGTTTTTGCTTGTAAGGCCTTCAACTGACTAGGTGAGGCCCACCCAGAGGCTGGAGGGTCATCTCCTGACTTAAAGTCAAATGGTTGAAACTATTAGCCACATCAACATAACACCTGCCCATGAGAGTAGCATTTGACTAAAGAACGGGGCACCAGAGCCCAGTGAGGCTGACACATAGAAGTAATCATCACAAAAAGTCTCATAGCATATCGGACTCCTTAGGACAGGTGTGGTGTGAACCATGTGAAGATTAATCAGCAGAGTCACTGGACTCTGCCGTCTGAGCAGGGTGAGGAATACATGGCTGGGAGATGATTCACGCCGTCAAGCCCTTGATAGAAATATCAGTTTTCTTTTGCATGGGATTGGGGACTGGGTGGATGCAGGTCCTTGAAAAAGGTCATCAGAGCCTTCTAATCCTGGAAAAGGGTCTTCGTGTCTTTGGTTCTTTCCACCCCGAAATGAGGGGCCTTGGACAGGGCCTGGAAAGCAGCAGAACTGGGAGAGAGGACGTGAAGGAGAGAAGGAAGACGATGGTATCTTGAAGACAGGGTCACTCCAAGGTCAGGTTACAGTGAAGGAGGTTGGGAAAGAAGGCAGTGCGGGTCAGGGTATGAACGAACCACTTGTGGAGGGATCCGGGGAACCCAGAGAGGCAGCAGCTGTGGTGCAATGCTGCCACCTAGTGTCCATGAGGAGAATTGTTGCCATAAGGTTTATTGAATTCACCAAGCTTGTTCCCCGCAGACCTTCTATAGGAACGGTTTTGCTGTTAGCAGAGAGATGCAGGGCGAATTTAACAATGCAAGCACTAAATAACCACCCAGAGAGCGATAAAGAGATGCACACCCTCCTACTGTTACACGGGTTCGATCCCTGGGTCAGGAAGATTCCCAGGAGGAGGGCATGGCAACCCACTTCAGTATTCCTGCCTGGAGAATCCCCCTGGCAGGCTATGGTCCATAGGATCGAAGAGTTGGCCATGACTGAAGCGACTTAGCATGTATGCAGGGAATCAAACTAAGTGCCCATCAGGAGGTTAAAGGATGAAGTTACCATTCCACACAATTAAATATTCGCCGTAAAAAAAGAATGAGATTCTGCCATTTGCGGCAATGTGGATGGATCGAGAGTATCATGCTTAGTGAAATGTCACGCAGTGAAAGACAAATACTCTATATTGTCACTTATATGTAGAATCTAAAAAGTAAACCCAGTGTATATAACAGAACAGAAACAAACTCACAGACATCGAGAACAAACTAGTGGCTACCAGTGGGGAGAGGGAAG
Source organism: Bos mutus (assembly GCF_027580195.1). Classification (NCBI taxonomy): domain Eukaryota; kingdom Metazoa; phylum Chordata; class Mammalia; order Artiodactyla; family Bovidae; genus Bos; species Bos mutus. The sequence continues at coordinate 25,515,660 of NC_091633.1, forward strand.
AGGGGAGGGGCGTGATAGGGGTAAGGGGTTAGAAGGTATTAAGTGCTATGTATAGAATAAATAACCAACAAGAATGTATATCACAGCACAGGGAAATACAACCATTATTTTGCAGCAACTTTAAATGAAGTAGATAACCTATAAAAAATATTGACTCATTATGCTGAGTCAATATTACCTGATGCTAACATAATACTGTAAATCAGGTATCGTGCTCGCACGCTCAGTTGCTCAGTCGTGTCCAACTCTGCGACCCCATGGATGGTAGTCCTCCAGGATCCTCTGTGCATGGAATTTTCCAGGCGAGAATACTGGAGTGGGTTGCCGTCTCCTTCGCCAGGTGGTCTTCTTGACCCAGGGATGGAACCCATGTTCCTTGTGTCTCCTGCTTTGGCAGGCAGATTCTTCACCATTGCACCACCTGGGAAGTTCAATGAAAAAAAAGAACAACTCTATATTTGGTACAGATTTTCTGATGACTTGTGATTCCAATCAAAACTGTGTGAGTGAGCACTGATTTGAGACTTGTGATTTTACGTTGTAAAGTTTAAGAAAATGTAAGTGTAAACCTAGTTAGATGATTTGGGATTTTTTTTTTTTTTTGAGAACCTAAGATTCATTTCACTTTTAAGAGTTACTTAAATCCCTGAAACAGTATGTTAAAAAGAAAACTATTCTTTAAAATATGAGATTATTCTGTTTACATGTGCTGTCCAAATATTGAATGAAATTTACTTAATAAAGGTACAAATGTTTGTTTAAGATATAATGTTGAAATGTGCTAGGTTCACATATAAACTAATATGATTTATAAGATGACCTTGCAACACTAAGGGAAAAACTGGGTTTTGTTGTTGTTGGTTTTTAATTTATAACATTAAAAAGCCAAAAAGCTGCTTCAAAGACACCACAGTAAATCCAGGCTTAGGTATTGACAGATCCTTACTCCCAAACCCACCTCGCCTCCTGAAAAGCCAAAACAAGGCCCAGAAGTATTACTGGGTCTGCTAAAAAGTTCCTTTGGTTTTTAAGTAAAAATAAAAGACACATTTTTCACTTTCACCAAGAACTTTATTGAACAACATGTTCACCATTTTGTTCCAGTACTTTCTGTGGTTTTTCAGGCAACTTCATAATTTCATCTTCCCAAAACTTTTCATCTTTTTGAGCAAAGAAGTATTCCAGGTGCCTTTTACAGCCTTCCAGGGAGTTGAAATTTTTTCCATTAAGAGAATTTTGTAAAGACTGAAATAAACAGAAATCCAATGGTGCAATGTCTGGTGAATACGGTGCGTGAATCAGAACTTCCCAGCCAAGCTGTGATAGTTTCTGCCTGGTCATCAAAGAAACTTGTGGTTTTGAGGCATCTTGATGGAAGATTATGCGTTTTCTGCTGACTCATTCCTGACACTTTCCGTCTAGTGCTGCTTTCGGTTAGTCCAACTGGGAGCAGTACTTGTTGGAATTAATTGTTCATTTTTCTGGAAGGAGCTCATAAAAGAGGACGCCCTTCCAACCCCACCATATATACAACATCACGTACTTTCAATGAAGCCTGGCCTCTGGGGTGTTGGTGGTGGTTCACTTCACTTGCCCCATGATCTCCTCCGTTCTACATGATGGTACAGTATCCACTTTTCATCACCCAACACAATTTATTTTAAAAACAGAACAAGAACATTTCATTACATTTTAAGTAGAGAATCACATGTGGAAATAGAGTCAAAAAGTTTTTTGGGGTTTTTTTCTTAACTTATTTGGAACCCAAACATCAAAACAACTAACATAACCAAGCTGATTTTCATTTGGTTGACTTGGATATTCTGAGTATGTTGGCTGTTTCTTGCATGGTATAAAATTGATTGTTCTCAATTAATGTCTGCATTTGATCGCTATCCTCTTCAGTCGGTCTGCCTGACCGCAGAGCATCCTCCAGTGAGAAACTGCCAGCATGAAACTTCACAAACCACTTTTGTTCCTTTCCATCAGTTACAGCGCCTTCTCCATACACTGCACAAGCCTTTTTTTTATTATTATTATTTCAGTTGCATTTTTACCTCTCTTGAAAAAATAAAGCATAATATGCCAAAAATGTTACTTTTTTATTCCATCTTCAATATTAAAATGGCTACACAGAAGCTCACTAACTTGCTAAGCTTTTTTTATAATGCATGGTGATATGACAGTCTTCACAACGCAATCCAAAAAAATTGTTTCAAATGAAGTAAAAGACAACTAAGGGCTGCTGCTGCTGCTGCTGCTGAGTCACTTCAGTCACGTCCGACTCTGTGCCGCCCCATAGACGGCAGCCCACCAGGCTCCCCCATCCCTGGGATTCTCCAGGCAAGAACACGGGAGCGGGTTGCCATTTCCTTCTCCAATACAAGCATGCATGCTAAGGCGCTTCAGTCGCGTCCGACTCTGTGTGACCCCATGGACAGCAGCCCACCAGGCTCCTCTGTCCATGGGGTTCTCTAGGCAAGAATACTGAAGTGGGTTGCCATTTCCTTCTCCAAAGCTAAGGGTTACTAGAGCCATTTTATGGGAAAAAAATGAAAGAACGTTTTGACCAACCCAATAATACAGTAAATGTATTTTAAGGAGGTTTAGAGGGAGAAATGAGAGGGATTTACATCACGATGCTGAGCGATGTTTTAATATAATCCTTCTTGGACATCTACGTTCCTCTCCTCTGTGTTTCTTCCCTTTACAATCATTTCACCCCACACTGTCTTTTTGTAGTTATATATGGACACAAGCTTTATGTGGACTTCCACATAATTTTCAAGAAACTCTATCTATTTCCTTGAACAGAGATTTGCGTTGGAATTCCACTGAATTTAATTTGAGAAGATGATCTTTTATCTTCTGCCACATGTAGCCTACAGAATCCTAGGGAAGACACATCTCTTCTTCAAAGGTAGTTCTTCTTTGTAATCTCAGAATTTAGCCCAGTGCCTCTTGTATAATTTGTGCTTGATAAATACTGGTGGTCTGAGACAGGCTGAGACCTGGGACCTGGGACCTTCTGCTGTAATACTTGTACCTGGACAAACATCTCCTACAGCAACAAACTACAAATTCTGTGTGTGTGTGCTCACATGGGGTTTTTGCAACCCCATGGACAGTAGCCCACTAGGCTCCTCTGTCCATGGGATTTCCCAGGCAAGAGTACCAGAGTGGGTTGCCATTTCCCTCTTCAGGGGATCTTCCGTACCCAGGGATCAAACCTGGGTCTCTTGCATTGCTGGAGGATTCTTTACCACTAGTTCTGCACAGTTGGAGAACATTCTGGACAACAAGATACAAAAAGAAAAAAAAAAAAAAAGCCCAAAACTCAACTGCCACTTCTGAAGAGCCCAGAGCAAAACCAGACAGTCGGGAGCAAAACAGGGTTCTGTGCATGTCCCTTACACTCAAGACCACAAAGGGTTGGGCAGACCAATGAAGTCATCCCTTTGGCTCAACCCCTGGACACACCCCTGCCCTCACCCCATGTAAGGAACCAGCTCATCCACATTTCAGCGAGCAAGCAAGGGAAACTGTTACTTGTTCTCGCTCCCCCTTGCTACAGCAGTAGCCCCAATAAAGCCCTGCCTGAATTTCCTGATTGGCCTCATCAATCTCTACTGATTGGGGAAAGCCAAGAACCCAGGCCAGTATCAGACTGAGTTAATTTAGGAGTAGGTGGCCCGGCGCCTAACCCCATCTGACATGAAGTCAAGGCTTCGGATAAACCCCTCTGCACCTTTGATAACTTATTACAGGCAGTTTGGCCTCTAGATGTCTGTCATTCACAGCCTGAGACCTGAAAATACAGCTCACACTAAGTAAGCCATCTGAGAAGAAAATGAACAGGGAATAATTGAGGAGATGAAATGGGCAGGGCTGTGAACACTTATCACTGTGTCCAAAATACTTCTTTTCTGGGACTGGGGTGAGGACGGGACATCTAAGTTTAGGAATGCAGGGACCATTTATCAGCCCTGGACTTTGATGTAAAGTGAAATAATGTCATTAGCTTGTAAAATAAAGGGTTTTGTTTTTCCTACATCTGTCCATCTGTTTTATGGTTGGTTCAGCCCCACAATAAAACATGAAGGATTTAGGATGACAGCTGGATTCACTGCTCTTAGAATACACTTTCTGAAATAATGCCCGTGTGATATGGGTGTTAGGTCCCAGTCAAGAACTTTTTATGCAGATTGTGCCTTCCAATAGCCTTCTAGTTCTTGAGCTTGACTGTGGGATGCTGCCTGTAGCCAGAGTACCATGAGAATGTACGTGCAGCCCATTGAGTGCTACCTTCAAGCGACCTCATATATTGGAGACAACTCATGACAACGATGTCTGATACAGCATGGATTTAAAGAGAGAGCGAGCAGTTACACATATCAGCATGAATTAAGCTCAAAATGTTATTCTGAGCAAAAGACATCAGACCAGCCAGAGCGTACATATTTTATGATTCCATGTATACAAAAATCTAGAAAAGGCAACTCTAATCTATAGTGAGAGAAAACATACTGAGTGATGGGCGGGGACACTGCCCTGGTGGCTTGGTAAAGAATCCGCCTGCCAATGCAGGAGACGCGGGTTCGGTCCCTGGGTCAGGAAGAACCCCTGGAGAAGGAAATGGCAACCCACTCCAGTACTCTTGCTTGGGAAATCCCATGGACAGAGGAGCCTGGTGGGCTACAGGCGATGGGGTCACAAGGAGCTGGACACAACTTAGCGACTGAGCATGAGCATGATGGAGAAGGAATATAAGAGAGCTCTTTGAGGTGATGGAAATGTTCTTCAATATCTTTAAAAAAAATTTAATTGTTTATCTGGTTGGCTGTGCTGGGTCTTAGTTGCAGCATACAGGATCTTTAGTTATGGCATGTGGGATCTAGTTCCCTGACTAGGGATCAAACCTGGGCCCCCTGCATTGGGAGTGCAATTGTCCAGTTGTAACACTGCATTGGGAGTGCAGTTGTAACCACTGGACCAGCAGGGAAGTTCCTCTTCCATGTCTTTATTGTTAAGATAGTTCCTTGAGTGTATTCATTAATCAAAACTCACTGCCCATGAAGAGAAGTGCAACATGGCTAATCATCAGGAAAACGCAAGTCAAAACTGTGATGAGATGTCACCTTACACCCATCAGAATGGTTCTTATCAAAAAAAAAAAGAATGGTTCTTATCAGAAAAGAACACAAGCAACAAATACTGGAGAGGGTGTGGGGGAAAGGGAGCCCTTGTACACTGCCATTGGGGATGTAAGTTGGTGCAGCCACTGTGGAGAATTTCGCTGTTTTGACTGCCTGGATCGTTCTTCCTCCAGTTCCCCCCAAGGCATTGGGAGTGTGGAGGCTTAGTCTCTGGACCATCAGGGAAGTCCCTGGGTTGCTTATCTATTTCAGTTGTCAAGGATGTGGCTGGTACATGGTAGGCTTCACTCAATATTTGTGGGTGGATGAATGAGGGAATGAATGATGAAGAAATGATGCAGGTCTTCTCTGAGGCCACTCAAAGCCTCATAGGAAGTTGGGAAGAGGGTCTTTAACCAATTTTTCAGCCCCAGCGTCATCCTGCACCTTTTCCTTTTAACTCTACACGTGGAGAAAGATCTGGTGCTTCTGTGTGAAGCTGTTGCAACCTGGGTTCCTCTATCCCTCCTCGGTCCACCCCTTTTGCTGGCCCATCACAGCAGTCCCAGGCGAGGTACCCTAGTCAGAGCCAGCACGGGTCAGCCAAGACCCCATGGGTTTCAAGGAGCTGGAGAGTGAGGGGCTTATGGGCCCCCAAAGATGACGAATCCAACACGGCATATTATGTATATTACAAAGCAGGCAATTGACAAGCCTGACTGTTCATGAAACCTGGGGCCCCTGGCTCGCTCCCTGGGCAAAATCCAGAGGGTTCTTGTGACACCGCAAAGATTGCATGCCTGGAAATGAGACTCTGAGAGGAGAAAGACTTGCCCAGGGAATGCGTCTGGACAAGGACCTCTTCCAGGGTGGTGGGGGACATTTCATATACACTGAGTCCCCTTCATACAAACAAGCTATATTCCAAGAGTGCATTTGTAAGTCTAATTTGTTCATGAGTCCAGCAAAGTTAGCCTAGGTACACAGGGGCTGACACAGGGATGCTGTGCTGATTAAATGAGCTGCTGGTGGTTATGCTCTCAGAGCTGTGCCTGGACCAAACGTGCACTCACTGGGTGCTGGCTTTACCATAAGGATGCACCCACGATGGTCTGTGCTTTCACTCCTGTCCACCACCCCCTGGCATTTCCTCTGCTGCAGCCACACTCCCTTCCTTTCCCAACCCCTTCTCCATCCCCAGGGCTTCCCTGGTGGCTCAGAAGGTAAAGAATCTACCTGCAATGCAGGAGACCCAGATTTGATCCCTGGGGCAGGGGGAGATATGCTGGAGGAGGAAGGGGCAACCCACTCCAGTGTTCCTGCCTGAAGAATTCCCTGGATAGAAGAGCCTGGTGGGCTACAGTCCATAGGGTCACAAAGAGTCAGACACGATTGAAGCAACTTAGCACGCAGGCCCATCCGGACAGAGAATCAGAGCAAATACTGTCTGGGGTGCCAGGACATGCTGATCCTTTCCCTTTCTGCCAGTCTGGAAATCCAAAGCAAAATGATTCATATATACCTAACATCTATCTGATGGGAGCCCCTGTGTGCCCTGCACTGCTTTAGTTGCTTGGGATTTATAAATAAGCCATTTAACACCATCTTTTGACTTCTGCTCACTAAGCACGGAATCAGGAAACTTGTCACCACCTGTCACCATCACAAGAGACTGTCCACATTGATTAATCTGGGGGAGGTACCACTATATGGATCATAAGGCAATCTACAAACCTACTTTTGATCTCATGAAGACGTAAATGAATACATAAATGACTAGGCCTGTGGGACAATGCTTGTGGATTTTAAGCTACCTACCAACTAGTCTGGAATCTCTTACAAGTGGAACTAGAAAATGCCTACTCTCTCCTCCTACTCAAAGAGAGAATTGTTAGCATATTCACTCCAGGGTGCAGAGCACTCCTGATTTCTAGCCACGGATCTGCAGTTGACAGCACACAGGCCACTTCTTGTTTCTGTAAGTTTTTTAAAACAAACTTTTAATTTTGTTATGGTATATCATTGATTAACAATGTTATGTTAATTTCAGGTGAGCAGGGAAGGGACTCAGCCATACACATGCATATATCCATTCTCCCCCAAACTTTCTAACTATCCCTTCCCCTCCTCCACCTCCTACCCTGGCAACCATAAGTTCCTTCTCTAAGTTTGTGAGTCTCTTCTGTTTTGTAAGTAAGTTCATTTGTATCATCTCTTTTTAGATTCCATATATGAGGGATGTCATACAATATTTCTCCTTCTCTGACTTACTTCACTCAGTATGACAACTCCAGGTCCATCCATTTTGTGGCAAATGGCATTGTTTCATTCTTTTTAATGGCTGCATAGTATTCCTTTGTATATATGTACCACACCTACTTTATCCTCTCCTCTGTCAATGGATAGTTAGTACAAATAAAGACTTATTGGAACACAGCCACCCTTTCATTTCACATGTTGTCCGGGGCTGCTTTTACCATACGATGATGGCAGGGTTGAGTAATTGCAGTGAGGATGGCAAGTCCCACAAAACCAAAATTATTGACCATTTGGCTCCCTGCAGCAAAAAGTTTGCCAACCCTTGATCTGTGCTGCTTGTCTGTTAGAGTTAGGACTCACTTACTGGAAACAGAAACCACCCTAGTTATTTCAGGCAGAAAGGGATTTCATGCAGGGAATCGGATACCTCTGAGAGCATTGCAAGGGGCGGGGAGCAGAAGACAGGAACCAAGACTTCCAGAGCAACCCACAGACCTGATCCACGAGGGGAGTCCCTACCTTAGCTACGTTCAGCACAGTGAGCAGCCAGGACACAGTCAAGGGTCAGGAAGCCATTTCTGTTGCCCCAGAGCTGCCTCGGGACAATTGTGAACTCAGTGACTATGTACTGGCCACAGGTGCAAAAAAAAAAAAAAAAAACCCCAAACAAGTATATAAACAAAATGCCGCCTTGTCTTCCCTCTCGTCATGCTTGCCAGTAGAAACAGCAGAAGCAGGGACTTCTCTCATGGTCCAGTGGCTAAGACTCCAGGCTCCCAATGTAGGGGGCCAGGTTCTATCCCTGGTCAGGGAACTAGATCCCACATGCTGCAACCAAAAAGGTCACATGCCAGGACCTAGTGAAGGCAAATACTTAAAAAAGAAGAAGAAGGAACAGCAGAAGCATCAGCAGGCTAGCCTTTTCTAACAAACGCAGATCTAACATACATCCAGACTCCTCACATCAGGGAGCTAGGGGTTTTCAGCCATGGTGCAGGACCAAGTGAGTGCTGAGTGTCCATCCAAAATGGGCTTCCCAGTGAGACAGTCAATTCCTAGGCAGGTTGATAAGAAGTCCAGGGTCCCTGAGGAGAAGAAAGGGATCTGGTGCTCTCAAGGAGAAAAGGACAAATGTTATTTTTCTACATTGCTTTGTCTTAGTCAATAAAACAATGTATCCTGCTTGAGGACATGTTTCTCCTTCTTGAGAACCTTCTGACTAATCCTATTATCTTAAAATGTATATTCTGGGAGTGGGTCTGGTAAAATCTTTCTATTGTTAGTTCTAATCCTGTTATCTTAAAACATAAATTGTGGCAGTGCGTCTAGTAAGATCTTTACAACCTTGAAACATTCTTTTGGTTTATTGTAATAACCAATTAAAAAAGTATGTAACTTCCTTTTCTCTGTCCCCCTTCCGATGTCTATGTCAGAAGCTTTCTCTGTACCTTTTTATACTTTAATAAAACTCTGCTGCAGAAAAGCTCTTGAGTGTTCAAACCTGGTCCCTGGTCCCAAGCTAAATCTTCTTTGGAGATCATGAACCCAACATCAATCACAGTAAGCTATCACTAGGTGGCGCTAGTGGTAAAGAATCCGCCTGCCGAAGCAGGAGACAGAGACATGAGTTAACTTCCTGGGTTGGGAAGATCCCCTGGAGGAGGGCATGGCAACTTGCTCCAGTATTCTCGCCTGGAGAACTCCATGGACAGAGCAGCCTGGCAGACTGCTTCCATGGGGTTGCAAAGAGTTGGACACCACTGCAGTGACTTAGCATGCATGTCTATCCAAAATATCTATAGCAATGCTGATGAAACAAAGCACAAACCATTTTCTTGTGAGAAGATGCCCAAATGAACACAGATATTAACACGAGGCAGTTCCCTTCTTTCTGTCTACTCCAAGAAAGTTTCCCAAACTTGTTGTGTGCCCACAATGCAATAAAAGGCACAGAATGAAACATGAAAGGTGAAGGACCAGAGTGCCTCCCAAGAGAGGTGTCAGCAACACAAACTATTTCAGCAAAGATGCTGGCTTGACACCCTTTCCACATTTTTCTTAACAGAACCGACAAGCTATAGATACACAACTAATCAGAGGTGGAGATTAAGTTACAGTCCAACGTTAGGATTTAAATTCATGACTGCCATAACGCATAACTCACGAGCAATATTATGGTAAGTGTGATCTTAGATTCAAGCTTAATGTCACCCTGTTTTGAAAGAATGGGGTAATAAACCTATTCTTTAGTCCACCATCAATCTGAAAAACAAGGGACTCTCTTTCCACCAGTATCCTTGAGTCCTAATCATCTTATAGATGAATTCAGTTCAGTTCAGTTCAGTGGTTCAGTCGTGTCCGACTCTTTGCGACCCCATGCATCGCAGCACGCCAGACCTCCCTGTCCATCATCAACTCCCGGAGTTCACTTAAACTCACGTCCATCCAGTCGGTGATGCCATCCAGTCATCTCATCCTCTGTCGTCCCCTTCTCCTCCTGTCCCCGATAAACAAACACCAAGTTTAGAAAACTATTGAGGCTGCTGCCCCCTAGAGGGAGTTCTCAGAACAGGAACTCTGAAGCCAAAGTAGTTTCCTATCCTAAGGGTGACATGAAGTTAGATGATCACAGCTGCAAATACTCCTGGTTTAGCCTTGATCAAAATTAAGAGTAGAATTATTTGCCACAAGTTTTTAATCACTTGCAACAATAAAAAGCAACTGCTTCTGCTGTGCTATGTTCAGCTGTGTCGGGCTCTGCGAAACCATGGACCGTAGCCCACCAGACGTCACCGTATTTACATTTGTATAGGTGATGGCACCCCACTCCAGTACTCTTGCCTGGAAAATCCCATAGGCGGAGGAGCCTGGTGGGCCGCAGTCCATGGGGTCGCTAAGAGTCGCACACGACTGAGCGACTTCACTTTCACTTTTCACTTTCATGCATTGGAGAAGGAAATGGCAACCCACTCCAGTGTTCTTGCCTGGAGAATCCCAGGGACGGGGGAGCCTGGTGGGCTTCCGTCTGTGGGGTCAGACAGAGTCGGACACAACTGAAGCGACTTAGCAGCAGCAGCAGCAGCAGTACAGTTCATCTTCCTATAATGCTCCTTTATGAAAGGGGTCCTTAAAAAAAAAAACACAGCAAAAATGTTTAGCCAAAGAATTCCTTTAAAATAACATATTGTTTTCTATTTTCATCCCTTTCAATAGCATTTTGAAAGAAAATCTTTGAGGACCCACTTACTTCTCAATCCCTCCAGTGGAAATAATTACAGAACAATTGGTTCATACCTTTGTTGTATAATTTATCACAACCTCCCCCACATCAGAATTATATCTGTGTTATATCAATCTATCTATGTTATATCTATGTGTCAGTTGGGTTCCATCGCCTCTCCTTATGGACCTCGGAGAGGCCTCATCCTCCCCTGCTTCTGTTTAAATCCCTGTCAACCCCTAAACTCAGCTGTTTTGCACTGTGAGGCATAGGAACCTCACTACTGGTTGAATTAATTGAGCATCTTGATGAGGCATCAGCGGTGGTGGTGCTGACAATCTTCTATTCACTCAGAGCAATCTTCATCTTCCAGAATTCCCAGGTGATTCTTTTTACAGATTGAAAGGACAAGAAAAGTTGTAATGAAAACTTAAGAAGCGTGGAAATGCTGATTTTTATATCACAAGGATTCTCAGAGGTGACCTTCCAAGGTCAAGACGGAAAATCAGAGAAGGAACCAGAGCTGCATGGCCAAGAGCCAGGGCCAGTTCACAGCTTAACTGAGTCCCAGCATGACCTGTGGTCACTTCTCTGGCCTCGATCATACTGGCATTGCTGAGCTGAATATGTACAGGTAGGTCTGTTGTTAGTCACTCAGTCGTGTCTGACTCTTTGTGACCCCATGGACTGCAGCCCTCCAGGTTCCTCTGTCCATGGGATTCTCGAGGCAAGAATACTGGAGTAGGTTGCCATATCCTTCTCCAAGGGATCTTCCCAACCCAGGGACTGAACCCAAGTATCCCACTTTGCAGGCAGACTTTATTGTCTGAAACCTAGGTGTCCATATCTAAGAAGGGGAGCCCCAGGCCCTGAGGATATGCACTGCCGGATATGAATGTGCAGAATTTCTGCAACTCACTCTGAAGGTGGGTGGTGACAGACTCCATGGTTTTAAATTCATTAATTTATTTGTGGTTGTCTGGGTCTTCATCACTGCCTGCGGGCTTTCTCTAATTGCTTCTTATAGTGGCCCCTCTTGCTGCAGAGCGCGGGCTCTGATGTGGGCTCAGTAGTTGTGGCTCGTGGGCTTAGTTGCCCCAAGCATGTGGAGTCTTCCCGGACCAGGGATCCAACCCAGGTCCCCTGCATTGGCTGGTGGGTTCCTAACCACTGGACCACCAGGGTCTGATTCCACAGTTTTGAAAATCTGAGGGTTGTGGTGGTTGTTCTTTGTTGTTGTGGAAATCTCGAAATGGTAACCTGCTGGCAAGAATCAGCTTGGACACAACTTTTCTTTGCCCTGGACATTTTTTTTTTTTTCCTCCTTGACCCAACTTTTTCAAATTGGGAGAGTTCCTAAATAAATAAGGATTTTGGTTTCTCTTTAGAAGTCAGGATATCTGACAACAAGGGCTCACATTTGATATTTAGGCATGATTGCCAAGGTCAGCAGACCATGGCCCACTGGCCAAATCTGGGGCAAGACTTGGTATGCTAAATAAAGTTTTACCTGATTTTAGCCTCATCCCTTTCTTTTTCTGTTGTCTACTGCTGTTTTCCTGTGACAACAGCCAAATGGAGTAGTGGGTCACAAAGCTTGAAATGTTTACCCTCTGGACTTTTACAAATGTTTGTGGAACCCTGGTCTCCAGCTGGTAGGGCTGTCCTTAGGTAGGAGATCTACACTCTAGTTAGCCACAGTCCCCACCATTCCCAATTATCTCTCTAATGCTGACAAAGATGTCAACGGCCATTTATTACCATGCACTTTAAATTTTTTGTTATTTTATTATTCTCTTGTAGGAGGGACAGTTTCCCCTTGAGTCAATTATTTATCAAAATGAACTACAAAAGATAAAACTGCTTTACAAAATAAAAGCAAGCATATAAAGCTATTTCATGACAGAGCTGAATAATAACATCAAATGTTAACAGGCAAAAGATGTCTGTGCTCAAAAAATACATTTTGAGGATATTTCAGGGTTTGCTGAAATATCCAATATTCAGGGCTTCCAATGTTTGCTGAAGCTTTCTGGCTCCTGAAGAACTGGAGGTTGCTTCTCTGTCCTTATGTTAATTAACATCTACTAAACCTCAGTCCTTGCATCTCCCTAAGCAGTACTGTAGTGTTAGTCGCTAAGTCCTGTCCGACTCTTTACGATCCCGTGGACTGTAGCCCGCCAGGCTCCTCTGTCCATGGGATTCTCCAGGCAAGAATACTCAAGTGGGTTATCATTTCCTCCTCCAGGGGGTCTTCTCGACCCAGGGATCAAACCCGAGTCTCTTATGTCTCCTGAATTGCAGGCAGATTCTTTACCGTCTGAGTCACCAGGGAATCAAAGGATCTCCCTAAATTGTCCCTTATTTTATACAGTTTTCTAGGATTCTTGGATTATCTCCATCCCAATATATCACTGAGAGGATGTGGGGCAGAGTACAGATATTAAACCTAAGAAATTCTTTGCCAGGAAGCATCAGAAAGCCCGTTGGTAATTCTCCCCTGCAGACCCCAGGATGAATAGCGATGAACCGTGGGGCTGGGGAGCTCTGACTTCGCCTCATACAGGCGCTCACACTGTGGACAGAACCACCCACATCTGTGCTCTCCAGTCTCATCCTCAGCCCCTCACTGCCGGAGGCGGAGTTCCGAGGGGCCGGGGCTCAAATGTGAAGAGCTGGTCCTTTCTGAAGGGAAGCGATGGTGGGAAAGGTGGAGGCAGCCACTTGATTCAGCGAGCATCCTCTCTGCGTATTAGGGCCGCTCACCATGAGCAGGCGCATCACGCGCACTGGGAGCCGGTCACGCAGACGCGCACCGGAAGACCCATCCTCCCGCCAAGGTGGCCGATTGGTGGCTGGTTTCCTTCCAGGCTGAGAGCGCCTGCCAGCTTCCTGTGTTAACAGCATCCTTGCCTGCGGCTCAGCTTCAGTCTGGGTGCATGGTTACCCATGCATGGTTACCCATGAGGAGGGTCACTGGGGTTCAGGACTCCCCGGAGCATTTCCTCCCATATCCACTGATCACAGGGAGGAAGGAGGACAGCAGGGAAGAGGTGGCCACACTGGGGGAGATTACCTGCAGCTGATCCCTTAAAGCAACCCACAGTGAGGCCCTCAAGATTGTGTGTGTGTGTGTGGGGGGGTGTTTATTTTGTATTTTTACTTTGCAGGACATGACGAATTTCCCCAGGTACTATCTCTTTCCCTTCTATGGGTGAACAAGGAGGGATCCAGTAAACAAAATATTAGTCTTCTTGAGAAATCTGTATGCAGGTCAGGAAGCAACAGTTAGAACTGGACATGGGTCAACAGAACTGGTTCCAAATAGGGAAAGGAGTACGTTAAGGCTGTATATTGTCACCCTACTCATTTAACTACCCTGCTTATTTAATTTATCTGCAGAGTACATCAGGAGAAATGCTGGGCTGGATGAAGCACAAGCTGGAATCAAGATTGCTGGGAGAAATATCAATAACCTCAGATATGCAGAAGACACCTCTTGTATGGCAGAAAACGAAGAAGAACTAAAGAGCCTCTTGGTGAAAGTGAAAGAGAAGAGTGAAAAAGTTGGCTTAAAGCTCAACATTCAGAAAACTAAAATCACGGCATCTGATTCCATCACTTTATGGCAAATAGATGGGGAAACACTGGAAAGAGTGATAGACTTTATTTTCCTGGGCTCCAAAATCACTGCAGATGTTGACCACAGTCATGAAATTAAAAGACGTTTGCTCCTTGGAAGAAAAGTTATGACCAACCTAGACAACATATTAAAAAGCAGAGACATTACTTTGCCAACAAAGGTTCATCTAATCAAAGCTATGGATTTTCCAGTACTCATGTATAGATGTGAGAGATGGACTATAAAGAAAGCTGAGCACCGAAGAATTGATGCTTTTGAACTGTGGTGTTGGAGAAGACTCTTGAGAGTCCCTTGGGCTGCAAGGAGATCCAACCAGTCCATCCTAAAGGAAATCAGTCCTGAATATTCATTGGAAGGACTGATGTTGAAGCTGAACTCCAATACTTTGGCCATCTGTTGGGAAGAACTGGCTCATTAGAAAGACTCTGATGCTGGGAAAGATTGAAGGCAGAAAGAGAAGGGGATGGCAAAAGATGAGATGGTTGGATGGCATCACCGATTCAATGCACGTGAGTTTGAGTAAACTCTGGGAGTTGGCGATGGACAGGGAGGCCTGGGGTGCTGCAGTCCATGGGGTTGCAAAGAGTCAAACATGACTGAGCAACAACTGAACTGAACTGAACTGAGTGTCTTCTTAAGAATTATCTGTCTGCAAAGAAAAGCTTCACTCTTCCCTCTCTGCATCACAATAAATCTGGGGGAGATCTTCTGGGAGAAGGAATTGAATTGGTGCAGATACATGGGGGCAAAGACAGGTGAGATATAGAATAAGACAAAGTTGTAGCACACAGGTGGGATCATGAGTGCTTGGCAAGTTCTAATTATTTTTCTACAACATTACATGGGATTTTAAAAAAATTACTTGTTTTTGGTTGCACTGGGTCTTTGTTGCTGCACCTGGGCTTTCTCTAGTTGCAGCGAGCGGGGGCTGCTCTTCGTTGTGGTGCTCAGGGTTCTCACTGCAGTGGCTTCTCACGTTGCGGAGCACAGGCTCTAGGCACATGGGCTTCAGTAACTGCAGCTCTCAGGCTCAGTAGTTGTGGTCTTTGGGCTCTACAGCACAGACTCAGTAATTGTGAGTCACAGGCCTAGTTGCTCTGTGGCATGTGGAATCTTGCCAGACCAGGGATTGAACCCCTGTCCCCTGCATTGGCAGGCGGATTCTTATCCACTGTACCACTGGGGAAGTCCATACGTGGGAGTTTTAATAAAAATTCTCCATGGAGGGACTTCCCTGGTTGTCCAGTGGTTAAAACTCAATGCTTCCACTGCAGGGGCACAGGTTTGATTCCTGTTCAGGGAACTATTAACAGATACCACATGCTGCATAGGGTGGCAAAAAAAAATTCTTCATGGAAATTTATTGGAATTTTGGATCCAATTTCCCATAAACAAAAAGGAGGAAAAATAGAATAATGACCTATAAAAGGATCAGGCATCCTACCCATTAGAATGGCTATGATGGGGAAAAAAAAAGAAAATAACAAGTGTTGGAGAGGATGTGGGGAAATAGGAACCTCTGGGGACTTTTGGTGGGAATGTAAATTGGTGCAGCCACTGTGGCAAACAGTACGGAGGTTCCTCAAAAATTAAACAGGATTGCCATATGATCCAGCAATTCTATTTCTGAGTGTATATCTACAAATACTGAAAGCAAAGATTCAAAGAGATATTTGTTCATTGAGGTTCGGAGCAGCATCACTCACAATAGCCACAAGCAAACCTAGTGTCCATTGATGGATGAATGGATAAGCGAAATATCGTCCATCCATACAATGGAGTATGACTCAACCTTAAAGACATCCTCAAGATTCATTCATGCTGTACCATAGGTGTGCACAGGTGATCAGACAATCACAAAGAGCAAGTACTGTATGACTCCACTCATTTGGGGTCCTTAGTGTAGTCAAATTCATAGAGACAGGAGGTAGGATGGTGTGTGCCAGAGGCTGGGGGAAAGGGCAGGGGGGCTGCTGTTTAACACGGACAGAGTTTCCATTTGGGAAAATGAAAAGGTCTGGAGATGATGGTCATGATGGTTGCAAGACAGTGTAAACGCTATTGAACTTAGAAATGTAACATTTTTTCTCTATTTACAGCCAAGAGAGGATGCAGGTATGTAGGCACAGAACACAGCATTGAGGAATGTACAGGGTCAGCTTAACCACAAAGCCAGGAAGCATTCCTCTCGGGATGGATTAAAGAGTGAAGTTCAGAATGCCTCTGATGACCTTTAATATCAGGTTGTTGTCTCACACGTCTTCACTCCATTTCTTTGGAACAGGGTATTTTTAATACTTCTTGCTCCTTTATTTCACCCCCTTCCCCCAGCCCCCGCACCCACCATCCTACATCTTGTCTCTATGAATATGACCACACTAAGTACCTCACTGAGTGGAATC
Organism: Bos mutus; assembly: GCF_027580195.1. Classification (NCBI taxonomy): domain Eukaryota; kingdom Metazoa; phylum Chordata; class Mammalia; order Artiodactyla; family Bovidae; genus Bos; species Bos mutus. The sequence goes on from NC_091633.1 coordinate 25,532,319, forward strand.
ACACGGTCCTCGTTTTTTGTGATTGTCTTATCACATATGCAGACCCATGGTCCAACATGAATCAACCTTGAGGGTCCGTTTTAAGACCGAGTTCATATTCCATTTTATGAACTGACCATATTTGCTTATCCATTCATCCATGGTCTTGGTTGTGACTTGCTTTAGTCGAGGAATGTGAGCAGATATGATGCAAGCAGAAGATTCATAGGGTCACACAGTTGGCATGTGCCCCTGCCTTCCTGCCACCCACTAAGAGAAGACAACACCAGGGCTCATCCCAGGGAAGACCCATACCCACAGCCTGAAGTCTGGGGCTCATCCCAGCCTAGCATAACTGAGATCAGTCACCCCCCTATATGAGCAAGAGATGTTATGTATGTTCTTGGAAGTCAAAGAGATTTGGTGCTTGGTTGTTACACAGCCCAAACTGACTGATACACTTCCTATAACACTAAGCAAAATCATAATATGTCACCATGCTCTGCATAATGTGGTCCTTGCATACATTTCCAACTCATGCGCTATTCTGTGACTCAGTTGGCTTTTGCCTGTTACCTCAATTCACCAAATTCCTTTCTGCTTCTGGATCTGTGTGCTTGCTGTTCCCTCCTCCCAGGAAAGCTTTTCCTTACATCTTGCCTCAACTGGCCCTTTCTTGTGATCATAGGTCCCAGCTCAATCATCCTCCTCCAAGAACTCTTCCATGACTCCTCTGTGTAATGGTGAATCCTCTAGTTCCCCTCTGTCCATGCCCCATTTCAGGTCCTTCATGGCCCTCATCACTACCAATCTTTAAAATGTATTCATGTATTTACTCTCTGTCATCTGTCTCCTCCCTACAGACTATAAGCATTCAGAGAGCATAACAGGGCTCTGTCTGATCCCTGCTGCTATCTCCTGAGCTCATAGTAGCTGTTTAATAAATTTATGTTCACCTGGACCTTGACTGATTTCCATCTCAAATTTCATAAGGAGAGGATGTGGTTATTACACCCGTACATATACCCACCAGATCGACAAACACCCTAGTGCATGTGCTTTTGTAAGTCCAAAGAGAGATTATAAAAAGAATCAAGACAAGGTGTTCCCTGGAGAGGTGCCATGAAGTATTCGGAAGAACTCACCCCACGAGATGGATGGGTGTGGAGTTCTGAAGGCAGGACGGGAACCTGCTTCCTAGCAGGTTAGGGCCTCCAGGTCTGTTTTCATGCAAACTGGTGAGTGACCTGGAATAAACTTCTCAGATCTCTGTCCTGTTGGAGAGCTTTGATTGTTTGGATCAGACAAGAAAAAAAAAAATTTATTTATTTATGGCTGTACTGGGTCTTCATTGTCCCGTGGGCTTTTCTCTAGTTGTGGTGAGCGGGGGCTACTCTCTAGCTGGGGTGCACAGGCTTCTCATTATTGTGGCCTCTCTTGTGGAGCGCAGGGTCTAGGGCGTGTGGGCTCAGTAGTTGTGGCCCACAGGCTTAGTCGCTCTGCAGCGTGTGGGATCTTCCTGGGGCAGGGACTGAACCTGTGTCTCCTGCATTGGCAGGTGCATTCATTACCACTGAGCCACCAGGAAAGCTCCCCCCCCAAATCCTTTCTTGATGGGAACCCAAGAGACAAGGCAGCCTTCAGACTGGGGATTTCACTGTACCTGCCCCGTCAGTGAGAAGACACGAGAAAGTCTCTCGGGAAGTCATAATCTAGTTAATAACATGCTTGCCTGATGCTATTCCTTTCATCTGAGCATCTCGGAGCATTTAGAAATATTAATGATTTAATAAGCGCCACTGGGATGGGAAGGCATTCTAAAGCAGCCTGTATCTTGATTCTACATCTGGGAACTGGCTTAATATGATCCATTATAATAACAGCCCGGCAGGAAAGGTGTCATTAGACTGTCTCACCGCTTTGGGGGAGGGAGACACAGATGATGTTAATAACCATGTCACCTACTCTCTGCCTCACAGGGAACGTCGTACTGGCCAATATGTCATGGGAGTCCCTGGCTGGGGGGGGCTCGGGAGTTAGGGTCGTGACTTAAGAAAGAGAGAACCAGGACTTAGTGAAGTCCTGTGGGTGGCATCCAAGGGACGATTGATGTGAACAGCAGAACAAAAGCAGCTCTTTCACTCCGTAAGGATGCGCTGAACAAGAGACACACAACCCGAGTTAAAAGTGGGCAAAGGATTTGAATAGGCTTCTCTCCAATGAAGATGGACAAATGGCCAATAAGCACATGAAAAGATGCTCAGCATCATTAAGTCATCAAGGAAATATGAGTCAAAACCATTGATTAATCACTGATTACAGCTGCTCTGCATTGTTGTTTGAATCATCCTGAAACACTCCCCGAGTCTGTGGAAAAATTGTCTTCCACAAAACTGGTTCCTGGTTCCAAAAAGTTTGGGGACTGCTGCACTAGAACAGCTACAATTTTTTTTTTTTTTTTGGCTGCATTGCATGGCATGTGGCATCTTAGTTCCCTGACCAGGGATGGAACCCAAAGTAGAAGTGCAGAGTCTTAACCACTGGACATCCAGGGAAAGTGAAAGTGTTAGTCGCTCAGTCGTGTCCAATTCTTTTCAACCCCACTGAGAGTAGCCCATCAGGCTCCTCTATCCATGTGATTCTCCAGGCAAGAATACTGGAGTGGGTTGCCTTTCCCTTCTCCAGGAGATCTTCCCAATCCAGGGATTGAACCTAGGTCTCCTGTATTGCAGGCGGATTCTTTACCGTCTGAGCCATCAAGGAAGTTCCTATAATTTTTTTTTTTTTACGAAAATAAGAAGCACTGGGAGAAGGATCTGAAGAAATTAGAACCCTCCTATGGCTGGTGGGAAGGAAGAAGGGGCCGTCGCCATGGAGTGTAGTTGGTGGTTTCTTAAAAACTTAAACACAGAATTATCCTCGGACCCCAAGACTCCACTCCCAGGTATAATGCTCCCAGATTGAAAGCAGGTACTCACACAAATGCACGTGCCCACATGTTCACAGCAACACTTCACCACAGTTGAAAGGTGGAAACAATCTGTGTTATGAACAGTGATGTACTCCTACAATGGGGGAGGAAGGAACGTAGTCCTGATGCTTGCTCTGTGCTGGATAAACCTTGAAAACATTATGTTAAGACGAAAAAGCCAGACACAAAAGGCCACCTATTGTATGATTCCACTTATATGGAGTGTCCGGGATCACTTAATCCGCAGAGACAGAAAGCAGATGGGCGGTTGCCCGGGGGCTGGGGGCAGAGGGCAGTGGGGAGTGACTGCTAATGGTTCGGAGGTTTCCTTTAAGGATGGGGATAATGTTTTGGAAATAGTCGGCAATGGCGGTTGTAAATGTGCTGAATGCCACTAAATTGTTCACTTTAAAACAGTTAATTTCACGTTACACGGTTTCCATTCCATTCTTCAGAAAAGACAGCAGTGAGCTCCTTTACAATAAAAACTGTAACAGCTGGCATTTACAGGCACTGACCATGGGCCAGGCTCCATTCTGGGCTGGGGAAGCGCACTTAAGCCTCACCCCAGCCTCAGGCGAGGGGGCTTCTGTCAGTTCTACTTACAGATGAGTGCACAGGGGCTTGCGGCGTTAATAAGGCGCCCAAAGTTAATGAGTGGTGCAGCCTAGATGGTACCAGGCATCTAAAAGCCAGAAGTCCTACACTGAAGCTGTGACCTCTGCCGGATGGGCTCCGGGCACCGGAAATTCACCAGGACCACAGCGACTTGGGGGCTGCTTTTGAGTTTCTTCTATCAGAGAGGTGGCAGGGCAGAAAGTGAACTAGTCAGTCACCAATAGCCCTCCACGTGATCAGCCCTGGGATGTGGGGGAAGAAGGGGAGAGGCCCCAAATGACTGTGGCCCCCTTGGGGGGCTCCCTTCAGGTCTCCACTTGGGCTGAACCCCAGATGCGGAGATGCTATTCTGTGGGGTGGGGACTAGTGGATCCGCAGATGACACCCCACACACAGAGACCCCGGGGGCTGGAAGGAGCCTGGCAGACTTGGGGAAGCGAAGGAAAGAGCAGCAGCAGGGGCTGGGCTGCCCAGCCTGCGGAACGGGTGAGGGGAATTGGGTCCACAGGCCTTTGGACCAGGCAGATCAACAATTGGAGTCAGAGGTCTTCTTTCTGCTGACCTCAGAGGATGGACAGACAGCTGCTCTTTCCCACTTGCCTGCTTGCCTGGAGGACTCAGTCTGTCAGGGCAGATGGCTGTCTGATGGTTCCTCTAGTGCCCTAGGCTTCCCTGAGGGGAGTTAATAGTACCCAGATCTCCAGATGCTGATCCACAGGGATCCTTCCCAAGTAGTCCCCAGTGTCTGCTCATTAACAGACTCAAGAATAGCCTGGTCCCCCTGGAAGGAATGGGGGAGCAGAGAAGGGGGAAGAAGCTGGTGGGAGGGGCAGTTTGAGAGAGTCAGTTGGGAACCTGGTAGCAAACAGGCCAGTGCCTGGCCAGCCCGGCAATGGATCGGGACCTCCATCAGGCTGGGACCCCGGGGAGCTCTTCCCCGCCAAACCAGGCTCCCCTTTAGATCCTGAGTTCCAAACTTCCAGCCCCTGGAGCAGTCCTGGAGGACAATCCCCTGTTTCACACTCACCGTACTCGCTCACATAAAGGAAAACGCCAGCCAGGGCTCCACTGGAAGCATACTTTCTCAGTCGCAACCAGAGGTTGATGAGGGACTCAGGAGTCTGGTGAAAACGAAAATAATTCTATGAGAGTTAATTGTTTTTAATGGAATTTATATATAGAATGGTGTATTTTTTATTCTTTGTAAATTGTGTGCTACACACTTATTACATCTGTAAATTTATTATATATGTGTATATGCATGATGTATATAACATATATAAATGTGTATATCAGTCAGTTCAGTTCAGTCGCTCAGTCGTGTCTGACTCTTTGCGACCCCATGAATCACAGCACGCCAGGCCTCCCTGTCCATCACCAACTCCTGGAGTTCACCCAGACTCATGTCCATTGAGTCAGTGATGCCATCCAACCATCTCATCCTCTGTCGTCCCCTTCTCCTCCTGCCCCCAATACCTCCCAGCATCAGGGTCTTTTCCAATGAGTCAACTCTTTGCATGAGGTGGCCAAAGTACTGGAGTTTCAGCTTTAGCATCAGTCCTTCCAAATAAATCCCAGGGCTGATCTCCTTTAGAATGGACTGGTTGGATCTCCTTGCAGTCCAAGGGACTCTCAAGAGTCTTCTCCAACACCACAGTTCAAAAGCATCAATTCTTCGGCACTCAGCTTTCTTCACAGTCCAACTCTCACATCCATACATGACCACTGGAAAAACCATAGCCTTGACTAGATGGACCTTTGTTGGCAAAGTAATGTCTCTGCTTTTTAATATGCTTTCTAGGTTGGTCATAACTTTTCTTCCAAGGAGCAAGCGTCTTTTAATTTCATGGCTGCCGTCACCATCCGCAGTGATCTTGGAGTCCAAAAAAATAAAGTCTGACACTGTTTCCACTGTTTCCCCATCTATTTCCCATGAAGTGATGAGACCAGATGCCATGATCTTCGTTTTCTGAATGTTGAGTTTTAAGCCAACTTTTTCACTCTCCTCTTTCACCTTCATCAAGAGGCTTTTTAGTTCATCTTCACTTTCTGCCATAAGGGTGGTGTCATCTGCATATCTGAGGTTATTGATATTTCTCCCAGCAATCTTGATTCCAGCTTGTGCTTCTTCCAGCCCAGCGTTTCTCATGATGTACTCTGCATAGAAGTTAAATAAGCAGGGTGACAATATACAGCCTTGACGTACTCCTTTTCCTATTTGGAACCAGTCTGTTGTTCCATGTCCAGTTCTAACTGTTGCTTCCTGACCTGCATACAAATTTCTCAAGAAGCAGATCAGGTGGTCTGGTATTCCCATCTCTTTCAGAATTTTCCACAGTTGATTGTGATCCACACAGTCAAAGGCTTTGGCATAGTCAATAAAGCAGAAATAGATGTTTTTCTGGAATTCTCTTGCTTTCACACAAATATGAATGTGTATATACACACACACAGAGGCTTCTCTAGTGGTTCAGATGGTAAAGAAATTGCCTGAAATGCGGGAGATGTGTTCAATCCCTGGGTGGGGAAGAACCCCTGGAGTAGGGAATGGCTACCCACTCTAGTATTCTTGCCTAGAGAATCCCATGGACAGAGGAGCCTGGTAGGCCACACTCCGTGAGGTCACAAATACACTTTCCCTTTCTCTCTCTCTCACACACACATACATATAAATATATCCACATACATATTATTTCCCCCAGAGAGTCTGTTATTAAGCATTTTCTAGCAAGAATATTGCACAGGAACCTCTACCTTCATGGAATTCACAGAATTTTCATTCTGCTGGCAAACACAGGGTGACGGCATAGGGACAATGGAAGAAAATTCAGCCTAAAGAAAAATATGTGGATGTGAACCCAATGGAGAAAGTTAGAGAGAAAAAGCAGTTAGTATCAGAATCCCTGGGTTGCCATCCTGACTCTGCAGTCAACCCAACAGTGTGAGCTTAGGCAACTTACTGGATCTCTCTAGGACTCCTCCTCTGTAAAATGGGAGTGTGAGTGTAACCACTCAGTCATCATAAAGATAAACAGTCATTAAAACTAAGAACCTGACTCTGAACTCAGCATGGCAGATGAACTCATTGTCTTCTATGAGGCAGAGAGAGGCAAGGACAATTTGCCTCCAGGACCCAGAGCTATTGAAGAGAGGATTTAGGCTCTGAGTCCCAGAGTCAGCACGCACACCCCAGACCTCTGTGTTCAGCTGCCTGGGAACATGCCCAGCTCAGAGCAGGTCTGATAAACATGCCTGTTCACTTTCTCTGAACTTTCGTCACTTGCCTCCTAAACATGAAATCCACAAAAACACTGATAAACGTGGATCATCGGAGGTCCAAGAAGATGCCAGCAGCCTCCTGGGAGAGCCCACAGCCAGAGGAAGAGGATTTTCCCATCAGGCATGACAAGGAGAGGGCTTCCCAGGTGGTGCCAGTGCTAAAGAATCTGCCTGCCAATGCAGGAGATGGAAGAGATGGGGGTTTGATCCCTGGGTCCGGAAGATCCCCTGGAAGAGGGCATGACAATCCACTCCAGTATTCTTGCCCAGAGAATCACATGGACAGAGGAGCCTCGTGGGGCTACAGTCCATAGGGTTGCAAAGAACCGGACACGACTGAAGCGACTTAGCACTCAGGCAGGCACGCGTGGCACGCATGGCGTCGTCTGCCCGGGCCTCCGGCAGAGTCTCAAAACAGGCCACCAGGTGGCAGCATTTGCACGAGTTACACGAAAGTTGGCACTGGGAGCCACCGCAGAAACTCCTGAAGTTGAAAACTTGCCTTTTCCCACTTTGCTCCCTTTGTTCCCTGAACCAAACTCTGGAAGCTTACCAGACCTGGTGCTCAGCGTCCGATTCTGTGACGCCCAGACAAGCTCCTTTAGTCCTTTGCTGTCTCCACCCTCAGAGGTCTCCTCAGTACTCACATCTCTGCTGACTCACCCCAGCCCAGGAATCCCTTCCACCCAACAGCTGGCTCCAAAGGAAGACTGGAGCCTGACGTCCAGGGTTACCAGCGCCCAAGAGAAGCATATGCTGCAGAGACAGACGTGGCCAGAAAGACCTGGAGGGGCTGTTGTTAGGAGATCACCCATCCCCACATGACCTCCCATGTACACACACGTGCATGTACACTCATGTGCACACATGCATGTTCACACACGTGCACATGTACACACATGCAGATCATAGACATGCACCCACTCTTATAGGTGCATACACACTTGCACACATGAATGCTCATATACACGTTCACACTTGACGGGTACACATGAGCATATAACACAAGGACACAGATGGACACAGGCACACATGCATGCATATGCACACACACACACACACACACACACACACAAAGCCTCCTAAACAGCGGGAAGAACCCACAGAGTTGAATAAACAATTTTTTTTCTAGTCTCAACAGGTGAGAATGACTACTTATTATGTAAGGGTACAACCTCTGTCTTTAAGAAACAGCATTAGTCGTGCAACTGTTGGAAAAGATCCACCGTGAGTAGACACTACTATATGCAAAGCCAGCTTTTCATTTGTTTTTGATTTTGTTTGTTTTCAGTGGTGAACTCCGTTTGTTGTTAGAATGTGGTTTTATCACAGCATTTTCCAGACATAAGCTCCACTTATTTTAAGCTGATAGGAAGCTACCTATTCTAGAACATAACTAAATGCTTATTTTCCAGGTAAAACCTAATTTTGCATTTTAAAATATTAAGTACCATATATTTTTAGTTAGATAATTAGGATATAGTCATGAAATGCAGTCAAATCCATCACTTCTTCCACAGTTATGTTAGGAAAAGAAATTGTCAGGTGCTCAATTAATTGAGTGAACGGAGATCTACATGGAGTCACCGTGGCTGCGCCCCCTCCTCCCCAGGGCCTTTGAACCTGCCCTTTTCTGGCCTGTTTACTACCTTCTCACCCGGCAAATTCTATTAGACCAGCTCTGGCAATGTTGGCCCTGCAGGACGCACTTACCCACAGATGCTTCTCTCGTGGTCCACCGTGTGCTAACGGTCGTGTGCACTGTCAATAGTTACAAGCTGGGAGATTCCACACACACTCACGAAAGTCCCCACTCAGAAAATCAGAGACCTGGCGAGATGAGCCAGCGTCCCACCGCCCAGCAGTGGAGCTAGCCGAGCAGAGGCCGTCTCTCTGGACAGGGCTCACCTTTTCCACTGGACTTCATCCGTAGGACTTCATACCTGCTTGTTGCCTACAAGCTTCTGGGTTTGCAGCCCCTGATTTCCACCTTACCTCCTCTTCCAGGAAGCCCACCATGAACATGTACTCCAGTGAGCTTTTGTTTTTTTTTTTCCATCAAAGAAAAGTTTTGTTTACACAGGCAAACCTTGGAGATGCTGGAGATTCATTTTCGGTCTACCGCAATAAACTGAGTTACCCTTTTTTTTGTTTCCCTGTGCTTATCAAACTTATATTTACACTACACTGTAGTCTCTTAAGCGTGCAACAGTCCTATATCTTGGGCTTCCCTGGTGGCTCAGACAGTAAAGAATTCCCCTCAATACGGGAGACTTGGGTTCAATCCCTGAGTTCGGAAAATCCCCTGGAGGAGGGCGTGGCAACCCACTCCAGTATTCTAGCCTGGAGAATCCCCATGGACAGAGGAACATGACGAACTATGGTCCATGAGGTCGAAAAGAGTCAGACACGACTGAGTGACTGACTAAGCACAGCCAAACACAGTATGGCACTGCCGTATATCTTACAAAAGCAGTACACATTCCTTAATTTTAAAATCACTTACTGCTAAAATATGCTAACCATCCTCTGAATCTTCAACTAGTTATAGTAATCACACTGATCACAGATCACTGTCATGAAAGTTTAAAATACTGAGAAAATCACCAAAAATGTGACAAAAACATGAAGTGAGCAGACGTTGTTAGAGAGATGGCACAGATAAACTTTACGATGCAGAGGTGGGCACAGACCTTCAGTTTGTAAAAAAACACGCTATTTGTGAAATTCACCAAGTGAGGTCTGCCTGTATTTCCTTTCGTTTTCTGCAAAGGAGACTGATGTAGTGGTGTTAACCATAGCATCAATCCCCTGCCTGCCTGTCTTCCGTTTCCCTTCTAGGACCTGGCAAAGCAGAAGACTAGCCTATTCACAGCAGGGAACACCCGGGGGGAACCCACACCTCCCAGGCTCTGTTCTAAGCCCTTTCCGAAACTGGGAACGTTTACAGAGAAGGTGACAGAGTGCAGAGAGGTTAATCGACCTGGCAAGGCCAAAGGGCTCCGAGCTACTGCCTTATCTGGCTCTTTGCTGACCTCAAGGGCCCCTGGGGGCTCCAGTCCACTCCAGTACTCTTGCCTGGAGAATCCCACGGACAGAGGAGCCTGGCGGGCTACAGTCCATGGGGTTGTAAGAATTGGACATAACTGAAATGACTTAGCACACACACACGTGGTGTAAATATTCCCACCATAGCCAATTTCAGTCTAACTGCTGAGACATCACTGAATGAGGATTAGGAAGAGGTTTTCAAAAGCACAGCTTCAGCTTTAATTTCACCACATGGATTCAATGGACAGAAATCACCTCAAGAGAGCAGATAGTAGGAAAATGTAGCAAAATAGTTAGGAGCTGATAAGTTTCGATATTGATCACCTTCAGTGAAAATAGAATTCATTGTAAGTTAATATTGTTGTTTTAATGAGACATGTCGTCTTTTTCTGCTTCTGTTTTTAAAAAATATTTTTATTTATATTTTATTGTCTTTTAAAAAAATATTTATTTGGCTGTGCCAGGTCTTAGTTGCAGCTGATGGGGTCTAGTTCTCTGAACAGGGATGGTGCCTAGGCCCCCTGCACTGGGAGTGTGGAGTCTTAGCTTTGGACTGCCAGGGAAGTCCCCCCTTTTTTAAATTAATAAGGACTGTGCTTAACCAGTAAATACTAAAGGAAATCAGTCCTGAATATTTATTGGAAGGACGGATGCTGATGCTCAAACTCCAATACTTTGGCCACCTGATGCGAAGAACTGATTCATTGGAAAAGACCCTGGTGCTGGGAAAGATTGAAGGCAGGAGGAGAAGGGGACAACAGAGGATGAGATGGTTGGATAGCATCACCGACTCAATGGACATGAGTTTGAGCAAGCTCTGGGAGTTGGTGATGGACAGGGAAGCCTGGCACGCTACAGACCATGGGGTTACAAAGAGTCGGACATGACTGAGTGACTGAACTGAACTAAACTGTGCTTAACAAATGGTGTGCAAAATTCCTGAAAATGTGTCTGTTGGTTCTTGGAACTGCTCTGAACAGTCTCCAGAGCCCCCCAGGCTGACACATGCTGCATCCCTGGCTCCCATCCGGCATCTCTCTTGTGATATGCACTCCATTAACCCATGGCCATTCTTGGCCTCGTGGAACCAGAGCACCCCAAGTGAGCCCACGTGCCTCAAAACCCACCCTTCTCTCAGAAGCTCAGAGAATGTTACCAAAGGAAAAGAGCCACAAAGTAATCTGATCCTGTGATCCACAGAAAACCAAGGGTGCACTGGAGCTGCTGGAGAAGACGAGGAACCCTCACCCCAAGTGGGGCAATTCCAATACATCCACTTCCTGTGCTGGAGTTCTGGGCTGAAAGACACATGCATAGTGTATGTGTGTGCTCAGTTAGTGTGTGTGCTCAGTGTGTGTGTGTGTGTGCTCAGTTAGTGTGTGTGTGTGCTCAGTGTGTGTGTGCTCAGTGTGTGTGTGTGCTCAGTTAGTGTGTGTGTGTGTGCTCAGTTAGTGTGTGTGTGTGTGTGCTCAGTTAGCGTGTGTGCATGCTCAGTCCCGTCCGATTCTTTGAGACCTCATGGACTCCAGCTAACCAGGCTTCTCTGTCTATGGGATTTGCTAGGCAAGAATACTGGAGTGGCTTGCCATTCCTTTCTGGGGATCTTTCTGACCCAGGGATCAAACCCGTGTCTCTTGTGTCTCTTACATTGGCAGGTGGATTCGTTACTACTAGCACCACCTGGGGAGACACAGTTCGGGGTTCCACTTCCTCCTTGCTCCTGGGTGGGGAAGATCACCTGGGGTAGGAAATGGCAACATATTCCAGTATTCTTGCTTGAAAAATTCCATGGGCAGAGAAGAACCTGGTGGGCTCTATAGTCCATTGGGTTGCAAAGAGTCATACACAACTGAGCAACTAAGTACATGCATAAACACACAGGCATATGCATGTGTGTGCACACACACCCTCACACACACACCCTCACACACACAGGCACATGAAGCTGATTTGTCCAACACTTGGGAACACACAGGCTCAGAAGCGGCTAGAGTTCAGGTTTTCATTTTTCTGTAAACCTTGTCTCTGGCCCCCTTCCTTACCTCTCTCGCCAGAGCCATAACCTCCACATTCTCTGTACTCGCACATCTCGAATCCTTGACAGCTGATGCTGTCCCATCTTGGCCTGTGTTTCAACTGCCTGCAGAGCTCACATTTGATAGAAAATGCATGGAAATATGGGGCGGGGGTGATTCTGGCTGACATCTGTGATGGGTGGCCCATCCTTGGGGGCATCTTTTGTGGCTGGGGTTGAATGCAGGGGCAGAGAAGGGATGAGGGCCGAGTCCTTCTCCCAAGGACTCCGGAAGGAACCGGAGTCCTTGGGAGAAAAAGAAGCTCCCAAGGTACCACCCCCACCCAAAGTCACCAGCACGCATTCGTACCAGCATTTACAAGGAGAGATTCTGTCAAGGAAACGGTGTGCATGCCTGTCTTGCTCCTGCCGTGGGCTGAAGCAGGCAAGGCGAGAAGGTGGGAATTTCTAAGGCCTGGCTCCCTCCAGGTAGTGTCTGCATTGACCTGGACTCCGGAACAAGGTAGATTAGGAGTGGGAAAGGTATGGCCCCCATCAGTCACATGTCTGTGGGCTTCGCGGCTGAGGTCTGCGCTCCCAGGGACCAGTTGGAAGGGGCAGCCCCAGATCCAAGGACGGCTCCAGCCTCCCTGGAAGCTAGTGGAGAAGCTTCTGAGGGCTTCGTGAAAAAGGCAGAAAGTTCAAGATCCTTTTAATGAGTTTACTCAGCCTGTGGAATATCAAGTATTTGTTTTCTTAAGACTGGAAAGAAAGGGTCAACAGCCGGCCCCCTCCTGGGCAGCCCAGCTGGTTTGTCCTCAATTTGCTTGGGCCTCCAAAGAGCTCACGGTCATCAAAGGCCTCTCGCACCTGAGGCCCCATCACCCCGCCGCCTGCAACACAGGGTTGGGTAATCCGCTCAAATCCCCAGGCCAAACACTGGCACCAAACAACCCTGCCCCAGTGTTGCTTTGAACTTCCATCCCGGGAGGCGTTCTGGTTTAAGCAGGATGGTCTTTGAAGAGGAAGTCCCTGTCCGTCTTCTGCGGGCCGGTTGGGAGGACGGACCCGGGCGGGGCTGAGGTGTGGGTTTACCTGGTTGGTTCCCCATCCTCCGTGGACTGCCCACCAGCCCCCCTTCCTAGGGCTGCTTTATCCCTTTAAGGCTTTTTGTAATGCTGAATTTTTAAAAACAAACAGTTTTATTTCTTTATTCATTTTTGCCTTGCAGCGAGTGAGGGCTACCCTTCTTTGTGGTGCACGGGCTTCTCATTGCGGGGGCCTCTGTTGCTGAGCAGCACAGGCTCTAGGCATGCAGGCTTTAGTAGTGGCGGCAAGTGGACTCTAGAGTTGTGGTTCCTGGGCTCTAGAGCACAGGCTCAATAGTTGTGGCACGCGGGCTTAGATGCTCTGAGGCATGTGCAATCTTCCCGGACCAGGGATCGACCCACGTGTCCCGCATTGGCAGGCAGATTCGTTACCACTGAGTCACCAGGGAAGCCCCTATAATGTTGAATGTTGACATACTTTCAGACTTACAGAAAAGTTGTAAGAACAGCACAGAGAATTTCTGGATACCCTTTATTCAGGTACCTTACACAGTAACATCTTAACACATTTTTTCTCTCTCCCTTCCACACACACACACACACACATACATGCTGAGTCACTCAGTCATGTCCAACTCTTTGCGGTCCCATGGACTGTAGCCCACCAGACTCCTCTGTCCATGGGATTTTTTCTGACAAGAATACTGGAGAGGGTTGTCCTTTCCTCCTCCAGGGGATCTTCCTGACCCAGGTATTGAAACCACACCTCGTGTGTCTCCTGCATTGCAGGTGGATTCTTTACTCTCTGAGCTAACAGGAAGCCTATCTATCTATCTATATACACATGTGTATGTATATATACATACTGTATATGTATTATTATACCATACACAGTATATGTATATATATAGTATACTATGTGTGTGTGTGTGTGTATAATTTTCCTTAAGCTTTCGAGAAACTAATCTCTAATGATATAAAGTGAAGTCTTTCCAGGCACAGGTGGTCCCGCTTGGCCATGCCCCCTCCCCCTTGCTCCCCCTGCTGCCTCCCCAAAGAAGCTTTCTTTCCCTCTGCGTGCGAGTGGTACCTGTGACTGGAATGATACAGCTGATCTTCTTGTACCTTGTTTCCATCCGTCTGCACCATGTTTTTCTACATCCTGCAACTTGTTTCGTTCACTCAACGATTTATCTCAGACATCTCGCCAAACTGGTACGTAAAGTCTGCATGATTCTTTTTTAACTGGTGCCATTTCTTTTTTCTCATTGGACTGGCCAAAAAATTAAAGTTTGATACTATCAAGTATGAGGGAATGTGTTGGGGAGACATGCTCATTGGTGGGAGTGTAAATTAGTCAGAGCTGCTTTAGGGCAACTTGGCAAATCTACTGAAATTCAGAGTTTGTCTGTTGTCTGACCCACGACTGTAGCTCTCTGGGTCTGAGAGACGCGGGCGCTGGCTCATAGGGGCACACAGCAGTGCTCGCCCACAGCCTGGCTACCTGCCAGCTTGGATACCGAATCACACTTCAACGGGGGATGATAGGGGCAGGGGCAGCTGTGGCCAAGGTAGCTTTCTTCCCTGGCTGGCCATGAGGACCCCATGGCGGTGATTTCACAAAAGAACATACTCAGGTCACATCTCCAAAAATTCAGTTTCACTTGGTTTTTGGTGGGGTTTGGGTATCAGTATTTTTTAAAAGCTCTTAGGTATTTCTACTGTTCAGCCAGAATCGTGAACCACTGAAGTCCTCAAACCCAGAAAGGAGTCTCCAACGAGCTCAACATGTAGCTTCCTTGTTGGCCTGCAGAAGGTGCAGATGAGCAAGAAAAGCCAGAGTCACTTGATTCTTTTCATTACTCTGGCACTGCTTCTGTACTGGATGGTGCTTTTCATGTAATGAGAACTGTTTAGATTCCTTGGTTTAGTCCAAATTCCCACTGACCACAGACCAGTGTGGAGTCTTCTGATGGATCTTCAGCTATGTCCTGTTGAGCAGGTTGTATACTGCACAAAGATAATGATGATGGTGGTGATGGTGGTGGTGGTGATGGTGGTGGTGATGATGGTGGTGATGGTGATGGTGGTGATGATGGTGAGGATGTTGGTGGTGGTGGTGATGATGGTGAGGATGTTGGTGGTGCTGACGATGATAATGGTGAGGATCCCTCTGGTAGCCAGAGTGGCACCTTCTCTATGTGACCAGACCTAGGGGTGACTTCAGACACCCACCTTCCTGACTGTGGAAAAGGTGACAATCTCCAAGTGGGTCCATGCTGCAGCTCTGCAGGAAACCACACACTAGGCCTTCCAATGAGTTTGCAAGAGCCCGGTCCCCTGTGTTCAGTCCCTTCCTGCTCAAGATATCTGGACCTGTTTCCATTCCCAGTGACTGAATCTGGACTGGTAAGCTTCCTCTTCCACTTTCTACATCTCAGCCTTACCGACACTGGTCTCACACTTTCTCCAGTAACACGGCATTCCCCCAAGGCAGGCCTGTGCTGGAAATCCCACAACAGCAGTCTCTGGAGTCACCTTGCCTCTGGCTCTTCACATTTTAATTCCAGCCCCTGCAAGACCTCAGAAACCCCATGATGTCCCTCCTCTGATTAGGTTCACAGCTGCCGAGGAAGAAAACACTTGAAAAGATTTAAACATTTAAAGAATTGATTTATCTTCAAAACCCATGGCTGATGTTTGTTATCACCTGTTGAGCTTCATCTTAAGACATTGCTCCACTGCTTTGTCCTAAGAACCCTTTGAGGTAGTTACAAGTATGATCCCCCGTTCTTATGAGGAGTCTGAGAAACAGAAGAGATAGGTGATGAGGCTTCTCATATACTTAGGGAAGAGGTGGGCCTAGGAGTCAAGGTCAGGCTTTGTCACAGCAGAGAAAGGAATTCATCTTATATCATGGCCCACATCCATCAAATGAAACAGACACCTCATCAGCTGTTACACTTGGCAAGTATTATGCACTACAATATTTTCTGATCAGTTCTCTTCTGTCCTACTGATCTTATTCTAGTTTATTTTATCCAATCCTATTCTATTTCGTAAACTGTTCTATTAATGTGCATGGACTCTGATACTGTCTATTCTAACTTTTTGTTCCATCCTCTCTTCATCACTTTAATTTTTTTTAAATTTTTGCTAAGCCACATGGCATGTAGGATCTTAAGTTCCCCAACCAGAGATCGAACCTGCAACCCCTTCAGTGGGAGTGCAGAGTCTTAACCACTGGACTGCCAATAAAGTCCCATTCTTTCTGTCTTAATTAGGATACTAAAAGAAGTAACCCTGGCCCCAGCCTCTGCTATACATAAATAATTAACTTACCCTCGGCATCTCCAAGGGTACCAGTTGTATTGCATACTTGAGAGAATTGAGGAAATGTTTGCAGATCATTTTGATGTTCCCAGATCAGATAAGAAGCCCTGGTTTGGAGTCTACAGTGATTTTACACCACTGCTGGGTCACTCAACCCATCTGTCCTTCGGCCTCTTAGGTGCTAAGAGAGTTACACCCTGGCAGGGCTGACATGTCAATACACCTCAGGTTTTTGCAACACTGAGCATTTGTTTGCTTTTTTTTTTTTTTTTTTTTTTAACGTACCAGGAGTTCCCCAAATTGATTGGCCCCCCCTACCCGTCTCAATCTTCAAGATGTCCAACCCCTCTATAAACATTTTCAATGGCTCCCTGCCCCTTATAAAGTACAGCCTCTGCATTTTGATATATAGGATGCTTCGTGGCTCGATTTCTAGCTGCTGCCCAGCCTGGTAACCCCACCCCTCCTCTCTGTCCTCTGTAGCTGCACCTACCCCGCCTCTCTGTCCTCTGACCACACTGCTGCTTCTGCCAGGCTTCCCTCAGGGACTGCACCTGGCCTTTTAGGCCCAGCTCTGGTAGAGCCTCTCTCCACACCCTTCATTCCTCCAGGGGGAAGGGGCAGCCATCTGTCTGTCCTTCTGAAGCTGTTTAAGCATCATCTCGAGGTCGTGTGTGTTAGATCTGGTGCTAGGCTGTGGAGATGCATCAGTGTAAAAAAAGAAGATACTGGTCTTTGTGCTCATGGAGCTGAGTCACGTTAAAGAATATTCATGATTGATAGCATCTTTACATTGTACTTACTAGGTGTCAAATATTGCTCACAGCGCTTTACACTTGTGTGCTCACTGAATCCTCAGAACAATCTCATGAGGCAGGTCCCATTATAACTCCCATTTTGCAAATGAAGACAGAGGCAACAGAGAGGGTGAGTCATTTTTCAAAGGCCACAAAGCTTTCAAGTTGCCACATTGGAACTGAAACCTTGCCGTCGAGGTCTGCAGCCCATGCTCTGAAACACTTAGTTAAAAACCAGAGTCTGCACCCAAAGGAGAAATACAGAGACAATCCCGGGGTCTTGACTTGGTCTGTGCACTCTGGAGAAGATATACTCTGCCCCAGGTTGATTTTGTCCAGATTTATTTGCTGATGACTCCAAATTTACCTCTCAGACTTATCTGTGCAGCTGCCCCCTTGATATCCCTACTGAGATGCCTAATATGCCTCTCAAACTTTACATGCCCCCCAAAACTCATCATCTTCCCCTTTCCCCTCTCTCCATCCCCATCCTAGAACCAGTAACCTGGTCCTTCCCTTAGCTTGGCCCCCAAAGCCCAGCATCATCTACCTCACTCCCTCTCACGCACTAGTGGAATCCATCAGCAGATTTTCAGATTACACCCAGCCTTCTGCCACACTTGCCTTCTGCCACCACTGGTCTAGCCTCGGGGCCTCTCCCCAGAGTTTGCCCAAGTCCTAACCAGGTACCCTGGTTCCTCTCTCAGTTTCTTTCCAACAGAGTAGCCACAGCGCTCCTACTATGATGCAAATTAGAAGATGCCACTTCACTCAAAACCCTTCCATGCTCAAACATGTGCACATGTGTTCAGAGCAGCAATGTTCATAGTAGCTAAAGGATGTAAATTGCCTGTGTCCATAAACAGATGAATGAATAAGCAAATTCCATTTATTCCCATGGTGGAATATTATTCAGCCATAAAAAGGAACAAGTGACTTCCTCGACAACATGGATGAACCTCAAAAACATGATCCTGGTGAAAGCAGCCAGTCACAGACAGTTGCATATTATATGATTCCATTTGTATGAAATCTCCAGAATAGGTGAATCCTTGGAGACAGACAGCAGGTTGACAGTGGCTGGCATCTGGGGGAGGAGGCCTGAGAAGGAACTGTTTAATGTGTGCAGTTTCCTTTGAAGATGATGGTCATGCTTTGGAACTAAAGTGGTGATTGCACAGCATTGTGAATATACTAAATACCAATGAAATGTTTCCTTTAAAGTGGTTAATTTCATATTATGTGAATCTAACCTCAATAAATTATTGTTTTTAAAATATCCTCAATGGCTCTCTATTGATCTCAGAGAGGAGTTCAAATCCTGACAGTGCTCACAGGCTCTGGACCTCAGTCCTGAGGCCCTTGTCTCTTGCTTTGAGCCCTTGTCTACTCCCCATCCCTCCGTTCCCCTCCTAACACAGCAGCCTCCACTCCTCCAAGAGGCCAGGCATGCTCCCTGCACAGGGTTCTGCATTCTTCTTCCATTTTCTGGACTCTCTTGTCTGAGACCCACTTAAGATTCCCCTTGCCCCTGGTAGGTCTGTACTAATGTCTCTCTTTCTCCAACTGCCATGTTGAAAATGACAACTTCCCATGTGTCATTCCCATCTGCTCCCTGCCAAGCCTTCCTCCTCACTAAAGACATGATGCTCTTTTCTTATGTCTCTTGTTGACAGTTTCCCCCACCCAACCAGTGCTTCTGTGAAGGCAGAGAGTTTTGTCTGGGATTTTTGTTTTCATTTGTGCTCATTGCTGTCTTCCCAGCGTTTAGTTCAGGGCTGGGCAATTGTTCTCTGTTGGGGTTAAGATAATAAATATTTTTTCAATGCAGACCACAGTGCAGTCTCTGCTGTAGCTACTCTGTTCTATGGGTGGTGGTGGTGCTTTAGTTGCTAAATCGTGTTCAACTCTTGAGACCCCATGGACTGTAGCCCCCCAGGCTCCTCTGTCCATGGGGTTTCCCAGGCAAGAATTTTGGAGTGGGTTGCCATTTCTTTCCCCATCTGCTCTATGTGGGGTAGTTCAAAAGCACCCACTGATGGTGTGTGAGTGAAGGAGCTTAGCCATGTGCTAAGCTAAAAGACTTCATTTTAAAAGTATGTATGTATTTATTTGGCCACATCAGGTCTTAGTTACAGCAGTGGGATCTTTCATTGTCTCGGGCTCCATTCATGTGAGCTCAGAAGTCCCTCAGCACGTGGGATCCCAGTTTCCCAACCAGGGATTGAACCTTTGTCCCCTGCATTGGAAGGCAGATTCTTAACCACTGGACCACCCAGGAAGTCCCTAAAACTTTGCTTATGGACACTGAAATTTGAATTTCATGTCATTTTCATGCATCATGTAGTATTTCTCCTCTTTAGACTTTTTTCCCAACTATTTAAAAATGGAAAAGTGATTTTTTTCTGGAGGGTCATGGAAATGTGTCAGTTGGATTGTCCCTCAGGCTATAAGGTGCTGACCCCTGGTCTGAAACAGAGACTAACACATTGTAGGTACTCAATAAATCTTTTCTGAATGAATGAATGAATGAAGTGGCTTTTGGTCTCTGGCGTGAGGGATAGTGGCTTCCCAAGTGGCTCAGTGGTAAAGAATCCTCCTGCCAATGCAGGAGACACAGGGTTGGATGCCTGAGTCAGGAAGATATCCTGGAGGAGGAAGTGGCAACCCACTCCAGTATTCTTGCCTGGAAAATCCTATGGACAGAGAAGCCTGGTGGGCTACAGCCCATGGGATTGCAAAGAGTTGGACATGACTGAGCATGCAGTCATGCACAGATGCACATGAGGGATAGAGGGATTAACCAGGTAAGGAGGAGAGAGAATCATTGAGATGGAAGGAATAGGATGGGAAAAGTTCTGATGCAGAAAGGAAGGCAGGACTTCCCTGGAGGTCCAGTGCTTAAGAATCTACCTGCCAATGCAGGGGACAGGGGTTGGAAACCTGGTCTGGGAAGATTCCACATGCCTCAGGGCACCTAAACCCGTGAGCCGCAACTACTGAAGCCCCAGCACCTAGAGCCCATGCCTGCAACAAGAGAAGCCACCACAATGAGAAGCCTGTGCACTGCAATGAAGAGGAGCCCCTACTTGCCACAACTAGAGAAAGCCCGCATGCAGCAACAAAGACCCAGAGCAGCCAAAAATAAATCAGTAAATTTAAAAAAAAAAGGAAAAGAAAAGAGAGGAAGGCGGCTCAGCTCAGGGCAGCTGAAGTAGAGAAAGCTGAGTGCTGGAGATGAGGATGAAGAGGAGGGAGGCCTCTGTTCCTGGCTATTGTCACAGTGCTTCTGGGTAGTGATGACTAATGCTGGTCCAGGGCTGACCGGGTCGGGACACCCTCAGACATGCTTCAACAATAACTTCATCCTTCCAACTCTCCCGTGGGGCAGGCACCATTCTTATCTTCAATCAAGGATAGTGAGGCAATTGAGGTACATAGGGGTTAGGTAACACACCCGAGGTCACACAGCTTGTAAATGGCCAAGGTAGGAACCAAACCCAGGCAGTCTGCCTCCAGAGCCATTCCCCCAGGCACTGGGCTCTCACAGCTAAGCAGGATCACCTTAGATAGCAAATAAAATGCAGGAGCCCCAGTTAAATACAAATTTCAGATAAACAAGGAATAATACTTCAGTGTATTTTTAGGTCTGGTACAATATTTGGGACATACTTGTGCTACCAAATAGGAAAAGGAGTACGTCAAGGCTGTATATTGTCACCCTGTTTATTTAACTTCTATGCAGAGTACATCATGAGAAACGCTGGGCTGGAAGAAGCACAAGCTGGAACAAGATTGCCGGGAGAAGTATCAATAACCTCAGATATGCAGAAGACACCACCCTTATGGCAGAAAGTGAAGAGGAATTAAAAAGCCTCTTGATGAAAGTGAAAGAGGAGAGTGAAAAAGTTGGCTTAAAGCTCAACATTCAGAAAACGAAGATCATGGCATCCGGTCCCATCACTTCATGGAAAATAGATGAGGAAACAGTGGAAACAGTGTCAGACTTAATTTTTTTTGGCTCCAAAATCACTGCAGATGGTGATTGCAGCCATGAAATTAAAAGACGCTTACTCCTTGGAAGGAAAGTTATGACCAACCTAGATAGCATGTCCAAAATCAGAGACATTACTTTGCCAACAAAGGTCCGTCTAGTCAAGGCTATGGTTTTTCCAGTGGTCATGTATGGATGTGAGAGTTGGACTGTGAAGAAAGCTGAGCACTGAAGAATTGATGCTTTTGAACTGTGGTGTTGAAGACGACTCTTGAGAGTCCCTTGAACTGCAAGGAGATTCAACCGGTCCATTCTAAAGGAGATCAGCCCTGGGATTTCTTTGGAAGGAATGAAGCTAAAGCTGAAACTCCAGTACTTTGGCCACCTCATGCGAAGAGTTGACTCACTGGAAAAGACTCTGATGCTGGGAGGGACTGGGGGCAGGAGGAGAAGGGGACGGCAGAGGATGAGATGGTTGGATGGCATCACTGACTCGATGGACGTGAGTTTGAATGATCTGCAGGAGTTGGTGATAGACAGGGAGGCCTGGCGTGCTGCAATTCATGGGGTCGCAGAGTCGAACTGGACTGAGCGACTGAACTGTGCTAAATGAGTGGGTCAGACAGTAAAGGATCCGCTTACAATGCAGGAGACCCAGGTTTGTTCCTAGGGTCAGGAAGATCCCCTGGAGAAAGGAAGGGCAATCCACTCCAGTATTCTTACCTGGACAATTTCATGGACAGAGGAGCCTGGTGGGCTACAGTCCATAGGGTCTCAAAGAGTCAGACAGGACTAAGGGACTATCACTTTATGCTAAATATTTCTCCATTGTTTATCTGAAATTCAAATTTAACCAGATGTCCTGTATTTTATCTGGCAATTCTATGGCAGAACCCAAGACAGAGCAGAGCTCAGTAAATGCTGAGTATGAGGACTAGACTCTCTCTTGTCAATCTGGCCTGTTGTGCTCCCAAGAATGCCAGCAGTGGAAAGTGCAGACATTCCAAGTGTGGGATGGTAGCATCACATTTAATGACCTCAGAGATGCTCAGTGCAAAGGAGCAAGCTGGAGATGGGAGACCATAGTGAGAGCACCCTGGCAGAGAGTCAGACACCCTGGTTCCTCTGTCTTTTTCGGTGATGTGTCACTCCTTGGGCTTTGGGTGAGAATCAGAAGCCACCTGGTGACCTGCACAGGGAGGTCTGCAACAGGACAGGAGGCAGAATCCTTCTGGCCTTCCGCTGTCTGCAGGGTGTGGTGACTTCTACTATAATTCAGAGGAAAACTCATCCTTGCAGCTCTGGTCTTCACTAAGGAGACAGAGAAGAAGTCTTCTTTGCTGCTTCCTTCTCTGCAGCTGCAAAAGAGGGCTGGACGGTGGTGGGTGAGCTGCAGTCATCATCCAGAAATGTTTCGGGGTCCTCCAACTCACCCAGCTTCTGAATTGAAAGGGTGGGGGACAGGGGTGATCATGAGACTTTGATGCAACAGACACATCTGTAAGCAGAGCCTTTGCTAATGATGTCAACAGTATACTCGCTGATTTTAGTAATATTCTGTTTATTTTGTGTGTCGGGGGGAGATGAGGTGCAGGCTGGGCCATGTGGCTTGCGGGATCTTAGTTCCTGGACCAGGGATTGAATTCAGGGCCAAGGCAGTCAAAGTGCTGAGTCCTAACCACTGGACCACCAGGGAACTTCAATACACTCCTTGAATCCACCCTTTCACTTGCTCATCAGAACAGTTTTTGCCCAAACTTACAACGGCCGAACAGTTTTGAGGAAGAGTGCCAGGCCAGACATGGCCTGGGGAGGGGGCCAGCTATCACCTCCAGTGTTTTCTCTTTATGAGGATCAAGGTGATAAGCTTGGGGGCGGGGCTTTGTGAGGGGGGCTGGGAAACCATAGAGCAAAGCAGCTTAAACCTTAAAAAGTTGCAAAGTATTAGGTGTGTCTATTGGAATCAGGCGGGTACATGATTTAAGAGAACCTCATGTGTTACTTGGAGAAGGCAATGGCAAGCCACTCCAGTACTCTTGCCTAGAAAATCCCATGGATGGAGGAGCCTGGTGGGCTACAGTCCACCAGGGTGGCTACAAGTTGGTTGCGACTGAGCGACTTCACTTTCACTTTTCACTTTCACGCAATGGAGAGGGAAATGGCAACCCACTCCAGTGTTCTTGCCTAGAGAATCCCAGGGACAGCAGAGCCTGGTGGGCTGCTGTCTATGGGGTCGCACAGAGTCGGACATGACTGAAGTGACTTAGCAGCTTAGCATGTGTTAGTATAGGGAGTAGTGGGGACTGGGGTAAATTGGAAACTTCATGTCTCATCTGAGAAGGAGACTGCTACTTAACCTTGCCTCAAAGTTGCTGTTGGTGAAAGTGTGTCAGAACTTCCAACTTTTTAACCCAAGTTAGAAATCTAGATTTTTTAAAATGTAGGTTCTCCTAAATTCTAAATATTGTTGACTAAACAGTAAAAAAAAAAAAAGAAATGTATGGGACTTCCCTGGTGGCCCAGTGGTTAAGAAGACATTGAGCTTTCACAGCAAGGAGCACAGTCTTGATCCCTGGTCCGGGAACTAAGATCCCATGTGCTGCACAGTGTGGCCAAAAAACAAAAAGAAACAAACAAAAGAAATGTAATATCATAAAAGAAAACAGAATACATCTGTGGGCCAGATTTGACCTAAGGACTGCTAGTTTATGATTTCTTATTAAAATATACTGCAGTCTCTGTGTGTACCAAGAGCTACGACTATAATTCACAGGCGTGTAGAGAGATGTGAGGTGCAGTAGATAAACACAAGTACACTTACACAGGTGCACACAGTGAGAAAAGATGAGTTGGAGAAATTTTATTCAAAATTGAGCAATCAGAAAATCTAGATGGAGAGTAGTATACCCCTGCTGCTGCTGCTAAGTCGCTTCAGTCGTGTCCGACTCTGTGCGACCGCATAGACGGCAGCCCACCAGGCTCCCCTGTCCCTGGGATTCTCCAGGCAAGAACACTGGAGTGGGTTGCCATTGCTTTCTCCAATATTATACCCCAGAGTCCATGATTAACTCTAACCGCAGGCTGACTTACAATGTAAGCGCTCTTACAGTGAGCGCTTACTGGGTGATCAGCTGGACTCTTGAGATTGTATCTGCTCCCATCCCATCCTCAGGATCATCCTGAAAGGTAAGAGCTGCTATCATCAGCCTCCTTTTGCAGATGGGGAAACTGCTTTAGATTTTCACCGGCCAAGCATCTCCATCCACTTCTTAGAAGGGCAGAGCAGGGAGAGGTGCTGAGAAACTCACCCAGGGGATATTCTGACTTGAAGGATGCTACTGTTTCCCTCCTTGGAAGATACTAGCCCTGGGCTTCCCTGGTGGCTCAGTGGTAAAGAATCCACCTGCCAACGCAGGAGACCTGGGTTCGATCCCTGGTCCGGGAAGATCCCACATGCCGAAGAGCAACTAAGCCCATGTGCCACAACTACTGAGCCTACAAGAGCCGGGAACCACAATTACTGGAGCATGTGCTCTGCAACAAGAGAAGCCACCACAATAAGAAGCCCATACACTGCAAAGAAGAGTAGTTCCTGCTCATCACAACTAGAGAAGTGCCTGGTCAGCAACAAAGACCCAGCCAGCACAGCCAATAAATAAATAAAATTATAAACAAAAAGAAAAGAAAGGCTCTGATCCTACCTGGAGGATCCTGAATGCCAGTGCATGTGATACGCCCTCTCCTTCTACGAACTGCTGAAAGCTGGTGTGTATGTTCCTAGGTGTGTTTAGGCCAGCTGCATCTGTTACTGTCAGATCATGATTTAATAAAATAGAATCTCAACCAAGGAAATATGAACGCAAAATTGTTTCTGTGAAAAATACTTGGCATGCTTTGGAAAAATTTAATCAAAGCAGGTTGCCCAAAAAATGACCTTCAAAGTCAATGTGGACCAGACAACTTAAATATATGAGCAGTAAATCACAGGATGCATAAAAGAATCCTGGGCTTGGATTGTTCCTGAGATGCCTTTGTGATCTCATTGCCCATTACAGACACGTGAAATCACACGAGTGCCTTTTGAACAGGGGTTTTTAATTTAGAAAGTAGAAGACCTTTCAGGAGATGCACTCTCAAGAAGAGAACTCATTCCTGCATCAAACTGTCGGCAAGTAAATGCACATTTCCATATTTTTAAGTTAAAGGAAACGATTTCTGTCTTTTTGCGTTAACTCATCATCATATCAGATGATTTGGCTTCTGGCTGTTCTCAAATTTCCACAGCTGAAACAATAATGAGTCGGATATTTGTTTTTGCTGTTTAGTTGCTCAGTGGTGTCTGACTCTTTGTGACACCAGGCTACCCTGTCCTTCACTATCCCCTGGAGTTTGCTCAAACTCATGTCCATCGAGTCGGTGATGCCATCCAACCATCTCATCCTCTATCTTCCCCTTCTCCTGCCTTCAATCTTTCCCAACATCAGGGTCTTTTCCAATGAGTCGGCTCTTCACATCAGGTGTCCAAAGTATTGTAGCTTCAACCTGAGCATCAGTCCTTCCAAAGGATATTCAGGGTTGATTTCCTTTAGGATTGACTGGTTTGATCTTGCAGTCCAAGGGTCTCTCAGGAGTCTTCTCTAGCACCACAGTTTGAAAGCATCAGTTCTTTGGCTCTCAGTCTTCCTTATGTTCCAGCTCTCATATCTGTATATGATTCAGACATGGGCCACATAAATTATTTTTGAAATTCAACAAGTCTACATCCAGGCAGATCTCATTTCACTGTACTTCCCAGATTTTTCATTTTTATAAACAGAAGTTCTGTGGCAACTCTGCCACAAGTCTATGTTTGCCATTTTCAAAAAAAACATCTGTTCACTTCATGTCTGTTGCTGCGGCTAAGTCACTTTAGTCGTGTCCGACTCTTTGCGACCCCATGGACTGCAGCCCACCAGGCTCCGCCATCCCTGGGATTCTCCAGGCAAGAGCACTGGAGTGGGATGCCATTGCCTTCTCCATCACTTCATGTCACGTTTTGGTAATTCTCATATTTCCATTATTATTATATGTGCTATGATGACCCATGATCAGTGTGATCTTTGATGTGATTATTGCAAAAAGATTATGACTCATTGAAGCCTCAGATGATGGTTAGCATTTTTTCTTTTAGCAATAAGAGAGTTTTAAATTAAGATGTGTATATTTTAAATTAAAAAAAATTTTGATGTGGGCCATTTTAACAGTCTTCTTTGAATTTGTTATAATATTGCTTCTGTTTTATGTTTTGTTTTTTTGACCTCTAGGCATGTGAGCGGAGAAGGCAATGGCACCCCACTCCAGTACTCTTGCCTGGAAAATCACATGGATGGAGGAGCCTGGTAGGCTGCAGTCCATGAGGTCGCTAGGAGTCGGACATGACTGAGCGACTTCACGTTCACTTTTCACTTTCATGCATTGGAGAAGGAAATGGCAACCCACTCCATTGTTCTTGCCTGGAAAATCCCAGGGATGGGGGAGCCTGGTGGGTTGCTGTCTCTGGGGTCGCACAGAGTCAGATACGACTGAAGCGACTTAGCAGCAGCAGCAGGCACGTGAGATCTTAGCTCCCTGACCAGGGATTGAACCTGCACCTCCTGCATTGAAAGACAAATCTTCACCACTGGGCCACCAGGGAAGTTCTTGTACATGCTTTTTTTAGACATAATGCTATTGTGCATTTTCAGACTACAATTTAGTATAAACATAACATTTACATGCACTGGGAAATCAAAATATTCATGATTTGCTTATTGTGGTATTTGCTTTTTTTGAGCAGGGTCTGGAACCAACTTTGCAATATCTCTGAGGTCTGCCTGGATAAGTGAAAAGGAGGCTCCTTGAATTTCTGTCAAAAGTACTCTGTGGGAGATTTTGCTGTATAACTGGGTTTCTGCTACCACATCATTTGGTCCTCTGTTCTCCCACGAGTTGTTCAGTGTACCATTTTCATCTTTTTGGTATCCCCACCTGCCTGACTCCACCTGAAGTGTGACCTGAATGCCCTTCCCCCATCCACCTGCAGAGATGCACTGATGGCTTTTGATCAGGACACAAGATGCATCTGGTCACTACGTACTGATTTGAAGAGCAAAGGGTCAGTTTGCAAGGAAAAACTCTCTATCCCAACTGAATCTCATTAAAAATACAGAATGAGGGCAGGAGGGCAAGCTGTCTTATCAGGTTTCCTTTGGAGGGAACTGTCTCAAAGAATACTAACTAAATCCACGATGTTATTTTTTAATTTAATTTTTTATATTGGAGTATAGTTGATTTACAATGTTGTGTTAGTTTCAGGGATTCAGCAAAGTAACTGAGTTATACATATATGTAGACCCACTCTTTTTTCAGATTCTTTTCCCATTTAGGTTATTATGGAATATTAAATAGAGATTTATATGCTATAGAGTAGGTCCTCTTTATCTCTTCTATCCATAGTAGTGTGTGTCTGTTAATTCTAAACTCCTAATTTATCCCTCCCCCCACCTTTCTCCTTCAGTAACCATACATTTGTTTCTGAAGTCTTGTGAGTCTGTTTCTATTTAGTAAATAAGTTCATTTGTGTTTCAAAAAGTCTACAAACAATAAATGCTGCAGAGGGTGTGGAGAAAAAGGACTCTTCCTGCAATGTTGGTAGAAATATAAATTGGAAAACAGTATGGAGGTTCCTTCCAAAACTAAAACTAGAACTACCATATAATGTAGCAATCCCACACCTGGGCATATATCCAGGGAATATCCTAATTTGAAAAGATACATGCACACTTCATAGCAGCGCTATTTACAATAGCCAAGGCATGGGAGCAACCAACATGTCCATTGACAGATGAATGGATAAAGATGTGATACATATATGTAATGGAATACTAAGTCATTAAAAAGGATGAAATACTGCCATTTGCAGCAACATACATTGGATCTAGAGATTATCATGCTAAGTGAAATAAGTCGGACACCTAACGACAAGTATCATATGATATCACTTACATGTGGAATCTAAAAAAGTGACACAATTTTTTTTAATATTAGTCTATGAATACATCAGGGCTAACCTGGTGGCTCAGCGGTAAAGAATTTGCCTGCCAATGCCGGAGACATGAGTTAGATTCCTGAGTCGGGACAATCCCTTGGAGAAGGAAATGGCAACCCACTCCAGTATTCTTGCCTGGGAAATCCAATGGACAGAGAAGCCTGGTGGGCTACTGTCCATGAGGTTGCAAAAGAGTTGGACACACTTAGCAACTAAATAACAGCAGCAATGAATGCATCACCTGCCAGTCCTCTAGGACAAGCTGCCAATGTCCATCCTCAAACTTCAAAGTCCTCCCTTTGAATCTGGCTGCAGATTCAGAAGGTACTTATTAGGGCCATAGTTATTTTCTAGGAAAAGCTGGGGGTGAAGTGGGGTGGGGTGGTCCCTGCTTCATTTCCTCTGCTCTCTGTCTTGCTGATAAAGATGTGTACTAATAAAGATGTGTCTTTTCCATCCAACAAAGCTTCAGACGAATGTAGCTCAGACGCCACAGTCTGAAACAACTTAAAGACTATTTTTAAAGAAACACATAGATGAAAAGCTCATTACCTTCCATGCTGGACTTTATAGGAATGAGATTGAGGACATCTAAATCAAAAGGGTTTGGGCGTGTTAAAAATCAAGGAGAGGGACTTCCCTGGTGGTCCAGTGGTTAAGAATCCACCTTCTGATGCAAGGGACATGGGCTCAGTCCCAGGTAGGGGAACTAAGATCCCATACGCTGCTGGGCAGCTAAGCCATCACACCACAACTAGGGAGCCCATGCAACACAATGAAGAGCCCATTTGCAGCAACTAAGACCCAGCACAGTCCCCCAAATTAAGAAAATTTAAAAAATTATAAAAACTTTTTTAAAATTAAAAAAAAATTAAGGAGAGAGATACAAGTCTGTTTTGTGGCCCTATATTTGCAGAAATGTCAACCTTTCCTCCTTGCCCTAGGATTACAGGAAGTCAGTCCTCTGGTACTGGGTTGAATAGCACCCTCCTCCCCCCCAAATCCATGTGCACCTAGCATCTGCCAAGGTGATCTTATTTGGAAATAGTCTCTGCACATGTCATGAGTTAAGGATCTTGAGTTGAGATCATTTGGATAAATCCAATGACGTGTGTCTTTATAAGAAAAAGGAGACAGCAATTAGGACACAGAAAGATCCAGAGATGAGGCCATGTGAAAACCAAGCCAGAGATGGGGTGATGTGGCCATAAGCCCAGGAGCCCGGGGCCACCGGCACCTGGGAGAGGCAGGCAGTCTCCACCCCCGGAGCCTCTGGAGGAAGCGAGCTTCTGCTGACACCTTGATTTCAGGCTCCAGGGCTGTGAGAGAGTAAACGCCTGTTTTCGGAAGCCCCTGTAGTTGTAGTTTGCTTTGCCAACCTCAGAAAACTAATATAGCACTCCGGTCTGCAGTGTAAGCCTCCCAATGCTAAAATACGTCTAATTTCCGAGAGCCCTAGCCACCTCCTGTTGATATTTTTCTCCTGGTTCTCTTTATACTTTGGCCTGCTTATCCTTCCAGATAAAATCTAGGGATCACTCTGTCCCGTGGGCAGGAGCACTGGGGTCAGACCAGGTCAAATTCTGATCTCACCGCTTAGGAGCTGCTTGATCCATCTCGCTGAGTCCCAGCCTTCTCATCTGAAAATGGACATAAATAAGAACAGTCCCCAACTCAAGGATTTGTGTGAAGGGTACTATGGGACACGTGAGCCTGAATGGGTGGAGTGTCTGGGGCTTGGCGAGTGCTGGTGAGCAGTGATGGTAACAGTGGTAAGAGTTGGAGATGACAGAGTTGTTCCCTCCATCTGTAACACAGCGCCAGGGTAAGAGGACCCTGTTCCAGGCCCTTCCTCATGCTCCAGGTGAACACAGTGGGGAAAACCCACCCATCCTCATCCAGAGAGGTTTTGGGCAGAGGCTGGAGGGTGCTCCTGGCTCAGAGCTCCCTTGGACATGTTCCCTTAGACTTCCCTGCACCCCAGGGAGGCTGCTCAGACTGCATCCTCCAACTCAGCAATCCTGACTGCCCACCCCAACCCCGCCCCACCAAAGCTCCAGGGCCACTGCCCATGGGTGTGGTGGTTCCAACTGGCCTTTGTTGGGACCTGTCCAGATTTACTGGCAGAGCTGAAGGGAGGGAGGGAGCGCTGGGCTCAGATAAGCATCTGTTTGCAAACAAACAAGCTGGGAAGGTTGGCTCAGCCTCACCGCCTTCCTGGTGCTATCGCTGCCCCCGCAGGTGCTTTGAAGTACTGCCAAGGTCTCTAGGGAACAGAGAGGTGAATCCCTGGGTCACCCAGCAGCGACTGTGGCACAGCCCTTTTTGTCTCGGGCTCCCTTGGGTCCAGTTCAGGAGGCGGGCAAAGAGCAGAGGTGGCCAGGCGTGGACGTGTGGACCCTGGGGTGGGCAGAAAGGGAAGTACAGCCTCATGGGTGTAGCCAGCCAGGCAGGGATCTCAGGGGGCCGCCACCAGGGACAGGGACTGTTGCCCGTCTCTTCTCACTATTGCCACCTGCAATTTAGGGGGTTAGAAGTGCTCGCAGAGCCTGTTAGATTGTTCCCATGAAGCAGAGACTGGAGCCGGGGGACCTTTGGGGCAGCCAAGATGGACAGAGCATCAGTGTGGTGAGGCCACATCTCCTGCTCAGCCCAGGTATGAGGCTCTGCTGGGTGGGATGAGAGGGTGAGAGCCAAGCACCAGGGAAGTGGGGAGGATCTGTTCTCCTGGCATCAGGCCCAGGAATGGAGAAAGTGAAAGTGTGAAAGTGTTACTCACTCAGTCGTGTCTGACTCTTTGTGGCTCGCCAGGCTCCTCTGTCCATGGGATTTTCCAGGCAAGAATACTGGAGTGGCTCGCCATTTCCTTCTCCAGGGGATCTTCCCAACCCAGGGATAGAACCTCCATTTCTTGCATTGGCAGACAGATTCCTTACCACCGCCACCTAGGAAACCTATATTCATTAATATATATATATATATAACCATATATATATATATATGTACGTATGTATATGACTTCCCTGGTGGCTCAGATGGTAAAGTGTCTGCCTACAATGCGGGAGACCCGGGACGGAGGAACCTGATAGGCTATATAGTCCATGGGGTCGCAAAGAGTTGGACACAACTGAGCAACTTCCCAAGTGGCTCAGTGGTAAAGAACTCCCCTACCAATGCAAGAGACATAAGAGATGCAGATTCAATCCCTGGGTCAGGAAGCTCCCCTGGAGGAGGGCATGGCAACCCACTCCAGAATTCTTGCCTGGAAAATCCCAAGGATGGAGGAGCCCGGCAGGCTAAAGTTCACAGGGCTGCACAGAGTCGGACACAAGTGAAGCAACTTAGCATGCGGGCACATATATAATACAGTATAGTTCAGTTCAGTTCTGTTCAGTCAGTCAGTCATGTCCGACTCTTTGTGACCCCATGCACTACAGCACGCCAGGCTTCCCTGTCCATCACCAACTCCCGGAGCTTGCTTATAGCAACTATACTACAGTTGCTTTACTATGTAGTGTTAATTTCTACCGTGTAGCAAACTGGAGGCTCCGAGTGAAAGTCTAGTCCAGGCTTCTTCCTGGCTCTGGTGGCTGCCTGATCCTGGGTATCCCTGGACTTGTCTCTTCAGCCTCTGTCTCTATCTTCCCATGGCCTCTCCTCTCTGTGCCTCAGATACTCCTCTTCTTTCTCTTATAAGGACATTCATCACTGGGTATAGGGCCCACCCTGTAACTCCACAGTGGCCCTTAACTAATTACATCTGCAGAGATTCTATTTCCAAGTCAGGTCCTGTTCACAGGTACCAGGGGTTATAATTCAGACTTATCTTTTGGGGGGACTCTATTCAATCCTATTTAATCCACTACAAACTCCCATGACATCAGCATTAGTGTTATTCACTGATCCAATTATCTCCTTCTGCATAATAAACCACTTCCTGTGTACTGGTGTAAGACAGCAACTGTTTCAAGACTCAGGGATTCTGTGGGCTAGGAATTCAGATGAGACCCAAGAGGATGGCTTTTCTCTGCCTGTGATGTCTGGGGAACCAACTAGGGAGCCTTAAAGATTGGGGAGGCCTGAACAGCCAGAAGTGGGAAACGCCCGGAGGCTTTCTCACCTGTTTGTCCAGTCCCTGGACTGCAGCGACTCAGAGGCCGAGGCCCCTGGTTTTTTCTGTGAAACCTCCATGTAGTCTCCTCATGTGCCTTGGGCTTCCTACATCGTGGCAGCCACAGGCCAAGACGTCAGCTCCTGGACAGACTCTTAGGGAGCTGAGGTTCCAGGTGGATGCTGTGTGGCCCCCGACCTGGCCTTGGTTTCAGGCAGTGTCCCTTCTATCCTATCCCTTTGATTATAAGAGAATCATCATGGCCAGCCCAGATCCAAGAGCAGAAGAATTAGGCCCTGTGTCTTAATGAGGAAATGGCAAAATCACACTCAGGAAAGCTCGTGTGGTGAGAAGTACTGTGTGTTCACCTTTGGAGAACAGAGGCTGCTGCATCTCCGAATTAAAGACAAGAAATTGAGGTATTTGTTCTTGCTATTTAGTCCCTAAGTTGTGTCCAACTTTTTTGCGACTCCATAGACTGTAGCCCGCCAGGCTCCTCTGTCCATTGGATTGTCTAGGCAAGAATACTGGAGTGGTTCGTCATTTCCTCTTCCAGGGGATCTTCATGACCCGGGGATTGAACGCACGTCTCCTGAACTGGCAGGTGGATTCTTTACTACGGAGCTGCCAGGGAAGCCCAATGAAGACATTTGGAGGTGAGAGATGTTCCTGGCCTCCCACGACTGGGGTGGTGGGGGCAGGCTTCTGCCTTCAGAGCCTGTGTTCCTAACAAATGTGGTAGTTGCTCCACCTGGGGCCACCTGCCCTGCATCACCCTCTGTGTTGGTTCTGTGGTTGATGGGAGGAACTGGCATGTCTCCTAAGATACTGCTTTGCTGTCCCACCTGGCCTTATCCATGAGGATGGGGGACCCCTGACAAACTGGGGACTTCTCAGGGGAAGCCTTGGTACCTTGGGGAATTCTGAAAGGCAGGAAGGATTCTGATTCTTTAGTTGAGAGCAAAACCAGATACTTCAAACCTGTGTATCTGTCCCAGCCTCCTCAGATGATGCTTTAGCAGTGAGGTCAAGCCCTAACAGGAAGCTTTAGGTGTTTAGGTAAGAATTGATCCTCCCTTGTGTCCAGCCTGATTCACCACCACGTCCTACCGCAAATGAGAGTGGAGAAGGTGACCACAGGACTAGTGGTCATTTCTATAGCGCCTCTGTGCAAATTAGGAAAACATACCCCTTTGGGGCTGACTCAGTCACCCCAAAATGAGGGTTAGCTAGCAAACAATGGTTGGTGTGGATTAGAAAGGAGTACCCCTTCCTCTGTCTGCTTAACTAGTGCCTTAGGCAGTGTGCAACCTGCTCAGCAGCACATAGCAACCCTGAGTGATAGGAATCCTGGCTTTCTTTCCAGCTTATGGGACTTTGTAAAACCAGGGTCACCTTGAAAGTCCCCATACCCTCAGAGGTTCCTTAGAGTTACTGAGATTCAGAATGTCTGGGTGGGAGGCCAAGCTCAGCCTGTCCTGGTCAGGTTTCACACTGAAGCCACCATTATAAACATGAGACAACCCTGGAAACTCTCCTTTGCTATGAATTATCTTGTCTTTTTTTTTTTTCATTTTTTTCTGGCTAAAATGTTAAAAAAGATTTGGCATAGACTCAACTCATCATTTTATTTCAATCACCAAAGTACTATTCAAAATGAAAACAAGAAGTTTTGCACTAAATAAAAGGATTTGATTAATGTTTCATTGTGGCAGACAGGATGGGTGGAAAATAAACCAGCATTAAAGACTGAGGGGCAGCAGGGCCCTCCCAAATGGCTCACATCAAGTGTTAAATTTTTAGGAATTTTGTGAACCAATTGATATCAAGTTGGCAGCCTGAACTTGGCCATGGTTGGAGTGTTTACACTGCGGATATTGACAAGTGCTTCAGAGGAGGGCGATTGTTTCGTAAAAAGCGTTGTTAACACTTGCCAGCCCATCAGCAGCTCAGGGTCAGAATGCCTGCTTCCCGGTTTTGCTTATGCTATGAATAGTCACTGGGGCAGCTCCCCTTATTCATGTTTACAGTAGGAATAAAGGGACTTCCCCAGTGGCCAGGTGGTTAAGAATCCACTTTTGCAATGCAGGGGAGGTGGGTTCAATCCCTAGTCAGGGAACTCAAATCTCATATGCCTTACAGCAACTAAGCCAAGCCTCTCAACTGCTGAGCCTGCACACTGCAGCTAAGACCGACACGGCCAAGGAAATAGAGAGATAAACATTAAAAAAAAAAAAAAAGGAATAGAAATAATTGACTCCACCTGCAGCACAAAATTGCTGTTAGAAGCTGATCTGAGGAAGTGCTTTGTTTATTAATTTTTTGTTTTAACTTAAAAGATGAATAGGAAGGAGGTAGAGGGCGTTTTGAAAGAGGAGTCCTCAGGAAGTCTAAGAGTGAGTCCCCAAGCCTCCGAACAGCGTACTTCTCAAGACAGATCTGATTTCTCTGGCCTGTCTACAGGCCTGTCTACACCACCTTCTGGACATCCAGGCACACCCTGCTCTGCCTTCTTTCTGGTCCCCACTGAGACCCCAGCCCTGAGGTGTAATTAAAGCAAAGGTTCCCCGACACTTGAACCTGAGCTGAAAGGTGTCAGTGGCTTGGAAGGATCCAGGATGGAGGTGGCCTTGGCAGATCACAAAGCACAGGATCCTGGGCTGGGCTCAGTCTCCCCAACCTGTTTCTTCATCTTCAAAGAGGGGAGAGGTGATATATTTCAGCATACCTGTCATCAAGAGCACGTGCACACATCTCGGAGTGGGCTGCATCCCTGGCGGGTCTGGGATGGGTCTGGTTTGCAGGACAGCCTGCTCCGTCTGCTTCTGCAATTCCACCAGAAGGCCTTGCTGCTGTGCCCTCTCCTTGTGTGTGTGTTTTTAAAATTTATTTATTAAAAAAAGGTTTTGGCCTCTTCATTGCTGCATGCAGGCTTTCTCTGGTTGTGGTGTGCGGGCTTCTCATTGCTGTGGCTTCCCTTATTGTTGAGCAGAGGCTCAGTAGTTGCAGTACACGGTGTTAGCTGCCCCACAACATGTGGGATCTTCCCGGACTAGGGATCACATCCATGTCCCCTGCATTGGCAGGCAGACTCTCAACCACTGGACCACCAGGGAAGTCTATCCTTGTGGCTTTAATTCCGAGAAGTTGGCGATTTTGAGGCTGGAAAGGAGGCTGAGGAAAAGTCACCTTTTATCATCTTGATGGTAACTCACAGAGCTTATGGGGACACCGAGGCACTGGGAGGGGGATGTGGGTGGAGAGAGAGGGAGGGGGTCACTGACCACCTGCCTCAGGGATGGAGCCCAACCTCAATGAGGGGACCCGGCCCAGGGATTCTTACAGACACCCCCTCCTCTTAGAATGACTGAGCTCAATGGTTGGGGTGACTAAGCCCCTGAGTCAGCACTCCTGGAACAAACAGAGCTTTGAGCTCTCAGGAGCCCCCGGTGTCCCCTGTGGCCACTCCCTCAGAGTGGATGACTGTTCTATTCTGGCTCTGTCACCATCGCTAGTGGCCCCCTCCTGTGAACCCAGCATCAGTGGAAACACACAGGAGTGTGATTTACTCATGTGTGTGTGGTTGAAGAGCTCAGCCTCCCTGCCTTCTGTGCAAACACATCACGACTGACCCACCCGTTCTAATTCCTGATTGGTAAATGTGTTGCTTCCAGGTAAGGCTTGTATGTGGGCTTCCCTTGTGGCTCAGATGGTAAAGTGTCTGCCTACAATGTGGGAGACCTGGGTTTGATCCCTGGGTCAGGAAGTTCCCCTGGAGAAGGAAATGACAACCCACTCCAGTATTCTTACCTGGAAAATCCCATGGACGGAGGAGCCTGGTAGGCTACAGTCCATGAGGTCGCAAAGATTCAGACACGACTGAGCGACTTCACTTCACTTCACTTCAAGGCTTGTATGTATCTGTTTGTTCAGGGTTTCAGTAACAAAGAAGCCCAGGCTGGGTGGCTGACGAGAACAATAATCTGTTTTCTCACAGTTCTGGAGATCGGAAGTTCCAGATCAAGATAGCAGCTGAGTCTTCTCAAGATAGTCTTCTGAGTCTGAGGGAGATCAAGATAGTCTTCTGAGTCTGAGGGAGAGTCTGACCCAGCTCTCCTCCTTGGTTTGTAGACGGCTGCCTTCTCCCCTCATCTCACATCATCTTTTCTCTGCATGTGTCTGTCTATGTATCCGTATTTCCCCTTATAAGAACCTTGGTCACATTGCATTAGCACCCACCCTAATGACCCCACTGTAACTGGATTTCCTCTATACAGACCCTGTCTCCAAATCAGATTGCGTCTTGAGGTGTTGAGGGTCATGATTTCAACATATAAATTTGGGGGATGGGGAACACAACAGGTCTCTTACAAATCAGATGGCCCATGGTCCATGTGTATTTTCTTTGGTGAATGAATATATGCCCTTCCATTGGGTAATGAGTTTGTTTCCAGTTGAAAATCATGGTTGTTTCCATTAAAAAAAAATGTATTTGGCTTCACTGGGTCTTCCCAAGTGTCACTAGTGGGAAAGAATCTGCCTGCCAATGCAGGAGACATAAGAGATGCGAGTTCACTCCCTGGGTTGGGAAGATCCCCTGGAGTAGGGCATGGCAACCTACTCCAGTAGTCTTGCCTGGCAAATCCCATGAACAGAGGAGCCTGGTGGGTTACAAGTCCACAGGATCGCAGAGTTAGACATAGCTGAAGCAACTTAGCACTCACTCACGCACTGGATCTTATTTGCAGCACCTGAGATCTTTGATCTTTGTGAATCTTTAGTTATGGCATGTGAGATCTAGGTCCCTGACCAGGGATCAAACCCGGGCCCCCTGCACTGGGAGTGGGGAGTCTTAGCCACTGGACCTTCCCTTAGCCACAGGAAAGTCCCAGTTATTTCCATTTTCAAAGGAGATTAAAAGAGTTCAACTCCACCTAGAATGAAAATCTATAAACCTCAAGACTCAAGGAGAGTCCCAAAGCCTTAACCTACAGAAGCTGGGTCACACAGATGCTCAGAAATCTCTGGGCTGTGGAGCTTTGTGTCTGAATGGGCAAGAAATCCTTCTGACCAATGACCAACTTTTAAAACTAGCTAAAATGTATTTATACATTGTATATACTATAAAATATATATATATTTATATTTTTATATACTATAAAAAAATATATATATATATATAATAATATACTCTTGAGAGTCACTTGGACTGCAAGGACATCCAACCAGTCCATTCTGAAGGAGATCAGCCCTGGGATTTCTTTGGAAGGATTGATGCTAAAGCTGAAACTCCAGTACTTTGGCCACCTCATGCGAAGAGTTGACTCATTGGAAAAGACTCTGATGCTGGGGGTGATTGAGGGCAGGAGGAGAAGGGGACGACGGAGGATAAGATGGCTGGATGGCAACACTAACTCGATGGACGTGAGTCTGAGTGAACTCCAGGAGTTGGTGATGGACAGGGAGGCCTGGCATGCTGCGATTCATGGGGTTGCAAAGAGTCGGACACAACTAAGCAATTGAACTGAACTGAAAATGTATTGAGTGTTCACTAGTGGGTAGGCACTGTGCTAAATGCTTTCTTCCCAGCACCTCCTATAATCCTATCAGTGTCCTGAAGATAGATTAAGACACTGAAGCTCAGAGAGGCTAAACATCATGCCTGAAATTACACAGTAAGTGAGCAGCAGAGCAAAGACTGGGACTCAGGTCTCTCTAACTCTAAGCCTGGGCTCTTACCTTGGTCATAATGTTCTTACTGCCACATGTAACAGGAACTGACTGTAAGAAAAGGAATACACAACTCAAAAAGGCATGAGTAGCTGGATATTTATTATTTCACATTATGCTTGCTTGCTTAGTTGCTCAGTTGTGTCCAACTCTTTGTGACTCTATGGACTGTAACCTGCCAGGCTCCTCTGTCCATGGGGATTCTCCAGGCAAGAATACTGGAGTGGATTGCCAGGCTCTCCTTCAGGGGATCTTCCCAACTCAGAGAGTGAATCTGTGTCTCCTGTGTCTCCTGGGTTGCAGGCAGATTCTTTACCCACTGAGCCATCAGGGAAGCCAAAGACCACAAACAGATTTAGGGTTGGTCATCTCAGTGGAGCAGGGAACATCAGCTTCTTTGCATCATCCTCAGAGTGTTGGCTTGTATCCTGAGATATGTCTTCTCAAGGTTGAAAAATGGCAGCTCCAAGAATCATCACCTCAACCAAGAGCTTCCAAAGATCTGAAGGGGAGAGGTCCCTCTGGGTCCCTTAAACAGCAAGGGAACCTTTCCTAGGAGAGCCCCCACCCAGCAAACTCCTCCCTGCCCTTGGTTAGAATTACGTCATGTGCCCATTTCCAAACCAGTCATAGGTTGAATTACCATGACTGACTCAACTAACTCAACTCATAAGATAGGGAGGGGCTGGAGATGGGGTTCCTGAGATTTGGTAAGCCCCCTCTAATGACTGCTTATATGGTTATATAAATATTCGGTGGTTTAAAATTAGCTTTATTTTTCAGTTCAGTTCAGTTGCTCAGTGATGTCCAACTCTTTGCAACCCCATGGACTGCAACACACCAGGCTTCCCTGTCCATAACCAACACCCAGAGCTTGCTTTAACTCATGTCCATAGAGTCGGTGATGCCACCCAACCACCTCATCCTCTGTTGTCCCCTTCTCCTCCTGCCTTCAGTCTTTCCCAGCATCAGGAAAGTGTTCTTGCCTTGAGAACTTTATTTTTATGTCAGCCCATATGTTAACATGTTCTTTTCCTAAATGAATCAGAATTATAACAACTGACTGCAAAGAGTGTTATACAAGAATAAGCAGAGGTAGAATTTGATCCAACTTATTTTGCATATTGATCACATAATTTGGAAATCTTTGCCTTTTAGAAAAATAAGCACATTCTCAACGTGATTTGGTTCATGTCAACAGGGAGAATGGTGATGCTGAGGCCCCAGCCATAGAGATAAACTCACAAATATAAGCTAATCTCATATTCACAACCTGACCTCATGTTCAGCCTGGTTGCTGAGATGAGAAGGCAAGAGAAAAAAACACAATGCGTGACCCAGAATGCACCCACATCCTGTTCCAACGCAAGCAAACGACTCTCCAGGCTGGCTGTGCTCTGCGCATGCTCAGGTTTCTATGCCAGCAGAGTAACTATGAATCTGGCAGTTAGGTGTCGTCTGTGCCGCCCACATGGCTTCCTGACATGTCTACAAATGGGTACGTGTGAACTTGGGGGCAAGTTCCAAGTCCACAATCAAGTGTGGACACTAAAACACTTCACATTGTGGATCACCCTCCCCTACTCCCGAGTCGCCCTTCTCTTGGGTGCTTGCCATACATAAGGATTAATATTTGATGAACTAGGAAAATATCAGTGCACCTAAAAAACAAGTTGGATTTTCTGGGCTTCAGTGCTTGGTGAGTTTCCATCTCATTTCTGAATATCACATGGACAATTAATTCATTTACATCACACACAGGGAAGTTTCTTAGAGGCAAATGGAAAAATAAGCTTTTTGTTGAGAACACCCATGGGCATTTTAGCTGTTCTATGACTACCTATCATGGTGAACAGCTTTCTTAATTTTTTTATATTCCATTTTATCTTATTTTTAAATTTAACTTTAATTTTATATGAATGGAGTATAATTGCCCCTCAGGTTGGGTTAGTTTCAGGTGTACAACAAAGTGGTTCAGTTAGCATATGCATATACACATTCTTTTTCAGATTCCTTTTCCATAGAGGTTACTACAGAATACTGAGTAGAGTTCCCTGTGCTATATAGTAGGTTCTTGTTGATTATCTATTTTTTCTTTTGTTCTTGAACATGATGGCTTTACTCAAGCCATACAGATATTTGGTCTTGGTCATAGGAAGTAAAACTCTAAGAAATGTGGACCCCTTGTGATTCTCTTTAATTTGTGGAATACCCACTGCTACTGCTG
Organism: Bos mutus; assembly: GCF_027580195.1. Lineage (NCBI taxonomy): Eukaryota > Metazoa > Chordata > Mammalia > Artiodactyla > Bovidae > Bos > Bos mutus. Next base: position 25,572,538 of record NC_091633.1, read on the forward strand.
CTAAGTCGCTTCAGTCGTGTCTGACTCTGTGCGACCCCATAGACGGCAGCCCACCAGGCTCCCCCATCCCTGGGATTCTCCAGGCAAGAACACTGGAGCGGGTTGCCATTTCCTTCTCCAATGCATGGAAGTGAAAAGTGAAAGTGAAGTCGCTCAGTCGTGTCCGACTCTTAGCGACCCCATGGACTGCAGCCCACCAGGCTCCTACGTCCACGGGACTTTCCAGGAAAGAGTACTGGAGTGGGGTGCCATTGCAGGAAGCAAAAGAAAGGAAAATTGGAAGGAAGTTGGCCAGTGGATTGTGGCAGTTGAGTAATAAGGCCCTTTAAAGACGCTGTGATCCCAGTCTTGTTGGAGATAAGCCAAGAACAAGTGAAATGGAAACCAGGCTCCTGATGACAGAAGTAATGTTTGGGGACCACTCAATTATAACCATGGGAAATGGGAACTACAAATATGACGTAAAAACAGGCATGAGTGGGACTTCCATGGTGGTCCAGTGGTTAAGATTCCACATTTCCACTGCAGGGGGTGAGGGTTTGATCCCTGGTCCAGAACTAAGATTGCACATGCCACTCAGTACTCCCACCGCAAGCGGGGGGAAAAAAAGGACTGTGGTTCTTTATGTTATTATTTTTATTATGTAGCTAAGTTATTTTTATATCAATACCCTCAGATATGCAGATGATACCAGCCTTATGGCAGAAAGCGAAGAAGAACTAAAGAGCCTCTTGATGAAGGTGAAAGAGGAGAGTGAAAAAGATGGCTTAAAACTCAACATTCAAAAAACTAAGATCATGGCATTCAGTCCCATCACTTCATGGCAAATAGATGGGGAAACAATGGAAATAGAGACGGACTTTATTTCCTTGGGCTCCAAAGTCACTGTGGACAGTGACTGCAGCCATTAAATTAAAAGGCGCTTGCTCCTTGAAAGAAAAGCTATGACAAACATAAACAGCATATTAAAAAGCGGAGACATTACTTTGCCGACAAAGGTCCATCCAGTCAAAGCTATGGTTTTTCCTGTGGTCATGTATGGATGTGAGAGTTGAACCATAAGGAAGACTGAGCACCAAAGGATTGATGCTTTTGAACTGTGGTGTTGGAGAAGATGGAGAAGGCAATGGCACCCCACTCCAGTACTGTTGCCCAGAAAATCCCATGAATGGAGGAGCCTGGTAGGCTGCAGGCCATGGGGTCGCTAAGAGTCGGACACGACTGAAGCGACTTAGTGGTAGTAATAGTAGTTGGAGAAGACTCTTGAGAGTCCCTTGGACTGCAAGGAGAATAAACTAGTCAATCCTAAAGAAAATCAACCCTGAATATTCATTGGGAGGACTGATGCTGAAGCTGAAGCTCCAATACTTTGGCCACCTGATGTGAAGAACTGACTCACTGGAAAAGACTCTGATGCTAGGAAAGATTGAAGGCAGGAGGAGAAGGGGATGACAGAGAATGAGATGTGCTTGAATGGCATCACCGGCTCCATGGACATGAGTTTGAGCAAACTCTGGGAGTTGGTGATGGACAGGGAAGCCTGGCATGCTACAGTCCATGGAGTCACAAAGAGTCAGACATGACTGAGTGACTGAACAACAACAAATTATTTTTAAAGCTCATTTTCAAAATAACAAAAATCGTATGATTTTTTTACTTTTCTATGAGGAGGAGATGACTTCTCAAGCCAGTCAATGCTAGTCTAATTTTAAACTGCAAACAGTCACTGGGCTCTACCTACACAAGATATTAACGCAAAACTGAAAAAAATACAGCCAATTGTCTTCATGCTTTCAAAAAGGTGGCTACAAAGTAATAAATGTTTATATGCATTACATGTTTATCTTGTCCCAGGCACTGTTAGCAATTTATGTGAATTAACTCATAGAACCCTCACAACGAATCCCCTACCTAGTGCTGCTGTTATGAGAATTTTATAGATGTGAAAACTAAAACAAAGTGGGTGTAGGAACTTGACCATGTGGTCCAGCAAGTCCGTAACTTAGGTGGTCTGCTTCCAGGGCTACCCTTTCAACACTACATCCTAACCTGTGGCCCTTGTCAATATAGTGTTTCTTTAATCGCTTCTGTTTTTAACCAGAATCATAGCATCACAGAGCATTTGTCTAAAATATGATTTGTGCAGTAAGTGACAATTCCACAGAATGACTAATCCAACTGGCAAAAAAAAAAAAAAAAAAAAAAAAAAAGTTCAAACCCAGATTTGCAACTTCCTGGCTGGGTGACAAGGGAAAGCCACTGAAGCTGTCTATATCATATTTCTCTTATCTCTAAAGTGAGCAGAAGCCCAACTATACCTGGACAACCTCCGAAGGCAGCCAAGATGCTCAGGTGTGGCAGTGCACAGAGTCACACTGAGAAGCTCAGGCCAGCTTTCAAGGGCTGGCCCCACAGTGACAACCACTGCCCCTATTTCCAAAAGGCAGGTACCTCTGGACTCCATCCCAGACACATGCTTGTGAATGGAGCTGAGAACGGGGCAGAACCTTCTGGGTGGTGACTTGATGGAGCCCCCAGCTTACTGCTGAAGAGCCCAGGAGACACCAGGCAGCACTGGATGACAGAGGGGAGTCCTGACACCACTGCTGTGTGGAGCACGGCACCTTCAAGGCTGCAGGAGTGTGGCTCCATCTCAGCCCTTTCACTGGAGACCTCGGAGATTCCCGATCATCAGCATGGCCATGACGGTCCCAGCAGTGTTGCTCAGCAGGGATGGAGGTCTGTCCTGGAAAGAAGGTGATAGATGACTAGTGAACACTTACTTCATGGGCTTCCCTGGTGGTCCAGTGGTTGAGAATCCACCTGCCAATGCAGGGGATGAGGGTTCCATCCCTGGGCCGGGGAAGATGCCACATGCCCCGAGGTATCTAAGCCCATGAGCCACAACTACTGAGCCTATGCTTTAGAGGCGTGCTCTGCAACAAGAGAAGCCACTGCAATGAGAAGTCCAAGTACCACAGCTAAAGATAGTCCCCACTCCCCACAGTTAGAGAAATCCCGTGGGCAGCAATGAAGACCCAGGGAAGCCAGAAAAAAGGGATACTCACTTTGTGCCAGGCATTGTGCTGAGAACTTTAGATGTATTGCGTGTGTGCATGCTAAGTCACTTCAGTTTCATCCAACTCTTTGCGACCCCATGGACTGTAGCCCGCCAGGCTCCTCTGTCCATAGAATTTTCCAGGCAAGAATACTGGAGTGGGTTGCCATGCCCTCCTCCAGGGAATCTTCCCAACTCAGGGATGGAATTCACATCTCTTATGTCTCCTGCATTGGCAGGCAGGTTCTTTACCACTGGAGCCACCTGGGAAGTCCCTTTAGATGTATTATTTTAGTTATTCCCCACAACACCCCGGTAGATGTTATTACCCACATTTTGGTGGCAATGGGATCCCGAAAGGGCAGAGGTAGGTGGTCAGTGGGCACGTCAAAGGAAAGCATGTCAGAGATGCCTGCCGGACAGCAAGTAAGGCTGGGGGTGGGAGGGTGGTCCCAGGCATCTAGAGATGTTGTATTGAGCATCCACCATTTTGGAACAAGTCCATCGCCCCCAAACTAAGCAGCTTAAAACAGCAAGCATGCATCGTTTGTTTCCTCAGAAGAGAAATGTGGGAGTCTGGTGTAGGGTAACCCCAAGGCTAGGCTGAGTCCTCTGAGGGAAGGGTGGAGGATCCGTTTCCAAGGCGAAGTGCTGTTGGCAGGAGGTTCAGTTCCTTGCCTCTCAGACTTCTCCAAAGGACTGCTGTGTGTCCTATGACGTGGCATCCGGCTGCCCCCAGCGTCAGTCCTCTCAGCGGAGCGGGGAGGAAGGCGGGGTGCCTCTGGACCTGGGCTCAGAAGACCCACATTGTCACTGCCGCTGTTTTTCATTTCTTAGAAGTGAGCCTCTAAGCTGCTCTCACTCTCAGAGTAGAGCAGTTAGTTTCCACCTATTGGGTAAAATGTCAAAGAGATTGTGAATCTGTTGTTTCACCACCTGAGATCCTTTTAGGGGTGGGGTCTCCACAGAAGCAACTGGGAGTAACAGGCTGGTGAAACACTCCTGCAGAGCCCCCCTCTTTCACTGGGGTTACATGGACACAGGCACCAGAGCCAAGGTCTCTTAGGGAACAGTTTTTGTTTTTAGTCGTGTCCGACTCTTTGCGACCCCACAGACTGTAGCCCAGCAGGCTCCTCTGTCCATGGAATTCTCCAGGCAAGAATACTGGAGTGGGTTGCCATTTCCTTCTCCAGTGGATCTTCTGGACCCAGGGATCAAACCTGCGTCTCTTGCATTGGCAGATGTATTCTTTACCACTGAGCCAGCAGGGGAACAGTACACAAGCTTAAAAAAAAATTTAAAGATGCAATACTATTCTACTTATTAACAAAATGTGACAGAATTTGCCTAAAATCCACATAGGTAAGGCAATATTCCTTCTTCACATGCTGTGGAGTAAATATAGTATAAACTCCAGTTTTCTCATTTTAAAACAGCATCCTATTATAACACTGTAGATAGATCAACCATACTTCAATAGAATAAATTTTAAAACAAGCAAGCAAAACCTAGCATCCTACGGTCAGCCAAGTAAACAGTGAGAGTCCTTTCAAAGGTTCCCTTTGACTTTCTTTTGTTTTCAAATAGTCCAAAGACTATTCTTTGTTTTCTCTCATTAATACTTCACATCCCTAGTACAGCAAAACCATTTAACTCACACTGAACCCATGGCCTTTTAACAAAATGTGACAGAATTTGCCTAAAATCCACATAGGTAAGCCAATATTAGATCATACATACTTGGTCTCAGGACTCAATGAAGATTAGGTTCTTGATGTCATCACAGAAAGAATTCACCAAGAGACATTAGGTAAGAAGTGGATTTTTTAAGAGAGAAATATACTTCACAGACAGAGTGTGGATCGTCTCAAAAGGTGAGAGTGACCCCAAAATGCAGAGTGGTTATTTTTTATGGGCTGGATAATTTCATAGGCTAATGAACAGGAGAATTAATCCAACTATTTTGGGGAAGGGGTAGAGATTTTCAGGAACTGGGCCACCATCCACATTTTGATCTTTGACGGTTGGCCTTGGAATTGTCACGATGCTGGCGGGTGTGTCACTTAGCTTGTTGATGTGTTATGTTGAGTATATACTGAGACTCAGGGTCCATCAAGGTGTAGCGGAAGTTGACTCATCCTCCACCTTGGACCTGTTTGTTTCTCATATGTTTATGTCTTGTCCTCAGGCTATGTCATTCTTTTAAAACTTGTGCCCTGCCCCCTTCCCTCCTGTTTCAAAAGTAGATCTGCTATAAAATCACTCTATTGCTTTTGTTCCTGACTATAAAAGTAATACACATTTATCTGAGAAATAATCACTAGTAACAGCCTGGTATGTTTCCTTCTCATCACTCTTTCCCTCAGAGCTTATGCAAGTGACCATTTGTGTGTATGTGTAACTGAAAATATTGTAATTCATGTCCGGTGTGAGAAGTGTACCTTAAAGAAGAGAGAAGCTGTCTCGTAAACATGAGGAGATTGAGGGTCCCGGCTGCTCCCAGACAAAGGCAGTCCCAGAGCCCCTTGGATGCCAATGCTGCCCCGCTGGCCACCCCACACTTCCTGGAGGCACGGCGACAATTTCCTCTCCTCTTTGACCAGGCAGGTGACATCATCATCCACTCAGCCCTTTTGTTTTGCTTTGTTTTAGACTGTTTTTGAAAGTCTCCAGGCTTCCTGTAGACTTGTTTGTTTTCTAAACTTTTGCTGCCCACTCTCTCCCTTAATTGCATGGATCCAAGCAACACTCACTCTCAATGGATCCCATCCCTCTGGTTCTATTTAATGACGAGCCAAGTCTATCCTAGGGAAAACGAAGGTCCTCAGACAATCGTGATAGTGACCATGATGATGATTGATGGCAGATAATCCATTTTCAGATGCACTTACTTGCCAGCTGCTGTGTTGAGAGGGTTCCATGCATTCAGTCACTCAGCCCTCATCACAATGGCCATTTTTCAATTGGAGACAGGGAGACTTAAGCCATTTGCTTGAGGTCACACAGTCGGTAAGAAATAAGCACTAGTCTCTTTGACCCGAAAACCCTTATTCCTAATCACTTATTAATATTGCCTCCAGGATGGTAAAGGAAAAAAGAGATAAGGAAAAAATAAAGAAAAACAAGGGAAGATAGACACATAGATGAAGAATGTCTCTTAGATAAGACAACCAATAAAACCAAGAGGCTTCTTTTGCCTTTGCTCAAAAGCTGATTGTATCAGTGGTCAAGGAAGTTGCCTGGTAAGCCAAGCAGTTAAACGGCAAAGCAGGGCAGAAATCAAACACCAAAAGAATGTTTGACTAACGTTACCAGGTAGAGCGATCAATAGAAGTATGGGGCGAAGAGTAAAGGCTTCTTGAGGTAGCTATGAACCAAGCTTTGGAGAATGAAGAGGTCTTAGAAGAGTTCTTTGATAACCCTCCCATGAAGAGAGGGTGACTGTTATTTCCCCTTGAATCCCGGCTGGCTTGTCACTGCTTCATATCACGTCATGACCACAGAAGTGATCCCTGAGGTTGGGTCCCCAGAGGCCATACAGCTCTCCCCTCATCCCCTGAAGCACCCTCTGTGGAGCCCCTAGCTGCCACGTCAGCAGCTCAGCTTCCCTGAGACCTTCACACTGCACAGTCTGACGGACAGGCCCAGGAAAGCCCAGCTCTGCTGAAGCTTTTAGAACCAGAATATTTTGTACTTCAACAGTGAGGCTATCAATTGCCATCTTTACAAAATACACTGCAGAGAGCAAGACTACCATGTGAAAACATTATTTCTGGATTATTTGTTCTCACAGAGTTGGGTTTGGAGAGACAGAAGAGATTGAAGTGTTAGAACTAATTATTGTTACCTAACTTACTAGTTTATTTTTTCTAGTGTTACGAGGATTCTGGAGGCAGCCTGCCCTAAGTGCACTAGAGACCAAGTTCTTCCTCTCACCTTGCTCCACTGTTTTTATTTGTGACTTTTGTCCTTATGGTTGCTAGATGACTGAGAATTAAATTATACTCCAGGAGGTGAAAAGTTAAGGTCAACAGGCTGTGCCAGATCAGCCCACCTCCCTTAGAAGAGTTTTGCTGGAAGCCCCACTCACTAACATCTGCTTCAGTCTCATTGGTCAGGACTGATCACATGACTTTCCCTAGCCCTGTGGAAACCTGGGAAATTAAGCTCTTTAGGTGCCTCCAAACAAATTGGATTTCTGCTAATGAGGGAGAAGAGGAAACTGAATATTGTTGACCAGTCCTTTGAAATGATCCCCCCTGGATTATTTTGGTCCAAGTACCGTCCACGAAAACAGGGGTCTTATGCTCTGCTCCTCTTTCCAGTGAGCTAGAAGGGGGCTTGGCACATAGTTGGGCTTCCCTGGTAGCTCAGCTGGTAAAGAATCTGCCCACAATGCAGAAGATCTGTGTTCGATCCCTGGGTTGGAAAGATCCCTTGGAGAAAGTAAAGGCTACCCACTCTGGTATTCTGGCCTGGAGAATTCCATGGACTAGACATGGGTCACAAAGAGTCAGACACGACTGAGTGACTTTCACTGGCACATAGTTAGGGGCTTGACAAATCTTTGCTGCATTTAAAAAATAATTTTATTTATTTATTTTCATCTGTGCTGGGTCTTCATTGCTGCACAGACTTTTCTATAGTTGCAGCAAGTGGAACTACTCTCTAGTTTCGGTGCGCTGGCTTCTCATTCCAGTGGCTTCTCTTGTTGCAGAGCACAGGCTCTAGGGCATGAGGGCTTCAGTAGCTACAGCTCCCTGGCTCCAGAGCACAGGCTCCATAGTTGTATTGCACCGGGTTAGTTGCTCCATGGCATGTAGGATCTTCCCAGATCAGGGATCAGACGCGCATCTCTTGCACTGGCAGGCGGATTCTTTACCACCGAGCCACCAGGGAAGCCCTTATTTGCTGCATTCTGCCAAGTGAGTCCGTACTAAGGTTCTGTCAGTGGCCAAACTCAGTGGTCAGGGGACGAGGAAGACCAGTTCAAGGCTGAGAGGGGAGGGTGGAGCACCTCAGACTCAGGAGCCCTGTTTTTTTTTTTTTTTTTAACCTGTTGATTTAAACTCCCAGCTCTGAAAAGCCAAGAAAGTACAAACGTGGAAACAGCAAATACCCTTATAACCTATGAGTCAGAAACAAATTCAGGTCAAGTTTGTTGCAACAGATCTGGAGAAAGAAAGACATGTTGCTTCCAAAATGCATTTAAATAATTAAGAGAAATGGGGTTCAAAGACCCCAGGAGGCTCCAGCCCCATCCTCTGCTGGAGGGACATCCGTTTCCTTACAGACGTCTTGTCTTTCCCAGTGGGGATGGAAGCAGATTGCTGCTGAGAAATAAGTCTTCAGAGGCTAATTGATTTCATTCTTGGGAAAATTATCCTGACAAACAGCCTCAAGTTTCCTTTCATCCTCTGGTCTCTAATCCTGCCTTCGGACCAGCATGAACAATGGGCATCCCTCCTTGATGTTTGTCTTGGGTGATGTTTATCACATCGCTCTTTGCCATCAGCCGCCAAGCAGCTTTAATGCTTACAGTGTAGGAGACATATCTGCCCCAAAGGCTGTTAAGCTTCATTGGTGGTGAGAATCGGGAGGAGGCTGGGAAGCTACCAAAAGTCATTAAAAGTAATTTCATTCCAGGTAACAATTACGCCCCAGCTGCATGGCTTTCTTCCCACCCACCCAGACAGCTCTAGGCACTCTCCCTGCTGTTCTAGGAGTAGGGTCCAGGAAGTCCCAGGGGAAGAAACTGGCGGGACAGAGAATGACGGCAGAAGCCTAGAGCAGGGATGAAATTCTGAATGTGAGGTTTGTAATCCTCTTGCCCATGCTCGAATAAAGCAAGCAGAGGTGAGAAGACAGGGATGCAGGGTTGATGGACACCTCCATGGACCACAGTGGATCCTGTTACTCCTGGATTCAGTCAGGATCCCTGAGTGTGTGCCCCACAAAACCACACTAGGGGTTACAATGCCTGATTTGCCTAAAGAGGGTGCTGTTACCCAGCCCCTGCCAAAAGTTATTCTAAAATGATGAAGGTACAAAGTAGCAGAATATTGGATTTTTTTCAAGAAAAGGAGGAAGTCAAAACATTTACTTTACATTTCCTGGTTTTTTAAGTATGGCAGTTTAAATGATTCAAACACTGTGTAAGTCAACCACATATCTGAGGACAAATTTGGTCCACATGCCACCAGCAGATAACCTCCACCCAACATCCATCATCTTGATTTAGGACATTTGTGTCCTGGAATGTCTTTCTGCTGCAGCTGAAGTTTTTTTTGTTTATTTTTTGATATCGCATTTTGTTTTACTATTTCAAGTTCTGATTGACTTCTATATGTTTCCTACTGGTTTTACTTTAAAGCAAAAATATTTTACATATGGCTAACATTTGTGCTTTTAAAAAACATTAAAGACTTCCCTGGTGGTCCAGTGGTTAAGAATCTGCCTGTCAATCCAGGGGACACAGGTTCCATCCCCGGTCCGGGAAGATCCCACATGCTGTGGGGCAACTAAGCTTGCAGGCCACAACTCCTGAAGCTGTTGTACGCCTAGTATCTATGCTCTGCAACAAGAGAAAACACCTCAATGAGAAGCCTGTGTACCACGAGAGAAAGCACACAGGCAGCAACAAAGCCCCGGTGCAGCCAAAAATTAATAAATAATTTTTTAAAAGATGTTAATACCTTTGAAGAAGACGTTAATATCTTTCAGCACATTCGGTCTTCACAAAACTGGAGGTAGAGTAGGTTATCCCACCGCCAAATAAAATGTAAGCAACTTTAATGACTTAGATAATGCTCAATAATTGCAAGATCCATGTCTAAACCCAAGGAGTTCGTCTATTCCCGAAAATAGAATTGATGGACTTACAAACTTCTTTCCAAGTTATCCTGAGACTTATAGTCCTGGGCCCTTTCTACTCAACCACACCAAATTTCCATTTTCAGGATTTATTCTCATGAAACTGACCAAGGAAGACCCAGGGAATACTTAAGAACGACACACAGCTATGGCTAGAATTTCCCAGTGCGTCTTCTGCTGGCGTGACATATTGTCAAGTTGGGTCAACCCAAATTCCTCAGAGTTCAGCTCCCCATGCCAGTGAGCATTCTTTGTTTGTTGCTTGTCACAACATCTTTGTCTAATTAAAGCAAAGGATCGTTTACTGGAACTCTACAAGGGAGCTCCCATCACGCATGGGAAGGCCTACAGGACTGGACTTGGAAAAAGAAAGTGGCTCCAGGGACCTCGTAGCAGGAAGAGCTTGGAGGTCTCATTGGCTGCCACTGGGATTAATCTGCTTAAATTCATTAAAAAAAATGAAATAAAACACTTTTATTTTTCTCTTCTGGCAAATGTTACTAAGATTTAAAAGCCATGGGAAAAAATCTGCTGCCCATCAGTGCTGGAATTTTGATGACCTGTTGGAAAAGATCTGGGACTATCTGAGACTAGGGAAGCTTTCCACCAAACCAAAGACCAGTTTCCAGGTCACACATCCCCAGTGGTGGATGCCTTCCTCCAGGGCCACGGTGGAGGATTTCTGCGTGAAGATTCACAAAAATGTATCAAAGAATTTAAATATTTTAATACCCTCTGGGGTGGGATCTCTCTGTGAAACATAATCTTCAAACAGTGGGTACAGACCATATGTCAGAGGGAGAGGACGTCATTCAGACTGTGAGCAAGTGACACAGCCCCCTTCCCATCTGCTGGGCCAACTATAGGAGCTTTCTCCACAATCAAATGCCCGGCTCTAAGACCCTCCTGGCTTTGGCAGCCACTGGATCAGGATACAAGGGAGAGAGATGGAAGTACCTGAATTGGAACTTCACTTGTCTTTTTTTTTTTTTTAATTATTCTATGATTTTTTATATAAAAATTGTATAGTTATTAATAAACAGCCTAATACATGAACTTTGCTTGTCTTAATTTGGTGTTACCTTCTATGCTGAGCTACATAAAGGATCTGATAGGGAAAAAAAAAAGAAAAGTCCAGTTTGGATCACATGCCCCAGTAGCTTGGTTAGAGAAGACAGAATGACTTGATGTATAGACCCACAAAGACAGTACTTTGGGGGCAGAATCCTTAAGAGCCTGTTTTTTTTTTTTTAAGTCTTTGTTGAATTTATTACAATACTGCTTCTGTTTTATGTTCATTTTTTTTGGCCATGAGGCCTGTGGCTCATGGCCACATGAGCATCATGACTGCATGAGGCATCTTAGCTCCCAGACCAGGTATCAAACCCGCACCCACTGCATTAGACGGAGATGTCTAAACCACTGGGCAGCCAAGGGGTCCCAAGAGGTTGCTCTTTGAAATCCATTCTCCCCTCCTCCTTTCTGGCAGAGAGCCACTTCTGCACTTCCCAGCCCCCTTTGCAACTAGATGTAACCGCGTTCCTCAGTCCTGGCCAGTACAATGTGAGCAAAGGTGATATCACCTAGCTCGTGAAACACCTCATTTTCACCAGGCTCTCTCTACCAATCAGCTCGCCAGAATGCTGGATGCGGTAGGTGGTCTTCAAAGCTGTGTGTTAAAGGTGGTGCAGCCATGCTTGGCCTGGGTCCCTGAATGGCCATATGGAGCAGAGCGCCCCACTCTCCACTGCCTTGTGCTTGAAAAAGCCATGAATTTGATGGAGCTGAGTGATGCCTGTTGTCTATTTGCTACCGCAGTTTGACGTACCTTATCTCTGGTGGCTCAGACAGTAAAGAATCCGCCTGCAATGTGTGAGACCTGGGTTCGACCCCTGGGTCAGGAAGATACCCTGGAGAAGGGACTGGCTACCCACTCCAGTATTCTTACCTGAGAACTCCCATGGACAGAGGAGCCTACAGTCCAAGAGGTCGCAAATAGTCAGACATGACTGAGCGACTTTCACTTTTTTCAACCTATAAATGCTATTACACAAATAAGGATAAGTGGTTGTTTGGTGATCAAAAAACAAGAAGTATCTGCTGCGTTCACAGAGAAGGGATACAGGAAACTTATATGCCTGACATGAAAGTACCAACTCTTTTTTCAACACATTAGGAAGAATTTGGGGAATTAGAGTGGCCTGGCTTCTCAAGGACCATCTGCACCAGGTCGCATGTAACTCACACACTCCTCAGAGACCCTCCAGGGAGCCAGAAACAGAGATCATGGGTCCTCTCCTGCCCCGCCACCCCAGCTGGTCTACGAATTCTCATAAACCCTGATTAGCAGGGCTGGTCTCCCTGCTAAGCATTTTGACTTTTCTCTCCTCCCCTGGCACGTTCTTCTGCCTAATCCTGTGATAACAGCAAGCTAGAGGATTTCCCCCACCTTCTGCCTTGCCCTTGAGGTTACTGAAAAACATAACTCAGAAACCTGGCCCCACTGGGGGCCTGACACTCTGACACAGAGCCACAAGATCTTTTCTGAACGCTTGTGGGAAAATCAGAGAGAGAAACGGCTGGCCCGTGCAAGCATTCCAAGCCTAAACACAATAATGAATTTTGCACACATCAGTGGGTTCTGACTCTGTTGCCAATTAAAACCTCCGTGGGGGGCAGGCAGTCCACTTAATCTTCGCTGCCAAAGACACAATCCCCCCAGATACCACAGGGATGGGGGTGGGCGGAGGACTGGAAACTGTATTACAAAGATGACCCAAAATCCTGCCCTACTTTTCTGAAGTTTTCCTCATTCTTTTTCAGTCTATTCACCCTTGACTCTGCTCATCAGTAAGGAATGACCAAAGACGTGGAGGGGAATGAGTCCCCCCATGGACCAGCTTTATCAGAAGTGGAAATATGTGTTTATAAGGTGCCCAAAGGGTGAGTGTGTTGTGTAATACGAATTCAAGGGAGCTTCTGAAGCAGTATTGAAGGGGGTTTGGAAGTTACATAAGTTGCGGTATGAGATTTTGCCAATAACGTCATTTAGAATCAAGTGTTTGCGTTTTCTTTCCTTCTTTTAAAAAATTAGAACACCCAAGGGGCTAAAAAAGTCAAATTTATATTTAAAATAATCTTCTTTAAAAAAGAGCTTAAAAGAAAAACTGACTTCAATTTTAATGACTGCGCTGGAGGCAAATGACAGCCTGGGAGAAGCCCATCACTGGAAACAGGGCCTCCTGGGTTCGAGTTCATCGATGCCCTACACTTAGCTCTTTATCCTGACAAAATGCTGGCTGCCTCAAGCCTCAGGTTTCTTGCCTGTAAAACAAAAACAACGATTTTAAAGAGACTGTATGAACTTCAATAAAACAAATTAATGGAAAGAAAAAAGATTGTAAAGTTTCTGGCACATAGTAGGAAATTATTACATGTTAGTTATTACTATTATGAGCAAGGATGTTTAGACAGAGCTCAACTTGCATTTCCTGTAGGGACTTAATTAACTTCTTGGCTTTTAAAGAAATTGTTGTGGTTGGCCTGGAAAAGTCTGGTAGAAAGAAATACTAACCAGCCTTTGTATAATATTGCTATTTATACATGCAGAAGATTCTTGTACAGAGCACTGTGTCTCTCATTACCACTCTATGAGGAGAGGAGAGTCTAAGTATCCTCTCATTTTCTCTTTATTTTACAGGGGAGGAAACTGATTCTATATTAGATATATTAGGTATATATGATTTTATATACTATATTTAATATATAGGGGCTTCCCAGGTGGCCCTAGCAGTAAAGAATCCACTTGCCAATGCAACTAGATATAAGAGATGTGGGTTCAATTCTTAGGCCAGGAAGATCCCCTGGAGGATGACATGGCAACCCACTCCAGTATTCTTGCCTGGAGAATTCCATGGACAGAGGAGCCTGGTGGGCTACAGTTCATAGGGTCGCACAGAGTCAGACACACCGAAGCAACTTAGCACACATGCACGCGTGCACTTCATATATAATCACTTTCTTCTCTGTAAAATATATTTTACATATTATATATGTGTATATATGAAGGTATATCACACATGTGTTTATATGCATGCTACATGTTTGCACATCATGTATGTGCACGCATGCGTTCTATATGTACATGTGTGTGTTGTGGGTTTCCACATGTATCATGTATATGTGAGCACACACGTTTGTGTGTGTGCTAGGCATGTATGTATACATGTGCTTGTTGTCATATGTGTATGAATCTGGACACCCGCATGTACAGGTACACATGCGTGTATACTCACATACACACCAAAGTCAAGTAGATGACAATAGTTAGTAGTGACCGTTTACTCACTGAACAAAGAGTATTTGAGCTGAAATTGAAAGAATGAGCAGAGCTGGCACAAGCAAGCAGTTTTTTTGTTTTTTTTTTTTAAACTTTACATAATTGTATTAGCTTTGCCAAATATCAAAATGAATCCGCCACAGGTATACATGTGTTCCCCATCCTGAACCCTCCTCCCTCCTCCCTCCCCATTCCATCCCTCTGGGTCGACAGGAACAGAAAACAGAAGATACACAACTTGATACGACCGAACTGAAAACTCTGTACAACTTGAGTGACCTCAAACCAAAGAGAAGTTAGAACAGGAAGAAAGTGCTTGAAATTTTATCAGAGGTAGAGGATCCTTAGCCCTGAGAGCCCATGGCCCATGCAGGGGGAGACACACAGCAGGAGATCCAGGGGACGGGGCCTTGGGAGTTGGGAAGAGCCGGGTGGTGGTGGCTGCAGTCACCAGCCTGGAGCCAGTGGATGAGAGGGGTGTGCAGAGAGTGGGGACATCCCTGATGGCCCAATGGTTAAGACTCTGCTTCCACTGCAGGGAGCATGGGTGTGATCCCTGGTCAGGGAATTAAGATCTTTCAACAACAACAACAACAAAGAAAACAGTGGTTGTGGGCGGATCCCAGCCAGGGCAGAGGTTGAAGGGCAGGATCTTAGAAGGGAGAGATGGGGAGGACAGAAGGGAGTGAAGCAGCAGGGTGGGCGATGGTAAAGCAGGAAGCAGAAGCAGGGCCACCTTCCAGGGCAGTAGCGGGAGGGAGATGAGAGCCGTGGGGCCGTGGTGTTTTGGGAAGATTTCTCTGTTGCCAGGGGTAGATTTGGTTTTGTTTCCAATAATGCAAGAGGCTTAACCTCTTCCTACCCTGCAAGGAGGTGGGCCTAGGGACCAGAGCCCAGAAGCCTCAGCCATCAGCCCAAACTTTAGTCTCTTTCTATAGAAAGACACTGTCTTCATAGGACGGTCTTTTCTCAAGATCAAGCAGTCCTCGGGACAGTGGGCCCCAGACAGACCATGAAGTAAAGTTCTCTTTCTGGGGGTCTGGTGAGACACAGGTTTACCCACCTGCCCACCTTGATGAAATCACAGGGGCCTGCCGGTCAGATTTGAGGCTAGAAAGAAATGTTGGCCCAAGTGATGGGAAAACTCTGAGATTCCCACAAAGAGAATCTGGGAAGATGTAGGTCCTAAAGCCTGGCCTGTGCCAGGACCCCAGGACATGCTAAGGGGATGGTGCCTGGCAGACCCCAGCATTACGAGTTCAGATGTGACTATCCAGTGTTCTTGCCTGGAGAATCCCAGGGACAGGGGAGCCTGGTGGGCTGCCGTCTATGGGGTCACACAGAGTCAGACACGACTGAACCAACTTAGCAGCAGCAGTAGCATCCTATACTATATATAGAATATAATATATTTTATATTCTATATAGGATATAATATATCCTATACTAATACTACATGAATATACTTAAGAATCAAAGCGGTACCTTGGCTAAAGAGAGACAGGACAGTGGTGTGGCTGAGCACCAAGCCCAGGGCCAGACCAGCAGGTTCAAAACCTGGGCTCTGCCCCTGCAGCCCCGTGGGTCCTTGTTGAGAACTTATCTCTTCTCTGCTTTCTTTTCCCATCATTAAAATGCAGTTATCTCACAGAGCTCCTATGAAGATTAAGCAAAGTCCCACACATGAAGCACTTAGAACAGAGCCTTGGCATAAATATTAGCTACTCAAAAAGCAGTAACACCATGAGGGCCTCAAACATCTTTTACCATCATCCCCAATATGGTGCTGCACACTTTCCCATGGGAAACCACACTTCCCCATTTCATGGATATTCTTCCAAACCTTTCTTGACCGATTTCCACGGATATATGCACAAGAATATGACCTGGTAGATTTCCATTTTTACCTGAATGACCGTATCCTATAAATCAATATGATTAATATTCTGCCACGATAGCAGGTCTTAGAGAGTGGTCCCTGCACCAACACTTGAATCTAAGCAACTTGCTGAGTGTTTTTCCAAGTGACTTTCTTTAACCACGATAATCCACCCTGCGACTCTACCCAAGCTGAGCCATCTTTGGTCACCTGGGTCAATTCCAGTTTGTCAGAGTTTCAGATACGTCTGTAATATCCTTGTTCCAGACTCTTTAAAATGATAAACCATTCCAACATGAACAAATGTGAGACCTAGCAAAACATATGGCCCCAGCCTCCAGATTCAACCACGATCACCATTTTATTGCAGGAACTTCATCCATCTGATTCCCTCCGTTTCTCCTATCCTGTCTCCCTTTTCTTTCTCTCTTCTTTGGGATATATGATTTTAAAGCAAGGACTTCCCTGTAGCTCAGATGGTAAAGAATCTGCCTTCAATACAGGAGACCTGGGTTCGATCCCTGTGTCGGGATGATCCTCTGGAGACAGGAATGGCAACCCACTCCAGTATTCTTGCCTGGAGAATCCCATGGACAGAGGACGCTGGCAGGCCACAGTCTGTGGGGTTGCAAAGAGTCGGACATGACTGAGCAACTAACGCTACACCATTACATTTTAAAGCAAATCCCTGACAACATGTCACTTCACCCTTGATTTTGCTCCCTAAAAAGGAACACCATCCACTTCTTTAAGGTGATGGGGGTGGATGAGGGGTGGTTTCAAGAGAGAGAACCCCATTTTTCATCCTGGGAGACAGATCTCTTGGCGGTCAGTGCTCTGATGCTCTGTTCAGCAGGTTGACAGATGCCTACGCAGGTGAGAATTGCCATTGTCATGATCACTGCTGGAGAATGTGCCCCAAATCATGGGAGGAAAGCCACAGCTCTCTCTTAACTTTTGGGGGCCTTGTATTCTATCACAGTTGTTACAGGTGTTTCAGAAACTGGGACTTCAGTTTCTGAAACTCAGACCACCTAAGTGCACTGGGTCTCCTCCATTGTCAGCTGAGCTTGGTAAATCCCTGCCAACTCTACAGCACTTTCTGGCACCCAAGGAAGAAGCTCCCTCAGATTTGGCAGAGATGAGATGGGTGTTCAGTATGTAGACATGCCCTTTCTTGCTGGGGATGGGAGGATGCTTGCTATCAATAATGCCATTCCCCATATTTTTAAAAAGCTAACAAAACATCGCAGTTGGACACCCAGGGAGCTTTCGGATGGAGGGAGATGACATCACCCGGCAGGGACCCTTGGTGGGTGGCAGTCACTGCTGGATGAGAGCTGGGCCATCTTCTTGCCCAAGAACTCAGAGATCAGCAGTGCTGATGCCCTTGGCATCGAAGTTCTGAAACAACCTCCCTCCCCAAAGAGTCAGGACAGGGGACGGTTGCCCAGTCTAGCGGCCTGTCTGTCATCCTCTGGGCAGTAAGACTCTTTCCTCCGTAAGAGGGCTCCAGAGCCCGCCTGAGTGGGTTCGGCTCTGAGTTTTCCTCATGCGCCTCAGTGTTCCCAGCTGGACAATGGGACAACAGTGCACCTGCCCCCTGCCCCCGCCCCACTCCATGCATTTATCATTGAGTGAATGGATCCAGAGCAGAGCCATTGTTGTTCAGTTGTTAAGTCATGCCTAATTCTTTGTGACTCCACAGACTGCAGCAGGCCAGGCTCTCCTGTCCTCCACTATCTCCCAGAGTTTGGTCAATTTCATGTCCATTGAGTCAGTGATGCTATCCAACCATCTCATCTTCTGCCACCCTGCTTCTCCTTTTGCCTTCAGTCTTTCCCAGCATCAGGGTCTTTCCCAATGAGTCAGCTCTTTGCATCAGTTCAGTTCAGTTGCTCAGTCATGTCCGACTCTTTGCGACCCCATGGACTGCAGCATGCTAGGCTTCCCTGTCCATCACCAACTCCCGGAGCCTGACCAAACTCATATCCATCCAGTTAGTGATGCCATCGAACCATCTCATCCTCTGTCGTCCCCTTCTCGTCCTGCCTTCAATCTTTCCCAGCATCAGGGTCTTTTCCAATGAGTCAGTTCTTTGCATCAGGCAGCCAAAGGATTGGAGCTTCAGCTTCAGCATCAGTCCTTCCAATGAATATTCAGAGTTGATTTCTTTTAGGATTGACTGGTTTGATCTCCTTGCAGTCCAAGAAGCTCTCAGGAGTCTTCTTCTCCAGTATCACAGTTTGAAAGCATCAATTCTTCCGCTCCATTCTGCAAATGTTCATGGATATTCATCTGCTTAGGAAGATGGTGGGGAGTGGGGGGGACACGTGAGGAAGCTATTTTTCTCCTGACAAAGATTCTTTGCCACCACCCAGAGGCTACAGGGAATTGCTGACCTTTGGATTCACTAGAATATTCCAAAGCACTGTCGGCCTTTCCTGTCGAAGCAGAAGGAAAAGGCCAGGAAACTCAGGAGCAGAGCTGACCCAGGTCCGGATCTTTGAGGCTCTGGTGGCTGCCAAACTCCAGGCATTCTTGAGTCTGCTCTTCTGAGGCTAGTGCGAAGAGCAGCAACTGTATCCCTCCCCGCGCTTCCCCTCTCCCTCCCCCAGCCCTGAATTTTGCAACATCTCGATGCTCCCCGCCCCCTCCACCCCCCAGGAAGGGCTGAGAAATAGCTCCATAGCCTCGCATCCCATGAAGCGGCCGGTGTTTGCTGCCACCCCCATACGAAGCCACGGCTTTGCACAACTCCATCTGGAAAAAAAAAAAAAAGATAAAAAAGGAAACCCTTAAGGAAGATAACGGCTACACAATGCCGCGCGTCCAGCGCCCGCCCTCGTTCAAAGGCCGTTTGCTTGACTTTACGTGCGTTTCCTGCGCTCCTCACATCCTCCTCCCCGCTTTGTCTTTCATGTCCGAACTGCAGAGATTCGCGGGGACCCATTAGGACTTTCTTCCGAGGTGAGATCAAAGGGTCCGTGAGCGTGCCTGCTTGTCTTTTTCTGACAAAGCAAACTTCCCAACATCTGTTCTAGCCGCCGGACGGACAGCCCGGCTATCAAGAGGCTGCAGACCCGCCGGACTTTCCGGGCGGATTTTCACACCCTGCCCTCCCCGGGCGGAGGTAAGAGTTGAGCTGAAGAAACGCGAGGCCCGGGTCTAGAGGCTGAAGATACACCGGCAAAGCGAGCAGGCGTGCGCTGGTTCCCATCCCACCAACCGGCACACACCTGGAGCGTGACGTCATGCTGTTGACAAAGTGACGCATCCCCAGGTACCAGGGTGGGCTTCTGTCTTCTAGAAACCAGCGATATGAATCCCACCTGCACAGCTCGAAGAATCTCTCCACGTGGACATCCCCGAAGTCACCAGCATCCTGCTCTACCTTCAGAAATTCAGATTATCTCTCTGACCCTTGGAAGCTGCTTTTGGCTCTGTACCTGTTTCCTGGGGGTTTAAGTAAAGTTTGTTTAGTCGCTAAGTCGTCTCCAACTCTTTCCTAACCCATGGAAAGACATGGAGGTTAGGAGCCTGTAGCCAGCCAGGCTCCTTTGTCCCTGGAATTTCCCAGGCAAGAATACTGGAGTGGGTCGCCATTTCCTTCTCCAGGAGATCTCCCTGACCCAGGGATTGAACCTGTGTCTTCTTCATTGGCAGGTGAATTTTTTTTTAGCACTAAACCACCTGGGAAGCCCCTGGTTTACCACTTTGGGGCTGTGTTTTCTTTTATTTCAATTTTAATTTTATAATGGAGTATAATATTGTGTTAGTTTTAGATGTAGAACAGAGTGATTCAAATAGATTCATATACATGTATCCTTTCTCAAATTCTTTTCCCATGTAGATTATTACAGAATATTGAGCAGAGTTCCCTGTGCCATACAGAGGGTCTTTGTTGGTTATCTATTTTATAGATAGATATAAAATGGGTAGCAACTGTGTTTTCTTATTCTACAGTCTTGAGTTCCTCTCCAACATTTGTTCCAGAGGCCCTGGGAAGGAGTGTGGGTCTATATGTCTGCTCTGTATGTGTGTCTATACATGTGTCTTTTTAAAAATTAAAAATATATATTATTACTTATTTATTTTTGGCTGTGCTGGGTCTTCCTTGCTGCACGGGGACTTTCTCCAGTAGCAGTGACCAGGGGCTACTCTTCGTTGCAGTGCGCAGGCTTCTCATTTCAGTGGCTTCTCTCGTTGCAGAGCACAGGCTCTTGGTGCTCGAGCTTCAGTAGGTGTGTCACGCAGGCTCAGTAGTTGTGGCAAAAGGGCTTAGTGGGCTTCGTTGCTCCAGGGCATGTGGGATCTTCCCAGACCAGGGATTGAACCCGTGTTTCCTTGCATTGGCAGGTGAATTCTTAACCACTGCACCACCAGGGAAGTCCTACCCGTGTCTTTTCTATGTGTGCATGTGTCTGTGTTTGTGTGTGTCTGTGTGTATTTGTATATGTTTGTGTGTGTGGGTGTATTGAAGAAAAAGGCAGCGTTTGCCCTTGTTCTTTTTGGAGTCAGATGTTGTGGAAAGCGCTTGCTCTTTCAACCACAGCCCAGGCCCTTCGTGTCTGAATGGCACTCAATGCCCTTGTTCTGACTTTCTCCACCCCCCCAACAGACCAATCACCACAGGAAAGAGAAGAAAGATACAACCTCCTGATGCTTTATTTAGCATCTCCTCTCTCAACAAGGCTGCCTGCCTTCTTCGCTTACTGGCATCCTCCGGGTTCCTTTGATCCAGGCAATGGCTCCTAATCACAGCCAGGAAAACAATAGGGCCCTGAGTTGACCTGTTAGGGGCTCAGGACCCCTGGGAGGAACCTACTCTCTCCTAGCAGGTCCCTGAGTTACATTGGGCCCACAGACCCAGATTCTAGTCTCCACAAGTCCCGCATCCAGCCAGGGTTCACACAAGTGAAAACCCCTCAAAGATTTGCCAGAGTTTTCAGTCAGGCTCTGTAATTGTTAGCCACCAGGGTTCTTGGCCGCCTTAATCTGTAGAAATGGACTGGAGGCCAGACAAGAAATTCAGACAAGGCTTTATTGGGGTTCCGGCTGCAGCAGGGGCAGCAACAACAAACAGGTTCCCTCCTTGCTTGCTGAGGAGTCTAGGGGAGCTGGTTCCTTATATGGGGTGAAGGCAGGCGTGTGTCCAGGGGTCAGGCAGGAGGAGTGGCTCAGGTGTTTTGCCCACCCCTGAGGTGGTATTGTGTGCTGGTACCTGCTTTTGCTCCAGGCTCTTCAGGGGTAGCAGTTGGGTTTTTGGTCTTTTTGTATCTTGTCCAGAATTTGGCCCATCTGCACATGCAAGCAATGGCTTAGCAGGTAAAGAATCCACCTGCCAATGCAGGAAGCCCTTGTTACAGTATTGCTTCTGTTTTATCTTCTGGGTTTTTTTGGCCCTGAGGCATCTGAGATCTTAGCTCCCTGACTAACCTGCACCCCCTGCATTGGAAAGGGGAGTCTTAAGCACTGGACCACCAGGGAAGTCGGGACAGAGCAGTTTAAACAACAGAAATGTACTTTCTCACCATTCTGGAGGCCGGCGGTCCAAGATGGAGGGGTCAGCAGAGTTGATTCCTTCCAAAGGCATCGAGAGAGGGATCAGGTCAAGGCCTCTCTCTTTGGCGTGGAGACAGCTGCCTTCTCTCCCCATATCTTCAGGTCATGTTCTCTCTGGACGTGTCAGTGTCCGAATCCCTCTTGTTACTTGGACCCCCGGCATGTTGGATTAGGGCCCCACACATAACCTCATTTGAAATTCATTACCTTTGTAAAGGCCCCACCTCTGGACTTCGCTGGTGGTCCAGTGGTTAAGACTTCACTTTTCAATGCAGAGGGTGTGGGTTTGATCCCTGGTTGGGGAACTAAGATCCCATATGCCTCAGGGCCAGAAACCCAGAACAGAAACAACAGAAGCAATATTGTAACCGATTCCATAAAAAATTAGAAAATGGTCCGTTTAAAAATATATATATTAAGAAAAACAACCCACCCTCAATACAGTTATATTGTGAGTCACACTGTGAGTCTACCCCACCCTGGAGGTCAGGACTTCCGTGTGAATTCTTGAGGGGACCCGATTCAATCCATAAAACTACTCTGAGAAATTGCTTGGCAAGTTCTTAAAAAGTTGAACGTATACTTACCATACCATCTACTAGTTCTGCTCCTAAGTATTTACCCCAAGAGAAATGAAAACATATGTCTCCACAAAGACAACATATGAATGTCAAAGCAGTTTTATTCATAGTGGCCCCAAACTGGAAACCAATGCCAACTAACGGCCGAATAGACATACTTCACGGTCTGATCCATACTTCATGGATCAGAACTCAGAAGAAGAAAGGGACTAGAAGTTTCAATCAGTGACATGGAAGAACCTCCCGAAGGATTAACTTGCTTCCTTTACATGTCCAGGCATTTACAAAATGTTTTAGGGGGTAAAATATGGGAAAGATTAGACTCAGTGAGTTATCTTTTTCTTTCTGATTTGCCAATTCTGAACTTCAAGATGGCCTTTGTACTCAGAACGAAAACATCTTCTATTAAAAATATCAAACAGGATGGAGAAGATGTGTGCTCTCCAGGGTCCCCAGTCCTGTGGGTGTAAGAACAATGGTCTGGAAGGGGGCCTTAATGGGAAAGGAGGAATGGCAGCTCTGGATCAGAAGAAACAGCAGAAAAGCTTCCATAATTTAAAAGCCTGTGGATACTTGTAATGAAACCACCAGTGAATGTGTCTGCGGGGAGGAGAGTGCATGTGTGTGTGCTAAGTCACTTCAGTCATATACCTTTGTGACCCTGTGGAATATAGCCCGCCAGACTCCTCTGTCCCTGGGATTCTCCAGGCAAAAGTACTGGAGGGGGTTGCCATGCCCTCCTCCAGGGGATCTTCCCAACCCAGAGATCAAACGTGCATCTCTTACATCTCCTGCATTGGCAGTCGGGCTCTTTGCCACTAGTGCCACCAGGGTCCACAGGGAGGAGAGATGTCAGTGAAATTCTGTAATTTAAATAAGAGCCAGTAATATGGCTTCCCTGGTGGCTCAGTCAGTAAAGAATCCGCTTGCAATGCAGAAGACCCGGGTTTGATCCCTGGGTTGGGAAGATCCCCTGGGGAAGGGGATGGCACTCCAGTGTTATTGCCTGGAGAATTCCATGGGCAGAGGACCCTGGTGGGCTACAGTCCATGGGATCTCAAGGAATCGGACATGACTGAGCGACTAATACTTTCCTTCACTTTCAGTAATATGGGGAGTAGTAGTAGTCCCTGGTCATTGAGTTTTCTTTTCCAGTAGGAGTGCGCTATGACATAATGGTTTCATCTACATTTTTAAAAATTTTATTTAATTTTGGCTTTGCTGGGTCTTTGTTGCAGCTTTTGGGCTTTTCTTGTTGCGGAGCATGGGCTTAGTTGCCCCGTAGTTTATGGGATCTTAGTTCCCCGAAAAATGATCGAACACATATCTCCTGCATTGGAAGGTGGATTCTTAACAACTGCACCACCAGGGAAGTTCCCTCATCTACATGTATTGTTAGCATATGTGTTCCTGTTAATAAGACACAGAACGCTGACCAGTTATAACGTGGACACTTACAGGGGAGACACAGAAATTGCTTTCTACAATTGGAGGTCACAAGCCTGAAGGTTAGTTGCCAAGGTGATGAACAAGTAGAAGGGTAGTCATTTCATTTACTATCAAAGGTTGTGTCATTAAAAATGGGGGGTTGTGTTGAGAACAGCGAACTTCTTCCCTGAATGTTCTCTCAGCTCCAGCCAGATCTAAAGTTGTTTTTTTTTTTTTTTTTTTTAATTTATTCATTTGGCTGTACTAGGTCTCAGTTGCAGCATGTGGGATCTAGTTCCCTGATCAGGGATTGAACCTAGGCCCCCTGCATTTGGAGTTCAGAGTCTTTGCCACTGAACCACGAGGAAAGTGCCCCAGACCTAAAGTTTGACTGTGCAGCCACCCTCTTAACTCCTGGATCCTTGCCCACAGCAGCTCCACCGCTCCCAGCTTTTCCCATCACAATGCTGCTTGTATTATAAGTGTAAATGCCTCCTCCTCCATGTAGCCTTCCGGATTTCTATCATAGCAGCTGAAGTACATCACTGGTTATTGGAAAGCCACACAGATAGCCCTGGGTCCACTTCTGGCCCACAGGCACGTCTCTGACTTGTTATTTTATGTTGAATCTGAACTGTTTACCAACATTTTACAAATAGGGGTTGTCACATAAAAAAAAAACCAAATTTCCAGCTTCTCTTAAAATATACGGAAATTTTGGCAAGAGTGGGACATATTTTATTGAACACAGATTTCTGTAGATCTTTCAATGCTTTCAAATCTTTCAGGCGGTTTTTAGTGCTTGGGTTTCTAACCCTCCTTACGACCCTGTAACCGGGGACTGTAAAACCCCATTCTGTGGCTGAGGACACAAAATCAGAGAGAGTTTAAATAACAGCTCGGGCATGGGTAACCAATAGGGATAGGAACACGGGTGGTCCTCTCTGGGGTCCATGCTCTTAAATTATCCATGATTCTGTGCAGCTTCCTGCATGGCTGTGTTCCCTGGGGCAAATATTACTGTTTCATGTCTCCATCCAAAGGGGGACAGAACAATAGTGTAGCCACCGTGGAAAACACTATGGAGGTCCCTAAAAAAATAAACAGAATTTCCATAAGATTCAGAACGTCCACTTCTGAATAGAGACCGAACTGAAAGCAGGGTCTAGAAGAGATATTTGCATCCCATGTTCAGAATAATATTAATTCACAATAGCTCAGAGGAGGAAGCAATTTTAAATGTCTTCCAAGAGATGAACAGATAAAGAAAATGTGATGTATATATGTGCAAGCATGTACTATTCAGCCTTAAAAAGGAAAGGCGTTTTAGAGATGCAGATGCAGAGAATGGATGAGGATGATTTGGGAGAGAATGGTAGTGGGGGCAGGGAAGAATGGGGAGATTGAGATTAGCATATATACACTACCGTATGTAAAATAGATAGCTAGAAGGAATGTGCTGTACAGAACAGGCACCTCAGCTCTGTGCTTTGAGGTGATCTAGATGGGTCGGATGTGGGCAGTAGGAGCTCAAGAGGGAGTGGAGATAAGTCTGTATATAGCTGATTCACTTCACTTTATAGCAGAAACTAACACAACATCGTAAAGCAACCATGCGTGCTAAGTCGCTTCAGTCACGTCTGACTCTTTGCGACCCTATGGACTGTAGCCTGCCAGGCTCCTCTGTCCACAGGATCCTCCAGGCAAGAATGAATACTGGAGTGGGTAGCCATGCCCTCCTCCAGGGGATCTTCCCAACCCTGGGATTGAACCTGCGTCTCCTGCATTGCAGGCAGATTCTTTACCACGGAGCCACCTGGAAAGCCCCAAAGCAACTATACAGCAATACATTTAAAAAAAAAAAATTTTTTTTAATTTAAAAAGGAAGGGAATTCTGACCCATTCTCTAACATGAGTGAACCTAGAGGACATGATGCCAAGGGGAAATGAGCCAGTCACAAAAGGACCAAAACTGTGCTTGTGAGATCAAAAGTCCAAGAACTGATTGTTCGTCTGAGATGTCTCATCCACCATCTCTCCCCTAATGCAGAATGCAGTGTTTGGACCACAGGAGATGCTCAACAATGAACCAAGAAATGCCAGCGAAATGGTTGGGTACAAGTATGGTCTTCAGGTAAATAGGTTATTTGTGATGCCTTAAACCCAGGTCTCCCGCATTGCAGGCAGATTCTTTACCAGCTGAGCCACAAAGGAAGCCCAAGAATACTAGAGTGGGTAGCCTTCTCCAGCGGATCTTCCTGACCCAGGAATCGAACCGGGGTCTCCTGCATTGCAGGTGGATTATTTACCAACTGAGCTATCAGGGAAGCCCATTAAACTATCAGGAGTTATTTAATAAACATGTACTTCTAGTTCTTCCCAGGTCTGGAGATGTGACATGAGCATTCACGTCTATGGTTCCCATTAAACCTGGGATATGATGCTGTCTACAGTCAACATTCTCTCATGAAGGCAGCCTTGCTGGAGCTGGGCAGTGGCTGCCCTTACTGACAGAGCACGTGCCCTCCCATTTGCCACAGTCTTCTCTCCTAGCCTTGGGCCACTCAGCCTATACTGTAACCTCTCGTGTCACCAAGCTGTACCTGGGAGCATTTGCGTTTGTAACCCCTGCTCTAAAAGATGAGTTAGGAGTCCTGTAAAATTGGCAACAGTGTCTCATAGAAGAGACCCTGCTTTTAGTTAAGATCCAGCTTCAGCTTAAGGGCACACCTTGGTTTTGTTCTGGTAGAATGACTTTTCAGAGAAGCAGTACCACTCCTCCCATCTGTGGGATGACTCCCTCACTGTGCCCAGAACCCCAGCCAAGCCAAGGCTGTAAAGAGACAACGAAATCTGTCTGCAATCTGGTCTCTGATTTAAGAAATGACTTGGTGTCGTGAGTTGAGACCTCCAGCCCTGGCCTCCAAAGAGAGTCCTGCCTCACGAGGTGCGGTGAGATCCAGAGGGTGATGCTCGAGAAAGCAGAGATTCTAAGGGGGTCATAGGTTCTAGATGAAAAGCTGAAGCAAGCAAAATTATATGCTTTAGGTGCACAATGAATGGCTTTTGATTGTAGCAATTGAAGACAGGGAAAGAAACCAGGGAGGATGGCATAGAAAGCTGGCAACATAGCAGTGTGGAAGATGGATCTTAATGTCATCAGACTTTTAATGGCTTGGACATTTAGTGATTTACAAAGTAATTCAAGATTGATTCCTGCAAGAATCTTTGATTGTCAGATTGATTAAAAGTCTATAATTTGCTCTAACTGGCCCAGAACTTCAGCAGCTCCACTTTGGACTTAATTCGGGCTCTCATTTTCCCTGTCCTCCATCCGCACCCCATCAAATAGCCAAATTGCTTTTTGAATCTGAAGTTGGCCCAGCCCTTTCTGAAGGCACTTGAGGGGCCAGAGAAAAACCATCTCGTGCACACCTTGAGCTGTCATCTACCTCTTTCTGGGTTGACATCTTGGACTGGTCAAGAGACTTTCCTGAAGATGTCCCCCCATCTGTTAATTGGGGATAATTATGCCTCACCAGGAAATGATTTTTCTTAGTATTTATTTATTTGGCTGCGTCAGGTCTTGGTTGCATCATGGGGGATCTTTCTTTGTAGCACACAGACTCTAGTTACAGTACAAAGGCTTAGTTGCCCTGAGGCCTGTGTAATCTTAGTTCCATGACCAGGAATCAAACCCACATCCCCAGAATTGCAAGACAGATTCTTAACCTCTGGACCACCAGGGAAGGCCTTCACTAGGGTATTATGAGGATCAAATGACCTAACAAAAAGGCCAGTACCCAGAGATTGACCAGTCCCAGTTACTGCTGGTGGAATACTTGTTGGGGAGGGAGAGGGAGAGGGGTCCAGGCTCTAAAGGCAGAGGTTCAAGTCCCACCTCTGACATTGTCAAGCTGGGTAGCTTTGTCTCCCAGTTGAAGAAACAGGTGTAATAATAGGATTCAGTGAGAAGAATTCCTAACTCTTGAGCACCTACTATGTGTTTGGTTGGTCTGAAGCACTGACCACACTCCATCAATGCAGCCCTCGATCTGGTCCTCTGAAATGCAGGCACTCTTACACCTTGGGAGGAAGGTGAGCCACAGAGAGGGCCAGTGACCCAGATAAAGCCTTCCAGCCAGTTGTTGATGGAACCAGAAGTCAAACCGGGTCATTCCAGGACAAGTTGTCATGTGGTTTTCAGTGAAGGGAGACATCATCAGCCAGAACACCCAGGAAAACAATTTGTAGACACAGGAATTGAGCTTAACCCAGATTCTGTTGTTTTGAATTATTAATTGTGCCCTGCCTGCTCCCCTGGAATCTCTCCCCAGACACTAAGCAAACTGGTCATTCACCCCAAACTAATTTGCATCTTTGCACTGCTGTGTGCCATAGACCAGGAAGAAAAGTCAATATCTTAATTGACTTTCATAAATGTTTAAATGAGAATAATTCCATTTAGGGGCAATGAATACCATCATTAATTCACCAGAATACGCTTCATCTAATACAGAGATCTTTGCAAATTTATCTCTGGGCATATAATTCAAGCCAAAGGAACTATTTGATGGCATTCATTCCCTTCCTTCCCATCTCCTACCTGCCCCTCTCAAATGCACATATCCTTATAAACAATTCCAGGGGCTTCCCTGGCTGTCCAGTGGTGAAAAATCAGTGCTTCTAATGCAGAGGTCATGGGTTTGACCCTTGGTCAGGGGAACTAAGATCCCACATGCCCCATAGCTTGGCCAAATTAAAAAAAAAAAAAAACTACACACATCCCAAATTATTTTGCCCACCCTAATATATCCCCAACGGCCCTTACATTCCCATAGCAACAGTCTGGAGAAAGTAAACTTTTAATTATACCACATTAAAATGGAGAGCTCTTTTGAGTCATCGTCTCTGGCACTTTATTTTCGTGCAAATACGATTCCAGGTTCCATGGGCGGTCTTGATTTTTAAGAACTCCAGATGTTCAAAGGAAGGCAATCGTCATACTTCCCCTCTAAGTGTCTTAATGGAAAGTTTGCATCTAGTGTGTTTCAAAGTCCCTGAAAGAGAAGCTTTCATACTCCAGAGCAAAGTAACTGAATTCAAACTTTTATTAATAATGTAAAAGGCTTGTGTGACACACAGAAGCTAGAAAAGTACGGGGAAATCAGAGGGGACTTTGCTTTATCAAAAAGAGGCCAGAATAAAGGTTGGTCTTGATTGGAGGGAGGGAGGGGGCTGTGGGGGATGGGGGATCTCAGCACAGAGGAGGTCAATGTCTCAGGGTCTTTCTCTCGCTAGAACTCAACTTTGAGGCCAGGGTCTGTCCTGGGGAGTGCCTGGGGGCTTTATAAGGACACTGTGGGTTTTGATTTCCAATCCTGTTCAGCTGCCATCCTTTCTGGGAGCATTGAGGCTGTTAAATATTTTCCCTCGATGCCTAAGACACACCCTCAGCTTGTACTACCAGGTGAAGAGGCATCATTTGCTTCTTCCTCTTTTTTGAAGGGGAGGGGCTTCCCTGGTGGTTCAGCGGTAAAGGATCCGACTGCCAGTGCAAGAGATGCAAGTTTGATCCCCGGATTGGGAAGATCCTCTGGAGAATGTAAGGGCAACCTACTCCAGCACTCTTGCCTGGGAAATCCCATGGACAAAGGAGCCTGTGTCTACAGTCCATGGGGTTGCAAAGAGCTGGACATGACTTAGCAACTAAAACAAAACAACTTTAAAAACAGCTATTTATTTTTGCCTGCACTGGGTTTTAGTTGTGGCGATTGGGGGCTACTCTCTAGCTGCGCTGCCGGGCTTCTCACTGCACTCTAGGCACTCTGGCTCAGGAGTTGCAACTTTTGGGCTTAGTTGCCCTGTGGCATATGGAATCTTCCAGGACCAGAAATCGAACCTGTGTCCTCTGCATTAGCAAGTGGATTCCCAACTACTGGACCACTTGGGAAGTCCCTTCTTTTTATGCTTAAAGCAGCAAATTGCCCACATTAATACCAGGTGCTGACTGATAGGATCTTCCAGACTTCCATAGCTGCTTTCTCCAGATCCTTAGTTTGTTACTGGAAGTGGAGTCTGGCTACTTGCTCCTCAAAAGCTAATACTTGAGAGGCCAGGTTGGTGAAAAGGAAAGTTTGCTTTATTTTGGAGGCTAGCAAACAGGGTGGGGAGGGGGGAAGGCAGGCTCGTGTCCAGAGGTCACTCCCCACGGACAATCAGTGGGCAAAAGCTTTTAAAGGGGAGTTTCAGGGGTGCACAGGTGGAGGGAGGGGGCGCCGTGCAGAAACAGCACAGTCAGCTCTGACAATCATCTTGAAATTGGTCACTGGTGGTCTGACCAGCAACATATTGATTGTTTTAAGTGGTTAATCTTCAGTTCCAGGGTCAGTTTGTTCCCATTTCTTTGAGGCCAGTTTTTGAATCTATGGCAGCTTATGTCATGGCTACAGTCCAGTCATCATGCAGCTAACTTCCTCCACCTGGTGGGGGTTTCAGTATCTGTAAGACAGCTCACAAGATGTGGCTCGGAATATTATCTCTAGCTCTTGAGAAGGAACTAAAGGTCCTTGACTTTGTTTAATGGCTAAATTATTATTATTTTGTCCTGTTTGCTTTTCTTTGCTTCTGCATTTTCTTCCTTCTCTGATTAAACCTATTCTTTGGCTAAAAGACTTTCTACAGACAGAAGACAGATGGAGGACGTGAATGGGGAGGGGGACAGGGACCATAGGGTCCTGCTCCATTTCAAGTCTGATTTCAGAAAATGTGGATGTTTGATTTCACTTCGGATGTCTCCAAATAAAAGGTCAGCTAACCAACCTTGATGAAATCTACTGAGTTATTGAAGTTAACTCAATAACTATATTAACTTATATCACTCTCCTTTTCTCCCCAATCCAATGTTAGAATTATTTGTATTCTAAGGAATTTTTTTTTAGGTATCTGCAATTAGGAAACAAAAAGAAACTCAACTATCTGTTTTTTCTTTTTTTTTTTTTAACTTTATTTGGTTAGTCTGCTTGCAGAAACTTAGGTAAAGGCCTGATTCTGTTTGATTTGATTTCTATTTGATTTTACTCAAATACAGTATCACATTAATAAGAAAGTCCTAGTTTTGGTAGCAGATGTTTTTTTGAAGATTACGTGTATATTATTTCTATGGGTACTGCA
The DNA here is from genome assembly GCF_027580195.1 of Bos mutus. Taxonomy (NCBI): domain Eukaryota; kingdom Metazoa; phylum Chordata; class Mammalia; order Artiodactyla; family Bovidae; genus Bos; species Bos mutus. The sequence continues at coordinate 25,603,434 of NC_091633.1, forward strand.
AATAGAATCCATCCAGGGAGAGAACAATTACTAGGCCCTCCCAGGCTTTTCATCCTAAGCATTTTTGTTTTATACTGTTTTGACCACACTGCGTGGCATACACACCCTAAGTTCCCTGACCAGGGATCAAAACCACATCCCCTGCAGTGGAAGTGGGGAGTCTGAACCACTGGACCACCAGGAAACCCCTACCTAAGTATTTCTTGTGGAAAAAGGACAGGTAGCCTGTTCAAATCTTAACTTTTTATTAAAGTGTAACGTACAAGGAAGTGTCAAAGTCATCAGTGTGCTACTCAAAGAATTTTCTCAAAGCGAACACACCTTTATAACCAACACCACACTTACAAAGAGAATTTTGTTATCTTCCCAGAAGTTCTCCTGTGCTCTGGTCACTAACTCCCACAGGTTAACTGTATTTCTCACTGGTATCATACTATGGATGTTGCCTAAATTGCTTCCAAACTGCTTCCACCAATTCACACTCTCCCTATGAGAATCAAAGAGTGTATGTCCCCCACACCCTCCCTAGCCACAGCTATAGCAAAACTTTTTAATCATTGTCAATCAAGAGATCAAAATCACCTTAATTTGGACTTTTACAATGATTAGTAAAGCTAAGGCTTTTTTCCCTTGTTTATTGACCTTTTTCTGGACACATCTGTATTGCTGTCTTGTTACAATAGAAAAAAAGAGAAAAAGGAAAAACTAACAAAAAACATCTGGTATACCCATTAAAGTGGAGTGAAGTCGCTCAGTGGTGTCCGACTCTTTACGACCCCATGGACTGTAACCTACAAGGCTCCTCTGTCCATGGAATTTTCCAGGCAAGAGTACTGGAGTGGGTTGCCAATTCCTTCTCCAAGGGATCTTCCCAGCCCAGAGATCGAACCCAGGTGTTCTGCATTGCAGGCAGATGCTTTACTGTCTGAGCCACCAGGGAAGCCACAGTATACCCATTGGGATCTAGCTAAATAAATTATGGGAGTATACTGGCAAGGTATGACACTGCAGTTACTTGAAAGAATGAGCACAGCTTTAATTGCTCTACAAAATTATCACCCAGATATGAATGAAATGAAGAAGACAAGAAATCAAAGTTTGTATGATATAATCCAATCTTGATTAATTTTTTTTAAAGTATGCATTTCACAGAATTCTGGATGAATACTCCAGAAATTGTTGACAGTGCTTATCTCTGTCTACTGAGACCAAGGAGAAGATGGAAGATTTTTAACCTTTCATTTATTCTTAGATAAATGTTTTATTTGGAAAGCTTTTGATTTACAGAACATTCATAAAGATAATACAGAGAGGCTAGGAACCTAAAACTGCTCTAAAAATGAAAGTGTCCTCATTTTGTAAAAAGTAGCAAAGAGATTGTACCTTCTTTCCCCCCTGCCATTGTGCTATACAGTAAGTTCTCATTAGTTATCTATCTATACAGAGTGGTGTATATATGTCAATCCTAATTTCCCAGTTTATCTTACACACTCTTTTCCCACTTCATGCCCACACGTTTGTTCTCTACATCTGTGTCTCTATTTCTGCTTTGCAAATAGGTTCATTTGCCCTGTTTTTCTAGATTCCACATACATTCCACTTATATGAGGTATGTAGAATAGTCAAATTTAGAGTCAGAAAGTACATTAGTAGATGCCAGGGACCAGGCGGTGTGGGAGGGTGGGAAGAGGCAACTGGGACTCAGTGTTTAATCAGGACAAAGTTTCAGTTAGGAAAGTGAAAAATTTGGGAGATGGATGATGGTGAGAGTTGCACAACCATGTGAATGGACTCAATGCCATTGAAATGTACAGTTAAATAGCGTTAAGATAGTATGTTTTATAATATGTGACTTTTACCACATGAAAAAAAGTATTACAGAGGGTTCCTGTGTGTCCCTCACTCAGACCCATTTTCCCCCATGCTGGCATCTCTCATTACCAGGCACATCTGTCAAAGCTAAAATGCCAACCCCAGGACATTCCTGTGGCCTGGACTCCACACTCTGCTCAAATGTCATCGTCTTCACTAATGTCCCTCTTCTGCCCCAGCATCCCATCCAGGTCCCACAGCAGATGCAAACCTTGGATCCCCTCACTCTCTTCTCACATCTGTGGGCATTTGAATCTTTCCTCCTTTTCCAGAACCTTTGCTGATGGTACAGAGGAGTGTTGATCAGGAATCCCTCAATTTGGGTTTGGGAGATGGCTTTTTCATGATGAGACTGGATGTGGGGAGAATGCGGCAGAGATGCTGGATCCTCCTCTTTGCATCACATCAGGGATACAGGACATCCACCTGGTACCCTGAAGATGTCACCTTTGACACCTGCAGTGCCTCCACAAGGGACACTGCTTGTCCCTTCCGCATCCTCTCCTCACAAACGAATGTCTATTAGATTCCACAGAAAAGTGATGTGATATTTATCTTTCTTTATCTGACTTATTTTACTTAGTATGATAATCTCTGGGTCCATTCTTGTTGCTGTAAATGGCATTATTTCATTCTTTTTAATGACTAAGTAATATTCCATTGGGTATATGTATCATATCTTCTTTATCCATTCATCTGTTCATGGATATTTAGATTGTTACCATGTCTTGGCTATTGTAAACAGTGCTGCAATGAACACTAGAGTGTATGTATCTTTTCAAATTATAGTTTTCTCCAGATACATGCCCAGGAGTAGGATTGCTGGCTCATATGATAATTCTACTTTTAACTTTTAAAGGAACCTCCATACTGTTCTTCATAAGGGTTGCATTGACACAAATGAACTATTTTTACCCAAAACTCACAGATCCTGGAATCCAACTTAAGGTTACCAAAGGGGAAATGTGGGGGAAGTGATAAGTTAGAAGATGAGGATTAACACATACATATTACTATATATAAAATAGATAACTAACAAGGACCTACTGTATAGCACAGGGAACTTTACTGAATACTCTGGAATAACTTATGGGGGAAAGAATCTGAAAAAGGATATATATTTATTGCATATATAACATTGTATATATAACCGATTATATATATATAACTGATTCACTTTGCTGTACTCCTGAAACTAACACAACACTGTGAATAAACTATACGCCAATAAAAAAATTTTAAGTTTAAAATATTTATTAAGCAAAAGAAAAAAAGAAAGAAAGAGAAAGAAATGAGTCTCTAGTGCAGCCCACCCTGGAAGGATGGGGGCGGGGGCCAGAAGGGCTCCCCTCCAGGAAGGGGAAGATCCACAATATTTCCCATCTTTCTTTTACCTTGAAGCCTTTCTGTAGCATCATCAACCTGTGCATGGTACTCCTTCTATAATTTAAAAATACAGTTTCAGAAGCAAATGGGAACAGCTGATCAAAAGTCAAGGGAAGGGCTCCTTCATATTTTGCCAAAAGCAAATCTTTCTGTTCTCTGGAGAAAATACACACAGTTCACTTCCCCATAGATCCTGGGCAGGGGAGATCAGGATGACTCCACCCATCTGTCACGATGGGCAGGCAGGTGTCCCAGATGAAGAATCAGTTGAGCCAAGACCCCAATCCTAGGCTGAAGAAGGCTTCCAGCCAGCAATCCAGGGACCTGCCGGAGGGGCCACGTGTGGAATGCGAAAGAGGAGGAGAGGCACTGAGGCGCTGTTGGGAGCACGGAAGAAACCAGAAACTCATTAGCTGCAACCCCAGCTGTGACCTCTGCCCCACATGTGACCTTGAAAAATCCTCTTAGCCTCCATGGCCGCTTCCGTGGGGATCAAGTGAGCATTCCGAGTCCTGCCTGCCTGCGTGGAAAATATCTTTTGATGATTGATTAGCTAATGCTTGGAAACAGCGCTGGCGCTAGAAGCCAGTTCCCCAGAAAGTGCTAAGCAGTGTTATTAAGGGATCAAACAGGAGGGCTTTTGTGTGTGATGCCAAGATGATTTTGTTAAATTATGAAACTTGCTTTGATAAACTGCCTGGAGGTGCCATCTGTGACATGCTTAATGTTTTTTTTTTTTTCCCCACTTCCCTGAGCTTATTGAATTATTTGTACACAATTTATTTTACTTTCATAGGGCATTAAATTACTCTGAGACCTTGAAATATTTTATAGCCAATTCAAGAGATCTGGAGACTGTCAGGAGAGTTTTTTAAATTTTTTGTCTTTAGGAGATGAAAGAGGGGGAAGGATTCTGGAAATTGAAGGGGACCCATGGCATGGAAAAGGAGCTTTCAACTCTGTTGGATGTGGGTCCTTTAAATTTGCAGCTGCTGCCGAAATGTTTTCATGAACTAGATGAAGGCATCCAAGTGCATTTTGTTATCTCTGTATCTTAACCAGAAATGTTGATTGAAATCTTGAAATCTTTTATTTTATATATATATATATGAAATTATATATATATATATATATATATATATATATATATACACAAACATGCTCAGTCGTGTCTGACTCTTTTGTGACCCCATGGACTGTTGCCTGCCAGGCTCCTCTGTTCATGGAATTTTCCAGGCAAGAATACTGAAGTGGTTTACCATTTCCTACTCCAGGGGATCTTCCTGACCCAGGAATTGAAACCATATCTCCTGTGTCTCATGCATTGGCAGGCAGATTCTTTACCACTGTGTCACCTGGGAGGTCCATATGTATGTATGTGTGTGTGTGTATATATATAGGAATATAATGAGTCCTTGTCTGTATCATACAACATCAGTGAACAGCAGCTGAAGTTCAACCTCATGTTATCTCTACCCCTTCTCACTCCATCAACCCCATGGGTTATTTTGAAGCCAAGTCCAGATATCACAGCATTTCATCTGAAAATAAAAGACATCTTTTTTAATCTAAAAGACTGGTAGTCACGTCCCCCTGGGATGTGCCACCTGTGACTTTGAACAAAGCCCGGGTCTGTCCCTGGCAAGCAGTTGAAACTGCTATGAACCCTTGTTTTTGTTCTGGTGACCCTGAAGCAGCTCGGTGACTGGAACGATCCAAGCATTCAAAGGGCACTGTGGCCCTGGCTGCTCCACTTAGAGAGAGGGATGTCCCGACAGGTGGGCGAATCCCTGGGCAACCCCGCCTCACGCCCACGCTGAAGCCCTGGTCCTGGGAAAGTGAACAGAAATGTTTTTCTTGGATCACATGTTATCTCACTGAGCTGACCCCTCCCTACTCAACTGTGCTAGCCTATGACCTCTCTTTTTTCACCACCTACCTGCGAAGCAGCCTTCTCTACTTTTCCTCAGCTATGACTTTCAGAAGCTAATAGCAGTACTTTGTCCTAAGCATCACAGCTCTCAAACTTTTCTATGCCTCAGGATCTCCCAGGCATCTGGTTAAAAATCTTACTGACATATACACACTGCTATTTATAAAGAGATAACCAACAAGGTCCTACTGTAGAGCATAGGGAGCTCTACTCAATATTTTGTAATAACCTATAAGGGAAAAGAATTTGAAAAGAAAGAGAAAAAAATTAGATACAGATGTATGTATAACTGAAATCACTTTGCTGTATACCTGAAACTAACACAACATTGTAAATCAATTATATGTCAATCAAAAAAATAAAATCTTGTTTACTCTCCCAACATCACCGATGGAAGTGTCCATTAATGCTACAAGCCATAGGTAGAGTGCAATTAATCTGAAATGATCACAATTTTAATATGCACATATATTTGACCCTGAAAGAGGACCCTGTCTTAGGAAGACTTGCCCATGTGTGAATGACATCCATGTGGCAATTTTTCTCATAGTCGACGACTGGAAGCAACCTACTTTGCCTGTGGCATAATAGCATAAGTGATCCATCCACACAGGGCAGTATGGTACAGGCATTCAAAAGAGAAAGGAACGTTCCCAGAAGTGTATGGTTACATGAAAGATCCAAGGTAGGGAACTACAGAAATAGAATGTTGCCATTTGAGGAGGGAAATAGAATATATGTGCATGTATTTATGTGCAGATACAGATATATACACATGGACACATATATCTACTCTCACAAAGAAGACCAAACCTATTTATATACATTGGTTATGCACACAAATGTTTTATAGACACAGGCTTGCATATGCTTATATCTACTTTTTTAAAAACATGCATGTATGTTCTGGAAATGGGAGCTCACTAGTGAGGATCAGGGGCACAGGTAAGAGGGAAGCTTACTTTTCATTTTATATTTTCTGCTCCTGATGAATCTTCACGCTAAACATACATGACCTTTTCAAAAAGATAAATAATCTGTTCAATGAAGCGGCATGGACCCATTCCCCATATCTACAGAAGGAAAATTTTAGCTGTGGGACCCAGGAACTCATATTTTTAACAGACCTGCTCTGGACTTTCTGAATGCACTCTGACGCTGAGAATCTCTGCCTTCTGGCTCTGCACTTCTGGTGCACCTAGAGCCAGACATCTTGGAATGCAAAGTCAAGTCGGCCTTAGGAAGCATCGCTATGAACAAAGTTAGGGGAGGTGATGGAATTCCAGTGGAGCTATTTCGAATCCTAAAAAATGATGTTGTTGAAGTGCTACAGTCAATATGCCAGCAAATTTGGAAAACTCAACAATGGCCACAGGACTGGAAAAGGTCAGTTTTCATTCCAATTCAAAAGAAAGACAATGCCAAAGAATATTCAGACTACTGCACACTTGTACTCATCTCACACACCAACAAAGATCCATCTAGTCAAAGCTTTGGTTTTTCCAGTTGTCATTTATGGATGTGAGCTGGGCTATAAAGAAAGCTGAGCACTGAAGAACTGATGCTTTTGAACTGTTGTGCTGGAGAAGACTCTTGAGAGTCCCATGGACAGCAAAGAGATCCAACCAGTCTATCCTACAGGAAATCAGTCCTGAATATTCATTGGAAGGACTGATGCTGAAGCTGAAACTCCAATACTTAGGCCACCTGATGCAAAGAACTGACTCATTAAAAAAGACCCTGATGCTGGGAAAGATTGAAGGCAGGAGGAGAAGGGGACGACAGAGGATGAGATGGTTGGATGGCATCACTGACTCAATGGACATGGGTTTGGGTGGATTCCGGGAGTTGGTGATGGACCGGGAGGCCTGGTGTGCTGTGATTCATGGGGTCACAAAGAGTTGGACACTACCGAGCTACTGAACTGAACTGAACTGAACACACATCAGTAAAGTAATGCTCAAAATTCTCCAAGCAAGGCTTCAACAGTATGTGAACCATGAACTTCCAGATGTTCAAGCTAGATTTAGAAAAGGCAGAGAAACCAGAGATCAAATTGCCAACATCCATTGGATCATCAAAAAAGGAAGAGAATTCCAGAAAAAGATCTCAGTTCAATTCAGTTCAGTTGCTCAGTCATGTCCAACTATTTGCGACCCCATGGACTGCAGCATGCCAGGCTTCCCGGTCTATCACCAACTCCTGGAGCTTGTTCAAACTCATGTCCATTGAATAGGTGATGCCATCCAACCATCTCATCCTCTGTCGTCCTCTTCTCCTCCTGCCTTCAATCGTTCCCAGCATCAGAGTCTTTTCTAATGAGTCAGTTCTTCGCATCAGGTGGCCAAAGGATTGGAGTTTCAGCTTCAGCATCAGTCCTTCCAATTAATATTCGAGAATGATTTCCTTTAGGATGGATTGGTTGGATGTCCTTGCAATCCAAGGGTCTTCTCCAACACCACAGTTAAAAAGCATCAATTCTTCAGTGCTCAGCTTTCTTTATAGTCCAACTCTCACATCCATGCATGACTACTGGAAAAACCACAACTTTTACTAGACAGACCTTTGTTGGCAAAGTAATGCCTGTGCTTTTTTTTTTTTTTTTAATATACTGTCTAAGTTGATCATAGCTTTTCTTCCAAGGAGCAAGCGTCTTTTAATTTCATGGCAGCAGTCACTATCTACAGTGATTTTGGAATCCAAAAAATAAAGTCCCTGTTTCCATTGTTTCCCCGTCTATTTGCCATGAAGTGAAGGGACTGGATGCCATGATCTTAGTTTTCTGAATGTTGAGTTTTAAGCCACCTTAAAGTAGAAAAAGTAGGAAAAAAGTAGAAAAAGTAGAAAAAGACCTGCTGCTGCTGCTGCTAAGTCGCTTCAGTCTTGTCCGACTCTGTGCGACCCCATAGACAGCAGCTCACCAGGCTCCAACCTACTTCTGCTTTATTGACTACTCCAAAGCCTTTGACTGTGTTGATCACAACAAAGTATGCAAAATTCTTAAAAAGATGGGAATACCCAACCACCTTACCTGCCTCCTGAAAAACCTGTATGAAGGTCAAGAAGCAACAGTTAGAACCGGACATGGAACAACAGACTGGTTCTAAATTGGGAAAGGAGTATGTCAAGGCTGTATATTGTCACCCTGCTTATTCAACTTCTATGCGGAGTACATCATGCAAAATTCTGGGCTGTATGAAACCCAAGCTAGAATCAAGATTGCCCAGAGAAATATCAATAACCTCAGATACACAGATGAAACCACCTTTATGGCAGAAAGCGAAGAAGAACTAAAGAGCCTCTTGATGAAAGTGAAAGAGGAGAGTGAAAAAGTTGGCTTAAAACTCAGCATTCAAAAAACGAAGATCATGGCATCTGGTCCCATTACTTCATGGCAAATAGATGGGGAAACAATGGGAACAGAGACTTTATTTTCTGGGCTCCAAAATCACTGCAGATGGTGACTGCAGCCATGAAATTAAAAGACGCTTGCTCCTTGGAAGAAAAGCTATGATCAACCTAGACAGCATATTAAAAAGCAGAGACATTACTTTGCCAACAAAGGTCCGTCTAGTCAAGGCTATGGTTTTTCCAGTAGTCATGCATGGATGTGAGAGTTGGACTATAAAGAAAGCTGAGCACTGAAGAATTGATGCTTTTGAACTGTGGTGTTGGAGAAGACCCTTGGACTGCAAGGAGATCCAACCAGTCCATCCTAAAGGAAATCATTACTGAATATTCATTGGAAGGACTGATGCTGAAGCTGAAACTCCAATACTTTGGCCACCTGATGCGAGGAAGTGATTCATTAGAAAAGACCCTGATGCTGAGAAAGATTGAAGGCAGGAGGAGAGGGGGACGACAGAGGATGAGATGGTTGGATGGCATCACGGACTTGATGGACATGAGTTTGTGCAAGCTCTGGGAGCTGGTGATGGACAGAGAAGCCTGGCATGCTGCAGTCTATGAGGTCGCAAAGAGTCAGACAAGACTGAGCAACTGAACTGAATTGAACTGATAGCGTGTGCAACAAAAGATCTTTTCAAGTAGGTATGCTTTGTCTCCCCAATTACTCCCCAGTTACCTAAGGCAGGGACCAATTTTTACATCTGTGCATGGAAGATAGGAAGGTTTCAAAATGCACTGACTTAAATAAGTGCCCAAATGCAGAAAGACTATAGCCTAGTACTCATATCACTTCTTGGTCCATGTGGGATAGATAAGGAATGACTGAAAATTCTTTGCTACTCCTCCCGTTGAGTGATGGAATTAAAGTCCCTTTCTCTTGAATATAAGCTAGCCTTATTGATTGGCTTGATCCATAAATATGGTAGAAATAATGAGACTTCTAGGACTTCATGGTAAGAAGCCTTGCAACTTGGAACACTCACTCTGGAGGAAGCCAACCACCTTATCATAGACCAATCTACCACAAGACCACCGTGCTCTGAGGAAGCTCAATAAACTCTAGAAGAGATACCTGCAGCCAACAAGCCTTGTAGAGCTCCCAATCAAGAGCCAAGACCATGTTCCACCCATATAGGGTGAGTGAGCCTCTTGGAAATGGATTCTCCAGCCCTGATTGAGTCATGACAGTCAATACTATGTAGAGCTGAGACAATTCAGTCCAACCATCTTCCACTCAAATTGCAAAGCCATGAGCAAAACAAATGCTTGTTTTTTGTTTTTTTAACCACTAGACTTTGGGAGTAGCTTTTTATTCAGTAATAGATAACTGGAATATTCTATGTTCATGAGGCAATTGTATACAAGTGTTGATTATACTATTTTAATCAAAAAGTTCTCTGAGGTCTGATGAATAATTGCTCTGAGTTTTGAATATTTACTGTATGCCAGCCTCTATGCCAAGTACTCTCAGGAAAACCTGTAATTATCCTATTTTTCAGGTTTTTCAGGTAATATGGAGAAAATAAATGTGAAGCACACTGCCAACTGCAATGTCCATGCAGATCCCTCAACCACATGGATGCAGCAGAACGTAATCAATAATCGTGTTGGGATAATATGAGTTGTCATCTAGACAACTGCTGATGGAAACAGGAAGGAATGTTTTACCTGAGCTGGACCACAGTTCCTCCTCTGAGAATCAGGAAACGGAACGAAGAGACTGTCAGCTCAATCTGACTTGACAACTTGAAAACAGGAGAGAAGTGAGTGGCTTTGCCATCACATGGACAAAGAAGTGATGAGGCTCAGGTCTGAACCGCAGCAGACATGCCGGGTACCACTGAAATAAGACTAGGACACAAATACCCCCATACCAATCCTGGTCCGAGGTCCAAGTAGTCCGGAGGCCTCTGTCCTCTTGGATTTTCCCAGTAAAGTTTCCATTCTTTGTTTCTGATGGCTCTAACTGGTTTTTTGTTGACTTGGATAAAAATAAATATTATGAGGTTCAAAGAGAATTCTTTTCCTCAGGCCCCAAAAATCACAGCTCTCAAACTTTTCTATGTACCAGGATCTCTTGGGCAACCAATTGAGAATCTTGCCTGCTCTCACATATCACTGATGGATGTGTCCATCCATTAATGCTGCAACCCATGTATGTGTTAGTTTTTCAACTGTGTCCCAGTCTTTGCAACCCCACAGACTGTAGCCCTCCAGGCTTCTTTATCCATGGAATTCTGCAGAGAAGAATACTGGAGTGGGGAGCCTTTCCCTTCTCCAGGGGATTTTCCAGACCCAGGGATTGAACCTTGGTCTCCCACCTTGGTCTCTAGGCAGATTCTTTATCATCTGAGCTATGCTGCAACCCATAGTGAGTATAATTAGGCTGAAATCATCACAATTTTGAAATGTGCACACCATTCGACCCTAAAAGAGGACCCTGTCTTAGATTTTCCCTTGTGTGAATGACATCCATGTGGCATATTTCTCATAGCCAAAGACTGGAAGCAACCTACATGAGTTGCAACATGATAGCCTAAGTGGGGCTCCATCCACTCAGAGCGATACATGCAGGCATTCAAAAGAATGAGGACCATTACCGGAAATGTATGGTTAAGATCCAAGGTGCAGAACGCAGAAATAGAAAGTTTCCATTTAAGGAGGGGAAACAGAACATATGTGCAAAATGTAGATACACATATATATGGATACTTATATATATCTACTTTAATAAAGGAGACCAAACACATTTGTACATACACACATAAATTTTAAGACATGTGCTCATATATACAGATGGGAAGGTCAAGGTGAAAACCCGGGTCTGTGTTCCTGACTCCTGAATCACCATGGCAGGCTGGTAGACTTTCTTCTCCTCTCTCTATGACTTAACGCCAATATCAGCTAAATTAAAACACCCGCAACAGCACTCCCCTCTCATTTGACCCTAGGAGTGCAGCCATCTCGCTATCCATTCAGCTGATCTTTTGGATACACTTTGGAGTAAGTTGCAGACATCAGTATCCTCCACCCCTAAACAGGGCAGTATGCAATGTTCTAAATTTAATCTTCTGTTCCAAAACCTTGCCACATGCACCCCCATGACTTGGTGTTTAAAAAACTTGCTGATTTATCCAGCCAGGTGAGTGGTGGGAATTTGTTACAACAAATTATTAAGAGGCGATGTGGTTACTGCACCAGAACTTTCATACACAACAGTTTATGACAAAAATGTTAAACGTACAGAAACGTCGAAAAACTCACGCAACATATCTATGCACCTACTATCTAATTTCTACTATTGATATTTTCCTAATTTTATTTACCGTATCTTTCCAGCGATTCGACTCAGCATTAGCACATCTTTTAAAATGCATTTTCCGGTTGGCTGCTAACATGAGGATCATCTACCACATCCCACAGCCAGCACCAGACCTGTCCTTGACTGTGATCTGTAACCAAGGCCTCTGATGTTCATTCCCACCATCACCACGGTTATCAGTAAATTTAAAAGGAGAAGGAAAAAAAGTCAACTTTGGGCCATTAATTTAGAATAAACTGTGATGTTTATCATTATGTCAGGAAAGATCAATAGTGGCCTCTGTTTCTCAATTACATTTCCTCCATGCTAAATTCTCCCCGTGAACACGGACAGTGAAATAAAAGGAAATACAGCCTAGTTTTGGGTCTTTAACATTGCCTGGAATTCAATAGCAGATCTGATTTTTTTAATTTGCTTGTATTTACCTATCAGCTGAACGACACTCCTGTTTCTTTCCCCTCTAGGGAGCACTTTTATTAGTTACTAGATCTCTAATACAAAACATGTGGCTAAGAGAAAAATAGTCTCTTCCTTTCTCCCCGTGTCTGAGGTCTGCATCTACAGATTGACAGAGATTAATGGACAGTTAACCACGTGTGTTTTCTCTCAGCTTCATGCCCTGCAAGTTTTATTTTTCCAAGCCTTTGTCAACTTTTGGACATCAGATACCTGGTGGATCTTAGCAGTGCTGGGCAAAGATAAGAGAGAGAAATCAAACGGAGAGTTATAAACACTGATAATAGTACTAAGATGTATTCAGCAATTACTATGTGCCAGGCCCGTTGCACATTCAATCCTGTCGACAGTGCTGTGAGATGTACCACAAGCAGTGAGCCCTCTTTAGAAGGAAAGGCTGAGCAAGTGAACTGAAATTTACATGAACATGGAGCATCTCTCTGTTGGGTACACAAAGCCCAGCTTAGGAATTTTCATAAAAATGAACTCTTAAGGTGGACCTCGCTTTGGAAAGAGTAAGAGAATATTCATGGTGCCATGCTATATCCCAGGCACTGGCTGAACACATAGCAACCTGTTGTCTGAGTTGACTTCTGTGATGCTCCGAGGGAGGGCTTATTATTTCCCCCCATTTTACACATTGGGAATGAGAATTACAGAAAGTTGAAAGGATGTCAATCTTTCTGGAGAGTAAACATTTCGGAAAAGGGCTGTCTACAGGTCCAGGTGATGCTGAGTGTGAAGAGTTCAGGAATTTCATTGCTCAGCTCAGCAGACACACTGATGCAGGGCCTGCATTGTACCTGGGGCTAGGGTCAGGAAGCTGAATAGTGTACAGCCTTACCCACCCTCCTTGAGCATTTAGTGTCACTAGATGGATCCATCAATATTCCACTCACTCATTGTGTGATTGGCCCCAAGGAGAACTGGCCAGATGGTCCAGAACCACAGGACATGAAATCAAATGATGGCTGTTGGGGCAATGCATTACACAGTGGAAGGTGCGTGGACAGCAGCTCTGTGGGAAGACAGCACCAGATTCGGGGAAGGCTGGAGCTGAGCTGAGCTGTAGTCCTGCCACTCAGAGCTTGTGCCATCGCTCAGGAGCCCTGAGGCTGGGATGGCCCCGCAGGTTATCCCACACAGGGGCACAGGACATGCCTGCAGGCCCCGGCATGTCCTGGTCACCAGATGCCTGCTGGCCCTGTGGAGCAGTGTGATCTTGGGCCAGGAGTTCTCTGTCGCCTGGAGATTGCAGGGCACTCGCTGGGAAGGGATGATGGTGAGCTGTCAGTCATCAGCTGAGGGAGGAAGGGTCTCTGTCCAGAAAGGATGGAGTCTGTCCGCTCAGGCCCTGGGCACGCAGGACGACTCTGACTCCTTTTCAGAGTTGTCTGTCAGATCCATGCAGGCCCGTGGTTACCGTGATGGAGGGCGCTCACTATGGAAACAATCTGGCCGTTCCTCAAACGTTAAACAGAACAGCAGTTAAAGTTGGGTCCAGGAGAAACGGGCCCACACACCCAGCACGTGTGCATGAACACTAGCGTTGGGGTCAGGAGAAACGAAGCCACACACCCACACGTGTACATGAACACTAAGAGCAGCGTCATTTGCGACGGCCCAAAGGTCAGGAGAAACGAAGCCACACATCCACGTGTACATGAACACTAAGAGCAGCATCATTTGTGACGGCCCAAAGGTCAGGAGAAACGAAGCCACACATTCACACGTGTACATGAACACTAAGAGCAGCATCATTTGTGACGGCCCAAAGGTCAGGAGAAACGAAGCCACACATCCACACGTGTACATGAACACTAAGAGCAGCATCATTTGCGACGGCCCAAAGGTGGGAACAACCCCGAGTCCCTGCACTGACGACCCGACACACACACTGGAAGGTGACTCAGCCGTGAAAAGGGACGAGGCACCTACACCTACACCGCGTACCTTGAACTTCGAAAACCTTGCACTCAGTGAGGGAAGGCTGTCATCGCGTGAGTCCATTTACATGAAGTATCCAGAAGAGGCAAATCCACGGGGCAGAAATGAAATAGTGGTTGCCAAGGGCTGGGGTCGGGGAGTGACCGTTCCTGGGTAGGGGCTTTCTTTTGGGGGCGATAGCCATGTTCTAACATGAGACGGTGGTGATGGTTGGATAATTCTGTGAATATGGTGAAAAGAAATGAAAGTGAAAGTTGCTCAGTCGTGTCCAACTCTTTGCAACCCCATAGCCTGTACAGTCCATGGAATTCTTCAGGCCAGAATACTGGAGTGGGTAGCCTTTCCCTTTTTCAGGGGATCTTCCCAACCCAGGGATTGAACCCAGGTCTCCCACATTGCAGGCAGATTCTTTACTAGCTGAGCCACAAGAGAAACCCTGTGAGTATGGTGGAAACCACTAAATTTTACACATTTCAAGTGATGATGGTAAATGTATATGTATATATATTTATATTATATATTTTATATGTATGTATCATCTACGTTTATATATTTAGAATATATATATACACACACACACAGTAAGTCCTTGAAGGTTATATACGAACCTTCAAGATGTGACTTTCAAAGATGTGAATGTGTGTTCACATGCCCATCACACAAGTAACTTCACATGTCTCATGCTTGCATCTTCCACAAGTTGTTGTGCTTTTGTTTCCTTCGCTGTACAGCACTGGGTAGAGCATGGTCTGCAGTGTCTTTATTTCAAGCCCAGGATGTCCAGAAGCAAACATAAAAGCAGCAGTGATGTAGTAGTACCGGTAGGAAGCATCTGCGGTTGTACTGTACTACTGTACTTTTCCAGGTACTGCACTGTAAGATTTTCAAAGTTTATTTTTTTGTATTTTTTAATGTATTATTTGTGTGAAAAGTATTATAAACCTATTATAGTACAATACTATATAGCTGATTGTGTTAGTTGGGTACCTAGGGAACTTACTGTACATGGAAATACGATTTTTTTTTTTTTTTTTACAGAGCCAGATTAAGACGTTAGAGACCAAAAGTTCAGAAAATATTATGAAGGCTCCCATATTGTATTCAAAAGTAAAACTGTACTGAAATGCTTGTAACTAGTCTAATGAAGAGCTTAGTTATAAATCATTCAGCAAATACTGAGTTTTTGATGCACAGAAAGCATGATTCAGATGCTTTAGATTTAGCAGTGGGCAAAACCAAGTCCTGCCTTCATGATTCACGGAGGAAAACAGGAAATCCTACATTCATGTATATATATCTCCTATGCTGTGTGTTACTTGTTCAGTCATATCCGACTCTTTGCAGCCCTCTGAACAGTAGCCTACCAGGCTCTTCTGTCTATGGGATTCTCCAGGCAAGAATACTGGAGTGGGTTGCCAAGCCTTCCTCCAGGGGATCTTCCCAACCCAGGGATCGAACTTGGGTCTCCTGTACTGCAAGTGGATTCTTTACCATCTGAGCTACCAGGGAATTACAAATATAGTTTCTTTACAACATAGTTTATATATATACTTTACAGGGGAGGAAAGTAGGAGACATTTTCTTATAAATATTATATCCTGAATAACCTATAATATATAGCTCCATATACAGGCAGTATATACACTATATATACTTTCACATGCTTATATAGTTTCACATGTATAGTTTCCTCCATAGAGGCAAAAAATAGGATATCTGTGCAAATATATATTATGTATGTATATTATATCCTATAGAAAGTTTCATTTTTTAAAATTAATTAATTAATTAATTTTATTTTTGGCTTTGTCTGTTCTTAGTTGCAGTACTTGGAAACTTTCGTTGGCAGCCTGGGTTCTATCGCTGGTCAGGGAGCTAATATCCCACAAGTTGTGTGATATGGTGCCAAAAAAAAAAATGCAGGGGACTTCCCTGGTGGTCCAGTGGTTAGGACTCTGTTTTCCCAATGCAGAGGGCCTGGGTTCATTCCCTGGTCAGGGAACTAGATCCTACATGCTGCAATTAAAGATCCCTCTTGCCACAGCTATGACTCAACACAGTTGTATAAATAAATAAATAAAATTTTAAAAAATGTAGGAGTCATAAGAGACACTGGTTTGATCCTTGGGTCGGGAATATCTCCTGGAGGAGGGAATGGCAATCCACTCCAGTATTCTTGGCTGGAGAATCCTGATGGACAGAGGAGCCTGGCGCGCTACAGTCAGTAAGGTCACAAAGAGTCAGATACGGCTGAAGCGACTTAGCATGCGTGCACACATATGTATATACATGTATATGTTTATATTTTTTATTTTTGGCTGTGTTGGATCTTCAGTGCTGCGCAGGGCAGGCTTTTGCTCTAGTAGTGGCGAGCAGGGGCTACTCTTCATTGCAGTGCGGTTTCTTTTGTTGTGGAGCACAGGCTTCAGGGCTCACAGGCTTCAGCAGTTGTGGCGCACTGGCTTAGTTGCTCTGTGGCATGTGGGATCCTCCCGAATCAAGGATCGAACCCGTGTTTCCTGCATGGGCAAGTGGATTCTTTATCCCTGAGCCACTAGGGAAGCCCCGACAGATTGCTCTTTTAAAAACTGTTTAGATAACTTATTTATTTGCCTAAATGTTTTAAAAGGCCTTAAATGGAAATGGGGAACTCAACACAAGCCTACAGAAGAATAAAGTCTTAAACATTTCAATTGCTGAAAGATTGACTGGGTTCTGTGTAATTATTAGTGCTATAAAAAGTATATAATATTTACCTGGCCATAATAGAACTGTATAAAAGTCACTTATCTTTCCTGCCACATTTCTCACAGTTATTAAAAAGAATGAAAAGAAATCTTGTAAATGACCTTTAAACACTGTCTTGTAAACGAAACCAGCAATTAATAATCATGATAATGATAATGATAATAATGGCTATAATTACCAGCTCGGTGCCAGGGATGAAGTGAGCATTTTTTCTAGTATTCCCTCTTTAATTCTCATTCTAGTCTTAGAAGATAGACTGGATGAAACTCCCCTTTAGGACTTGGAAAAAGCAACTTCCTTCAGCTCACACACCTAGTCAGAGACAGAACCAGATTTAAACTCATAGCTGAGAAGGTCCCTGCAGGTGGGGTTTTAGGGAGCTCAGCTCCATCCCTGAGCCTCACACAGCCTCTGGTGTGCACACAGGAGGGGCTCAAAGAATACTCTGTGAATGAATGAATGGATGTCTGATTCTAGCACATCTCATGCAAAGGTTCTTGGAGACAAGCCATTATTAAATGAAAAACCCCCAAAGAAGGAAGAAGGATACTGTGGAATGCTTGTCCAGGCTTAACTCAGCTCCACATGTGCCAGTGAGCTCAGCTGAAAGGTTATCAACTCTAACTCCACCCCTGGGTGCAGCCGGCCATGTCCTAGTCCAGCGACTGCCACCTGCCATCAGCAGCCCCTTCTGTGCCGACTGAGCTGTGCTGCCAGCCCAGGGAGCTGTGCATGGCTTCACACGTCCATCCTTGTGTGAGCTGCTCACGGGTGCTTTGCTTGTGAGCAGCAGGGGTGAGGTGGTGATGGTAAGCTTGTGCAAAGAGCAGGGAGCCCAGACAGGGCTGCACTCTCCGGGGCTCCGTCCCAGCTCCCGGCTCCCTGCCTGGCAGGTCCCCAGGCAGGGCAGAGCCTTTAAGCCCCCATAGGGGTCGCAGACCCCAAGCAAAGGCCCAGCCTCGGCCCTGGGTTCCCCTCCGGCCACTGCTCTTTTCTTTCCCTGGAAACTCGCTCTGAGATGCTGGGGTCACAGGAGGAGGGGGAAGAGGCCCAGGCCAGTCTCACCCCTCAGGGGTCAGCAAAGAGCACTGCCTCTCATTGTCTGAACTCCATCACAGTCTATTAAGAAAGGAAGCCTGGGGGCCTCAGGACCGTGCCATCTTTTATTATTCTAAACTCAAAGAATGTAACAGTTAAGTAAATGTGGCCAATCCAGACGGTCAGGATTTCTCCAGAAAAGTAAAGGCAATTTTCTCGAGAAAATGCGATATTGATCTTGGCCCTAAAGTTAGCTATTTGCCCTTTATAACACAGAGGGTGAATTCTGCTTAAGTGCTGGCTACCCCCAACCCCCACGTGTAACTTCCTAGGCACCACAGTGCTGCTTGTAAGCTAGCCACACGGTTTATTTTAGAAGTACTGACTTCTGGTCCGTAC
This sequence comes from Bos mutus, assembly GCF_027580195.1. Taxonomy (NCBI): domain Eukaryota; kingdom Metazoa; phylum Chordata; class Mammalia; order Artiodactyla; family Bovidae; genus Bos; species Bos mutus. The sequence continues at coordinate 25,621,943 of NC_091633.1, forward strand.
TGAGTACTCAGTACTGAGCTCGGCCTGGTAGAATGCAGCCTTCCTTCCTGCAGACATGTTTGGGGCCGTGGCAGGACCCCATTTGGGGCCCGTGGGTGTGTATGCTGGAGGTCTTTTCTGGAAGCAAGCTCATGCCAGGCTGAGGAGAAGGAGGGGTTGGGGGTGGGGGACTCCATGAACCCTCCCAGCTGGGCCAGCTCTGATCTCCATGACTACGAAGAATATTCTAGAAAAGCCAGGACAATGTTCACCTCGGGGCAGAAGGCCTGGTGAGCAAGCTGCCCATCAAACTTCTTATGTTGTGGGTTCAATGTGAGCAAAAGTGGAAATTCCCAGGAACCCCTTCGGGGACTGAGACCTCCAGTGCTGGGATAGGGGGAGCAGGAACTTGGGCATGGCCCTCCCTCCCCCAGCTTCCTAGGGTTTGTGTGCCTGTATATTTTTTATTTTATTCCCTAGAAAACTGCTGTTTTCCAGGCAGCTTCAATTAAAACTGGGGCCCCTTACCTCCAGTAATTACACTGCTGACATTTCAAAGGCCTGATCCTCTTGTTCAGTTGATGTTTTTTCTTGAAGGATCCTTGATGAAGAGCATTTGTTTGGGATTATTTCTGAGCAGCAAACGAGTTCCTCCAAGACAGTCAGACTCTGTGAGACGGGCCTCCTGGCTCCAGCAGGGGGCGAGGGGACCTTGGCAGGGTGGGTCAGGGCCAGCCCGTTAACCTCTGCCTCCCCTTGGCTGGGACACCCAGGCCTGGCTGGAAATCTAGGACGTATCACCATGGGTGCTAAGGGAGCAGGCCGGGAGCAAGCTTTTGGTGGTAGGATGCAGGAAACACAGAAAAACTTGGTTTTCTAGTGGGCTGTTTGGGTTTTGAGTCTGTGATTCTGAAATAGGAGGAAAGAGGACAGGGCACAAACTTTAAAGAGTAACATGGTTATAGGGCATGACAAATTGGTTAGAATCGGGACTTCCTTGCTGGTACAACAAGGATAAGAATCCGCCTGCCACTTCAAGGGACATGGGTTCGATCCCTGGTCCAGGAAGGCTCCACATGCTGTACAGCAACTAAGCCCATACACCATTACTACTGAAACCCAAGTTCCTAGAGCCTGTGCTCTGCGTATGGGAAGCCACCACAATGAGAAGCCTGTGCATTGAAACTAGAGAGTAGCCCCCACTAGCCACAACTAGAGGAAGCCCACACGCAGCAATGAAGACTCAGAGCAGCCCAAAATAAATAAATTAAAAAACTATAGAATCAACTAGGGCCAAGATGTTGGAAGATTTGACTTCCGGTGGACCTTGAGCCTCATTATACATTCATTGTAACATTGTTGTTGTTTTTTAGTGGCTAAGTCATGTCTGACTCTTTGAGACCCCATGGACTGTAACCTGCCAGGCTCCTCTGTCCATAGGATTTTCCAGAGAAGAATACTGGAATCGGTTGCCATTTCCTTCTCCAGGGGATCCTCCCAACCCAGGGATCAAACCCACATCTCCTACATTGGCAGGCAGATTTTTTTTTACCTCTGAACCACCAGGGAAGCCCCCATTGTAACATACCAACAAGCTACACACCCACCACTGTCACAACAGTTCTGAGGCCAACCATCAAAGATCAAAAAGTGAGTGGTGGCCCTTTTCCTGTAAATTTCTGTCCCTTTCTCCAAATAATTGGGATAATCCTCCCACTCATTAGCCTATGAAATTACCCAGCCCAGAAAAACTAACCACGTCATATTTCGGGGCCTCTTGCCTTCTGAAATGACCCACACTCTGTCTGCGGGATGTGTTTTTAAATAAATCTACTTGTTACCTATCACTTTGTCTCTCAATGAATTCTTTCTATGACTGAACATCAAGGATCTGAAATTCACTGGGACCAGGTCCCCCTGAAAAATGTTTATGTCCTGATCCCCAGAATCCGTGACTATGAGACAGGAAGAAGGCATTGCTGGCATGGTAGGCTTGCAAGAGGGTAGTCACCGGTGGAGATAATGAGATGGGCAAGAAAGTGGGAAGAGGAGGCAGATGTGGTAACACAAGCAAGAGGTCAGAGCTATTTCTGGAGGGGCTTGAGAGCTAAGAGATGTTGGCAGTGGCCTCCAGAGCTGGATGAGGCAAGAGAATGTTTTCCCCCATAATAGTCTTCTGGAGGGACACAGCCCTGCCCACACACGATTTTATTTTATTAAAAAAAAATGTTATTGGAGTACAGTTAATTTACAACATTGTGTTAGTTTCAAGTGTACAGCAAAGTAAATTGGTTATATATATATATATATGTGGAAATAGGTTATTACAGAGTATTGAGTAGAGTCCCCTGTGCTGTACGGTAGGTCCTTATTAGCTATCTATTTAACACACACACAGTGTGTATATATCAACCCCTATCTCCCAATTTATCCCACCCTCAGACCCCCGTTACCCCCTTTGCCCTCTGGTAACCATAAGTTTGTTTTCTATGTTTGTGACTCTGTTTCATTTTTGTAAATATGATCATTTATACCATTTTTTAGATTCCACATGTAAGTGATATCATGTGATTTCTCTATCCGACTTACTTCACTCAGTAGGAAAATCTCTAGGTCCGTCCATGTTGCTGCCAATAGCATTATTTCATTCGTTTTTGTGACTGAGTAATATTCCCTTCTATGTATGTACTACATTTTCTTTATCCATTTCTCTGTCAATGGACATTTAGGTCATTTCCATGTCTTGCCTATTGTAAACAGTGCTGCTATGAGCATTGGGGTGCATATGTCTTTTCAGATTAGGCTTTTGTCTGGATATACACCCAGGAGTCCAATTGCTGGATCCTCTGGTAACTCTATTTTTAGTTTTTTAAGGAACCTCCATACTCTTCTCCACAGTGGCTGTATAAACTTACATTCCCACCAACAGTTTAGAAGGGTTCCCTTTTCTCCACACCCTTTCCAGCATTTATTGTTTGTAGATGTTGTGAGGATGGCCATTCTGACTGGTGCGACATCTTAATTTTAGCCTGGCAAGATGGGTGTCAGACTTCCGGCTCACAGAGCTGTATGAGAACAGACTTGTGTTGTTTAAGCCTCCAGGCTTGTGGATGCTTGTCCAGCAGCCAGAGCAGACTGATGCAGACAAGGTCCTGTCCCATCCTGACCTTGACCCTGCTCAGTGCCCCACAGCCCGCAGGAAGCCCTCCTTCCATAAGGATCCAGCTGGAAGGCAATTAGCAGACGCAGCCTCAGGACTCTACAAGCAGGAATTCTTAGCCATCCCCCATGCAGACACAGCTTTGGCTCCCAAGAAACTGGGATCCAGAGTCAAGGTGGTCTCCAGCTGGGCATCCAAGGCTGTCTCTGCCACATTCAACCCCACCCCCACCCCCTGCAAACCCACTTTGGACTCACTTTTCCCTCCCCCTCCTTTCCCCTCTCCAGTTGACCTGCAGTCTTCCAGCAGAACTAATCAAGAAGATTACAGGGCAGGCCGTTCGAGAGGAGTCCTCAACCCTGCTCGCAGGGAGAAACCAGAGGAAAATCCCCTGGCCTCATTTCTCCAAACTTTGCTTTGATTTTTTTTTTTCTTCTTCATTTTTTTCCCCAAAAGTTTCTTCATCACGGATTTCCGGAAGCATCGTCCCTGGCGGCTCACGCAACAAGTTTTGGCAAAAACCAAAGTCTTAGTTTTCATTGGGCTGGAGGAAGTTCGAACCATGCCCCCCCCCACTCCACCAGATGCACAAAGGAATAAACTCCCCCAGCCCAATTAAGGAGCAGGGGCTGGGATGAAAGGAATTCCAGCCTGTTGACAAACTGTATTTCTCATTTTCACATAAAAGTCACAAGATGGAACTTGTTGGCTTGGGGCAGGGGGTGGGGGTTGGCGCCCGAGTTGGGGTTTAGAAATGTCGGGGGCAGGAGGCTTACAGGGGAAGTGAAAGCTGGAGCATCACCAGCTGGGGCCCAAGCTGCCCATCTCTGCCTGGCTGTGTTACCTGCGCTGTGGGTTCCCATCTGACACACTCCAGCCCACTCCACAGAGCAAGGCAGGTGTGGGGTGGCTGGGGCGACAGGTTCCTAACTCTTTGCACGCTTAGTCATGTCGTGTGTAAGGCAGGGACGATAACACCACCCACTTGTGGGCTATGAGCAGGTTCAAGTGGTATCGGTGTGAAACACAGCTTCTGGCAGGAGGGTGCTCCCGGAAATAGTAGTGGTATTGGCCGTCTTTGCTGTGGCTACTTATTCCTCAGCAGCACCACTCCCACATGCCACCCTCCTGGATTAGGAAAACTAGCTCCCCTGCTTCCTCCTCATAGAGCTTCCCAAGGCCCAGGGGAGAGCTGGGCACAAAATAGGTGCTTAATAATGGTTCAGTGCTGCCTGGCTGCTGGGGGTTGCATTTATGTTGTGGGTCCCATGCTGCATGTCCCCAGGTGTGGGTGGCTGTCCCTGTTAGAGGCTACGTGACCAAATCGCCTGGGGCCTGAATCTGTGCCCCTTACACATGCCCTCCTACACACATTCATGCACTTACACACACACACATTCACATGCTTGCCCACACGTTCACATAATCACATATTCATTCACACACATCACATGTTTGCACATTCACACATGCCAACACTTGTTTGCATACATATACACACATGCTCATGCAATCACACATGTATACACACTCCTGTGTGCTCACACTCCAACAGTCACGTGCTTATGCATTCACACATGTATGCACACTCCCAGGTACTCACACTCGCACTTGTTTGCACATGTCTGGACACTCTCCCACTCACATACATCCTCACTCACTCACACCCCTTAATGCTCACACACAGCATGTACACTTGCCCACATGCTCACACCCAGCTTCACAGGACCAGCTGTGCAGCCTCTCCAGAGGCACTGGGGGGGGGCAGGGAGGGGCCACTCCACTGGCTGCCCAACATTCCTCAAGGCAGGAGGCCTGGCCTAGGAAAATTCCAGTCCCTCCGGCCAGCTGACTCTGCCCTTCTTTCTCTGGCGGCCTGACCTCGTGCTGGGGACGCTGCCCACAGGCCGGCCCGGGGACGCCATTCCTTCCTGAGCCTTCCCGGGGGCCTGGGACACATCTGCTGCTCGCAGAGCCGGCCTGGGGCGGATCTGACACCTGGTCTAGAAAGCCAGGCACTGGCCCATGTGGCATCCACGCCTGTCACGCTGGCGATTCCTCCCATGCTCTTCTCAGCGCCACAGGTCACATCCCAATTGAGGGCCACAGTCTACTCACAATCACTTTTCACAGACATTCCTGGAAACTGCGTCTTTTTGGGAGCCCTCAAAGCAGCCACCTTCACCATCCTCTCCACTGCTGGCCTCTCAGGGGTCTTGATGGGCGTGTGCAAGCAAGGGCCTGCTCATACCCCCCTCTCCTCCACAGTAGTCATCACGCCCAGGGCCACAGCCAGAGGCTGAATCCAAGTGAACCCTGGAGCCTGGTGACAAGCTGGTCACCTGAGGGTGGGGATGTGACTCTGCAGCTGCTCCTAAGGCCAAAGCTATTCAGAGGAGGGGGAGTCCTCCTGGAACATGGCCTCTCCCAACCTCTCTGGAGTCCCCATCAGATCCAGGGTTTTCAGGGACAGTGGGGACCAATTCTCTCAACAAGCCCTACGAGAGCCAGCTTCCTAGTGACAGGGGGCAGAGCTATTTCTGAGCAGGCTTTTAAAACCGATCTCTGTGGAGACAGCCCATTTATCCATCAATGGATGAGTGGAGGCACACATGTGGTCCATCCATACAATGGAATATTATCCAGCCTTGCAAAGAAACAAAATATTGCATGCTACAACGTGGATGAACCTCATAAACACTAGGTTAAGTGAAGGAAGTCAGGCACCCAAAGCCACCTATTGTAGGATTGGATTTATAGGAAAATGACCAGAGGAGGTATATCCATAGAGACAGAAAGGAGAGTGTTGGTTGCCAGGGTCTTGGAGGAGGGAGGGCTAGGGGGTGATGGCTAAGGGATACAGGGTCTCCTTTTGGGGTGATGATAATGTTTGGGACTAGATAGAGGGAGTGGTGGGCTTCCCAGGTGGTGCTGGTGGTAAAGAATCTGCTTGCCAATTCAGGAGACATAAGAGATGTGGGTTCAATCCCTGGTTGGGAAGATGCCCTGGAGGAGGGCATGGCAACCCACTTCAGTATTCTTGCTTGGGAAACCCCATGGACAGAGGAGCCTGGCAGGCTATAGTTCATAGGGTTGTTAAGAATCAGACATGACTGAAATGACTTAACACGCAGAATGGGTGTTTATACAACATTGTGGATACTAAGTGCCACTGAATTGTACACTTTAAAGTGATTTATGTGGTCACATGCATTTTACTTCAATTAAAAAAAAATCTGATCCCTGATTTTTAAAAGGATATTCATTATTCCAGAGGACACATTTGACAACAGGAAAGTCTATTTGATTTATGGCCCAAACACTTAGAAGTCAGGAGCTCTGCCCATCATGGAAATTTCAAAAATAACTGGGCATTGGTTTTACTTGGAAAATTGGATCAGGCTGCTTCCTTGGCTGTTAACTTAGTTATGTGTTACACGCAAAGGGTTGGAAACCTCTAACTCACGATTTCAATCAAGTGGGGGAAATGAAGCCACAGCAGCCTACATTACTATGTTAAGGTGGAATCCTTTACCATGCTTTTCCAGAGGGCCCTTGGTGAGGGGCACCTAGCCTGTCTTGTGACAGAAGAGGGGAACACGACCACCCAGAATGTCGGTGTGAGGGGCAGGTGGTGAGGGACCTGGAGACGGGCGCAATTAAGAAGAAAATGGAAACAGAGCCGTTTGACTCATGCAAGATTTTCCTGTTGTGTATTTGCTGAATGTCTTCCAGGCATGAGAATTATTCTGGGTGTTGGGATGGGGGAAAGTTAAGGATAATGGTCACCATGGCCCCAGCAATAATAATAACACCAATATTGATAATGCCCTTTACTAGGTGGTCACACTTCAGCTTCTTCAGTAACTGGTATGACACTGGGTGACCCAAATGATCCTTCTAAGTCTGCATGTCCAATCTGTACAACAAGACAAATAACAGTGTTCACGATGCTGTTATAAATATTAAACTAAGGCTCAGTGACAAATAGTCCATTTTTAACAAAAGGTTCGACTCACACTGATTGTCAAGCATTAATGTCATCTGGGTCCAGTTCAGCTCTGCTGATAGGAGAGACATGCATTCATATGACACAATATTTCTAGAGTTTCACCTGCATTTGGCAAAGTGAAGATGCAGTCACTAGTCTTAAGTGAGGTTGGGGTTTGTAGCATGAATGATAAGAGAATGCAAAGCAAAACAGATAGTGCAAAACTAAGTAGATAATATGAAATAAAATAGTGCTCTAATAAAACTATGCTATTTCCAACATGGTCATGGGAAGGCAATTTCTAGATTACTGTCCCAAGCTGAATTTGAAATGTCTACTGAAGGTAGAAAGAGGAGGGTGGAGGAAACAAGGGTGGACGTGGACCAAGAGCAGGAGTCTGAAAGGACACGACATGGGGAGGATTTGAACACTCTGGGAAAGGCTATAACACCACCCTCCCTGCAGACCTGGCCGAGGTTATGAAATGCCCTCCAGGCAGAAAGAGCCCTAGGCAGAGAACTTGCTAGCCTCAACTGAAGTGGAATAGTTAGTGCAGTGTGGGCAGGAAAGGCACATTGGGGGGAAAAAACCCTAAAAAACCAGTTCTGTCATCATCATTGTCACCATCACTGTCACCATCAGCATCACCAGCATCCCCAGCATCATCACCATCACCGCCATAATCACCATCGTTCTCACCATCATCAGAGGAGCCTGCCGACTATAGTCCGTGGGGTCGCAAAAGAGTCGGACACAATGTAGCAGCTAAAAACAACAGCAATCACCACCATCATCATCGTTAACAATTTCTGAGCTCTTACTCAGTTCCAGACATAGCACAATGTACTCCATGTGCATTATTCATTTAATCCTCCCAACAGCCTCATGTTGCAGGTTCTACAATGGCCCCTTTCAACAGATAAGAAAACTGAGGCTCAGAGAGGCTAACTTGCCCAAGATCAGAAACCTGGGAATAGCAGGATCAGGACTTGCTGGAACCTGGGTATTGTAAACACACGTAGCCACTGTGAGTGTTCAATGATTAAGCGCCGTGCAAGGGAAGCTGCGTTCTCTCTATGCCGCCTGGCAGGGGGTATTTTTTGCTGGGGATAATTACCATATGTGATTCTGCCAACTCACTGCATTTTACTAATTCTAAGACACATGTTTTTCATATTTTAACGTCTTTGAAGTTGGCATGGTGTGTCATATTTTGGTCTTGGATGACACACAACAATGGAATCAATGATGTCTTCAACTCAATGAAAAGTGAAGACTTAAGTTCCTGGAACAATTATGTTTCCTTCTCATGGCAGACACTGATTGTGTTATTGTTGCCATTGGACTTAAACATTAAAACGAAAAAGCAACTCCTAGATTAACTGTATATATAAATGATTTGTTGTTGTGTAACAAATAATCACAAAAGTTAGCAGCTTACAAAACCATTGTATTTTATTTTGCAATTTTGGAGGCTTAAGCTCACGTGGGTGACTTTCTTTTCTACCTGGCATTGACAGTTTCCTTGGAGGTATTCAGCTATGGGAAGGGGTGTTCCTGAGGGCCCAAATGATGTCACTCACACCTTGACAGGGCTGGGTGGAAGGCTGGGCTTAGCTAGCAGCATTGACCAGAGCACTACCTGTGGCCTCTGTAACATGTTGGCCCCAAAGTAGAAGGGCATCTTCCATAGTGGCTGAAAACTTGCTTCAAGACCCCAAAGCAGAGCTGCAAGGTCTTTGATGGACTAGTCTTGGAAGGCAAGTGACATCTCTCTGATTCCATGTGGGAGAGAAGTTTGTGAGGGAGTGAGTGCTGGAAGGTGAGGCTTGGACACTGTCTTGGAAGCTGGCTCCCACCCTAGGAATGAATATGGCCTCCTTCACCTTCCACTCTGGATTCACGCGGGGGCTATTATTGGACCTACTCTCTGTCAAGCATTGTCCTCAGCAGCAAGTAAACAAGAGGCACAAAGTCCTGTCCTCACGGAAATGACACTGCAATGCGGGTGGAGTAGAAAAAAGTAGAAAAAAAGGCATCAGTAGGGGAGTTGGGAGTAGTGACCACCATTTTAAATAAAGATCTAGAGGGAATTCCCTGGTGGCCCGGTGGCTAAGACTCAGCACTCTTATTGAGTGCTAGTAACCTAGGTTCAGTCCCTGGCTGGGGAACTGAGATGCCAGTAAGCCATGTGGCACAGCCAAAAAAAAAAAAAAGTCTTAGATAAAGGATGGAATTATGATTGCTCCGAATGATAAACAGGAAGTGAATTTGTTGGAAGAGCATTATGGGTGAGGGGAACAGCAGATGCAAAGGCTGTAGGGTGGAAAGGCGCTCAGGTTTTCAAGGGACAGAGGACAGGCCAGTGAGCAGTGACATGTGGGGAGCTGGGGTGAGCAGCAGGAAGAGCTTTAGAGGTGGGAAGGCCAGACTGGGTGGCACTGGGGACCATGGTAAATGATGAGGACTTTATCCCAAGTGCGTTGGAACTGATCCAAGGACTTGCCCCAAGGCGCAAGTCACTGGGTAATTAATTGAGTTCTGTGCGGTTTGCAACCAGCTGGGCACAACCAGGGGTGAGGTGGTTCAGCAAGACGAGCCTGCCCTTAGCACAACTGTGACACAGGTGAGGCCCGTCTGCGGCACCACTCACCTCCCAGGCCCTCCCCAATGCCTGGGTTACTCCCTCCTGGGGCTTGGCACTCCTGCCTGCTCTTGGGTCATGCATCTCACACCCACACCAGGAAACCATATGCAGGGCCTCAGTTAGCCAGGCAGGGAGAAAAAGGTGCTGAACGAAGTTGATGACACGAAAAGTCCCGAGAGAAGGCTGCCAAGCTCAGTGTGGGAAGGATTCCTCCAGTCTCTCTGTGTTATTTCGGATGTGCCTTTCAAAAAAAATCAAAGAAGGAAAAAAGTGACTCTTGTTCTGGCTGTCGGCAAGGAGCCCCAGGGTTGCTCCTAAGTTCAGGGGAAGCAGTTCAGTTTTCAGAGTTCTAAACACATCAAACCTTCAATCATGGGAACCTCTGAACCTGTTGTTTCACTAAACTTTCTTGATTTGATTTTTTACTTTTTCATAACCCCTTTAGTGGGCTTCCCCTGGTGATTCAACGGTAAAGAATCTGCCTGCCTATGCAAGAGACACAGGAGACGCAGTTCCGATTCCTGGGTTGAGAAGATCCCCTGGAGGAGGAAATGGCACCCACTCCACTATTCTTGCCTGGGAAACCCCCATGGACAGAGGAACCTGGCGGGCTACAGTCCATAGGGGTCACAAAAGAGTCAAACATGACTTGGCAACTAAACAACAACAAATCCGTTTAGCTCTCCCCAAAGAGCATGGTATACAACTGATGAATACTAAATGCTTGAATAATAATTATGTGATTGTGGTAGGCAGAATGATGTCCTCTCAGCCCCCTCACTCCCAAAAGATGTCCACATCCTAGCCCTGGACCCTGTGGCTATGTTACCTTCTGGGATAAGAGGGGACTTGGCAGATGTGATTAAAGTTAAGGATCTTGGGAGGGAAAATTTTCCTGGATTATCCAGGTGGATCCAATCTAATCACAAAAATACTTTAAAATGAGGAACATTTCCCAGCTATGGTCACAAAGAGATAGGATTACAGAAAAAAGGTCAGAGAGGAGAGACAATGATGACTTTGAAGATGGAGGAAGGGGGCATGAACCAAGGGATGTGGTGCCTCTAGGAGCTGGAAAGGGAAGGAAGTGACTTCTCTCCTAAAACTTCCAGAAGGAACACAGCTCTACTGACATCTTGGAAACCCATTTTGGACTTCTGACCTTCAGAACCATAAGAGAATAAAAACTGGGGTTGTTTTAAGCTACTACATTGGTGATAATTTGTCGTGGCAGCCATGGAATCTTGTCCAGAAATTCTAACTCATACCTCTTTCTTCTGTTCTGTGCCCATCATTTTGGAAGATATGTTATTTTTGGATGGCATAGGTTTTAGCCAGGACTTTTTCATTTGTAAGCCCCAATTCAAAATGGCTTAAGAAATAAACAAACAAAGGAGTGTATTGACTCATTTTAATGGGAAGTTAAGAGTCTGGGGCATGGTTAGACTTGAGTGCTATCAAGATGTGATAGATTCATACAATTGAATATTACTCAGCCATAAAAGGAATGAAATAATGCCATTTGCAGCAACATGGTTGGACCTAGAGATGATCATATCATACTAAGTGAAGTCAGTCAGACAGAGAAAGATATCATATGATATCACTAATGTGTGGAATCTAAAATATGATGCAAAGAACTTATTAAACAGAAACACACTCACAGATTTAGAAAACAAATTTATGGTTACCAAAGGGGAAAAGGGGAAGGAGGGATAAATTAGGAGTTTGGGATTAACATAAACACATCACTATACATAAAATAGACAGCCAACAATGTATAGCATAGGGAACTATAATCAATATTTTGCAATAACTTATAAGGGAAAAAATCTGAAATATATATATACATATACATATGTATCGGAGAAGGTGATGGCACCCCACTCCAGTACTCTTGCCTGGAAAATCCCATGGACGGAGGAGCCTGGTAGGCTGCAGTCCATGGGGTTGCTAAGAGTCAGACATGACTGAACGACTTCACTTTCACTTTTCACTTTCATGCATTGGAGAAGGAAATGGCACCCCACTCCAGTGTTCTTGCCTGGAGAATCCCAGGGACAGAGGAGCCTGGTGGGCTGCCGTCTACGGGGTCGCACAGAGTCGGACATGACTGACGTGACTTAGCAGCAGCAGCATACATATGTATGGACTTCCCTAGTGGCTCAGACAGTAAAGCGTCTGTCTACAATGCGGGAGACCCGGGTTTGATCCCTGGGTTGGGAAGATCCCCTGGAGAAGGAAATGGCAATCCACTCCAGGACTATTGCCTCGAAAATCCCATGGACAGAGGAGCCTGGTAGGCTACAGTCCATGGGATCGCAAAGAGTCGGACACGACTGAGCGACTTCATTTCACTTCACTTCATACATATGTATATATGTGGGTGCATGTAACTGAATCACTTTGCTGCACACTTGAAATGCATTTTAAATCAACTATACTTCAATGAATAAATAACTCTATCTCCCCTCCTGCCCTCTTCTGTGTGTCCCCAAGCTCAGCATGTAGCCTCACCAGGCATCCCTAACTTAGAGTCCCCAGCTGACAACCTCTGTGCTTTAGGCCTAGTGGAAACAAAACCTTCTCTCCCTCACGAGTGTGAATTGAAGTTCTCAGCCTGATGGTTATTGACCAGGATTGGGCCCCACAACTATCCCTGAACCAATCAAGAGGCCAAAAAGATACAGTGCTTTAATTGGCCAGGTTTGAGTTCCATGACCATCCCCTGAAGTCAGTGAATGATGAAGCATAAATGGAGAGGGTTTCTCAAAAAATTTTCATAGACTGTTACCCAAAGATGGAGAAATGGGTGTTAAGTGCCAAAACAAATGTCTACTACAGGAATGCTGGGCTTTCATTTGTTCACTAGAAGGCCAACTGGTCGACCACTGTGGACGGACCCTTCCCTGAAACTGTTTAGGAGATATATTTGGGCATAATTTGTAGAAACCATACTTGCAGTGACCTCTCAGATCTACCCTTCCTGGCAACTGCAGCATGGGAAGAGAACATGTCACAGACGCTTTATTCCCATGTGAAAATTTACCTCTGGGTCCCGAAGCAGGCACTTAACCTTGGGGTCTTTTCCAGTTTCTTTGCAAACAAGTTTCCCATCCTGCAGCCGCCCTTTTGGAATCCCTCCTGATTGTCTTCTGTCATGCTGGGACTGGGAACATTCACTCGTGTTTGTTTTCACAGAGTTTGCAAACTTGAGTCTTGGCCCAAAACCAGGGAAATAATCGGCTTTTTCCATCCGCCCACCGCCATCCCCAACTGGCCTCCAGAAAAGCCCTGGGAACACTGTGGGCAGGACTTCTGATGAGATACAGAGAAGGGTATCACAGTTGAAGCTTCTGAACAAGCTAGGCTTGTTTCCAGCCCTTAGCACCTGCCCATCATGGTTGGACTCCGTGTCTATTGCTTAAGCTGAATCCTTTCCCATAAGTGAGGATTTATCCTGTCCCAGCGATCCTGGTACCTTGTCAGATGCTCAGCAATGACTCCAAAAATGGAGATTCCATTGGTACATAGATCCCAGGTCCCAGGCCCCCTCATGTTTCTCTTAAGTCTCTGTGATACCACCCCCACCTTCAAGGTCAGACACTACAGACCGAAGGTCAAAATACATTCACCCCAGGACGTTGGTTCTTCAGTTCAGCAACAGAATGAGTCACAGATAATTCTGCTTAGGCTACACTCAGTTGGCACAGCCAGACCAAAATACTTTGGGCTAATTCATTTGGCAAGAGCATCAAAGCCCAAAGAGGATTGAGTCCAAGTTTTCTCCTCTTTTAAAAATAAAATAAAACAGAAACAAAAACAAACCCTGGCATGAAGAGAAGCAAAACTCTGATTACCTTTCATCTTCTGCATTTGTTAGAACAGAGGTGCCACGAGGGCATGACTCCTGGCTGGTTTTGCTCACCATTATACCCCCCACCCCGCACTGCACATCATCCCCGACACATAGTAGGTGTTCAAGAAGTGTTAGCTGGATGCTGTGTCAGTTACTATCATTAGATAAGAAACCACTTGAAACTTAACAATCTTTTATCCATGAGTCTGTGGGTTAAGAGTTTAGATATGGGGACTTCCCTGGTGGTACAATGGATAAGAATCGCCTGTCAATGCCGGAGACATGGCTTCGATCCCTGGTCCAGGAAGAGTCCACAGGCCGTGGAGCAACTGAGCCCATGCAGCACAACTACTGCACCTGTGCTGTAGAGCCTGAGCTCTGCAATGAAGGGTAGCCCCACTCTACTGCAACTAGGGAAAGCCCATGTGGAGCAACAAGGACCCAGCACAACCAAATAATAATAAAAACATAAATAAATAAAAATGAGTTACAGTAAAAAAAAAAAAGAATTTGGATATGGCACAGCAGGGATGCCTTGCCTCCGCTCTACAGCATCTAAGGTCTCACCTTTGAAGACCCAAGGCTGGGGGGTGACTCAAAGGCTGGAGACTGGAGTCACCTGGAGATCTTGTCACTCAACATGCCTGGTGTTTGCTTTCTGTCAGTGGGAACTCAGCTGGGTTGTCAGACAACACCTATATGTGGTCTCTCCATGTGGTCTTTCCACATGGGTAGCTTGAACTTCCTCCAGCATGACAGCATCTTCAAAAGAACCAGGAGGAAATGGCATCACTTTTTGTGACTAATTCTCAGAGGCCCAGTAGCATTACTTCTGTCATCATCAGCCCGCTCAAATTCAAGGAGAAGGAACACTGATTTCTCCACTTGATGAGAGAATTTGGGTCAAAGTCACCCTGTGAGAAGAGCGTATGGGATGGATGGTGATGCTTCAGCCGTTTTGTGACATATGGTCTGCCTCAGATGGTGAATGGATGAGATAGTCCATCAAGGCATCTTTGCAGTGACATGCTCAACCCATTCCACTCATGTTCAACTTTTTAAAAGTAGCCTTAAGCATAATAAAATAGCCTTAAACATCAACAATGGACAGATTGACCTCAGATTCAGTGTTGGATTCAAAGCACCTTCCTGAAGAAAATAACATATCAACCTGGGTGGTAACAGTGTTGGGTTAAAAGTGAAGCCAATTCCATATCAATATCCCAGTCATAATATTGTGCTGTAGTTTTACCAGACATTATCGTTACTGAGGAGACTGGGTAAAGATACACCGGATCTCTCTGTGTTATTTCTTATGACTCTCCAATTATTTCAACAAAAATTTCAGTGAGAAGAATGTAAAGCCAGGATTTGGGGATTCGAATCCTAATTCTGTCACTATTCAGCTGGTCCCTGCAGACCCACAGTCTAATATATCTGTGCCTAGTTTCTCACCTGTAAGATGGGGCCAACAACAATATGCTGCTGCTGCTAAGTCGCTTCAGTCATATCCGACTCTGTGCGACCCCATAGACGGCAGCCCACCAGGCTCTCCGTCCCTGGGATTCTCCAGGCAAGAACATTGGAGTGGATTGCCATTTCCTTCTCCAATGCATGAAAGTGAAAAGTAAAAGTGAAGTCGCTCAGTCGTGTCCAACTCCTAGCGACCCCATGGACTGCAGCCTACCAGGCCCCTCCGTCCATGGGATTTTCCAGGCAAGAGTACTGGAGTGAGGTGCCATTGCCTTCTCCGAACAACAATATAGACTCCCCATAATGGGATAAAATGCCTTTCCATTGGATCCACAAGCATTCAAGACAACACATACATTCTGAACAATTGGCAAGAGAAAGCTAATGCCTACCCTGGAAAGATTACCATGCCAAAAGTTTTGCCCCAGACATCCGCTGAAAAGTTGTCTGTTAGCAGGCTGATGTGGACTGCAGGCATTGCCTGGGACATTAGTGAAAAGAACCAGGGTGAGAAAATATAGCCTATGTTTAAAATATCTGGTCTGGGACTTCCCTGGTGGTCCAGTGGTTAAGAATCTGCCTGCCAATGGAGGGGACCTAGACTCAATAGCTGCTCCAGGAAGATTCCACATGCCAAAGAGCAACTAAGCCTGTGTGCCACAACTACTCAGCCTTTGTGCTGTGATTACTAAGCCTGCGTACTCTAGACCCCAAGCTCTGCAACAAGAGAACCCACCGCAATAAGAAGCCCACACACCCCAACTAGAGAAAGATTGTAGGCAATGACAAAGACCCAGCACAGCCATAAATAAATGCAGAAATAAATAAAACACCTAGCCTGTGGCCAGGGAGTCAGGACACATGCAACCCCACAGAACGACTTGGCTGAGAACCTACATACTCACCTATTCCCAGATGCCAAAAGGCCTGTGAGTGAAAAATAGAACATCTTAGTTCAGGATCTAGAGGCCCACATGATGTGTCAAGCTCTTTGGCTCTTGTCTCCCATCTTATACTTAGAACAGCTTATAAGACACTCATGATTTCCCCGTTTTGATAGATTAGTTCATGGAGGCTCAGAGAGACTGCCATGTGCCTAAGGCCACACAGCTCAGATGTGGACCAAAACACTGTTGGAAGCCAGCCGGCTGGCTCAGAAGTCAAGTTTCTTCTGCTGCTCCTTCTCCTAGGCCTGCTCCTCCTTGTTTTCAGAATCAGAGACAATCCCCTAGGCGTTCTGCACACCAGGCTCCGACCTGCCCCAGAGGAGCCTTGTTGTTAACTCCTGTGCTTGCATTTTGCCTGTAGACATGCTCAGATGGGAGCCTCTCCCCTGCCAGGCACACGGATGCTGCAACCGACAGCAACAGAGTCCCTCCGCACCCCGCCCCCAGAGCTCTACTGGGGTCGGCTGTGCCTGACAGTGGTCACACACACGTGCCAGAGAGGGTGACTCCAGAGAGGCATCCAGAAGGGCTCTGAAGCTAGACCACATGCATTTAAATCCCAGTGGGGCAGTCGTGGCCTCAGTTTCTCCATATGTAAAAGGGAGCATCACAAGAACGCCAACATCACGGGACCCTTTTGCGGATGAAATGAGATGATTCCTGCACAGAGCTTTGGGTTTCCCAGAGGGAAATCTAAAGTGAGCAAAAGAAAGGAAACACCAAGCATCACATTCAATGGCACGTCCTTCTTGGACTGTCCATCTTATGAGGGGGGATTCTAAAGCCTTTTCAGGACCCTTCCAAACAAAGGTGGAGGAGTTTGTTTGCTCTCAGATCCTGTCTGCAGCCTCTCCATCCTGCTGGCATTAAAGCGAGCTTCACTTCTGGGCTCCCTTGCCATCTAGCTTAGGGTGGGTTCCAACAGAGGAAGATGGACCATGGCAGGCAGAAGTCCGGAGGGCGGGGCAAGGTCTTGCTCCCCTTCCCTCTGCTCTGGGAGGTGTAGCTTTTCCTCCATGGCTTCAGCACCACCGGAGGGTCTCTCCTCCTGGGTCCCACTGCTATCTTAGAAACCCCAGCCTCTGGCCTAGCTCCAGCTGGTTTCCCAGGTCAGGTGACATGGTCTCCTCCTGTTGTCCCTCCTGCCCAGGCAGGTGGTGGCTCCCTGCCCCTGCCACTCTCTGGGTTCTGCGCATGCCCGATTGGGATGCTGCTGGATCCTCTGGGGGCAGGGATGGGATTTGAAGCCAGATAGCCGTGTGAAGTCAAGAACCACTGGTCTTGGATCACAGCATCCCTGACCTAATGAGTCCCTCCCCAACAAACCTCAGATACTCTTGGTCAGGAGTTGAAGGGTGTCTCCCCAAAATGCATGTTCACCCAGAATGTGACCTCATTTGGAATAAAGGTCTTTGCAGATGTCATGAACGTGAGGCCTGAATGAGATCACACTGGGTTAGGGTGCCAGCCAAGTCACTTCAGTCATATCCGACTCTGTGACCCTATGAACTGTAGCCCACCAGGCTCCTCTGCCCTTGGGATTCTTCAGGCAAGAATACTGGAGTGGGTTGCCATTTCCTCCTCCAGGGGATTTTCCTGGGGATTGAACCCATGGCTATTACATCTCCCTCATTGGCGGGCGAGTTCTTTACCACTCTGCCACCTGGGAAGCCAGGATTAGGGTGGGCCCTCTATTCAATGAGGGATGTTCTTAAAGAAGAGGACAGACAGAGACACATGATGACAAAGGTAGAGACTGGGATGAAGGTTCTACCAACCAAGGAAGGCCAAGGACTGCCAGCCACACCAGGAGCTGGGGAGACAAGGAACCGACACCCACCTCTTCCCAGAGGTTTCACCAGGAATCAGCTCTACGGACACCTCGGTTTTCAGATGTATGGCCTCCAGACCTGTGACCCTTGGGCCCTTCCTCTGGGATCTGATTCCACTGGCCCCTCGACCAATACAGCGCCCCTGGAAAGTGGGCTCTCGACGAGGGCCAGGTGCAAAGTGTACAGTTGCCCTTTAAATACATGAAAAGGGATCCTGTGAAGAGTGAAAACAAATAAACCTGATGAACAAGATAAGAATTTAACTTGAAAGATGGGTAAAGAACAAGATGAAGCTGGGCTGGGCAGAATCCACCCAGCTCTACTCGCTCTGCCTCAGGCCATAAACGAAGGGCGATCCCGGGAAAACAGCTCAGCAAGGAAGGCTCCTCCCGTGTGGGTATCTGGGGCCTGTGCCTGCCCAGGCCCAGCTGTCTGTGTGGCAGTGGCAGACACTATGGCCCACAGCCCCGACCCCAGGGCTGAACACACGGAGGTTGCTTCCTGCTCATATCAAGGTCTGATGGGGGTGGGGCTGTAATGACAGGTGTGTGTGTGTGTTTCTGCGAGTGTATATTTGTGCAGGTGGGCAGGGGTATGTATGTGTGAGCATGCATGCAGGTATTCACATGTGATGTGTGAATCTGTGTATATGCATATATATGTGAGTGGGTGTGCGTGCATACATTTGCATGCAAGCATACATGTGTGATGTGTGTACATGTATGCATGTCTGTGTGTGTGTGTGCATGTGTGGTGTGCATGCATGTGTAAGTGTGTGTGTGTGTGTATGTGTATGGATCTGTTCCTTCCACCCCGTGGTTCCACCATCCCCTGGGGCTCTGAGACCCCACCAGTTCTCCATATGTGGCTCACAGATAAGGAAAGAGAGGGTACATCCAGGAGAACTGGAGAATTCCCAGGGTCCACCCTGGAAACATGACGTCACTACCTCCCAATGCCGTTGGCCACACTGGGTCACGTAGCCACATGCAACTATTGGGTAGCAAAAATTTCTTTTGGGGTTTTCCATAACATCATATGATAAAACCTGAATGAACTTTTGGCCAATCCAACACAAGGGGACCGAGAAGGGACCCTTTCTGCATCCCCAGAGGAAGGAGAATGGAGCCTGGAGGGGTCACACAGCACTGCCTCCACCACCCGGCTCTGACGTTCCCATTCTCAGTCCTTGTTTCAGGTGCGGGCAGCCTCCTGCCTCTACCAGCTTTGGGGTTGAGGGGAGAGGGCCGGTCACAGGACCCAGGAAGTCAGCCAGAGCCCTTGACCCACTAGACAAAAGCAGGGCTGATGGATAAGAGTGTGAGTTGACCTGATCAGTCAGAGTCAAGAAGGACTGGGTCCCCAGAGTTTTGCTGGAACTACTGGGGAAAAAGTGCCCTTATGTCCACTCTGTTCCAAATGCAAGTGTGTAGCTGCCAAAAGCAAGCTTGCTGTCAACAGATAGGAGAACAGAACGCAGAGAGAAGAAAGATAGATTCTTGATGTCATCCCTTGAGACCCTGGATCCACCCATACCTGAAGCTCTCCCTGTGGACTTAATGCTGGCTCAGCTGCTAAAGAATTTGCTTCAATGCTGGAGACCTTGATTCGGAAGATCCCCTGGAGAAGGAAATGGCAAGCCACTCCAGTATTCTTGCCTGGGAAATCCCATAGAAGGAAGAACCTGGCAGGCTATAGTCCAAGGGGTCGCAAACAGCTGGACATAAATGAGTGACTTCAAATTCAGGGGGCTTACCTAAGTTAGAATTTTCAGGATTGTTTGTCATTTGCCACCAAAGAGTTCTCATGAAGGTGATATGAGGTGTGGTGGCTCTACTTTGTTCTAATCTGAAGTATGAATTTTTCCTCCTTGGTAGAGTGTCTATTGCACCACCTTGCTGTCCCTCTCTCCGCCCCCCCACCCCCTCCACCATGAACATTAAGAGATAGGGATGCATAGAAAAACACAACCAGACTCAAAAGTCTTTTCAGCCAGTCTTCCTTGAGAAGGAGAAGACACTGTTGAATATTTTATGGGGTTTTTTAAAAGTTTAGCAACATGTAGGTAGGAGGCAGGGGAGGAAGCCCCAGGACAGCTGGCCCCAAGCAGGCCCCTCACTGGGGCAAGAAGATTTATCAGTCTCCTATTGCTGCTGTAACAAATGACCACAAACATAGTAGCCTGAAACAACAGAAATCTATTCTCTTACAGTTCTGGAGGCTGGAAGTCCTAAATGAGTCTAACTGGGCTAAAATCTGGGTGTTGGCTGGGATGTGCTCCTATGGAAACTCTAGAGGAGAATCTGTTCCTTGCCTTTTCCAGCTTCTGGAAGTTGCCTGCCTTTAATCCATGGGCCCTTCCCCCGTCTTCAAAGTATATCCCTTGGACTCAGCTTTCATCACCATGTCTTCTCTGACCATGATCCCCTGGCTCTCTCCTATAAAGACCTAGTGATGACACTGGGCCCACCCAGATGATCCAGGATAATGTCCCAACTCACTTCCTTTCTGTCATCACATCAGCAGAGTCTCTTTTGCCAGGAGGCAGCATCTTCACAGATTCTGGGGATTAGGACACCGGCCTCTTTAGGAGGCCACTCTTTGGTCAACCACAGAAGTGGTCCATGACCTCCTGCCCTCCACTTCTTCCCTCCCACAGTCAGAAAAAACAAAATACAAAGTTTTTAACAAAGTCTCTTTTGTTACCAAGATATATAATGTGGGCAATCTCACACCAAGCCCTAATGTGCAGCATCTGCTGAAAAATCAAAAGATCCAGCCCTCCTGAGTTGCCTTTCTCCATGGTGAGAACTGGTTGGAATTGTACAGGAGTTGCCTCTTGCAATGAAGTGTGGACTCTCCAGTGTGCCCCAGACCTCACCGCTCCCTCTCATCTCTCAGTCCCTGAGACCAGAAATCAGCTGACACTTATAGCAAACTGAGGCTTCCTTTTAAAATGTCTTCTTATAGAGGAGATAAGATGAAAGCAAGATGTTTCTTGCACACACATCTTGACTGCAGGGCAGAAATCCCAGCTGGAGTTCTTACACGTGGCTGACCTCCCTGACAGATGCTCCCAGTTGAGCCCTACAGGCATATTCATTTGTGATTCTCCCACTGAGTATTTGTCTGTCTTGCTGTCTGCAACCAAATCCTTTGTCTACCTTCTAGCCTAACTGCGGACCTCCCATTTTTAATGGAAATAAACAGTTCAGTGTTTCAAGTTGAACTATGCCCCCTCGAAAGGATTAGGTTGGAGTCCTAAACCCCAGAATCTCAGAAGGTGACTAATTTGGAAATAAGATCATTGCAGATTAAAGGATGCTTGCTCCTTGGAAGGAAAGTTATGACAAACCTAGACAGCATATTAAAAAGCAGAGACATCATTTTGCTGGCAAGGTCCATATAGTAGAAGCTATGGTTTTTCCAGTAGCCATGTATAGATGTGAGAGTTGGACCATAAAGAAGACTGAGAGTTGAAGAACTGATGCTTTCGAATTGTGGTGCTGGAGAAGACTTTTGAGAGTCCTTTGCACTGCAAGGAGATCAAACCAGTCAATCCTAAAGGAAATCAACCCTGAATATTCTTTGGAAGGACTGATGTTGAAGCTGAAGCTCAACATCTGTTGTTGTTCTTCAGTTGCTCAGTTGTGTCCAACTCTTTGCGACCCCATGAACTGCAGCATGCCAGGCCTCCCTGTCCTTCGCCATCTCCCAGAGCTTGCTCAAACTCATGTTCATTGAGTCAGTGATGCCATCCAACCATCTCATCCTCTGTTGTCCCCTTCTTCTGCCTTCAATTTTTCCCAGCATCAGGGTCTTTTCTAATGAGTCAACTCTTGCATCAGGTGGCCAAAGTATTGGAGCTTCAGCTTTAGCATCAGTCTTTCCAATGAATATTCAGGATTGATTTCCTTTAGAATTAACTGGTTTGATCTCCTTGCAGTGCAAGTGACTTTCAAGAGTCCTCTCCAATACCACGGTTCAAAAGCATCAGTTCTTTGGCGCTCAACCTTCTTTATGATCCAACTCTCACATCCGTACATGACTACTAGAAAAACCATAGCTTTGACTAGACAGACCTTTGTTAGCAAAGTAATGTCTCTGCTTTTTAATATGCTGTCTAGGTTGGTCATAGCTTTTCTTCCAAGGAGCATACATTTCAAGGCTGCAATCACCATCTGCAGTAATTTTGGAACCAGAAAAAGTCTGTCACTGTTTTGTTTCCCCATCTATTTGCCATGAAGTGATGGGACTGGATGCCATTCATTCTTTGAATGTTGAGTTTTAAGCCAGCTTTTTCACTCTCCTCTTTCACTTTCATCAAGAGGCTCTTTAGTTCCTCTTTGCTTTCTGCTATAAGGGTGGTGTCATCTGCATATCTGAGGTTACTGATATTTCTCCTGGCAATCTTGATTCCAGATTGTGCTTCATCCAGTCTGGCATTTCACATAATGTACTCTGCAGGTAAGTTAAATAAGCATAATGACAGTATACATCCTTGATGTAATCCTTTCCCAATTTGGAACCAGTCCATTGTTCAATGTCCAGTTCTAACTGTTGCTTCTTGACCTGCATACAGATTTCTCAGGAGGCAGGTAAGGTGGTCTGGTATTCCCATCTCTTGAAGAATTTTCCACAGTTTGTTGTGATCCACATAGTCAAAAGCTTTGGCATAGTCAATGAGGCAGATGTTTTTCTGGAATTCTCTTGCTTTTTCTATGATCCAACAGATGTTGGCAATTTGATCTATGGTTCTTCTGCCTTTTCTAAATGCAGCTTGAACATCTGGAAGTTCACGGTTCATGTACTGCTGAAGCCTTTCTTGGACAATTTTTAGCATTACTTTGCTAGTGTGTGAGATGAGTTCAATTGTACAATAGTTTGAACATTCTTTGGCATTGCCTTTCTTTGGGATTGGAATGAAAATTGACCTTTTCCAGTCCTGTGGCCACTGCTGAGTTTTCCAAATTTGCTGGCATACTGAGTGCAGCACTTTCACAGCATCATCTTTTAGGATTTGAAATAGTTCAGCTGGAATTCCATCACCTTCACTAGTTTTGTTCATAGTGATGCTTTCTAAGGCCCACTTGACTTCACATTCCAGGATGTCTGGCCCTAGGTGAGTGATCATACCATTGTGGTTATCTGGGTCATGAAGATCTGTTTTGTATAGTTCTTCTGTATATCCTTGCCACCTCTTCTTAATATCTTCTGCTTCTGTTAGGTCCACACAGTTTCTGTCCTTTATTGTGCCCATCTTAGCAGGAAATGTTCCCTTGGCATCTTTAATTTTCTTGAAGAGATCTCTAGTTTTTCACATCCTATTGTTTTCCTCTATTTCTTTGCACTGATCACTGAGGAAGGCATTCTTATCTCTCCTTGCTATTCTTTGGAAGTCTGCATTCAGATGGGTATATCTTTCCTTTTCTCCTTTGCCTTTCTCCTCCAAAACTTTGGCCACCATATGTGAAGAGCCGACTCATTGGAAAAGACCCTGATGCTGGGAAAGACTGAAGGCAAAAAGAGAAGGGGATGGCAGAGGATGAGATGGTTAGGTAGTATCACCGACTCTATGGACATGAATCTGAGCAAATTCTGGGTGATAGCGGAGGACTGAGGAGCCTGGCGTGCTGCAGTCCATGGGGTCCCAAAGAGTCAGACATAATGTAGTGACTCAACAACAACAAAGATAATTTAGTTCATATGAGTTAAACTGGAGTAGCTGGGACTCCTAATCCAATATATATGATTTCCTCATAAGAAGAGAAGAGACACATGGGAGAAAGTCAAGCGCAAAGAGGGCTAGACATTGGAGTAATGCAGCTTTCAGCCAAGGACCACCAGCATCCAAGGAAGAGACCAGCAAGAGGCAGGACAAATGCCCCTTAGAAGCATCAGAGGGAACACGGCTGTGCCGACACCCTGATTTCAGATCTCTGGCCTCCCAAATTGTGCAAGAATAAATGTCTGTTGTTTCTAGCCACCCCGTTTGCAGTATGCTGCTTTGGCAGCCCTGCAAAATGAATACATTCAGTAAATAAATGTAATCACATCATGTTCTCCATCTGAACTGAGATGATTGCCAGCTGAGTACAGACAGTTCACTGACATCTGAAAACAAATACTGTCCACACTGCAGTAAAGAGCTATTTAAAAAAAAAATTTCAGTTAAAGCCTCCAGGCCAGCTTTCCTAAATGGGATGCAGTAAATGTCTTGTTGGCACAAGTCTCCAAGGACTTACCTGCAGCAAAAGCCCATGACAGGCCCATGCAGCATCCCTAAGGTCATGTGATGGTGTTTGTGCACTGAAACAGTCCGGGATCAGCTGTTCCAGGAGACAGCCTTCCAGGTCGTCAGGACTGCCTTTGACCTTCCAGTAGCTTGCAGGGCAGAATGATGACAAACTAAACAGGGCACTCTCCATATTGCAAAAGTGTACGTTTAAGCCTAAAAGCTATGCAGTGTGTTTACTTTCTCAGCCCGGCCTGCCTTGGGTACGCAGTGAGCCCTGTCTCAAAGATTACTGGCACACTTGCTACCCAAAACAGCTTAAACTGGCCCAGTTGCCAGTCCAGAGCATTAAAAAAAAAAAAGCATTTTCTATGGATGATTCAGACTCTCCAGGTGTTCTGGTAGTTCGTTGTTGGAGATGAAGAATAAGGAAGCTCAGACTCGGGACAAGCCATGGGCAGTTTCTAGGATAAAAGTGCTCAAGGGCAGGGCCAGGTGTGGGATGGACCAGGTGGGGAAGGTGTACCTGGCTTCTGGGTCTTCTCAAAGCAGCTGAGAGTATGGCAGAGGGTTGGTCTGAAACTCAGGCACTGGGGAGGCCACTTTGCTTTGAACAAGCCTGATTGGGGAGGGAGGCAGGAAAGGAGAAGGACACAGGAAGCTTGCATGGCTGATCTCCCCCATTGGTGACAGAAGTGAATAAGAATGCACCCCAGCACATGGGGTGTCTCCTGAAATCTTCTTGCTCTCAGGTATGATTTCAGAATCCAATGTGGTCATTAAAGGGAAAAAAACGCTGCTTTCTGTTTTCTTTAGAGTGTGTCCCCATGACAGCTTTCATCCAGACAGATAAGAACCTAGTTAGACAGGTTCCTTACCCAAGTTCCCCCAAACAATCTGATATCCATGTGCTCCTGGAAATTAATTTTGTCTGTGGTTGTTAATTTTGTCTGTGGAATGTGTGTCAAGCTCTCTCCTTCAACTGGCATCTTAAATTGCCAAAAATGTAGACTTCAACTTGACTTAACATAATTCTGCTTCTCACTGTCATTTACTGAAGATCTATAGTGTGTCTGGACCCAAGGCTAGATCTTAGTAGAGTGACTCATCTAATTCTAACTGCTAGCTCTGGGTATCAGCCAGAGTTCCCCAGAAAACAGAACCAATAGAATATAATGGATACAGGCATAGATATGTTAGGGGAAGCACACTGACTGAAACCGCCCACCCTGGCCAGGCACCATAGTAACCATTTGCATGAGTTGTTTTATGACAGGAGATCCTGATAAGGAATGCGGAACTAATAAGCCACCACCAACCGGAAGAGTTCAGGAGAGGTCTAAAGGAGACACTGCGTGTCCGTCCACTTCCCAGAATCCCTCTTGCTAGCATCCATCTTGGCTGAGGGATGCATGCACCACCAGGAAAGACTCTGAATTTGAATGATTGGGCAAAGACCACCTGGAAACTAATCCCATCACCATAAAACCCGAGCCACTCGGCAGAGAAGTTCTTCTGGGTTCCCTTACCCTACTGCTCTCCACCCGGGTGCCCTTTCCCAATAAAATCTCTTGCTTTGTCAGCACATGTGTCTCCTCGGACAATTCATCTCCGAGTATTAGACAAGAGCCCAGTTTCGGGCCCTGGAAGGGGTCCCCCTTCCTACAACGGATATATATGTATTTATTTAGATAGATATTAGATTAGATGGATCGGTAGATGATCTATCTATAAATGAATAGATGGATAGATGCATGGATGGATGGATAGATGATCGGTAGGTAGATGCTAGATGATTGATAGATATTTATTTCAAGGAACAGGTTCATGCAGTCGTGAGGGCTGGCAAGTCTAAATCCTTTGGGCAGGCCAACAGGCTGGAGACTCCGACACAATTTCTACATTACAGTCTTGAAGCAGAATTCCTTCTTCTTCAGGAAATCTGTGTTTGCTCTTAAGGCCATCAGCTAATTGCATAAGGACCACCCACATTACAAAGGATAATTTCCTTAACTTAAAGTCAGTTGGTTGTAGATGCTAACAACGGCCATGAAGGAACTTTGCAGCAACACCAAGACTAGGGTTTGATGAAACTCCTGGGTAGTCTCACTGAGTTGACACATAAAACTGATCATCACATGCTATGTTTTTCAGATGAGAAATTAGAGGCTCAGAGAGGTCACTAGCCTGCCCAAAGTCACAGAGCTAGCAATCAGTGGAGCAGACTGGGTGGCCGCATCTTTGGGTCTCTGTTGTCTGTGCTTCAAAACCAGCTAAGTGTTACTTACAAAAAAGAAAGAGACTCAAAGAATTAGAGAACAAACTTATGGTTGCCTGGGGGAAGAATGGAGGAAGGGATAGTTAGGGAGGTTGAGATGGACAAGTACACACTGCTATATTTAAAATGGATAACCAACCAGGATCTACTGTATAGCTCATGGAACTCTGCTCAATGTTATGTAGCAGCCTGGATGAGAGGAAAGTTTGGGGAATGGATACATGCATATGTATGGCTGAGTTCCTTCGATGTTCATCTTAAACTATCACAAATCATTTGTTAATTGGCTATACCCCAATACAAAATAAAAAGTTGAAAAAAAAAAAAAAAAAACAGTTAAGTTTCAACCATCTCAACTTCTGTTGACCTGAGTCCCAGGTGTGGGGGATAAGGGTGACCCCAACTCCGAGGGGGACCCAGAAAGGCAGAACCTCCACCATGAAGCACACATTGTCGCCAAGAACTCTGACTTCCTTCCTGAGAAGTTCCTCCGTGCAAGGGGATGAATGGGGTGGTGACCCCTAGGAGATCACGGTGGTACCCCAGCCCTGTCCTAGCTTTGCAGACCACCCAGAAAGGTCTCCCCTGCCTCTTCTCCTGAGCCCTCCTGCCACACCCAACCCAGCCCCAGCTAATGGATCTCTACAGTAAGAGAAGTTTTCGGTAAAATACCATCTCATACTCCTTTTAAGAGGGGCCCTTGCAAAAGTAGGCATGCAACAACACTTAGCTCTCAAAAGCAAAGCAAGAAGAAAGCATCTGTCCCCACATCTTCCACAGATCCTCCCTCGGGGTCTCCATGGGTTGTCATATTGTTTCCAGTTGTGTTTATGGTAAACTTAGGACCATAAAATGCCTCCATCATAGTAAAAAGATAGAAGGAGCCTTAGGAGACAAATTTTCATTCCAAAACTTTCAGGTGCATTTTCCAGGTGGTAGATTGAAACAGAAAACAAGAAGCAGCTCAGTTTTTTTTCCCCTCAGAGCCACAGATTAAAAAGTGAAAAGCATTAGGTTAAGGTGGAAAGGTAGAGAGAGATTTTGCAAATTGAATGTATACAGCTTCCAAGGAAAGGGCTGGGGATTTAGCCTATGGAATGTTAAAAACGCTCCAAACACAGGCAGAGATGGGGAGGGAGCATTGGGGGATAGGCTTCAGAAAGGCTGATGCATAGCTTCTGGGTTGCGAAGAAGAATTCGGCAGAGACCCTATTCAGAACTGCCAAAGGGAGGGAGGTGCTTGTCACGGGTGAAGCTTGAGGACTGAGTCCCAACCCCGGGGGGAGCTACCCCAGGGCTCTGGGCATCACTTGGCTGTGTGCCCTGGGGCTAGTGGCTCCACCTCTCTGGTTTTACCTCGTCTCACCCCTGGAAACCTGTCCATCCAGATGGGAGATAGGGGTTGCATGGGGCTTGCCCCCTCCCACCTTCTCAGCCCAACCCCAAAACTAGATGAACAGCCAACTGGCATGCTGCAGCAGAAACAAAAATCAAGCTTGGCTTGTGTGCACCCCACACCAAAATTCAAAAATCAACCTCCTGTTGGCCCAGAAACCCAATCAACAAGTGTTTCATGGAGAACAAAATCAAAGCTAGGGTGATTTTCCAAAATGATACAAATAAGATATTGAAGATTAAAAGTTACATTGAAGGCTTCCCTGGTGGCTCAGTGGTAAAGAATCTTCCTGCCACTGCAGGAGACATGGGTTCAATCCCTGGTCTGGAAAGATCCCACGTGCCGCAGAGTAACTAAGCCCGTGCACCACAACTACTGAGCCTATGCGCTAGAGCCTGGAAGCTGCAACTACTGAGCCCCTGTACTGTAACTCCCGAAGCCCGTGCGTCCTAGAGCCTGTGTTAGGCCGTAAGAGATGCCACGGAAAGGAGAAGCCCGCGCACCAAAACTGGAGGGTAGCCACTGCTCACCGCGACTAGAGAAAGCCCACTCAAAGCCACAAGACCCAGCAAAGCCAAAAGTCAATAAATAAATAAAAATTTAAAAAGCAACTTTAAAAATGTTACATTGAAAAGTAAGAAACTGGAAATTATCTACATGTGCAGTACTGGGGAAAGTCATAAAACAGTATGACACAAGGGAGTATGGACTGGCCATCACAATGAACTTTTAAAAGAATATTTCATGATAGGAAATGATTTTCATGGTGTCTTATTAAGTAAAAAGTAAAGCGGTAATGAAAAGGTAGGTACAGTAAGATCACACTTACGGAACCATGCAGCATGAAGTAGGTAACCTTTCAAAAAAAAAAAAGACCCAAACCAAAAAAAGAAGGCTACGATGAAACAGCAAAACCATGGGGGTCTCTGAGGGGTAGATCCCGGGGGATTTTCACTTTAATCTTTTCGCTTGTATTTCATGTTTTACACACTTTATCCACTAAGGTATTTATTCTGTGGCCAGAAAATGTCTATTATTATTATTAGGACAGCTTTGTAGAAGGAGTTTCTGGGAAGGATCAAATTTCGAGTGCCAGTTTCATGATAGCTCCATTAGGGACGTCCGGTCCCCTCCCAGGGTGCACGGCCAAGGCCACCCTTGGTCTGGATTCCCGCCAACATAATCATAACCTCGTCCCTCCGTCCTGCGGCTCCACCCACCGACCCACCTCCCTGTGACGTCAGCAACCACCAGGCAGGCCCGACCGACGACACCCTGGATGAGTGATAGGCAGAGCCGCATGTGTGTCTCAGCCGGCACCCGCGGACCCAGCAAGCCAATGAGAGCCCAAAGCCCCCAAGTCCCAGAGCTGGATCAAGCCATCCGGGTGCCCTGCCGCCGTGGGTTCTCAACCGCGAAGGGAGATATCATTTTCTAGGGCTA
The DNA here is from genome assembly GCF_027580195.1 of Bos mutus. Taxonomy (NCBI): domain Eukaryota; kingdom Metazoa; phylum Chordata; class Mammalia; order Artiodactyla; family Bovidae; genus Bos; species Bos mutus. Next base: position 25,651,183 of record NC_091633.1, read on the forward strand.
CATCAACGCAAACTGTCCTTGTTCTTTTTTAACCTGTAAATAGCTTAGACGTCAAACTCTTGACCAGTCCCTTCAGGGGCTTTTTCCTCCCACATAGCACCAGCGAAAGATATCAATTACAGGGTTCTGGAGGCAGTGGGGTACAGGCCCCGCCCCATGGCTGGCTCTCAGTGACCTTGAGCAAGTTGCTCAGCCTTCTCAGCCTTAGTTTTCCAGACTGTAAAATGGGGACAGCAATGATCTACCTCTGGCCGTTGTAGGGAAAATTAGATGATGTCAAAACACAAGAAAGGTTTTCTCTCCAAGGAGGGAGCATCTTCAGAGGTCCAAGTCAAAGAGCAGAGGACAGCTCAAGCCACACTCAACAGAATGACCCTGATAGGAGGAGAGATGGGGGAGGGGACAGTCAGCCAAGGTTGGCAGAACCAGGTGCTCAGCTGTGACTGTGGGACTGTACAGAGCAGGAGTTGGGAAGTTTAATTACTGTTTGTGAAGCTCCACGTGGTGGCTGGTTTAGGGAGTGTGGGAAGGGCTCCCATCGGGATTTTGCCTCTGGTTCTGGCTCTAAGCTACGACCTCACGGCAGTATCTCCATGCTGTGTCCAAGGACAGACTTTTTAATTAAGTGCAGTCACCTCCCTGGCACCATCGCTGTGCCGCCCCCCCGCCGAACCCCCACAGGTGACTTAATGGGGACCCAGGCAGTACTCTCCGTAGTAAGCTGCTTCCACAATGCCAGCCTGAGACCTGGGGTCCTGCTTTCTCCTTTCCTGGCTTTAATCTGGGCACAGGGACCAGCAGAGCACAGCCCATGGATCCTTAGGGCCCTGGGGGGAGGCAGGAAGAGCCCCCCACAGCTTGTTCACCGACCTCCCTCCCTCCATCCATGCAGGGGCCTCCTGAAGGCCTCGCCAGTCCCCAAGTCCAGAACCACCACCATCCTGGCCAACAGCCAGCCTCCTGGGGCAGAAAACAGGCAAGGCACCCAGCAGAGCCCGCGTTCACATATGAAGAGGATCTTCCAGGGGTGAGACAGCCACTTCAACCTTCCCACCTGGTGGGGGCGGGGGGGGGGGTGTCTCCTCCCCTTTCACCCAGAGTTCCCATCTGGTTAGGGTCCTTTTCCTTTCTGGAAGGTGCTGAATGATGCCAGGGCAGGAGGGTTGCCCCTGTCTGGTCCTGAGGGAGTGCTGGGAGACCTGGCTGATGATGGGTGGGGACCTCAGAGGAGCGGGCATTTGGAGTCCGAGTATTAATTATGCTGCTGTTGGCGAAGTGCCCTGTGCACTTGAGACATCCATCTCCATGATGCGTTTGAGTTGAAGGTCTGAAGAAAGGGGGGCATCCTTTCCCAGACCCCTTCCAGAGTACTGGGCCCCAAGGCTCTTATAAGGGAAAGCCCAGGAGATTCAGATGAGCTGCTCAGCCCTAAGTCAGGGCAAGCCACCTTCCTGCGAGGCCAGGCCGCTGCAAACAGCCCTCTGTTTGTGTTGGCGGGGCTGCCTGCATCCATTAACCCGATGACTCACCTGGGTTTAGCTTGGAGGCAGAGCCAAAGGCAAAATCCCGATGGGAACCCTTCCCACAAGCCCTAAGCCAGCCACCACGCAGAGCTTCACAAACAGTAATTAAGCTTCCCAACTCCTGCTCTGTGCATATAATTATGCCCACTTCACACATGGGGAAACTGAGGCAGAGACCTCTCCTGGCTCAGTCTTGGGGATTAGGTCATCTCCCGAGTGATCTTGTCTCAGTGTCTAGCCTGGAAGAAGGGGTCATCCTGGATGAACTGGGACGTCTTTCTCCCAGCCTGGGATCAGGGTCAGCCATCACCTGTTGTAGTCTCGAGGCCACGCCCCAAATGAGAGTCTCAGCAGTGGGGTGGGGCCCAAGGAGAACTGGACCCTGGGGTCTTGTCCACAGGGACAGTGACCACTGTCTCCAGCCATATCCATGCCCAGATCTGGAGACTTCCTGAGACTCTGAAAATTTCCTTTGAAAACAGGGCAATGTTGTTCATTTACTAATCAGTTAAAACTTCTCTAAAACACTGCACAGGCTAAACAAATCATGTGTGTGGAGTGGATTTAGAAACATGTTAACCCTAACCTTGTTTAGGGTAAAGAATCCACAATGCAAGAGACCTGGGTTCGATCCCTGTGACTTAAGGAGATTCAGCACAGTCTGATGGAAATGTGACGTGGGCCATACACGTGAGTCTACACATTTTCTAGTTGCCCCTTTCGTTTTTAAATTATTTATTTGTTTGTCTTTGGCTGCGCTGGGCCTTGACTGTGGCAGGCACGGTCTTTCTTTGCGGCGTGTGGGCTTCTCACTAGTCGTGGCGCTCGGGCTCCAGGGCGCCTGGACTCATCAGTTGTCCCACAGCATGTGGGATCTTAATTCCCTGACCAGGGATTGAACACACATCCTCAGCTCTGGAAGGCAGATACCTAAACTCTGGACCACCAGTCAAGTCCCCAGTTGCCACTTTAAAAATGGAAAGGTAGGGAGTTTGCTGGTAGCATAGTGGTTAGGATTCCAGGCTTTCACTGCCATGGTTCGGGTTCAGTCGCTGGTTGGGGAACTGAGATCCTACAAGCTGCGAGGCGTGGCCAAAAAATTAACAAATAAAAAATAAAAAAGTGAAGGTAAATTACAGGTACAATTAATTGTGATAATCTTTTGTTTAATCCAATAATGCAAAATATTATCAGTGCAATGTGAAATCAGTATAAGGACTGCCAATGAGAGGGTTATGTCCTTGAAATTCTGGGTGACTTTTCCCTTACAGCAGTGCTCCCCAACCTTTTTGGCACCAGCAACTGGTTTCATGGAAGACCATTTTTCCACAGACATGGGCTGGGGATGTTTTTGAGATGATTCAAATGCATTACACTCATTGTGCCCTTTATTCATATTATTATTACATGGTGATATATAATAAAATCATTATACAACTCATCCTAACGCAGAATCAGTGGGGTGATCAGCGCTGAGCTTGTTTCCCTGCAACTAGACGGTCCCATTTGGGGGGTGGGGGACAGGAGAGCAGTGGGGAGTGGCTATAAACACATATGAAGCTTCACTCCTCGCCACTCCCTTCCTGCTGTGTGGCCTGAACGGACCGGCAGTGGTCTGTGGCCCGGGGGTAGGCAACCTTTGCCTTAGAGCACATCTTCTTCTGGACTAGAAAGGTCTCAAGAGAGGGCGATCTGGACAAGTTCCCAAGGGGCCTGTGGCTGCCCTTGGGGACAGTTTGGCTTGAGATTCCCCTCCTATGATTAATACCTATGATTAGTATCTTCAATAGTCTTCTCCTCCCCAGCACACTTTGCACCCAGCGCTCAGGCCAGAAATTCCTTTCTCAATGACGCCCATTGCATCCACCACGCAGAGAGTATTTCCAAATGTTCCTTGAATACATCTCTTTAAATAAATGTCCTCACTCTTTTTGACCTAAACTATCTGAATGCATGTGTGTTCAGTTGCTCAGTCGTGTCTGACTCTGCGACTCCACGGACTGCAGCCCGCCAGGCTCCTCTGTCCATGGAATTTCCCAGGCAAGAACACTGGGTGTGCTGTGTGCTTAGTCGCTCAGTCGTGTTTGACTCTTTGCAACCCCATGGACTGCAGCCCGCCAGGCTCCTCTGTCCTCGGGGATTCTCCAGGCAAGAATACTGAGGTGGGTAGCCATTTCCTCTTCCAGGGGATCTTCCCTACCCAGGGATGGAACCTGAGTCTGCTGCATTGGCAGGTGGATTCTTCACCACTGGCCACCTGATACCTACTAAACCCACCTTCTGTCAGTATACCCTTAGCCCCAAGCCCTTCACAGCCAACACCTGACCTCATCAGGCACACAAATAAGTCTCTCTGCTCCCCAAACATGCTACAAAGCGCTACAAAACTTTGAGATACTGTCTTTGTGTGTGCTGCTCCCTCCGCCTTGCATGCCCTTCCCCATTGCTCAGTCTTTGGAATTTCTACCCACTTTCTAAGACTGTTGCAATGTTGCCTTTTCTGGAAAACTCTCTCCTGTCTTCCAAAGCAAAGCACGTGCTTTATCCTCCCAGCCCCCTTTAGGACACTGGTCATGCAGTCCTGCACCTTTACATGTGTTCTCTCTCTTCCACGACTAGTCTGGGTTATTTGAGCCCTTGTTGTGTGGGGCTGCCACCTGCCTGGGGTGAAGTTGATGTGAACTGCACCCATAGGGCTGTGTGGTGCACAAACCATGTAAGTAATGGAGTGTTCTTCATAGCAGACATTGCCGTTTGCCTTTACATGTTAGTTACCATGGCTCACTGAGTCCTACTATTATCATTCCCATTTTGCTGTTAAGCAAACCAGTGCTCAGAGAGGTGAAGCAATTTGCCTAAGGTCACACAGCACTTAAGTGGTAGAGCTAGACTTCAAACCTGGAAATCTGGTCCAACCACTATGTTAAGCCACTTGTGAATTCCTAAATGGCAACAGGGACTATGACTTTTTAATATTCTAGCATCATGACTGGCACCCAGAATGCGTCATGTGCTTACGAGTAAGATCCACAGGACGGCGTACTCCAAGCCTCAGTGCTTGAACCTTTGCCTGCCAGGCTTGTTCTTGTCATCTACATTCAGGACAAATGTTACCTCTTAAGCGATCGTCCCTCACCACTCCATTGAGGTAGTCACTCTCCCCTCACTCAGCAGGCTCCAAGATATCACAGAGTTAGGACACAGTGCAAGAAGACTAGAGAATCTGCCCAAAGACAGGCAAATAGAATTGTGTGTCTCTGGGATCAGCCTCCTGCTCCAAGAGCCAGCAAAGGCTTTCTTTAAAGGTCGAGATACTTTACACCTTTCGGTCTAGAGGCAACAGACTCTGTTGCCATTACTAACCCTCATTATCTTGGGAGTATAGTCATCTGCAAAATGTCAAGGAGTGGGTGTGTTTCATAAAACTTTATTTACAAAAGCAGGCATTGGGTGGACCAACTCCTTGCCAACTCCTGCCTCCCCGAAGGAAATAGTTTTTGTATAAATAAAAGAACCAGCAGACAGCTAGCACTGCATTTAAACATTATCCTAAAATATAGGGCAGAAGCATTTTATACAGAGGATTTGTTAATGAAATCTTGCCTTTTGCAAATCTGCTGCATAATTCAAGGCTAATTTTTGCAAAGAAGTACATATTGAGAAGGACCTTTTCAGTATTTCTAGCTCAAAGGGGTCAGAGCTGCAGCCGTAGAGTAAATACAGTTCAATATTAACTTAATCTGCCAGGTTTCACATGATTGGATTTTTTAATTGAATTTTAAAATTGAGTGTGGGTACTACTATATATAAAACAACCAATGAGGACCCAGTATATAACATGGGGAACTCTAAGCAATAATCTGTAATAACCTCTGAGGGAAAAGAATCTGAAAAAGAACAGTTATGTATGTATGTAAAACTGCATCACTTTACTGTACACCTGAAATTAACACAACATTGTAAATCAAGTATACCTCAAAAAAATAAAGCAAAATAAAACGGGGGTGTAAATGACATTCTTCTCAATTTTGTTTTAGTGAATCTCTATTTTTATCTTCTGTAACACCCTTGTTGAAATTCACATGATGTGAATTTACATAAAAGGCAGCCACGTGGCATCTGCCCCTACCCTACCATGCAGGCATATGTGTGTGCATGGGTACATGCGGTTGCTTCAATTGTGTCTGACTCTGCAACCCTGTGGATTTCAGCCTGCCAGCCTCCTCTGTCCATGGGATTCTCCAGGCACGAATACTGGAATGGGTTGCCATGCCCTCCTTCGGGGGATCTTCCTGACCCAGGGACCGAACCCAAGTCTCTTACATCTCCTGCATCGGCAGGTGGGTTCTTTGCCACTAGTGCCACCTGGGAAGCCTGCCTCACCACCCCCTACCCCTGGCCATAAGCTCCCCAAGAACAAAATATCTTCTTCTTATCACCCCTTTCCTCCCTGTGGGGGTCCCATGCAGGGTGTGTGGCAGGCACTCAACACACGCGTGCGCACACACACACACACACACACACCCCAGTGATCTGAATGGAGGATCTAAGAGCAATTTAGGAAGGAAAAAACTTCAACTGTAGCCGTGGTGATTTCAGAAAGATGTTGGTGCTTTCTGATTACAAGGAATATTGAACGCTGCAACTTCTGGTTATGCAACTTCTGCAGTCTTTTTCCCTGAAACTCTTTGCGAGTTTGTTTGTTTTCTAACAGCTATTCATGTCAGATGGCATAAAGACCTAGTCAGGCAGGAAGCACAAGGAGGGAGCAAAAAATATTCCCAACCTCTTTCCAAACTTAGGATCCAGGATCTGAAATTTCCTTCTCTACAAAGTATGTGCCTTCCCTCCGCCCGCCCCCCCCCCCCCGACAAACTGCACCAAGCTCTAAAAATTCACATGTCACCATGGCCTCGTAGCTTAATAAACCACATCAAAAGCATTTTGCAATGATGCTTCTTCCTCTATGAAACCTGAAGCCATAAGTGGACCTGCTATTAGGCGGGTAATTAAGCCACTCCCTGGGCCCAGTGGATATGCATTCAAGCTGCCAAAAGATGATGAAACTCGTGCCTTCCTCAGTGGGATCCTCGGGGCCTGACTCCCATGTTCCCCCAGATACCTTGCTCCAACAATGAGTGCAGTCAGGGAGATACCAGCATGTGAAACTTGGTTTCAAGCACACCCTTTCAAAACCCAACTGACTCCAGCAAGCAGCTTACCAAATAGCCATGGAGGAGACCAAAAACACGGCTTTCCACTGTGCTCCTGAGGAAAAACCAGCCACTGTAGTCAAAATGCTGCCTGCCTCAGCTGGCCTCTGAGAAAGCAAAACAGACCCTACAGATGCCTGTCTGACCCTGTCCATCTCCTCCCCTGCATCCAGGCAGAGCTCTGCTTGGGTAACTGCCCTCCTTCACAGGACTCCAGGGCTGCATCCTGATGGTCTATGCCAATCACTAGGCTCTTAGGTCCCCAGCCTCTGCCAAAGCATCACCCTTTGAAATCCCAGATAGAGGAAACTTCTCTAGTTTAAGCCAGCTCCAGTTGAGTTCTGTCACTTGCTAAGGAGATACCTAATTAATGCAATGAGAAACAAATGCTCTAACACTGCATGGGTGTGTGTGTATGTGTGTGCATGTGTGTGCATGCACATGCATGCACTCAGTCACCTCAGACTCTGAGACCTCATGGACTGTAGCCCACCAGGCTCCTCTGTCCATGGGATTCTCCAGGCAAGAATACTGGAGTGGGTTGCCATGCCCTCCTCCAGGGGATCCTCCCAACCCAGGAATTGAACCTGCATCTCTTGTGTCTCCTGCATCGGCAGGCAGGTTCTTTACCACTGGCGCCACCTGGGAAGCCCAGTCTAATACTAACAGATACTAATATCTATGGGTGCCCCATGCTAGTTACCATGATAAGTTTTTTTCATGAGTCATCTCATATAACCCTCTCCATTTTGAGGATATAACTCCCATCTTATAGATGAGGAGACGACACTCAGAAGGATTTAATAACCTATCCAAGGGGGTCCACAACATAGGTGCTTGTGTGAAGTAGGAAAAGGTGAAACCTCTCAGAGGGGAACACACCATTTGCTGGAATGAGATTTGTGCAAACTGGAGTAAGGGGCAGACACAGATCCAGGCCAGGAAGGATAACTTGGGAGTAAGGTAGGGGCTAGACTGAAGCCCGTTTCCCTCCAAAGCTAAGTGACTTTGTGCAGGTCATATCTGCATACCTGAACAGGGTACTGATGACCCCACTTGGATGTCATACAAGCAAAACTGGGATCTCCTGACCCCAAAGCCTTTTGACCAGTGCATCAGTTAGGGCCCAGCCAGAGAAATGGAGCCTACAGTAGGAGATGGAGACTTATTGTAAGGCAACAGCCTACATGGTTTTGAAGGCTGCTGGCTGGGCAAGCTTGAAATCCACACAGCAGGCTGGAAATCTTATTCTTATGACCTTTCACCTCTTTGGATGAGGCTCACCCACATTATTGAGGATAATCTCCTTTACTTAAACTCAACTGATGAGGAATTTCCTGTGGTCCAGTGGCTAGGACGGCACTTCCATTGCAGGGGTCATGGGTTCAACCTCTGGTTGGGGAACCAAGATCCCACATGCTATAATATGGCCAAAAGAATAAAATAAACTCAACAGATGGTGAACTTTGATCACTTCTATTAAAATACCTTCCCAGCAGGTTTTTCTGCAACCTCTGGATGCAGGTTTCATTGAAAAGCAGGGGATGATAGTCTGGCCCAGTGGACCAGTATATTTCAACTTTGCCCAGCCAGCAGCCCTCAAAACCATGTAGGCTGTTGCCTTACAATAAATCTGTATCTCCTACTATAGGCTCCATTGCTCTGGCTGCCTCTAATTGATACACTGGTCAAAAGGCTTTGGGGTCAGGTGATTGGAGACCCCAGGTTTGCTTCTATGACATCTGAGTGGGGTCATTAGTACCCTGATCAGGTGTGCAGATGTGACCTGCACTCAAGTTGACCATCTCAACCACCTGCAATTTCTCTTTTTGCTGTGTCACAGGCATTGGGCTGCTAAGGTCTCTGGTCATTCCTCTCCATCTGGGGGGGTGGCCCAGACTTGTCTGGCTTCCCCTTCTTGTCCCAGTGTAATTAGTTATATGGGACACTAATCACACATAAACCAAGCCCTGCTAGCTTTTTTTTTTTTTTTAACCCTCCTGGAGGATCTATAAAATCTACTCCTTCCTTCCCGTCCCATCTTGTAAGCTCTGGTATCTGGCCTCTTCTGCTTCTACTATCAGAGGCTGAAGGGCAATGGAAGGAAGTGATGGGGAGCCTGGCTTCAGGGTCTGCTTGACGTCTTCAGTCTTCTGTCTGAGTGACTTAACCTCTTGGAACTTTAGTTTTCTTCTCCGCAGAATGGAGATAACAATAGTCCCAACTAAGTGGGGTTGTAGCCAGGATGAAAAATGTCAGAGTTTCTAAGGGGCTGAGAACAGTGCCTGGCCAGTGACATGTATTCAATAAACAGGGGTCACCATGGTGATCGGAAAGTTGAGGATGCTTCTCTGGCTCACTCATTTCCTCCTGGTCCAGGCGGCATCTCTCCAACCTTAGTCCTTGTGATGCAGCCATCCAGAGCCTTCCATCGCAGAGGGCATCTCAGGACGGACCGGTCCTTCCCACTGCCTACATACAAGGGAACAGGAGTGGGGAGGTTCCTTAACATCTTGAAATTATTTTCAATTTGTTAATATTACCTAGTCTTTCAAGAATGAAGGAAAAATAATATTTTCTAATATTCAAGAAAAAAACTGAAGCTCCTCTTTCAGCTGCAACCTCAGGGCCAATCCAGCTTTCTGAGTCCCTCTTCAGCATGTAGATAGGTCAGGAGCAACTTCAGCATCTCCCAGCCATCAAGAGGGGCACGGCCTTTTGTGTAGGATATCAGTGTGGAAAATAGTCACCCTTAGAATTATTGAAAAAACATGCATCAGGCATGGTTCTTGGTTCTGGAGCTGCAGAGAGGATTAAGTTTGGAAATTCAACTTCAAAATTAGATTTTGATCAGTATAAAATAAAAAGTTATAATAATTTAAATATCTCTTCAAAAATATTAGATTTTGAATATGTATATGAATTAATGTATGTATATTTATATTATATAATTAGATTACATATATAATACATGTATATTAGACAGAAGAAGAGAGAGAAAGGGAGACAGACCAACCAGCAGACAGAACTGTCAGAACAGAGAATCTTTATTCTTCAAGTCACCATTCTCAGCTACAAGAACAGGCACAAAGAACTTCCCAAGTGTTATTTTAGAGAAAAAAAAAGGCCGGGGTGGGGGGCGGGTTTGAAATGTATGCAGGGACAGAAAAACTATCTTCTCTACCCTGTTCTGGACCTTAGAGAAAAATGGGATTTTTGCATTTGAATTGTCATTTACAAGGAGGAGAGCAGAGCAGGTGATCTGAATGAGTTTCTTTTCTTGCCGTGAAATACACAAGGGAAACTTGAATTGTTTCTGAAAGCAGCAGAAATTCATCACTGAGTTTCAGATCTAGGCTGGAGGGAAAGGAGAAGCAGCCGTCCTGGAAAGAGATCTGCAGCAGCTGAAGGTGGTTCCAGGGGGAGGAAGGGACTCCGCAGCTGTGTCGCCAGGCCCACCCCCCATCGTTGCTTCCAACTTGTCAGCTGCTTATTCCTGGCTAAATTCAAGGAAGAAGCAGGAAGCTATGAGTGTTAGCAGTTCAGTCTGGAAAGAAAAATCCTCGTAAGTGGAGGATGCTCGTAATGGATGCTATTGGCAAACCATCTTCCCTTCCAACCGGTGAAAACAAAAGAAGAATTTAACAAAGAAAGTCAAAAGGCAACTGTCCAGAGAGTTTATACACTGGCTAATCCCAGTGCCAGACACTGTTAGAAGCACTTCATGAGTTGCCTCACTTAATCCTACCCCAGATCTTATAAAGGAGGTGTTGGTATTATCTTCATTTTATAACAAAGTTCAGAGAGGTTAAGTAACTTGCCTGAGGTCACACAGCTGAAGAGAGGGGTAAATCAACCCAGGAACCTCCCACGTGGTGTTTCCTCCACTTTTTCTTCACTGTTTGTGACCCTAAAGAGTCCCTTCAAATGCAAGAAAGTGGAACATCAAGATGATAAGAAAGTGGCCAATGCCTTCCAATTCAGGAGGAAAGGGAAAAGGCCATAAACCAGGCCTTTATCCTTTTACTGGGCACTGACATGATACCCAAACAGGGCCTTTTCCGAGAGTCCTGAGTTTCTGTGCACCAGAGGCAGGCAGGGCAGTGGAGAGAGTACAGAGCCCACTGCCTGGTTTTAAATCCTGACTTTGTCCCTCATCTGCCATATGGCCTTGGCAAGTGACTCTTAGACTCCCACACTTCCGTTTCTCCTCTCAAAAATGGGAATCTTCCTACAACCTGCTTTATGGGGTTACATGAGTCATTTCACATAAAAGGCTTAGAACACTGCCTGGCATGGGTCAAACGCTCAATCAGTTTCCACTCTTATTAGCACTTCATTGTGTTTAGTCGCTAAGTTGTGCCTAACTCTTTTGTGACCCCATAGACTGTAGCCTGCCAGGCTCCTCTGTCCATGGGATTTCCCAGGTAAGAATATTGGAGCTGGTTGCCATTTCCTCCTCCAGGGGAAATTCCCAACCCAGGGATCAAACCTGTGTCTCCTGCATTGGCAGGTGGATTCTTTACCACTGAGCCCCCTGGGAAGACCTAGCACTTAATTGACATACGATTGTTGGCTTGTATTATTTTAGTTCTGACATGACATGTCATGGACCCCAACCCCTGCTCACGAATGTTATGCTCTGTTGTATCCTTGATGGTGTTCTTGCCTTCCATTGCTGCTCTCCTGCCATCATTGTGACAGCCGCTGTGAACCCAGCGCTTGTTGATATAGCTCTAAAAGCCTCCTGGTGTATTATAGCAGCATCCTCCCTGTGCCCTGTGAGGTTGCAACCCCACCGGTGCCCATTTTTCAGGTGAGAAAACTGAGGCATGGTGACAGGAGGGAACTCTTCCTGGGTCGCGGGCTAGAATTTGGGGGTAGGGATTCAGACTCCAATCTTACAGTCACCACCACTGGTTAGGGGTACCCACAATTTGGGCCAAGTGGTTTCAGATTCAGCCGATGTCAGGGCGAAATCAGGAGGCTGGCTCTTTTCCCTTTTTTTAAGGCAGGACCAGGCTTCTGAGTGCCCCTGCTTTGTCCCTGAAGGGAAGGTTTCCTCATCTTATCTGCCTCTCTCACCTGTGCAGGGGCAGCAGCCTGGGGTGGGGCGGGGGGCGGAGCTGACCTCTTTCTTAGCATCCCTCCTCCAGACAGGCGCAATGAAAGGGTCCCAGGGTGGAGGCGCAAAGCAGAAAGGAAACAGATGGGAAGGTGAGTAATTAAATCAATATATACCAAACAGCCAAGGGAAAGGGAAAAAGAAGCAAAGTAATTATGTCCAAAAATGAAGTTTGAGCTCGAACATCGTGCATTCATTTCCAAAACACTGTTTCTTCAAGCTGTTTGGAATATAAATGCAAAACAAAATAAAACACACCCCCTCCCAACACACGTATGCACGCACACATACAAGAATGCTCTTTTGTTTCATTTTCCTGGAATGCTGTGATTTTTCTTCCCGTAGACTTCTTCCCCCTTCCTCCCGCCTCAAAGCAGCTCCTTACAGAATTACAGGTTTAAGTACTTTTGATAGGGGCCAGTTCTGTCAGAGGCAAAGGGTCAATTTGTTTGTATTTTACAGCAGACATGTGCTAAGCCTTTCCTATATTTTAAACAGATAATGTCCTTGTAATTTGGAAGCACTTACATGGAAGGCGGGCTTTGTCCCCTCTTTCAGTATGTGTGTCGCTCTTGCCCGTCTCTGTTGAGATGAAAAAGAAATACTGTATCTTTAAATTAGGAGGCACTGAATAATGAATCTTGGGCAGTGAAAAGGCTAATGCCATGTGGAGGAGAAGGAGTTTAATCTAATTTAGTTGGAGGGTGTCTGTCTGCAGTGTTGTTTTTTGGAGTGTGGGAATAGAGGGGTAAGCTGTCCCCTTGAATGGTCCCTCCAGCGCCAGAAGCAGTGGGGAGCCGCGTAGACGCCAGTGATCCAAAGCCGGGCCTTGAAAGGGGGATTAGAGACAGGCTGTGATTTGCAATTCACACTAATGCACCCTGTGGAACCTTTGGTAATATTTCAAACCACATTTCAAGGGAAGTGGCCTTAAAATCGCTGCCTAAATTGTATTGGAGCAACAGAGGACCCTCCAGTCATCCGTTTTATGATGTGGATGCTTTTCTGTTTGTTTCTTGCCGCCCCGCCCCCACCCCAACATCCTCCGTCGAGTGTTTTTAGGTGGAATGAAAAACTTTGTGCCCGGTGAATTTGCCGCAGCTTGTGTGGCTTCTGGGGTGGTACACGCTGTGTGTGTTTTCTTTAGTAAGTATCCCTTCGGATGACCAAAGGTATTTTCTCCTAGGAGAAAAATGTGGGGTGGGGGTAAGGGGAAAGAGCATGCCTGCTTGCTTAGAAAACAGAATTCTCAGTGCCTGTTTTTTTTTTTTCCCTTCCTAAATCTCATAATAAGCTTCTGCAGAAACATAACCCTAGATGGAATCGGGGAAAAAGGCACGTTTTGGTATCAGAGATCCCTCTACATGTCAGACCATTATTAGCATCGCATTCTTACTTGAAAGGAGAATCGGAAAAGTGCTGATGAAATACAAATATTGATGATAGTAGAGGATAAAAGAAGAAACATCAGACTCATTTTACCAGATCATCAAATGCCAATGTGCTGAGAAGAGATGCTCCAAGCAAGAGTTCCTAGAAAAACAGAGATCACCTGAACCACTTTCTACCTTCAACCCTACAACACGCTTCTCTTTCTTTTCCTAAGCTGTGCTGATAGTCTACAAGTTTACTCTTGTAATTAGCTTGTAACATGCTAAGTCTATGGTTTAATTTTTCTCTACCACTGAAAGAGTTGGTACTTGTTATCTTAAAGAGATTACTGTGGGTTTTCTTGAATCTCATTTTAGAACATCTCACACAGAGCTCATCATTTCCACTGACTATAACGTCTTAAGAGGAAATACAACTTTGATTTTTAGCAATATCCCTGTTAAGGTCTTTTCAACTTTGGAATTTGCTAGGTGATGAAACTCTGCCTCTCTCTCAATCTCCTTCCATCCAGAAATACTTAGCTCTCGGTCAAAATACTGCCTGACTGATGAAATCATGTTCCTGTTCAAAACCTTTTTCTTTTTCTGGGCAAACATTTGCAAGAATTTGAAGGTAGTTAATGTTTAAGAGTGTCTCTCCCATATACATATATTTTTAGATAGTTGGTGTATAAAATATATATGTGTATATATATATATTCCTTATCCTTGCATGTTATTTGAAATCATGTTTAATTATAAAGTTTCATTAAAAACCTTTGCTCAAAATTTTAGAGGCCTAATAAGATTTCCATTAATTTAAACATATCACCATTCCCACGACAGCCCCAAATGCTTTCTTTTCCCCCTTTCATCCATGGTTAAATATGTAAATAAAATGTCTAAAGTCATTCTTCAAAGAAGACAAAAGAAAAAAGAGCTGAGGGGAGAGACAGCCATAAAATTCCTCCCAATTCTCCATAACATTTGCCAGAGGGGGGCCAGTTGCCAGCCAGAGCTGAGCAGCAGGGAACCCCGCCGCTCCTTAGAATCACACATCTCAAATCCCACACACAGGAAAAAAAAAATAAAATAAAATATCTTTTCAGCTGGAGCCATCAAAAGGGCCTTTTCATTTATTAGTTACAGAGTTATCTTGCAGTTGGTGATTTCTCAGAGCCCTCATTTTTCTATCATAATGTCTATTTGTTGGTTTCCATCTCAGCTGGGCAGAGAGAAGCACTTCTGCAGACATTTTTTTTTTTTTTCTTCTAAAAAAAGGAGAGAAGAAAGCAATCTGAAGTGGTTATAGCGAAAATAATGGGTCTGAACATGGCTGAATTAAAACAGCACATAAAAGATCAATTAGGAGATGCTTTCTCAAATAGCTCACACCCCTGGCTCTTGGTATTTGGCACTGTCAGTGACTCTTCCCCATGTCTATTTTCAGAGTTTCTGAGGGAAGGAAAAGAAAAGGAAAAAGAAGGAAAATGATGTCCAAGGCAGGAAACTGGCAAGAAAAATTCTGGAATCTTTTTAATGAAAAGGTTCGGAAAATAGCTCACTAGATTAAAAAAAAAAAAAAAAAAACACAAACACAACTATCTTAAGAAAAATGACAGCCTTTAAAAAAAGCATCTCGGAGAAACAATCCAGCTGAAGGCAGCTTGTTCTGACTGTATTAGCGTTTATTTACCTCGACCCTATCCCCATCACTCCCCCCCACTTTCTACCTCACCCCCCACCTCCTCCAACACCTCACAGGGAGATCCAGGGACACTAATTCAGTGCCGGGTGCAAATTCCCAGCCTCGTTCTTCTCTGTTTGCTGAATGGATGGATGGATAGAATAAGTGGGTATGTTTTAGGTTTTGAGTTCTCCCAAGTTTCTTATTAGATGTAAAATCATACGACTTGTTTCAAACAAAAGCCAATATTCTAAAAAAGCCTTTCAGAGGAAGCGCCCCACTTCTGCCACCGCTGACAAAAAGCTTCCCAGGGGACGAGCGACTGGCAGGAGCATCTCCTTTCTGGGCGCTTCCTAGAAATAACCGGGCAACCCGCAGCGCCAGCGGCTCCTGCAAAGCCGGGCGGGGGCGGGGGGTGGGGTGCGGTGGGAGTGGAGAGAGCAGCACCGACCGCCAGGGATGTCTGTGCGAAGCGCACATCCCTTCAGAGTGCTAACCTCAGAAAGGGAGGAAGAAAAAGGAGACCCCTGCGCACAGGGCCGGCTCCTGTGACCTCTCCTCCGGCTCGGTTAAGTCCTCCAACGGACCCCCTATGCGTGGTCCTGGGAGTTTCAGGGAAACTTTCAAAGATTCCGACCTCGAGAGCGTCTAAGAGGAGAGAGACCCGGCCACCTCCGAGGGGTACTGTTTACTGAAGGGTTAATACGGGAAGCCAGGTGAAGCGCTTCTTTGGAAGTGGGGCGTGGGCATCCGCGCCCACCGCGCCCGCCCAGGTTCGGGTGTGTGTGTGTGTGGCCTAAGTGACTCTGTCCCGAACTCGCCCCCATCCGAAGGGCGTGCTCTAAGGGCACTGGGCCGGGACACTCCCCCACTTTTTAAGAAAACTGAGCGAGGCATGGGCGTCTCCCCTTTCCCGGGGAGTTGGGGACCCTCGAAAAGAGCTGACTCAGCGCCCTCCCACCTCCAACTGCGCAGCATCCCGCGGGTCCGCAGTCAAGGAGGGAGCAGGCCGGGCAAATCACTCGCCAAATAATATAAATACCCGACGAGCGAATGACTTCCTATAATAAATAAACTCAGCCGCCTAGAAGAAATTACCAGGCCTGCCTGGCGCGAGGCCCCTCAACTCAGCGGCTCTGGTGGGGGCGGGGGGTCACCCTTCTACAAACCAAGCCCCCGGCTTCCCGAGGCCGGGGGTTAGGGGGGGGTGGGACCTCAGAGTCCTAGGAAGCTGCCCGCCCTTCCCCCTCCCCGCCTTCTTCGCGGAGACCTCGGAGCAGCGGCCCTAAAATCTAGATTCCCAGAGCCCCTCCCCCTGCCCTTAGCGCTTCTCTTTGAAATTTCAAAGAGACCCCCCTCCCCGGAGCCGGAGCCCCGACGCAGGCCTGGTAACTCCGCAGCCTCGGGAAGATGCGGGCAGCTTTACAAGCTAAGGGGCCACTTTATGGCCGAGGCCATAAAACGCAAATCCCACCTCGCTTTGAAAGCTGCCTCGGCCGGGGACCCACCATAAAAATCAGGCGAGATAAGCCCCTAGCCTGACTTAGACCAGCCCACCCCTTCCTCCGGCCAGTCTCCGAACTTCCAGTAACCCCGGCGCCCTTGGGCTGCGGGGGACGAGGCCGGGGGCGCCCCGAGAAAGGGAGCGCAGGCGGGGAGGCGACGGGAGGCCAAGTTGGAGGCTGGCGCAGAAGGCGAAGGAGCAGCGGGCGGGACGCACGAGAGGGCGGCGACGCGAGGCCGGGGGCCGGGGCGGTGGCAAGATCTGGGGGCCGGGCGCTGCGCTTTCTCATGCAAAGCAGCGGCGGGGCGGGGCGCGCGGCACGGGGGCGGGGCCTGTCAGCGCTCTGCTTTTTCCCACTTTGCCTGTTTGCGAGACTGCTCAGCCCGGGACCGGACTCCGAACGGCTGCGGGCCGAGCCGGGCCGAGGCCGGCGCGGGGAGGGCGGAGCCGCCGCGAGTCGCCGGCTCCGGTGCGCCCGCGCCGCCCGCCCTCTCCGCGCGCTCCCACGAGAAGCCAAAGTTTGCGGCGGCGGCGGCCGTGAGTTGCAGCCCAAGCCGGTCGCGCGCCGAGAGCTGCGGGGCTCCTCTCGCTTCCCGGTATTGTTCGCAAACTTTGCTCCTCTCTTCAGCGGCTCCACCTCGGCGGAGGCGGGCGCGGAGAGCGGGGCCGGGGGGCGCTGTGCGCACCGCTCGGGCGGGGCTGGGCTGGGCAGGGCGGGCATGGGCGGGAGCCGGAGCGGGGACGAGGAGCCGGGGCCGGCAGCCCGAGCCTGGGAGCGGCTGCTCTGAGGGCGGCGGACCTCCCCGCCGGGGCACCTCCGACGCCACCATGCAGCGTCCGGGCCCCCGCCTGTGGCTAGTCCTGCAGGTGATGGGCTCGTGTGCTGCCATCAGCTCTATGGACATGGAGCGGCCGGGCGACGGCAAGTGCCAGCCCATCGAGATCCCGATGTGCAAGGACATTGGCTACAACATGACCCGCATGCCCAACCTGATGGGCCATGAGAATCAGCGCGAGGCCGCCATCCAGCTGCACGAGTTCGCGCCGCTGGTGGAGTACGGCTGCCACGGCCACCTCCGCTTCTTTCTGTGCTCCCTGTACGCGCCCATGTGCACCGAGCAAGTCTCCACCCCCATCCCCGCCTGCCGGGTCATGTGCGAGCAGGCCCGGCTAAAGTGCTCCCCGATCATGGAGCAGTTCAACTTCAAGTGGCCCGACTCCCTGGACTGCAGCAAACTCCCCAACAAGAACGACCCCAATTACCTGTGCATGGAGGCGCCCAACAACGGCTCTGACGAGCCCGCGCGGGGCTCGGGCATGTTTCCGCCGCTCTTAAGGCCGCAGCGACCCCACAGCGCGCAGGAGCACCAGCTGAAGGATGGGGGGCCGGGGCGAGCCGGCTGCGACAACCCGGGCAAGTTTCACCACGTGGAGAAGAGTGCGTCGTGCGCGCCGCTCTGCACGCCCGGCGTGGACGTGTACTGGAGCCGCGACGACAAGCGCTTCGCGGTAGTCTGGCTGGCTGTCTGGTCCGTGCTCTGCTTCTTCTCCAGCGCCTTCACCGTGCTCACCTTCCTCATCGACCCAGCGCGCTTCCGGTACCCGGAGCGCCCCATCATCTTCCTGTCCATGTGCTACTGCGTCTACTCGGTGGGCTACATCATCCGCCTCTTTGCGGGCGCCGAGAGCATCGCCTGCGACCGGGACAGCGGACAGCTCTATGTCATCCAGGAGGGCCTGGAGAGCACGGGCTGCACCCTGGTCTTCCTGGTCCTTTACTACTTCGGCATGGCCAGCTCCCTGTGGTGGGTGATTCTCACCCTCACCTGGTTCCTGGCCGCGGGCAAGAAGTGGGGCCACGAGGCCATCGAGGCCAACAGCAGCTACTTCCATCTGGCCGCCTGGGCCATTCCGGCCGTGAAGACCATCCTGATCCTGGTGATGCGCCGGGTCGCGGGGGACGAGCTGACCGGCGTCTGCTATGTGGGCAACATGGACATCAACGCCCTCACCGGCTTCGTGCTCATCCCCCTGGCCTGTTACCTCATCATCGGCACTTCCTTTATCCTCTCGGGCTTCGTGGCCCTTTTCCACATCCGGAGGGTGATGAAAACGGGTGGGGAGAACACGGACAAGCTCGAGAAACTCATGGTGCGGATCGGGGTCTTCTCCGTGCTCTACACGGTGCCGGCCACTTGTGTGATTGCCTGCTACTTTTACGAACGCCTCAACGTGGAGTACTGGAAAGTCCTGGCCACGCAGCACAAGTGCAAAATGAACAACCAGACTAAAAACCTGGACTGTCTGATGGCCACCTCCATCCCCGCGGTGGAGATCTTCATGGTGAAGATTTTCATGCTGCTGGTGGTGGGCATCACCAGTGGCATGTGGGTCTGGACATCTAAGACTCTGCAGTCCTGGCAGAACGTTTGCAGCCGCAGGTTCAAGAAAAAGAGCCGGAGAAAACCGGCCAGCGTGATCACCAGCAGTGGAATTTACAAAAAAGCCCAGCATCCCCCCAAAACCCATTTGGGGAAATATGAAATCCCCGCCCAGCCTCCCACCTGTGTGTAAATGGGGCTTGGAGGGATGGCAGGATTGGAAAACTTTCCCAGAGAGGATTCAGTGGCTGTCAGAGCCAAAACATGGTGCTTTTCTCTGTTGGTTGGTTGCTTGTTTTTTTTTTTTTTTTTTTTTAATAAAAGTAAAAGAAAAAAAAATAAAAAGTTTTTACTCTGAAATTCAGGATGCTGTGATACACTGAAAGTCCAAATGTACTTAAAGGGCATGGTTTTTGTCTTCTGCGAAGGAGAGCCCTCCCAGTTAAATAGCCTCTTGTGTAACTAATTTGTGGTAGCATAGTTGATTCAGGCCCCCAGAAGAAAACTTTTGTTTAGAACCTTCCATAAATATACATCTGTATGTTTGAGTTGGCTTTGCTATCCATTTACAAATCAGGGAAGAGATAACTTCTTTGCAAATTAAAGAGCCTCTGCTGAGTTGCAAAGAGGGAGAGAGATGCCATCTCTTGCAGGCTAGCCATCCCAGGGGCCCACCCTCAGAAGGCCGCTTGTAGACAGCAACTACTGTGCAAACAGGAAGAAAGAGAAGGCCTGACAGCTCAGCACGCTCCAGTGGATGTGGAGTCCCTTAAAATAGACTCCAGCCTCCACAAATGGGTCTTTCTCCCAGATAGAAACTTCCATCTAACCTCGTATTGGTACAGTGCCAACGATGTGCAATACATTTCTTTTTCTTTCCATAAAAATCAAAAGAGAAACAAGTATTTTGCTGTAGTAAAGACAACAAAAGAAGTATGCTAACAAAAGAACTAAGGGGCCCAGCCCTCAGAACCCTTTTAGTTTTACAGTTTGTGGCTTTTTAATGGAAACCAAGCCTATGTGATACACGTTTGGACTGATTTGTAGAAGGGTTGGGGGGGCGGAGAGGGGAGAGGGATGATTCAAAAGTGCCCAAAGGGCTTATTGACTCTTTCTATTATTAAACAAATGGTTTCCATGAATAGAGCCCAGAAGCCTGTCTACAAAAGGTGGAGTTAATTCTCCTCACCAGGAGGTGCCAGGAAAGAGTGGTCTTGCTGGTGTCTATTTGTCATATATGATATTTTTCATGCTCCACTATTTTATTAAAAATAAAAAATGTTCTTTAGTTTGGTGCTGGTCCCTTGTGTGTTGTGACGGGACCCTTCTCTGAGTGGGAAGAACAGAGAAAACTTTCTCCCTCTGTTTACTTTTCATGCAAATCCCGAGTGTGCATTTCTGTCTACAGATCATTGGTTATCTCTGTGAAATGGCAAATGGACAGATCCCAAAGTGGGCAGAATGATTTAATTTCAGGCTGCAGAGGAATTACATGCAGGAAGCGGGTATGGTTGGAAGTTGGCTCTGACTCTGGGTGGCAGGATGCAAGGGCCGCCCAGTTTTAGCCCAGTTCATTAAACAGCATCTTGGATATTAAGCATGGATACAGGCTTGTGCCCCTTGACTAGCGTCTGGAGAATGGATCCAGCCAATTAGGAGAATTAAATCAGAGTAGGGCTCCGTTGACCTGCTAAAGTCAAAGTGTACAGAGAGAAAATGGTATACAACCATCCAAAGTATGCTGGTTTCCCACAAACACCTGGACACATTTACAATACAGATTGTAGATCAGGATAGGATAAAATAATCTGCTAAGGGTGGTGAGTCATTAAGGGGAAGCTAATCAGCTTTGTGCTTCATTGTGCTTGCTTCTCCTCCGGTATTTGCTGCCTAAGTTGTGTAGCTGTAAAGATTTGAAGTGAGTCAGAGTCAAGCTGGTCTGGGGCACAGCTAAACTCAGGTTCTAACCAGAAGGACCCAAGGGCAGAGTTTGGACCAACTGCTGTGGGAATCTGATAGAACAAACCCAGCCATCCCTGGGTCATCCTGATGTCAAGCTCCAGGCTGAACAAAGACCTCTTAAGAATTTGGAGCATTTATTAACACTTATTAATGATGGACAGAAGCCTGCAGTCAGGGTATCTTGTTTCCTGAAAATGGCGTTTCGGAATGAAGCCTGATGACCCGGACTATCCTTGCATCAACAAAACTAGAATTGAACAATGGTCTAAATAATTTTTTGTGAGGAGTGGGAAGGGGTTCCACGTAGCATGCAGGAGTGAGGAGCATGGATGATTTGGAACCGAGTTCGAGAAACACCAAGTAGGTAGGTTAAGTAAGGTAAAATCCAGAATAGCCTTCAGTGCATTAAAAAAGAAAAAAGGTTTTTAAAAAAATGTTCACAAGTAGAAACTTCTATGTTGATTATTTCCAAACAGATCTTGAAAAGACTAAAGACATTTATGTACATGTGTATGTATGCTTGCCTTGCTCCCTTTGATAACTCTTAGGAAAAATAAAAATGACATTTCTGGAATAGAGCTTGGGAAAGTCGAGAAAGATAACTATCGGAGCACTGTGGTGAGTGTCTAAGCTGGGTATGAGCTTAAAATACTCAGTTCTAAAATCATTAGACTATTCAGTGGTTTTGGGTCTGCCCCTGTTCAGGTGTGTAGGCTTCGGACGGTATTCCCAAAGAAAACCAAGTTTAAGAGCATCCACAAGTGACTTTGCTGTTGTTTAGAGTGTATTTCAGTGCGAATTTATCCCTCAGACTACAGTGACTTTGTTTACAAATGTCAGCAGGTTTTACCCTTTCCTTGTGCTTGGAGCATTGGGGTGCCTCATCTCCCAGTGGTAATTACAAGTAGCAGAGATTTTTAAGTAAACTGCGCACTCTCTCTAGGACTGAAATCTGACCCTGGGTCTCATACAGAAGGTGAATTTTAGGAAAAGCATCCAGGCCTAAAAGTTAGAAAGCAGCCAAAGCATCCTGCTAGCCGTTGGATTCTCCAGCTCAATGAAGGATTTCCAAAAGAAATGTTGACTGCCTTCATTTGGAGATTTCTCAGCGTCAGAGGCCGTGGCCTCAGCTCCAGGAAAATGGAAATCTGTCTTGGGTTACAGATCTGAGGGGTGACATCTTGGTTAGAAGAGCCTCAAAGAATGTGATGGCCAAGGTCACGCTGCCATCCACATCCATCCATTCCTTCCCTCATTCATTCCCTCATCTACATATCAGCGTGCCTGCGTGCTCGGTTGCTCAGTCGTGCCTGACTCTTTGCAACCCCATAGACGGTAGCCCACCAGATTCCTCTCCATGGATTTCCAAGGCAAGAATACTGGAGTGGGTTGTCATTTCCTACTCCAGGGGATCTTCCTGATCCAGGGATCAAACCCAAGTCTCCTGCATTGGCAGGCAGATTCTTTAACCACCAAACCACCTGGGAAGCAAACGTCTCACTACCTAAAAAATGCCAGAGTCTGGGAGACAGAGAAGCAGGCTTTGGCTTGGAGAAGTTCACAGCCTGGTTGAGAAGACCTGCATAGCTATAATAGGAGCTTATGTGTGACATGTATTTCTATTTTGCGTCATGGAGGCCTCTTGAAATTCACAGAAGGCAGAAGATTCAAGACATATAATTTCACAGCACAGTGAAATTGCAGGGACCTGTTGATGGCTAGAGCAGAAGTTACGAATGGGTGAGGACCTAGACTGTGCCCAGCACCTAGCAGGAGGCCTCAGAGTCGTAACAGTAACTACTGATACAACAATAACAGTGATAGTCATATGTAGCAGACCTTTCAGAACACTTCCTGTGTGCTGAGTGCTTGACAGGGACTGTCTCTTTTAACTGCCAGGACAATTCAGGTAGGTATTTGTATTAGCCCCACTTTATAGATGAGGACTCCAAGGCACAGAGAGGTTATGTAAACTCCCAGGGTCACACAGCAAGTAATTAGAGCACGGGATAGGAACGGGGTAGTCTAATAGGTCCTGGACCACTGGTTCAAAAAGTGATGAATGAATGAATGAATGAATGATAGCACTTTATACCAGTTACTATGCTAAGCACTTTACATGTATTCATTCAATTCTTTAGCAAATTTTGGTGGAGCTATTCTCATCCCCCGTATCAGATGAGGAAATTAGAGCACAGATAAGTCACTTGGCCAAGGCCACAGGGGTAGCAGGCAGGCAGCCCAGAATGTGAACCCTGGCTGTGTGCGTCCGAGCCTGCCTCTCTGACCATTAGGCCCTCCTACCGCTCTCAGTGGTTCTGAGGACTTTGCATGAACCAGATCATTTCATCTTCACAGCAGCCGTCCATGCCTTTGCTGCAAGCAAAAGAGGCACAAGATCACATTGGCAAAGTACAAAGCTCCCTTTGCCAGCATGGGAGAATGGAAGAGCAGAGGGTGTGACAAACTGCCTTTCTGCAATAGTCCCCAGAGTGAGCTGAGGACACAGCAGTGGGGATGAGAAAAGGGGGTAGACAGAGAAGCAGCAGGGCTTGACTTCACACAGAGAAGGAGCAAGAGGGAAGGGATGGTCAGGGAGGACCGTGTTTCTGACTCAGGTGGGGAACAGGGTGAACATCACTGAGACAGGAGGAAACAAACAAGGGGATGGCGCGGGCTGTTGGTGGAGAAGGAAAGATGAATGCAGCGTAGACAATTTGTGCTTGAGGGTGTCTGATCCTTCCAGGTGGATAAGGTTGGTCTGCAGGCTGTGATGGGGGTGTTGCATAGGTGGGTGTCCAGAGATGGTCAGAGTTGCAGAAGAGGTGAATCAGGTGGTGGGGGGGGGTCTCTCCAGGGACAGAGGAAGGAGGAGGACAGAGCAGGCTGCAGAGGGTTTCTGAAATGAGTGCATCCCCTTAACCACTCAGGCTCCAGTTCCTCATTTTTAGAGGAGAAGGATTGAAGGAGATAATGTCAGTAGTCTTATCCAGAGTCCATATATGTGATTCAGACAGAGATAAGGGAGGGGGGTGGTTAGGAGGGTGAATGCCTGAGACCCCTCCTCTTTTACCTTGGGGCACTGCCTCTTTCTCTTTAACCCTTGGGCCAGCCAAGCAACAGGAACATGAGCACCACAGGCTGGCATTCTTTAATCCCTGCACCTACTGAGTTGTTGCTCCAAGACCAAAAACTGGAAAACAAAAATCAAGAAGTATTCTTGAGGCAATAGATATTATCCTATTTTCCATATTATTTTCTTAGAAAGGAGAGAGAGAGATACAGAAAAGAATAACAAATCAGAGTGCAAATTGGCATCTTACACTTGAAAGATATGAAACTATAATATAGTTTAGGATTGAACGTTATCTGGCTCCTACTGTGCCCAGATAGCCAGTCTGACTCAGTGCCCTTGGGAGTTGCTTTCCTTTGGGCAAGCTGCTGGAACTTTCATCCTTAAAATGGGGGTGACAGTGGACCCCCTCCCTAGGCTGTCACTTTCTAGGTGCTCGATTGTTTTAATAGCTCTGTATTGTACCTGGCATGCTGTAGTTCATGGGGTCACAGAGTCAGACGTGACTTAGCTACTAAACAACAAAACATGTGTTAATCCATCTGTCCCTCACTCCAGTTCAGGAGATAGGATTCCATAAAATCTTATGTATAAAGTGTTTCGAAGACTGTTGCCATTAAGCTAGGTTCAATAAATGTTATTATTATGTTTATTTCCCCTCCCCACAAAAGATGAACCCAGCATGCTAATGAGTAATGATCTTTAAACAGAATGAGGTGTTTTTTTTTTTTTTCTCTTTTCCCCTTAGAGAAACACTTTTTCCAATACCCGTGTTCAGGTTCCACAGAATACCCGCTGATCTTTCAAGTTTAAAAGGCAGGCACAGTGCCTCTGCAGCAGTGGAAAATATTCTCTGTCTTTTTCTTTGAACACAATCACATCATAGCCAACTTCCCAGGAAATCAGACCTCATGCGCGGACACCTCTGTACGCAAATGGATGAAGATGGCTGTAATATGGAGATGGAGAAAAACGCCAGACTTCAGGGAAGCTCGTGGAACACGCTCCGGCAACATAGTGTGGAGTGTTTTTTAATGTTTTATTAAGAGTGTGAAGGCCAAGCTGGAGGGAGGAGGGAAGGAGATGCGTTTGAAATGTGCAAAGAATAAGTTTCAGTTGTCGAGGTGAGCGGTCGTAATTGGGGACTTAAACAGTCCCACCCCTATGAAGATGATGCTGTTAGATCTTGCACAATGGCCGAAACCCAGTCGGACTTTTCCTGTCACCAAGTTTCACTTTGTTATTTTAAGCCTTTTTTTTTTTTTTTGGTACCAGGCTGGCATTCAGGGGTCTTCAGTTTATAGGAAGGGATTCATTAAAAACCATGTTTGGAACACACCCACCTCCACCTGACCTAAAGGAACTTTTGCAATTGGTGTCTTCAGGGGTTTTCGTAATGATGGGAGAGGATGTTCTCAGGGGGTCTCTGACGACAGGTGGTCTCTCACAGCAGATGTCCTCAAAGGGAGAGATTGGTGGCATTCTTAGGGACTATGTGCGCTAAAAAAAAACCATCTTAAAAACCTATTCTAACAATGTTTTCAGTATTTTAGGCAGAACTACAAAGTCATCAACCCTGACAGATGATAAATCAGTGTCTGTTTTAAAAGGTGGGAGCTGGTGATTATGAGCCGCAGGAGCCGACTTTGATCAGAAGTGACAAGCCCTGGGGTTGGGGCCATTCTCCTCCCCTGCTCACCCCAGGGCAGAGCAGCACCTGTGTACCTTCCAGGGCCACCACTCACATAAAACACTTGGATTTTGTTGGCTTTGGGTAAGAATCTTCATTTGCAAGCTGCCTTTCTTCCTGCAGCCCATCTGAAGCCATAGTCCTGAAGCTGTGTCAGTATCTTGTAAGTTTCAATGGCTTCAGGGCTCATAGCAGAGGGCTTTAATTTGAACTAAATACAGAAATACTTAAGGCAGCTAAAATGTTGTTTTTTTTCTCCAAAGGAAATTTCTCTAAGTATTGAGAAAGTAAAATCCACACTTGACATAAAGAGACCATAAAGAGATTTGAGGAATTTGTGATTCTAATTTTGTTGTAATGATGACACAGGTCGATGAGGACCAAACAAAAACAATATGAAGGGCAGAAAAAGTCACATAAAATTTTGCCATTCTTTTATGGGTGTCATGATGGCAACCCTTTTTTCAGCCATTAAGACCCAATATTCAGTAATGTTCAGAGTATTGAGTCACATCTGTTGTGTAAAAGAGGATGTTAGAAAACACAGGAGAGAAGAAGGGACATTGAACAAAGTTAAATGTATTGGTTTTACTTTCAACCCACCTCTCCCTTCTAAGGATTTATTCTTGCCAAGGCAAAATTTCCCCATGTGTCCCAGGGGATGAACCAAAATTACTAAACTGGGTAAAATTATCCCACTGGATTGGGGGTGTGCATGTCACTCAGACCAGTCAATATGATGTAAGTTAAGTTCTCCTGATGTGATAGAGAAATGAGAGTGTGCAGGTGGGAATCGGGGACAATTTAAGGAAAGATTTTCCTACATGATTAAAAGACAGATGTTGAGGAAGCCTGTCATTTTCCTTCATGGAATGTGGAGCGTGAAAACTGTATGTGGAGTTGCTGCAGCCATTTTGTGACCATGAGGCAATAAACTCAATATTAACACCCACATTCCAAGGATGGTAGGTGAGAAACAAGGGGCAAACTTGTGATGACTTCATTGAGCTACTACACTTACAGTCTTCTTGTTATTCAAGGTAATTAACTGCCTGTATTCTCCGAGTGTCAGCAAGTTTGGTGTCTGTGACTTGCAAGAAAAACCAACTAGTCCAGTGCTTTTCAAACCTTAATGTACATACAAATCACCTGGACCTTTTGCTAAAATGCAGATCCTGATTCCATAGGTCTGGACAGGACTCAAGAGTCTGCATTTGTAATAAGCTCCCAGATAAAGCTAATGCTGCAGACTCCTGACTCTACTATGACCTACTACTGACCCACCATCTGAAGTTTAAACCACTGTATCACTCCTGACCGTAATTATATGGGCTTATCTTGGGCACCACCCCTTGGATGTTCTATCTTGGACTAGCTCTCAATTTTAAGACATGTCTTATTTTGAGTTTAAATCTGCTTCCTTATGACTATTTCCTACTAGTTCTACTTTTATGACGTGGTCCTCCTATAAACACATATAATTCATTTTTCATATGAAAGCACCTTATGTTTTTGACTGTTATGTGCTCTCTGCATCTATTTTGATCCTTAAAACTGTTAAATAACTTGGTTTTCCCCTTGCTGACTGTCCTCAGAGTGTTCTTACTTTGGTATAATCTTTTGTTAAGGAAGATGCTCACAAGTGAATGCTATTCTCCAGGAATTGTCTAACAAGGAGGCAACAGAGTGGGATCATTGGACACTTACAGCAAATATTGTACATAATAATCGGGCATTTTTATCAAACCTGGAACAAAAGAAGGCTGTCAACTATGATTCAGTGTTACCTTGGCTATGCTAGACCATGAAGTAAGGCAAGAGGCAAGAAGCTAAAACCATTGGAAACTGTTATTATTTGCAGCTGATGTGATTGAAAGACTTAGCCAAAAATGGAATTGATGAGAATTGATAGGGAGACTTGGACAAAACAAATCTACAAAAATCAGTGGCTTCCTTGTATACCAGCATTAACTAGTTAAAAATATGAAGAAAATAAAAGACCGTCTTTAAAATACCTACAAAAAGCATAGGTACTACATATAAAATAGATAAACAATAAGGACCTACTGTATAGCACAGAGAACTATACACAATATTTTGTAACAACCTATAAGGGAAAATAATCTGAGAAAAAATATATATGAATCACTTTGTTGTACACCTGACACTAATAACATTGTAAATCAACTATAGTCCAACAGAAGTTTTTTTTTTTTTATTAAAAAAACATAGATAAACTACTGTCTTGCTGATTACTGAACCCAGGGTAGGCAAGGGACAAGCTGGGAAGCAGATGGGAGAAACTGGGAGAAGATGCAAGGAGCCGTAGGAGCTACAGACATTTCTTTATTCTCTCATGGCTGACAAAGCAGCAAGGCATCATGCTTTCAATGCAATTACAAGAGCATTTCAGGTGGTGCTTATATAGGTCATGATGCACGTGTGCAGTGCTATAAATGATCTCTGCTGTTACATAACCATGCAAAGTCATTATTTACAAGATGTGGGGCAAGGGTGAGAGAACATGGGGTGGGAAAGCCTGACCACCACCATCTTGGCAGATCGCTCTTTCCCCACATTCCACCCCTTCAGGGTCTCTTGCCTCACATCCACACAGTCTGTCTGCTCCAGTATTCCCTTGGCCAGTGACGCCGACCCTTGGATCCACATCCCGCAACAGCAGTAAAGGCTACAACACCAAAGGACTAGCATGCAAGCACACCCCCAGTACACAGCAAGACTCAAGGCCAGGTATCACCTGGAACTCATGCTGCAGGCCTTGCCCCCATGGGGTTAGAAGAGCCACCCACCACATGTGCGGGAGTGCCTTGATCATCCGGGGCCAAGTCCAGCCCACCGTCTGTCCTTGTGAAATTGCAGGAGAGCCTCCACAGGGGCAACTCCACCCCACAGGGATTTTTATTAAGGACCATAATCACCAAATCACCCTCCACCCCAACAGCCACAGGCTCCGGGCCCACCCCTTCAAAGGGGATTTTTGCCATGTTCACAGCCCACACACATGATCCCAAATACTTTATAAGCTCTGGTGCACGCTGTGGTAAATCTGGAAGAGAATCAGCGGTTAGCAGCACCTGAGAAGACACAGCCTTTACAGTATATCTCCACACAGGGAGCCATCCGATTTCCAAAGGTAAGAACACAGCCTTTACAGTTCCAAAGGAACGTCCTTGGGCACCATGTAATCTAACTGAACAGCCCATATCTCTTACTGTGAGCACTTCCCATTCTTGGTAAACTGCTGCTGTATTCTCAGTTGCCTCCATAGTTCTAGGAGCAGAGCATTGAGCTGTTTATCAATTTTATTTTCGTCAACTCCTGCTGCCAGCAAATCAGCCCACATTTGCATCCGCGTTACCGGATGGGGCCTTTACCAGCTCTGCCCCACCTTGGGGTCTTCACACTTCAAATCCCCTCTGCCCGCAGCCATCCCACTACTTCTCCCAAGCTTGCCACCGCCGAGGTAGCAGTCAAGGAACCCAAAGAGGTGGATGGGCATTGTTCAAGATGGCGTCTAGCATGCCGCCTGTAAAACACGTGTCATCTTCAGGAGGCTCCTCCGCCTGCCAGGCCGGTGTAGAAGCTGAGGGGGCTGAGGTCCAGCCGGATCCAAGCACGGCATGGTTTCCCCACCATCTTCCGCCAGCTTGAAGCCCAGGTCCTCATTGTGTTTTCTGAGCCTCACTTGCCCTCCTGAGCATCGTTTCTGGCTATATGCAGACTCTGTGGACTCCTTGGGGCTCCACGGGGGTGGCTTTGGCAGGCCCTGATCCACCTCTAAGCTCTCCACCAGGGCTGGTCCTTGCCCCTTGCTGGCCTTCCCAGACCTCATCCTGGCTGCAGAGTCGGTGCACTCTTCTCTTTGGCCTCCTTGGTGCCCAAGGCCTCACGGGACTTCCTTGCCTCCTTGGCCACATCCTTCTGCTGCACCAGGGGCCTTGCTAACAAGCAGGGACATGCAGTCTCATAACGTTCCTTAGTCTTGTAGTGTTCATCATCACCATCCCGTACCCTCACTGTCAGAGATGCTGGGTTCTTCAAGGCCGTGCGGTTCTTGCTCTATCCCTTCTCCAGTGGATCTTCCCAACCCAGGAATCAAACCAGGGTCTCCTGCATTGCAGACAGATCCTTTACCAGCTGAGCTACCAGGGAAGCCATTCTTGCTCTAACACCAGTATCGGTTGTTCTAGTTCTTCCAAGCATCTCTGCACATTGCCCACCTGTGCTAGGACATTATCTATATTCGCCTTCAGGGCAGTCAGGAAAATTCACCCCAATGTGCCAGCACTGCCACCTTGTTTATCAAATGAGAACTCACCACCTGTAATGCCTTTTCAATGCTCTCCAGTGAACCGTTCACCACCTTTCAGTCTTCCACTGGGGCCCATGCCAAGAGGACCGTGGCCACTGGGTACCACATATCATGTGGTGACCACTGGCTTCCTCCTTCCATTGGCGCCTCAGGCTCCCGTACATACTGGGTATCCTGCTGACTACTCCAGTCATCTTGCTGATCACTAAACCCAAGGTAGGCGAGGCACGAGCTGGGAAGCAGATGGGAAGAAACTGGAAGATTTCGTAGGAACTACAGACATTCTTCATTCTCTCAGGGTTGATGCAGCAGCCCCCAACGCAACTGCAAGAGCGTCTCAGGTCTTATATAGGTCATGATGCGCCTGTGCAGTGCTGTAAATGCTGTCAACCTTGCATGGTTACATAACCTTGCAAAATCATTATTACAAAATGTGTGGTGAGAGCAAGAGCACACGGGGCAAGAGAGCCTGACCACCGCCATCTTGGCCAATGATCTTTCCCTGCAACTACCGAGAAATAAACTTAATGTGCAAACCCTTTTGAAGAAGATGTTGCTATGTTACTGGAAAGCATATATAATTAGAAAAAATTATACCATGTACCTGGTAATATGTCTATTATCCCCCCGATTGATTCCTAAATATAATGCAAGTTCAATTTGAAAATCTGTATTTTTTTGGAACTCTATAAAATGATATGAAATTCATCATATTTGAGCAAATACTCTGGGGGAGGGGGAACCCTGTAAGAGTGATGAAGAAATGCATAATCTATAGATATTATAATGAAGTGCAATGTAAATCTACAGTCACTAAAAGAGCATTAAAACAAACAAATTAATGGAACAAAATATAATGTCCAGGAAGAACAGCAAATGAATTTGAAACTTTATTTCAATTAAATAAGAAAGAATGGGTGTTTCAATCACTGAGTGTTGAGCCTTCTTTTAGATTTGGAGACATTTTTATATTAGATCTTCACCTCACGCCTTTTATCAAAATACATTTGGATTGTTAAAAGATTTAAACATAAAAATAAGACCACCAGCAGAGGGGAAAAGTTCTCTAAAATATTCATTCAATGGAAAGCAAAAGCTGGTGAATACTTTTTATAAACTTTTCAAGAAGCAGTTTTCTTAGTATGACATCAAAGCCAAAACTATTTTTATGAAATCATGATTTGACTCCATAAAAATGTGAAATTCTGTATAGCAAAAAATGAATTAATAAACAATTTTTAAAATGCAAAATCTCAATAAAATTTATAAGGCCAAAGCTGTAGCTTCCTGCTGTGTTTGTGCATCTCAATTCAAATTATAAGAAATACTAATTACCCATAAATCTGTAGAAAAATATTTAACCTCACTCATGATAATCACAGGATACATGTGTGAAAACAAGATTATTTTTGCCTAACACATTGGTATTGTTTTTTTAAGGCTGTTAATACTTGGGTGTGGAGAAACGGGTTCCTCTCACCACACTGGTGGGAATATAAAATGGATCATCTTTTCTAGAGAGCAAATGCAGCATGTGTCTAACATCTTTTAAAACAGTATATACCCTCTGACCCAGCAATTCTACTTCCATTAAATGTGTTGAAAATCGAGAACTACCTAAACGGACACCAGCAGGCTGACTGTTCAATTGTAGTAAGTCCTTAGAGTATCAAGTTCTCAATAAAATAATTATGTAGAGCCATGTTATTAACATGGGAAAATAGCCAATCATATTACTACGGCTGCTGATGCCAGCTAGGATGGACAAAGCCTCTGGTTGTTCCCGCTTGGCCTGTTTTCAGATTGATCTACACCTATGCCATTGAGAAGGAAATGGCAGCCCACTCCAGTGTTCTTGCCCGGAGAATCCCATGGACAGAAGAGCCTGGTGGGCTACAGTCCATGGAGTTGCAAAGAATCAGACACGACTGAGCGACTAACACACAATACCTATGCCGTGTCCGTTGTTAAACATTCTGAATATTATGCCTGTTGTTAGTTAACAAGACAGGTTATATAATACACTCTGTGTATTATGAATTGCATCTTGTGCATTCCATTTTGCTGTTGTTGCTGTTGTGAACTGTGTGTATACCTGGAAAGGCTTAAAATGTTTACAGTAGTTATCTGTGTTTGGTGTAATTTATGGATAATCTTTATACCTTCTTCCTTATACTTTCTCAATTTCAGTTTTTGATAATAAACATGTATTATGTAGCTAGAAGATAGATAATGTAGATAGATTAAATAGTTTAGACAGTGAGCTAACTAGTATGCTAGATGAGAGATGGATGAATGGATGGACAGATAAATGGACAGACAGCTGAGAGAGAGAGGTTACAAAGCAATTCAAAACAACAGGATGACAAGACCCTACTCTATAGCTCAGGAAACTATATTCAGTAAACTGTGATAAACCATAACGGAAAAGCATATGCAAAAGAATATATGTTTAACTGAATCACTTTGCTGTACACTGGAAATTAACACAACATTGTAAATCAACTATACTTCAACAGAATAAATTTAAAAAAATAAATACTATTTTTGAGGTACTAAAAGGATAATCACCTACTTTCTTCTAGACCATGGGCTGCAAATTCAAATGTCTCTAGGAAGACAGTGAGTGAAGATGTTAGTGTCAGACAATAAACAGAGAGTGTTACAAGGACCATAGGATCTGTTTAAAAGGGAACCTATAGCTAAGTTCCAGACCATCGTTGCTGTTGAAGATTTGGGAGCTTGGTGTTAACAGAAATTCTGAGTTTTAAAGACAAACCAGAAATCTTGATTTTGGAGGTGGGTAAAAGTGAAAGTGAAGTCACTCAGTCATGTCGGACTCTTTCAACCCCATGGACTGTAGCCTACCAGGCTCCTCTGTCCATGGGATTTTTCAGGCAATAGTACTGGACTGGATTGCCATTTCCGTCTCCAGGGGATCCTCCCGACCCAGGGATCGAACCCGGGTCTCCCGCATTGTAGACAGACACTTTACCGTCTGAGCCACCAGGGAAGGGTGGGTGGGTTCAAATCTCCTGCTTTTTAATGTAGATGACTAATTAAAATTGTATAAACAATTTTATACAAGACAAACACACCGTATCTGCTGCTACTGTTTGCAGTTCCTCTGTTAGATCTCATACTTTTGTTAATGTGAATGAGAATTACATTTTTGACAGCCACGTGGTGCTAATGCTTTAAATTAAGCTCCCTGTCATCCTTTTCCACGAACTGAGTCAAAACTGCCCTCTACCTTATCTGGTTCTTATAAGACTGCCTTTCCCCTTCCATCCAAACGCATGAACTACATTCATCCCTGTTAAATTTCCTTTTGTTCATCAACTTTACCCTTTGTGTTGCTATTTGGTTGCCTCTTCTGTATGGTACTTGGGTCTGGGCTCTTTTTGATGGCTACTTCTGTTACTCAACCTGTGTGTTATTCTTCCAAAGTTTCTATCATCCACACTTGGTTATGTTCATTTCTGGGACCTCTTGGCTTCACAGATTAATCCATCCTCTCCCTGAAGAGGGTGAGAAGGTGTCTCAGTCCTTCCAGTGTGTATTTTGGAAAGTACCAAGTAATGGGCACCCATCAGCCACTTGTCCTCCAGAAGCATGGCTTTATTTACAATTTGGGAGTTCTGAAGGCATGAATACAGCTTCCGTCAGAATGAAAAGATTTCCTCCAGGGCCAAGTTTCTCAATTTTAAAATCCTTTAAAAAATTATGCAGAAAACACAGGAGCTGGCTTGTGAGAGCTGATTGTAAGCATCTCCTCCTAACTTTGTATTTAGTTGGCAGCTTGAAACCAGCATGGTGGGAGTATTGACACCACAGAAATCAGCCAGAGTCACAATTTAGGGCTGATTTTTTTCTTCTGGAGAGCTGGTTGTTAAACATTTTCCAGCATGCTGCCAAAGTCATCTATAGTGTTCTTCTCAGATAGAAACCCAGCAACATACTCTTAAAATGCATGTATGTGTGTTAGACAAATTTCTTAAACCTCCTTTTCCCTTCTACTTTAGAAATTACCCAGATTCTAATGGTACAGATGATCTTAGTTGCAAAACAGAAGTAGAAACAGAGATGTAGAGAACAAAGGGGAGGTAGGATGAATTGGGATGTTTGGACTGACATATATACACTATGGATACTATGTATAAAATAGAGAACTAATGGGAACCTACTATATAGCACAGGGAACCCCACTCGATGCTCTGTGATGACCCAAATGGGAAGGAAAGCCAAAAAGAGTGGGACACATGAATACGTATGGCTGATTCACTTTGCTGTACAGCAGAAGCTGACACAAGCAGCTATACACCAATTTAAAAAAAAAGAAACTAAAAAAATAAATAAAATAAAGTAAAAAATACAAGATGATAACTTTTTTAAACCTGGACTTTCCAATCCAAAATAAAAATATTTTATACAAATTAAAGACCACAGTACCCAGATTCTTGTAATTGCTTCATTTATCTCCTATTCTTGAAATAATTGAAATAGCAAAGAGCAGAAATCCCAGAGAGGGCATGTGTTGGTCACTACCCTATTCATTTCACCCCTGTTCCATTTGGGGATCCACATGGTTAGGGGTAAGCTGGCTCCACCTCCTTCTCCATCAGACTCCACGGAGTGGGGCAGACGCCCAAGCATCACTGGTGGGCACAGACACCCTTTCCTCCTCTGGGTGATGTAGTGTGGTGCTTTCAGGATTGAAAGTGGTGCCACGATTCTTGCTATTTTTAGGGCACCTGGCCTGAGCATAGGGCTTCCCTGGTGGTGCTAGTGATAAAGAACCTCTCTGCCAATGCAGGAAACCTAAGATATTCAGGTTCAATCCCTGGATGGGGAAGATCCCCTGGAGAAGGAAATGGCAACCCACTCCAGTACTCTTGCCTGGAGAATCCCACAGACAGAGGAGCCTGGTAGGTAGGCTACAGTTCATAGGGTCGCAAAGAGTTAGACACAACTGAAGTGACTTAGCACAGCACACAGTCCTGAGCACAAGCCAGCGCTGGGAGGAGAGAGCCCTTTTCAGAGACTGGGAATCAATGCCAGGCTGACATCACGAACCCCTGGATCAAACTATACCTGAATGAGAGCTCTCATGAGGTTTTCAATTCACAAATTACTTTTTAGGCCTACAGTAGGGTTTTCTTTTATTTTCAACCAACTGATAATAGGAATACAAATGAACATGATGCCATAGAATAGGTAGAGAAGGTGAGTAGAGGCATCCAGGTGTCATGACTATTCCTCCATATGGCGAGCATCTCAAAATGCATACTCTCAAACCATCCTTTTATTTTGCCTGTGATTTGGGGAGTCAGCAACTCTGGAAGGAATGGGCTGGGTTGTTTGTCTCTGATAATGGCCGCAGCTGGAGAGTTTGCTTTCACGTTTCACTTCACCTGTGGATCTAGCATCTTGGTTTCTCCTTTCTCTCCCCAACCCCCAGGCAGTGTCCCATCCACCAGGGTCTGCTCACATGGCCTGGGCTTCCTTACAG
Source organism: Bos mutus (assembly GCF_027580195.1). NCBI lineage: Eukaryota > Metazoa > Chordata > Mammalia > Artiodactyla > Bovidae > Bos > Bos mutus. Next base: position 25,686,556 of record NC_091633.1, read on the forward strand.
CATGGCAGTCTCAGAGTAGTTAGACTTCTCCCATGGCAGCTGGCTCCACCCAGAGACAGGATTCTGGACATAGAGGTTGACCAAAATATCCCTTCCACCATGTTCTGACAAAGAAGTGGCCGAGCCCACTCAGATTCAAGGAGAGAGAGATTACTCTCCACCCCTCAGTCAGAGGAGTGGCAGGGACCCTGTGGCTGTCTTTTCCACACCTGGAGAGATGGTGTCACCGAAATTCATGAAGAAACAGCTCTCTTCTGTCTCCCTCCACAGATTCCCCATCTCCTGTGTTTGCACGTCCTAAATTGCAACCCAGGCAACCTCCCGGTAGAATGGTTTTCTCTTTCCTGTTGGTATTAGGTGATCCTTATCTTTTGTGGCATGCTGATTTTTTTAAAAACAAATTTGACTGGGGTAAGTTGGTTTACAGTGTTGTATTAGTTTCTTCGGAACAACAAAGTGGATCAACTATATGCATACATATATTCCCTCCCTCTTGGACCTTCCTCCCATCCCTTCCCATTGCACTACGCTAGGTCATCACAGAGCACTGAGCCAATCTCCCTGTGCTGTATAGTAGGTTCCCAGGAGCTGTCTATCTTACCCATCATAGTGTATATATATGTCAGTGCTTTACTCCCAATTTGTCTCACCCCCGCTTTTTGCCCCCATGTCCCTTTGTTTATTCCCTATGTCTGCATCTCTATTCCTGCCCTGAGAATAGGTTCATCTGTGACATTTTTTTAAGATTCCACATATATGTGTTAAAATATGATCATTGTTTTCGTCTTTCTGACTTACTTCATTCTGTATGACAGACTCTAGGTTCATCCACGTCTCCACAAGTGACCCAGTTTCTTTCCTTTTTGTGGATGAGTAATGTCCCATTGCATATATGTACCATGGCCTCTTTATCCATTCATCTATTGATGAACATTTAGGTTGCTCCCATGTTCTGGCTACTGTAAGTAGTGCAGCATGTATCTTTTCAAACTGTGGTTTTTTTCAGGGAATATGCCTGGTATTAGGATTGCTGGGTCACTCGGTAGTTCCGTGTTTAGTTTTTTAAGGAGCCTCCATCCTGTTCTCCATAGTGGCTGTTTCACTTTACCTTACTTTCCCAGCAACAGGGTAGCTCGTGGATTTTTAACCCAAGGTTTTATCCTTGAAAGAGGCAGCATTGGAGTGGTTTTTTTTAAATGTGCTGACAGGTTTGGAGCCACTAAGGACTCTGGGTCTGGTCACCAGGCCAGCGAGGGACACTTTTTGTGGGCTGAGTTTGTTTATTTCTGGAAAAACCTGGCTTCCTGTTTCTAAGGGGGAACAGGTTTAAAAGACCTCGTAAAAAAAGGGCTCAGAGCCTCTTAACATCAAATGGGCCTTAGAAGGCAGTGCTTGATGAGTTAAGTGTAAAGGAATCAGCAACATAAGGGTTGAATTTCCTTGCAGATACACATAGGTTATAAATTAAGGAGGAAGAATCATGTCAAAACATGTGCTGGCTCAGAGCCAGAGCTGAAAACATTTGGAAATTGATTTTGAGACGGTGGAGGTACCCATGTCCTAGCTCAGGACATCCTTCCTGGTTTCTAAGATTTATTTATTTTTACAGAAATGGCAGAGGAGTTGCAGACAGAAGGGTGGTTTTCCTATAAGTCACCACGGTTTTTTTTTTTTTTTTCTTTCTGAAAGATAGTCCTGGATAGGGAAGCTAAGCATTCTTGATTTGTGTTGGTTTTAATTGAGGTTTCAAAGAAAGGGCCATAGCTTTTATAGCTCTCAGTATGTTTCTTATTTAGAGTAAGACTCCAGGAAGTATAAAACTCATTAAACTCAGGGCTCTATCCAAGAATGACTCCATGGCCTTTCTTTCACCTGTTGTCAGGAGATTTATTCATCGACAGCCTTTCCATTTGATCATGGGTAGAGGAGATTCTCTCACTGGGCACGTGAATGGAGAAGAAACAGAAACCACCAGACTGAGTGAATGAATGAACATTAAAATAGAGATGTGGGAATTTCTGCTTGAGACAATATTCCTGGGAAATGTGCAGTGATCTAGGACTGCAAAGACATGAACACATTCTTTTTTTCTAAAACTAATACAGTTATGTAAAGTTTAAAAATAAAATAAAATTTAAAAAATAAAAGATTTTTATTTAAAGAAAACTTTCAAATCTCACTGGCATTAAAAATGGACATGCTACAAAAATGCACCTTTTACTTTAAGCACATACATGTCTAGTATGCTTACTTATTTCTTGAGTTCATTTAAAGAAGGGTGGTGATGGGACTTCCCTGGTGGTCCAGTGGTTAAGATATAACCTTCCACAAAGAGGATGCAGGTTTGATCCCTGGTCAGGAGCTAGAATCCTGCATGCCTTGTGGTTGAAAAACCAAAACATAAAAAGCCCAGAAACAATGTTGAAGTAAATTCAACTAAGACTTTAATCATGGTCCACATTAAAAAAAAAAAACTTTATAAAAATATAAAAAGAGTAGTGAGCTCTGAGCAGATGGAGAACAAAGCCAGGATATCAAGGGGGCCACACCAGAGACATCAGTCTCCCTCCCATATTTAAAAAAACAAAATTGGCCGTAGGAATGCTTTTCTAAGTCACTCCACCTACTAATTATGTTGCACCTCCAGCTCAGCTCAGCAGAGACCAGAAAGACTGGTCACCAGGACCTGAAAAACAGCACAGACTTGTCTTCCTAAACCACCTTTGACCAAGATGCCAGCCGGCAAGATGCTCACAATTCCTAGAACTGCCTTTCAGTTCCTACTCACCAGGATGCTTAGCGAGGATGACATGGGGCACAGGTGTCCCCATGAGTGCACTTGAGGTTCTTAATGTGGCAGGCAATTATTTAGCACCAGTTGGATGCTTTTGTCTATGCTTGGTGAAGTAAATATAAGAAGAATAGGGACTTCCCTGGAGGTCCAGTAGTTAAGACTGCGCTTCCTCTGCAGGGGATACAGGTTCTGTCTCTGTTGAGGAAACTAAGATCCTGCATGCCACACAGCAGGGTCAAAACACACACACACACACACACACACGAAAAATGGAAGGAACCACAGACTACGCATACACCCATCACTAACTCTCTTCGCAGTATTCAGGTACCCTTCCCGAGTAGCTCAAATGGTAAAGAATCCACCTGCCCATGCAGGAGATGCAGGAAATGTGGGTTCGACTCCTGGGCTGGGACAATCCCCTGGACAAGGGCATGGCAGTCCTCTCTAGTATTCTTGTCTGGAGAATGCCATGGACAGAGGAGGCTGGTGGGCTACAGTCAACGGAGTCACCAAGAGTCGGACACGACTGAGTGACTGAGCAGGCACATGAGCCAAGCCCCTTTTGGGATCCCTTCTCTCTGCTGCTCCCACACTTGCCTCTCCAGATCCACTATCCTTCCTCTCTGCCCCCTGGGAGGCTGACCCCTGCTCTCCCAAGGAATCTTGACCTCTGGTTTTGTCTTGGCAACTTGTGGCCAATGGGAGGCCCCAGAGGGAGAGCAGAGGATGGGCAGAGGCTGCTGCGCCCAGGGTTTGAGTGTTTCCTCCACCCCTGGGGCTCCAGGTGCTCCTCCTCCAGGTTCTCCTGGGCTTGGCAGTGGAAGGATTCCTTTGTCTACAGCCCCACTTCTGTCTGGCTGTGGCTCCCTTTTCAGGGCTCCATCCATCACTGTATCCCCTTGCTCCCCTGTCCTCTGCTCCATCAGAGTGAAAGCTTCATGGCATCCCTTTTGGCAGTTCTCTCTGGGCCCCACCACCCACTTTGGGTTCCTCTGTTCTATTTTTTTGGCTGTGTCACACATCTGGGATCTTGGTTCCCTGACCAAGGATCAAACCCTCACCCTCTGCATGGGAAGCACAGAGTCGCAACCACTGGGCCATCAGGGAAGTCCCTTGGTTCCTTTAAATGTACTCACATGTCCATTAAGAGTCCCTCCTTTCAACTCTCCCCAGGTACACCCTCTCTTAGCTCAGGCTGCTATAACATAAGACCATGAGTTGAGGGGCTTCAACCACAGACATTTATTTCACACAGTTCTGGAGGCTGGAAGTCCAAGGACAGGGTGCCAGTGGATTTGGTTGCTCATGAGGACACTTTTCCCAGCTGGTGGACAGCTGCCTTCTGGCTGTGTCCTCACACACCCTTTCCTCCATGTGTGCAGAGATCTCTCTGTTTCCTCTTCTTGTAAATTCACTAATCCCATAGTATTAAAAAGAGGAGGCATTACTTTGCTGACAAAGGTCTGTCTAGTCAAAACTATGGTTTTTCCAGTAGTCATGTACAGATATAAGTCAGACCATAAAGAAGGCTGAGTGCCAAATAACTGATGATTTTGAACTGTGGTGTTGGAGAAGACTCTTGAGAGTCCCTTGGACAGCAAGAATATCAAACCAGTCCATCCTAAAGGAAATCAACCCTGAAGATTCACTAGAAGGAATGATGCTGAAGCTGAAGCTCCAGTATTTTGGCCACTTGATTGAAAGAACTGACTCATTGGAAAAGACCCTGATGCTGGGAAAGATTGAGGGCAAGTGGAGAAAGGGATGACAGAGGATGAGATGGTTGGATGGCATCACTGATTCCATGGACATGAGTCTGTGCAAACTCCAGAAGATGTGAAGGACAGGGAAGCTTGGCGTGCTGTAGTCCATGGGGTTGAAGAGTCAGACACGACTGAGCAACCGAACAACAACAAATCATGGTGGCTCCACTCTCATGACTTTATCTCAACAGAATCACCTCCCAAAGGACCCAGCTCCAAATACCATCACATTGGGGAGGACATGAACATTCTGCTCATAACAGCGTCCGCACATCATCCATCTCCCATGGAAGCCTGGCTAATACACCTTCTCCTTGACATGTAAGAATATAACTCATTTCCACATTCATTGAAAAATCTGTCAGGCTGTCCAATGGTTAAGGCTTCACCTTCCAATGCAGGGGGTGTGGGTTCCATTCCTGGTTGGGGAAGTAGGATCCCTCATGCTTTGAGGCCAAAAAACCGAACATAAAAGAAAAAGAATATTATATGATAACAAATTCAATAAAGACATAAAAGATGATTCACATAAAAATCTTAAAATAAAAAGGAGAATCTATCTAAAGCTAGGTATGGGAGGACAAAAGCTTACAATTGAATGTGTATTAGGGCTTATGGAATGTTTGATAAATATGACCACCTCTTGTTCTCACAGAAATACTGTGTTAGTCCCATTTTATGGGAGGGGAAAATGAGGATTCAAGAAAAGAAAGAGAAAGAAAGGTCACATATCAAGGGGAAAAAGGTGGATGGGAGGAACTGAGAGATTGGGATTGACATATATGCACTGTTGATACTAAATATAAAACAGATAACTAATGAAATCACAGCAGATGGTGACTGCAGCCATGAAATTAAAAGACGCTTACTCCTTGGAAGGAAAGTTATGACCAACCTAGATAGCATATTCAAAAGCAGAGACATTACTTTGCCAACAAAGGTCCATCTAGTCAAGGCTATAGTTTTTCCAGTGGTCATGTATGGATGTGAGAGTTGGACTGTGAAGAAGGCTGAGCGCCGAAGAATTGATGCTTTTGAACTGTGGTGTTGGAGAAGACTCTTGAGAGTCCCTTGGACTGCAAGGAGATCCAACCAGTCCATTCTGAAGGAGATCAGCCCTGGGATGTCTTTGGAAGGAATGATGCTAAAGCTGAAACTCCAGTACTTTGGCCACCTCATGCGAAGAGTTGACTCATTGGAAAAGACTCTGATGCTGGGAGGGATTGGGGGCAAGAGGAAAAGGGGACGACAGAGGATGGGATGGCTGGATGGCATCACCGACTCGATAGACGTGAGTCTGAGTCAACTCCAGGAGTTGGTGATGGACAGGGAGGCCTGGTGTGCTGCGATTCATGGGGTCACAAAGAGTTGGACACGACTAAGTGACTGAACTGAACTGAACCGAACTGAATGAGACCCTACAGTACAGCACAGGGAACTCTACTCAGTGCTCTGTGGTGACCTAAATGGGAAGGAAATCCAAAAAGGAGGGGATATATGTAAACACATAGATTTTTCATCTTGCTGTATAGCAGAAACCGGAGAAGGCAATGGCACCCCACTCCCCTACCCTTGCCTGGAAAATCCCATGGATGGAGAAGCCTGATGGGCTACAGTCCATGGTGTCGCTGAGGGTCGGACACGAATGAGCGACTTCCCTTTCACTTTTCACTTTCATGCATGGGAGAAGGAAATGGTAACCCACTCCAGTGTTCTTGTCTGGAGAATCCCAGGGACGGGGAAGCCTGGTGGGCTACTGTCTATGGGGTCACACAGAGTCAGACACGACTGAAGCTACTTAGCAGCAGCAGTATAGCAGAAACAAACACAACATTGTAAAGCAACTGTGCTCCAATAAAAATTTAAAAAAGAAAAGTCACATGTAACAGAGCAGTGACTGGGCCCCTAATAGTTCTTAGTGTGGGATGTTTTATTGAGACAGTAATATACATTAGAAAACAGTGAGCAGCAAGAACTGGGGAGCCCTTCCAAGAAGTCAAGAGACAACAAGCACGTGGTTCAGGCAGTAAATGGATCTGCGGTGTGGTCTCCTAGATACAGCGCCGGCAGCCAGCTGCACCGGGTTGTTCACTGTTTGCAACCTGATTATTTAAGACTTTTGTCCTGGAGACGGTGCTCCTGCTGGAGGGACCTGTATCTCCCGAGAGGTTTCACCTATCAGAGGCATATGCAGCCGTCCACACCTGCCCCAGGTATGTGCCTGCAGGAGCCACACTCTCCTCAGCTCTGTGGCTCAGCGGGACAGCTGGTCACCTGAGAGCCCTTCCGTGTGTCACAGCTATTGGTCGAGTTGACTGATCTGGAATTCCTGGGTGACCTGATTTGGCCCACCGCATAGTTACCTCCCTCCTGGCCTCACTTTTAGGTGAATCTTTCTTTATGTAATTATTGAGATGCAATTTATGTGACATAAAATGAAGCATTTGAAATGTATATGTCAGTAGCATTTACAGCATTCACTGCATTGTAAAACCAGCACCAATTTCAAGTTCCAAAAAATTTTCATCACTCCCTCCAAAGAAAATCCTTTCTATTAAGTCGTCACTCTCATTTCTCCCCATCCCTCTACCAGCTCCTGGTAACCACCCATCTATCACCTGTGTCCGTGGCTTACTCAGTCTCTGATATTTCATATAATGGAATCATATAACAAGTGGCCTTTTGGGTCTGGCTTCTTTCACTTAACATCATGTTTCCGAGGTTCATCTATGTTGTCATGGTGATCAGAATTGCTTTCTTTTTCAAGGCTGAATAATGTTCCAAGTATGGATGGACCCCTTTTCTGCATCCATTAACCAGCTAATGGACATTTGGGGGGTCTCCTTTGTGGGGTTTAGGCTTCCCAAGTGGTGCTAATGGTAAAGAAGCTGTCTGCCAATGCAGGAGACATAAGAGACACAACTTTGATCCCTGGATTGAGAAGATCCCCTGGAGGAGGACATGGCAACCTACTCTAATATTTTTGCCTAGAGAATTCCATGGACAGAGGAGCCTCGTGGGCTACGGTCCACAGGGTCGCAAAGAGTCAGACATGACCGAAGCAACTGAGCATGCACTCACACATTGGAGGGTTGTTGTGAAGAGAGCTATTGTGAACATTTGTGTACAGGTTTTTGTGTGGATGTGTGTTTTCATGTCCTGATCAGTTGATATTTTAATCCAGTTGGATGGTGGGTTTGCTTCATATAGAGAATAGATGGTTCCATGGAGAAAGTTTGCAAAGGGAGAGAAACACTTCTCTTCCTTTGGGACCAATTGGCCATAATAGAAACTCCTCTCCCATCTTGGTTGGGCCCCTTCTGCTCCCATGGGATCGTTCTAACCCCCTCTGAATGGCTTCTAATTGGCAACCATGTAGCCTGGAGTGTCCTCCTCCCCAGACCCTGAACTCCACTCACTGCTCACTATCATCAGGACCAGTCACGTTCTTCCCTGAGAAGCTTGAGAGCATCCGGCTACACATGGTTCCCAACATGTGATGACTTTCCAACACGTTCATCACTCTCCCCTCACTCCCACCTTAAACCCAAGTGTGTGCCCTTGCCTAAGGCACATCCCACATGTAGTCTCTGCACTAGTCTTTCCTATATTTCTCATGTTCATGTCCTTCATCCCCTCCAAATGTAATGAATAAAACCCCTGAAGGGTTTTGAACTGTGTCCTTCAAAAAACATGTCCAAGTCCTGAACTCTGGTTTTGGAAATGTAACCTTATTTAGAAGTAGGGTCTTCTCAGATACAATCAAGTTAAGGATCTTGGGGTGTAATTGTTCTGGATTTAGGGTGGGTGCTCAATGCAATGATAGGTGTCTTTATAAGAAAAGGAGGTGACCTCCCTGGTGATCCAGTGGTTAAGACTCCATGCTTTCACTCTCAAGGCCTGGGTTCGATCCCTGCTTGGGGAACTAGGATCTCACAAGCCTTGAGATGAGGCTCCCTCCCTACCCCTGGAAAAAAAAAAAAAAAAAACAAGAGAAAGGAGTTGGAGATTCAAGACAGAGAAACATAGGGGGAGAGGATGAGGTAAAGATAGAGGCTGAGGCTGGAGTGATGTGGACATCAGCTAACAAAAGGCTGGCATCACCAGGAGTTGGAAAAGGTAGGAAGGAGGTCCCTGGAGGGAGCAGAGCCCTGCCCAGAAGTTGATCTCAAACTTCTGGCTCCTTGGACAGTGAAATAACAAACTTCTGTTATTCTAAGCCATCAGCTTTGTGCTGATATGTTACAGTAGCCCCAGGAAATGAAAAAAAAAAAGTGTGTTTATAGAGTGGTTGTTGTGAACACAGATGCTTGAGAAAGCCGAGTTGAGTCCAAATCCCACCTCTGGCACCCCAAAGCAGTGTGACCTTGGGCGAGTTATCTGACATTTGTGAGGCTCAGTGGAAAATGAGTACCAGAGTCCCTGCTTCTAGGGGCTGTGGGGACTGCAGCCCATGGACCTGTTCAGAACATCACCTGTGACTCTGGGCTGGGGAGTCCAGCTGCTGTGGTCCACCCTTGACATCCTAATCTGTGAGTGGAACTCCTGCTGCTGCTGCTAAGTCGCTTCAATCGTGTCTGACTCTGTGCAACCCTATGGACAGCAGCCCACCAGGCTCCCCGTCCCTGGGATTCTCCAGGCAAGAACACTGGAGTGGGTTGCCATTTCCTTCTCCAGTGCATGAAAGTGAGAAGTGAAAGTGAAGTAGCTCAGTCGTGTCTGACTCTTCAAGACCCCATGGACTGCAGCCTACCAGGCTCCTCCACCCATGGGATTTTCCAGGCAAGAGTACTGGAGTGGGGTGCCATTGCCTTCTCCATGAATGGAACATTCTTATCTAAAACCAAATCCTTGTCACCATCTTTTTTTTTTTTAAATTGAAGTATAGTTGATTTGCAATGCTATGTTAATTTCTGCTGTACAACAAAGTGATTGAGATTTACATGTATATACATTCTTTTTGAAAAATATTCTCCATTGTGACTTATCACAGGATGTTAAGTATAGTTTTCTGTGTTATAACAGTAGGACCTTGTTGTTTATCCATTCTGTATATAATAGTTTGCATGTGCTAATTCCAACCTCCCAGGCCATCCCTTTCCTAACCCCCTTGCCCTTGGCAACATCGGTCTGTTCTTCACATCCATGAGTCTGTCTCTGTTTTGTAGGTAAGTTCATTTGCATCATATTTTATAGTACATATATAAGCAATATTATATGATATTTGTCTCTTTTTCTGACTTACTTCAGTTAGTATGATAATCTCTAGGTCCATCCATCCTGTTTCATCCTCTGTCATCCCGTTTTCCTCCTGCCTTCAATCTTTCCAAGCATCAGGGTCTTTTCCAGAGGATGAGGTGCTTGGATGGCATCACTGACTTAATGGACATGAGTTTGAGCAAACTTCAGGAGTTGGTGATGGACAGGGAAGCCTGGTGTGCTGCAGTCCATGGGGTCGCAAAGAGTCAGACATGATTCAGTGACTGAACTGAACTGAAGTCTGTCCATGTTGCTGTAAATGGCATCAATTCATTCTTTTTTATGGCCAAGTAGTATTCCATTGTGCTTCCCAGGTGGCTCAATGGCGAAGAGTCTGCCTTCCAATGCAGAAGCCGCAGGAGACCCGGGTTCAGTCTCTGGGATGGGAAGATCCCCTGGAGGAGAAAACAGCAATCCACTCCAGTATTCTTGCTAGGATAATCCCATGGACAGAGAAGCCTGGAGGGCTACAATCCATAGGGTTGCAAAGAGTCTGACACGACTGGCTTCCCTGATGGCTCAGACAGTAAAGAATTTGCCTGCAATGAAGGAGACCTGGGTTCGATCCCTGGGTTGGGAAGATCCCCGGAGGAGGAAATGGCAACCCACTCCAGTATTCTTGCCTGGAGAATTCTATGGACAGAGAAGCCTGGCAGGCTACAGTCCATGGGGTTGCAAAGAGTCGGACATGACTGAACGACTTTCACTTTTTCTTTTCCAGCTTAAAAATATGCAGGCATAGTCCAGGGCTAATTTTAGCTGAGGTTCAGAGAAGCACCCAGGGATAGCCATACAGCCTCCCAATCCTCCAGGCGGTGCCCAATGCACCTGGGACGATCCCTGGGGACATCTGCCCTGTCCCCACCCCTCCACCAGCCCTTCCATTGGCAAGTTGCTCTGGGGCCATGGGGCTTTTTCTGTGTCAGCCAGCTGTAGCCACTTCAGAGACACAGCAGAGGCAGGATGGGGTCAGGAGGTGTTAGGTAAAGAGGACAAGCTCCCAGGTCAGCCATCCTAAACTCCCTCTCTATGCCCTCCCTCTGCTGCAGGTCCTCTGGTAGCCAAGCGTGGAGCCTTGTCACCTGACATCAAACAAAACAGTCAACAGGGTCTTGTGGCTTCAGGATTTAGGTTCTGAAATGCAGGACATGTATCCCACAATGTGCTACCAAAGCAGGCAGACAAATATATGTCGTTGATTAATCATGTGTCTGCATTTTCTTTAGACATCGCACAGGGGCTCTTGTCTGCCTGGCCCCGACTTGGTTGTCTGCAATCTGTAGGGTGAGCTGGGGGGCTACTGAACCTGCCAAGGGTCCATTGATGAGCATGGTCCACCCCTGTCCCTCCGTTTTTTTTCCGGGCACAGGGTCCACATCTGATGATTGATAACATGCATGACTGATGATTGATATGATTGATAACGTGATTGATAGGCATGCATTCATAACACAGAGGGTCAGTCGCTCCAGAATCTAGAAGGCAGAACCACTGTGCCGGTGATGTCATCCTCCAGTGGACTGCAGCCCGGGTTCCAGGAGAGAAGAAGCAGACAGAGCCCCACCCTCAGGGCTCCCCACCCCTCCACCCTTTGTGCTGACTCAGGCGTCTGGGGACAAGCAGACAGAAACAACTGCCCCCGGGGTCTAGAATGAAACACCAACTTCAAAAGGCTCAACAGCTGTTTGCAGGCACTCAGCTGCCCAGCACCAAACTCCCTCCTCACTCATCCAGGATCATCCTGGCCCCTGCCTGGCCCGCCAGCCACAGAGCAAAGAGTGGAACATCTGACCCTCCTGTGTCCAGGAAACTAAAGACAGTGACCTTCGGTTATTTGTCATGGATTTTTAAAACTCCTTTTTCATGTGCCAATCAGTATATGAATTTCACTGTTTTCCCATCTCCTCAAGGTTTTCCTCTGAACCCCCTTCCTCAGGTGTACCAGTCATTTTTCTTGGTAGCAAGTAACAAATGAACTCTGCTGCCGTCTTCAACAAGGGGGGAGTTCAGAGTTGGGGGGCAAATCAGTAGGGCATGGTGACCAGAACTGGGGAACAGGAATCCTATGGTAAGGGATTCCCAGGTGGCTCAGACAATAAAGAATCTGCCTGCAATGCAGGAGACGCAGATTCATTCCCTGGGTCGGGAAGATCCCCAGGAGAAGGAAATGGCAACCCACTTCAGCATTTTTGCCTGGAGAATCCCATGGACAGAGGAGCCTGTCAGGCGACAGTCCATGGGGTCGCAAAAGAGTCAGACGACTGAGTGACTAAACAACAAAACCCTGTGGCAGATAGAGCCTTGGCTCCATGCTCTGAGTGGCCACAGCTAACACCAAGACTCCAGCTGTCCTCAGTTCTTTGCATCCCTTGCCTAAAAATCCCAGTGGAGACCATTCTGCTGGCCAAGCCTACCCAGATGCCATCTCCAGGCTGAGCTGGGTCAGAAAGGAAAGGAAGCTCTGGGCTTCTGTAGCGGGAGGTAGGTCTCCCAGACAAGCTCTCTAGAAGGCTGATTAATGCTTTCTTAGGAAGAGGGGGCTGGATGATGGTCACCCCTCCCCAGCAGAGGGCAAGCCCCAGCAATGTGACACTGCACGTCCTGAGAAACACCCAGGAGGGTAGTTAGGTAGGCACAGACTGGCCCTAACAGGTCAGGGCTGTGTTTTTGCCTCTTTGGGATGCCAGGCTCCATCCGAGAAACCCTGATGGTTCAGGCATCTATGAATGTCTCCCCTCCCACTCCACACCTCCTCTGCTTGCCCTGCATTCAGGGGTCTCTGCAGAGGGCAACCCAGGTTGAAGCAGCTGGAATAGGCTGGAGCTTGGGAAAGGAGCTGGCTTTGCGGTCCAAATCTGAAAGGAGATGGAACATTGACACAGGCTGGCCTTACATCCTAGTAATAGGCAAGCTGCTCCCCTAGGAAAAAGATGGGGGGCCTCTCCCAGCTCCTGCTCCGACTGCAGCCGAGCAAAAGACCCGGCTGGGGACTTTGACCTTGCTGCAGCCTTTCCAAGTGCAGGAAGCCAGGCACCAGAGACCCGACTGGACATCGGGCAGGCAAACAATGCTCTGTCCTCAGTACCCGCTTCTATCCCTGGCTGCGAACGTCACCAAGGAGATTTCCTCTCTGACGGGTGTCGTGATACCTAATAGCCGATTAATAACGTGCCTGAGACGCCGGAAAAGTAGGGCCGCCAAAAATGTGACTTTAAGAGTCTGATATTTCAAAGGGAGCATCAAAGACAAGTCTGAATGGGAAATACTGGATATTTGCTTGGCCTTCTCTCACGCTTTTATTTTGAACTGTTTCCAGGGGCAGGAGGTGACTGTAATGTTTTCCAGTGGTAGACATCTCTGAAAAATCTTTCCAGCCCGGCTTACCCAGAGAAGGGCCAGGGAGACCTCACAGTGTGACACTTGAAGCTTATGGCATACTTTTTCTATTCTCTTCTTGTTGGGGGAAATTTTAAAAATTAATTTGTTGTTGTTTTTAAACTTTTAATTTTGTATTGGGGTTTAGCTGATTAACAATATGGTGATCACCCATCTATATATATGTATCCATTCTCCCCCAAACTGCCTCCCATGCAGGCTGCCACATAACATTGAGCAGAGTTTCCTGTGCTATACAGTAGGTCCTTGTTGGTTATCCATTTTAAATATAGCAGTGTGTACATGTCCATCCCAAACTCCGTAACTATGCCCTTTCCCTCCATCCTTTCCCTAGGCAACCGTAAATCCATTCTCTAGTCTGTGAATCTCTTTGTTGTTGCTGTTTTGCCTTGTGCTGCTGAAAATTTTTTTGGATGTTTCATTTTCTTACAGTGGAGACCATCTACTGATTTCGAACCCTGTTTCTCAAAGTGTGGTCCCCAGACCGGCAGCATCACCATCTCCTAGGAATTGGATAGAAATACATAAGAAATCTCACCTCAGACCCACCAAATCAAAGTCCCAGGAATCACCGACTTAACGCAGAATAAAGCTAGAAATCAGACAATCATATCTCAAAGGGATAATGTTCCTCCAGTGCTCACAGGCTGCCCACTTCTCCCCAGGAGCCTCCAGACAACCCCGGCAGTGGGGCTAGGACAAGAGGAATCCCATAATAATTGCATGGAAATTTCATATAAAAATGTGTTACAGGTTTAAATAAATTTGAATAGTAGTTAGATCTTACTTTATCCTTCCTTAAGACCTATAAATCTGTTGAGACTGTTTTTATTGTATTTGTTTTTAATAACTTTATTTATTTATTTAATTTTTTGGCTTCATGACATGTAGGATCTTAGTTCTCCAATCAGGGATTGAACCTGTGCCCCTGCAGTGGAAGCAGGGAGTCTTAACCACTGGACCAACAGAGAATTCCCTATTGAGGCCCTTTTTATATGAGTCTCAGAAAGATGATTTCTTTTTCTTCCTGGTTTTGCACATTATCCCTGGAAAACAACAACAACAAATACACAAAGTGTGTGTGTGTATTTCTTGAGTATGATTAGAAAATGTTTTTGTCTCTTGTAGTGCTTAGATTCTTTTACTTCCATTCCTTTCACCTTTTTACTTTATTTTTTCATTTATTTCTCATTTTATTGTGTATTATATTCCTAGGAGATATGTGTGTATAAAAATCATATTGGCATATTATTTTTACCTTTATTAGATTCTTGACTTAAATTCGTCTCTTTTTTTCCTCTTTTCCTTTTTTCTCTTAAGCATTCTTTCTTTTTTAAAAAAATATTGAGCTAATTGAGGATGGTGAAACTTCCCACGAGCGCAGATTTGCGCATGTCCAATATATTTGAATATTTCATGTCTTTGTCATCATTCTTCTTTTGTCTCTAATTGAAACACTATTTTCTGTATTCCTCAAGAAAATTTTAGAAGGCACATTTTTATTGTTGGAAGACTGAGTTTCTTATTTAAACCTTTATAATTCTTCTTGCATTGTGGCCATAAAGCACTGCCAGTGTCAACACTTTTTAAATTAAGGTTTCTTTGTGCCCAGTTGTAGTTTTTGTCATTAGTCTAGAAGTAGATGAGTAAAGGATCTATATTTTGGAGGATGTAGAATTATGGTTGTGAGTTGTGGTCAGTCTTAGCTTTAAGTGCTAGGCGTTTCCTCTTTTCCTCTGTCTTCTAGCATTTGATTGGGAAGTCTGGGAAGGTCATGGGGGCTAGTGCCTGGTGCTATTTTGAACAAGAGGGTCAGCAGAAGGAAGTCGAAGGACCTGACTACGAGGATGAGTTTGTGCACCTAGTTCAGTTCAGTTCCTGCGTTGCGCATCTAAGCAACATCTTAATCAAAAAGTTGGCAAAAGAGGAGCAAAATACTGTTAATAGTCACATGTTATTCTCATCAGTGTAGCTACTGTCACTGAAACACCTGCAGCCGTGCCATGTTGTCAACAGGGGGTACCGACTTTATGTACCAGTTGGGCATGAACTGTCTTCATTCAAGGGAATATTCTCTAGGGATTCTGTGGGCAGAGAGATCACCAACTACTGTAAAGGGGAAGTCAGATCAGGGTGCCAGTACTGCTGGGTTCTTGGTGAGAGCCAGCTTCTCACTGCATCCTCACTTGGCACAGAAAGAGCAAGCTAGCTCTTATATGGCACTAACCCCAGTTGTGTGGGCTCCACCCTCATGACCTGATCACCTCCTGAAGCCCCTTCTCCTTATACAATTTCACCGGGGATTAGACTTCAGAACTTGAGTTGAGGGGGGACAAAAGCATTCAGTCCACTGAACTTAGCAACATTCCTCTTCGGATGGCTTTCTTGATTAAGAAAGGTGGCTTCTGGTGGAACAAGACTCTTTTAGAAGCTTTTCCCATTTGATCTGGGTCGGTTGGGTTGTTTCAGTTTCCTTATTTGGTCTCTAAGATCTTTGACCTGCCATGCCTAAAATCTCCATTCTCGTGTGGTCACCTCCTCGTGAACCAACACAGTATCTCCAGGGCAAAGTGAAAACAAAACAAGACAATAACCCAACCCCTGCACAATCACATCTGAAAGTCCCTAGTGTGGTCTCGGTTGGCTCACGTTTTGATTTATCGTGTGGACTAACCAGTATTTCATTTCCAGTAGCTACCTTGGAGTGTCTGAATGAACAGGCAGCTGCACACAATGAAAGCGGCTCCTTAGAGCTATTTTTGTCACAATGAGTCTGCGGGAGGCAGCAGTGCCTTCATCCTGACCCACTTCCCTCAGCCCCCTCCCAGGTGCAGGCACAGTTAGAACAGACCATTGGAAAGGATTTTCTATCAGCAACTTGCTGGCTGCCTCTCCTCCTCTGACTGCTTGGGATGGAGGAGCTGCCTGGCTTCTGTTGACTTTTGGGTTATTAGACAGCCTTCCTAAAAGTAAAGAAAAGGATGTATGGACAGTGGGTGCTTTATAGTCGTGTTAACCCTTCTGGCTCCAGCAAATGTGTATCTCCATCTATGTCTGAATCTAGTTTCCCTGTCTCACATCTATGCCCTCAGCTCAACGCCTTCACTGAAAGGTGTGTTATCCATAGGAAGATGCAAAATAATTTTGGACAATGAATTAAGGTGCTGAGAAAGAGGGAAGAGGAGAGAAAAGCACAAAAAGAAAGAAATAGTGGTCAAGAAATAGGGTGGCACTGTTTTCTAAAAACAGAGGCAACCTCAGAAGATTTAGAGGATGAAACTTATGCATGCAGCACAAAAGCTAACAATCGTTTAGAAAATCTGTTGTTTAGGAAGTCAGATGGGCTTCCCCAATGGCTCATCATCCATCTGCAATGCAGGAGATACAGGGGATGTGGGTTCAATCTCTGGGTCAGAAAGATGCTCTGGAGGAGGAAATGACAAGCCACTACAATATTCCTTCCTGGAGAATCCCATTGACAGAGGAGCCTGGCAGGCAACAGTCCATGGGGCCACAAAGAGTCAGACAAGATTGAGCAACTGAGCATGTAACATAGCACATAGGAAGCCAGATAAAGTACAAAGCCTCAGAAAACCAAATGAGCCTTAAGATGTTATACAGCCCATGCTACTGTCTTTGAACAAAACCTTGTGCATCCTCAACATACAATTGCTTTCAGGAAATACTCTTTAATCAGAAAACTAATGTTCTTGGTAAATGAGTACTTTAGTAAATATTATAAATTATTATGATATTTGATATGACATTTATTATAAATTATAAATAAAGTTGTTTCATGCCAGCACTGGAGTATAGACATTATTGTCAACATTATTTTGTCAAAGGAGCTAACACAGTAAGACAATTAATAAGGCTGATTCACAGTCAATCTGAAGGACTCTCACACTGCTGTGTTACCCACATCTTCAGTTGCCACATTGGAAATTTTAATTCAGGACCACACTCCACTTAGCAGTAATTCTTAGGACATTTTTCTGCAAAAATACTTGCATGGGACACAAAGTTATAAGGACAAAGATGTTAATTGCATTAATTTTTTGTAATGGCAAAAAAGAAAACATGTTCACAAGTGGCTAACAAGTGTATTTCATATTATGGATAAGCATAGAACCATTAAAAAGAACAGCCAACGTCTATACATAACCTCACAGAAAAGTTGCCAGGACATATATTAAGTGGAAAAAGAGCATGGAGCTGACCAGTAAATAAAGCATGGTTGTAATTATACAAGAAAAGAAGTGTATGTTCTTTTACTTGCATGAATATTGAGTTGAAGAAATGGAAGCACACGGAGAAATCTTAATAATAGTTACTTTATGGCACAAGGAGTGAAGTGACAGTAAATCCATGTGGGAGTAAAAGGTATAAAGAGAGGCTTTGTGTCTTATTCTCTGTATTTTCTTTTATTTTTTATGTATCATTTTAATGATACAAAAACAATTTTTAAATTGTGGGAAAACCAATAGTTCTTAACAACAACAACAACAACAACAACAAAACCTTCAGCAATAATTGAGGAAACTGAATACAGTCTGGGTATTATATTATATGAATGAATTATTGGTCATTTTGTTGAATATGACAATGGTATTGTGGTATATTTCAAAGGAAATTCTTGTCTGTTCAGTTCAGTTCAGTCGCTCAGTCGTGTCCGACTCTTTGCGACCCCATGAATCGCAGCACGCCAGGCCTCCCTGTCCATCACAAACTCCCGGAGTTCACTCAGACTCAAGTCCATCAAGTCAGTGATGCCATCCAGCCATCTCATCCTCTGTTGTCCCCTTCTCCTCCTGCCCCCAATCCCTCCCAGCATCAGTCTTTTCCAATGAGTCAGCTCTTCGCATGAGATGGCCAAAGAACTGGAGTTTCAGCTTCAGCATCATTCCCTCCAAAGAAATCCCAGGGCTGATCTCCTTCAGAATGGACTGGTGGATCTCCTTGCAGTCCAAGGGACTCTCAAGAGTCTTCTCCAACACCACAGTTGAAAAGCATCAATTCTTCGGCGCTCAGCCTTCTTCACAATCCAACTCTCACATCCATACATGACCACAGGAAAAACCATAGCCTTGACTAGACAGACATACATAAATGTGTGCATGTAACACTCCAATATTTTGGTCACCTGATGCGAAGAACTGACTCATTGGAAAAGATCTTGATGCTGGGAAAGATTGAAGGCTGGAGGAGAAGGGGATAACGGAGGATGAGATGGTTGGATGGCATCACTGACTTAATGGACATGAGTTTGAGCAAGCTCCAGGAGTTGGTGATGGACAGGAAGCCTGGTGTGCTGCAGTCCATGGGGTCGCAAAGAGTCGGACACGACTGAGTGACTGAACTGAACTGTGCGTATAAAATGATATATGTGGTTTTAAAAACTCTCTATACATGTATACATACTATATATTTACATATAATATGTATATAATATATGAAATTTATATATCTCACATGCTAAGTCTGCTGCTAAGTCGCTTCAGTCGTGTCCGACTCTGTTCGACCCCATAGACGGCAGCCCACCAGGCTCCCCCGTCCCTGGGATTCTCCAGGCAAGAACACTGGAGTGGGTTGCCATTTCCTTCTCCAATGCATGAAAGTGAAGAGTGAAAGTGAAGTCGCTCAGTCCTGTTCGACTCTTAGCGACCCCGTGGACTGCAGCCCACCAGGCTCCTCCGTCCATGGGATTTTCCAGGCGAGAGTGCTAGAGTGGGGTGCCATTGCCTTCTCCGATATAGCTCACATAAATGTATTATTTTTAAATAAGTATTTTTAAGATGATCAAATAAATAAACAACAACAAAAAAAGCTATATAATCTAATCACAAGAGGGGGAAGAATTTGAAGAGTCTACAGGAGTCAAGTAGATGATAAAAATGTGAAGCTCTCAGGTGTGGGGTTAAAGGAGGTGGGAGGGTGTCTGCTCCATTTCCAGGGCCATTTCTACCTCAGAACCAGCCTTTTGGGGTTCATCTGGGAATGCTGGCCACGCATGGTCAAATCTTCTGAGTTTTCCAAAGAAGCTAGACGTCCAGATACTGAGCTCTGACTTGAAAAAGGCCAGGAAGGGGCCTGAACTGCCAAAGCGAAGAAGACAGTCACTCTGGGGACTGACCCTGTCCTTGAAGACATCAGACTGAGTGCCCCTTTCAGTTATGTGCCAGGCTCCTGCTTACCCCTCAGTCAGACCCTGTCCGGACAGGTATGTACTTCCTAATTCGTAAATACTGGGCTTCCCAGGTGGCCCAAATGATGAAGAACCCACCTGCCAATGCAGGGTTTGATCCCTGGGTTGGGAAGATCCCCTGGAGGAGAGGATGGCAACCCACTCCAGTAATCTTGCCAGGATAATCCATGGACAGGGGAGCCTGGTGGGTTACAGTCCGTGGGCTCGCAAAGAGTTGGATGTAACTGAGCATGTATGCATGCATGTAAATATGAGTACAATTCTGTGTGTGGTGTGAGTGTGTGTATGTGTGTGAATGTGGGTGTGTGTAAGTTTGTATATGTTTGTATATGTATGTGTATATGTGTTTGTATATGTATGTATATATGTTTGTATATGCGTGTGTATACATATATGCATGTGTATTTTTGTGTTTGTATATGTGTGTGTATATATGTGTTTGTATATGTGTATATATATATATACATATGTATATGTATATATGTGTTTTTATATGTGTGTGACTGTGAATGTGTGTGTGAGTGTGTGTGGGCAAGTGAAGGAGACCATATCTGGGGGCAATAGGAGATCAGAATGATCTCTCAGCTAAGAGGCCCTGGGAAGGGGCCCTTCCCCATACACAGGGAATGAGACTCCAACACTAAGCCGCCAGGTACTCAGACTCACACAGGTGGTTAAAACGCTGTCCAGAGACCCTAGAAGGAGAGGCCAGAGGGAAAGGTCACTTCAGACCACTTCCAGGTTGGCCTGCACTCATGTCTCTCTAAATGTGTCCTTCGTCTGTAAATATTCTGTTCAACAGACGTGGTTCTTACTCCCCCAGAAACAACTACCTCATCCAAGTTACTCATGTTTGAACCCTCTTGTTGGGTACAAATGCCTTTAAAATTTAAAAAAAAATATAAACAGGGGAAGCAGTCCCAACATTTGAAACACATTCTGTTACCTTTTATACAATCTCACACCTGAACCATTGATGCCTTGTCAGGATAAACCTCAGAGGAGAAAGGCACCTTCAGTCTGGAAAGAGCTGTGGCATTTGAGTGAGCCCCGTGGGAAATTACAACACAGGCCGAGCACAGGCAAGCGGGCCTCTGGGCCCTCTGGGGATGAAGATGCTCTGAGATCATGATACAGGAATATCACATCCGATTCTGCCCAAGGGGCTGATGTGACATCATTGAAGACCCAGTTTCCCGAGTGCGTGTGGCAGGCCCCATTCCAGGCATGAAAGATGCTGCTCTGAACAAGAGAGGAAAAGTCCTTTTTATCCTGGGGATTCCAATCTAATAGGACTGCAGAAAATACACAAGGAAATTGCAATCCACAAGCAGATAAGCTAGATCATTTCAGAAAGTGAGAAAGTGCTCAAGGAAACTGAAATAGGATCATGTAAGGGGAAGAGATGAAAGGCTAGACTCGGCGCAGAGCCAGAGATCTGGGCTATGGGGGTGGTAAACAGCCATCCAGTGCTCAGCCCTTCATAGTAACTCCAGGCTGAGCCCCTGCTCATGCAGGTCACTGCCACCTGGGCAACTGACAGGAAGAGGTTCTCTAGGGCACTGGGCCCGGGATCCATAAAAATCCCCTTCACACTCACTCCGTCCTCCCTTTTCCCGGTGACTATTTCCAAACTCGTTCTTTCTCCTCCTTACCTGCTCAACTCACCTGCTTCTGTGTTTTTTTTCTTCTTCTTCTTTATTATTTTTTTTTTTACAAAGTCTTCTGTAGGCTTTATTATTTATTTTATTTTCTGGCTGTGGTGTGTCTTTGTTGCTGCACGCAGGCTTTCTTTAGTTGCAGAGACTGAGGGCTACTCTCTAGTTGCAGTGTGTGGCTTACTATCGCGGTGACTTCTCTTGTCGGAACACGAGCTCTGCGGCACGTGGGCTTCAATAGCTGCAGCACGTTGGCTCAGCAGTTGCAGCTCTCCGGCTCTAGAATGCTGGCTCAGTAGTTGTGCCCCACGGCATGTAGGATCTGGGACCAGGGACTGAACCGGTGTCCTCTCCATTGGCAGGTAGATTCTCAACCACTGGACCACTAGGGAACCTCCTCCCTTGTGTTTTTCTTTTACATGAGAAAAGAGTCAGGCTTATGCAGTGGCAAGCACAATGTGCCTTGGGACGGATGCCCACGTAAGATGAGCAGGTGACTGTGCTCCATTCTGTGACACGAGAGCCATAAAAAATCTGCCTCATGAAAAATGAAGGGGCTTTTAGAGACTCAAGCAGGTGGATTCCCTTCTTTTTTAACTTCAGGCTTGGAAAATGCTGGGGGAGGGGCACCTTTGGGAAGGTGGGGAAGCCTTTTACCCCAGGATGCCTGAGTAAGAGGTTCCCGCAGAGACACTTGAAAGCCCGATAGACACGTTGGAATTTATAATATACCCTTGAAGTGTTCATTCATAATCCTGAAGGGATTTTCAAAGCCACGAAGAGGATGGATGACTTTTGACCAGCTCACGTGTTGTGAAGGGTGTCTATGAGGCTGTCAGTGAGAGGGTATTAAATAGATTTGGGGAAAAAGGACAGCCCTGGCTATGAACACTGAAACTTCCCTGGCACTTAATTTGATTCAGGTACTTAGTGTGTGCTATCTATGGAGCACAGATTTAAAGACGGTGAGAAATACTCCAAGGTGCATGTGACTGACTCAGTTCCTGATCCGAGTGGGAAGAAGTATCCGATAACCTTTCCATTCTTTCTGTAAGCACAGGCGGCCCCTGCTCTGTACAGAGCTCTCTGCTGAGCACTGTTTTCCAAAAAACTTCTGATCCAGGGAGTAGAGAAGAAGAGGAGTACTAGTAAAAATGCTAATAACTGCCTCTTACAAGGGCTGCCAGGTGCCACGCTCTGTTGGCAGTGGCTTACTTACATCATATAAACAGATCATTACGAAAAAAACAAGGTGTGTGAATGGTAAGCATACCTGCAAGGTATTATGGGAACATCAAAGAGGAATTCCAGCTGGGGGTGGGGGTGGGATAGTCTGGGGTTAGGAAAGGCTGCTAGGAGGCGCTGAAGCCTGAGTGAAAGGCAGAGGAATATTTAATGCTAACAGGAAATTCATTCCACAAAGAGTTATTCAAAAGGTCATTGTTTAGTTGCTAAGTCGTGTCTGACTCTGTGACCCCATAGACTGTAAACCGCCAGGCTTCGCTGTCTATGGAATTTTCCAGGCAAGAATACTGGAGTGGGTTGTTATTTCCTTCTCCAGGGAATCTACCCGACCCAGGGATGGAATCCACGTCTCCTACTTGGCAGGCAGATTCTTTACCACTGAGCCACCTGAGAAGCCCTTCAAGAGGTTATTGAGCATCTTCTATGTGACAAGCACAGTTGCAGGCCCTGGGGATGAATTACTGAACAAAACTTGCTATCATGAAGCTTACATTCATGGGCCAGTTGTGGCAATGACCAGACAGTGTGTAAACTACCTAATTTGTTAGTGATGAGTGCTAGGGGGAAAGAAAGAGGGGGAAAAAAGGGGGGGGAAATAGAGAAAAAACAGAGCTGGGGTGTTCTCTTTTTAAATAAGGTTGTGAGGAAAGTTGTCAGTGAGCAGCTAGGATTGGAGTAAAATCCTAGAGGAGGTGAGGATATGAATCATAGGGATGTCAGGGAGAGGAGTGTTCCCAATAGCAGACCAGACAGTGCAAAGGTCCTGAGGCTGGGACAGCCTGGCGAGTCCAACAAAAGCAGGCAAGCATGGCTGGTGTGGAATGAATGTGGGAAGAGGGATAGACGAGGAAATCGTAGAAGGGTCGGGGGAACCCACCACACTGAGCCTTAGTGTCCACTGAGAGTTCTTTGGGTTTGCTTTGGAGGAGGTGGGGGTTGTGGAGGCTTTATGAGTAGATGCTGGGTGGGACTTGACTGATGTTTTAGCAGCATTTCTGGTTGCCATGGGAGCAACACACTTGAAGCGAGCCATGGTGGCAGAAGAGATCGGCGATGTGGTCAACCAGGCGATAAAAAATGATGGCTTATACCAGGTGCTGGTAACGGGGGTGGTTGGATGATGACCCTGTGTTGAAGATACTTCTGATGGGATTGACTGGCCAATAGGACAAAGGGTTTGAGAGAAGAAGAGATGTGAAGAATGATTCCAGGGTTTTGGTGGGGCAGGCAACGGAGGGCTGGAATTGCCATCTGCTGTGATGGGGGGGACTGAAGGAGTATGGATCTAAGGGTCAGAGCAGGCGCTGAGGAAATTAAGATTCATTCCATGCAGACCAAGCCACGAGGATAAAGCAAAGCAACCAGGAGTCATGCTGTGTGTGCATGGACCACAAGTCCTCAGGAATCACAAGAGGGCATGTGGGGTGGATGAGATCAGACATGCCCACTGCAATTCCATCCTTCCCCACTTTCAATTTCTTCTGGGCAGATCTGGCGGGTGAGAGCCATGCAAGATCTCAGGGACGCTGCTGAAGAATCTCTGTGTCATCACATCTACGGTAGCCTCAGTTATAAGACCTGTCATTATTTTATGTTCCTTTGAGAAAGAAATTATGCTGACGTTGAAATTATGGTCTGATTCGGTGTTATCACTTAGAATGCTCACCTTGGTAAGTTCAAGACGCTCCAGGGCATAGGGACTGGCTGGTTCTCTGATGCCACCCCTCTACATCCTTCTGTCCACTCATTAGGATCAGTGCTTTTGACCTTCCCTTGATTCCTGGACAATTCTTGTTCAGATACAGGCTCTAGCCTGGCATCCCCTGGCAGTGCCTCAGGCACAGTTACTACCCAGGAGAGAATATTAGACATCAAAGGAGTATGAAATTTCACACCAGAGCAGAGGAGGAATGGTCCGGAATTGACCATGGATACCCAGAGAGATGTTCATTCCCAGCTGTTCCTAGACCAGGAGTCAGGATAAACAACCTCATCTGAGAACACAGTTCTCTTATCTGTGAATACTAGGGTCTGGTTTAGAAGACTGACCAGTAAGGGTACCTTCATAGCTAAAATTCTACCAGTTTTTTAAGAAGAGTAGGCAAGGGAAGCACTGGATAGGTTTATTTGATTCCTTGTCTCTCTTTACAAAGAGTATTTTTCCAGATTTCCCTGGTGGCTCAGTGAATAAGAATCGGCCTGCCAAATGCAGGCAAAGGACACAGTTCGAGCCCTGATCCGGGAAGATTCCACGTGCCACGGAGCAACGAAGTCCATGCACCGCAACTACTGAGCCTACATGCTGCAGCTACTGAAACCTATTTGCCTGGAGCCCGTGATGCACAAGGGAAGCCACCACGATGAGAAGCCTGCGCATCACAACGAGAAACAGCTCCTGCTCACGCAGCTAGAGAAAGCCCTCCCCCAGCAGTGAAGACCCAACCCAGCCAAAAAGAAATAACTAAAACTTTTAAAACCAGTGTTTTCCCCACAATGGCTTTGATCACTCACCTCCTCTGTGGAAGTAGCTCTCAAATCTACAAACAATCTGCAGGTGGTAACTGGGTTTAGGGAATTCTACCTGGAAGAGAAAGCAGCTGGTAAAGCATAGACTGTATTTCAATTTCTATTCTGTTTGCATATGAGTATCTCTACTTCTGAATACACAGGAGGTTGGCAGAATAATGAAATAATGCCGCCCTCCCAAAGATGTCCATGTCTTAAGCACAGAACCCATGGATATGTTAAGCTATGTGACAAAGGGGAATTATGGTCACAGATGGAAATAAGGTAGAAAGCAGCTGGCCTGAAGACGAGCACCCTGGGTTATCCAGAAGAGACCTGTGATCATTTGGGCCAATCTGACTCCATCTACACCTCCATCCACTTTCCCCATCCCTGTATCATTTTGAATCAAATCCTAGACATTTTATTACTTTATTTATTAATATTTCACAGTGTAGCTCTAAAAGATATGGATGCTTTCTTTGACATAACTATGAAACCACTCTTAGTATAAGAGTATGTCCTTGATATCATCAAAAACCCACTCTGTATTCAAATCTCCACTTGCCTCTGCTACATCATGAGGAATCAAACCGTACCTCTATGGTTTAATTTTTTTTTAATATTATGCATGTTGGTTTGAATCAGGAACCAAAATAGCTCCTCACATTGCTACTAGTTGCAACATCTTTAAAGTTTCTTTTCATTCCTAGGATCTACCTCCATCTTTTTTTTTCCTTTTGTATTTATGGAAAAATTAATTTCTCTTGTTCCACAGTGTTTCTTAGTTTGAGATTTACTAATTACATCTTCATGGTAGCCATTTAATAATTTTTTTCTGTCTTTTGTGTTTTCCATAAGCAGGAAGTTGGATTGACAGGCTTGATCAATTTTAAGTTTTTGGCAAGAAGACAAACCAGGATGTGTTGTTCTAGCAGGAGGCACATGAAGTTCAGCTGTCCTTACTTGAGTGATGTCAGGAGATGCTGTATGTGACATCAGGTCCATTATTTCAATAGAGGTTAGAAAACATTAATAATCTATTCTCTCTTCCTCATCTGTTTGGCAGAATAACTTGACAAAGAGAAGATTCCCTTTGACTGCTATTTGGTTATTCATTGCCAATGTTCTTAGAATTGGCTTTTCATTAACAAAAATTGCCTACGAACTTAAGATTTGATGCATATGAGTTCCACGTTGTTGAAGACTCAGAATTGGCTCCCTAACGAATTCCATTCATAGGTCACTCATGGTCATTGGGTCATTGGTTGAGGACTTGGAGATAGTTCAGTTCAGTCCAGTTCAGTTCAGTCGCTCAGTCGTATCTGACTCTTTGTGACCCCATGAATCACAGCACGCCAGGCCTCCCTGTCCATCATCAACTCCCAGAGTTCACTCAAACTCACATCCATCAAGTCGGTGATGCCATCCAGCCATCTCATCCTCTGTCGTCCCCTTCTCCTCCTACCCCCAATCCCTCCCAGCATCAGAGTCTTTTCCAATGAGTCAACTCTCCGCATCAGGTGGCCAAAGTACTGGAGTTTCAGCTTTAGCATCATTCCTTCCAAGAACACCCAGGACTGATCTCCTTTAGAATGGACTGGTTGGATCTCCTTGCAGTCCAAGGGACTCTCAAGAGTCTTCTCCAACACCACAGTTCAAAAGCATCAATTCTTCAGTGCTCAGCAGTAGAAAAGGGAATGACCACTGTTCTTTTGAAGGGTCCTCTGCTTCCAGAGTTCTTACTTCTTCCTTGAGGCTCCTCAACTTTTCCGTATTGGATTGTGTTGAAGTGTGTCCTCCTTTCCCCCAAATTCTTGTGTTGTAATCTTGCCACCCAATAACCCAGAATACGAGCTTGTTTGGAAATCGGGACATTGTAGATGTAATTATTTCAGATGAGGTCACATGGGTGAGCCCTAATCCAATACATCTGTCCTCCTTATGAAGAGGAGACATTTGGACACACACACACATGAGGAAGGACACATGACAGGAAGGCAGAGATTGGAGTGATGCAACTACACTCCAAGAAATGCCAAAGATTGCTAGCACACCACCAGAAGCTGTGACAGAGGCAAGAGGGACCAGACCCTTAGCACAGTTAGTTCATGGCAGTGTTTATGAACAAGATAAGCGATACAAACATCTTTCTGCCCACTTCTCACACACCCTTGTCGCATCTCCTGCTTATATAGCATTTTGCATCTACACATTCATTCAACACTATTAATCCAATAAATATTTATTTATGGAGATCATTCGTAAGGTGCTGCCAATGAACGGTGAAATCAAGCATGTCCTCTACCTCCATGTTGTTCACAGTCTGCTTGGGAAAATAGATGCACAAATAAATATATGACATGGTCACTCAAGACTCACATCTTTTCATGTGCATGTCAAGAAAGGGCAATGCACCCAGTCTGGAATGGAGGGTTTGGAGCTTTGCATGGGAGAGGGTTAAGAAGATGGAGTGGGCAAGATTCCAGGGTGTCTAGCCCAGGGGCTTGGGGAGACAGAGATATCAACCCTCAAGCTGAAAATACAAGAGGAAGAGGGGTTCAGATTCAGACTTGTTGAGCTGTAGTGCCTGCAGGACATCCAGGTGGAGAGCTGTGGCAGACACCTCCATAAATGAATCCTTAGCTCCAGGGAAGGAGCTGGGTGGAGCTTTGGAATGAGGCCTTGTGAGCCAAGGATGGAACCCTGGGGACAAAAACCTCTTAAGAGCATTCCTTTAACTTAAGAATATATTAAGGTCGGGGGTGGCGAGGGGGATGTTGTTCAGATGATTCAAAGACTTCCCTGTGGTTTCATGTATCAACTTGTAATCCGTTAAGGGAGACAATATTAAGTAAAACCCCAGTAGTCTCAACAGAGCTCCTGAAATTGGAAGAGGAGCCTACAGTGATTACTTCTCCTGCATGAGTTGCCTGGTTTTGCTTTTTGTTTCTTCCCGTATTCCTTTGCAGGGCTTCCCTGGTGGCTCAGAGGTTAAAGCGTCTGCCTCCAACACGGGAGACCTTTCCTTTCCAATGCTGGGATGGCAGTAAGTTTGGTAGCAACCGAGGGCACACCACCAAGCCAAACTCCACAACAGGAGAGCAGAGGGTGGAGGAAGAACAGAGACCTTGGAAATAAACAGGGCTGATTTATCGTCCATTCTCATCATTTCCAAGCTCAGTTTCCACATTTGCAAAATGGGAATAATCACAGGGACTTCATGATCTCACTAAGAAGGTTACATTAGACTAGGCTACACCTAGCTCCAAACCATTCCTTCTATCCATCTTTATGTGCTTAGTACCCTCATCACCTTATATATATATTTTTTTCTTTGCTAAAAGTGGCAATAAGAATTCAAGTGGTCTAAGATATTTGGTGACATCCCAAATCCCAAGATTCCAAATGAAAGAGCAAAATGGAGACTTCTCTGGCTTTCCAGTGGTTAAGAGTCCATGCTGCCAATGCAGAGAGCTAGGGTTCAATCCGTGGTTAGGAAACTAAGATCCCACATGTTGTGAGTTTTGGCCAAAATATATAAATAAAAAAATAGAAAATTTTAAAAAGACCAAAAGGGACCCCCCTCACCTGTGTCCATCAGAAAAAATAACTAAGTTTTCATCAGAAGACAACATCTTGCTGTTTGTGGCTCAAAAGTCCCAGATTGTGTGCATGGCATTTATGAGCATATTGCAGTTTCTAGATACACTTAGAAGTTCTTCAAAGTTCTCAGAAAGCAGGGAAAGTGGGGGCGTATTTTCTATTCTCACAGCTAAAAATATTATGTCTAATAGAAGAAATATGCTTAACATATGGGAGCTGAAGCATAGTCCCCCATCTGTCCACTTAGCTCTTTTGTGGAAATCCTTGAATTCTAGAAATTCTCCAGGAAAGAGTGGTATGGGTGGAGGAGAAAGCACGTTCCTGGTTTTGGTTTTTGTGGGGCTTTTAGGGTGGCAGAATGAGACATGTTGGAGAAACAGCACAATTGTATGAGTGTGTGATAGTGAAGAACACATCTGACTGCATATTAGATCTATTCCTTTTCCTGTGCTGAGTCATGACTGCACCTTTTGTTAAAGAATGCTGCCTAGAGCCTAAAATATACAGAATAGGCCGTTCTCAGGGTTCTAAACTTTGAGAGTCCAGTCACATAGAGATTAAAAATCGCAGAACAGAGAATAACATTTGTTTTACTGGCGGGTTTACAGGAACATCACAACCTAATCTACACGGACAGCCATAAGAACAAAGGATTACGACACCAAGAAGTTTGCAACAACTAACTACGTCCCTCTCTCACCTAGCCTTTAAGAGAGCTTTGAAGAAACCCTTGGAGGAGTTCAGGGTTTTTTAAGGCATGAGCCACCTGTCTCCTTGCATGGCCCTGCAATAAATCTTTGGTCCAAACTCTTAACGTTTGAATTTGTTTGACTTCTCTCCATGTCAGGCACACAAACGTGTTTGGTGACAAGCGTGGTCAGCAGAGGGGATGGCAGGACTGAGATGGCCCGGGCAGCACAGC
Organism: Bos mutus; assembly: GCF_027580195.1. Classification (NCBI taxonomy): domain Eukaryota; kingdom Metazoa; phylum Chordata; class Mammalia; order Artiodactyla; family Bovidae; genus Bos; species Bos mutus. The sequence goes on from NC_091633.1 coordinate 25,715,912, forward strand.
TTGAATGACAGAGTTGCTGTGTAATTGGAAGTTGGAAGGCCCTGTAAGAATCCAGTTGTCAAATATAGTTCATAAAACTGTAGTATGCGATATCATGCTGCAAACATTTAGACCTCCATAAACATTCGACACAGATAGAAGAAAAAGTCCAAAGTTTTGTTTGAAGGCTGCTACTGCGATTTAACCTTCCTTCAAGACAGGAATATGTGAGTGGGGTCCTGTCTTGTCAGAATCAAAGGGCTGGTGAATCGGGTCTGGTGGAGGAGCAGCATAGGGGAGGGCGGTCCAGGTTTTGCCCTCATCCTGTCTCCCGGCCACTCTGAGAGACAAAGGAGCAGGTGTCCTGAGTTTGAAGGCTGCCTCTGCTTCCTGAACACTTGGCTGTTGATGCAATCCAGGGAGGATGTAATGAGTAGAACATCCCATAGCCCATAAATAGAGCATCTAAAGAGGGCCGCCCCTGTGGGTCTGTGGCTGCCAGGAGGGACACAGGGAGAGGATTCTGTGGGCAAAGTCTGCATCTATTGGTCATCTGTTCCAGATTCCAAACTTTCGGTTGGCTGAACCCTCTCTGGGAAGGAAGCCTTCCAAGGTGGGAAGCAGCAGCCTGTATATCATAAGTGATCCCTGCCCTCCAATGATTCTCTCTTTAAAATAAAATGCACCCCCCACCAGGGCATTCACATTCCTACAATCACCTTGGTTTGCTCAGGACAGGGAGTTTCCTGGGATATGGGGCCTTCAGTACCTGAAACTAGAAAATCACCCTACCTGGGACCACCTCTTCTCCTGCTCCCTGCTCTAACACACTGGAGGCTTTTGGCACATTTTTGGAGCACTGGCCCTTGCTCCTCCCTTTGTCTAGAACACCCTTGCCCCCCCATCTTCAGGTTACAACCTTAAAGATGATTCTTGTCCTCCAGGTTTCAGTTGAAAAGTCACCTCCTCTGAGAAGCATTCCTGGATGCCTCCTCGGGCCCTCTCCTCACTCTGTTTCACTTTTATCATAGCAGTTGGTTATCTCTATTGGGAATGACTTTTATTTAGATATTTGTTTACTTGTTTAATGCCTCTGTATTCCTCAGGAGGTAAGCCCTTTGAATATTCATTCTATGAATGAAAGAATGAAACCATAAATCGGAAGTCATATTTTGGATGGTACTGAAGCCAGGGGAAGAGAAGAGGACAAGAAAGAGCTGAAGAAACCCCAAGCCCTCAGGCACAAGTTCCGTTCATCCCGGTGGTACCCTGCACATACAGGCACGTCCACAAGTGTAATTACATGACCGTGGGATGGAACTTATGCATGGGGGCTGGGGGAGCATGTTTTTAAGTGTGTATATTTCCTGTTTGTGCAGAGGCAACTCCTCTTCTGACTACAGTCTCTCGGTTTACGGTTTCACCGTCTTCCCAGCTTTTAATGCTATTATTTCTTTATTTCAGGAAATTGGCTTTGTGAGATTTATACCCGTGGAAGGCATTTTCCATGGCTGCCGTTCCCTTTTTTTGTTTTGCTCCCTTCTGCTAGCTAACCCATCCCTGCCACCTACTCTTTCCTGTTCTGCATATCCTCCCCATCACCTCATTTGCTTTTATCTCTTCCTTTTCTCCCCCAGATAACGTAGGCTCCATATTGCTAAGATGTGGATCTCAGACCCAAACATTGCTTCAGTTCAGTCAGTCAGTTCAGTCGCTCAGTTGTGTCCAACTCTTTGCAATCCCATGAATCGCAGCATGCCAGGCCTCCCTGTCCATCACCAACTCCCCGAGTTCACTCAAAGTCACGTCCATCAAGTCGGTGATGCCATCCAGCCATCTCATCCTCTGTCGTCCCCTTCTCCTCCTGCCCCCAATCAATTCTACCAGTACTTTTTTTTTCTTTTTTAAGTAGATTTTTTTTTTCTTTTAAAGAGCAGTTTTGGGTTCACAGCAAAATTGAAGGGAAGATACAGAGATTTCCCATGTACTCCCTGCCCCTTCATCTGGAGACTGGTTTACAGCAGAGTTCACCTTTGGGTGTTCTGTGTGTTCGTGCGTGCTTTTAGTCATTCGTGTAGCTTTAGTCATGTCTGATCCTGGGCAGCCCAATGGACTGTAGCCCACCAGGCTCCCCTGTCCATGGGATTCTCCACGCAAGAATACTGGAGTGGGTTGCCATGCCCTCCTCCAGGGGATCTTCCCGACCCAGGGATCGAACCCTCGTCTCTCATGTCTCCTGCTTTGGCAGGCAGGTTCTTTACCAGTAGTGCCACCTGGGAAGCCCGGGTGTTCTGTGGGCTTGGACAAATGTGTGATGACATGTATCCACCATCAGCGCATCACACAAAGTGATCTAAAAATCTGTTCCTCTCTGCCTATTCATCGCTTCCCACTAGCCCCTGCCAACCACTGATCTTTTTACTGTCTCCATAGTTCTGCCTTTTCCAGCATGTTGTGGAGTTGGAATCACACAGTACATAGTAGTCTTCTCAGATTGACTTCTCATACTTCATAACATGCATTTAAGGTTGCTTCATGTTTTTTCATGGACCAGTTCTTTTGATTCCTCCCCACCCTGGCCATACTGTGCGTCTTCTCATAAAACATCTAAATAGCTCGGCTACCAGGATGGAATGCAGACTGCTCAATCCATCGCGGTCTCAATCCAAAAAGGAGAAGGAAGGATCCTGGGGCTCCAGAGTTCGACCCAAAAGGATGTTTCAGGAACCTCCATCCACTCCCAGTTTTTCACTGGTTGGGCCTCTGTCCCCAGATTCTTGTCTCCCCCATAGCCACCCCCCACCGACCCATCAAGTCCCATAAAAATATCAAACGAGAAAGTAAAATCTCTCTCTGTTTTTCAAAAGCAAAACTTTAACGAATGGTCTTTGATCCACAAATGTAATTAGCATTAGAATTGGAGATGGAACGGATATTTGTCTAAAAGCATTAATTTAATTCCTGGCCCAGTTTTTTTTTTTTTGGTCTTATCAGTGCTCTAATTCCAACAGCGCCTGTGGCAGAATCAGAAATCAGAGGGAAGGGACAAGTGGGTCTTCGTGCAGGAAGAACACAAATAAAAATCATGCTGAAAATATTTTCCAAATCAAGACAGATGGAGGGATCCTGGGAAGTGAGTTAGTCTTGAGTATCATCAACCCAAACTTGCTACCAAGATGTGAGTGACTGAGCCTTTCAGCCGTTTGTCTTCATGTCCCCTGCTCATACTCAACAAGCTCTCTGAAACGGAGAAAGGAGGATGCTAAGGACAGAAACCTCACTCTTTTGTCCGTTGGCCCCCCAAACCAGATGCCCACAGGATTCTTTGGCTGGAATTTTAGGAGTCACTTTGATTTTTAATCTGGAGTTTACAGGCCATTACAGCTCAAGTTGTAAAGTTCCAATGAGAGTTTGGGGATGGAAGATGCTTTGTGTTACTTAAAGTGAAAATACTTGTGAATTTAAAATTCCATTCTGGTACTTCCCTGGTGGCACAGTGGATACGAATCCGCCTGCCAATCCAGCGGATGTGGATTTGATCCCTGATCTGGGGGCACTGCTCCACATACTGTGGAGCAACTAAGCCCATGAGCCATGCTCCACAGGAGGAGAAGCCAACACAATTAGAAACCCACGCACTGCAACTAGAGAGCAGCCCCTGCTCCCCGCAACCAGAGAAAGCCATGCCCGGCAACGAAGACCCAGTGCAACCAAATATAAAATAAATAAATACAATTTTAAAAACTAAGATTCAATTCTACTAGTCACCTGCTGTATCAGTCTGCTCAGGCTGCTGTAACAAAATAGTACTGATATTTATTGTCTCACAGTTCTAGGAAATCCAAGATCAAGGAGTGGTCAGGGCTGGTTTCCCCTTGGGCCTCTCTTCTGGGCTTGCAGGTAGCAGCCTCCTTGGGACGTCCTCTCAGGCTAGTCCCTCTGCGATCACCCATCCTCCTGTCTCCCCCTTCTCATAGGGACACCAGTGACATTGAAATAGGGTCTAGCCTTACAACCTCCTTTTAAGATAATCACCTCTTTAAAAATCCTTTCTCCAAGTACGACTGCACTCTGGGCTACTGGGATTGGTACAATGAATTTTTAGCCCATGACACCTGCTCAGCCGAGCATCCATTAAGACTCACGGTCTCATCTCGCCAGTAGGAAAACCCCTTTCTGTCTCTAACTCTCTAGTTCCCTTTGTGAATCTAAGTTAATACAGTCTAGGGGGAAATGCAGAGTCTTCACAGCCATCAAAGAAGCCAGAAGGCACCTGAATTAAGCTGCCCATCCTCTGCCATCTCAGATAACTAACCCCTCTCCAGAAGTTTGAGCACATGAATTTTCCCAGGTATTTACATCCTGTTTGCTTCTGCTCCTTAGAATCTATCGCAAAGCCTGCAGTTCAGCCCTCGTTATCCTGATGTCTCTTTCCTTTGGCTAGAGGATTAACGGTTTTTTAAAGGTTAATAACTTGTAGGTGTTTTCCCACTCCCTTGATGGTGTTGTCATCTTCCATCTTTTTTCATTTCCTAAGGAGGAAAATAACTTCGGCGGAACAAAGGCTGAGCGACTGAGCCAAAGGCGGCCCTCAGAACCGTATCAAAGCCCCGCCGAGTGGGAATAATTACTCAGGCTCAGCTGGGGGTGCCAGTGACACCATCTGAGCGCGGGGAGCCCTCATGCCTTTCAACGAGGAGAAATTAAAAAGAAAACGCAGGAGAAATTCTGGGGAGCGGCCAGCAGCTCAGAGACGACCAAGGCAGAGGTCAGTGGTCGCAACCTTCACTGAGAGCTCCCCACGGCCCTGTCGCGGTGGAAATGGCTGCTTCAGCTCTAAAAGGGTTTTTTTTTTTTTTTTTTTAATTGTAATATGAGAAAGAAGAAGGGCAAAAGCTTCCTTTATCTTCCATCTTGAAATCAGGAATTCTAAAAGGTTGGCTGGTGAGGACACTGAAGGTTTGCTGAAAAACTTTCTTCTATTTAATAATCGATTAGTTTGCCCTTCAGAAAAGTTTATTCAACTTTTATTTCAAAAAATGTATAAACTTCTATAATAGGACAGCTTGAAGCCCCCTCTGGAAACCATCTGATCCACCTTCAGCCCCCAGGTAGATTCACTTTTAATTTGCCCACAATTCAATCAGAGGAGAGTCTTCCCTGATGGTTCAGTGGTAAAGAATCTGCCTGTAGTGCAGGAGATGTGGGTTCAATCTCTGAGGGGAAGATCCCCTGGAGAAGAAAACAGCAGCCCACTCTAGTATTCTTGCCTGGGAAATCCCCTGGACAGAGGAGCCTGGTGGGCAACAGTCCATGGGGCTGCAAAGAGTTGTACACCACTGAGCACGCACACAAGCAACCAGAGGATGTGTTATGTAAAACCCACATCAGGCGACGAAGGCAAATAATGGGCCTGTCACAATACTGGATCCCTTTAAATCTCTCTCCAGAGGTCTGAGCCCCTAGAGAGCATGAGATGTCAGTGGGAACTTTTAAACAGTTGTGAAGGGGAGGGCCAGGGTCAGGCTGTGTATCTGTGTGTGCATGTGAGTAAGAGTGCTTGTATAAACAACTGTGTACGTGGAGTGAGTGTATGCATGTATGTGTATGAGTAAGAGTATGTATGACAAAGAGTGTGCATGCATGTGTACAAGAGTATGTACACGCATGTGTTTGCATGTGTGTAGAAGGGTTGTACACGCATGTGTGTATATGCATATGTGTGAGAGTGTGTGCATATGTGTATATGTGCATGTGTGTGCATATGTGTGTATGAGTGTGTGTGCATGTGTAGGAGAGTATGTGTGCATGCATATGTCTATATGCGTGTGTATGAGGGTATGCTAACATGTATGTATGTGTATCAGTGTGTGCAAACATGTGTGTATAGGCATGTGTGTGCACATGTATGAGAACGTGTGCTCACATGCAGGTACATGTGTGTATGTGTGCATGCATGCATGTATATGCGTGTGTGTAGAGAGAGTGCCTGTGTACAGGGTGCCACGTGTGCACGTGGAAGAGGACAAAGAGGCGCTCCTCCTGCCCCACTTGGCACCTCCACAATCACTGATCATTCCCACTAACTCTCCTGTGCGGTCGACCCGATGGTGCAGGTGGATCTGGTGCCCTTGACCGGAGTACAAGCGCATCTTGTCTTCCTGTGGCTGGTGATGAGCAGCCAGCCCGCCGGCCCAACTCTCTTCCTTCCGCTTTTTTCATGTGGATAATGACTCTACCGCTCATGGAAATGAGTCCCATCCGCCTCTCGGATTCTCACTCCTCTGGAGATCAAAAACCCCACTTAGTGGGCTGGACAAAATGGCAGTGGAACTGGGATGAAAGTCGCAGGGAAGAGCCAGGAAAATGCCTGGACGGGTCCCTCAAGTCTGGGCTTCCGTGTCCAAAGGCAGAGCAGGTTGGCGGTGGACCAGCGGTGTAACCACTTGCTAAAGGTGCCCCTGGTCACTGCCCTTAGACAAGGTCAAACAACATACTGCCAGCGAGACAGGTGCACAGGCTTGAAAGGTGGACGGTCGGACTGATGTGCAGAAAAAGGGAAAGGTTTCTCCTCCCAGGAGTAGGCACTCTGGTTCTGCAGGAGTGGCGCCCCCTGGGGTTGTGTATCTATGGGATGGCCAGTTTCCAACATCTCCATTCAAAGATAAGCAGCGCCCTCTTTCACAGGCTCTCTGAACTCCAGAATTCAAAAATAAAGGTATTTCGATATTTCATAATTTATAAAGAGTAACAAAACACAGTCCTCGTTCTGATAAAGGCAGACAGGTGAGGGGCAGTCAGGGAACACGTGGATCAAAGCATCTTTTCCTTTTAACACTCAGGTAAACCCAAGCCAACTAGAGAAATGGTGGATTCTGTGGGCAGGAGAAAATGAACCAGAATGCTTTCAACCAACGCTTCTAGGCTTTGCCTACTTTGTGGAAGGCGATGGTCGAGCCCCTGTGGTCCATCTTAGGTTCTGCTTTCTGCCTTTCGCAGTAATCTAACAGCAAGGCTCACTACACGAAGGCAGGTCTCAGGTGGTACTTCAGAAGGGGGCTTCCTGTGGAGGTCGGGGTTGTGATAAAGAACAAAGCCCACACAATTGTGTGCTTAGGGCCTGTGAGGGATGAAGACTTCCTTTCTGGAATAAACAAGTTGATGACTCCCTCCTCCCTCCCTCCCTTCCTCACGCACACACTCTCAGGTCCTCTCCGCTGTGAGTCTGCTTAGATATTCTGTAACAGAAAATAGTCCGTGCAGGGCACGTGTTCCGAAAGGCTGGTAGAACCGTTTTCTAAATGAGTTGAGTACCAGGGGGGAAAGCGCTTTCCATTGTCAAAAAGAAATGGTTCGTAGGGCTTTCATTTTTTTCTTTTTCCCTTCAAAAAAAAAAAAAAAAGCAGTAGCTACTTTCAAAGTCAGGAGAGGCGATTTTTTTTTTTTAACGCAAAGAAAGAAATAGCCACAGCGGGGTGTTGCCTCACTCTGTCCCTTTAACATTCCAGCTTCGGAAGATGCTATTAATTTCCTCCTTTCTCTTCTGGCACGAGGTTGTGAAAAATGCCCATCCTGCTTGCAAATCTGCAGGCAAATTATCTTAAGAGGGTTTCCCACGCGGGATAGGGAGTGGGAAGGGATGCCTTCACCAACAGCCCCCCTCTCCCTGCCTCAGGAGCTCGGGACCCTAATCCCACCCCAGGGGTGACTGGTGACCACGTGGACCGAATCCTGCTGACTCCCCAACCAGAGCAAATGGAAACTGACAAGGTCTGTCTCGGCTCTGCCACGGGAAGCAGAGATGTGCCGAGAGTAAGCTGGTCAAAGCGCTGAATATCAATAGCCTCCATCCAGCCTCCTAACCCAGCCTCTGCCAGGAATGTAAACTTCTGTAACGGGCTGCTCACCTTTGCCCCCTGCCACCCTCATGGCTCCTCACTTCAAAGGATGCTCTTCGCGTGGAACACGCTTTATGGAGGGAAAAAAAATGGCCATCGCTACACAATTATTTTAGAAGCTCTGCATTGTATTTTAACAGAGGGCAGACGCCCTGGCTGAAGTCTGGAGGGCTTTCAAGATTAAGATCTAAATCCCGAGGTTTAGAAATACGAACGTCAGAAGTACAATCGGCCCAACATACGGAGCCTATTCTTTGCTCCTTGAAATGTATTAAATTAAAGACCGAGTCGCGGTTTGACAACTCACCTCGCCGTTTTCAAATAAAGGTAACAAAATCCCAGTGCTAATGAAATCTTTTTTTGTGTGTGTGAAAGTTGGGTTACACTGATGACTATTTTATGGCTCTTTGAGCCTTCAAACAACAGCCACTTTGAAATGTCGGCTATGCCAGGAGAGAAGGCTGTTGACCTCTCTGTTCTGGGATTTCTCTTCTGAATTTCATATCCTCACCCTTTCCTTGGTAAAGTACAGTATGAAGATGCTCTATGTCAGCCTTGCAAAGAGGGACACGGAAGGCAGAGCCCGGAGCACAGAGAGTGAACGGCGTGCGGAATCAAAGGGACCCGTGGGCTCATCTCTGCATCACTTGAAGCTCAAACACATCATTTGGGAAAATGTTAATTCAACAGGCGGGTTACAACAATAACCGAGGAAGCATGCTGTACAAAATGGGATCCCCCAAGTCAAAGAACCCACTTGTCACCTAAAAGGAATCCTCCTAGGACAGCCTCAGAAGAGATATTTTGAATGATTGAGTAAAAGGAGGAAGAAATGCGTATAAAACACAGTGAAACCAGGAATCTTCCCCTCTGAAGCTGTAAAGAAGCACATTTTAATTTTTTATTTTTTGACTGATGTATAACTGACACTGTTATACTAGTTTCAGATGTACAACATTGTGATTCAATGTTTAAATGCATTATAAGTAGATCACCATGATAAGTCTAGTAACCATCTGTCACCATAAAAAGTTATTGCAATGTTATTGATTATATTCCCTATGCTGTACTTTACAACTCTGTGGCTTATTTTATTTTATTATTTAATTTTTTTCAGATCTAAATGTTGGTACTTAAATTTTTAAATTTTATCTATTTATTTTTAATTGGAGGATAATTTCTTTACAATGTTGTGATGGTTTCTAAGAAGTGTGTTTTAGATCAAACCTTTGGAAGGATTTTGCTGTTCCAGTTCTATTTTAAAATGTTACCTATAGAAGTTGGAAGAACGAATGCTCCTTTTCCTCTTAAAAGTTTTCATAAGCATTCTGGCAACATTGGTAGTGACATGGCACAGATTTTAACTCTCAGAAGTTTGTCATGAAAATGTATAAAGAAAATAGGAAAGTCAAAGATTCATGGTAAAATCTACAATAAAACTATGACAAGAAATCCTCATGAACCTCAGAATACACACAGGAACCTTACGTGGGAGGGGACAGACCACCAAGAAGTACCATGCATGTCAGCAACTATGCAGGCGGCAGAGAAAGAATGGGGCATTTAATGGACCTGCGGGTTTCCAAAGAAATTGCAAAACTTGGAAGACCAGTTAAGACAAGAAACTGAAATTGGAAGGGATGTGTGTGCTTAGCTATGTACAACTCTTTCTCATAGACTGTCGCCCTCCAGGCTCCTCTGCCCATAGTATTTCCAGGCCAGAATACTGGAGTGGGCAGCCATTCCCTTCTCAAGGGGATCTTCCCAACCCAGGGATCGAACCCAGGTCTCCTGCATTTTTGGCAGATTCTTTACCATCTGGGCCACCAGGGAAGCCCTGGAGGGATTTGTTCCAAGAATAGCTAAGCTCAAGGGGTTCAAGTGTTGCCCAACTCAGGTTCATCTGTTCACCACTCAAAAGCCAGTAATTCGAGAGGTAAGTGTCAATAGAAAGGAAAGTTACTTTAATCAGGAAAGCCAGCAACCTGCGGAGATGGGGGACTCGTGTCTTGAGATCACCTCTGAAGATTCTGCCCAGCCATGACAGGTTTCAAAGGGAAAATTCGAAAGAATCTCAGGGAATCATGGAGGCAGAAGGGTGGGTTCTGCATCCTTCTTCATTGCAGGCAGACTGGCTGACTCTCTTCAGATGTTATCTTGTCGGAGTGATCTGCCTGCTGGATTGCTAAGGGGGCTGTTGAGGGTAGAGAGCTAGTCATTCTTTAACTACTTCATTCTTCATTCTGACTTCTTTTAATCTAGGAAAAGAATCAACAGGTTAGGCACGCCACAGCGGGAGCACAAGTCCGGCGTTTGGTTAAATTGCCTAGTAATCTCATTCCTGTGATTAGGTTCTTTTAAGGTCGGGGCGGGGGGTGGGGGACCAAAATGGGCCAACGAGAAAGGGCAAAAGAGCTGTGTGTACAAGGAATGAGAAGCACACTGGACCCCGTGAGCTCTTGAAACTCAGAACTCCCCTCCAGGACAAAGCTTGACCCCAAGAAGAAATTTCTGGAAATGGAATTCAAACTGGGGGCACTGAAACACTAGAGAGAAAATGAGCGTCCAGGAAAAAGTGTGTTGGGCAACAAGAAACAATCGGGAGTAGGCTGCCATAGACGTAAGCACGACATGAAAAAACAGAAAAGAGGGCTATGTTACTTAGAGCTTAGGAGAGGGGCCCTGAAACATCCCTCCTTATCAAAACTGTTTTCCTGTGACACTGAGCAGTAGAAGGGATTGGGATTAAATCCTGTACATAGTTAATGGAGAGGGAGGTCCAAGAGGGAGGGGATATATGCATACATATAGCGAGCTGATTCACTTTGTTGTACAGCATAAACTAGTACAACATTGTAAAGCAATTATACCCCAATAAAAAATCCTATATATAGCTAATATAAAATGAAACAGAAGAGGCAGAAAAGCAACTTTTAGACAGTGAAAGCATACCATGAGTCAGGAAAGAGAGTGGCTTTTTAAAAAATAAAACAATACAAGCTTTTTTTTTTTTTTAAAGAACAGCATAACTCGGAAAAACTCAGAAACGACATGATAGAACTTAGGAAGGAAATGTAAATAGAAGATAATATTATTTTAGTAATGAAGACTATACTAGAAGGAACACAGAGTGAATAAATAGGTCAGGATGCCTTAACAGGTATGGATGTTGAAAGGGAGAACTTTTTGAAAAATTAGAAAGAAATGATTTTAGAGAAAGTGATAGATTTAGCAGACAGATGAAGCAGATGCAATCAACATAAAATTTAAGCCCTCAAAGAAGAAAATCCAAGCAATGAAAGAGGATCAGCACTAAAATTGTAATTCAGTAAAAAATCATGCAATAGAGACTTCTCTGGTCATCCAGCAGGTAAGACTTTGCCTTCCAATTCAGGGGGTGCAGGTTCGATCTCTGAATGGGAAACTAAGATTCCACATGCCTCGTGGCCAAAAAACCAGAACATAAAGAACAGAAGCAATATAGTAATAAATTCAATAAAGACTTTAAAAATTGTGAGATACAAAATAAGGGAAGTGATATACTGAAATCGTGCACTACTTCTTTAAGAAATTTGGCCCAAAACAGTTAATAAGACATAGTCTAGGGAGTTCCTTGATGATGTAGTGGTTAGGGTTCTGGACTTTAACTGAAATGACCTGGGCTCAGTACTTGGTGGGGGAACTGGGATTCCGCAAGCTGCATGGTGCAGCCAAAAAACGTTTTAAGAAACAGTCTGGTAAAGTATGAAAATTTTTTAAAAAGGATAAAATATTTTGAGACTAGGACCCCAAACATGACTTTACTTATAAAAGAAAGAAAGCCAAATTGTTATCAAATTTTAAAATGCCAACGGCCCTTATTCAAGAACAGAAAATGTAGTCCAAGGATTTTGTATCCCCTCCATCGACTTTCAGGAATGGCTTGTCTTGTGCTTCTATCTGATGGACTATAGCCCGCCAGGCTCCTCTGTCCATGCGATTTTTCAGGAGATAATACTGGAGTGGAGCACCATTTCCTTCTCCAGGGGTCTTCCCAATCCAGGGATCAAATCAGAGTCTCATGTGTCTCCTGCATTGGCAGGTGGATTCTTAACCTGCTGAGCCATGGAACATAACCGCTCCTTCTTTAATCTCCCTCCCCTCCACCCTCCCGCCCCTCTAGGTCACCACAGAGCACAGAGAACTCAGAGCACAGAGCTGAGTTCCCACTGCTGCTGCTGCTGATGGTAAGTCGCTTCAGTCGTGTCCGACTCTGTGCGACCCCAGAGATGGCAGCCCATCAGGCTCCCCTGTCCCTGGGATTCTCCAGGCAAGAACACTGGAGTGGGTTGCCATTTCCTCCTCCAATGCATGAAAGTGAAAAGTGAAAGTGAAGTCGCTCAGTCGTGTCCGACCCTCAGCAACCCCATGGACTGCAGCCTTCCAGGCTCCTCTGTCCATGGCATTTGCCAGGCAAGAGTACTGGAGTGGGGTGCCATTGCCTTCCCACTAGCTAACTATTAAATATTTTATACATGGTAGTGTATACATGTTAATGCTACTTTCCTAATTCATTTTACTCTCTCCTTCCTCAGCTATATCCACAAGAAGGCTATATGTTTTCTTTATGCAATTTTCTCTGTCCATTCTCTACTGTACATAATAAAAGATTACATTACAAAAGAAAAAATCTCACATAATAAACAAGCATGTTCAATTTATTCCACAAATTCTAAAGCTGCACTTAAAAAAATCCTGTGATTCTCTATTGATGATGTGCTTAGAACATGTTTAAAAAGAGACAATTTTGCAAGCAAAGATGACGAAAATGGAAATCTAAGTTAAGAATGTGGCGTGCATAGTTCTTTAAGTTGCAAAATAGTAAAAAGAAGAGTGTGTGTGAGTGTGTGTGTGTATGTGTGTGTGTGTGATCATTTTGGCAAAAGCCCCCAGTAGGAAAGAACAGTTAACTATTGTGCTGCATGTATTTCTAGTCTCAAGGCGATTTATTTATTTAAGGTGTTTTGTCTTGATCAGAAATATCACATGAGCATATTTGATGAGCCTGGTTTCCTGATGTACAGGGCAAGAGCTGTTAATATCAAGTACAAATGTAAAATCTGAGCGGCTTCATTTACTAAAAGAAGAACTCTTTATTTAAATCAATATATAAACAGCTTTGGGAATAGAAGTATAAATAGAAACAAAATCTGTGGATATAAATAAATAAGAATGATGCTATGAATATTAATCAGGGCATTTCCAGGAGTAGCTGCAGAACATTCAGCCAGTTATTTTCCTTTCCTAGCTGTAAAATGGGAATATACAAGAGTATCAACTGTGAAAGGACATTTTGAGCATTCAGTTAGATGATACATTTCCAAATGCATGGTAGCTATTCTTTGAAAAACTTTCTGGTCATCTTGATACATGTTCCTAGAGCAAAAGATGAGCTGCTGCTGCTAAGTCACTTCAGTCGTGTCTGACTCTGTGTGACCCCATAGACGGTAGCCCACCAGGCTTCCCCGTCCCTGCGATTCTCCAGACAAGAACACTGGAGTGGGTAAAGATGAGCTGGAGGGAAAATAAATTTCTACTCAGGAGGTAGATTCAGGGCTGTTACATTAGTGCAACCAAGTTGTTCAATCACTAAGTTGGGTCCAACTTTTTGCAACCTCATGGACTGCAGCATGCCAGGCTTCCCGGTCCTTCACTATCTCCCAGAGTTTGCTCAAATTCATGTGCATTGAGTCAGTGATACTATCTAACCATCTCTTCTTCTGCCACCTCCTTCTCCTTTTGCCTTCAATCTTTCCCAGCATCAGCGTCTTTTCCAGTGAGTTGGCTCTTCTCATCAGGTGGCCAAAATATTGGTGCTTCAGCTTCAGCATGAGTGCTTCCAATGAATATTCAGGGTTGATTTCTTTTAGGATTGACTAATTTAATCTCCTTGCAGTCCAAAGGACTCTTAAGAGTCTTCTCCAGCACCACAATTCAAAAGTACCAGTTCTTCAGTGTTCAGCCTTCTTTATGGTCAACACTCACATGCTTAAGTGACTACTGGAAAAACCATAGCTTTGACTATACAGAACTTTGTCAGCGAAATGATTGCTCTGCTTTTTACTACACTGTCTAGAGTGCAGGTAAGAGAGTGATCCAGATGCAGGAGGTAAAAGAGACAAGACTTGATGTTCAAGTAAGTAGCATTGGGAGCCATGGATGCCGAGAATGAAGTCAGGAGGAATCAGACTTGGGTCATGGGAGTGAATTTAATTGTAGATATATTACATTTGAGATACCTAAGTATTATTTAGAATATGATATTTGTGAAGCACTTGGGAAATGAGCACCAGTTCAGGAGAAAGGCTGAGGTGCAGCATCATATTTCAGTGCATGATGGAAACTCCAGGAGCAGAAGTGATCCTTACAAGTAGTCTCCAGAAGGAAGAAGCAGTGGAGTGACCAAGAATGGGGTTCAGTGCAAACACATCTGAGGACAGGAGGAATGGGAAAGGAGCCAGATGGGCAGAAGGATAATCCAGAAATCAAAAAAAGGAAGAACTTTAAGAGGTGAATGGTCACAGAGTCAAAGCTCCTAGAGAATCCAACAGGATGAGAACCAAAGTTAAACACGGCATTTGCTCATTAGAAAGTCAGTGGGGACCTTCAGAACATCCGGTTAACAAAACTCTAATTTGAAAAGATACCTGCACCTCAGTGTTCAAGGCAGCACCGTGTAAAGTAGCCATGACATGGAAGCAACCTAAGTGTCCATCCACAGATGAATAATAAACAAGATGTGGTACATATATACACTGGAATCCTACTCAGCCATAAAAATGAAATATTGCCATTTGCAGCAACATGGATGGTTCTAGAGATTATCATACTGAGTGATGTAAGTTAGATAGAGAAAGACAAGTACCATAGAATGTCACTTATATGTGGAAACTAAAACATGACGGAAATGAACTTATTTACAAAACGAAACAGACTCACAGACATACTAAACAAGCTATGGTTACCAAAGGGGAGTGGGAAAATAAATTAGGAGTTTGGGATGAGCAGATACAAACTACGATATAGAAAATAAACAAGTCTGTAGTGTATAGACAGGGAATGATATTCAATATCTTGTAATAAACTATAATGAAAAAGAATATCTTATATTCAGTATACACATATGTACATATGTATATATACACACTGAATCATTTACTGCACATCAGAAACTAACACAATATTGTTAATCAACTGTACTTGAAGAAAAAATAATATCCAGCAAGATCTCAAAAAAAAAAAAAAAGAAAGAAAGAAGCCAACCCCACATCAATTTAATTAGAAGACACTAGGGATGGAAATCCAGAGAAGGCAATGACACCCCACTCCAGTACTCTTGCCTGCAGAATCCCATGGACGGAGGAGCCTGGTAGGCTACAGTCCATGGGGTCACTAAGAGTCGGACACAGCTGAGTGACTTCACTTTCACTTTTCACTTTGATGCATTGGAGAAGGAAATGGCAACCCACTCCAGTGTTCTTGCCTGGAGAATCCCAGGGACAGAGGAGCCTGTTGGGCTGCTGTCTATGGGGTCGCACAGAGTTGGACACGACCGACGCGACTTAGCAGCAGCAGCAGCAGGGATGGAAATCAGGCTAATTAGGGCTGAGGAGCAAACAGAAGAATGGGCATTTGGGCTGCCCCAGGTGGAGGGTGGTACCAGCTTGAAGAGAAGCTGCAAGGACAGAAAAGTTTACTTAGCTCAGAGGCAGGTGGTGTGCCTGAAGAGAAGCGTGTGCTCAGAAATGATGAAGAAGAGAATAAACATAAGAGTATCAGTCGGGGGATAACAGGGGAAAAAAATAGGTACTTTGTTTTTTTCCAAAGAAGAGATGGGTACCACTGTAGATGTCTCTATAACCAGAGGATGGGGAAGTAGAGGGACATTTTGGCTTGATGATCTGTATTTTCCCTTCAAGGGAGAAAGCATAAATAATGGATTTTGTGAATGGTGAATTTGTACAAATTGGGAGCAGGCACCCGGAAACACATAGAGAAACAGTTCTTTTCCATCTTCAGGGTGAGCTATATGCCTTCTTTTTGAGAAGATGGGGGTGGGTATTTTGGCCCCCGGGGTCCATTTTCACCTCCTGATTTCAGGAAATGCCTTTTACGAACTCTTTGGAGAAAACAGGATTAAAGAAAATGGGCTGGTGCTGCGAGGGCCTATTGCCCTAGGTTTCAGTGCTTTATAGATGTAACTAAAAATTCCACTTCTGAAAATATGCCAGAGCTAAACTCAGGAAAAGCAAAATGCATTTGTTGACAAAACTGATTGTGAGACACTTTAATTTGGAAAATATTTTGGAGTAGGGATTTCCTTTCTGGTCCCTTCAGAGGTAATAGAGACAGATCTGAGACATCTTCCCCCACGTTCTGGAACAAGGCTGAAATGCTTTCATCATTAATTGGATTGTGGTTGGGTTAACAAAGAATGCATTTTGGTGCGCGCTCTCTCTCTCTCACTGTGTGTGTGTGTTTCTCTCTTCTCTCTCTTTAGAAAAGGCATATGGCCCAACTTTATTATTCATTAGACATTTTGCTTCATCCATTAACTTTGCTCATAAAATCTTTCTAAGATTCTAAAAATGAGACAAACATGCATTCCCCACACTCCCCTCCCCCATTTCCATTTTTTTCCATTCCGGAATCACAGCTTCCTTTCAGTTCAATCCTATCTGCACTGTCTTCCTCCTTCCTCAGAAACCCTTTCTCAGTGATCAATGAAGAAATAGAGGCAAACAATAGAATGAAAAGACTAGAGATCTTATCAAGAAAATTAGAGATACCAAGGGAAGATTTCATGCAAAGATGGGCTCAATAAAGGACAGAAATGGTAGGGACCTAACAGAAGCAGAAGATATTAAGAAGAGGTGGCAAGAATACACAGAACTATACAAAAAAGATCTTCATTGCCCAGATAACCATGATGGTGTGATCACTCACCTAGAGCCAGACATCCTAGAATGTGAAATCAAGTGGGCCTTAGGGAGCGTCACTACGAACAAAACTAGTGGAGGTGATAGAATTCCAGTTGAGCTGTTTCAAATCCTAAAAGATGATGCTGTAAAAGTGCTGCACTCAGTATGCCAGCAAATCTGGAAAACTCAGCAGTGGCCACAGGACTGCTAATGATCAGTTTTCATTTCAGTCCCAAAGAAAAGCAATGCCAAAGAATGCTCAAACTACTGCACAATTGCACTCATCTCACACACTAGCAAAGTAATGCTCAAAATTCTCCAGACCAGGTTTCAGCAGTATGTGAACTGTGAACTTCCAGATGTTCAAGCTGGATTTAGAAAAGGCAGAGGAAACAGAGATCAAATTGCCAACATCTGCTGGATCATCAAAAAAACAAGAGAGTTCCAGAAAAACATCTACTTCTGCTTTAGTGACTATGCCAAAGCCTTTGTGTGGATCACAACAAACTGTGGAAAATTCTTCAAGATATGGGAATACCAGACCACCTGATCCATCTCTTGAGAAATCTGTATGCAGGTCAAGAAGCAACAGCTAGAAATGGACATGGAACAACAGACTGGTCCTAATAGGGGAAGGAGTACATGTATATTGTCATCCTGTTTATTTAACTTATATGGGGAGTACATCATGTGAAATGCCAGGCTGGATGAAGAACAAGCTGGAATCAAGATTGCTGGGAGAAATATCAATAACCTCAGATTAGCAGATGACACCACCCTTATGGCAGAAAGCAAAGAAGAACTAAAGAGCCTCTTGATGAAAGTGAAAGAGGAGAGTGAAAAAGTTGGCTTAAAACTCAATATTCAGAAAATGAAGATTGTGGCCTCTGGTCCCATCACTTGACGGCAAATAGATGGGGAAACAGTGGAAACAGTGGCAGAATTTATTTTGGGGGGCTCCAAAATCACTGCAGATGTGACTGCAGCCAAGAAATTAAAAGGCCCTTACTCCTTGGAAGAAAAGTTATGACCAACCTAGATAGCATATTAAAAGCAGAGACATTACTTTGCCAACAAAGGTCCATCTAATCAAGGCTATGGTTTTTCCAGTAGTCATGTATGGATGTGAGAGTTGGACTACAAAGAAAACTGAGGGCCTAAGAATTGATGGTTTTGAACTGTGGTGTTGGAGAAGACTCTTGAGAGTCCCTTGGACAGCAAGGAGATCCAACCAGTCCATCCTAAACGAATTCAGTCCTGAATATTCATTGGAAGGACTGATGTTGAAGCTGAAACTCCAATACTTTGGCCAGCTGATGAGAAGTACTGTCTCATTTGAAAAGACCCTGATGCTGGGAAAGATTGAAGGCGGGAGAAGAAGGGGACGACAGAGGATGAGATGGTGGATGACATCACCGACTCAATGGACATGAGCCTGAGTAAACTCTGGGAACTGGTGATGGACAGGGAGGCCTGGTGTGCTGCAGTCCATGGGGTTGCAAAGAGTGGGACACGACTGAGTGACTGAAATGAACTGAACCTCTTTTGGGCACTGCACATCTTTGCAGCTCTGGTGTCTAGAAAAGGGGATGGCGTTCTAGTTCAGTTCAGTTGCTCAGTCATGTCCGACTCTTTGAGACCCCATGAATTGCAGCACGCCAGCCCTCCCTGTCCATCACCATCTCCCGGAGTTCACTCAAACTCACGTCCATCGAGTCGGTGACGCCACCTAGCCATCTCATCCTCTGGCGTCCCCTTTTCCTCCTGCCCCCAATCCCTCCCAGCATCAGAGTCTTTTCTAGTCAACTCTTCGCATGAGGTGGCCAAAGTTCTGTCAACTCAGCCTATAGATTTTAGCATTTAACTGCTTCTAGGCAGGGCCAACCACTCCAGTATTCCTGCCTGGAGATTCCCATGGACAGAGGAACCTGGAGGGCTACAGTCCATAGGGTCACACGGAGTCAGACACGACTGAAGTGATTTAGCATGCACGCTCAGGAAAGTACAAAAAAGCATCAAGAGAGGGTAAAAGGTGGGTGAGATGAGAAATAGATGGGTCTCCCACTTCAAATATGAGAAAGAAGGTTCAAAGAGGACCATCCTCTAGTTTGGGCTGTTTCCTGCTAGATAAGCAGGTGGGTCTAAGGTCCAGAGACAGTCACCTACCAGGTTCTGGGGGAATCTAAACAGGGCAGGTGGGGGAGATGGCAGAAACAGAATCATGAAGGGGATGAGCTTTTTCAATTCAGAGCACCAAGCAGAAAAGCACCATTCAGACAGCTAACACCTATATCTTATTAAAAATAAAATCTTCCTGTAAGAATGCAAAAGCATGGGTCTCCTTCCCACCAAACCTGCAGACTGTTAGGATCTCAGCACTCTTCCAGTCCATGCTGTGGTTTGGCCATATTTTATATTTCATCTGCACTAAATAATCCTTGTGTGTATAGAATTTCTGCCCCAAGTTATTCCAAGGAAAATCTAGAGATCAGACTGAATGAAGTGACTTAATGAAAGTTTCTCATCCCAACCCATTCTCACCCTGATGCCTTTATTTCTAATCCCCAGTAGTAAGTCCTCTGAGCAGACTGCTGCACATTTCCAGAAACTTCCTATGCATAGGCTGCTGCTGCTGCTAAGTCACTTCAGTCGTGTCCGACTCCGTGCAACCCCATGGACTGCAGCCCACCAGGCTCCCCCGTCCCTGGGATTCTCCAGGCAAGAACACTGGAGTAGGTTGCCATTTCCTTCTCCAATGCATAGGCTAGAACATATATAATATGGATATTCAAAAAATTGAAGTATAGTTGATTTATGGGCTTTCCTGGTGGCTCAGTGGTAAAGAATCTGCCTGCAATGCAGGAGCCACAGGAGACACGGGTTAGATCCTTAGGTCAGGAAGATCCCCTGGAAGAGGGCATGGCAGCCCACTCCAGTATTCTTGCCTGGAGAATCCCATGAACAGTGGAGCTTGGCAGCTATACTTTATGGGGTCACGAAGAGTTAGATGCAACGGAAGTGACTTGGCAGGCAGGCGTAGTTGATTTACAATGTTGTGTTAATTTCTGCTGTATAGCAAAGTGACTCAGTTATACATATATATATATTATTTTTAATATGCTTTTCATTATGATTTATTGTACGATATTGAATATAGTTCTCTGTGATATACAGTGGATATCCTTTCTTTAGAAGCACAAAATGGAATCATACATATATCTCACTGCCACCCACATATATCTGAACAATCTATCTTGGCCATTTTTTCTGTTAGTAATAGATCTACTTCATTTTCGTGAACATGTTTTCACCGGCTGTATGTCAAGGGGCTTCTCTTTGTTAGACATTACTTACTTCGGATGGGAACAAAAACCCACTTCAAGGGAATCCACTTAAAACTAAGCCCCACAAATCATGCAGTACAGCCAAAAAAAAAAAAAAACCCAAATGAAAAACACAAAACAAACAAAACTAATCCCTAGATTTTAGAGTTAATAGGGAAAAATTTGAAAAATAAAACCATGATCTGTTAAAATAGGTTTATTCTCTAACAAAACATCAGCGATAATTGCAAATATGCAGGAATACTTAGAGGAAACAGATTAAGAGTCACTTGTTTGGGCAGAAGTTTTCTCATGGAATTTTATGTTAGCATGAGTTAAAATGTTTCACTTGGTGTTGATTTGTCCAGTGGGATCTTTTTTACAGAGATATTTAGAGTCTCATCTCTCTCCCCAAGGGATTCTCAGGATTCTCTGTGGTTGAAGTTGTTATCTTTTGAGTCACTCATCATGCTAGCATCTGGGTCCTTTCTCTCTTCTTCAGCAAGACCTGCTGTAAGCTCACCAAGGCACTCTGTAGGAATAAAATAGCATCACTTACGCTAACTTCATGAAACCCTGTGTCTTTTGCATGGTTTTTCCCTTCACTTTCAATGAACTTGCATGGCATTTGCATTGTAGCATAGATATTTTAAACAAAGACAGAAACTTGATGTCATGAGTAAGGATGGAGTCTAGCATCACATGGGGTCAGATGCTGGAGGAGGAATTCCTTTAATAAGGGGTTGGTTTACCAGCGAATATTTTCCTCTTATGAGGATGTTCGCTTCGGAATTCTGGGGTTTCAGATATTTAAAAAACATGGATCTCAGTACCCAAACAAGTTTCCTAGTCCTAAACTAGTGGACATTTAGGATATTTCCAGATACTTGCACTTATAAATAAACATTTTTGTCCTTATGTCTTTGTAACTTAGGGCAACCTTATCCAAAGCATTACATCCTAATTCTGGAAATGTGAGGGTTAGATCAAAAGACACATGCATTAAAAATTTTGGTAGATATCATCAAATTACTGGACAGCATTCAGACACCGCCCCATCAACCTTATATCGTTGTACATTTTTCTCACATTATCAACTGCACCCATGTATTACCAGTCTTAAATTTTGTAAGACTCAGAGGTTAAGAAAATGATTTTTATTGTTTTGAACTTCTTATATTTAAAAAATTTAAACATTTCAAATGTTCTAGTCCTATCTATATGGTCTAGAAGGTATATATGTCACATTCTGTGCAAAAGAGCTGATTTTTGGCTAGATACAGCACTCAGAAGAAAATTTAAGTTATAAAGTTTTATCTGTATATGTACCATATATTGTGACTTTTTCCCTATTATCAATACTAAGCTTGACTAATCCATGCCCAAGAAACAGGCAACACTTTTGCTTATGCCCTGTATACTAACCTCTCTTGCCCACTCACAGACTCCCCTCCTGCCATTCCCCACTCTCTCTCCTGATTCATTCATCTTTCCC
Organism: Bos mutus; assembly: GCF_027580195.1. NCBI lineage: Eukaryota > Metazoa > Chordata > Mammalia > Artiodactyla > Bovidae > Bos > Bos mutus. The sequence goes on from NC_091633.1 coordinate 25,737,567, forward strand.
GTTCTTCCCAATCTTTACCATCAGCCTACAGATGTGCTGTTATCCAATCTTAAAAAAATAAAAATAAAGCTCCGTAGACCCAATATTCCCCTGTAGCTATGGCCCCATTTCTTGCTTCCTCCTTTCTTCAAATCTCCTAGAAATGATCGTCCCCATTGGCTGTCTCCAATTTCCTGCTTTATTCACTCTGAAGCCTTCACCCTACATGCCTACTGGACATCCACATGAAGATGTCAAGGAGCTAGTTGGATATACACATCTGGGGTTTAAGCCAGAGGCTGATGAGATTCACTTGGGAGTCATCATCAAAGAGATGGCCATGAGCACCATGAGAACAGATGGGACCACCCAGAGAGCAGGGTCTAGGCTCTGCGAACTCTCATGTTTACTATCCAGGGGAAGAGGAGCCCAGCCAAGTACACTGAGAGAGCAGCTGGTGAGGTGGGAGGGGAAAGCAGTGTGGTTTCCTGGAGGCCAAGGGAAAATCAAGTTTAAGGAGAAGTAAGTTCTGACCCGGGTCACATACCAACAAGAGATCAAGAAGAGTGAAGCCTCAGTCATTGATTTAGTGTGTAGAGGTCCTTAGGGACCTTGATGGAGTGTCTCGGAGTGCCCTAGAGCAGGTGGTGGGGCTACAAGTAACCCAGTGAAATCCATTTCCAACTTCTGGCATCCAGAATATAAAAGAGTAAATCTGCATTGTTTTGATTACCACTAGGCCTGTGGAAGTTTGTTATAGCAGCAAGGGGAAACTCATACCTATGATATCAATGTGCCATGAAAGAAGGGCTTGACTGAGTCTTCTGCAGCTGGTAAAAAATACTGTGTAGATATTGCTATAGCTATAAATACAGATAATGAGATAATTTTTATCAGTTGCAGAGGACTCATGACTGAGTCATATCCTAACTCTGTCTATTCATCTATTCTCCCATCCATCCATCCATCTATCAGTCACCTATCTGTCCATCCATCTATCTATTATCCATCCGTCAATCATCAATCTATTCATCTCTCCATCTATCAGTCAGCTATCTATCTCTCCATCCATCCATCCATCAATCATCTATCTGTCCATTCTTCAGTTGATTATCCATCTATCAGCCAATCTTCCATCTGTCCATTTGTCTATCCACTTATCTGTCATCTATCTGTAAATCTTGTGCTCCATCATTCCAGCCATCAATCATCTGTCTAACTGAAGTGACACAGAATCCAACACTGCTGACTTTCACTGCCACTCACTGGTCCAGACTCCCTTTATCTCTCACCTGAATTATTATAACAGGTTCCTAACTGGTTTCACTGCTTCTGCTTTTATTGACTCCCTCAGTTTATTGTCCGTATTGAGGGCAGAATGACCCTATAATAAAACAGAATCACTGCCTGTCACTCCTCCCCTTGGGGATTTCCCACCTCACTTGGAGTAAAAGCTGAAGTCCCTAGGGATCTCTGAGGTCATCTGTGGTCCTGCTCCTCTAACCTCTTCGACTTCCTCTCCTGCTGCTGGCCACTTTGCTTGTCCTGCTCCAGTCTCCACACAACAGGCCATGTTTGCCCTCCCTCGGGGCCTAGCCCTTGCTGTCCCCTCAGCCTGGGATGCTCTTCTCTCTAATAGTCACCTGGCTCATTTCCCTTCCCTCCTTAAACTCTCTGCCCAAATGCATTAGATCTCTTCTGGAATCACTGTCCAAAGTTCCAGCCTGTAACCCCAACACTCTCTATCTTCCTCTGTTCCTTTATTTTTTCCATAACCTTGTCACTATCTAACACACTGTATCTATTGACTGTTGATCTTATTTAACATCAGTGTCCACCCACCAGATCAGTTCAGGAAGACAGCCTTTTTCAGTACATCTCATTCACTGCTGGGTCCTCAGTGTTGGCACACAGTAGGTGCAGAGTAGGGAGAAGGCAACGGCACCCTACTCTAGTACTCTTGCCTGGAAAATCCCATGGACGGAAGAGCCTGGTAGGCTGCAGTCCATGGGGTCGCTAAGAGTCAGACACGACTGAGCGACTTCACTTTCACTTTTCACTTTCATACATTGGAGGAGGAAATGGCAACCCACTCCAGTGTTCTTGCCTGGAGAATCCCAGGGATGGGGGAGCCTGGTGGGCTGCCGTCTATGGGGTCGCACAGAGTCAGGCACGACTGAAGTGACTTAGCAGCAGATGCAGAGTAAATATTTTTTTGAGTGAATTGGGTGGATGAAATTGTGATTTATAAACTCGGTTTATAAACAAAGTATTGGACATGATAATAGATTAGAAGTTTCTTTTTTTAGGATAAAAAATGAGATGATGCATCCAATGGACTTTTGTGAGCTTAGCACCCCAGTGTGCTAAAAAATCAAATAAAGAAATGTCCTGTGCTTTTTCATATGTTCTTCTTTTAATGTAGCATCAAGAATACAGTTATTTGGGGAAGCTGGAAAATTCAAACACTTTGATCATGATCCATTCATTGATTTTTCAAAAAGACCTTTAGGTGGGATTTTGACTGTGTTTGATGTACCTGATTAGAAAGCAAAGGCTCCCTCACCTAAATTTGTTTTAAAAGCCCAGTTCTCTGTGTGGATGCTCACAGAGGTGTATCCTGCAGACTTCAATGGGTTCATCCAAGGATCAGGTTTTGTTCAATGGGAAGGAAACAGCATCCCCTGGATTTTGAAAGCACATAAGTTCAACACTTCTGGGTTTGATATGAACAAACATACAGGCCCACTCACACATATGCTGTCTTCAGCTCACTCCCATTTCTTGGCTAACATAACTTTAGAGCCAGCCCTCTCCAGTCTTGAGGGTGGGAGGTGTCTTCCTCCATCCTGACTTAGAACTGTTCCTAGCTGGGGCATAGTCTGGGTAACTTGTGTCAGGATCTTACATTTTTCACTCTGTAGATTGATGTGGTCATGGAGTAAAGACCCCAGGTTTGAAGACAGCAGTGCTCCAAGTAGTCTACAAGGGCATCTTGCACAAAGATGGATTTTATTTATGAGATAAACTTACTCCTCCCAGCAGTAAGTGGGAGGAGAAGCCTTCACGATGGGCCACTGAGAATCTGGTACCTACTACTTACACATAACCCAGCACCATCATCTTAACTTCAGCTACTCCATGCACCATTACACAAGTAAATACTCTGTCCAGTAATACACTCCAACTCAGACACAGATAAGATATTTCCAAGTTATGGCATTTCTCAGGAGACTCTCCTTTCACAAGGAGATCTCTTCCATGGTCCAATTCCTAATTCCACAGAGTAATTCCATAGGGGTGACTTCTAACTTATCTTGCACCTTTATAGAAAAAACAAGCAGAGTCCATGATGTTTGCTTCAAGGAGCTGGGCACCATGCAAATGAAAACCTTTCAACATTCCCAATGAATCTAAGTCCTTTCTGGAGTGTTTTTTGACTTTCAGATGTGAATTTGCATTCTCTGCCCTTGTGAATGATTTGATTGCTCATTTTAAGAGCGTATCACAAAATCTTTTTTCTTAAAGTACAGAATTCTCCAAAATTAAATTCTTTCATAAGAGCCATGAGTGTTGTGCAATACTGATAAATTTGATTTAAATAATAGTAGCTAATCATGATGGAATATTTAGTGTTTATCACACACTGTTCTAAGAGCTTTACACGTATTATTTCATTTAATTTTCAAGTGACAGCTGAGAGTTAATTATTATTTTTATTCCCAACCTAACAGATTAAAGAAATAAAAGTTCAGAGAGTATAAATAACATGCACAAGGTCATATGCTAAAAAGTACTGAAGACATTGATTTTTTTTTTTAATGCATGCTGCTGCTGCTGCTGCTGCTGCTGCTAAGTCTCTTCAGTTGTGTCCGACTCTGTGCAACCCCATAGACGCACAGAAAGAAACTGGCAAAAAAAATCACCATTTAGTACTACAATAATAATTGTTTCAGATAAGAATCACCAACAGATGCTAAAATTAGTGGATGAAAGTTTGGTGAAAAACCGCTTTATTTACATAGTTTCAAAGTATCCTCCTCATAAGATATTTATTACTTACAAAGGGAAAAATAGTAACTTTTCAGTAGAGAAATCTGGTCAACCTCACCTTAAAGTTGCATTATTCATTCATCCAGCATTTACTCCCTGCCTCAGAGGACATAAAGCTGAATAAAACACTGTCCTTGACTCAAAAGTCATTGAGAGTAACAATCAATCATCTCTACATTTCTTCTGCTGTAAAGGATGTTTGAGGTCAAGCCAACTTTCATTACTTGTTGAAAAGATTAAAAGAGTAGGTGTGAAGGGTGGGGGCCAATGCTTGTAGAATGAGGTTGTATAATGAATGTGTTGTGTGTCTCTACTCCCACCAGGCACAAGTTGGAACCTGGAGAAAAAATCCAGTGAAATCATGTTTATGTCAAGTCCTTTTCCTGTGAAGAGTTAAGCAAACAAAACTTCTCCATTAAGCCAAGAACTGTCCCTCCACGAGACACTCACATTCACAAATAATTCCACATTCTTCCCACTTGTAAAATGTAAAGATTATTAACAAGAACTATACTTTATTCTTTATACTTTACTAACAAGAACTATACTTTATATACATAAAGAAAGCTGAGTGCCGAGAAATTAATGCCCTTGAACTGTGGTGTTGGAGAAGACTCTTGAGAGTCCCTTGGACAGCAAGGAGACCAAACCAGTCAATTCTAAAGGAAACCAGTCCTGAATATTCATTGGAAGGACTGATGCTGAAGCTGAAACTCCAATACTTTGGCCACCTGATGCAAAGACCTGACTCATTGGAAAAGACTCTGATGCTGGGAAAGATTGAAGGCAGGAGGAGAAGGGGACGACAGAGGATGAAATGTTTGGCTGGCATCACTGACTTGATAGACATGAGTTTGAGCAAGCTCCAGGAGTTGGTGATGGACAGGAAAGCCTGGTGTGCTGCAGTCAACGGGGTCGCAAAGAGTCAGACACGACTAAGTGAGTGAACTGAACTGATACTTTATTCATCTCTGTGTCTTGACCAAACTGCACAGGGTATTCAGTGTACTATAGACTTCATGAACATTTTTGAATGAGCTGATTATGAAAATCCTAGCACTCTCTTAGTCTGAATCTAGCTTCTTAATGACAAAAAGTTTGTTGTGGTGGGAATTCAGATATCAGTCATTATCTGATAGACAGTAAAGTTGAATCCAAGAAATTGATTTTTATTTTAAAATGCAGAGAAAGAGCCTGCATTAAGCTGTTTAAAAGAGCAAGATGCTTTTCAACTGTATTCTGTGAAACCAAAAGATTCTTTTGGAGGACACGAAGTCATCCTGTCTGGGTATGTCATTAGTGGGATTAATGCTCCATATTTTAAGTGTTTTTAAAGTCCAGTTTCTAATCCAGTTTTTTCTCACCTTCTGTTTTCAAGTTACCTTCTCAGATTAGATTGTGTTCCTCTGTGGCATTCATTTATAAACACCTCCTAAGTGCTGACTCATTTCTTCAGTGAGTTAATGTTTACTGAACACCCATTCTGCCCCAGGTGTGTACTGGATACTGTGGGAAACATTAGTAAAACAAGTCAAACCTGCTCACAGGAAGCTTAAAGTCAGGAGGAGCAAACAGATATTGGATAAGTACTGGCAACTGTGAGAGCATCAGGCCAGGCGGGAGGCATGGGAAACACCCAGGGGAGAGATCCAGTCACTGCTCCTTAAGGGACTCAGGGACTCCTCTGAGATAAAGAAACGAACAATAATCATGACGGTAGGAGGAGGAGGAAAGAAGGAGAAAGGATAGGAGGAGGAGGAGAAGGAGAAAAGAAGTTGCCACTGTTTCATCTGAGCAGAAAAAAAATGAGCTTCAGCATCAGACAAACCCAGTTTCCAATCCTAGGTTTTCTTCTTACTAAGAGTGGTTCAGTTCAGTTCTGTTCAGTCGCTCAGTCGTGTCCGACTCTTTGTGACCCCATGATCGCAGCCCGCCAGGCCTCCCTGTCCATCACCAACTCCCGAAGTTCACCCAGACTCACGTCCATCAAGTCAGTGATGCCATCCAGCCATCCCATCCTCTGTCGTCCCCTTTTCCTCTTGCCCCCAATCCCTCCCAGCATCAGAGTCTTTTCCAATGAGTCAACTCTTCGTATGAGGTGGCCAAAGTACTGGAGTTTCAGCTTTAGCATCATTCTTTCAAAAGAAATCCCAGGGCTGATCTCCTTCAGAATGGACTGGTTGGATCTCCTTGCAGTCCAAGGGACTCTCAAGAGTCTTCTCCAACACCACAGTTCAAAAGCATCAATTCTTCGGCACTCAGCTTTCTTCACAGTCCGACTCTCACATCCATACATGACCACAGGAAAAACCATAGCCTTGACTAGACAAACCTCTATTGGCAAAGTAATGTCTCTGCTTTTGAATATGCTATCTAGGTTGGTCATAACTTTCCTTCCAAGGAGTAAGCATCTTTTAATTTCATGGCTGCACTCACCATCTGCAGTGATTTTGGAGCCCCCAAAAATAAAGTCTGACACTGTTTCCACTTTTTCCCCATCTATTTCCCATGAAGTGATGGGACCGGATGCCATGATCTTCGTTTTCTGAATGTTGAGCTTTAAGCCAACTTTTTCACTCTCCACTTTCACTTTCATCAAGAGGCTTTTTAGTTCCTCTTCACTTTCCTTTACACAAATTAATGTGTCTGGGTCTTAATTTCCTCATATTTCAAAGAGGGAGTACAATACCTTTTTTTTTTTTAAGAATTTTCATAAGAAATAAGGAATTGATTACTTAAAATTTTAAAACCTAAAAAATGTCTTTGAAAAGGATACTTGATCAAAATATCATGTTAACTGCTGCCTCTCCTTCTTGCTCCCAATTCCCAGGAGTTATGGGAAAATACGATTATATATATAATTAGATTTAAATCTTAAGGTCTGTGGAGTACAAGAATGGTGCCAACAGTAGAAGAGAAAATTCCAGAGGTACTTAAAAATAAGAACTCAGATTGGGTGAAGCAGAGTTAGTCAGCATCCCATAAGCCACCAGGAGACACTGGCTGCAGGGGATGGTAGAGGTTAGATGCCTTCCATAGAACCTCAGTGTGGCTGGAAGGCAGGGACTGAGACAGAGAATGGAGCTGAATATGGGCCAGTGTTCCTGTGTTGTTTGGTGGGTGAAGCCACTGAATGCTATTAGATATTAATAAAATATAAAATTGAAGTATGGTTAAATTTTTAAATTATCTCTAGAAAAATATAGCCAGTATGTATGGCTAGCATAACAGTTTGTTGAAAGAAGTACATGGAATAAATGAACCAGCTTGGCTCAGTTTTTTTAAAGCAAAAAGAAAGGATGGGAAAGAGCCAACATGAACTAAACAGAAACAAGCCTATGCATGTAGAAAAATCAGGATATAAGGACTATTTCGCCAATTTTCCCTAAAAAAAGAAAAGTT